>NC_080800.1:113724738-115169738 GCF_028018385.1 Neofelis nebulosa | reverse complement strand
TTAGCCCTCTTTCACTGCCCCTGCCTCACCACCAGATGCATACACATACTTCTTTTCCTCCAAAACATCCAATATGGTTATAAGTTTAGTTATATAGATACAGTGGTAAATTAGTGAGACTAGGTAATTCCTATATTCAGACGAATCCTCCGGTATAAGATGGTTGCATTTCCATCCCTTTTTTCCCCCTGCAATTGTCTTTTTTACTTCCTTAATTTTTTAGATACTTTTCCCTATTCTACCTACCCATAGACTCGCCGAGTTAAGAGAGTTACATAAATTTCTTCTTAGTACATTTAAACATATTCTTTTTTCTCTGAATTTCATTTTGAATTAATCTCTCCTGGACTTTTTTGATCTGCTCATCAAGGCTCACTAGACCTGTTGCACAGCTGTCAACCTGGGATCTTGTTGAATATAACTTTTGGGATTCTGTTCATGGTCTCTTGCGTAGGCTCTCCTGTTTCCTAGGTGCCATATTTTTTCCTTGTTTCACTCACTTGTTTTCTAGAACATATCCTCCAGCAGTTTTACTGAGAAAGTGTGCCTGGGAGGTAAAAGTTTTGAGAACTTGTATGTCTACTGGGAGGTAAAAGTTATGAGAACTTGCATGTCTACAAATGTCTTGAGTGTATCTACCCTAACACTTAATTGCTAGCTTGGCTGGGTATAGAAGTCTATACCCAGTAAGTAAAAAATAATTTTCCTCAGAATTTTAAAGGTATTTGCTACACTGTTTTCTGGCTTCCAGTGTTGCTGTTAAGAAATCTGATGCTATTTTTATTTATTTATTTTCTTGAGAGAGAGAGAGAGAGAGAGAGAGAGAGAGAGCGAGCATGCACACACACAAGTGAGCACAAGTGGGCTGGCAGCAGAGGGAGAGGGAGAGAGAGAATCTTAAGTGGGCTCCTTGCCCCATGCAGAGCTCGATCTCGTGACTATGATATCATGACCTGAACTGAAATCAAGAGTCAGATGCTTAACCGACTGAGCTATCAGGTGCCCCCCCATTTTGATTTTCCATCCTTTGTGTGTAACCTATTTTTGTCTTCCCTCTGAAAGCTTATGGGAACATATTGTATTTGGAGTTCTGAAATTTCACAAATAGTGCCATGACATTGGCACTATTTTCATCCGTTATGTTGGTCTTGTGGCGATCCCTTTGAATTTGGAACCTCTTGTCCAAATTTACTTGGATTTTTTTCTTTGATTTTCTCTGCACAATTTTTCTATTCTGTCTTTCTGGAATTTTTGTTGTATAGATGTTGGACATTCTCGACCATTCCTCTAATTCTCTGATCTTTTCTTTTTATTTTCTGGCTGTCTTGCTCTATTTTTTGGAATTTGTCTTTCAGTCCTTTTATTGAGAGTTTTGTGTCTGCCATTATATTTTTAATTTTGTAGAGCCTCTACCCTTTTTTGTTCCCTCAATGTTCCTTTCAATAGAACCCTGTTTTCATTTCATGAATTCAGTATCTTCACTTATCTTTGTGAGGGTAGTAAGAATAGATTTTCCTTTTAAAACTAGTTTTCTTCTCCTTGCATAATTTCTGCTGTCTTCAGATTGCTTTTGTTTTTTCTTTTTCTTCATTTTGTTCCTGTCACTCATATTCGATACTTCCCACAAATGTCTGGTGACACTTGTTTGGCCACTTACCTTGAGAGTAAGCACTAGAATACAAAGCTCGCTGGAATTTTCCCGCACATATGTGGATTTATTGACCATGGTCCTCACTATTGAGTGATTTGTGTCAAGGTGTTTCCTTGAGGGGATCCCCACACCTGTATCTTTCTCAGGCTGGTTAGATTCCTAAGTCTACTACGTGGTGAATAAGGGCCTGGTTGCCAGTATTCTGGTAGCCAACTTAGGTGAAAACGCTGAGAGTATTTAATTTGGTGCGTAAATATTCAAGTAATCTCTTTGCTTTCAATATGGCACTCTGTCTTCAACTGGATCAGATATTCCCTAGTTCATAGGCCTTCCATTTTACTTTTTTCAGGTAAACATCCATTCTCCTGCTATGCGATGGGACAGGCATCCACCTAGTTGTGCAAGGTGGCATGGTTCTCTGAGCCTTCTCTCCTTTTTTTTTTTTTTTTTTTTTTTTAACTTTTCTGCTCATTTAATTTTGGGGGTAGCCACTTCATTGAGGTGTAATTAAAATTCCATAAAATTCAGCCTTTTCAAATGTGTAATTAAGTAGTTTTACTATGTCCACAATGTTGGGCAACCATCACTGCGATCAGTTTAAGAACAATTTCATGACTCCAAAAACAAAAAAAACCAAACAAACCCACCCATACCTTTTTAGTAATTACTTCCCGTTCCCTGCCCGCCCCCCCCCCCCCATCCAACAGCCTTCTGTGATCGGTAAGCTACTTTCTGTCTTTCTAGATTTGCCTGTTCTAAACATTTCATATAAATGGAATCATCAAATATGTGATCTTTTGTGTTTTGCTGATTTCACTTGGCATGATGTTTTCAGAGTTCATCCATGTGGTAGCAGATATGAGTTCTTCTTTCCACTATATGGGTATTCCACATTCAATGTACCCATTCATCAGTTGATGGTAATTTGGTTCTTTTCCACCTCTTATGTACAAGTTTTTCTGTGGACATATGTTTTCATTTCTCTTGGCCATGTACCTGGGTATGAAATTTCTGGGTCATTTGGTAACTCTCTCTAGCTTTTTGAAGAACTGTTGGATTGTTTTCCCAAGTTGCTGCACCATTTTAATCGCTGGCCAGCAGTGTGTGATGTCCTGATCACTGCACACTCGCACCAATGTGTGTTAGTGTCTACTTTTTTTTTTTTAAAGGTATAGATTTATTTATTTATTTATTTGCTTTTTTTTTTTTTTTTTTTTTTTTTTTTTTTAGAGCATGTGCGAGCAGGGGGAGGGGTAGACGGTGAGAGAGAATCTTAAGGAGACTCCATGCTTGGCCTAGAGCCCAATGCCGGGCTTGATCCCATGAATCTGGGATCATGACCTGAGCCCCAAATCAAGGCTTGGACGCTTAGCTGACTGAGTCACTAAGGCACCCCAGTATCTCGATGTACTTTTTTTTTTTTAAGTTTATTGATTTTTGAGAGAGTACGAGCAAGCAGGGGACGGGTAAAGAGAGAATCCCCAGCAGGAGCCGCACTGTCAGTGCACAGCCTGAAGCAGGGCTCAAACCCACGAACTGGGAGATCATGACCCGAGCAGAAATCAGGCGGCGGATGCTTAACCGACTGAGCCACCCGGGTGCCCCTCTACTTACTTCTTAAGCAGACTTTTAACAACCACATTTTTTGAAACCTGACCTTCATTTCCCCCCTTTCAGAGGTCCTTGATGTCTGTAATTCTGGAGTCTTTGTGGAAGCGGGGGGAAGGTGTTCTATAACATAAACTGACTTGTTCCTTGGCTTTTCCGAAAACTCTGCTGACTTGAGAGTCACGTTTCTCTAGCGTGCACAGTTGTCTAACGTTATCACTTTGGCGTTCAGTTTCCATATTTGGTTGATGTGTTTTTCCTCTCCCATATTTGTAACTTTGGGTTTTGCCTTGTAAAAATTACTTTTGAATCATTTCAGTTGGGTTTCATGAGTAAGGGGAGCTAAATGGATGTATCGGTCCATCATCTTTAACCATGAGCCGCTAACTGTGTGAATTAGATTGTATATTGGTTTTTATCTATATTCAGAGGCAGGTCCCAGATCTTACACATATATAGCCTCTCCTACTCTCTCTGTGTTCTGTACTGCTTGCATGTACATTTCATCCAAATCAGCCCCATCTCGCCCTAGTTAGGGACCCTACAATGTTCCCAGGACCCAAAGGCATGACCCTCATATTTATAGTGGCAGTGAGCCAATAATCAGATGAAATATAGCACCAGTTGATGAGGTCTCCATTTTTCTTGTGGTGTTCAAAAAACCTCTCCTTGTACCCAGTTTGATTTATCTTCAGCACAACCTGTTTCTTTTCTTGGCCTTGACCTGTGCAGCTGAGCCCTTTAAAAATTTTCTTACGTACGTTTTTTAGTCATGTTTCATGTTTAATCATGTTCATCTATGGTCATTCATTGCTTTCTCATCTTTTAGGCATTCCACATCAATGCAAACTTTAGGTAAAAACTTATTAGTATTTGAAATCTTGGCACTTTATACCTCTCAAATCCTTAAGGCAACATTTACAGTGGTTTTTTTTACGTATACTGCTGCTTATAATTTCCACACCATATGTAACAGTGGTTTTCCTGGTAAATTTCCCTTGAGATGGAAGAAACCATGCATTGGGTCTAATCAGTGAATGCTTGGTATTTTCATGGGTGCATGTCTTAAATTCATTGATCATTATTATATTTTAATGACAGGAATGTCAAAGAAAATTAAAACACAGGCTTGGTCTGGATTCCTATTTACTCAAACCCGTGCAACGAATCACTAAGTATCAGTTACTGTTAAAGGTAATTACATAAAGCCTGTCTGTCTTTCTGTCTTTCTTTCTTTCTTTCTTTCTTTCTTTCTTTCTTCCTTCCTTCCTTCCTTCCTTCCTTCCTTCCTTCCTTCCTTCCTTCCTTCTGTGGGTCAAATGTATCAAAGCCATTAAAAAGGAAGCAGGTGACTAGAAAGTACCAGGAATAGGTAGGCTCAGGGCCTGGGTTCACTGTGGCCCTTAAAGTGCCCGGCGCATAGATGTAATCTGAGGCTGTCTGGAGTCTTTATAGCGAGTTAATTATCCATACCAGTTACGTTGATGTATGTGTAATGCCGAACTTTTACTATTTAAAAACAGTTTTTTTAATGTTTATTTATTTGAGAGAGAGAGAGAAAGAGACAGACAGAGCATGAGCGGGGGAGGGGCAGAGAGAGAGGGAGACAAAAAATGTGATGCAGGCTCCAGGCTCTGAACTGTCAGCCCAGAGCCCCATGCGGGGCTTAAACCCATGAACTCTGAGATCATGACCCAAGCCAAGATCAAGGGTTGGATACTTAACTGACTGAGCCATCCAGGTGCCCCTAATGTTTATTTTCGAGACAGAGAGAGCGCGAGCGACCACAAGAGCAAGCGAGCAGGGGAGAGGCAGAGAGAGAGAGGGAGACAGAATCCAAAGCAGGCTCCAGGCTCTGAGCTGTCGGCACAGAGCCCGACGCGGGGCTCGAACTCACGGACCGTGAGATCATGACCTGAGCCCAAGTCGGACGCTTAACTGACTGAGCCACCCAGGCGCCCCAATCTTTTTACTATGGTTGAGAAGAACTAAACACACATTTCGTAGAGTTTGAGACAGTATTTCGTAGGAGCCTTCTTGATGAAAATTGGAGGAGGCTCACCCCTCGTGTCACGTTGAAATTCAGGTTACAAAAATGTTAAGTGTAAGCACCGAGCTTATTTGACAGTATGTTTTCACGGTGTTCTGTGGTCTAGGCAAAATGAATAAGACAAATTGTTGTATGTCGAAGGCCAGAAAAGTGTGATTACTTTAAACATAAATCTCTAGTGGGTCCTAATAGCTGTTTTTCTGCAGCTTCAAGAGCAGTGAGTGCCCTTTACTCGATGCCGTTTAGTCACTATTCCATTTCTTCCCAAATTTTGACACAGTTTTTAAAATATAGTACTAATGGGGGGCGCCTGGGTGGCGCAGTCGGTTAAGCGTCCGACTTCAGCCAGGTCACGATCTCGCGGTCCGTGAGTTCGAGCCCCGCGTCAGGCTCTGGGCTGATGGCTCGGAGCCTGGAGCCTGTTTCCGATTCTGTGTCTCCCTCTCTCTCTGTCCCTCCCCCGTTCATGCTCTGTCTCTCTCTGTCCCAAAAATAAATAAATAAACGTTGAAAAAAAAAAATTAAAAAAAAAAATATATAGTACTAATGGGACGGATAGCAAATGAAAGGTATTACTCACAAAATGACATTATCTGTGGACTCCTCCTTGAAAGCATGTTAGCCAGAAATGTATTCATTTTCTCCCGCTATTAATATCTGCCCAATATTAATTTTTGACTTCTAATCACAGGAGCTGCTGAAATATAGCAACGGCTGCCAAGGGATTGAACAATTAAAGGAGGCTCTGGACACGATGCTGGATTTACTGAAGTCAGTTAATGACTCCATGCATCAGATCGCAATAAATGGCTATATTGTAAGTAAATTGTAATGATTGTCGCAGTTTTGTGGGTAAGCAAGTTAAGATCTCTTTCTTCGTCGCCACCCGGAACCAGCTGAGAAATAAAAAAGAGCCGAAGAATGGGAGATCTTGTTTGAAGGAATGTTTCGGTCTTCTAAGGAGATGTATTGCCCCGGAACTGCTGCTCGCATAGTCCCAGATAGATATGGAAGAAAAAAAATCAAGTCTTTAGACTTAGCTCTGCCTAGTGGGGATCCCTGGACCGGTAGATGTCAATCGCCAATCAGGATTGAGGAGAAGATGGGCGGGGGGTGGGGTGGGGGGTGGGCCTACCCCAAATACATCCACATGGAGACAGGAAGCCAGGGAAAAGGAGCTTTCTTCTGTCTCTTGTCCCCGCCCTAATTATGTACCCGTGTGACACATGGCGTGTTTTCATGTAAAGTTGTGATGAATGAAATTTTAAAGACCGTGCAAATTGTGTTGCAGGAATTTAGTAGCTCAAGCTACACAGTACAACGTTGATGTCAGAGGCCCGAATGTAGCTCCACCTTGTACTGATGAGTGTTGATTTTCCTTCATAGGGAAACTTAAATGAACTGGGCAAGATGGTAATGCAGGGAGCATTCAGTGTTTGGACTGGACACAAGAAAGGTGCTACAAAAATGAAGGACTTTGCTAGATTCAAACCGATGCAGCGGCATCTGTTCTTGTATGAAAAAGCCATTGTCTTTTGTAAGAGGCGCGTTGAAAGCGGAGAAGGGTCTGATAGATACCCATCGTACAGCTTTAAGCACTGTTTGAAAGTAAGACAATTTAAATTGTGTAACGTAATATTATTTCATATGTAAAAAAGCTTGTGCACCTTTTCAAGTGAAATGAGTGGGTTTTATACACGCATATCCCTTTATTTATTTATCTACTTATTTATTGATTGATTTATTGTTTTTTATTTGAGCGTGAATGCGAGCAGGGGAGGGGAACAGAGAGACAGTGACAGGGAGAGGGAGAGAGAATCTCAAGCAGGTTCCCACGCTCAGCGTGGAGCCCAACATGGGGCTCGATCCCGCAACCCTGGGATCATGACCTGAGCCAAAATCAAGAGTCAGACGCTCGACCAAGTGAGCTACCCCAGGTGTCCCTCACATCCCCTTTTTTCAAATGAAATCTTTCTATTGAGGCATTATTGACGTATAACATTATATCGGCTTCGGGTGTAAAACACAATGATGTGATATTTGTGTGTGTTGCAAAATGATCGCGATCAGCCTAGGTAACATCCATTACCACACCGTTGTAAGTTTTTTCTTACGGTAAGAACTTTTAACATCTTCTGTCTTAGCAACTTTCACGTGTGCAATAGAGTATTATTAACCACAGTCACCAGGCTGTACGTGACATCTCCAGGACTTACTTATTTTCTGACTAGCAACTTGTACCCTTGAACTCCCTTTGCCCGTTTTGTCCTCCCCCAACCCTCAAAATCTTCAGTAGAGGTCTTTTTTTTTTAATGGTTTCTAATGTTTACTTATTTTTGAGGCAGAGAGAGACAGAGAGAGAGAGCAAGCGAGCATGAGCGGAGGAGGGGCAAGAGAGAGAGAGAGGGACACAGAATTTGAAGCAGGCTCCAGGCTCTGAGCTGTCAGCACCGTCTTGGTCGGTCACGTAACTGAGCCACCCAGGCGCCCCTCAAGTTTTAAATTGTACAAGCAGGGGCGCCTGGCTGGCTCAGACGGTGGAGCATGTGACTCTTGACCTCGGGGTTGTACATTCGAGCCCCACGTTGGGTGTAGAGATTACTTAAAAATAAAATCTCAAAAAAATTGTAGAGGCAATATAACATTTGCTATGGGAAGACTGGAACATGGAGAAAACTATTGCCTCGCCTCCCCAACCACCCTGACTTGAGTCATTTTTTATGAGCATGTTCTTTCCTCGTTGTCAGCCATTTGAAAATTGACGACGTTTTCAGCAGCAGGGACAGAGGATAAGCGATGTGTCCCGAGGTGTTTTGTGTCTGGAGTCTCCCAGATAAGCAGGCCCTGCTTTTGATTCTCCCCACAAGGCCGACAGTCCCAGGCTGTTGGTAACAAAGTTCCTACCCAGAGTTACGACCCGATTCGGGCCTCTTCCTACTGTCGAGTTTCCCCTGCTTTGCTCTGAACCCTCAGCAACGCCACAAGTTTCCTTAACTCCGGCTGCTTTTACAGCAAATGCACCGAGTTGCCCTTTTGACATCAGCAGCCCGCCTCCACGTCCCCCAGATCTCCGTTGTTCTTTTATGTCTGCAACAAACATCGATCGAGCACCAAGATTTTATGGTTGACCTCAGCCGGGGTTTAGATCTCTTGCTGTCTCTGTGCCTATTTCTGGGGATGAGACTCTCTCTCTCCATAGGCGTGTTGGACCCAAATGCATTTGGTTAGCTTTTTATTTGTAGAGTGACCTAGCCAGTACCTAATGTTGTATTTCTGATTTGTATCGATTTTTTTTTTTTAACTTGAATTTGTCACTGTGGTGGGCAACAGAATGTTTCTGAAGTACATTAGAGTGAGGAGGGACTGGTATGCGGGAACCAAGTCATGAGAATTCAAACTATAATGGTTACCATGGAAACAGGGTCGGCTAGATGCAAGAAACATTTCAGTGGAAGGAGACCGACGGGCTTGGTGACTTACTAGATACAGGAAAGAAATAATACCTGCCATTTGAAGGGAAAAAAAAAAATCAGTCTCCTTTTTCTTTGGTTTCCCAATAATGTCTAATATTTTTAATAAAAAAGATTATTCAGTGCTGCCTGCAAAGATTTAGGCCAGGAGTACCAGGAAAATGGTGATCGCACTGACAGACAAAGATGGAAATTGGGCTAGTTCCTTTTTCTTTCTTTCTTTCTTTCTTTCTTTCTTTCTTTCTTTCTTTCTTTCTTTCTTTCTTTCTTTCTTTCTTTCAATGTCTGTTTATTTATTTGGAGAGAGAGAGAGAGAAAGCACAAATCGAGGAGGGGCAGGGAGAGAGAGAGAGTCACAAGCAGGCTCCGCACTGTCAGCACAGAGCCCGGCGTGGGGCTCAAACCTACGAACTGTGAGATCGTGACCTGAAGCAAAGCCAGACTCTTAACTGACTGAGCCACCCAGGCGCCCCGAGTTTGGCTGTTTCCTAAGCCTCACTCTGTTTACTTCTTCTTGCTTTCCTATTGTGAGATTCTGGGATTAAATCATCGCTAGCAGTACTAGTTGGTGTGTGACGTAACGATTGGGGTTCATGGACCGTTGTCTTGAGTTCATCCTATCAAGCTAGAATCCCGTGGCCTAACAATCGCATGCTATATTTTAAGCCGGCCACTTCTGTACAAAGGAAAGGCCCTCAGGTCACAGCCAGACGGAGAGGTTCGAGTTCTCCAGATTCCTCAGTTCCTGCATTTATTATCATCACCTAATTTTTTTTTAATTTGATAACCCTGCATGGAGTGCTTACTATTTGCTAGAAGCTGATCTAAGTGTTTATAAATGGCACTGTTAACTCATTGAACCCAGATGGCAACTTTAGATGAAGTAGGAACTATGATGAGCCCCATTTTGAAGGTGGGAAAGCCAAGTTCCAGAGAGGCGACTGATTTGGTTAAGGGCACATAGCTAGTAAGCCGCGCAGCACGGGTTCAAACCCAGGTAGATGGTTCCAGAGTCCATGCTGTTAATCACCGCACCATGCTGGAAGGCCTTGTTTTTTTGTTCGTTCATTCTTTCATTCCTTCCTTCGTTCCCTATTCTCCACACTTAATTTCCTCTCTACTCCTGTAGCAACCATTCTCATTTATTTGATGTATATCCTTCAGTTTGCGTGTTTTTGTTAAATGTGTGTTGATGTTCTGTGCGCATCTAGTTTAATTTGCATAAATTGTAATCCGTTATAATTCTCTTTTTTCTTTCTTCTTCTTTTTGGTCTCAGAAACTGTTTTTAAGATACAGCCATGTTGGGGCACCTGGGTGGCTCAGTCGGTTGGGCGTCCGACTTCGGCTCAGGTCATGATCTCATGGTTCGTGGGTTCAAGCCCCGCATCAGGCTCTGTACTGACAGCTCGGAGCCCGGAGCCTGCTTCGGATTCTGTGTCTCCCTCTCTCTCTGACCCTCCCCCGTTCATGCTCTGTCTCTCTCTGTCTCAAAAATAAATAAACATTAAAAAAAAAAAAAGATACAGCCATGTTACCGTTTTATACCCAGTATCTTTCTTGTACCTGCCTCATAGCACTTACATTTTAGCTACATTTTTTGTTAATGTGATTCAAGATCAATTTTTTTAATGTTTATTTTATTGAGGTACCTGGGTGGTTCAGTCAGTTCAGTGTCCGACTTCAGCTCAGGGCGTGATCTCACGGTTTGTGAGTTCGAGCCCCACGTCGGGCTGTCTGCTATCAGCACAGAGCCCGCTTTGGATTATCTGTCCTCCTCTCTCTGCCCCTCCTCCACTTGAGCACACACACACACACACACACGCACTCTCTCTCTCTCAAAAGTAAATAAACATTAAAAAATAAAATAATTTTTTTAAAAACAAATGTCTGTCTTATTTAATTTTGAGAGACAGAGCGCGAGTGAGTCAGGGACAGAAAGAGATGGAGAGAGAGAATCCCGAGCACGCTCCAGGCTCACTGCAGAGCCCCACGCGGGGCTCGATCCTGCTACCGTGAGATCACAACCTGAGCCGATATCAAGAATCGGATGGTTAACTAACTGAGCCACCCAGATGGCCCTCAATATTTTAAATTATACTAACCCAAGAAGTAAATACATTCTATTCTATAAATATAAATGTCTTCAGCTTGGTAGTTGTTGGTGATCATTGCTGAGTTCTTGACCCACTGGATGACTTTTAACAATGTAAAGATTTGACATCTTTACGTTACCTTGATGACAAAAAATTAGGTTACAAGTTGGAGCCCTTAATACTTGACACACTGAGATGTCTTCAGATAAAATGCTTTATAATAAAGGATTTATGTTCATAGCTACCAGGAATATGAATGCAAACATAATAGATACAGCAGAGACCACAATTCGGATGTAACTATAGAATCAGGCTTGTTATTGTATATAATATGTACTATAGAGTACTATATAACTATATGCATATAGTTAGACCTTTAACTGCCTCTAGATTCTAAAACTGAGTAAATTTCACGGTACAGTAAACACTTCATGGTATTGTAACATTTAATAACATCTGACAACCTTTCAGTAAAACCTTTGCATTCCAGTAGATCATTTGTAAGTGAATTGTTTGGAACTCAGAACAAGATTGTCCGATCGACATCATGGTTAGATTACCAGGGCAAATCAAAAAAAGCTCATTTAATCTATAATGCTACGTATGCTATACGTATGAAGTGAAAAATAACAAAACTACTGTAATTCAAACAAGGGAAAGTTTACAAAGCAAACTCATACTTTAAAAAGCTCATTATACGATCTAAGCATTTAATGCATGCTATTTAATCCTTTAATCTACCCTGTGAAGAAGGTATTCTTTCCGTTTTAGAGTTGAGGAAACTGCCATTCAGAAAGGTTAAGCAACTTCCATCAGAACACATAGCTCTTAATAATACGAGATGAAATTCCAACCCGGGCCTCTCAGACTCCAAAGCCCAGGTGTGATCCATCTTGAGCGATTAAAAGTATGTGTTGAAATGCAATCAATTTAAATAGGGATTGAACATGAGGTTATTATTTATCTTAAATCCTGATGTTTCAGCCAAAGTACGTTTAGTTGGGGCAGTTGAGTAGGAATATGAAGATATTTTTGGAGGGGTGCCTGGGTGGCATCCAACTCTTGATTACGGCTCAGGTCATGATCCCAGGGTCGTGAGATCGAGCTGTATCTGGCTCCACACTCAGTGCTTAAGTTTCTCTCCCTCTGCCCCTCACCTCTGCTTGTACACATGCTCGCTCGCTCTCTGTCTCTCTCTCTCAAAAGAAGGGGCGCCTGGGTGGCACAGTTGGTTAAGCATCCCAACTCTTGATTTCCGCTCAGATCATGATCTCATGGTTTGTGAGATCAAGACCCGCACCAGGCTCAGCACTGACGGCATGGAGCCTGCTTGAGATTCTCTTTCTTTCTCTCAAAATAAATAAATAAACTTTAAAAAAAGAACCTTAAAAAGTATTTTTGGAGACTCTGGAAGTAACATGGGACCACATTCAGGGTAGACATCAGAGACTCTTGTATGTATGCATCTCATTTCTAAGCATAATCCCCTTTCTTTCCCTTTTTTCAGTGTATGTTTATTTTGAGAAAGAGAGAGAGAGAGAGAGAGTGAGCACATGCACAAACAAGGGAGAGGCAGAGAGAGAGGGAGAGAGAGAATGGGGCTCAAATTCACTCATAAACCATGAGATCATGACCTGAGCTGAAGTCGGATGCTTAACCAACTGAGCCACCCAGGTGCCCCCCTTTTCTTTCCCTTGATATGGTGATCTCACTAGGGGTGCTTTTAATGCTTAGCAACTCTAATCAGCGCTGTTTGGGGTACTTATAAATGGAACAAAGAATGAGATATTCCTTTAGATAATTAGACGGGAATTGAACAAAAACAGAAGGCAGAAGAGAACTGAAAGAGAATGTGTGTGTGAGGGAGTGAAATGGCACAAAATAGAATTAACCAAGCTATTAGCACAGGATGAAAGAAAATTGAAGTTTGTGCTTTGCACAATCATACAGGGAAGAAAAAATTGTGGTAACGAAGGGATATTGCATACAAAAACTTCACTGGTTGGGGCGACTGGGTGGCTCTCTTGGTTAATTGATTTCGATCGGATCATGATCTCACGATTCATGAGTTCGAGCCCCGTGTCTCTGCACTGACAATATGGAGCCTGCTTGGGATTCTCTGTCTCTCTCTCTCTCTCTCTCTCTCTCTGCCCCTACCCTGCTCGTGCTCTCTCTCTCGCTGTCTCAAAACTAAGTAAATAAACATTAAAAAAACAATTTCACTGGCTACGGGAAGATCTCACTCTGCTATGACAGATCATTTGTTTTCCAGAGAGGCTGAGAGGTTGGTGGAATAGAGGGGACCCTCGTGTACCTAGCTGGTTTCCCCCCAGCCCATAAATTGGTTGTTTATCACTTATAAGGCTTCCATAGAGATAAGTAATAATCTGTCAGATGAATTTATCTGACAAAGGATTATTAAAAGTAACCATTTAAATTACTTTGGGCTGAGCTTTTTTATCGATGTTTAATTACTTTTAGTTCTGCGTTTGACACAATAATTTGTTTTCATAGTGTGCAGTTAATTGTAATGGGATCCGATCTTACGGGGACTAGTTGGAGGTTCAGATTTGTAACATTTGTTTCCACCACTGGAAGGGAGTATGTAATCTACACTGTAAGCGCATGGCTCAGTGAAAGCCCTTAAATACTCGGGTCTGTGGTTGTATTTGTCATTTCACATTCTCGAATATAAAGTGTGTATTTTGCCAAGTGAGAAATTCTGTTTCATTTAGAGTATGGCGAGTGTAGATTTAATGTAATCTCGCATTCCAAATAAAACCCTCATGACAATTTTGACTGACATATTCTAGATGGATGAAGTTGGCATCACTGAATATGTAAAAGGAGATAACCGCAAGTTTGAAATCTGGTATGCTGCCAAGGAAGAAGTTTATATTGTCCAGGTTGGTCCTTTAAGAATCGTTCTAGAAGCCATAACCCGCCACAAACAAAAATAATTTTGGTTCCGTTATAAAAGTTCTCATTCCCCTCATTTAGGTCGCTTAAATATTATTTCATATTTTTTTTTGGTGGCGTCATCAAGCATTTTTTCAGTAGCACACGTTTTCTTTAACTTGAGATGGGTCTATGGTGCCTTCTCGGGCTTTGAGTTCTTAAATGAATTTTTTGTAAGTTTGTTTATTTATTGTGAGAGAGAGAGAGAGAGAGAGCACAAGCAAGGGAGGGGCAGAGAGAAGGAGAGACAGAATCCCAAGCAGGCCCCTTGCCATCAGTGCAGATGCCCAACGTGGGGCTCGAGCTCACAAACTGTGGCACTGTGACCTGAGGCAAGGTCAAGAGTTGGACGCTTAGCCGACCGAACCACCCGGGTGGCCCCCTAGGGCTTTGAGGTTTTACAACTACAAGGATACTTATCAACCGGAGCTGACAACCAAGAACTTGGCAGGGCTTCTCTGTCCCCGTCAAGCATCTAGAGTTACAGATCTCGAATGGTTATGAGTTTTTCTTGGGCTTGGTATTCTCATTTGTGAGATACAGTGATATGACAGTTCAGATTTGGTCACTGTCTCTCAAAAATTTGCTTCAGAGTACCCTTGTCACGATGAAAAAAATAAACGTACGCTTAAAGCCCTGGCGTGATGCACTATAAGGTCCAACCTGTTTCAGGGAAGGGGAGACGAATGAGAGCATTTCAAGAGGATGTTGTCATCGTGATAAGTATTTGTATATGACTTGTGACCTGTGAATGTGCCGTTATTTGTTGAAATTGCTCAGTGGTTTTTCTTCGTTTTAGTTCTATATTAGGTGATAAGAATTCATAAAAATACATTTTCTGAGTTTGATTTACATATAAGACTTCTTGCTGTCCTTTTACAAACTTGTAAGTTATCAAGATTACAGTAGATTGTCTTCTCAGAATCAGGAGAACCTGTTTCATTTTTACCAAAATTAAACATAAAGATGTTTATATATACGTGTATATATACATATACATACATATACACATACATGTATATATAAATATAATTTTATTTAATAAATATAATTTATTGTCAAATTGGCTAACATACAGTGTGTACAGGGTGCTCTTGGTTTTGGAGGTAGATTCCCATGATTCATCACTTCCATACAACACCCAGTGCTCATCCCAACGAGTGCCCTCCTCAATGCCCATTACCAATTTCCCACCTCCCCCACCCCCCCATCTACCCTTAGTTTGTTCTCTGTATTTAAGAGTCTCTTATGGTTTGCCTCCCTCCCTCTCTGTTTGAAACTATTTTTCCCCTTTCCCTCCCCCACGGTCTTCTGTTCAGTTTCTCAGGATCCACATAAGAGCGAAAGCATATGGTATCTGTCTTTCTCTGTATGACTTATTTCACTTAGCATCACACTCTCCGGTCCCATCCACGTTGCGACAAAAGGCCATATTTCATTCTTTCTCATTGCCACGTAGTATTCCATTGTATATATAAACCACAACTTTTTTACCTATTCATCGGTTGATGGACATTTAGGCTCTTTCCATTATTTGGCCGTTGTTGAAAGTGCTGCTATACACACTGGGGTCCAAGTGCCCCTCTGCATCAGCACTCCTGGATCCCTTGGGTAAATTCTTAGCAGTGCTATTGCTGGGTCCTAGGGTAGTTCTGTTTTTAATTTTTTGAGGCACCTCCACACTGTTTTCCAGAGCGGCTGCACCAGTTTGCATTCCCACCAATAGGGCAAGAGGGTTCCCGTCAACGTTTATATTTTTAAAAGGACCCTCCTACAAAGGAAAAAATAATTTAGATTGTATTGTGCTTTTTCTCTGAGCATTATTTTTTTTTTTACCTGAGCATTATTTTTTAAGGGCAGTTTCAAAAGGGTTTTGACGATTTCATCTCATCTGATGGCTACCTACTTGCTTCGTAGAAGTTTTAAGAATCAGATAGTAGAGTTTGAATTTGGTGGTTTGGGATGTAGATCATGTGTGATATACTTAGTTACATTTGTTTTGTTGTGAAGCGTTCTTTTTCAAAGGAAACCTGTCCTCTCCTCCTCCCTTTTGAAAATCTTTAGGCTCCGAATGTCGATGTGAAAATGACATGGTTGAAAGAAATAAGAAGTATTTTGTTGAAGCAACAGGAACTTATGACAGGTAATTTCAAGCTTGCATTCTTCAGAACAAGAAGTACAGTAACAGCTCATTGACTCCTGTTTTGGGATAATTTGTACCGGGAATGGGGCTGATATTTACTTTATACTATTTATAGTGAAAGGGTTTGTTAAACTAATTAGTAGAAGACCAAGGTTCAAGGGGTTGTTTGAACTCTCTTGGTGAATGAACTTTACACTGGCAAGTGAACTCCACTGCTTGAGAAGTAACACAACAAACTAACCGTATTAACTCTAAGTCCTTCCCATGAGTGAACTCTGCCAGGGACCTCAAGCAATGTTCACATGGTGATGGTTACAGTTATAAACTTGAATTTCTTGATAAAATACTATGTAGTTCAGTCCTTTTCCATATTTCACATCCAGACCGGCCTTTTCCCCTGGTCATTTCCGGTCTGTGAAGGTTAATTCTAATGGGAATGGGGTGTGTGTGTGTGTGTGTGTGTGTGTGTGTGTGTATGTACACGTACGTGCATGCGTGTGCATGATTCATGGAAGAAGTGCGGCTTGTGAATGGTGCTCCCATAAGCTTTGTTTTCTTTCAGTTAAAAAACGAAAGCAACACAATCAGTTAACACAACAGGATCAGCTTCCTACTCAGCAGATTGATGCGTAAGTGATTATTCTTTAAGAAATTATCACTCCTGCAGTCTTCTGTTTTCTGTATGTCCACGAGACAATGTTATTATAAAGTATCTCTGAGAAAAACTACCCTCTCTTTTAGGAGTAACTCATCAAATTCCATAAATACATCATCTTCTCAGCTCTATCCTTATACGTGGAGCCTAATGATCCTTAATATTATCCTATTGTTTCTCTGGATGTTAAAAATAATATGAGAGTTTGGGCTAATTTTTTTAAATGTTGCTTTATTTTTGAAGGAGAGAGAGATTGAAAGCATGAGTGGGGGAGGAGCAGAGAGAGAGAGAGAGAGAGAGAGAGAGAAAGAGAGAGACACAGAATCTGAAGCAGGCTCCAGGCTCTGAGCTGTCAGCACGGAGCCCGACGTGGGGTTCGAACTCACGAACTGTGAGATCATGACCTGAGCCGAAGTCGGACACTTAACCGACTGAGCCACCCAGGCGCCCCAGAGTTTGGGCTAATTTTTATTTTATTTTATTCTTTCTTTCCATCTATCTATCTACCTCTTTATTGAGAGGATGTTCATCTATCTATCTACCTGTTTGTTTATTTTTTTTTTTTTAATTTTTTTTTTTTCATCGTTTTTTTATTTATTTTTGGGACAGAGAGAGACAGAGCATGAACGGGGGAGGGGCAGAGAGAGAGGGAGACACAGAATCGGAAACAGGCTCCAGGCTCCGAGCCATCAGCCCAGAGCCTGACGCGGGGCTCGAACTCACGGACCGCGAGATCGTGACCTGGCTGAAGTCGGACGCTTAACCGACTGCGCCACCCAGGCGCCCCTACCTGTTTGTTTATTGAGAGAGAGAATGTGTGTGCGCACACGAGCACAGGAGGGGAAGATGAAGAGGAAGAGAGGGAGACTCTCAAGCTGGTTCCACATCCGGCACAGAGGCCGACGCAGGGCTTGATCCCATGATCCTGAGATCATGACCCGAACCGAAATTAAGAGTGAGATGCTTAACTGACGGAGGCACGCAGACGCCCCTGGGCTAATTTTTAAACATGATTACAGATGCTTTGTCCTCAGTATATCCTGGAGGGAATAGCGTGTTGGCAAACAATGGCTGCACTCGTGGCTTTCTGTTCAAAATAGTTTTGGTCACCTTCAATCTGATTGGAGAAAGAGAGTTGTAAGAGTAACGAAGGACCGGCAGTCACTGCTGCACAGAGGAAGAGCCATGCTGAAATAGAAAGATTCCTGATGACATTATTTAAGCTCCTGGATCCATATGTGTCCAGTGTTAATCCTTAGACTTTCAGTTACAAGAGCCAATAAAGTCCTCCTTTTATGGGACTTTTTTGTTTACATTTTCCCAACTGTATTGAATTATAGTCGACAATTAAAAACGATATATATTTAAAACTTGGCTTGATATACATACACGTTGTGAAATATTAATCCCAACCATCCTTTTGTGTGTGTCATGAGAGCATTAAAGCCCACCTCTTAGCAGGGGCGCCTGGGTGGCTCAGTCGGTTAAGCATCTTGCTCTTGATTTCGGCTCAGGTCATGATCTCACGGTTCTTGAGTTCGAGCCCCGTGTTGTCAGGCTCTGTGCTGGCGGCATGGAGCCTGCTGGGGATTCTCAATCAATCTCTCTCTCTCTCTCTCAAAATAAATAAATAAACTTTAAAAAAGTTATTTAAAACAAAAGATCTACCTCTCAGCAAATTTCAATCATATAATACAGCACATGATAAGAATTTTAAACAATATACCTGTCGTGGGCCCTGAAGGGAGTACCTTTTTCCTTCTGTGTTAAAGAGAGATCCTGCTGGCTTGGATCAGCTTTTCTGATATTACTATCATTCCACGGGCTGAAATTCAGGGGGCAGTCAGCTGGGTTTGAATGATTCTTAGAGCATGTTCCTAACGCACGAGATCAGTGGGAAAATTCCATGTTTAATTTCTTGTTACTCTTAAAGCATATAAAAGCTCACTTGTTTTTACACACTTACTGTCTCAGAAGGCAACACGGATCCTTTATGGGTGCCGAGGAGACTGAATCGGAACACAGCAGCACTGTGGTGGACGTCCGGGAGACCGTCCCACTGGTTCAGGCCGAAGCGAACACAGGTATGCATAGTGGCCGTAGGAAGGTAAGACTCATGGCTGTGCACAGTGTTTCCTCCCGTTGTTAATTTGGAAAATCTTCCTGTCCGCTACCTTAGTATAGAGAAAGCAAAATTAACCCATTTTCATAAGGTCCTTTTGTTTTCCGTGTGCAAGATAACGCTGGCGGGCCCTGCAGCTTGGGTGTCAGAGCTGTGCCTGGACCAGTAGCATCAGCATCACGTGGGAACTTTTAAGGAAGACAGACTCTCTGGGTCTGCCCCAGACCTCCTTAGTCAGAAACTCTGGGAGTGAGACCCAGCCATGTGTGATTTAACACGTTCTCTATGTGGTTCTTCTTCTTTTTTTTTTTTTTAATTTTTTCTAATGTGTATTTATTTTTGAGAGAAAGGGAGACAGAGAGAGAGAGCACAAGTAGGGGAGGGGCAGAGAGAGAGGGAGACGCAGAATCGGAAGCAGGCTCTAGGCTCTGAGCTGTCAGCACAGAGCCCAATGCGGGGCTTGAACCCACAAACCGCGAGATCACGACCCGAGCCGAAGTCCGACGCTTAACCCACTGAGTACAGAGATGAATGAAACATCTCCTGGCTTCGAGCAATGCACACTTCACTCACCATAGCTTTAATGAATAGAGAAGAGTCATTTACAGCTGGAATCTTTACTTATTTTTTTTTTTGCAAATTGTGTCATTTAAGCTGATTTCAAACAAGTTGGTTAATTCAACAACTATAACCCGGGCTGTGTGCCAGGAATTGTGCAAAGCTTTGGGCATACAGTCTAAGATGCACTCAGTTGTGGGGCACCCGGGTAATTCATTCGGTTAAGCCTCTGATTCTTGATCTCAGCTCAGGTCTTGATCTCAGGGATGTGAGTTCAAGACCCACACTGGGCCCTACACTGGGTGTGAAACCTACTTTAAAAAACAAACAAACAAAAAGGTACACTCAGTTGCCATCCCTATGAAGCCAGGAGGGTAGAACGATCATTTAAGAAGCAATTACTGTGTTATAGTAGAGAAATATAATAGATTGCTGTAGAAGCACCTGGCAGGGTCACCTACACAACTCTGGGATAAACAGCATAGACTTTTCTAGAAAAATGCTTAAGAGAAATGCTTAGCAAATGTCTGATACTTGATACGTGAATAAGAAGGTCCTCAGTCCGGACGAGTTCTCTCCTAGTCGAAGAGAAACAAGTAATGACAGCCTTGTTCAACTGAAAGTCACTTCCTTCAGGTCATCTGTGCTGCGGCCCCTTGAACAGTCAGGATGAGGGCCTGGTACCGTTGCCTTCATTTGCCAGATGAGGAAACCAAGTTAGAGAAATTTGACGTGATTTTTCCAAGATAACATGAATAGTTTAGTGTGGCCAAGATGAGATTCTGTTAGTTCTCTGCCTGTGTGAGATTATTTAATCTGTTATCAATTCAATATATTTTTATTTTATTTTTTAATGTTTTTATTTATTTTATTTATTTTTTTGAGAGAGACAGTGAGAGCTGGGGAGGGGCGGAGACAGAGAGGGACAGAGGATCGGAAGCAGGCTCTGTGCTGTCAGCACAGAGCCCGATGCGGGGCTCGAACTCACAAACCACGAGATCATGACCTGAGCCTAAGTTGGATGCTTAACCAACTGAGCCACCCAGGCGCCCCTTTGATTTTTTTTTAATGTGTATTTATTTTTGAGAGAGACAGAGTGCGCTCATGAGTGGGGGAGGGGGAGAGAGAGAGAGGGAGACACAGAATCCGAAGCACGCTCCAGGCTCCGAGCTGTCGGCACAGAGCCTGACGCAGGGCTCGAACTCACGAACCGTGAGATCATGACCTGAGCCGAAGTCGGACACTTAACCAACTGCACCACCCAGGCGCCCTTGATATAGTTTATGAATTAAGCACCTCTTACACGCAGGACTCTTACGGATATACAATGTATGACCCACGGTCTTTGCCTAATAAGGAAGTAAGACAGGTCAAAGATAATAATATCATTAGGTAGGATGTTGTAAGTGCTGTTTGAGTAGGACCAATAGCAATTCCATAGAAAACAGCTTTGGAAGGGATTATATTCTCTTCTCTATAATATTCTCTATATTGAAAGGGTCAATATTCTCCGGAATGTTATTTAACTTATTAGTTTTAATAATTCTCCCACCAACTCCAACTTGCAACCATCCTAGGAAGTAACAGAAGTATATGACATTCCAGGCCCTTTCTGAAATATCAGAAATTCTAAACTAGTACAGTCTAATTGGAGGTGTTGTTATATAAAGATACTGTTCTGGGCCATTGACGGTTATAGCCTTAGTTTTACTTCACTCCCTGTGTTAGACCAGCACCATTAAGGAACTGCCCCCCCCCCCCCATGTTTTTCTTCTAGTTTGGACCCAGATGTCATCACCTGCAGAAATTTCTGAAGACCCTGAGGAGTGGTCAAGCAACTATTTCTATTCTTCTTATGATGGCCATGAAGAAGAAGAAAGGCCCCTAATGGTCAGTAATGACATATGCAAGTAAATAAATAAAGAAAAACGGTTGGGGCAGTTTTACTGATGCAATAGTGAGGCACGTGGGGGCAGTCTTCCCCCCCACGTGCCTCACGAGGGGGCAGATCCTCGAGGCCGTTAGGTATATTTCGTAGCCAAAAGATTTGAAACCAGTCTTACCATGAACATTCAGTAGTAAGCACTCCTCTCTGCCCGGAGAACAGGTTTGAGCTCCCTGTGGCACTCTTGCTGAGGTTGATGGGACATCTGGTCTGTCAATTCCGCGTCTCTGTACATGGACCAGTTTTCTCTCTCGTTGAACTTCACCCCTGTCTTCAATCGCAGCGGCGGAGATAAAATCAGAGAGCACAGGAGAGAGTCACGTCTACTTTAACGATCAGTTTCGATTCCAGATTGGAAAACCTAGGGAATAAACTTTACGCGTATGAAACTCTTTGATAACATCTGGGGAGCACATTTTTGTGGGTGGCCAAAACGCGTGTCAGTGGTGCCACATCGGCCTGAAGGAGCAAGGGAGCACCCCATAAAACTAAAAGTTTGTTTTAGAGTAAAAGTAACTTCTAGAAGAAATAGTGTGTGCTGTGGTTAGGATCCGAGCCGATTATTAGGAGAGGGGCAGTTAGGACTGTTTAGGGTTCTGTCTACAGTTTTCCGAGGTCAGCAGCTTGGAGGGTGGGAACACTCCTGTGGAGCGGACCTCTCCTCGGTGCCCTTCAGAGCAGCAAATGCAGTTGGGCCGTTCTCATGTTGGGCTAAGGGAGTTAGTGGTGTGGATAGTCACAGAGCTGCGTAGCGCCGACCCTGGAATGCTTTCTTTAAGAAGGTAACAGAATTAGGGGTGCCTGGGTGGCCCAGTTGACTAGGCATCTGGCTTCAGCCCAGCTCATGATCTCGTTCGTGGGTCCGGGCCCCGCATCGGGCTCTCTCCTGTCAGTGCAGAGCCCGCTTCAGATCCTCTGTCTCCTTCTCTGTCTCCCCTGTGTTTCCTCACTCTCTCTCTCAAAAATAAATCAAACCTTCAAAAAAAAGCAACAGTAGTCTTTCTCTGAATGAAACAGTGGCCGTAATACATATTTGGACGGGAGTTTTCTTAATTAAATACTATCTGAGGACGGGAGAGAGAGTTCAGATGTGAGCAAAAATTCAGAGGAAGCCAGTTCGGGTTTAGATGTTTTCTGCAGATGCTCTGTGAAGGGCTCGTCAGGAGCTATCAAGGTGCTGAGTAAGCGTTTTCCCAGCCACGGTGGCAGAAAACGAAGCGTGTAGGCAGCGTGACTTTCATCACGGGATGGGGATGGAGAAGACCCTGTAAGCTCTGTCTCCTCGCCGTTATTCCCTGAGTTGCGCTGCTAAGGAGAACATACGAGAGAGCAAAAAGTAAAATGGATTGCAATGAGCCGCTCTGTTAGGCTGATGAAAAGTACTGCTCAAAAGATGTTTGGCCCGAGTGATGTGGATATTGTTTTCACGTTAATTCCTTGGCATGTGCAAAGAATCGATACCACGTAACTCTTTCATTTAAAAGATTTTTAGTTACGGTACTCGTTTTAAATGCCCGTCTTCAATGGGTGAGCTGCTGTGCTGGAAAATTCCTCATCTCAGGGCACCTTTGGACTTGGGGCGCCTGGTAGGCTCCGACGGTGGAGCACGCGACTCTTGATCTTGGGGTTGTGAGTTCAAGCTCCGCACTGGGTGTAGAGATTACTTGAAAATAAATTCTTTTTTTTCTTTGTAAGTTTATTTATTTATGTATTTATTTTGAGAGAGCAAGCACGAGCCGAGGGAGGAGCAGAGAGAGAGAGGAGAGACAGAACCCCAAGCAGGCTCTGCGCTGACGTGAGGCTCGATGCCACGAACCACGAGATCATGACCTGAGCTGAAATCGAGAGTCGGGCGCTTAACCACCTGAGCCACCCGGGCACCCCGAGATTACTTAAAAATAAAATCTTTAAAAAAAGAATACTTCTGGACTTGAAAATTATTTCGTCTCTCTCTACGTTGTAGCAAAGTGCAATCAGTGGGCCTTAGATAATTTATTTAGCTTCGTAATGAATCAAGCTCACATGATAGCTGTCAAAAGATTAAGGCCAAGTAAAGCACAGCAGTATGGTTTAATGTGCTTTTATTGGACCCAGAATGTCTGTGTTCATTACTTTTACCTGTGCAAAATGATACAAATCCCAGAAATCCTTTTGAGGGTGTTAGTCTTTGCTTAGGGCTGCTGCCTTTTGTGTGTGTCTAGATAAATTTTCCATGGGAGCAGCTTACAAGTAACCGTATTGAAAAATTAGTTTCACACTGGGTTTTTTTCTGGGTTTATGCTTTTTTTTTTTTTTTTTTTTAAAGTTTATTTATTTTGAGAGAGAGGCGGGGGGAAGGGCAGAGAAAGAGGAACAGAGAGAATCCCAAGCAGGCTCTGGGCTCACAGCACAGAGCCCGATGCGGGGCCTGAACTCACGGAACTGTGACATCACGACGTGAGCCGAAATCAAGAGTCAGACGCCTAACCGACGGAGCCACCCAGGTGCCCCGTGGGTTTGTGCTTATAATTCATAAAAGTTAAAGTCATCGTGCTCTGTTATCTTCTGTGTAGTTCATGCTCTACTTCTCTTTTTTGCAAATAAAAATGAATTCTTCAGGCTCCATAAGCCCATGTTCTGCTTTTTCTTCCCCCATCACAAACGGTTCCGTGTTTGCTCATCCCCGCTGGGCTGCTGTAGCCACCACTATTCCCACTGAAGGGTGAATTCTTTATGTCATAGAGCATGCAGTTACCCAGGCCGTTTTATAGTCAAGTTTGTAATGTGATCTTTCAAAACAACCTTATAGTCTCCAGGCAATTACAAAGCCCTAGCAGATGGCAGGAAGAGAGGCCCAGAAGACCTCCTGATCAGAAATGGAGATGTCTTTCGGTTTCTCCATGAAGATGCCGAAGGTCAATGGTGAGTGGGTTCTCAGTGCTTATGATGACCTTTGCCGGGGGCACACGCATATCTAATCAAATGTTCTGCTTTACTTGTATCTTTGTTATACAGTCCCAAGAAGCAGAAATATCACATTTCTTATCAGTATCTCATTTTCATTGCTTCAGCTATGCCTCTATAGCTCACTGAAAGGAATGTTAACCTTTGGTGAGTGAAACATGCTTTGAAAGAATGAAATGCTATGAGTCTGCATGCTCTTTTGTGGTTTACCCTTGGCTCAGACATTTCAACTGAGAGACCTGGCTTTGTAATGGCTACAGATCCCACTACATTTGGTCGTTGAAGTCACTCATTGACTCATCTCATTTTTAATGAATGCCTACCAGTGTGTGCCAGGAACCATGCTTTGCTACTTTACGACACAGTCACCTTCTCTTTGTCAATTCACATATTGACTTTTTAGTCCTACCATTCTACTCTAATGCATTTGACTTCACTTAGCACCGATTGCCAAGATGGTTCTGCCGAATATACTGTGTAATTATAGAGAGTCCAAAGCAGGAAGGAAATCTTGTTTGGGAGAGGACTGAGTGAACGAAACTTCCATAAATCTTTTGGAACTTTGCTGTGAAATGATTGTTGTCTTCACTGTGCCCATGACGTTAGCTGAAAGGCTACATGGAGTGTGTACTTTGACTCTAAAGGTGGACGAGTACAGGCCAGGGTGAAAAGTAATGACGGATCATTAAAGTAATCAGCATTTTTGCTAGTAACCTAAGTCCCTTGTAGGTCACTCAAAGGACTCAAGGACAGTGTCATGAAGGTCATTGGATTACATGTGTTTTTTGTTGTTGTCGTTACCGTATATTACCACTGTTGGCTACTAATTCATTTATCATTCAGGTTGGTGAAAAATCTAAACAGAAGAAAAGAAGGCCTGATTCCCGGGAATACTTCGCAGATTCTAATTGGTGACTATGGGTTTCGGAATGCCAAAGTTACAGGTATAATATGAACAGACTGTATACTGTTTGTTTAAAGGCTAACAGTTTTAAAGCTCCACCAAGGATGCAGTCGACATAGGCAAGAACTTCTCTGCACTTAGAAATAGGGCTGCAAGCATATTATGTTGGCTAGGATTTTTTTTTTTTTTCCTTTCGCAGCGTTAAAATAACGAAGAAAGATTTTTAAAACATGTTACACTTTTCCCTGCGAGGTTGACTGGTATGGAAGAGAGTCTCAGATACCAAGGTGTCTTGTAAGAGATCCTTCAGAACTAAATACTGATGATGTGCTTTTAAAGTACCAGCCTTATACTGTCCAAGAACGCTTTACCAGTGTGTTTCACTCAGTTCTGAGTACGTTGTTTCCTTACGTTAGCTTTCAGCCACATACACACACACACACTCGTGTCTGTGTCCAAGACGTCATATATGAAGGTAGCATCAAGTAATGAGTGCTGACCTAATATCCCCTTCTATTAACCCTACACTTAATACATAAAATTTCTGCATTTGAAAATAAACCAGTATTCTTTTACATTTTCCCCCTAAGTAATACTGAGCTATCTATCGAAAGGTATCACCAAAAAAACCCCATGAAAACACAGACTTTTTGTGAACATTCTTATCATATGCACATATTTCCTTTGAATTCCTAGGTTTGGACTTGTATTAGAATTCTGTATTGGCTCAATTAGAAGAGCATGCGACTCTTGAGCTCAAGGTTGTGAGTTCAAGCCCCACGTTGGGTATAGAGATTAGATGGTATAGAGATTAAATGGAATAGAGGTTGGGTATAGAGATTAAATAAATAAAGGTCACTTCTTGTTTGCTTTTTTAGGTACCCTAAATCTGGGTCACCTTTTAGAGTTTTTCCTCACCGGTTGTTGAATTATTTAGATAATTATTGAATGATTTACATAATTAGTAATCAGAAGAGTCTGGCATATCTGAACTAGTTGACATTTATTTAAAACCTGCACCCAACGACTGTAGAATACACCATTATTTTTAAGTGTACATGGAACATTCACCAAGATAGATCATATGCTGGGTCATTAAAATAAGTCCCAGTAAATTTCAAAAGACTGTAATCATATAAAGTCTTAAAAAGCATTAGAAATGGATGTCCGTGGATCTCTGGGTGGTAAGCAACGCACCTCCAAAGAACACGTGGGACAAAAAAGAAAGCACGAGAGAAATTGGAACTATTTCAAATTGGATGTTCAGATACTTGTGTTACAAACTTAAAAATCACCGCAATTCACCATGTGAACGTAACAGAGGGGGAAATTATGTCATCCTTTAAATAGCTGACAAGAGTCCATATTCATCCGTGATAAAAACTCTCACCAGACGAATAAAGGGAATTTCCTCAATCTGATCATGTACGCTCATGAAGAACCACAACTAACATCATACTTAATGGTGAAATATTGGAAGCCTTCGCCCTGAGATTGGGAACAAGCCAAGGATATTCACTCTCACCATTTCTATTATAGCCATTTTCATAACTCAAGATAAAGAGAGAACAAAATGAAGGGAAGAGGCAGCACCGTCATGCCGAGCAGATCACGTATTTGTACAAAACCATAAGGAACCTCTACACAAAAAGACCCTAGTAGAAGTAATAACATTTTATAAGGCCATAGTGTACAAAATCATTATACAAAATAAACTGTAATTCTCGATCCTAGCCACAGAGAATTGAAAAAACTGATTTCAAAAAACAATACCATTTACATTAGTCATATAAAATGTAAAATAAATAGGGATAAATCTAACAACAGATGTCTAAGCCTTCTATACTGACAACCACGAATCACTGCTGAGATATATATAAGAGAACTTAATAAGGGGGAGGGAGAGACACCATGTTTAAGGATTGGAAATCACAGTGTTGTTAAGAAATCCATTGTCCCCTGGGGCACCTGCATGGCTCAATCAGTTAAGTGTCCAACTCTTAGTTTTGGCTCAGGTCACGATCTTACAGTTCATGAGTTCAAGCCCTCATTGGGGCTCTGACAGTGCAGAGCCTACTTGGGATTCTCTCCCTCTCCCTCTCCCTCTCCCTCTCCCTCTCCCTCTCTCTCCCTCCCTCCCTCTCTCCCTCCCTCTCTCCCTCTCCCTCTCTCTCTCCCTCTCTCTCTCTCTCTGTCCCTATTCTACTTTTGCTTTCTCACTCTGTCAAAATAAACTTTAAAAAAATCCATCGTCACCCAATTGACCTATAGAGTTCACGCACTCAAAATCTGAGTATTAAAAAAATGCAGGTTTATTCTAAAATGCATATGGATGGGTGCCTGGGTGGCTCGGTCAGTTAAGCGTCTGATTCTTGATTTTGTCTCAGGTCATGATGTCATGGTCGAAGATCAAGCCCTGCATCAGGCTCCACACTGAGCGTGGAGACTGGTTAAGATTCATTTTCTCTCTCTCTCCCTCCCCCCCGCCTCTCTCCCCCACTCATGTTCTCTCTCTTTCAAATAAAAAAAAAAAATGCATATGGAAAGGCAAAAAATCCAGAACAAAAGAATCTCAAAAATCTGGAGGACTTACATATCTGATTTCAGGACTTACTATAAGGTTATAGTAACAAATGCGATGTGGTATTGATGTAAGTGTAGAAAGATACAGAGATTTCTAACATGGATCCACATGCACATAATCGAAAAATGTTCAATCAAGGTACCGAGCCAGCCGGATGGGGAAAGGCAGGTTGTTTTAACAAGTGGTGCTTGAGCAACTGGGTATCCGTATCGGAGAAGAAATGAACCTTCGTCCATACATCTCATACCGTATACAAAAAGCGGTTTGAGTTGGATCATAGACCTGAACATAAAACCCAGAGTAAAAGCTTCTGAAATCTGAAAGCACAGGACAATATCTTCATAACTGCAAGTAGTTAACCGTTTCTTTCTTTCTTGCATTATACGAGGCAGAAGAAGCACTAACTATAAACGAAGAGTATCAAACAGAAACCTTGCACATGCTGAATTGAAAGTTGCACATACAACTTTAAAAATTTGTATCTGTTAGATAAAATCTAAGATACTAAAAGCCAACACTTTCAGAAGCCAGATAGTTGTACCGAATCACATGTCCCTCCAGATTTCACTGATTCCATCTGCTACATTGAAAAGTTTGAAAATCAACATGGCCAGCTTTCTGCTAACTGCTTTATGCTTATTTAAATGATTGACGACAGGGGCGCCTGGGTCACTCAGTCGGTTAAGCGTCCGACTCTTGATTTCGGCTCAGGTCACGATCTCCCAGTTCATGAGATTGAGCCTGCTTAGGATTCTCTCTCCCTCTCCCCACCTCTCAAAACAATAAAATAAATGATTCATGAGAGAAGAAATACAGGAGTCCCTGAAAGTACATGCTAGAGAAGCTGTTGAAAGTAACGTATATAAATCATTTTTTATGAAGCAGTTCAAAAACCAATAAAGCCATGTGTGTATTGGAAAATAATGGTGTTTCTTGTGCTCCGGTCTCCAAGATTCAAAACTGAAAACACCAAGTATGTTCATCTAGCTTCCATATATATAATACAGGAAGACTTGGTAGGTTTTCCATCACTTGTATCATCATTTTAAATGTAGAGCCAGATTGTCCTCATACTTAATTCGGGACAAAGTTAATTACATTACATTTCAGCTAACTGAACTGTGGGACATGTAAAATTACATATTCGTTTAGCTTTAATTTGAAGTGATTCCATTACTGTAACCAATCACCGTAGATTCAGTGTGTGTCACTACCCTTTGGAAAGCACGTGGCCGAACAGCTTACACTGGCTTTGGGCCAGTGCTTGTTTTCCAGACGGCAAAGGGCTTACTCTATGTTTGTTAACGTGTACACTTTAGTTGGCAAAAACCGCATTATCTTTTCTAGTTCTTTTAATTGTCTACCATAAGTATAGTTTTCCAATAGCCTTTTCTTTGTTTCATGCCATCGGGAGGGTAGAAATGTAATGTATTGATAGATCACCAGCACTTAAAGCATTTACTGCTCTCAACGTGGTGTGCTACTGGATCAAGGCTCTAGGTCCCCTTGGTCCCTATTCTCTAGAAAGTTCTGACTTCACACCTTTTGAGAGCATGCATGCCTTTCCCATCACGTGCATTTATGACTTAAGTCCTTTGACACATTGATACTCATTGGTAGATTTTTGTTGAATGCTATAATATCAAGTGGTCTGGATTGAGATCTACCCTCATTACACTGCATGGAGCAAAATAGTGTATTGTGGCCTACAAAAATTGAATCTGTGCCAGTTAGTGGGTTAGGAAATTACAGTTGACCACACAGGCAACTGTCGGCAGCACTTAGGTTTAAAGATAGATACGAGGCTATCTTATTTGGAATCTGGCAAATACAGGGTAAACACCTCTTTGATATTTACGTGCTTAACATGTTTCCCGTTATCTATATGCACACAAGCATAGCTCATATAATATTTATGAAATCCAGTTGTAGGAGGTGTGAATTCTGTTTATTTTGCTGCCAGTAAAGTTATGCCATTCATAAACTAGATGGCTTCAAGAAATAATCTTGTACCAGAATAACACCTTTCATAGTGAAATAAGCAAGAGACATCACCTTTGGATTTAGGATGCACCTTTTGAATCCTCACGTTGATTGTTCTTCATTATTTTGTAGCCGCTGCTCTGAGTAACACAAGGAAACTAAGTTCCCCTTGAAAGAAAGGAGAATGAATAGACGTTTCGAAATAAGATTTCCTCTGGAGGTGTGAACTAGATTATATTTCTTAAAAGCGTTACAGATACATAGCACAAGAGTCAGGATGATCTGTGCTGCCCGTGACATTCACAGAATTTCCTCAGGACTGAGAAGGACTTCGTCATTCGCAGTTTGTCTCATTCTTGCAAGAACCATCTTCACACCTTCCGCCCCCCCCCCGTCCCCCCCTCAGGTGACAAGTGCAGGTAACTTCGCTTCCAAGTAGGGTTTTCCACGACAAGCATTCGGACTCCATCTAAAACCCAGAGATCAGTCACTCGGAACATTTCCAGGCAAAACGCTTTCCCTGTAATGTTCGGGGTAACCTTTCAGTAACAAAACAAAACGAAATTCCAAAGAGAGAAGAGAGATAACCAGAGAGTTTAAACCCCTTTGTGGGCTGATGGTTTTCTTTCATTATTTACTTCTGTTATCTGTGGGACTCTAACGTACCAAAGGGATGTGTTCTGAAGGACCTCTTTTGCACTTTGACTGGTATTAGGGTTGACAGAGCTGTCTTACGGCTCTGGAAAGATCCAAAGCCAAAAATCCTGTAGTTAGGATGTGTTGAAGTTTACATTTTACGCATTGAAACTTGGATACACGTGTCACGGCTTTAAGTGAAAGACTCCTATTTGCACAAGAGGTGTTCCTGTTACAAAGCTCTACGTTTCCAGTGTCTTCACTTGCTTTTGCGTTTTGTGGAAAAAGCAGTTCTGGTAAAGGTGTTCTTAAGTTATATTGTGTCTCTTCCTAGGTTTTTTTTTTGTTTGTTTTGTTTTTGTTTTTGTTTTTGTTTTTTTTTTGGTGATCCGTGTAGAGATGTCTTTCTTCTAAATATGTAAAAAGCGTGACCACTTGCTTTAAAGCCCAGGGCCAGCTTTTGCATGCGGTGTTGAATTTATGCTTGGAGTATTTTCTTTTATGGACCACTGAAGACAATGGTTTGAAATTGCTGCCTTTTGAATCACGGGCTGTGAGTTTTCCTGTCAAGTTGGCACACTAGGCGCATGGTTTTTGATTATGGTTTTATGAGAAACACCACGATAACTATATTAGACATAAATGTATCTTTTAAGTAGGTTTATGTGTCATGTTAAGATCATAGTTAATGCCAGTGGTATCATTTGATGTAACAGTTTGTATGACAAACCGATTGTACTTTATTCAAAGGTACCTGCAAATTATAAGTCTTCGAATGTCCATTTTGCCGAATTTATGATGATTGATTTATAACTCGCTCATGAAAATGTCCATAAATGTGATGTTTCGCTTAATGCTTCTACGACAATAACAACAACAAAATGAGACTAAAGTACGTTTCTCTTGAGTGCTGACCCTGTGGTTAGAAGACACAGCTAGGAGATAAAATTTTTGATTGATGATGCCCCTCTGCACAAAACGTCTTCATTTTTATGGTATTAAACTAGAGATTTTAATCCTTTAAGACGATACTGAGTTCTGTAGTTTCAAACATCCAGTTATAGTCTTTTAATGTCTTAATCACTGTACAACGAATGCTACATTTGTATACGTATTTGTACATGGAAATGCACTGTATTAATTTTATTGGGCTATAAATGTGTGTTACTATAAAACATAGCAGCAATTTCCCTTTAAGTCTTCAAAATTTAATTACATTGTAAATGTACTTACAATGTAAATGTACTTGTGTTAATTCCACATTAAAAATATTCAACCTTAAATTTAGTCGTGTATTTTTTTCAGTTTAGTACAGTATCAATTATATGTTGAACCCTCCTTTCCTCTCCTTTATTAGCGACACCCGAAAGATACCAGAGGTATTTTGAGTTAAATGTTGACCTTCAGGTTCGTCATAATGCGGTAATAAATAAAACAGTGAGAATTAGCCTCATGGTAGCCAGATACAATAGAACAGAGAAGAGAAACCAGAAACAAAGTCTTACACATATGGAATTTGCTGTGTTATTGGATGTAGCATGGCATGTGGGGAAATTGGGGACTGTTTAATAAACGATGCTAAGAAAATTGGGAAAAATAGATGTTTACCTTGAGCCTTGCTTCATAATTCCCTGAGAGACAGAGACGGAGAGATCTGACTAGAACTAGGATAAAATGTTGGGTTCAAAAAGTTTCTTCATCCAGGGGCGCCTGGCTGGCTCAGTCAGAAGAGCGTGTGACTCTTGATCTCGGAATCGTGAGTTCAAGCCCCATGTTGGGTGTAGAGATTACTTAAATAAAGAAAAACTGACTTGTTTTTTCTAGGGCTCCTGGGTGGCTCAGTCGGTTAAGTGTCTGACTCTTGATTTCGGCTCGGGTCGTGGTCTCACGGTTCATGAGTTCGAGCCCCACATTGGGCTCTGTGCTGATGGTGTGGAGCCTGTTTGGGATTCTCTCTGTCTCCCCCCTCTCTCTGCCCCTCTCCCACTTGCAATGTGTCACTCTCTCAAACTAAATAAACTTAAAGACAGTTTCTTCCCCCAAGATAGCTGTAAATGAGGTTCCAGGGGTTAGATGGATAGCCACATTGGTGAGTGGATATTTCTACACTCTGAAAAAAATCTGCTTCCATATCATGGAGCCCAAGGAAACCCGGAAAACAGCTAGATCTCTGAGATGGTTTTCTGAACCATTGCTTTTGCAAAGGGCACCTAGTTGGGTTCACCAGACTTCACCTCTTCCAAAGCTCACTAGGGAACCAGAACTTTGGGCTTAATACAGAGAAGGAATAAAAATCTATCAAGTTGGTTCAACTGAATCTTCTGTTCTTTAAAAACTGAGAAATGTTTCAGGTGCCTCAGTGAGCATCCCATCGCACAACGAAACATTTCTTTTGCCTTTAAATTTACTTTGAGTTTTTTTTTGAGCAAGTGCTTTCAGTGAACTAGTTAGAAAGAAGCTAATCTCCAAAGAGCTCCTTGAAAATTAAAATGGGTATTCCAGTTTTTATTCCTATGTTGGCTGAAGAGTAAACGTTATTGGTGACATTTCCAAAATTGCGTATGAATCTCATAGAGTTGTTATGAAAGCCATCCTGACATCTGGGCTCTAGTATTCTCTTAAGAAGCGAGGACATTTCTGAGTATATGTTTGTAAATGTAAGGGAGTATAATGCTTCACTGGAAGAGAAATTAGTGATTCTGTTTGGGGCTTGGTCAGAAATCAATCCAGTTTCACTCAATAGACTTTCTCTGAGAAAAATGCTTATTATTAATAGGTATTAGAACATAGGAACCTGCTTCCCCTAGGGGCAGTAAACTCGAGAGTGCTTAACGAATCAAGTCTCAAGCAAATAATTGTCAAAGCAAGTTATTTTTATCACATTTTGGTACACTTCCCTACATTGATTTGAAATGGTCAGTTTGCAATTGGTTTCATGGGGCCTGCCCAAGGCCAGCAAAACGCTTAGGAACAAACCAGTGTTGGGGCGCCTGGGTGGCTCAGTCCGTTAGGTGTTGGACTTAAACTCAGGTCACGATCTCACAGTTGGTGGGTTCGAGCCCGTGTTGTGCTCTGTGTTGACAGCTCGGAGTCTGGAGCCCGCTTTGGATTCCGTGTCTCCCTCTCTCTCTGCCCCTCCCCGACTCACACTCTGTCTGTCTCTCTCTCAAAAATAAACAATAAACATTAAAAAAAAAAAAGGAACCAGTGTTAAAGAGAAAACTTAAACCCTTTGTATTGTTGAAAAGAAAATCAGTAGAAGTGACAATAGGCTTTCCTTTTTAGTTCAAAATGTATTATATATATATTAAAGCTCATGCATGATATATTTAGGTCTTCAGTTTTGCTTTGCACTTAGCGAGCGCCTATCCGATGTTTGTTGATCACCTCATTTTCACACGTACAAATTAGCGCACTAAATTCTGGGGAGATGGTTTCAGCATCTGACCTCCAGATAGGACTATTAACGTGTATTGAGAACAGCCAGTGAAGTTGGACTTCATGAAGATGCATTCCTTCAGCTAAATGAAACTTTGGATAAACCCAACCAAGATCAAATATAAACCATTTCGAAGATACATTTCATCTGCATATTTGTGAGAGAGACTCACTAACTTGATTACTATCAAAATAAGCAAAGAAATGCAACCAGGCTGGAGAACAATTAAAATATCATAATGGAGCAGAAGAGAAAGTCAAAGATTTGAAGCATGAAAAGAGCTTGATGTGCCTAGGATTACTTCAATTAACTTTTTTTTTTTTTTTAATATTTATTTTTTGGGAGAGCACAAGCGGGGGTGGGACAGAGGATCTGAAGTGGGCTCTGTGCTGACAGCAGTGAGCCCGATGTGGGGCTCGAACTCACAGAGCGTGAGATCATGACAGCGGAAGTCGGGGGCGCTCGACCTCAACCCACTGAGCCACCCAGGTGCCCCCTACTTCAGTTAACTTTTACTCTCAGTTTGATAGTGAATGTGCTCTTTTCCATGACAATCTATGAGAAATCAAAGCAGAACAAATAAAACGTTGGTGACTGACGGAACCGTAACTTTTCCACCATGGCGGACATTTTGGAATCTGTCTTCAGAAGCTAAAATGATCTCTTTACTGCAGCTGGGGAAGATATAGGGCTATACCTCCCTGCACATTTACAACTAGTTTTAAAATACCTGAATTCAGTGCAAAACAGCCATCTTACATACCGGAATTAGGACCTTAGAAATCTACCTGGATTCTGAAAACACCAAGTGCTGGGGCGGGGGAGGGGGTGGGATGTGAAGCAAGAACTCTTACACGGTGCTACCGGGAGCATAAACTGGTGCAACACTTGGGTAACAATTTTCCAATAGTAAGCAAAGTTGAAATGAGTACTGTATAACTTAGCAGTTCCGTTCCTAAATATCTGCCCCAGAGAAACACACACGTGCTCGAGATGTGTCCCAGAATGTTCATAGTAGCACAGTACAAAATTTGGAGACAACAGGAATGACCATGAACAGAAGAATGGGATATTATGGAATATTCTACAACAAAATACTGTGTAGAGGTTAAAAGGAAAGGTCTAGAGGGGGTGCCTGGGTGGCTCAGTCGGTTGAGCATCTGACTCTTGATTTCAGCTCAGGTCATATCAGGGGCGTTGGGATTGAGCCCTTTGTTGGGGTCTGCATTGCGTGTGTAGCCTGCCTGGGATTCTCTTTCTCTCTCTCTGTCTCTCTCTCTCCCCCTCCCTCTGCCTGTCTCTCCCCTCCACCCCACTTGCATGCTCTCTCTCTCTCTAAAATAAAATTAAAAAAAATAAAAAATATATAAGAGCTCAGGGCACCTGTGTGGCTCAGTTGGTTGAGCATCCGACCAGGGCATGATCCCTGATTTCTGCTCAGGGCATGATCTCCCAGGCGTGGGATCGAGTGTGGAGCCTACTTGAGATTCTCCCTCTCCCCTTCTCTCTTTCTCTCTGCACGCCCGCCCCTCCCCCGCTTAAAATAATTAAAAAATAAAAGATCTAGAGCTATGCTGTCATTAATGAATCTCACAGGAAACTGCAGGATAAATATGATACCATTTGTATAAAGTTTTAAAATATGTGTACTTTTAATGGGTAATTTAAAGTAAAAGTACATGCTGGATGATGATGAACATCAAATTAAGGTTGGTAGCTGAGGGTCAGGGAGAGAGAAGGAATGGATGGGTATTCATACGTGGGAGCTCATGATGTTATTCTCTATACATTTTTATGCATCCAAACATTTTATGCTGTAGAAAACTATGCTCACTTTAATTCAGTACTGAAAAAGTGCAATATAATGTCTTATCCCCTGATGACTGAAATGTAGTGAAGCCCTGCCTCAAACTTCTGTTCCATACATCCCTGTGCAGATTTTTTTTTTAATTTTCATTAATGTTTATTTTTGAGAGAGAGAGAGAGAGAGAGAGAGAGACAGAGCATGAGCAGGGGGAGGGGCAGAGAGGCAGACACAGAATCCCAACCAGGCTTCAGGCTCTGAGCTGTCAGCACAGAGCCCAAGGTGGGGCGTGAACCCACGAAGCTCAAGATCATGACCTGAGCCGAAGTCAGACGCTTAACCGACTGAGCCACCCAGGCGCCCCAGGGATTATTATTATTATTATTTTAAATCTTACATGCTGGCTGAGAACTCTCTTTGTCAAGAACTGTCAAGAACTCTTTTCCACTCTATTCCATTTGTAAATATCGTACAAATTACAGTAAACGAGCATACCAGCAGAAAGCGAGCACAGAATAAACCTTTGTCAATTTACCACTGTGTGAACGTGTTATATAGGAGAAATATTTGCATTTAAGGAACATTATGTTTTCTTTGACTACATAAAGTACCTGTTGCTCTCTGAGAACAATTTTAAAGGTCTGATTTTTTAGGCTTTCTAGCTTGTGAATATTATGCTTTCTTAAGTAACTTCTGTATTTTAATTCACAGTATTATTTAGTGCTCCCTTACAGCAATAATTGAGTAGCAGGACTGTAAAAATGAAGACTTTTTAGTCAAATAATTAGATTCCGCCCACTGGTAGGTTAGTAAATGTTAAATAACTGGGTCTCTTTAAGAAACAAACAGGGCATGATCTCACGGTTCGTGGGGTTTGAGCCCCTCGACAGCATAAATCACGGGACCATTTTATCGTTATGAGGTCAGTGCTTAAGCCACTTCCCGGTTACTGATCTGGAGAAGTCACAGAGGACCGCATTTTTAAAAGTTTAAGAATGATAGCATCCAGGAGATTTGCTATTTCAGCAAATTTTTATAGATTAAGATCCCATATTTAACATTGCAATGAAGCAACCTTTTGAAAAGAAGTCTTTGGAATCAGGAATATCCATGTCCTGATTTCTACCCTTCTCTCAACCAACTGGGAAAACTACCGGAGTGAAGCGATCTGGTGGGGCGTTCGAAATCCTACTGTTGTTCTGTAAGGGTGTGGAGAAAACGCTGTGGCCCTGTTCCAGACGCCATTGCTTCTTTATATCTATATATCTATATCTATATCTATATCTGTATCTATATCTATCTATATATATCATCTATCTATAGGTAATATCTATATGTATCTATATATATCATCTATATCTGTATATATCTCTATCTATATATCTCTATATCTCATCTATATCTATATATCTATCTCTGTATCTCTATATATCTGTCTCTCTGTGTCTATCTACATATCATCTATCTATATCTATACCTATATCTATTTCTATAGGTAGATAAAAGAATCTGCGTCCTACTCTTCTTTCTGGTAACTTTTCCCATGCGCGAGGCTGAAATAACTGCAAATCTCAACGCAAGCCCTAAGTTCAAGGCTAGGGTGGGAAAAGGTCTGCCTCGAAACTACCGTCGGAGAAAATGAGTAGAGTGGCCGGCGTGCCCGGACTGGTTGAAAGGGGCAGAAATTCCAGTCTTTTACCCCCTGGGACTCCTTCGGCAGCCTCCGCGGTTTGCAGAACACATTGATTTGGGGGGCTTTTAACCATGAGATTTCTAGCCGGCCTTAGCTTCGGATTCAAGAGGAGCCCCGGTTCCCAAGGGCGTGGCTCAGACGGGCCTGGGGGCGGCTGAAGCCGGCCTCCTGGTCCCCCACAGCTGCTCTGCGTGGGGAGAAGTTCGGCTTCTGCGGGCCTCTCAGCTTCTGGAGTGGTCTGCCGTGGCCCGCTGTGTCTTAGCCGGCACAGCCGCAGTCAATTGAATCGAAACGTTGCCGAATGCCTGCGTGCCGGAGGACACCGACGAACCTGTTCTAGAAGTCGGGTGTCACATCTGGAAGGCCCAGTGTGCACGGCCGGGCTAGAGGCTAGAGCCCAGCCCCGCGGGTCTGTCCCACACGTGTGTCACCGAGTGCCTGCCAGGAGGCAGTGGCCGCAGCCGCAGTGTGCCGCTCTACCTTCCGGACGACCTGTTGGCCTTGATTTGGTCATCTGCAGATGTCCCCGGCTGCCCTAAAAACAGCCGGCTGTCCGATCGAAAGCTCTATAGAGTGGGGGACCTGAGTTCAAGTCCTGACTCCTCCAGTGTGTTCCTCTGGGCCCGGCCTTATCTTGGCCTCCATCTCCTCATCTGTTCAATGGGCAGAGTGGTTTTGATGGTGTCCGAAGCATTCGGAAGCTGTTTGGGAAATCATAACGAAGCGACTCTGTGGCCTGGTCTGTCGCGGTTTCGGAGAGTAGAGAAGAAAACCCATTCTTTCTCCTTTGGCAGAAAAATCGGACAGTGCTCCGTTCCCGCCATCAGAAACAACGGGGCTTCGTGCAGCCCCCCGAGTGGCTCAGTCGGTTGGACGTCCGACGCCCGCTCGGGTCACGATCTCACAGTCCGTGAGTTCGAGCCCCGAGTCGGGCCCTGGGCCGACGGCTCGGAGCCCGGAGCCTGCTTCGGATCCTGGGTCTCCCTCTCTCTCTGCCCCTCCCCCCACTCGCACTCTGTCTCTCTCACTCTCAAAAATGAATAAGTGTTAAAAAAGAAAAGAAAAAAAGAAAAGAAAGAACCTACGGAGCTTCAGAAGAACCAAAACCCGTCATACTTAAGCAGCGAGTTAAGATGACCGCCCTGCGTGAACACACATTTCTTCCCTCAGCGTGAGTTCTTTCAACGTTTTTTTTTTATTTTTTATTTTTGGGACAGAGAGAGACAGAGCATGAACGGGGGAGGGGCAGAGAGAGAGGGAGACACAGAATCGGAAACAGGCTCCAGGCTCTGAGCCATCAGCCCAGAGCCTGACGCGGGGCTCGAACTCACGGACCGCAAGATCGTGACCTGGCTGAAGTCGGACGCTTAACCGACTGCGCCACCCAGGCGCCCCCCTCAGCGTGAGTTCTGTTCTAACCTGTCGCTTCCAATATTGCAGCGGTGTGTTTCCACCCGTTTAGGTTAAGTAGCTGCAGCCGTTTGGGAAGCGCTAACGCTTCTTCCATGGCCACTGCCAGCGCCCTGGGTGGAGTCTAGCGAGGACCTGGCTGTGAAGTTGCTGGCTCTCGGGCGGGCTTCGGGCCCCCCCCCCCCACGTGTTGGGTTGTGGCCACACGTGGCAGGTGGCTCCCGATGACTTCAGTCGTTGTGGGAAAAGGAGAACCGTGGCTGGGAGACTTAGGGGCCCAGGATCTTCTTTTTCTGCCACGGGGAGGACCCGTCCCAGGAAGTGTCAAGCCACCCCCCCTTGCGGCCTTTGTCGGTGTGGTCTCCGTGGCCACCGGGCCTCGACTGGCTCACTTTGATCAACCCTGGAGGGCTGGGGCTCCAGACCGTTCGTCATTCACACATGAAGTAACGTGTTTGCACGCGTGAATCGGGATCCTCCTCAAACCTAAGGCGGCCAATCGGAGTGTCTCCTGTCTCTCCCTCCTTTAGCCAACAAGAGCAGAACTGGCTTCCTCTGTTCGTGAAGCATCAGCCTCACTCATTATTTTTATTCCGGCCTCCTTTCATGATACGTCATTTTAGTGCCGTCCCAAGATACATAAACGTGGATTCATATTGGACGAACACGTCAGCGTTTGGCACACAGTGTTCAGTCCTTGAATATTTGTTGAATAAAGGAACGAGACATCCCGAAATCACAGACTAGCAAGGTCCATGAAAACTCAGATGTGCTGTATTGCACTTGGGCCCATTACGCCGAGGGCCCTGCCGAATGTAGTGTTTGGGACACGTCTCTGTGAATGACGCGACAAGGAACACTTTCTGAGACGTTTGAAAATGCATTTATTGATATTTAGGTTTGAAAGCCTAAAGTAAAAAGGTATGAACTAGAGGCACTTGAAAGACCTCAGCGAGAGGGAGGCCTGGCTGGGGGTGAGGTGAGGGCAGCAGCTCGGTGGGGTCAAAGTGGTCCCAGACGTGATTTTGTCAGTAGTTCCCCACATCATGAAATACAGGATGCCTGATTCACATCAACCAAGTTCACAAAAAGCTGAGCTGTGAACCGGAACACCAGTTTATTAAATCATAAAGGGAGCTATTCTAACACACTGAGGTCTTTTCGCAGGTGGGTCAGCAACCCCGTAGAAAAGGGGAGTGAGTTGGTGGGTCAGCCACCCCAGAAGAAGGTGAGTTGGCTCCCTGGAACAACTCATGCCTGTGAGCCCCCCGGGCACCCTTCTTCACTGTGGGGATGGGCTAGTTTAGGACCCACGATGCTTATGTTCTCTGGTCTAGGGCAACTTCTTCCTTAGCCTTGGACGATATTGGAGACACGTTGGTGAATTCTTCCTTGAAGACTGTACTAGGTCTAGATTGCACGCTGACTGTTCTCTTTCTGTTAACATTTTTTTCAGGTGGGAGACGAGACACCTGAGTGGATCTCACCATTCTCAGTTACCTCCATCACAACTCAACTGCAAGCTCTTAGAGAACTATTCTGGTGGGCCATTCCTTCCATGATGCATGTATTTTAATAACATGACTCTCTCAGAGGATCCTTCCCCTCAAGCTCCTCAGGCCCCTTACATCATCCCTTTGCTCTGAAAAGCAAGTCAAAGACCAAACCGAAAGCAAGTCTGGGTTTGATAGACATGTGTAACCGTGGACAGCGGTCACACAGAATGATGTGGCCCTTCCCTCCTTTAATGCCCATGTAGGGAAAAGGAGAAAGGGAGGGGGCTGATTTTGGGATTAGGAAATGGAAGAGATAAAGGAAGCGGGAATAAGGGTACAGAAAAGGAACGGTGTTTCTGGTGAGTTTCACCCTGTCACCTGCTCCTGTGTTCTTCTTTCATGAGTGTGATGCTGGTCTTATCGTGAACTAGACCAAATATCCTGGATACAGATCTAATAAATTGTGATGTTTTGGTGGGAGAGGTAAGAATGCTCTGGAACATGGAATGCTGCCAAGGTGGAGAATCAGAGAGTTGCCCCAATGGAGGATGAAGAACTTAACTTTACAATGTTGTCAAGGGTTGGACCTGTAGAAATGGTCACAATTTCCTATCAAAGTATATTTCTGTAGTGATTACATTTTCTTTTTTAAAAAAAATTTTTTAATGTTTATTTTTGAGAGAGAGAGAGAGAGAGAGACACTTTTTTAATGTTTATTTTTGAGAGAGAGAAAGAGAGCATGAGCAGCAGAGGGGCAGAGAAAGAGGGAGACACAGAACTCAAAGCAGGCTCCAGGCTCTGAGCTGTCAGCATGCAGCCCAACATGGGTCTTGAACTTGGGAACCATGAGATCATGACCTGAGCCGGAGTCGGAGGCTTAACCGACGGAGCCGCCCAGGTCCCCCTAGTGATTACATTTTCTAATTGACTCACTCTAGTAAAATAGGAATTCTAGTTAGATTTCTCCCCATAAAGAGAGAGAGCAGTAGTCATAGAATGTATACAGTCAAATCTAAAGAGATAGGAAAGTGATTCATTAGTAAAGGACCCTGACCATTTTCAACCCCCAATATGTCAACCTTGGAAATACATTTTACTTTAAGTGAGTTTTGTCTTTTCTTTAATCCAGTTGACATACCGGGACACCTTGGTATATATTCCATATTTTCCTTTCATTGCACACTCTTCACCCCAGCTAATAATTCCAGTTAAGAAATTAATGCCTTCCACTTCGGTAACATGGGGTCCCCCGCTATCTCCCTGGCACGAATCTTTACCTCCCTCATGGAAGCCAGCACAGAACATGTTATTATAGATGGTGAACTTGGTGGATCTAAGGCATGTGGCTCGGTCAACAAGGGGGACTTTAAGGTACTGAAGAATGGTAGCCTGTCGCCCTTTGTTGAAGACTTTCCCCCAGCCACTCACGTAGCCATATCCAAATTTGAGGAAGGTGTTCGTGTATTCCCTGTCAGCAACGCAAATAGGTGTTACGTAGCTGTTAAGCGTTAAGGGCTCGTCCAGTTCCAGAAGGGCAATGTCATGGCTGTACTTATTAACAGATGCATTGTAGCTGTGGTGAAGAATAGTGCGAATCACGTTTCGCTTTTGCTCTGTATATTCCGTCTCCTCGGTGTTATGTTCACCTATGGAAAAGAAATTTCTCTTCAATCACAAATAGTCTCTCCCGTAAAGAAGCAGATTTTCCAAGATTTTCGGCATCACTGAATTCACTGGTAGCCAAGTGTCAAAGATCCCAATCTTACATCGTTAGGATTTTGGTAACACGTAACGAGGGCCGATGCATACTTTCCAGACCCAGAACCCATTCAGGACCATCGTGGGCTTGTTAGTTGACCCAGGCTGATACAACTCTTACATCATTCACGGATGATCAGGAATCTGCGTGTCACGAATTATCCTAGACTCTCCTACTTTCAAGTATTTTGACCCCCTGTTTGAGCACAGATAATATATTCATTTGCTCATTCGTTCAGATGTTAGCTGAAGGCTCGCTACATACAGGCTCCAAGATGAGTGATATGACGTGACTTTTGGGGAGGCTCAGTGCGCTGGAGAAATGCGCACCTCAATAAATAATTCTACCCCTGTGAGGTGGGCGCTAACATAGGCACACCCAAGGAACAGTGGGGGGCTTGGTGGATGCAACAAGTTGGGTTCTGGAAATGTGTCTCCTCTAGCACTAGCCCAACTTATTTAGGAAAGCTCTTCTTAGACCTTAGGAAAGTATGATGCAGCATACAGTGATACCACAGATTGCTATCCTGTTTTGTTCATTTACCTGCAACAACAGTAATTTGAACATCCGGATTAATACAGTGGGCTGCGGTTACCACCCATTTTTCATTGATGATGGAACCTCCACAGAACGCATCAATTTTCCCTTTCAAAAGGACCTGTGGAAACAAAATTGTGAAACTCACTACATCATGTGCTTGATCTAGAACAAAATAAATTCAGGTGCTGTTTATAGGAGTGGGCAAAACGTTGGATTCTAGGTGCTGGCAGAACTGGAGCGTTTCTGGAAAGTGTCAGCTTTGCAGATGAGTGTTTCCAGAGCATGATCAAAAAAGCCATTTCTGCAACGGTCTCAAAGAGAATGTGCAATGAGAGCCAGGGGGAGCTCTAGACGAGGCAAATATGAGGGAACAGCTTCGGTGATTTGTGGCCCTTGGATGCCTTTTCCAGGTGAGTCAGATGCTCTGATGGCACACACATCGTTTCATGGGGATATGGCAGGTAAATGCAGAGATGCGCTGACTTGACTCCTCCAGATCCATTGTTGTTATTGGGTCTTCTGTCCCTGCGTGAGGAACTCTTGCTAGAGGGTGATTTGCAAGAGAAAAACTACTGATATTTCCATGAGGTCCTTTTTTTTTTTTAATGTTTATTTTTGAGAGAGAGAGAGAGAGACAGAACAGAGTGTGAGCAGGGGAGGGCCAGAGAGGGAGGAGACACAGAATCCGAAGCAGGCTCCAGGCTGTGAGCTGTCTGCACAGAGCCCAACGTGGGGCTCCAACGTACCAACCGCGAGATCATGACCTGAGATGAAGTCGGACGCTTAACCGACTGAGCCACCCGGGCGCCCCTCTATGAGGTCTCTTTAAGTATGAATTGAGACCACTGGGCTCCATAAGGGCAGTGCTTACAGCCATCCAGGCAGTGAGACACAGCAGGACACATGCACTCCTTCCCTTGTCCCCCTAGCCATATTCCACACCCCTTGGCTAGATATGCAAGCTGCCTCTGTCCTGAAAAGGTCTACTTAGCTGTGCTTGGGCAAAGTGGACAGAGGTGTTTGGGTGCCTGGTTTGAGCCTGGGCGTTATTAGACAAGAGGCCGATCCATTCTTTCATCTGTACGTTTATTGTATAATCAGAGTGGACAATGAATGTTTTTACCACCTCAATATCTAGATCAACTTGAAAAATTTCACTTCCATTGCACCCTGAGCCACCTGCTCAGGAAAAAAAAAAAAAAAAAGCTGAGCAGTACAGACACTAGAGGGCGCACCGAACATTTGGAAACCCTTGTGCAAGTTGCTGAGTAACTCCTATGAACTCCTGCCCTTTTTCCTAAAGCATGCCTTGTCCCAGGCATAAATCCGTTTCTAGACTAGAGAAAGAGAGTGGTCAGTCCCCTTAAGTGAGAGTCTGAGAAGGTCCTTGGCGCATGTTCTAGTGAAGATTCTTTTTGTCCGGAATTCAATTTACTGAACACCTACTAAGTCCTAGACACTGAAGCATTGGCCTCCCCCCGCAGAGACCTATGGGGCTGACCCACTGCAAGCCTCTGACCCCTTTTACCATATTTTAGCTTTCTCTCTCATTCTAGCTGTTGCTTTTTAAACATTTATTTTATTTTAAATTCATTCATTTTGAGAGAGAGAAAGAGAGCCCATGGATGAGTGGGGGAGGGGCAGAGAGAGAGGGAATGAGAGAGAATCCCAGGCAGGCTCCACACTGCAGGCCTGGAGCCCAACCCAGGGCTCGGCGGGGCTCAACGCAGGACTCAAACTCATGAACCATGAGATGATGACCTGAAGCCGAAATCAAGAGTTGGTGGATCAACTGACTGAGCCACCCGGGTGCTCAGTGGGGGGAGACGGACAGAGGGAGAGAGAGAATCTCAAACAGGTTCCACACTCAGCGTGGAGCCTGACGTGGGGCTGGATCCATGACCTGAGCCGAAATCAAGGGTGGGACGCTCAACAGACGGAGCCACCCAGGCAGGCCTAGCTGTTGCTTTTTATTTTGAAAAGTTGTAAAATATAGGAAAACTCACAGAATAATATAATAAACACCAGTGTAGCCACCACTCAGACTTAACCGTCTCCTTAATTTTTTTGAACATTTATCGATCGCTTCCTGTGGACTAATCATTGTGCTAAGTGTTTTATGTACGTTTAAAACAACACTTTATGGAGTGATATTAACATATCCATTTACAGATGACCTCACTCCCCTAAGGTTACTTAGGTTAGTTAGTGGTGAAGCTAGGATATAAACCCTAGTCTGCCTGGCTTCGTAATCGATGCTCCTAAGCACACAGTATGTCTCCAAGTGGGGTTAGTGGGCCAGTTGCAGTAGAATCACCTGGGATGTTTGTAAAATGCAGAATTTATTTTAAAAGTGCTCAGGGGCCCCTGGGTGGCTCAGTCGGTTAAGCGTACGACTTCGGCTCAGGTCATGATCTCCCGGTTTGTGAGTTCGAGCCCCGCGTTGGGCTCTGTGCTGACAGCTCAGAGCCTGGAGCCTGCTTCGGATTCTGCCTCCCTTTCTCTCTGCCCCTCTCCTGCTCACACTCTCTCACTCTCTCTCTCTCGCTCTCTCTAAATAAACATTAAAAACATTTTTTTAAGTGCTCAGTTCACCCCAGAGCTGACTACATAATTTGTGGGGCTCAGTGCAAAATGAAAATGTGGGGCCCCTTGTTCAAAGACCAGGAAAAAACATGCCATTGAAAACACTAACATACAAAACTCTTCTCTTTCTTCTGTGGTCTCTTGAGAGCTATCATGGTGTTTTTAGTTTATTACTTAATGTCACGCTTTCTCAGGTGTGGGGGATATTTGTTGGGAGAGTGCAGACACTAATGGGTGCCCAGGAGCCATACCCTGTGATTTAGCATGCAAGCACCAATGTCCCTGGCCGTCAGGTCCCCTCTCCCACCAGCCCCAAGGGAAGATAAGTCAGTCTTCCCTTCTCACTGGCCCACTGCAGCGACCAGCAGCGGAGGGGGGGATTCCCAAGGGATTACAGCTTCCATGCCAGGATGTGCTCGGTACCTGGAATGGAGGTGGGCAAGAAGCTTGCTCCCACCATTCACCCTCCAAATGTGCTGTGACAAACATCTGGTCCTCAGATGCTCTGTGGCCCTGACCCGTCCCCAAATGGCATAGAATGCGTGCACCCAACCTCAAGCCTCCCGGCGCCTGTGCAAGAGGAGGGTGACAATGGTAGCTGTTGGAGACGAGGACGGAAGTGTGCCAGCGTGCCACGGGTTGAGGGGTGGCAGTGGTCATTGGGCAGGGGGGACAGGGAGTGGGAGGGTCAAGAATCCATCCCCGGGAGGTGGGGAGAGGTTCCAAGTTCTTAGCGCAGGGCTGCTCCACTGTCTCATCAGACTTAAGTTACAAAATACGAAGCATTAAACTCCAAATTCAGGACCTTTCCAAAAGCAAGGCCCCACGCAAGTACACTGGTCACAAGCTCATGAAGCTGGCCCTGACCCCAAGGGATATTTTATCACTAAGCAAATTTGGGCAACACTGTCCTACACGGATCTGAATGGTCACATCTGAAGACACCTGTCTAGTAACTGGAGTTCTTTTCCTCTTTCTTTCTTTCTTTCTTCTTCTTTTTCTTCTTCTTTTTTTTTTTTTTTTTTTTTTTGCCAATCGCTGATTGGTATTAAAAATTTTAGCAAATATCTTTGCCAAGAAAAAGCCCTAAAATATATTTGCATTTAAAGATATTACATTGGTTTTGGAATGTTTACTTGGCTACCTCAGGATCACAGCTATCTAAATATGAGCTATTTGGGGATGAGCTGTCTGCTTGGCCAAGGACAAGTTCTAGTAAGACATCCCTTTGGCAAATGAAGGGGAAAATGGGAGAGCATGTGCTCTGAGCAAAGCATCCAAGTTCTGATCTGTCAAACATTTTCATGTTTGTCCAATCCTAAGAGGAGCCTGTTTTCTCTCTTTGTGACACATGCACAGAGGCACGCCCAACACCCCCACCTCCAGCCACAAAATACACATACACAGAATAATAGTCTAAATGTTCTGTCTAAAATAGTTTTGTGGGGCCAGGTGAGATTACGTATGTCATCATCTTATTTCTCTTAATTGACACTTGAGCTAGGAAAACTAGAGGGTTACTTTTTCCAGGTGAAGATATGTCTATAGTCTTAGGACCTTCTTCTGAAACCTTTTCCCCAACCCTCCCCTCTGCCAATAAAAAAAAAAGAAAGAAAGAAAGAAAGAGAAAGTTCTGATTCATGCATATGGTAACTGCATGCTGTCACGGGCGTGTGTCCTAATCAAATGGAAAGCATTGGGTGCGTGTAGGTAGCTGCACAGGTCAAGAGCTCGGGTACCTTTAAGGAAAGCTTCAGGTTAAGCTGAGGAAAGCTGAGACTGGGGAAAATGCAAAGACGGTTTAAAGATCGTTTAGGCCAAGAGCAGAAGAAAGAAAAGACAGAGTGTTTCTAAGACATTTTGCTGGTTGAAACGGTTGAATATTAGCAATTGCATATGAGACAACCTAATACAAAGGTCACTTGGTGCCCACTGTATTCCATTTTTTTTCAGTTTGGTAGAAAGATTTCCCAATTATTAAATGTCGAATAAATATGGCTCGGGTGCCTGGGTGGCTCAGTTGGTTGGGCGACAGACTCTTGGTTTCGGCTCAGGTCATCATCTCAGTTCATGAGTTGGAGCCCTCCGGGGCTCTGAGCACTGACAGCACAGAGCCTGCTTGGGATTCTCTCTCTCCCTCTCTCTCTCTCTTCCCCTCCCCATCTTGCTCTCTCTCTCAAAATAAATAAATGATCTTTAAAAAAGGGAATAAATATGACTACTACAGAGCTGAGGCCCATGATAAAACAGGAAATAGACCAGGTACTTCACGTTCAAGGCCCAAAGCGGAAGAGGTGGGAGGGGCTCTTGGGGCAATTTTGCTCGGGCTCAGACTTGGCTGACAGGGTCAAGGGCGTGGGACCCAAACCAAAGTAAAGCTTTAGAAAGCAGAAACGTAGTGTTGCTTTCTCTCAAATCTCTCTTTTAAGCTGTTGATGAAGGTGATCTCGTAGTATTTCCCCTTTTTTCTCTAACGTTCAAAGGTTTTCATGGCTTCCCTCTGCAGCTGTAGGAAATTGGAGTCTTGTTTTAGTTCTCCAGTCTAAGGATACAGTGACGCTAGGAAACATCCTTTCTGTTCCCATATAATGCACTTGACCCTCTAGCTTCCTCTCCGAGCTCACGGCCTCGCGTCTCCCACCGCAGCGAGTTTAGAGGTCCCGCACTCAGTCTGCGCCATTGGCCTTGGGTGGGGGCGGGGCTGGCTGCGCCGCCGGAGCCGGAGGGGCTTCTGGGAAGCGCCAGGCGCAGAGGGCACGTTCCGTGCAGCTTCGCCTCTCGCTCGGAAGCTGAAGTGAAAGCCCTCGAATAAAGGTAAGAACCCGACGCGGCCCCCGCATGAGCTACGGGGAAGGTGAAGCTCACCTCTTAGGGTCTCAAGCCTGGAGGGGGTGGCAGCGGTCCCCTGTCCTGCTCTAATCCCCCCACCGGGCGAGCCAAGGCCCTCAACGCTCTCCCCGCCGGTTTAGCAGGCCGGGGCCGTCCCCAGCGACGGAACAGCTCTTCCAGTTGACAATTCAACAAACATTTGTTCAACCGACGTTTCCTCCCAGAGCTGCTCAGCCCACGGCACCGACACTGGTTGGAAAGGGCTTTCTTAACCCAGCGCCAGAATCTGCCTGCCTGCCTGCCTGCCTGGGAGATTCACCCGTAAGCCCTCAAAGAAAAAGCCGTCTTCCCCTTTCCTCTGTGGCCCCTTAGCTCTTGCCGACCGCCAGCTTAAACCTTTTCCTTAGCCAACGAAACCTTTCCAGCTTGTTCCCGCCATTCATTACTCCAGATGAAAGTGACCTCCCTACGTTCTTCTTTGTGCGATGCGTTCACCCAAGTGGTCGTTTGTATCTCCCCCAGCCCCCTTTTCTGAAGCATGGGAATGTTGAATCCTGTCTAGGTGAGATCGCGAAACTGTTTCGTATCTCAGAGCCCTAGATCTGTTGTGGCCACTGAAACCCCAGCTGTTGCTTGCTTTCTCCTGATGCCTCGGCTGCAGCAGGTGTGTTTGCGGTCTTGCGTGCAAGCGAGTCAAGGGTTTCCACCTTGCAGATTAGCCGCGCCGTGGAGCTGGCGCGTCCGCACACGAGAGAGTCCGATTGGTTGCATTTCCTGCTTGGTCTTTGTCTGCAAGTGACTTTTTGGACCCTCAGTTTACCTCCTGGTTTTGAAAACCGGTAGCCTTTTGTGAGAAACTGGGTGGAGGTGGGTGTGGCGAGAGTGCTCTCGGGTGAAAAGGAACCAACGCAGGGGGGTTTTGGGGTCTTCTTCGGCTATGCTGCAGAGTAGCTCAGTTTTTCACCTTTGGAAAAGACTGAAACTTAGTGCTTTGTGCCTCTCCGGTCTGCAGTCCTACTTCATATGGATGACATAGGGAGTGACCATGTGCATGAGTGATCTTGAACTTTCCAGATGAGCTTAGCTAGGCTTGATAGGAAAGAGTCAACAGGTATACTATGTAAGTGTGCAATGAGGAGGGTATGAAAAGATTTGAGATGATGTGTATCCTACCCTGTTCCTCACAGCCATCATCTAATAGTTTGTTCTGCTTAAAAGAAAAAAAAAATAGCGAGAGCAACTAAAATTTCTATTAGGAAAGACTTGCATTGATAAAATATTGGCAAGCATCTGGTTTAAGGGGGGTGGGTGGAGAATGGAGAGATTATGTGACTAAATTGACACTATGTTACACCCCCCTCCACCCCCCCCCCCCAGCTCTTATTTAAACGTGTTTGGCAGTTTCACTTCTGGGTTGACAAGGGGACAATGCTAAGCTCACTCACAATGTGTGCATCCTGAGACATATTTTTTTATCCTTTTTTTAAAATCTTTTTTTTTTTTTTTTTTTTTAAGAATAGTCACCTTGGGGGGCACCTGGGTGGCTCAGCCGGTTAAGTGTCTAACTTCAGCTCAGGTCATGATGTCACAGGTCGTGGGTTTGAGCCCCGTGTTGGGCTCTTTGCTGATAGCTCAGAGCCTGGAGGCTGCTTTGGATTCTGTGTCTCCCTCTCTCTCTCTCTGCCTCTCCCCCACTCACTCTCTGTCTCTGTCTCTCTCAAAAATAAACAATCATTAAAAAAATTGAAAAAAAAAGAATAGTCATCTTGGCGGTAATACAACACCCCTGGGTTTGTGGATCCTCCAGCCTAGGGACTGCCTTATGTCCCACAACCCCAAGGAAGATCATTATTATAAAGTAGGGTCTTTTGTTCCAACCACCTATCCCTGGAAGTTGGATACGTATTGAGAAAGAGAATGCACAAGAGCACAAATAGTAAAATTAGATAGATTTAGATCCATGGACATTAAATAGAATGAAAGCATGATTAGAGTTGCTGGATCCAATAGGGGTTGTTCAAGGAAAGGTCAATGTAGAAGGTCAGTCTTATGAAGAGTCATGAAGGACGGTAAAGAAGTGGATGAGGGAAGAGATACTGGTAGGAGGCCTAAACTGGGGGTAGAGGGGGCGTAAAGGAACATGCGGTGTATTTTATTGACTGTAAGAGCAAGTCCAACAGATATTCTTAAAAGCAAAGCCAAGGTAAAAGAACAGAAAATATAGTCTTGGTCGTGATGGTCCACCACCGTTCAGTACCATCGTCTGCAATGTCTGTCCAATACCTGCCTCCCAGGTATATGTTCAATATATTACACCCATCATATTGGAAAATGCTGAAGAATCCTGAATAGATACATAGTCTTAGAAAACTCCAGTGGTGTTAAACCTGGGATGATTACATGATCGTGGCTTAAACTGTTAACCGGTTTGATGACTGAAAAGTCTTTGAAGCTACTGGTTCCTGATGGCAAAAGTTCCCACCTCAGCAGAGAAAATATTTTGGAGTGAAGCATCCTTGAGATAGCCACAGAAGCATATAATTGTGGCTACTAGGGAGTTTTTAGACTATTATAAGCCATGTCCGATAGAACTTTCCGTAACGATGGAAATGGTCTGTATCTGTGCTGTCCAGTACAGTCCAGCCACGTGTGGCTATAGTGCACTTGAAATGTGGCAGTTGTGACTGAGATGAATTTTTAATTTTACTTAATGGTGTTTAGAGTTCAATAGCTACATGTGGTTAGTAGTTATGTTATTGGACAGCACAACTTTATATAAGGGCCAGCCTGGCTCCTTGCTTCTGGGGTGGGGTGGGGTGGAGGGGGTTGGGGGGGGGGCTACTTCTTCTCTCAGATGGAATCACTTAGGCTTTAGCTGTAGGGTCAATTGCAAGTTTTGCTACAAATCTAGCTCTTGGACGTTGCCCCGGAAATGTGCACAGGTGATTCTGTGCTGGCACAGAAAACTGCTAACAAGTTTTCATGTGATTCTGATGCTGGCACACTTTGAGGCTTCGACCAAGCCCCTGTCACATACCCTAGTTCCAGTAACTCAGTTCTTGCCTTACTCCTTCCTACGTCAGTCCTTTTAAAAATGCCTTCGAAATCAGTGTCTCTAGACCTAGAGACTTTCTCTCGCCACTTCTCCCATGAGCGGAAGTAGCACCCTGAACCCCAAGGCGCACAACCTCACTCCCAGACCTTGTTGCATGTCTGGAATGCTGCTATGCTATTTCCGTGATGTCAGACTCTCCTTGACCTTGTGTGGTAGCTGTCCCTGGACTTTGCATTCACTAGCTCCCCACCGGTGAGGGCTTCTTCATATTGCTTAGCGCTGAAACTTGCCCAAACGCTTCCCTTACCCCGGTAGACCTGTCTGGTGTCCTAACGTGAGCCCCCACCTGGCCTGTCCCTTGCCCTCTGGGCTCCAGTTGTGACACACCATTAATATAGAGTACCTGCCAAGGGAATTGACCTGGTTTGGCGGTTTTTCCACCAACAATTCGAGTCAAGTCGTTCAATGGTTGGGTGACGTTATCCACATTTTTTTCAGCTTCAGTGGAGTTTTCATAGTCCGTAGTGGAATTTTCGTAGTCCGTAGTGGAATTTTCATAGTCCGTATTGAGAAAAAGCGTTTCAGCGCGGGTGTGCGTCGTAGAAATGTGTGGGACGGAAACTCTTCCGCATGGAAATGGCACTAGAAAAATGGAAAAAAAAATTAGTGTTCTGATATTTCTCATTGGCAAGCAGAGCGTGTATTACAGAAATCGAGAATGAGGCCCATCCTTGTCACTTCTGAGAAGCAGGCCCATCAATATTTAAAAAATCTAATCAATGAATATAGTCTCAAACTAAAAGGTTAATTGCATTATTTTCACGGGAAGTTTTCAAACCCTTCATGAAAAGAACATTTGGCTCAGGAATCCATCATCTTTACGGAAATAGAATAGGTGTTCCAGAATCCAATTTTGTGAGAGTTTTATAAAGTCTCATGACTTTCTGTTGTGTTTCTTTTCTAAAAAGTCTCCGTCCCAAGGCCTGTCCCTAAATCGAATTCTGAGTGGTGCCATGGAACTTTAACTTTAGAATTAGGTACTTGGGACCTCCGCTGCTTTTTGTGAACCAGGATTTCTTTTGTAGACTAGAATGCCTTCTAGACTCCAAGGTGGATTTAAGGATCTGCTGGGAAGAAATCATGATTTAATTATCTGGCTTGGTTAAGCATTAACCAAATAAATTGCTGGGGCACCTGCCTGGCTCAGTCAGAAGGGCATGTGACCCTTGATCTCGGGGTCATGAGCTTGAGCCCACAATGGGTGTAGAGATGACTTAAACTGAAAAAAAAAAAAAAAAAAAAAAAAAACTTTAACCAAAGAAATTGCTAATATGATTATCGCAGCCACATCCACCTGGGACCTAGCCACCCTTTTACCTTGGGTCAGTTTATTTCCTAAAGACAGGAAATCATGTACTGATACGTTGGGGACAACCAGAATGGAAATCTGTAGTCAAGCAAAGTCACCTCACATTTGATTTTCATTTCTCACGTTCCTTCTAGCCACATTCCTTATAACAGACATTTCTATAGCAACCAGCTGTAGCAAAGTATCATGAAGACAGCATGTGGTTGGGAAAACAGGAAATTAGTTCAAAATACTTATGTATAAATATAAATCAACAATGGCTGGAGAAAAAGGACCATTGCTATTGAAAGGCAGAAAAGCTCATTTTAGGTTTGGCCTACTTTGCTAAAGATAAGGCTATAATCAAATATAACACTGAATAGTAAGAGGTGGTTCTCAATTCTCTTTTTCCTTCTAACGTGGAAGGGCTTATGAGGGTTTAGTTACTGTGCCATCTGTCTACACTGGAAGTTAGATTTTGAAGGCTTTTTTTTCCCCCTGAATATAAATCATTTTATTTTTAAAACGACTTCAGATTTGAAGGTTAAAACATAGAGATACTCTCCTCTGGAGGTGAGCTAGCTGTGAAGCACTGTATGTGAAGAACCAGGCAGAAGACAGGTAGGTAGGTCCGTGAAGCATTAGAGACTGCCCTTCGTTTTAGTTGCAACAGCATGTATACCCTTGGCTTCTGGTCGTTTCTTTAATTTCCTCTGCCGGGTGCTTTGGTGAGATAGGTATCGAACCCAGTTACAGAGGATTGGTGCATGATTTAATGTACCAATTTAATATCAGGCTTTGAAAATGCAAAAGAAATTATATCTAGTTTGCTTCAAAAAGGCCCCTCATTTATCAACTATAACTGATCCTGCGGAGCCTACTTTTTTTTTTATTTTTTCTTTAATCAAAGTTCCTCTTGCTTTCATTTTCAGAGGATAGCAATACGAGCGTGGAGTGGAGATGTTCTGAGTACCACCAGTCAGCTGTCAGCGTGGTGGCCCGGTCGACATGACTGGGAAACATTGTTTTGTTCACTGCTGTGGAGATGGACCGTGTGAGTCAGCCTGGCACAACCTGAAACAGATGGTCGTCAGAACCATGCTGATGTCAAGCGCGTAAACTCCGCTCGAGACCCGAGGATGGGAAATGACTTTCTCAGAGTAAGCCAGCCACACCCTGGCAGAGTCCTGCGTTACATTCCCCGTTCCCTGTGCTAGAAGCCTATCGGTCCATCATTTGTGTACCTTTTTGTGGTCTGGGATTACTATATTAATTTGACTTGGTTAATTACAGATCTATAGAAATCATATAAATTGATTGCTTCATGATATAAAAGTCAGGAAAAAAGTGGGCACAGTGAAGAATTCAGACTGAATACAGTCATAGAATTTCTATTTAAAATGACTATGCAATTTGGAAAATTGTCCCAGCTACTGATCTCTTCTGTGATCTCAAAGGAGAGGGGAGCCTGGGTGGCTCAGTCGGTTGAGCGTCAGACCTCGGCTCAGGTCATGATCTCACGGTTTGTGAGTTCAGGCCCCCACATCGGGCTCTCTGCTGTCAGCGTGGAGCCAGGTTCAGATCTCTCGGTCCCCACTTCTCTCTTCACCTCCCCCCCCCCCCGCTCATGTGTGCGCGCGCTCTCTCTCTCCCTCTCCCACAAATAAAAGTGAACATTAAAAAATATATCAGGAAAAGAGTCCACCTATAATTAACAAAACACCAGAATTATTTAAAAAAAGAAACAAGTAGAGATTATAAAAGTACATAGTCCAGTTAAAATGCTGAAGGTTCAAATAGAGATTTGGAGAATGCATCCCCCTAGCTTACAGACAACAACAACACTTATTTAGATTTTGACCTGCTGGTTCACAGGACTTTTGGTCCTCCGCAAGTTGGTATCCGGTAGTACAGGAACAAACCACCTTGTTATCAGCATCCAATTTACAAAACTGCTTGCACCTGCCATTCTTAATGTTGCACGTTACATCTGAAAGAAAGCCACATCAAAAGTAATAGCGTCAGTTCACATGCATTTCTAAAAAGTACATGAAACTACTCACTCATGTGAAGGTCAGATCTAAGCAGGGGGCATTCATGGAGAGAAGCTTGGGAGCCTCGAGCTAAGCGTAGAAAGCAAGATAAAATTCTTAATAAGGCATCAAAAGGGCAGCAATATATTTGATTTGGCATAAAACTGAAGGTTTGGATATTCTGCTTCCACTAAATCTTGGACTGCAATTAAAAAAAACCCTGTTTATTAGAATGTATAGTCTACATTCAGAGAAATCCCCAAAACCTCGCGGTGAATTTTCACAAAGTGTGTCCACCGGTTTAAACACCCAACGGACCAATGCATAGGACGCGATCCACATCTCAGAAGCTCTCCTAATGCTGCCTTCTACTGCACCATTCCTCCTTTCCAAAGGCGCCATCCCCCCCAAATTCTAACAGTGAATTTTGCCTGTTCGTGAACTTTGTATCAGTAGAAGCTCGCAGTGTGCCCTCCTCTGTGTCTTTTCATTTAATACTTTGTGAGATTCATCCGTGTTCTTTGTACAGCAGTTCATCGACATGCTGTGTCGTATTCCATCGCACGAATATTACTATCTTCATCTGTTTTACTGTTGATGAATATTCGAGTCGGGTTTCCAGTTTTTGCCCCTTACGTATAATGCCGTAATGAATGTGCTTATACGTATCTTTTGGTAATATGCGCACGAACACTGGATGTATACCTATGAGCGCAGTTATTGGATCATCTGTTCAGGTTTGGTAGACACTGCCAAGTGCGTTTTCTAAAATGTGCAAATTTAAATTCCCACCATCGGTGTGTGAGAGTTCCAGTTCTTAGACGTACGTAATGCAGGTTTCTTCTCCCACTCTGACTTGCGTTTTTGTCTCAGTGTGTTTTGCTGAATAGAAGTTCATGGTTTTAATAGAATCCAATTTATCTGAGCACACTTGAAGCTGGCCAAGGTGGGTATATATTAACACAGGAGAATGAAATTGGGTCCCTTAAGGTGGCTCCATGCCAAAGACATTATGTGTTGGCAAGGACGAGCGTTCTGGTGGCCCGCATTCTCTTGACTTTCCTGTACAGTCTCCCTTATTCATAGGAAGTGTTGTTCTTTGTTTCTTACAATGCTTTTTGTCTTGGATTCTATTTTGTGTGAGATTAAGATTGCTTCACCGGCTTCTTTTTGTTAGCGTTTACCTAAAAATCTTTTTATATCCCTGTATTTTAGCCTCCTGGTGTAATTTTATTTTAGGTACCTCTCTTGTCAACAGCATACAATTCTATTTTTCACTCCAGCCTGAAAATCTGCCATTAACCCCACTTCACATTCACGCTGATTTCGGGTATCTTTGGCTTATTCCTGCCATCTTAGTCGGTATTTTTTAATTACTGCGCTTTCCCTTGGTTTCTTTTATGCGATCTCGACCACCGGAAGTAGCATGGTTCAGGGCTGGCTAGCCGAAACCCGCTGAGTTCAGACACGCGGGCTCTGCCCTTGGGCCTATTTCTGTCTCTAGAGCAGCCCAGGAACACGCTGACTAGGAGATCCCTTCCCCCTTCCCTACCTGCTCAGCCACGTACAACAGAAACGCTCACTTGTGGGTACAGTTAGACCCTGGAAAGTTTGAAGGCGAGGGACTATACTAGACGCCTCCTGTGTACCACCTTCCTTCCTCTCAGCCTCATGGGTGTCCTTTCCCAGCACTGAGGCCGTCAGCTCTGCCTTGACTTCCCCTGACCTCACACGGGTGCAGCCTTGAATTGCCTGGGCTCATAGCTGCACTACGGGCCTCTCCCTCTTACCTCGGCTCTTCCCTGTTGAGGCCGAGGCACGGGATGCTGTATGACCTCTCCAGGTGCCCCAGCACATACAGCCTGGAGATGTGGGGGGAGTTAACACCCCCTCGACTAAACTTTTGACCACTGGGAGACAGGTGCTGATGGACAAACTCCCGTCTTCTCCCCTCTCAGATGGACTAGGCTGAGGCCAGTTCTGTGGCTCCTTGGAAAACAGTCCCAAGAGATCCAGTAATCAGTTGCAGATGAGGAGGGATGACCCTTTCTATTATTGGTTCTCCTTTCCTCCCTGCCTCACGCCCCACCCCCCACCCCCCGTCCCTTACTCTTGTTCTCTAGGATTGCACACCCTAATAAGTAAGCTTGAGTCACAGACTCTTTTTTTTTTTTTTTCTGGAAGAATCCAGTCTAGTAGAGTGACTATATGGTTTTGGAGTATATTATGGATTCTTGAGTGACAGATCTAAATTTTCAAATTTATTTTACATGGCTAGCATAGGTTAACGTAATAATTTGCTCGTGTTCCTTCCTGACACTTAAGGAATTAAGGGGAGGCAGGGGCGCCTGGGTGGCTCAGTCGGTTGAGTGTCTGACTCTCGATCTCAGCTCGGGTCTTGATTTCAGGGTCATGAGTTCAAGCCCTGTGTTGGGCTCCACATTGGGTGTGGAACCTAAACAGGAATTAAGGGGAGGCAAATCAGCTGTTGCCAGGGAGGCAAAGGAACCAGCTTGAGCTTTAACCTTTGCTGCCAATAATCCACTAAGTGCATGATCCAAAAAGATGGCACTTGGTCCTTTGTATTTAGTTTTCAAAGACCTTTCTCCTCACTTGTGGTGATTACATCCCTGGCCCTTTTCATGTTTTTGGCTATCATTTTGTTGCTACAAAGCAATACTAAAGTGTTCAGCCAAGTCAAATACCACCTGTAGAAAGTGTTCAGTCAATATGACATTGGGGTAAGTCAACAGAGGTAGGTGGTAGGTGCTGTGGCCTAGTTTGGTTCGGGCCCCGCACAACGGGAATGAATGAACTCTGTGTGGTTTTCCCAATTCTGCTTCTGTGTCCTTGGCTAAGTGATTAGACCTGTCTACCGTTTTCCTCATCTGCCATTTTTCTTCATGGCTTGGGTTGTATGTGCAGTGGGGAGTGGTGCTGTCCAATCGGCAGTCTTTTGCTCTCAGGTAAAGGACTCAAGATTCTGGAAATAGAATAATAGCTCAAGGAGTTCCAGTGGAGACGTCCCTAGCCCAGGATCTAAGGAACCGTTACTATGGGGCTCATTCATCAGTGCTTTATTGAGCATTTAGATGTCAGGCACTGTGTTGGGTATGGGTTCTCCCTGGTCCCGAGGCTGGTCTCTGTGCCTCTAGACTATCTGTTGAGCCTCTCAACTCATCTGTTCTTTTCACTTCATGGTAGCACGAAGGCCTCTTTCTAATTTTCCTCACGCCTACTGCCAAAGTTATTCTGTTCGGCTTTCTTTTACTCTGCCGCCATCCCCCCTCATATATTCACTCTTGTGAAACCAAAGCTTGGACAAAGGATGTTCTATTTCACAAGGTTACCATAGCATATGCTCTTATTCAGCTAAACTCAAGGTGTTTTCTCCATCCCACAGAAATACTCAGTAAATGAGAGTGTGGTGTCTATGATGTGTTCCCAGAGTGAAAAAAGTGTTTATGTTGCTTGTGATTTTGTTTTCCTCTCCATCCTTGCTTACTGTAGGTGGATGCCTCTTACACTCTTTAGAGGGGACAAGAGTGACCCAAGTTCTTACACACCTTGATCTGTCTGGAAAGGCCTCAGATGTAATGTGTAAATGGGGACATATGGTGGTCATTATTCTTTTTTTAAAAAAAAATTTTTTTTCAACGTTTTTTATTTATCTTTGGGACAGAGAGAGACAGAGCATGAACGGGGGAGGGGCAGAGAGAGAGGGAGACACAGAATCGGAAACAGGCTCCAGGCTCCGAGCCATCAGCCCAGAGCCCGACGCGGGGCTCGAACTCACAGACCGCGAGATCGTGACCTGGCTGAAGTCGGACGCTTAACCGACTGCGCCACCCAGGCGCCCCAAGGTGGTCATTATTCTAACCAAAGGGACACAACAGCCAATTAATTGTTATTCTTTTAACTAGAAAGCATGCCCTAAATGTTTGTACTCCTTTCTCTGGAGAGGAGCCTGATGAACAAGGGACAAAGCAAGTAACATGATCTTGACAATGGAAATCTCCCTTTTCCCCCCTCTGGAGACAAGGGTGAGGCAAGAAACTCGGGGCCTCGGTTCTCTTATAAACTGTGCCACTTAGCAGCCTTTGAGGTCAGTCTGTGGATCAGTTTGAAGTGACAGCTTAAATGGTTTTGTTTGTAAATGCTTTTGCTTTCCTCCGGTGTCCGAGATAAAGAGATTTTTGAGAGGATCCCCACTTTGTTTCTGAACCGACTGCGCCGAGAGGATTTTTCTAGACCTTGATCAGGCACGCTGGGGGAGATCGAGGCTCCCTAGGGGCCAGAGGTGGTGCAGCTGCAGAGCTGTGACCAAAGCAGAATGTGGGGGACCTGAGGCCTGAGACGGTGGCAGCTGTAGACTTAGCACTTCTGCTGTGTGGCCCGTTAGCTTCATGCAGGCGATGGAATGTGTTACAGAAGTTTTGTGCTTACATTTACATTCCTCGGGGTGATTCTCCTCCACTAAACTGTCTTTGTTTTGTTTTATTTTATTTTTAAGTTTATTATTTATTTTGAGTGAGAGAGAGAGTGAGCGAGTGAGCTTGGGAAAGGGGGAGAGAGAGAATCCCAAGCAGGCTTTGCACCGTCAGCACAGAGTCCGATATGGGGCTCGGACTCACGAACTGTGAGATCATGACCGGAGCCGCAACCAAGAGTCGGATGCTCAACCGACTAAGCCACCCAGGCGCCCCTAAAGTGTCTTTATTTTAAACTAAAGACATTTAGGGACACTTAACGCTAGATGCTATTTTTTTCAAATTGCTCCTTATTTTATTTTATTTTATTTTACTTTCTAAAGTAAGTTCTTGGCCCAACGTGGGGTTGGAACTCAAGACCAAAAGTTGCATGCTCTACTGACGGGGCCAGCCAGGCACCTCACTAACCACTATTTTCAATTATACTTTACTGCAGTGTGCCCTTCATTTTTAACAGAGACTAATTGAGTCATTCATTCCCTCAGCTCCAATGGTTATATTATTTAAGCTGATAATGAGTAACTACTGCAAAGATTTCCGTACGTTTCCATAATAGCAGGATCAGATTTATCTAGGTAAGTCTGAATTTGAAATTAGAACCTTCCCAATGAAAGCGCTGCTGAGATCGTGAACCACACCCACGGGGATCGGGAGGCTTTGCCCCCACGCTGGGAAATCTGAGGGGTGGGGGTCCAAGCCAGGGCTATCCGCCTGCATCCACTCTTTTCTTCTCACATGTTTTTGCCCGGCCACCTTTTCCTTTTCTTATCTTCTTTTCTTTTTTATCTTCTAGCTCTCAAAGGAAGATGATCACTGGAGTTCTCTGTAGTGCTGAAAAGATTCCTAAATGACATTACAGGCGACTTTTTTTTTCTTTCCTTTCTCTGCAGGACAATTGCAGCTGGTGACTTTCATTTTGTTTTATACCTTTTTCATCTGTCTGGCAGGTGGATGGCTAGAAAGTCTTAATAGACTCCTGCTAATTTTCTGCTCTTTGCCCCTAGTCACGTAGGCTGTGCTGTTAAATTCTTTCCCTAGGATTGCATCTCCATTCTTCCAGAGTTTCAGAGTAGAAAGAGGATCTGTCATTAGCGTGGTCTGTCTTTCACAACCATAATACCAGTAATCTTGCATCCAGAGATAATAAGCAAGTAGGAGAGGACTTTGGGATTTAATGCTCCAATTGCCAAAACCTCAGCAAACAAAAAAAAAAAAAAGAAAAAAAAGTTCTAGACCACAAGGAGGAAAGATGCGCAGTGCTCATAGGTTTGCTATGTAACTCTTTCAGTGTGATCCATGTGGTCAGATTCGGGAGCGAGCTCTGATTTTTGTCAACAAATGTAACATGCGAAGCGGTTCGTATGTGCCAAAAAGCGCCTGTTTTAGGGAGAATTGGCCTCCCCGTATCTCAATTCTGTACTTAATCGACTGCCGCGGCCTATGTTGATAACAGTTTAGTCATGAGCGCAAACAATTTTACGGGTTCGGTTTTCTTTGCGTTTTGTGGCCAGTAGTTAGAAGCATGGGTTTTGGTCAAACTGAAGTTCAAGTTCTGGCTCAACAACCATTTATTGCCTCTATGATTTTGAGCCGTTTGAGCCGTAGTTTCCTCATCTGCATAGAATGGGGATAATAATGGGACCGACCGCATATGGTTGCATTGAGGGATAATAGCAAGGGGGGAGCATCATGACCACGTAAGATTAGCTACCAAATATTATTGCTCTTGCCGTAGTTTCTTGAGCTTGTCCGAGAAACTGTGACTACAGACAAACTGAATGTTTATAAGGTTTGGAAGTATATGACTCATACCCTGGAATATTATTCGGCCTTTTTAAAAAAGGAAACCCTGTCCTATGCGACAGCGTGGATGAACCCGGAGGACATTATGCTAAATGAAAGAGGCCAGTCACAGAAGGACAAATACTGCCTGATTCTACTTATCTGAGGTGTCTAAAAATAGTCAAACACAAACAGAGACTACAATTGTGCCTGCCGGGCGCTGAGGGAAGGGGAAAATGGGGAGCTGCTGTTCAGTGGGTATGAAGTTGGAGTTCTGCAAGCTGAGTGAGTTCTAGAGATGTGCTTGCAGTACAGCACGGTGTCTAGTTCTTTACTGCAAAAAGAGCACGTTTTTTCAGAGACACTTCTACATAAATATGACATTTTCCAGTTTCATCTGGTTCCACAGGCAAACATGGAACCGTGAGTAATCAAAAAAGAGTTACTTACCGGGGCGCCTGGGTGGCTCAGTCAGTTAAGCGTGTGACTTCGGTTCCGGTCGTGATCTCATAGCTCGTGCGTGGGTTCGAGCCCCGCGCCAGGCTCTGTGCTGCCAGCTCAGAGCCCGGATCCTGCTTCGGATTCTGTGTCTCCCTCTCTCTCTGCCCCTCCCTGCTCGCGTTCTGTCTGTCTGTCTCTCTCAAAAATAAATAAACGTTAAGAAAAAAGTTACTTACCTAACTCACAGTTCTTCCCTTCAAATCCAGTCTGACACCAGCATTCGTAGGAATTAATGTCATCCTTGCATATGCCGCCATTCAAACAGGGATTGGACTCACATTGATCTCCATCTTTGAGATAGGTTAAGATAAAGTTGCGTTAGCACATAAACCACTTAGAATGCCCCCTTGCACAGACTCGTGGGGAGGGGAGCCTGATTTTAGGGTCAGGACTGCTGATGCTGCTCCTTGTGGGATGACCCTGTCTTCCTGAGTTTCTAAAAACAACCCAGACAAAGGTTCCCCGGCTAATACCGTCCTAGGAAATTGCTCTGGGGCAGCCATGCTCATAGTCGATGCAACCCAAGGGACGAGGAAGAGGGGGAAGAAGGTCTGAGGTTAGAAACGGACTGTGCGAGCATAGAGAGAGAAGGGTTTTCATTCCTTCCTTGTAGAACGATGGCAAGTGAATTCTAAATCAAGTGACATCACTTCAACCATCATTATCTCTGTGTCATTCAGGGCCCGCTATCAAAGGTCTTGCCGAACACGCCGAGCATGGTAGCATATGGCATTTGCACTCGAGGAACCGGCAGCCTGAGCTTGGAGCACATGCATCTACTTCCTTGTGTCGTCTTTTCACTTTTTGTAAAAAAATTGTAGCAGGCAGTAGTGGTTCAAAACCTTGGAAGAGATGCCGGGAGCATCTCTCGCTGCTTAAAGATATTCTGCTGTCTGTGAAGTGGTCCCAAACGGTCTAGGTCAAGTGAGAAGCAGCTTTTATTTATTTATCTCTTTTTAAGTTTTTTAAAGTGGTAATTCTTTACATTTAAAAACAAATTAAAAAAATATTTTTTATTACGTTTATTTATTTTTGATAGAGACAGAGCACAAGTTAGGGGAGGGACAGAGAGAGAGGGAGACACAGAACCCGAAGCAGTCTCCAGGCTCCGAGCCATCAGCACAGAGCCCGACGCGGGGCTCGAACCCACCGAGCGTGAGATCATGACCTGAGCCGAAGTCGGACGCTCGACCGACTGAGCCACCCAGGCGCCCCTAAAACCAAATTTTTAAGTTTCTATTTTAATCTCAGTCAGTCGACATAGAGCATCCTATCGGTTTCAGGTGAGAAACAACTTTTCATGCAAAGAATTAAAAACGAAAAGGTCTGAAAAGAGCTGAAGATCTGCTTTATTTATGTAGCGATGGGCTGTGTGTCCTGTCCGCCCTTCCTGAAGTTTGTACCTTCCCAGCGTCCTCGAGAGCCTTTGAAGACACCGGTGGAAAGAAAACAGGAGGAAAGAATCGGCAAGAGGGGAAGGGTCAGGATGAGAAGGGAGCCTTTCAGTCTGGTTTCTGAACGCTCCGGCTCCATCCACACTTCTAAGGAAGCTTCGGGAGAAAGGGATGAATAGAACCAGAGGGGAGACGGGTACACGCTTGGAGCTAAGAGAAACAGCCCGGAAGAAAACAATAGGAGCTAGATCTGCAAGAGGAAGAGGTAAAAGCTGACATCAGAATGAAAGAAAGAAGAAGAGGGCAGCAAAAGAGGCATTTCTCGTTGCCAGTCATACTCAAGAGCCAAACTCCCTGCCACCTAGCCTGTCCGTGTGCCTGCCCTAGGGAGGACGGCGGCGCATCTGTCGTGCTCCCAGTCACTGTGTATCCGGGTCCCGTCGACCCGGGGTTCCTCTCCCTTTCTCAGAAATGGTCCCTTCTCTGGGAAGGCTGCTTGCCGTAAAGATTAGACCTTGTCCCCTCTGCCCCTTGATCCAATGTGCTTTTGCACAGCTAGTTCAATTTGTTCCAATGCTCTGAAAACAAAATACGTTATCTCTGGGTTATTATTATTGATGTTCGAACCGGTCTAAAAAACGAGCTACATTTGCGCTTTATATTACAGACCAACGGGTCTGAATTATTTAGGATGTTTCACTGAAAGGGTCTGGGCTTGCAGCCAGCGACGCAGCAACTCATTTGCCGAGACATATCTTTAAACCGAGTGTCATTTTATCCTGCATTTAGTCCTCCTTCGGGTGCTGGCCTGCGTGTACCCTGGGCTCGGGCAAAGCCACGGACGGCAGGGGTCAAAGACAACAAGGGACAAGATCTTGCCACGCGAGAGATTCCCGTTTAAGGCTACTAGGTGGTGGTTTAATGAATAACTGCATTCAGAGTTCAAGGCCGGGAGGGGTGATTGCGAAAGAGAAGGGCTTGCACGTTAGGGAATTTGGGTTCTTTTCCGGGCTCTGTGCCCACCCCCGCCCCAGCTGGGTGACCTTTAGGCAAGTCTCTTAGCCTCCCTAAGCCTCAGCGTCCTCCGTAAAATGAGGCGAATACTGCTTTGCTCACAGGGTCGGTGTGAGGATTAAATAGGGCAGGCACGCTGTAGACTGTAAGGTGCTTGACCCACGCTAGCTAATGTGCTCGGACATCTTTCTGCTCCAACCGGGCCCTGTCCATGGCGAGTTGATAGCAGAGAATAAAGCAGGCGAGTGAGGGCCCTGCGCCCCGCAGCCTGTAAAAGCCCACCCGGTGAGAAATAGCATCGGCTGTTTCTTGCTGCAAGCGAAAGACGGCATGGCGTTTTGCTTTTCTTTTTGCTTTTTTGTTCTTGTTTTTGGCGGACAGAGCGGTAGGGACAGAGTCACGCCTCTGATGTTTCCGAGATAATCTTGGCCCCAGATACAGTAAACAGTGCGGCCTGTGGCTTAGAAGGCAGGGACCCGGCTTCAAAATGTGGTGCGGTGCTTGCGAGGTTTGAGCCAACCCTGCCGGGGGGTGGGGTGAGCGAAGAAGCGGTCGTGGGGGTTTAAGTACAGCCAGGGGTTTGGGGGGGGGGGAAGGGAAGTAGAAATTGATTTGCTTTAAAAATTTCTCACAGGGCACCTGGTGGCTCAGTCGGTGAAGTGTCTGACTCTTGGTTTCGACTCAGATCTCATGGCGTGTGCGTCCAAGCCCCACGTCAGGCTCTGTGCTGACAGCGCAGAGCCTGCTCGGGATTCTCTCTTTCTCCCCCTCTCTCTCTGCCCCTTCAGCGCTCGCTCTGTCTCTCTCAAAATAAATAAATAAACTTAAAAAACTACATGTCCTAAGGGGCACTTGGCTGGCTCAAGTCAGTGGAGCATGCGACTCTTGATCTCCGGGTTGTGGGTTCGAGCCTCACGTTGGGTTGTAGAGATTACTTAAGAATAGAATCTTGAAAAAAATAAGAATGTATCACAAGATTTAAAGTTGTAAATATAATAGAAACGGAGAATAAAAAGACTTCATTGCGCTAACTGCAGGGGAATTACCTGAGGAGAGAATTGCCACGGTCGCATTCATTACTAACAAGGAAAGGCAAAGCGAATGTAATAGAGCGCACCTCGTCCGTCCTTCCTCACGATTTAAAAACAAAAGTGGACGGGGCACCTGGCTGGCTCAGCCAGTTAGATCACGTGTCCCTTGATCTCAGGGTTGTGGGTTCATTCAAGCCCCATGTCGGGTGTAGAGACTACTTAGAAAATCATCTTAAAAAAATAAAAACAAAAGCGGAGACATTATGAGTTACCAGCCTATGAATAAGTCTAATAGTGTCCCCAGAATAGCAACTGGAAAATAGAACTACATCTTAAAGTGTTGGAAACTCCGCGAATTTGCTCTCTAGGTTTTATCCGTGCAGACAGATACGCCAACCTGTGGGGCTCACGCTGCCTCAGAATCCTGCTGCCGGATTCTACGTGAGTTTGCGAAGCTTAGTTGTCACGAAAGTTTGGCTTTTCCGCTTTTTGGTCGACCCATTCAACAAATATTTACTCAGCGCTTCTGTACCGGGAGTACGTCAGTAAACAAAACACTTGGACGCCCCCGCCAACGGGAAGCTTACATTCTCACGAGGTGGGGAAAATAGATAATAAGTGGCACAAATAAGAACATTATATGTTACCTCAGATGGTGAAAAGCACTACGAAAAATAATAGAGCCGGATGCGGTTGCTAGGTGATGGGGTTATGGGGAGGCAGCTGAAATACTAATAGATGATCAGGGTGGGCTTCATGGAGATGGAGCCGAAAGAGGGGAGGGAGCGCGCCTAGGGGAACCTGGCGGAAGAGAACCTGGCACCGTAAAGGAACAGCCGGATCAAAGGCCAAAGCCAAAGCATTCCCGCAGCATTTCCGGGGTGTGCAGGGAGCCGCAGGGAGGCCAGGATGGCTGGGGAACACCCCCCTCTCCCCCCTACTTCCCACTGTGTGTGAGGAGGTGAGCAGGAGGAGAGGGTCCCAGGGCCAGTGGAAAGGGAGGGCCGGGACCATCACGGGGAGCCTTGGGGGCCATCACAAGGAGGAGGACTTGTACTAGACAATACACATCTCAGTCCGTCAGCATTCTCACATTCTCTGCTGAAGACTGCGAACTCTGATTCAGTCCCCAGACACAGGAACCTGAGTTTCCTCCTTCCGGCCGCCATGTTTTGAAAGCCCTGGGGAGGAGTGAGCTTATCTGCCAGCTGATCCCTCCCATGCTGGCATAAACCTGTCACGAATCACCGTTGGGTCTTGAGTAAAAGAGTTGGACCCTTTGGACGGAGTCTAATATACTGTCTGTTTACACAGAGAAAAGAAACGTAGTTCTCAAATGTTTCGTGTCCCAGCCAGAGGAAAAAATTAATTGCTTACCGACATACTGCTTCCAAAATTCAGTCTATAAAGAAAAAGAGGACAAGTTAATGGCAGTACTTAAAATGTTTTGGATTTGATTGCTTCCCTTCTGTAACATTTGTCATACATCTATGTGTGTAGCTATTTAAAAATTTCAGAGAGACGGTTCTTTTTTTTCTTCTTTTTCTTTTTAGGTTTTCTGTTCTTAGCATCTGAAGTATGTTACGTGGAGAATACTCACGGTTTTTTCAGTGTTTTCAAAAACTTCTCGTGCTTCTTCAAAGCTACACTTTTCTTCCATACATTCTCTCTCAAGGTTCCCTTGAACAAACTCTTCCAGTTTGCCTGAATTATATCTCTTGGGCCGGCTCAGAACTTTCGTGGCATCTTCATGATCAAGAAAAACTGCAATTTAAAAGAACTGTTCTTTAGCTTTAGGAAAAAGAAAACATCGTGAAAATTAAATACATCTCTTAAGAAGGGCTTTGTTTTTAATCCAAGGAATCCCAAAGCCAATTTATCTTTGGGGCCTAGAGCCAAAAATCTATGATGTCCTCACAGCACTGTATACACACGGAGCTTTAGGAATTAAAATTCAATTTGGCTTTTAGTCAAGAGAGCTCCAGTAATGAACGGTCAGGTTTTCAATTGTATTTGGATTTACTTTGGATGAAAAAAGAAAGTTCTCAAATAAGCAGTTAACTTCACACTTTGTCATCATTTGAAAATAGCTAATTGCAGATCCGTGCAAGGTGATCCATCACCCTGGCCGGGCTGTGTTTTCAGGATGTGGTTGCCCAAATGACTTTGCAGCAAATTTCTCTGGGAAAAACAGAAGCCTGATTGTGGGCCTGCTGCACATGCAACCCCAGTGTCTCTCACTAGATGTTAAAGAAAAACCATTGCACTAATTTGTTTATTTCCAGACTCACAACACCATCGGTTGGCACATGTTACGGGAATTACAGTGACAAGTCTGTCTCTGGGATTCAGGATGTGCCTGCCTGTGGGGCAGTCCTGAACTCTGGAGGATTGAGGTCTCTAACCTATTTGTCTCCTTCCGTCCCTCCCTCCCCTCACTCACTCACTCACTCTCTCTCTGTCTCTTTGTCTCTGTCTCTCTAGGTAGATATAGAAAACATATCCATCTCTATCATTTTTTTTAAAGTTTATTTATTTATTTTGAGAGTGAGATAAGGTGCGAGCAGGGGAGGGGCAGGGAGGGAAGGAGAGACAGCATCCCAAGCAGGCTCTGTGCTGTGAGCACGGAGCCCGATGCCGGGCTCCGACTCCCAAACCGTGCCATCATGACCGGAGCCGGAATCGGATGCTTAACCGACTGAGCCACCCAGGTGCCCCTCCATGTCTATTATTAATAACAGGAACTCGAGAAGTTGCCGGAGTTGTTCCTTTCTTCGAGGGACCGATCCCATGTCAACAGGACCAAGTGCTTACAAGATGAACTTTCCAGGCATTTTGGGACTGCTTGCTCATGAATTCAAAGAAAAAAAGAACGAACGAACGAATGAACGAAAGAAAGAAAGAAAGAAAGAGAAAGAAAGAAAAAGAAAAACCAACTAAACCATATTCCCTTAGTTTCCCTGCAGCTGGTCACTTTACGGACACTTCTAGTCCCTCGGCAACCTCGCTTTTTCTGTGGCTCTGCGAGTCCTCTGGGCGTCGCTTGTTTTCCTGGATGCAGCAGACTCTTCCTCTCCAACCCTTGCCAACTTTCTCGGTTCCCTTCGCTCCCTCTTCCGTGCCGCGGGATCCTGCGGTTCCCCGCCGCCAGATCAGTGCGGCCACCTGCCCGTCTTGCCTTCCGAGGCAGCCCGGGCGCCGTGGGAGAAAGCCACGCGCTGCCGCCACCCAGCCTTGCCCAGCGGGCCCTCCTCTCTGCCTGGCGATCCGTTTGCTTGGCCCTGGGCTCCCCTACCATGGCCTCTGGGTCTGCGTCCAATTTCAGCCTGGGCCGGGCGGAGAAACAGGGGTTTGCAGCCAGGTCCGACCCACCCGGATGTGAGTCCCGTGTCGACCACCCGTCGGCCGGGGGGACGCCAGGCGAGTGACGTGAGCGCCGAAGCTTTTTTACCTCGGCCAAGTGCAAAATGGGTACGGCAGTCGTACGATAGCAACATTGAGCTCACGGTGTTGCGGGACCGGGATCGGTGAGCGGATACGTGTGCGCAGCACGTGGCGGCCGCGGGCTCTGCCCTCTTTCTCCCCGCTCCTCTCGTGCTGGCCTGCCTTCCTGCTTCTCAATTCCCTTTGTAGCTCCTTGGTGCCCTTTTCTGGGGCTCTTTCCCTTCTTTGCTCCCATGCGTATCCTGAAATGACTCCTGTCGGGATTGGCAGTGACCTCCTGAAGGGTAACTTTGAGTCCACGCATTTCTTGACCGCCCCGTAACATTTCTAATGCTTCGTGTCTCTTACTTCGCGGTTCTCTTTCCACGAGGCCACCCCATTCTGGTTCTTCTCTTTGCTGTAACTCCTGTTACTCATCCACCACTTGAATCAATTCACTCCCCTTTGCCTGCCTGCCCCTTAAATGTCCGAGTTCTCCCAGGTTCCTGCCCCGGGCTTTTCATGCCATTCGACTCTACCAGGGCTGGGACTCGGGCAAGGTACCCGAGGCATCTGGGGCATAGAACTTAAGGAGACTCTCTCGGTGCGTGCAAGTACATTTATGCTCTGTGTGCCTTGACTGCCTCACCCTAGTCCAGCCCTGACTCTTTCAACGCTATTTTCTTTTTCTTTTTTTAAAGTTTATTTATTTTGAGAGCGAGAGAGAGAGAGACTCCCAAGTAGGTCCCGTGCTTTTAGCGTGGAGCCCGACGTGGGGCTCGAACCTACGAACTATGAGATCATGACCTGAGCTGAAACCGAGAGCCGGCTACTTAACCAACTGAGCCCCCCAGGCGCCCCTCAACACCGTTTTCTGAGCACTCACTGCAGTCAGGCACTGTGCTCGATACCACATTATCCATGCTCCCTCCCTGGATCCTCACACACGGTTGTAAGTGCGGTTTCTACAACGGTGGGCTCCGTTTTTCGTGTTTTTTTTTTTTGATGTTTATTTATTATTGAGAAACAGAGCATGAGCCTGAGAGGGGCAGAGAGAAGGGGAGACACAGAATCCGAAGCAGGCTCCAGGCCCTGAGCTGTCAGCACAGAGCCCGACGCGGGGCTCGAACTCACGAACCGCAAGATCATGACCTGAGCTGAAGTCGGACGCTTAACCGCGTGAGCCACCCAGGCGCCCCGACAACGGTGGGCTCCAAATAGCCATCTCTAGTCAGATATATCTTCTGAATTCCAGATCATCTTCCCAGCTCCCTAACTGTACATTGTCATGTGACGAATCAGAGCTGATGATTATCTAATGCTTCTGCAGTGCTGGACGTGATGCTCTGTGCTTTGCAGCCATCATTTCATTCCATCCTCACAGCAGCCCCATGAGATTGATCCCGACATCTCATTTTTGTAAAGGAGGAAAATGGAGGTTCACAGAGGTTTAAGTAATTGGCCCTGGGTAACACACTGAAGTGTCAGAACCAGGGTTTAGACTTTGGCAGTCAGACTGCCCAGTCCACACTCGGAGGTACCACTCCGTGTCCTGGAATCACATCAGATGCCCCAGATGTGTACTCCACACTTGTCTGAACCTGTTCCCCTTCCATAGCCAGAGGGGTAAAAGCCCTGTCCTTTCTACGTCCTGGATGTCACTTGATTTCCTTTCCTTCTTCTCTGCACAACTAATGTCCAGGCTCCGGCCCCTCATGCCTTCCCAGGATGATTGCAGTGGCCTCAAGACGGTCACCCCATGTCTCGCCACCCCTTCCTCCAACAGTTCACTAGAATGTTGCCAGACTCATGATAGGTGATGGCACCTAAAGAGTGCCCTTGTCGCGGTGAGCACCAAGTAATGTATAGAATTGCTGAATCACTGTATTGTACACCTGAAACTAATGTAACGCTCTATGTTAACTACACGGGAATGAAAATAAAAAATGCAATAAGAAAAAAATGATAAAAATGTTGCCAGACCGAGCATTCTAGATCAGCCATCATCAGCGCCATTCACGTTTCCACGTCCGTTGACCCGACAGTTGGGCTCTGTTGTCCAAACTCCTTAGTTTCAGGCCTTTGTTATCTGGTGACCTGACCCTGTCTAGCTATCCTACTTCGCTTGTCATATTTAATATTCAAGACACCCTGAGTTCCTGAAAGACCTCACATTCTTTGTGGATCTGGATCTTTGCACGGGAGTGAGTCTCTTTGCGTAGGATGCCCTAGATCAGACATTAAAGGACAGTGAACCTACCCCTCTTTTAAGACCCAGCCCCAAATACTGTCTCTGTGCCGAGTGTTTCCCCAGTTAATATATCCCTTTGTCCTCCTGGTACACATGTTGTCACGTTACATTGAAATCTCTCACCTGACCTCACGATACTTCAGGTCAAAGAGGGAGTCCAGATGATCCCTGCGCCCCTAATACCTCACCCCAGCACCTGGCACCGTGGTCACTCAGTCTTGTGAAGTTCTGCAAAGCATACGGACTGAGGCTGTCTTTCTTTCTTTCTTTCTTTCTTTCTTTCTTTCTTTCTTTCTTTCTTTCTTTCTTTCTTTCATTTCATGCATTCGTTCTGAATTGAAGACCCCTTCAGTCCGTATACGTTACAAAATCGAATTAGTTCTGCAGAACGGGTTTGATTTCAAAATTCTAAACTGATGCAAATAATGCCTAATGGCAGCAGCCATGAAAATGTAACATCTCCGTAAGTCATTCGTAGAAACAGCTCTTAGAAGCCAGTGACCACTTAACAGCAGAAGAGAGCGCTGCATTAGAACTGTCCATCCTTTGGGAAATTCCCTCGGCTCTCTCCTCCAGGGCCTGTTATCTCTGACTGCAGTGACTCCAGAATCACACTGCCTTTCTACACAATTGTTTGACGGTCATATATTTAGCCTCTCTTCAGGTTTATCTCTTCTAGCCATTATTTCCCCAGCTCTGAAATCCTACTCCCCGTCCCCGCTCCATACCTATCCTTTTTTCTCCCCCAACATCTGAGGTCTTCAAGGGAGCAGTAGCCTTCCAGAAACCTCCATTATCTCACCACTTATCTTGAAGGAAGGGCTTGGATCTTCTGTGGTCCTAGATCTCACACTGATGAGCTACGTGTAAAGACTTAGCCTTATGTCCCACTTGGTGAATTTTCCAGCTAAATTTCTTCACTGTACCCACTTTGCCAGTTTGATTTAACCTTTGCCTTCTCGTACCATCATTTCTGCATTTCAGTGTGCCATCATGTCTGGAGTGGGAAGCACGGGGCCAGTCTGCTTTCCGGGGACCCTTGGGGTTGGCACCCTGATCCCGGCACTGTCAGCTGCTAGATTTGATTATAGTGGGTTGACAAGTAAGGGTGATAAATGCTTCCTGTGAGAACACGCCGTTTGCCTAAATGGGGTAATTCCTCCCCTGTGTGCCTGCCTTTGGGAAGTGCATAAAGTCACTGAAGTTGAGGGGCCCCTGGGTGGCTCAGTCTGGGTGACTTCGGCTCAGGTCATGATCTCACGGTCCATGAGTTCGGGTCCCGCGTCGGGCTCTGTGCTGGCAGCTCGGAGCCTGGAGCCTGCTTCCGATTCTGGGCTCCCTCTCTCTCTGTCCCTCCCCTGCTTGCGCGCAATCTCTATCTGTCTGTCTCTCTCTCAAAAGTAAATAGACATTAAAAAAAATTTAAAAAGTCACTGAAGTTGTGAAAAAACCAAGCGATATGCATCGCATTCACTCTGTTCCCACTCCTTATGTCAGCCTTGGACTCGTTTTGCTCAAGTGAGTATTGGTTTCCCCCTGTATTAACTCCGAGATGTTTAGAAGCAGAGACAAAAGAATTTCTCCTAATCCATGAAAAAGTTTAGGGATAAATAACAACTTAGTAATGAAGACTTCGTTTTAAGTAACACTTCAAATTGAAAGTGTATGCGTTTATGGATATTTAAAGCCACAAGCCTGCCGCATTCTATAGTTCTAACATTTTGAACTGTACCAGATATCTTAAAAATCACGCTCTTTCTGTAAATAAAACCATTGTGGCTTTCATGTGTCCCGTTTTGATCTCAAAGTGGTGAGTAAAAAAAAAAAAAAAAAAAAAAACCACATGACAGAGTTAATGTGTTTCATATTCTGCTGTGTCCTGGTTAAAACGTTTTCCCACTTTTATTTTTCTTTAACCCAGGAGATGACTGTTTTCAAAGCAAATTTACCTGGTCAAATCATAGGCCTACCAGTGTCCGTTAAAAAAGAAAAAAGTACCATAGGCATTGTGAATCTAGTTTTCGCAATTAAGAAGACACAGCTACTAGAGAACCGGCACCTACCAACTCACATGCTGATGACTGGGATCTTAAACGTTGCTGTCAAATCCTGTAATCACTGTTTAGTGGAAAAGATAGCACCAGACATTTCTATATCTAAAAGACAAGCATACAGTGTATCTTGAAAAAGGAAACCAACCTGTACAGTCAGCACCGAGTAGATATCCTAAAAGGCAGATGGTGATGAGGCCCGGTGGTTCTGCCATGATCATGTTCAGGCACTGCATAACCTTTGCCGACAGATTGTGCAAGTAGCAAGGTTGACCAATTGTTCCAAAGTACAAGCTGAGCTGTATTTACTTCTGGGAAACAGTGTCCGTCTCCCCCAGTGGGTCTTTGGGCGATTTCCAGTGGCTTCTTGGGTTAAGTGAAGAGTATAGGCAGTGTCAATCTTTAAACTTCACCTCTGATTCTGTGGACTTCTACCGCAGTGGCTGATGGGAGACTGAAGCAGGAAATGACACATCATTAGAATGGGGTGGGGGGGGGGGTGGTGCAGCGGGTACAATGGCTGGAGTGGCCGTGGCAGCAAACTTCATCGGTGGGATCCATGTTTATCCTCGTCAGGGAGCACTAATGGCATATGGTTTAAAAGTAAAGAGAGACAACGAAGTCATTTGGTTACCTACCTTAAAACTCACTGCTCAACATACGTTGGGCCGCTTGGTAGATTCTTAGTATGTTCCTTCTCACGACGACTCAACTTCCTTGTGCCATGTACCCAAATGGTGAAACGTAAGGACCCTACTCAGAACACACGTATGTATGAGTGTGTATGTGTGCATATATACTTACATATTTCTATGATACGATGGATGAGTAGTATATAATAGTTTGTGTTAATATGTCCTACCACTTCACATACAATACAAAACATCGACGTATACCAACGTTTACCTATCATTCTTTGTGCTGGTGTTGTGATACATTTTATTTGTACATGTTATAAACTCTACATGATATGATTCTGCTTTAAGCAGTCAGCCTTTCAAAGAAATTTAAAAATGAGAAGAAGTAGTTTCTATTTAGCCACATATTTACCATTATGAAATTCATTTCTTTGTTTAGATCCAAGTTATAATTTTTCATCACTTTGAATACTCCAACAATTTTGATAGTATAGGGCTTCTTATGATGAATTTTCCCCGCTTTCGTTTGAAAATGTCTCCATTTTACCTTCATTAAAAAAAATGTTTTTTGAAGTTTATTTATTTTTGAGAGAGACAGAGACAGAATGTGAGTGGGTCGGGGGCAGAGAGAGAGGGAGACACAGAATCCGAAGCAGGCTCCAGGCTCCGAGCTATCAGCACAGAGCCTGACGCGGGGCTCGAACCCACCAGCTGTGAGATCACGACCTGAGCCGAAGTCAGACGCTCAACTGACTGAGCCACCCAGGTACCCTTAGGGTCACAGGAAATTGTAAAAACAGTTCAGTGAGGTCTCGTATACCTTTCACCCAGTTACTCCCAATGTTTATATCTCACATAAATGTAGTATAACATCAAAATCAGGTAATGGATGTTGGCATAATGTGTGTGTGTAATTCTACGTAATTTTATCATGCGTAGATTTATGTAACCACCACTGCGGTCCGGGTACAGAACAGTTCTATCACCACAAAGATCTCTCTTGTGCTACTATTTTGTAATCACACCCACCTCCTTCCTCCCAATTATTCCTAACCCCTGGCACTACTAATCAGTTTTCAGTCTCTGTAATGAGAATGTTGTATAAATAGTCACAGAGTATGTGAGCTTTTGAGACTGGCGTTTTTCATTGAGCACAGCGCCTTTGAGATCCATCTAGGTTGCTACATGTTTCAATAGTCGGTTCCTTTTTGTTGTTGAGAAGTATTCCATGATGTGGATGTACCACAAATTGTTTATTCACCTACTGAGGAACATTTCGATTGTTTCCAGGTTTTGCTATCGTAATAATGTGCTATAAACCTAAATGTACAGTTTTCTGTGTGGATGTAACTTTTTAATTTCCCTGGAATAAATGCCCAGCAATGCAATTTCTGGGTCATATGGTATGTTTAAGCTAAAGTTGAATGTTAAGCTTTTAAATACACTGCCACACTGGGGCGCCTGGGTGGCCCAGTCAGTTAAGCGGCTGACTTCGGCCTAGGTCACGATCTCGCGATTCATTGAGTTCTAGCCCTGTGTCGGGCCCTGTACCGACAGCTGGGATCCTGGAGCCTGCTTCGGATTCTGTGTCTCCCTCCCTCTCAGCCCCTCCCCTGCTCATGCTCTGTCTCTCTTTGTCTCTCAAAAATAAATAAATGTTAAATAAACTGCTATGCTGTTTTCCAAAACAGATTGCCACGTCTACATTCCCACCAACAATGGGTGAATGATCCAGTTTCTGGGCATCCTTGCCAGCATTTGGTATTGTCACTGTTTTTTGTTTTGTTTTGTTTTGTTTTGTTTTTACTTTAGACACTTTCATAGGCGTGTTGTGATAGCTCACTGTGTTTTAATTTGCATTTCCCTAATGGTTCATGATGTTGAACACCTTATAACTTACTATCTGTATATCCTCTTCAGTGAAATGTATGTTCATTGTTTGATTTCTTGTTCAATTTTAGAGTTTTTAAAAAAATGTAGACATGAGTCCTTTCTCAGATGCATGGTTTGCAAATACTGTGTCTAAGACCGTTGCTTATCTTTCCATCCTCGTAACTGAGTCGCACAGCCAAAGTTTTAAATTTTGATGTAGCTCAAGTTAACGTTTTTTAACGACCATACCTTTAGTGTCGCATTTAGAACTCTTCCACTAACATGAATCTTGAAGTTTTTTTTTTTCCTGTTAAAAATATTGTATAGTTTTACGCTTTAGATTTATTCTGGTGTTCCATTTTGAGTTAATGTTCTGGTGTTCCATTTTGAGTTAATGTTTCTAATGTATGAGGTTTAGGTTGATTTTTTTTTTTTTTGCCTGTGGGTGTCTGATTCCTCTAGCACCATTTCTTAAAAAGAGAATCCTTGGGGCGCCTGGGTGGCTCAGTCGGTTAAGCGTCCGACGTCAGCTCAGGTCACGATCTTGCGGTCCGCGAGTTCGAGCCCCGCGTCGGGCTCTGGGCTGATGGCTCAGAGCCTGGAGCCAGCTTCCGATTCTGTGTCTCCCTCTCTCTCGGCCCCTCCCCCGTTCATGCTGTGTCTCTCTCTGTCTCAAAAATAAATAAACGTTAAAAAAAATTTTTTTTAAATAAAAAAAGAGAATCCTTGCTTGTTGAATTGCTTGTGCGTTTTGTTTTTGTTTTTGTTTTTTTTTTTTCACAAATCAGTTGAATATCTTGTTTTGGGTCGATTTCTAGGTTCCCTCTTCCGTTTGATTGGCGTATGTGTGCCTTCCTCTGCCAACGCCACCTGTCTTTGTTACTAAAGCTGTCTAGTAAGCTTTTATATCAGGGAGAGTGATTTCTCCCACGTTTGGATTGTGTGGCAAGATTATTTTGTTGCGGGGTGGGGGTGGGGGTTACCAAATTACTTTATTTCAAGGAGTGGTACAAATGAAAGAAGTAGATGTTTTGGTACAACTTGGAGAAAAGGTAAACGTAACCCCAACACGCACGCACTGCCCCGCTGACCTGGGAGGTCACCCTTGAGGCAATGGGAAGACAGCGTAAGGCGTAGCTCTCCTTATCACTGTTTCCCAAGGTGTGCTTGTCATAGACACTTGGCCCTGCCAGATTCCAGAGCCCCCCGTCTCGCCCAGGTTGATTATGTGGTCGCCGACTTCGGTGAATTTCACCTGCTCGTTCACGTAATGCGTCTCCGTGAAGTCCCTCGGACAGGGTCGTTTTTATGAGTGGCCAGTTCGTGCAGTTCCAGGGGTGAGTGATTCACGCTCTTCTCCAAATGTAATGCACACTCTATTCGCAGTCATATCAGGGTCTGGTTCCTTGATACCCTGAAGGAAGATTCGGGCACCTGGTTGGTTTTGCAGCTTCATCAGTTTCTCGGCGTGTTCCCTCTCCTCGTGCGATTGGCGAAGAAAACGTTTGGCAGAGTTCTTCAAGGCCACGCCTTTGCGGTCAAAGTAGTAAGGCGTGTTAGGTAGACGGGGCGGGGGGGGGGGGGTGGCGTAGAGCTCCAGGTTGCTGTGGTGGTTGAGGGTGGCCTCTGAGTCCTGGTGGTAGTTCTGGCACACCCGTGAGGGGGAGGCGGTCGTCAGGGCGGTGGCTGAGGACGGCCAAGGACAGGGTGCGTGGCTGCGTGGTGCTGGAGTGGCTTCGGGGGCTGTGGGGAGGTTCACGGGCACCGTGAGGAGATGGCAGAGGGCTGGCTCTGAGCGGAGAGCTGGGGTGGGGGACGAGCGCCGGGTTCTGCCAACATACTATTGAAACAGGAAACTGCAGGGGCTCCTGGGTGGCTCAGTCGGTTAAGCGTCCGACTTTGGCTCAGGTCATGATCTCACAGTCTGTGAGTTCGAGCCCCGCGTCGGGCTCTGTGCTGACAACTCAGAGCCTGGAGCCCGTTTCAGATTCTGTGCCTCCCTCTCTCTCTGCCCCTCCCCTGTTCATGCTCTGTCTCTCTCTGTCTCAAAAATAAATAAACGTTTAAAAAAAAAAAAAAAGAAACACAAAACTGCAGTGACTCACAGTGGAGACTCAGTATTTTGAGGCAAGATTATTTGAATTATTCTAGGGCCCATAACTTTCTATATACATTTAAAAATAACCTGTAGCTACAAAAAACTCTTGCTGGGATTTTGATAGGGATTCCATTAAACCTGTGTGTGTATTTGGAGGAATTTACATCTTCACTCTGTTGAGTTTTCCAGCCCCTGGACATGGTATGGACACGTATGTCCATTTCTTTAGATCTTTGATTTCTTTCATCAGCATTTTGTAATTGTTAGCATACAGGTCTTCTATATCAACTTATCCTTGAACAAGACACTTTGAACTGCATAGGTCTGCTTATGTGCAGTTTTTTTTTTTTTAGTAGACCCACAATATTACATTAGTTTCAGGTGTACACCATAGCGATTTGACGAGTTTATACATTATGCTGTGTTCAACTCAAGTGAAGTTACCATATTTCCTGATATGTTGCCGTCACGGTACCGTTGACTATATTCCGTACGTTGTGCCTTTTATTCCCATGACTTATTCATTCCATAACTAGAAGTCTGTATCTCCTACTCTCCTTTACCCATTTTGCCCAACCCCAAACCTCCTCCTCTCTGGCAACCATCAGTTTGTTCTCTGTATTTATAGGTCTGATGTTGCTTTCTGTCTATTCATTTTTTTTTTTTTTTAGGTTTCACTTATGAGTGAAATAATATGGTATTTGTCTTTCTCTGTCTCACTTATTTCACTTAGCATAATAGCCTCTAGGTCCATCCACGTTGTCTCAAATGGCACAATCTCATCCTTTTTTATGGTGGCATCATATTCCATCATACAGATGGCCACATCTTCCTTATCCATTTGTCTATTGAAGGACACTTAGATTGCTTCCGTATCTTGGCTATTGTAAATAACGCTTCAGTAAACATAGGGGTACATATATCCTTTCAAATTAGTGTTTTCGTCTCCTTTCGGTAAATACCCAATAGTGGAATTATTGGGTCGTATCATATTTCTGTTTTTAATTTTTTGAGGGTCCTCCACACTGTTATCCATATTGAGTCTGTCAATCTACATTCTCACCAACAGTTCCTTTTCCTTTAAATCCTTGCCAAAACTGGTTGTTTCTTGTCTTTTTGAGTTTTGGCCATTCTAAGACAGGTAAAGTGATATCTCATTTTTTTTTTTTTAAGTAGATTCTAAGTAGACTCCCAACATGACCTGACTTGAACTCATGACCCTGAGATCAAGACCTGAGCTAAGATCAAGAGTTGGATGCTTAACTGACTGAGCCACCCAGGCGCCCCTCATTGTGGTTTTTGATTTGCATTTCTCTGATGATTAGTGATGTTGAGCATCTCTCCACGTGTATGTTGGCCCTCTGTACGTCTTCCTTGAAAAAATGTCTATTCCAGTCCTCTGCCCAGTTTTTAATCAGATTTTTTTCATGTTGAGTATAAGTTCTTTATATATCATAGATATTAGCACCTTGTCAGATACATCATTTGCAATATCCTCTCCCGTTCAGTAGGTTGTCAGTAGTTTTTGTTTTCTTGATGGTTTCCTTTGATGTGCAAAAGCTTTTTATTTTGAAGTAGTCTCAGTAATTACATTTTGCTTTTGTTTTCCTTGCCTCAGGAGACGCATCTAGAAAAATGTTGCTGTGGCCAGTGTCAGAGAAATTACTGACTGTTCTCTTGTAGCATTCTTATGGTTTCAGGTCTCACATTTAAGTCTTTTTTACAAGCTTATTTATTTTTGACAGAGAAGGGAGGAAGGGGCAGAGAGAGAGGGCGAGAGAGAGAATCCCAAGTAGGCTCTGCCCTGGCAGAGCCTGACGTGGGGCCTGAACTCATGAACCAGGAAATCATGACCTGAGCCAAAATCTAGAGTCGGATACTTAACCAACTGAGCCATTTAGGTGCCTGTAGGTGTTTAATCCATTTTGAGTTTATTTTTGTGCAGGGTGTTGAAAGGTGGTCTAGTTTCGTTTACGTGTAGCTGTCCAGTTTTCCCAGCACAGTTTATTGCAGATACTGTCTTTTCTCCATTGTATATTCTTGCCTCTTCTGTTGTAGTTTTTAAAAAACTTTATTTATTTATTTTGAGAGAAAGAGAATGAGTGGGGGAGGGGTAAAGAGAGAGGAAGACAGAGGATCTGAAGTGGTGCTTGAACTCATGAACCATGAGATCAGGACCTGAGCCCAAGTCAGACGCTTAACCGACTGAGCCACCAGGCGCCCCTCCTCTGTCATCGACTAATTGACCATATAATTGTGGGTTTATTTTGAAGCTCTTTATTCTTTTCCATTGATCTGTGTCTGTTTTTTTTTTTGCCAGGACCATACTGTTTTGATTACTACAGCTTTGTAGTATATCTTGAAATCTGAGAGTGTAATACCTCCAGCCTTGTTCTTCTGTCTCCAGATTGCTTTGACTCTTTGGGATCTTTTGTGGTTCCATACAAATTTTGGTATTATTTGTTCTAGGTAGGTGAAAAATGCTATTGGTGTTTTCATAGAGATTGCATCGAATCTGCAGACTGGTTTGGGTAATATGGACATTTTAACAATTGCCAATATTCTTCCAATCCATGGTGGACTATCTTTCCATTTGTTTGCATCATCTTCAGTTTCTTTCCTCAGTGTTTTATAGTTTTCTGAGTTACAGGTCTTTCGCCTCTTTGGTTAAGTTTATTTCTAAGTATTTTCTTCTTTTTAGTGCAATTGTAAATGGTGGTGTTTTCTTAATGTCTCTTTCTGCTACTTTGTTATACGTGGATTTTTTTTATAGTACTTTAAATATATTTTCTTTTTTATGACTTGCTTATTTAAAAAAATTTTTTTTTAACGTTTATTCGTTTTTTTGATAGAGACAGAGAGTGAGTGGGGGTGGGACAGAGAGAGAGGGAGACACAGAATCTGAAGCAGGCTCCATCCAGGCTCTGACCTGACAGCACAGAGCCTGACCCTGGGCTCAAACTCACAGACTGTGAGATCATGACCTGAGCTGAAGTCGAACGCTTAACCGACTGAGCCACCCAGGCGCCCCTTTTATGATTTGCTTATTAATATTTTCTTTCCTTTAGCTTATTTTGTTGTAAGAATACAATATGTAAGATAACATACACAATATGTGTTATCCCACTGCTTATGTTGTTGGTAAGGCTTCCAGTCAACAGGTTATTGGTAGTTAAGTTTTGGGGGACTTAAAAGTTATACAAGGATTTTGATTACTACAGCATTGTAGTATATCTTGAAATCTGGGATTGTGATACCTCCAGCCTTGTTGTTCTTTCTCAAGATTGTTTTGGCTATTTAGGGTTGGCGCCCCTAAGCCCCGTGTTGTCAAGGACCAACTGTACATGTTTTGGTAGGTGTAAATCTATGTATTTCATTTTATTTAGAGTAATTTTAAATATTGCATTTTTAATATCTGGCTTTGCATATTCATTCTTAGCAAACAGGAATGCAGTTTATTTTTGCACATTAATTTTGTATCTTCTGACCTTGATGAAATCACTCCTGGTTCTAGGAGTTTATTTTTCTTTTTGTAGATTGCTTGACGTGTTCCATGATAAAATCTGCGATTTCATATTATTTGCGGAGTTATAATTTTGTTTCTTCATTTCCAGTCTGTATGCCTATGTATATATACATACATACATCTATATCTATATATCTATATATCTAGATCTAGATCTAGATCTCCTACTGTAATTGCTAGAACTCTCAGTACTGTGTTAAATCACAGTGGTGAGAAAAAATCCTTATCTTGGGGCACCTGGGTAGCTCAGTGGGTTAAGCATCCGACTCTTGGTTTTCGCTCGGGTCATCATCTCACAGTTGATGGGTTTGAGCCTCCCATTGGGCTCAGGGCTAACAGCACAGAGCCTGCTTGGGATTCTCTGTCTCCCTTTCTCTCTGCCCCTCCGTCACTCGCATGCACTCTTGTGCGTGTGCTCACTCTCTCTCAAAAATAGACAGATACTGTATATTTTCACTCTTATGTGGATCCTGAGAAACTTAACAGAAGACCATGGGGGAGGGGAAGGAGGAAAAAAAAGTTAGAGAGGGAGGGAGGCAAACCATAAGAGACTCTTCAATACTGAGAAAAAAACTGAGGGTTGATGGGGGGTGGGGGAGAGGGGAAAGTGGGTGATGGGCATTGAGGAGGGCACCTGTTGGGATGAGCGCTGGGTGCTGTATGGAAACCAATTTGACAATAAATTTCCTATTAAAAATATATAAATAAATAAAAATTAAAATAAATAAACTTTAAAAAATTAAAAAAAAATCCTTATCTTAAACCAAGAAACAGATTGTTAACTGTAGAGAACACACTGATGGCTACCAGAGGGAGGAAGGGGGGGTGGGTGAAATAGGTGATGAGGATTAAAGAGTACGCTTATCATGATGAGCACTGACTAATATGTAGAATTATTGAATCACTGTATTGTACACCTGAAACTAATAAAGCACTATGTTAACTATACTGAAATTAAAATGAAAAGGCTTTAATTAAAAAAAAATCTTTGTCTTATTCCTGATCTTAGTGGGGAAGTATTCAGTCTTTCTACAATAAGTACAATGTGAGATGTAAGCTTTTTCTAGATGTTCTTTATTGAGTTGAGGGTAATACTCCTCTTTCCTGAGCCAAGATTTTTTTTTTTTAAATCCTGAATGTGTACTGGATTTTGTCATACTTTCTGTCAGTTGATAGGATCATAACATTTTCCTTTTTTATCTTGTTGATAATGTGGATTATAGTGATTGACTATCAAATGCTGAACCAGCCTTGTATACCCAGGAAAATCCCACTTGGTCATGAGATATATCTATATATCTATATCTATATATCTATATATATAAAACATATATGTTATATACGTATATATACGTATATAAACATATATGTTATATATGTATATATATGTATATATACATATATATGTATATACATATATATATACATATATATATATATATACACATATGATAGATTTAGTTGACTATTGTTGAGGATTTTTGCATGTAATTTCATTAATGATATTGGCCTTTTCTTTTTTTGTACTTTGGTTTTGGTTTATGGTAATAATGGCCTCCTAAAATGAGTTGGGAAATGCTTCCTCATTTGTATGTTCTGGAACAGTTTATGTTCCGGCATGAATTCATTCTTTGTATGTTTGGTAGAATTCGCCAGTGAAGCAGTGTGGTTCTGGAGAATTCTTTTTGGGGAACTTTTTGATTACAAATTCAGTTTCTTTCGTGGTGGTAAGGCTATTCAGCTTGCTCATCTTGTTTGAGTTTTGCTGGTTTGTTGTTTTCAAGGAATTTGTCTATTTCTTTAACTTGTTGAATTTATGGGCATAAAGTTGTTTGTAGTATTGTGTTCCCTTATTATTTTTGACGGTCGCGGGATCGGTAGTAGCAGACTCTATTTTATTCCTGATAGTGGTGATTTGTTTCTTCTCTTTTTCTCTTCTCAGTGTTGCTACAGGTTTATCAACTTTACTGATTTTTCCAAAGAACCACCTTTTTGTTTAATTAATTTTCTTTATTGTTTTGCTGTTAATTTCATTGATCCCTGCTCTGATATTTAGTATTTCCTTCCTTCTGCTCGCTTTGTTTTCTTCTTCCTTGTGTTTTCTTCAGATAGGAAAGTAGATTGTTTACTTGAAATCTTTCATTGGAGTGTGATCATTACTGCTATAAATTTCTCTCTTGGCACTGCCTTGGCTGCATCCCCCCAAGTTGATGTGTTACATGTTTTTTTTATTCAGTTTGTTGTACTTTTGCATTTCCCTTGAGACTCCCTCTTTGACACACGGCTTACTTAAAAGGGAGCTGTTTGGTTCTCATGTGTTTAGATATTTTCCTGTTGGCTTTCTCTTACTGATGTCTAGCTTGATTCCATTATTGTCAGAGAATATGCTGTATAATTTAAAGTTTTAAAATTTGTTTTATGGCCGAGAATATGGCCTATATTTGTAGATATTCCACGGTTCTTGAAAAAACTGGGTATTCTGCTGTTGGGTGGAGTGTTCTTTGCATGTCAGTTAACTCCTGTCGGTTGAGTGTGGTGTTCATGTGATCTGTGTTGCTGATTTTTTGTCTAGCACTCCTGTCACTTGCTTGGAGGTGGGTGTTGAAGTCCTCAACTATAATTTTGGATTTGCCAACTAATCTTTTCAGCTTGATCAGTTTTAGCTTCATGTGTTTTGAGGCTCTGCCTTTTGGTGTACACATTTAGGATCTTTATGATTTCCTGGTGGATTAATCCTTTTAGCATTGAATGTCCTTCTTTACTGCCAGGTTTTCCTTTGCTCTGATGTTTCCTTTCTTTTCTTTTCTTTTTTTTAAGTAAACTCTTCTCCCAACGTGGGACTCGAACTCATGACCCTGGGATCAAGAGTCCCATGCTTTAGCAACTGAGCCACCCGGGCACCCTATATAGAATTTTTACGTGTATCTTATTGTGTCATTGTTGTAGCTGTTGCTCCGGGTTTCACAATATGCATATGTGACTTATTACAGTCTACTGGCATTGGGGTTTTAATACTTCAAATGAAGTATGAAGCCTTACCTTGATTTTGGTTCCTTCTCCTTCCCCACTTTCAAATGTCATTGCCTTGATAGTCAGATGATATTAGTTCTTTTGTTTTAAATATCAAACATGATTTGTGAAACTCATGAGGAGAGGGATAAGCCTAATGAATATGTATGTATGCTGTTTCCATTGCTTCATCTTTCTTTTTTTTTTTTTTTTTAACGTTTATTTTATTTTTGAGACAGAGAGAGACAGAGCATGAACAGGGGAGGGGCAGAGAGAGAGGGAGACACAGAATCTGAAACAGGCTCCAGGCTCTGAGCTGTCAGCACAGAGCCTGACGCGGGGCTCGAACTCACAGACCGCGAGATCATGACCTGAGCTGAAGTCGGCCGCTTAACCGACTGAGCCACCCAGGCGCCCCTCCATTGCTTCATCTTTCTATCCGTTGCTTCCCATCCAATTCTTTTATCGTTTGCTTCTCTTTTAAAAACTTCCTTTATGGTCTTCAAGCTGTACTACAAAGGCGTAATCATCAAGACGGTATGGTGCTGGTACAAGAACAGACACTCAGATCAAGGGAACAGAATAGAGAACCCAGAAATGGACCCACAAACGTATGGCCAACTCATCTTTGACAAAGCAGGAAAGAATATCCAATGGAATAAACACAGTCTCTTCAGCAAGTGGTGCTGGGAAAACTGGATAGCGACACGCAGAAGAAGGAACATGGACCACTTTCTTACACCAGACACAAAAATAAACTCAAAATGGATGAAAGACCTAAACATAAGACAGGAAGCCATCAGAATCCTCGAGGAGAAAGCAGGCAAAAACCTCTCTGACCTTGCCCACAGCAACTTCTTGCTCAACACGTCTCTGGAGACAAGGGAAAGAAAAGCAAAAATGAACTATTTGGGACCTCATAAAAATAAAGAGCTTCTGCACAGCGAGGAAACAATCAGCAAAACTAAAAGGCACCTGACAGAATGGGAGAAGATATTTGCAAACGACATATCAGATAAAAGGGTTTATGTCCAAAACCTATAAAGAACTTATCAAACTCAACACCCAAAAAACAAATAATCCAGTGAGGAAATGGGCAAAAGACATGAATAGACACTTCTCCAAAGAAGACATCCAGATGGCCAACCGACACATGAAAAAATGCTCAACAGTCTCATCATCAGGGAAATACAAATCAAAACCACAATGAGATACCACCTCACACCGGTCAGAATGGCTAACATTAACAACTCAGGCAACAACAGGTGTTGATGAGGATGTGGAGAAAGAGGATCTCTTTTGCATTGCTGGTGGGAATGCAAGCTGGTGCGGCCACTCTGGAAAACAGTATGGAGGTTCCTCAAAAAATTAAAAATAGAAATACCCTACAACCCAGCAATTGCACTACTAGGCATTTATCCAAGGGATACAGTTATGCTGTTTCGAAGGGGCACAGGCACCCCCATGTTTATAGCAGCACTATCGACAATAGCCAAAGTATGGAAAGAGCCCAAATGTCCATCGATGGATGAATGCATAAAGAAGTGGTATATATATTCAATGGAGTATTACTCGGCAATCAAAAAGAATGAAATCTTGCCGTTTGCATCTACGTGGATGGAACTGGAGGGTATTATGCTAAGCGAGATTAGTCAGAGAAAGACAAACATCATATGACTTCACTCATATGAGGACTTTAAGAGACAAAGCAGATGAACATAAGGGAAGGGAAACAAAAATAATATAAAAACAGGGAGGGGGACAAAACAGAAGAGACTCATAAATATGGAGAATAAACAGAGCATTACTGGAGGGGTGGTGGGAGGGGGGATGGGCTAAATGGGGAAGGGGCACTAAGGAATCTACTCCTGAAATCATTGTTGCACTAGATGCTAACTAACTTGGATATAAATGAAAAAAATAAATGAAAATTAAAAAAAATCAAGTTCACCTACAGAGTATGTATAAATAAGTAAATACATACATACATACATACTTGCTGTAGCCATTTTTTAAAGATAGGTCTCCTGATACTAAAGTCTTTCCATTTTCCTTTGTCTGACAATGATGTTACTACTTCTTTCCTGAAGGATAATTTCACTATATAGAATATAGACATAGATACAGAATTTGTGGTTGACATTTCTTTTCCAGGACTTGAAAAAATGTTGCGCCATTTCCTTCTGGCCTCCGCGTTTCAGAGGAGAAGTCTACTGTCATTCAGATTGCCCCCGTTCTGTAGATAATGTGCCAAAAAACCCTGGCAGCCATCAAGATTTTTTGTTCGTCTTTAGCTCTCAGAAGTTTAGTTGTGATGTATTTTGGCGTGAGTTCCTTTGGCTTTGTACTGTTTGGGGTTCATTCAACATCTTGAATCTGTAACTTTTCTTCTTTTGCCAAAATTGGGAGAATTTCAGCTATTGTATCTTTGGCCCCACTTTCTTTTTCCTCTGCATCTGGGATTCTGATGACATGAATGTTGCATCTATTTTATTGTCCTAGAGGTCTCTGAGTCTCTCTTCATTAGTCTGTATTTTCTCTCTTATCAAGTAAATTCTGTTCAGTGTTTGGTGAGTTCTACTGCATTCTCTTTGAATTTGCTGAGTCTGTCCTCTGTCATCTCCACTGTGCTGTTGAACCCATCTGGAGATGTGTTTTTTTTGTTTTTAGTTTATTGTGTTTTTCTTTAGCTTTATAATTTCCATTTTCTTCATTTTTTTATAACCTTTACTTTTTTGCTGAGGTTTTCTAATTAGAAAATTTAAAATTAAAAAATATTTTTTTTAATGTTTGTTTATTTTTTGAGAGAGAGAGAGAGAGAGAGAGAGAGAGACAGAGCATGAACAGGGAAGGGGCAGAGAGAGAGGGAGACACAGAATCTGAAGCGGGCTCCAGGCTCCGAGCTGTCAGCACAGAGCCCAATGCGGGGCTCGGACTCACTAATCGCCAGATCATGACCTGAGCCAAAGTCGGACCCTTAACCGACTGAGCCACCCAGGCGCCCCTTGATTGTTTTTTCTTATTCAAGTTGTGATTTTCCTGGTTCTTTGTGTAATGATTGGTTTTCATTTGTTTTCTGGACCTTTTATCCAGTATGTTAGTAGACTCTGGGTCCTGTTCAGTAGGCAGTCAGCTGTTAGGCCTAGCCCACATGTTCTGGTTAATTTTTCTGGGCTGTGATTCCAATGCCAATTTAACATTCAGATCCTTTGTAATATTATTTTGGTAATTAAAGTTCCAAGTCAGTTGGTGTTATAATATAGAGATTATCTGGGTGGGCCTGACTCAATCAGGTATGTCCTTTAAAAGCAGAGAGTTTTCTCTAGTTGCTAGCAAAAGGAGAAGTCATATTCAAAGTACATGACAGATTCAATGAAGTATTCGTAGCTTTGAAGATTTGTGGGGGTGCGGGTGCATGTGGAAGGACCAAAGAGTGTTCTCTAGGTAGGAGCTGGGAGCCATTTCTGGCTGAGACCCAGCAAGAAATCAGGGATTTCTGGGGCACCTGGGTGGCTTAGTTGGTTAAGCATCTGACTCTTGATTTTGGCTCAGATCATGATCTCTTGATTTGTGAGACTGAGCCCTGTGTCAGACTCCATGCTGACAGCATGGAGCCTGCTTGGGGCTCGCTCGTGCTCTCTCTCTCTCTCTCTCTCTCTCTCCACCACCCCCCCCCCCCGCCCCTCCCCTGCTCGTGCTCTGTCTCTCTCAAAATAAATAAATAAATTTGAAAAAGAAATCAAGGATTTAAGTCCTACAGCCAAATGAAATTTAATTCTGTCAACAACCTTAATGCGTCTGAAAGTGGATTATGCCCTAGAGCCTTCAGGTAGGAGCCTAGTTGGCTGACACCTTGACTTTGGCCTTGTGAGACTTGAGATTGCTTGTACTTACTTCTGTTTACTGAACTGTGATATAATAAAGGGATATTGTTTTAAGCCACTAGGTTTATGGCCGTTTGTTTTGTGACAATAGAAAACTAACACTCCATCATTAGTATTTCATTTGTGATAAACATTGCTTTTTCATGAAGTTCTTTTTGAACTATTGGTACCTCTGGGAGGGTAAACATTCCATTTTGAGAACATTAATTTGAGTTTATAAAAGCTTTATCGTTTTAGCTTTTATTTTTTAGTGTATGATATATCTTTTTAAAAAAAATTTTTTAACGTTTTTTTATTTTTGAGAGAGACAGAGACAGAATGTGAGTGGGTTAGGAGCAGAGAGAGAGGGAGACACAGAATCCGAAGCAGGCTTCAGGCTCCGAGCTGTCAGGACAGAGCCCGACGCGGGGCTCGAACTCACCAGTTGTGAGATCATGACCTGAGCTTAAGTCGGATGCTCAACCGACTGAGCTACCCAGGCGCCCCGTGATACATCTTTTTTAAAAAAAGATTTTAGGGGGCGCCTGGGTGGCGCAGTCGGTTAAGCGTCCGACTTCAGCCAGGTCACGATCTCGCGGTCCGTGAGTTCGAGCCCCGCGTCAGGCTCTGGGCCGATGGCTCGGAGCCTGGAGCCTGTTTCCGATTCTGTGTCTCCCTCTCTCTGTGCCCCTCCCCCGTTCATGCTCTGTCTCTCTCTGTCCCAAAAATAAATAAAAAACATTGAAAAAAAAAAAAGATTTTATTTTTAATCTCTACACCCAGCATGAGGCTTGAGCGCACAACCCTGAGATCAAGAATCACATGCTCTGCTGACTAATCCAGCCAGGTGCCCCTATGATATATCTTGAAAAGATTTTGTGTATGAAGTGAGGTTAATATTTCAGGTTAATTTTTTGTTCTTTACAAATAGGGATTTTGGGGGCACCTGGCTGGCTCAGATAGTTAAGCGTCCAACTTTGGCCCAGGTCATGATCTCACGGTTTGTGAGTTCAAGCCCCACGTCGGGCTCTGTGCTGACAGCTCAGAGCCTGGAGCCTGCTTCTGATTCTGTGTCTCCCTCTCTCTCTGCCCCTCCCCTGCTTGCATTCTCTCTCTCTCTCTCTCAAAAATAAACGTTAAAATTTAAAAAAAAATGTATTTTTTTTTCCAGTACTATTGATTGAGAAGACTCTCTTTTCCCCCTTCTTATTATCTTGTTACCTTTGTCAGAAATCAGTTGACTCTGTACATATGAGTTTGTTATTGAGCTGTCAATTCTGTTTGCATATATTTGAATGTATACAAATGCGTGTGTATTACATATCTCATTGTTTTTCTTAAATTTTTTAATTCAGTGCCTTCATATTAAGATTCATTTTTATTTCTATGCTCTTATCTGGTCTGATGCTTCCAACTGTTGCCTGATGTGCAAATATACTATATTTTTTCCCTAACATCTCTCCGAGGTATTGACATCTAGATGGCTCAAAACACCTTACTTCCAGATACTGCCACAACCCCTCTGGAATAATGGGATAATTTATTTGGGATATATATTCAGGAGCAGAATGTCTGGGTCTTAGGATATACATATTCCTGATCTAATTGCTGCCAGATTTTTCTTCATATTGGCTCCACCAATCTACACTCCCACCAGCAGTGCGTGTAGATTTCTATACTGCATATTGATGCCAATTCTTGGCATTATTCTCCTTTATAATTTTTGATAGTTTAATAGAGAAAGTGCTATCTTATTGTTTTAATTGGTGTTTTCCTTATTCCTGTGAATTAGAACATATCTCTTTGTGCTTTTCAGACTGTTGGGTTTCCTCTTTTCTAAATTGCCTGCTTATAATCATTGCCCACTTTTGTACTAGAATTATAAAACTGAAGGCTTTTCCGAATGTTCTAGATATTAATCCATTATCAGCTTTAGACATTGCAAATAATGTTTTCCATTCCGTCACATGTCAACTGACTTTGTGATTCTCTTATGCTTTGTTGAATTGAAGTCCTCAATTTGAATTTATTAATTTCATCAGTTTTTGTTTTATAGTCTCTGGGTTTTTTTTAAGGTTTGTTTGAGACATAGTTCCTTGCCCCCGGGTCATAAAACTATTCTTTTACATTTTTATACTAACTTTATAGCTTTGTCTTTCGCATCTAAACTTCTAATCTTTAAGTTGACAATTTGATAACAGGATTGATGAACGTATAGGGAAAGTATACTCACATATACTATTGGTAGGAATAGAGTTCTGGAGGTCATTTAGGCCTTTTCAGAAGCCTCAAAAATGCGTATTTTTGACATAGAAATTAAGGAGATAATTATAAATGTAAAAAAAAACCGGTCTCAAAGGATATATTTTGCAGTTATTGTGATAGCGAACTATTGAAAACAATCAAAATATCCAACAATGAGAATTTTGGTACCAATTAAACAATTGACTGTTGAGCTATTAACATCATGTAGTTTGCCAGAATAGCCAAAACGGTAGGGAGTTGCTGTTTAACAGGTATGAAGTTTTAGTTATGCATGATGAATAAGTCCTAGAGTTCTGCTCTATATTGTTATGCCTATAATTAAAATAAATAAATAAAAGGAACAAAGTTGGAGAACTTGTGCTTCCTTTTTTAAAAATTTACTACAAGGCTATAGTAATCAAGACAATGTAGTACTGGCATAAGGATAGACAGACTGTATTAGTTTCCTATTACTGCTGTAACAAATTGCCACAATTTCAGTGGCTCTAAAAAAAATTTATTATCTTATGCTTTTGGAGGTCACGAATTCAAAATCAGTCTCACGAGGCTAAAGTCAAAGTGTTTTTTGGGGCTGGTTGTGTCTGTAAGCTCAGGCCAATTTATTTCCTTGGCGTTTTCAGCTTCTAGAGCCTGCCTACATTACTGGCTCATAGCTCCTTCCTTGTGTTAATTTCGGTCTCTTGTTTCCATAGTCATTGCCTCCTACTGACTATGATCCTATTGTCTGTCTCTTACAGGGATCCTTGTAATTACATTATGCCCACTAGATTCCTATGAAATCTTTCCATCTCAAGATCTTAATTACATCTACAAAGTCCCTTTGGCTCTATAAGGCAACATATTCATAGTTTCTGGGGATTAGGATGTGGGCATATTTTGGGGGCCACTATTCAGCCTCCCGTACAGAACAGTGGATTAGAACTGAGAGTCCATAAATTCTCAAATTTATGGTTATTGATTTTGACAGGGGTATCAAGACAATTCAGTGGGTCAAAGAACGGTCTTTTTAACAAATGGTGCTAGGGCAATTGGATATGCACATGCAAAAGAATGAATCCCTGCCTTGTGTTATATAAAAAAAAACAACTCAAAAATGGATCATAGAACTAAATGTAAGAATGAAAATTACAAAACTCTTAGAAGAAAACTTCGGCATAAATTTTCATGAAACTGTATTAGGCAATAGTTTCTCAGGACACCTGAAGCATACGTGCACAAAAACAAAGGAAACAATTGACAAATTGAATCTCATCAAAATTTTTGCATCAGAAGGCACTAGCAGAGAATGAAGGTACAACCTACAGGGCCACCTGGGTGACTCAGTGGCTGAGCATCTGATGCTTGATTTCAGCCCAGGTCACAATCCCAGGGTAGCGGGATCAAGCCCGTGTTGGGGTCCATGCTGAGTGTGGAGCTTGCTTGAAGTTCTGTCTCCCTCCCTCCCTCCCTCCCTCTCCCTCTCCCTGTCCCTCTCTCTCTCTCTCTCTCTCTCTCTCCCTCTCTCTCTCTCTCTCCCCTCGCCCCTCCACTTCATGTTCTCTGTCTCAAAAACTACAACACACAGGAGAAAAATTTTGTAAATTATATTTGATAAGGGACTTTTTATTTTATTTATTTTTTTAAATGTTTGTTTATTCTTGAGAGAGAGAAAGAACATGAGCAGGGGAGGGGTAGAGAGAGAGGGAAACACAGAATCTGAAGCAGGTTCTAGGCTCCGAACTGTCAGCACAGAGCCTGATGCACGGCTCAAATTTACGAACCACGAGATTATGACCTGAGCTGAAGTCGGATACTTAACTGACTGAGCCACCCAGGCACCCTGATAAGGGACTTTTTAAGCAGCATATATAAATAATTTTTACAATTCAGCAATAAAAATACAACCCAATTTAAAATTGGCAAAATATCTGATCAGATATTTCTGCAAAGAAGATATTACAAGTGACCAGAAAACACGTGAAAAGATGTTCACATTAGTCATTAGGGAAATGCAAATCAAAACTGCAATTAAAAATAATTTTTTTCAAAACCACAATTAGAGACTACTTAAAACCCACTAGGATGGCTATAATCAACAAAATGGAAAATAAATTCAGGGAAGATGTGGAGAAATTGGAATCCTCATACATCGCTCTTGATGATGTAATATGGTGCAGCTGCTGTGGAAAATAATTTGTTGATTTCTGAAGAAGTTAGAGTTCTACTTGTAGGTATGTACTGGAGAGAAATTAAAACTTATGCCCACACAAAAGCATGTACGTAAATGTTAATGGCAGTGTTATTCATAATAGCAAAAAAGTGGAAACAACTCAAGTACCCATCAACATGTGAATGGATAAGCCAACTATGGTATAGCCCTGTGAGAGAATATTATTCAACCATAAATGGGAGTTAGGGACTGATCCATGCAACGACTTGGATGAATCTTGAAAACTTTGTGCCAACTGACAGAAGCCTGTCACAAAAGGCCACGTTTTGTATGATTCCATTTATATGAAATGTCCGGAATAGGTAAATCCATAGAGACAGAAAGTAGATTAGTTGGTTACTGAGGGCTTTGGAACGGGGTTGAGGGGAAACGGGATGGGTACAGAGTTTCTTTTGGTGGTGATTAAAATGTTTTAAAATTAATTTTACATGGTTCCACAACTCTGTGAATGTAATAAAAACCATTAAATTGTATACTTTCTGTAGTCATATACTTGGATTCCTTTCTCTGTTTTTCTCTGTTCTTTGCATATCTGTAACCAGTTTCTGATTTTTGTTTTCCATTAGATTTATGTATAACGTCTTATACATATATCAGTCAATATTAAGTTGATGGTTGTTTATGTCTGATTTTACTCTCATCCTTTCCCCACATTTTAGGTATATGGTGTCATACTTTATACTTTTTGTGTGTGTGAATCCCCTGACTGATTTTTATAGGTACTTATTTTAACTGCTTTTGTGCTTCCTACTTTTCTTGCTCCTATTTGCGATCTTTCCTTTCCACTCAAAGAATCCCCTTTAGCATTTCTTGTAGGGCTGCTTTAGTGGTGATGAATTCCTTGAATTTTTGTTTGCATGGGAAACTTATTATCTTTCCTATTCTGAATGATAGCCTTGCTGGATAGACTATTCTTGGTTGCAAGTTTTTTTTTTTTCTTTCAGCATTTTGTATGTATCATGCCACTCCCATCAGACCTACAGAGTTTCTGCTGAAAAATCAGCTGATAGCCTTATGGGGTTTCCCTTGTATGCACCTGTTTTCTCTTGTTACTTTTAAATTTCTCTTATCACTACCTTTTACTGTTTCAATTACTATGTCTTGGTGTGGACCTCCTTGAGTTGATTTTGTTGGGCCCTTTCCGTGCTTCCCAGATCTGGATTTTTCTTTCATTCCCCACATTCGGGAAGTTTTCAGCTATTATTTCTTCAGGTTATTGAAATTATTTCTTCAAATTCTTCAAATTATTTTTCCGCCACCTTTTCTCTCTCTTCTCCTCGATCCCTATAATGCATATTTTATTATGTTCGATGTTTTTCATTTATTCGATGTCTTTTCATTTATTATCTTTTTTTCTATTATTCAGCTTAATTGCTTTCCATGCCTCTGTCCTCCAGTTTGCCGATCCATTCTTTTGCTTCCTCTAGTCTACTGTTTTTTCTCTCTAGTGTATTTTTCATTTCAGTTTTTGAGTTCTTCATCTCTGATTGTTTTTTTTTTTTTTAATCTTTTCTGGCTCTTTTTTGAAGGTCTCACTGAAGTCTTCTACTCTTTTCTCAACTCCAGTGCGTGTCTTTAACAGCATTAGTTTAAATTCCCTACCAGGCATATGCCTTATCTCCATTTTGTTTAACTATCTTGCTGTGATTTTTGTCCCGTTCTTTCATTTGGGACCTGTTTGTTGTGCTGTCTCTTTAAGGGTGGGGACTCAGTTTCCTCTCACCCTCTTGGCTCTCCCAGAGCTAAGCCAGCTGATTTTCAAAGTTCCAGGTGTTAAGCTCTGCTGATTATAAGAACTCATGAAATTACGCCCCGCTGGTATGCAAAGCCAAATGTTACAGGGATTCATCTTCCTCGTGTGGGTTCCCCGTGCCTAGGTTGCCTTGTGTGCGGGTCTGTTTCTTTCTCCTGCGGGTCTGTCCCTCCCTCCTGTGGAGAGTCCCATGGATCCGTTTAGCCTCTGACTGCGTCTCCACCCTTGCTACCCTCTTCGATGTGGCCTCTTCTCCACATTTAGCTGCGAAGGGTCTGTTCTGCCAGTCTTCAGGTTTTGTGGGTTATTTACACTGATGTGGGTGTTATCTAAGTGTATTCTTGGGACAAGGGTGAGCTTAGGATCCTCCTACTCAACCGTCTTCTCTGGAAGTCGATTACCCCAAAGTTTTCAAACTGTATTTTGCTTGGGCTAGGTTGTAGGTTTTTATTTTTCCTTTTTCCTTATTTATAATTTAATTTTTTTTTTGTAATGGGCATGTATTTTTTTAAGAATAAAACTCCTGAAGCTTATGTCCTCAGTTACAGCGGTGCTCAGGAAGTAGAAGAGTCCATAAAATCTCAGCTTTTCCCCTCTCACCTCTGCTCTGGAGCCATTGTGAGGGGAGATAAACTTTGCATCATTGATATGACAGAATGAACCAGCTTCTTTCCTACAGCGCATTGGAAGAATTGAGGGGATAAGAGGCACGCTGTGGTGTTCCTGTTCGTTTTGAGGTAAACCCTCAGAACAGCAGGCATATCCACAATCAAATGTAAGCACCCAAAACACCTAAAGCTGGATGGAAATTAATTTTAAAACGCCTGTTATTTTCCGATGAAATTCCCCACACCTTTGTTAATTTGCATTAGTACAAGTGACATATTATTTGGCATTTGTTTGTAAGTTGTTTCATTTTGTATATTTGGTGTCTCTGAGCAGCTTGCGAGTTTTTCAAGGGCATGGGACCTTGGCTTTTATTCCTGTTCTTCTCTCCTAGAGCCCAGTAATGGTGCTTTGCACCCAGCAAGGACACAGCCCATGGAAAATGAAATGGTTATGTTGGCAGAAACCGGGAGACTTTAATCAACTATCCCTACTATCTATTTGTAGCCAGAAAGGGTTTTTGTTTTTTATTCTAAACTTTTGGGGGGGGGGTTGCAGAGGAAGAGGGAGAGAAAGAATCTTAAGCAGGCTCCACACCCAGCATGGAACCTGACTCAGGGCTCGATCTCACAACTGTGAGATCATGACCTTGGCTGAAATCAAGAGTTGGATGCTTAACTGCCCGAGCCACCCAGGCGCCCCTGTGTATTTTATTCTAAAACTAAAGTTTTTATTTTTGGCAAGGGGTCCTCACCATCTAACTGTCTTTTAATTAACAAATGAAATGCCCTTTTGGCATATGTTTTAGAGCGAGTCTATCTTGTAATATTAGAAATTTATTTTTGTGCAACAGGTTACCACAAACTTAATGGCTTAAAACAACACGCACTTATTATTTCAAAGTTTTTGTGGGTCGGAAGTCTAGGCCTACCTTAGCTGGGTCCTCTTTGTGGGGTCTTACGAGATGATTGTCAAGGTCCCAAGCGTGCCGTGTAGTCATTTGGAGACTGAACTGGAGAAGAATCTGCTTTCATGTTCACTCAGGTGATTGCGGTTCAGTCTCCTGGGGTTTTGAAGACAGAGGGCCCCCTGGCCTTAGGTTGAGTGGCAGCTGCCGTCAGGTCATAGAGGCCACCCCCGGTTCCTTCCTATGTAGGTTTCCCCAATATGGCCACTTACTTTAAGCCAGCAAGGAGTCTCTGAAGCCAGGCCACTAACAAAATGAAGTTTGTACAGCGTAACCTAATCACAGGAGTAACGTCTCATCACTTTGGCCATTTGTATTATTTAGAAACAAGTCACGTGTCCCAGCCATGGTCTGGATGAAGGTGTTAGACGAGAAGGTGGACACTAAGAGGAGGGCATCATGGAGATCCTTATGATTTATTTACCAGCCATACTTTGTGAATTATTTTAATTTTTTAAATGTTCATTTATTTTTGAGAGACTGTGTGTGTGCGTGCTCACACGTGAGTGGGGTAGGGGTGGGGGACAGAGGATCCCAAGCAGGCTGACAGCAGAGAGCCTAACGTGGGGCTCAAACTCATGAACTGTGAGATCATGACCTGAGCCAAAGTTGGACACTTAACCAACTGAGCCACCCAGATGTCCCTGTGATTTATTATATTTATATTTATATTTATATTTATATATTTATATTTATTATTTATATTTATTTATATTTTAGAGACAGAGCATGAGCAGAGGAGGGGCAGAGAGAGAGAGGGAGACACAGAATCCAAAGCAGGCTCCAGGCTTTGGGCTGTCAGCACAGAGCCCGATGTGGGGCTCGAACTTATGCACCGTGAGATCATGACCTGAGTTGACGTCGGCTGCTTAACCGACTGAGCCACCCAGGCGTCGCCCTACCCCCCGTGATTTATTTTAAAGTACATACCAGAAATGTATGCTGTGCTAGGTTAGACATTTTATGATCATTTTATGTATTTTTAAATAACTGACGTATTTGATTTCCTGTAATCACACTCGCAGCTGAAGTACACGAGTCTGTGCTTAGTTGGTAGTCCAGAAAGCTCCATTTCAGTGACTTGTCAGGACACATTTCCTAGGACTTGCCGATGCTAAAGACCAAAGCTCAGTTGTGGGAACCATATTTATGGAGAACTGCGTACAAATTATGTCATCTACCCATTCCTACGGAAAGGCTACAGCTTTTCTCTAAGCCAGACCTTTGCGGATCTGCCTCCCTGGGTTCGATCACGCTGCCTTCCTCTAGAAGTGCTTTGGCGGGACTGTGCTTTGGCCTGAAATCAGCAGCCTGTAGCGAGCGATCCAATAGGAAACAGCCCTGTGAAAGGTGTTACTACAGATGCTGTAATGTCACGTCTGGTCTTGACACCAGGAATACTTGCGCTTCTCTTGTCTGCCTTATTTCCTGGAGGCATTGTAGATCACGTAACTACTTTTCTTCCTTCACACTCGCTGATTTTGTAGCTTGCTGTTAGCAAGTCTTCCAGACTTTCAGTAGACATTTTGCGTACTAACTTTACTCCTGGCTTTGTTTTTACCTTTCTGCCTTTTTTTTTTTTTCTTAAACCTGGCCCTGATTTCTTTACCTTTTATCTTAGTTACAGTTTTTACTTTATCACGAAATAGAAAATAAAGTATATCATGTTATATATCTAGTAAGCTACCTAAACTTCTACATATAGTAAACTACCTGTTGGTAACGAGGAGTATAGACAACTCGTTTGAATGTCACAGAAGTCTCAAGGTGAACATTGTGGCTGTGCCCATAGAAGCCAAAGCATTTTTCTTTTTTAAGTTAAAAAAAAATTATTTGTTAAAATTTTTTTAAAATTTATTTTGAGAGGGAGCAAGTGAGCACGTGCCAGGGGAGGGGCAGGGAGAGCGAGAATCCCAGGCAGATTCCATGCCATCCCCAAAGAGCCTAACTTGGGGCTCAATCTCAAGAGTCGGACCTGTAACTAACTGAGCCACCCAGGTGCCCTCAAAGTATTTTTCTTAAATGGAAGGGCAGATGTCATGCTGAGCCTTTTGAACCTACACAAGCTACTGGTATGTTCAGTAGTGAGTCAGAAAGACTGTTCTTTTGTGGCAGTCACTTGCCTTGGCTAATGGGGGTGCTAGTCTAAACGGCTAGGTGCAGAAGAGTTAGCAGGCATTAAGTTGTGGTACTGGGGGCTGATCTTAAAAGAAACTAGAACTGTATAATGCAAGGAAAAGGGGTGAAAACAGAGACGTGGAGGGACCCTAACGGGAATGTTTATTCCTCAGCAATCTTACTTGCTGTAGGGCCGCCTAGGTGGCTCAGTTGGTTAAGCATTCGACTTCGGCTCAGATCATGATCCCACAGTTCGTGAGTTTGAGCCCTGCATCAGGCTCCGTGCCGACAGCTCAGAGCCTGAGCCTGCTTCAGATTCTGTGTCTTCTTCTCTCTCTCTGCCCCTCCCCTTCTTACGTTCTGCCTCTCTCTCTCTCTCTCTCAAAAATAGAACACTTAAAAAATTAAAAAAAAAAAAAAAAGAATCTTATTTGCCCTCGAGTTCAGGCTTTTTGTAGGGACGATTCTTATAGTGTTGGTCCCCCTCTCTCAGTCATCCCTGTCAGTCCAGGCCTGTACACAAGCCACGGTCAAACAGGTTTGGGAAGCTGTACACAGAGGCAGTGTATGGGCAGGATTTTCTATGGGGCCAGATTGATCGAAAAGGGTGCTATCGTGCAAGTTATCGGCCTATGCGAGAGGGAGAGAGGATAGAAACATTCGGTCAGAAGGGAAGCCAAGTTTGTACGGATGAGATCATCTGTCCATCCGAGAGGGTGATTTAAAGTTGGAATGGCCAGGGGGCCCTGGTTCAGTCAGTTAAGCATCCAACCCTTGATTTCGGGTCAGGTCGTGATCTCACTATTTGTGAGATCGAGCTCTGTATCAGGCTGTGCGCTGATCGCGGGGAGCCTGCCTGGGAATCTGTCTCGCTCTCTCTCTCGCTGCCCCTCCCTTGTGCTCTCCCTTTCTCTCTCTCAAAATAAATAACCTTAAAAAAAAAAGTTGGGGTGGTGAGGGGCCAGTGGAAAAGAAGTGAGAGTGAGGAAAAAGGTATGGATTGAGCACAGGGGGGCAGTTGAGGAAATGAGTTTGTGCACACTGGGAATGTGTCAGATTGTGGCAGGGCCAGCTTGTTAAAGCACTCTAAAGGGCTGTGCCCTGTTTCTTCCTGGGAAAAGGCCAATTAAAAACTTTCTAGGAGTCGACAGTTGTGGCACGTTACCATTAAGATGGAGTTAGCCATTAAATTAATTTCTGACTCTGCTTGCCTGCCATCTGCATGGTCTCTCTGTGGCCAAAATGGAGCCTCAAAAAATGGTTTGTTCAAATGTCACCATATGCTTTCTTCCAGTAATCCTGACCCTAGAGAAGAACTGTTGAAGCAGTTATCATTGTCAAGTGAATAAAACTGAGAAATAATACCACATTCAAATAAAAATAGCACTTTTTTCAGGACTAACATTGGAAAAAGCAAAGCTAAAAAGAAGAAATCTTTCCAATTTCTTTCCATTCCCTGACTTCTTTCAAGATGCCTGACATCATTCCTATTGCATGGAACTGTCAGTAGGATTTAAGGGGTTAGTGTATACGATTTGTTTGGTTTAGTTTTTAAATTTAAGGAGTGATAAGGTAATATAAAAATTATTTTGCCCATTCCTTATTAAAGTATAAAGCAAGAAGGAAGCCTATCACTGAACACCTATTAGGTGCCAGGATCTTTTATACACTAACCCCTTAAATCCTAGGGACAGTTCCAGGCAATAGGAATGATGTTTGTTACGGATGGGGGAAATTGACACTCTGTAGTCACACAGGTTCTGTAGCTTGTCCAAGGTCACACAGATGTGAATTGGGGGAGCCACAATTCAAATCCAGAACTTCCTCATTTCAGAACCCTGTGGCTAGCTACTATGTTGGCACCTACCTCTTAGAGTTGTCAGGATTAAATAAGACAATCAGTGTAAGGTACTCAGCAGAGTAATATACATAAATAGCTCAATAAAGGGAAACTGCCGAGTAATATACATAAATAGCTCAATAAAGGGAAACTGCCATAACCACCACCACCAGCAGCAGCACTGTTCTGCTTTCCAAGTAGTTGAGATTTGCTAGAATACGCGATGTGTGAACAACTCGCTACGGAGTCTGAATCATTAAGATGTATTTAACCATGTCAGTGATACTCCCTGAACGTGAACCATATACCAGAGGTTTTTCTCACGTTCTTATTCTCTTTTCATCCCAACGACATTGTAATGCTGGTAGTTCGGCTCTCCATACTTTACATAAGGCAGACTGGGCCTGAGAGTGATAAGGCAACTTGCTGAAAGTCACATCTAGAAAATGGTAGAATCCGAACTTGGCTCCAGGTTTGTCTAATTCCCAAGCCTAAGCTTTTTGTGCTGCACCTGCGTGCCTCTTTATAAGTCCAAATCACTGCGGTTATTTCTGTACCTCACCCTCAGTTGTACTGTACAAATTGTACCCTCCGTGTATTAGGCCATAATTTATGTGAATCCATTCACAGATCCCACTAAAGAGGGTTGGGTTGTGATCACAAATTTCCAAGGACCATAATAACTTTTGTTGCGACTGACTGATTTGTTCAGTTTTTCTGAAATGTGACATCATCAGTTGAAAGAAATCTGGGAGCGTTAAATGCTCTGATTAAGTCTTTGTGATTCACGAGTTCTGATCTCTGTGGCTTCAAAATGGGCTCAGAGGATGGTTCAGAATTTAATGCAGACCCAGCTCTCAGAGCATGCCTCGGGTTCAAAGGGATCCATCAAAGGGTGGCCCTGAGAAACGCCCCCATTACACTTTCACGGTCGAGATAACTCCGAGTTTTGAATAGTGCGGCCTGTGAAAGGGAAACCGTTACAATCGACTCATAAAGAAGAACTTTTGAGTAAAAACAGTTGGTGACTATCCTTTTCTTCACCAAAGCCTATGGAATGAGAATGATGATTAAATATGCAAAGAATACTAAAAGTAATTAACAGACTGCTCTGTATTGTAGAGGTTGAAAAAAACAATGACTGAACACAGTGTTGGAGCAACTGAGTTACTAGGTGTGAGACTTCTCCTCCCAGGTTTGTTTAAGCCATCCACAAAATAAATAACCCTCGTGCTGCAGTGTATCTGGGAAATAATTACTGCTGTCAGATGAGCTCTTGGCCAGCAAGACAAGCCAGCATGCTCAGAAGATGAGGGCCCAAAGAGCCAGCCTGCGCAGAGCTGGGCCAGAGAATCTCACGCCAAAGATGATGATCTCTAGGGGCGTTGCCGGTACAATTTTATCTTCTCCTTTTCACTTCACTCTGCGCTTTGCCTAGCTCAGGGAGAGAAAGCCTCCAGAATTATTCCTCCGTCGGTTTCCCCTGAAACACTCTCTTGCATTTCTGCAAGAGAAACGGACACAAGAAGTCATGGGGGGGATGTGTTAGGGATCCTTGTGCCGATTTTTAGAGATGAATTTGTGTTGCAGGGTATAAGGGTGGGGCAGAGAATTCTTCCGTTTCCATATATCACATTCTGCAGGGAAACCGTATTGTTTCCCTCAGTTCAATAAACTACTGAGTATTCTCGCTGCCCAGAGACAACTCTGGTTGTCAGTCTCTGCCTTCTCCATACTGGAGCCTATGGACTCAGCCCCAACCAGCCCTGAGGGAGAAGGGATGTTAAGAAGTCCCATCCTCACCGTTAGATGAGGTCTGGGCCTACTTCTGTTAGCACGTTTATATCCATTATGCCTGAGGTGAACACCTCCTCCCCCAACCAGGCCGTATGGCTGGGCTGGTGCCTCATTTTCCCCCACCTAGCCCACCGGTTCTCCACTCTCCCATAACCACCTACTGAGCTATATTCTCCGGTACCCATTCTCTCCCTGGAACCTGGAGCTGGTGGCCCTTATAATCGCAGCAGCTCATCACTTCTCAGCCTTTTGGCGAAGATCAAGTGTAAGCTTAGCTGCTCACTTTCCAATTCTGAAATACTGACCAGTGCTGCCAGCTGCCTGGGCCTATGGACACTGGCCCCTCTGGAGAGTCCTAGTTCCCCGTGAGCCTTTGGGTTATGTAGAGTGGACCGTTGACTACTTTGTTCAGAGACCGGACCTTTGCCTGTTTACAGCTTTCTTCCCCACTGGCTTACCCCTGTCTGAACTTACACTGCTTTTACATCACTGTGCATCGATGGATACTTGACCACCTCCGTGATGTGATGGAGGCATTTTAGTATCATGGAAAGGACAGGAAAAGAGCGATTAAAAAAAATTTGTTTTAATGTTTATTTTTGAGAGAGAGAGAGAGAGAGAGCGAGCATGAGCAGGGGAGGGGCAGAGAGAGAAGGAGACACAGAATCCGAAGCAGGCTCCAGGCTCCAAGCTATCAGCACAGAGCCCCATGCGGGGCTCGAACTCACGAACTGTGAGATCATGACCTGAGCCGAAGTCGGCTGCTTAACCGACTGAGCCACCCAGGCGCCCCGAGAGTGATTTTTCTAATTATGCTTAGCAACCGTCTTTAAGGACCTTTTGTGTGGGTGGAAACAGCTTCTCTTACGTATCATCTACTGAGAGGTCTCATAACTTTGGGTGCGTCTGTGAATTCAAGGCAGACTGTTGGGGCAGCAGACAGAGGTGCAAGCTGCAGCTCCGTTACTGTGTAGGACCTTGGGAAAGACGCATCACTCTACTGGATCTTAGCTTCCTCATCCATAAAAATGGTGGTGATAATGGATACATATATCTCACGATACTGGCGAGATGAACGAAAGATGGGATGTGAAAATGTTTTGGGAACTCCACTGTGTCCTGTGGAAGTGAACCTGCCACTAGAACTTCATAAACTGTCCCTCGCACGTGAAGAAACGTGTCAGGGTATCAGCACATCTAGTGACTGAAAAGTCTGACCACCAGCTGGTGCTCGTAAGTAGTACAGTTTCGTAGCTTCAGGTGTAGGTTTGTGACAGTGCTTAGAAGATCCAAGATGATGCATTTGATTGCAGTCCCAGTTTGAGGAGGCAGCATGTGGTCGCGGAAAGAGCATGGGCTTTAGAGTTAGAAAACCTGGGTTCAAATCTCCGCTTAGCTATTTAAGGACTAGGGGAACTTGGGCAATTTAAGCCATCTCTTTGAATCTCAGTTTCATCACGATAACACTACCCCCACGCTGTTGGTTTTTTTAAAAAGCCAATCGGACAGTCTTTGTCCTGTTGACTGGAACATTTAGCCCACTTAGAGTTAATGTATTTGGGATTATATTTGGGATTAAATTTTTCATTTTATTGTCTAGGGTTCTTGGGTCCTTTTCTTCTTTGTCTTTCAGTTAAGCATTTTTAACCTTTCTGTTGTTTTTCCTTTAGCAGTCAGAAAGTTGTGCACTCTTTCTATTCATTTAGATGTTACCCTATAAATTATGACATAAATAAATAACATATCAAAGTCTAAAGTGAGTCAAAGCCTTTATCCTACTCCTAGATATTAGAAGAATTTTGGAACATATTTGTATTTTGTTTTCCCCTCTGCACCTTAAGCTTAAATATTTTATTGCCTGGAATTTAAAGTCTCTGTTTCACTTCTCTTTTTAATTCCAACAGATGCTATTATTATTGCTTTTATAGTCAATATTCATTTATATTTGCCCACATTTTTAAACAAAGTGTATTTATCTATTTTGAGAGAGAGAGAGTGTGTGTGCCAGGAAGGGGCAGAGAGAAGGCAAGACAGAATCCCAAGCTTGATGTGGGGCTTGAACTCGTGAACTGTGAGATCATGACCTGAGCCGAGATCAAGAGTCTGATGCTCAGCCGACGGAGCCACCCAGGCAGCCCTGACCACATTTTTAGTACTTTCCTTATGCTTCATTTTTTTTTTTTCCCACAACTCAGATATTCCATCTGGTATATTTTCTTTTGGCTTTAAATAAATCTTTTACCCTTTATTAGAAAAAATATAGGCTAATGATGCATATTATGATTATTACCATTATTACATTGCCTATAATCGTCTCTATTTTGCATGAATTCTTGAAAAGTATGTTTGTGGAGTATAGAATTCTAGGCTAACGGTTACTTTTGTTCGGCACATTGAAATAGGAGACTGTCTTCTGGCTTCTGTCGTTGGTATTGAGAGGTCAGCTGTTTATTGGTTATTCCTTTGAAGTTAATCTTTATTTCTTGGCTACTTTTTCTTTTTTTAAGTAGGCTCTATGCCCAACATGTGACTTGAACTCACGACCCTGAGATCAAGAGTTGCGTGCTCTACCAACTGAGCCAACCAGGCACCCCTCTGGGCTACTTCTTTTTTTTTTTTTTTTTAACGTTTATTTATTATTGAGAGACAGAGAGACACAGTGCATGAGCAGGGGAGGGGCAGAGAGAGGGGGAGACACAGAATCTGAAGTAGGCTCCGGGCTCCGAGCTGTCAGCACAGAGCCCGACGTAGGGCTCCAACTCACAAACTGCGAGATCATGACCTGAGCTGAAGTCGGTCACCCAACCAACTGAGCCACCCAGGCGCCCCCACTCTGGGCTACTTTTAAGGTTGATTGAGTCTCTCTTTCATACACACATAACCTCTTCTGTTCCCCTCACTCAACTCTGTCTCAGCTCGGTTTCATTATGACGTATCTAGGCATGGATTTCTTTTCCTTTATCCTGCTTGGAATTCACTGGACCTTTTGAATCAGAATTTGTGTCATTCTTTTGCCTGTGGCGACTGTATAATTTATTCGCCCAAGCAGGACTCTGCTGAGAGTGGAAGGAGGTGACATTAAGTATTAAGCTGGGGTTAACAAGCCTACGTTAGGGCTGTCACAAGGAAACAGGTATATCTGGTCACCATACCTCTGTCCCTCTAGTCATTTTATGCTTACTGTTGAGAGGGCATGTCTTTTCCTTGTCATTTACTTTTGACCTTTCAGTGTGCTCATAGTTTGTCTCCTGTTGGCAGCATATGGTTCAATTTTGCTTTTTTATCCATTCTAACAATCTGTTCCTTAAAAAAATTTTTTTAATGTTTATTTTTGAGAGAGAGAGAGAGAGAGGGAGGGAGGGAGGAAGGGAGAGAGAGAGAGAGAGAGAGAGAGAGAGAAAGAGAGAAAGAGAGAAAGAGAGAAAGAGAACAAGCAGGGGAGGGGCAGAGAGAGCGGGAGACACAGAATCTGAAGCAGGCTCCAGGCTCTGAGCTGTCGCCACAGAGCCCAGCACGGGGCTTGAACTCACAAACCGTGAAATCATGACCTGAGCTGAAGTCAGATACTTAACTGACTGAGCCACCAGGTGCCCCAATATAATCTGTTCCTTTTAATTCAAGTACTTATACTATTACTGTTTAATGTAATTCTTGATATGGTTGGATTTAAGTTTACCATTTTATTGTTTTCTGCTTGTCTCTTCTGTTTTGTTGTTGTTGTTCCTGTCCTGTTTTCTCCCTCATTTTGATTATTTGAATATATTTTTGTATTCTCTTTAATCTATTGGCTTTTAAAAATAAAGTTTATTTATTTTGAGAGAGAGCACACACATGTGTACATGCATGAGCAAGGGAGTGGCAGAGAGAAAGGAGAGAGAGAATCCCAAGCAGACTCCGCACAGTGGAGAGCCAGATGCAGGGCTTGAACCCACGAACTGCGAGGTCATGACCTGAGCTAAATTCAAGAGTTGCGCGCTTAGCCGACTGAGCCACCCAGGTGCCCCAATCTGTTGGCTTTTTAGCTGTAATAGTTTGTATTAGTTTTACTGGTTGCACCAGCAATTAAAATATACATTTCAAAACTTCACTAGTCTATTTAGAATTAATTTTGTGCCATTTCATGTAAAATGTAGAAAGTTTTTAACTATATGGTTTCCCTTTAATTCCCACTCTCGTCCTTTATAATTGTCCTACGTGTTAAATCCACCTATGTTGAAAATCAAACAAGAGGGTGCCTGGGTGGCGCAGTCGGTTAAGCGTCCGACTTCAGCCAGGTCACGATCTCGCGGTCCGTGAGTTCGAGCCCCGCGTCAGGCTCTGGGCTGATGGCTCGGAGCCTGGAGCCTGTTTCCGATTCTGTGTTTCCCTCTCTCTCTGCCCCTCCCCTGTTCATGCTCTGTCTCTCTCTGTCCCAAAAATAAATTAAAAACGTGGAAAAAAAAATTAAAAAAAAAAAAAGAAAAACAAGAAAATGTGACTCTTTTTCTTCAAATAGGCATATGCACCTTAAAGAACTTGAGAAGCACATCATTTCTAATGCTTTTCATTTGTTGTTGAGGATTCGTTCAAGCCTCTCTCTAGTACTGTTCCCCTGCAGTCTAAAAAACCCCGCAATGTATTTCCTTAGTTTTCCTTTTGCTGAAAATGTACGTCTTTCCCCTTTATTCCCGGTGGATGTTTTCACTGGACACAGAATTCTGGGTGGCTTTTTTTTTCTTTCTTCATTTTCAATATGCTATTCCACTATCTTCTCTTCTTCATATTTTCTGATGACTAAATCTATAGTCATCCCATATTTACTGTCATCAGATAAATGCAAGTTAAAATCACTGTATAGGACCTGTAGCTTCTTTTTTAAACGGCTTTTTTTTTCTTTTTAGTTTATTTATTTTTTGAGATAGGGAGAGTGAGCAGGAGAGGGTCAGAGACAGAGGGAGAAGGAGAATCCCAAGCAGGCTTTGCACTGTCAGTGCAGGGCCCGACGTGCAGCTTGAACTCACAAACCGTGAGATCATGACCTGAGCTGAAATCGAAGGCCAGCTGCTTAACTGACTGAGCCACCCAGGTGCCCCTCTTTTTTTTTTTTTTTTTTTTTAATATTTATTTATTATTTTTGAGAGAGAGGGCACCTGATCATGGGCAGGAGAGGGGCAGAGAGAGACAGGGGCAGAGGGTCTGAAGTGGGCTCTGTGCTGACAGCAGAGAGCCCAACACGGGGCTCCAGCTCACAAACTGGGAGATCATGACCTGAGCTGAAGTCAGGTAGTTAGCCGATTGAGCCACCCAAGGAGCCCCAGGACCTGTAGCTTCTGATGTGGTGGTATAATCCCTCAACAGACCAGTCTCCCCCTGGTAGCTCCATTTGACAAAATACGCAAATAACCACCTGAGGATTCTGATGAAAAAAGGAAGGCACACAAACTGGAGGAGAGCTGAAACTCGGGAAGCGTTGGGGACGGGTGTGAGTTTTGTGGTTTTTGTGACCTTGCCTCAAGGGCAGGCATCGGTGAGGGCGGGCAGCGAATGCAGCTTCAACTCAGAAATGGTGCTTTCTGGTTAGTAGGACCAGGGAAAGAGAGCCAGGCCACCGGGACTACAGAGTCCCGTTGGGGAGGGCGTTGGGGAGAGGGCCCTCCTAATCCTGTATATAAATACCATCAAAGTCTCAGGCAGACCCCTGAGCCACACAGGTACAGAATACACTCAGAGGAGCAGAGCAAAAGCAGAAAGACTTGATCTAATGTTTCAACCACAGTCACCCACGGATCATGACTCTTTTATTTGTATTGTATAATTTCCATTCAGTTAAAGGTTTTGAATTTCTCTTTCTGTTATTTCTATTCTAATTCTGTTCTGGTTAGAAAACCTATTCTGGATGGTTTCATTATTTTAAAATATGTTGAGGCTTTCTTCAAGGCTCAGCATATAGTAGATTTTAATAACTGTTCCATGTGCCCTTGAAAAAATGTGAATTCTGGCTTTTTTGGATGCAGAGCTCCATAAATGAGTATTACATCAAGTTTCTTAATTGTGCTCTTTAGAACTTTTTTATGTATACTGCTTTTTTTTTTTGTCTGTCCTCAGCCATGAAGATAGATGGGTTAGTATTCTTTTATGATCGTGGGGTAGCGTATTTCTCTTGTTTTCTCAGCTTTTTCACTTTGTGTCATATACTTAGAAGCCATGTTATTATGCGTATGCAGTTTTAGGATAGTGATAATCTTCTTATTGATGATTTTGGCCTCTTTGCCATCATAAAGATATTAAAGAGCTATTGACTTGTTTATCACTACAAAATGTAGCTCTGTCTCCAGTTAATGCTTATTGCCTTAATATTTACTTTGCCTGATATTAGTGTAGTTATGCCAACCGTCTTTTGGTTACTGTTTGAATGATGTATTTTTTTGATCCTTTTACTTTAGACCTTTCTGTGTCCTCGTATTTTTTAGAAAGTGGTTTTTGTAAGCATGTTACAGTTACTTAAAAAAAAACAAAACTATAACAGCTTTACTGAGATATAATTTACATACTATAATGTTCATGATTATAACTGTGCAGTTCAATGGTTTTTAGCACATCCAGAGTTGTCAAACCATCACCACTAATTTTAGAGCATTTTCATCACCCCAAAAAGAAACTCTGCAGCCATTACTCTCTTGTAATTCTCTCTTCACCCCAAGACCCGAGAAAATATTAATCCTCTTTCTGTCCCTAGGGATTTGCCTAAGGAGAATATTTCAATAAATGGAACCATACGAAGTGTGGTCTTTTGTGTTTGGCTTCTTTCAGTTAGCATGAGGTTTATAAGGTTCGTTCGTATTGTACCATTTATTTATATGCTTTTTAATGTTTGTTTTTGAGAGAGAGAGAGACAGAGCCTGAGCAGGGGAGGCACAAAGAGAGGGAGACACAGAATCCGAAGCAGGCTCTGGGCTCTGAGCTGTCAGCACAGAGCCCGATGCAGGGCTCCAACCCGTGAACTGTGAGATCATGACCGGAGCCGAAGTTGGACACTTAACTGACTGAGCCACCCAAGCATCCCACATATCGTACCATTTATTAATTTTTCATTCCTTTTTATGGTTGAAAAATAACCCATTGTATGTATATACCAAATTTTTTATCTGCTTGTTAGTTGATCGACATTTCAGTTGTTTCCACTCTTTGGCTATCATAAATGATGCTGCTATGAACATTCACATAAAGGTTTTGTGTGGACATATGTTTTCAGTTTTTTGGGGCATATACTTAGGAGTGGGATTGATGGGTTGTATGGTAACTTTAAATTTCATATGAAGAACTGTCAAACTGTTGGGCTCCCAGTTCTGTTCCACTGATTTATGTCTATTTTTATGTCAGTATCACAATGTCTTAATTGCCATAGCTTTGTAGTAAAATTTGAAATGAAGAAGAATGAGTCCTCCAACTTTGTTCTTTTTTATAATTCGTGTGGTTATTCTAGATCCCTTGCATTCTCATTGACAGGATTGTCAGTTTCTATACAAAAGCCAGCTGCGATTTTGATAGGAATTGCGTTGAATTTGTCGATACATTTGGAAAGTATTGCCATCGCGACAATATTAATTGTTCCGCTCTATGAACTTGGGATGTCTTTGCATTTATTCAGGTCTTCTTTAATTTCTTTCAACAATGCTCTGTAGTTTTCAGTGTGCAAGTCTTGCACTCCTTTTGAAAAATTTATTCCTCAACATTTTATTCTTTTTGATACTATTATAAGTGGAATTGTTCTCTTAATTTCAGAATGTGCATTGGTAGTGTATAGAAGCACAATTGATTTTTTTAAATTTTAATGTTCTTTTTTAAATTTACATCCAAGTTAGTTAGCATCTAGTGCAACAATGATTTCAGGAGTAGATTCCTTAATGCCCCTGACCCATTTAGCCCATCTCCCCTCCCACAACCCCTCCAGTAACCTGGTAACCCTCTGTTTGTTCTCCATATTTATGAGTCTCTTATGTTTTGTCTCCCTCCCTGTCTTTATATTATTTTTGTTTCCCTTCCCTTATGTTCATCTGTTTTGTCTCTTAAAGTCTTCATATGGGGGCGCCTGGGTGGCTCAGTCGGTTAAGCGTCCGACTTCAGCTCAGGTCACGATCTCACGGTCCGTGAGTTCGAGCCCCGCGTCAGGCTCTGGGCTGATGGCTCAGAGCCTGGAGCCTGCTTCAGATTCTGTGTCTCCCTCTCTCTCTGCCCCTCCCCCGTTCATGCTCTGTCTCTCTCTGTCTCAAAAATAAATAAATGTTAAAAAAAAATAAAGTCCTCATATGAGTGAAGTCATATGATATTTGTCTTTCTCTAAGTTTGCTTAGCATAATACCCTCCAGTTCCATCCACATAGTTGCAAATGGCAAGATTTCATTCTTTTTGATTGCCAAGTAATACTCCATTGTGTATATATGCCACATCTTCTTTATCCATTCAGCCATTGATGGACATTTGGGCTCTTTCCATACTTTGGCTATTGTCAATAGTGCTGCTATAAACATGGGGGTGCATGTGTCCCTTCGAAACAGCACACCTGTATCCCATGGATAAATGCCTAGTAGGGCAATTTCTGGGTCATAGGGTAGTTCTATTTTTAGTTTTTTGAGGAACCTCCATCCTGTTTTCCAGAGTGGCCGCACCAGCTTGCATTCCCACCAGCAATGCAAAAGAGATCCTCTTTCTCCGCATCCTTGCCAACATCTGTTGTTGCCTGAGTTGTTAATATTAGCCATTCTGACCGGTGTGAGGTGGTATCTCATTGTGGTTTTGATTTGTATTTCCTTGATGATGAGACTGTTGAGCATTTTTTCATGTGTCCGTTGGCCATCTGGATGTCTTCTTTGGAGAAGTGTCTATTCATGTCTTTTGCCCATTTCTTCACTGGATTATTTGTTTTTTGGGTGTTGAGTTTGATAAGTTCTTTATAGGTTTTAGACACCCTTTTATCTGAAATGTCGTTTGCAGATATCTTCTCCCACTCTGTCAGTTGCCTTTTAGTTTTGCTGATTGTTTCCTTCGCTGTGCAGAAGCTTTTTATTTTGATGAGGTCCCAATAGTTAATTTTTGCTTTTCTTTCCCTTGTCTCCAGAGATGTGTTGAGTAAGAAGTTGCTGCGGCCAAGGTCAAAGAGGTTTTTGCCTGCTTTCTCCTCGAGGATTCTGATGGCTTCCTGTCTTATGTTTAGGTCTTTCATCCATTTTGAGTTTATTTTTGTGTCTGGTGTAAGAAAGTGGTCCATGTTCCTTCTTCTACGTGCCACTATCCAGTTTTCCCAGCACCACTTGCTGAAGAGACTGTGTTTATTCCATTGGATATTCTTTCCTGCTTTGTCAAAGATGAGTTGGCCATACGTTTGTGGGTCCATTTCTGGGTTCTCTATTCTGTTCCATTGATCTGAGTGTCTTTTTTTGTGTCATTGATTTTTGTATATTAATCTTGAACCTGCAACTTTGCTGAACTCACTTATTCTAATAGTCTTTGGGGGGGGGTGGCAGGGTTCTTTAGGAATTTAAGATAGTGTCATCATCTGCAAATAGAGATAGTTTTATTTCTTCTTTTCTAACTTGGCACATTTTATTTCATTTTCTCGCCTAATTACATCTTTGTCTTGTTCCTGATGTTAGGAGGGGAAATGTATGATGTTAGCTGTAGGTTTTTCATAGATGTCCTTTTTTAGGTTGAGAAAGTTCTTTTCTGTTTCTAATGTGTTGAGTGTTTTCATCAGGAAAGGGTGTCAGATACTTTTTTTTTTGCATCTATTGAGATGATCATGTAACTTTTGTCCTTTATTATATTAATCAATTAATATGGTTTATTACATTGATTTTCATGTTTTTTATTAAGCATTTGTCTTAATTCCAGTTAACATATGGTATTCTATTAGTTTCAGGTGTACAATACAGTGATTCAACACGTCCATACATCACATTGTGTAATTTTCATAGGTTAAATCACCTAGAATTCCAAAGATAAATCCCTTATGGTCATGGTTTATAGTCCTTTTTATGTCACTGAACTTACTCTGCTAGTATGTCATTGAGAATCTTGGCATCTATATTCATAAGACATACCAGTTTGTAGCCTTATTTTATTGTGATGTCTTCAATTTTAGTAGCAGTGTATATAGTTGTGTTTTGGTTTTGGTTTTGGTTTGTTTATCTTGTCTGGTTTTCTAGCCTTAGTCTTTTACTTGGAACAGTTAACCCCTTTACATTTATTGTAATTACTGACATGACTGAGTTTGTATATATCATGTTAATATTCATTTCCTTCTTGACCCATCCATTTTGTTACTTTTGTCATCCTTTCTTTCTTTTGGATTAATATAAAAATGTATTGTGCTGTTTTTTTCTTAAAATTTGTTGTACATTTTTTGGCTATTCTGATAGTGGTTATTCTAAAGATTATAACATGCATTTATGAATTATTTCATTGGAATACAAATTATTTGGCGTAATCCACATAACCTTAGGGCTTTGGAGCCTATAAATTCTGTTTACTGCTCTGTTACTGTTATTATTTTGTTATTAATATTCTTTTTTTAATTTTTGATTTTTAATTTTTTTAATGTCAGAGAGTGCAAGTGGGGAAGAGGGGTAGAGGGAGAGAGAGAATCTTTAGCAGTTTCCACACTTAGGGCAGAGCCTCAAGTGGGGCTCGATCCCATGACCCTGGGATCATGACTGAGCCAAAATCAAGAATCAGACATTCAACCGCCTGAGCTACCCAGATGCCTCTTGTTATTAATATTCTTGTCAATAACAAGATATTCAATGTGAATTCTACAAGGCAGTATTATTACTTTGTGAAGTCAATGCTTATTTATATTTGCCCACATATTAGTCCATTCTTTTTTTTAAAAGTTTGTTTAAGAGAGAGAGAGATAGAATGTGAGCAGGGTGGTGGTGGGGGGGGGCAGATAGAGAGGGGGAGAGAGAATCCCAAGAAGGCTCTGTGCTATCAGTGCAGAGCCTGACGTAGGACTTGATCCCATGAACTGTGAGATCATGACCTGAGCCAAAATCAGGAGTCAGATGCTTAACCACCTGAGCCACCCAGGCACCCCCATATTAGTCCATTCTTGTGTTCTTTATTCCTTCTTGCATTTCCCCATTCTTTCTGGCATGCTTTTTCTCTGTCTCAAGAACTCCCCTTGTTTATTTAGTGTAGGGCTTGAAATGGTTGTATACATTTTAGATGTGCTTTTAGGGTCATTTAGTCAGTTGTTACTGAAGCTCTCTCAGGCATTTTTTTTTAATTTAATTTTTTTAATCTTTATTTATTTTGAGAGAGAGACAGAGTGTGAGCAGGGGAGGAGCTGAGGGGAGGGAAACACAGAATCCGAAGCAGGCTCCAGGCCCTGAGCTGTCAGCACAGAGCCTGACACAGGGTTCGAACTCACGAACCGTGAGATCATGACCTGAGCCGAAGTCGGATGCCCAACCGACCGAGCCACCCAGGTGCCCCCTCAGGCATTTAAAATATGAGTTTTGTAATGTATCCACATTTAATTATCACAGCAAGAGTATTTATTTACTGTAATATATCGTATTCTACCTGGAAGCAGAAGTTGTGAGATTATTTTTCAACATCTGTTTCTTTCTTTCTTTTTTTCCTTTTTTCTTTTTTTAAAATAGGCTCCAATATCACCGTGGGGCTTGAACTCATGACCCCAAGGTCAAGAGTCACATGCTCTACTGACTAAGTCAGCAGGCACCCCTAAATAGCTGTTTCTTAAACTTGATTAAAATCTACCTGGAGGTAGGAATGCTGTCTGGTGTGCTTAGTTTGGGTTGTCTGCCATTTATAAGTTATTGGTGAATAAATTAATGAATGAGTGAGATAATGTCTATAAACTGCTGCTCAGATAGTAGATATTTGATAAACTAAGTGCTACTTCTCTCTCCTAACTCCTTGATTCCTGTCCACTATATATCATACTAGGGTGGGACCGAAAATTTGCACCTATTATCAGTTATTTTTGCCTACCTTTGAACAGAGAGCAAAGAGAATGGAATAGAATATTTATAGATAGATATTAATAATAGAATATTCTATTTGAATAGAGCAAGTACAAGCATCAGGGAAGACTACGGAGCGGGGATGTTGAGGTACAACTGACTGACCTTAACTTCTATAGGTTTGGGGCGATTTGGGTGGCTCAGTCGGTTAAGTGTTTGACTTCAGCTCAGGTCATGATCTCGCGGTTCGTGAGTTCAAGCCCCACGTCGGACCCTGTGCTAACATCTCAGAGCCTGGAGCCTGCTTCGGATTCTGTATCTCCATCTCTCTCTGACCCTTTCCTGCTCGTGCTCTGTCTCTCTCTCTCTCTCTCTCAAACATAAACAAACATTAAAAAAAATGAAGAAAGAAACTTCTACAGGTTTGTTGGCACTCAGTAACTGAGAGCGTGAGGATTTGACCTTTTTCATTTTACAGTGTTGAGATTTGGGCTGTGCTAGTGGATGATTTGTGAAGTAACCCCTCTCGTATTTCAGCTGCAGAAACGCGTTAAGTTATACTTAGTCTGTTTATGAATTCAAACTGGAGGATGCAACGATAAGCACTTCGCATCCTCTCTGGGTAAAAATCTGCAAATGAGCAAAATAGCCTGGGGAAAATGAGGTGCATAATGTGACTACATGGAGAAAAGGAGCAGAATGGACCCCATTCTATCTAAGTTACATAATAAGGTTTTTGACATACAAGAAAATGGTGCTGTGAGGGTAGCTGGCTTTCAGCGTGTATCTCAGGTTCTTGTAAAAGTAGTTGCTGCCTCCCTGCATTCTGGAATCAAGAGCCATATTGGTCGGAGAGAGCCAATTATAAGTCAGCTAGCCACTCTGGTTATCGATTGTTATGACACAAATTGAGGGGAAAGGATTTATACTTGGTCATTTTTCAAAAAGGATTCTCTAAGAGACATTCATTGTCTTGTCTGAACTGCTTAAATTATTAGCCTCAAAGTTGTGACATTTTTAGAAGAGAAGCATCCTATTGCTTCCAAGGAGAATACATCACGGCCAGTGAAAGGTAAAAGGAATTTTTGAGTGACTCAACACAATAATATTCTTTTGCTTTTTTTTTTTTATGTTTACTTTTTGAGAGAGACAGAAAGAGCGTGAGTTGGGAAGGGGTGGAGAGAGGGGGAGACACAGCATCTGAAACAGGCTCCAGGCTCTGAGCTGTCAGCACAGAGCCTGATGCAGGGTTCGAACTCGGGAACGGCAAGATCATGCCCTAGGCTGAAGTCAGACGCTTAACCGCTTAACCCACTGAGCCACCTAGGTGTCCCTCTTTTGCTTGCTAAAGTACTTTATTTTTGGGAGGAGCCAAAGGGTTCTACATTTTAACAATTCTATGTGGTCTTCCATGTTGAGAATAAGTTAAAGTAACTTCCTCCTAGTTGTCCCAGTAGTTTGGCTTATACATGGCTGGCATTTTTTAATTGGCAGAGCTCACTCCCATTCATTTTAATTTGGGTCTCATGGTAATCCTTTGAGGTGGGCAGGGAAAAGAGTAACTATCTGTCTTACGGGTATGGAAACCAAGACTCTGAGTCCTGGCCAGTGTTCTTGCCTTTATCCCACTCTGCCATCCAAGAAGCTGGGTGTATGTGGACTGGCTTTGTTATTATTTGTTCAGCCATTTAAAACCCCCCCCCCCCACGTTTCACTTTTTAATATATTAGATAGGAAATGAATAAATGAATTTTTAAATTCTTGCTGGATCAAAAGACCTTTTTCCCTCCAATATTTAATCAGATTTGTATGTGGTACCCTACCACAAACTCTGCTTTCATCTGAGAGGTCCTGTCATGGTAAAATACATCCGGGAGGAAAAATATCGAAAAGTAAAAGAAAAAAAAAAAATTCAGGTTGAGATGAAGTGTTTGAGTTAAAGAAAAATTCTTGCAACAATAGCTTTCCCACTCCAATGACAGAAACGAGTGGTGAGAAAGGCAGGACTATAGTAGAAAGGACAAACATGATTATTAATTCATTAGTAAACCTCACTTCCCTCCTGTAGCATTGATCATTTTCCTTCTATTGGGCCTAGTCTGTTTCTCTGTTTGATGATGAGCTATCAGATGAAAAAATAATCAGACTTGGTAACTGTTTATAACTGATTATATCCATTTGATATAGCAAAATGAAGAGCTTTCAGCCAGGGGTTGGATGAATCTGCTTTTTTGTATGGTTAATTGAATTGTCAGTAGTGCTTCATCATAAGCTTTGCAAGATTTTTGTAGAGCATTAGGCCTACAAAATTGGCCTTCACCCTAGTGGTGACCCAAGGGACTGGAAACGCCTCTGTTCAGCCACGTCATACCCCTTCTTGTCTGTATTCCTTCATTGCTGACTGGTGTAGGCGCTCTGTGCGTGTGTGTGTGTGTGTGTGTGTGTGTGTGTGTGTGTGTGTAAAGAACTGGCTGAGTGCACCTTTAAAAATCTTTTTTAATGTTTATTTTTGACAGAGACAGAGCATGAGTGGGGGAGGGGCAGAGAGAGAGGGAGACACAGAATCCGAAGGAGGTTCCAGGCTCTGAGCTGTCAGCACAGAGCCTGACGCGGGGCTCGAACTCACGGACCTCGAGATTGTGACCCGAGCCGAAGTCGGACACTCAACCGGCTGAGCCACCTGGGCTCCCCTGAGTGCACCTTTTCTTCAGTGTATACCTACTTTAATAGCCTTATTTTTACTCTGAGTTTACTGTTGCCTTGAGATTAAGTTCATATATTCATATAGTATTTGTTGAGCACTCACTATGTGTTAGGTACTGTTCTAGGCCCTAGAGATAAAGCAAAAAGTAAGGCAGGAATATATCCCTGACCTTATAAAATAGACATTCAAGTGACAGGGGAGACAGAATCAAACAGTAAATAACAAGTACGGTATGTTGGCGATAAGTGCCATGGCGTAAAATAAAGGAACATAGACAGGGAGTGTACTTGTGGTATATGGGAGATGGTACCATTTGGGATTGGGTGGCAAGGGAAGACCTCGCTGATAAGGTGCCATTTGAGTGAAGACATAGAGTATTTGAGGGAGTGATACATGCAGACACCAGGGAGAAAGAACATTCCAGGCAGAGGGAGAGTAGTGTCTGTATAGCCAGTTATGTGAAATGTCAGATGACTAGAGCTGAGTAAAGGAGGTGGACCGTGATGGCAGACAAAATCACAAATCACATGGAGGTCCAGATCACGGAGGGTCTTGTAGTCTAGTGCCAGGATTTGAACCCAGATTCTGGAAGAAGTTGGGAGCCAGTGCCAGCGTCTGCACAGAGAAGGGATATGATCTGACACGTGTTACCCAGATCACTCCACCCGCTGTGTTGAAAACAGAGGTAAAGAAGCATGGGCCGAAACAGCTCACTCAGGAAGCTATTGCAGCAATCTGGGGCAGAAATGATGGCAGCCGGACCAGGGCGGTAACCATGGAGGGAGTGAGAAATGCTGGGGTTCTAGATGTATTCTGAAGGTATTGCCAGTAGGATCTTCTCACAGATGGAGTATGCGTGTGAGAGAATGAGAGGAGTCAGAATGACTAAGGATTTGGCCTGAACAGTAGGAAGGATGTGATTGTTAACTTGGATGGGGAAGACTGAGGAGGGGCAGGTTGTAGGGGAAAGTCTGGGTTTTGGTTTCAGACATGTTAAATTTGAGGTGCCTGTTCGACACTCAGGTGGAACTCGTGAGGAGGCAGCTGGATACACACATCTGGGCTTCAGAAAAAAAACAGGCTCACATTTGTGAGTTTTCTGCATAGAGGTGGAGTTGAAAGACACGGGACGGATGAGACCACCAAGAGAGTAAGTGTAGAGAAGGGGCGACGGTCAAAGACTGGCCCCCGGAGCCCTCTGACATTTAAAGGTCAGGGAGACGGGGAGGAGCTGGCAAAGGTGACCAAAACAGAGATGGCAGCGAGATGATCTGAGCGACCCCAAGTGTGTGCCTGACAGAGTAGATGCATTCCACCCTCATGACGGGTTACTTTAGTACTTTGCCAGTCTTTCTCTTTTCTTCTTCTTCTTCTTCTTCTTCTTCTTCTTCTTCTTCTTCTTCTCCTTTCAATTTGGGGACAGGACGGGCAGGATAGGGATGTAAAGGTCAGCATGAAGCAAGGGAGACTATCTGAACGTTTGACATGGTTGGTTCTGACGTTCAACAACAGGTGACACAAAAGAGGACCCAAGAGCTGTTTTTCCCGTCTGCCACCGTCAAATGTCATGTCACCAGTGACAGCTTGGAAGCTGATTCCATATCTCTGTTTGTTTGAAGAGCTATCCTTGGTATACACATGTCTTCTGAAGCAGAAGGTCAAGGCCGTATGTATTGTGAATTGAACCCTCAGCCCAACTTTTGGTTCTTTGCTCTTTGAATCTTACCTTCCCTGAAGTTGCCTGCCAGTATCTGTCATTTGTAATCAATTTAGAAAATCAGTGAGCAGGTGCAAATTCTGAGAATACCTTCAAGTCCCAGGTGAGCCTTCGCAAAGCACAGTGGTGGTGCAGCATCCTTGATGTACCTAGGAATAGTACTAATTAATTTTCAGTGCCTTTCCCCATCTGAGAATTTTGGTCAGAAAGACTCATTTCTAAAAGATGGCCTGGAGCAGATTTAAGCACAGAGCCCTTTAACTGGCGTGAGCAAGCACCAGTTGGACTTTCTGAATTGAGTTCTTTTGTGGTTAACCAGAGCGCATAGAGACAGCGCTAATTGCCTCTTAGCTCCCAGAAGGAGAGGAGGAAAGGGGGTTGCGGGGGGAAAGCAAAGTAGTGAATGGTTTGACTGAATTAGTCCATGGGCATTGTTGCTTGGCTTTGTTTCCTCACGTGCAGCCTCCTTTGAAAATAAAACCTCTGAGTTATAAACAGGTAGTGTAGCAGGTGGACTGTGTAATGATTTTTATAATTTGATACAAAACTTTAAAAATCGACTTCTGTGAATCATAGCTTGAAGTGACCGGGCTTAGTATTTGAGCCTGTCAGGTTTTCTGAAACCTTCATTTTCTTTTTGGGATAGGCTTATGGAGTTGAGGCTCTTTTTGATTCAAATACCGGAACATTCTCTGGGTTATTACACCTGCACGCACACACCTACAAACAAAGGGTGCTGGTTTATGAGAGCTTTTCATTTCAAAAGAGAACCATCGAGTTAGGAAGAGAATAAAGACTATAGAGTATGTGCTCAATTATAAGATGTCACATTTTATGTGGAATGACTCATGCCCTTAGGCAGGTAAGCTAAAAATAAACTCTTGCCATAAATAGAGCCTACACGTATGAATCCAAGAGAACTTTTGACGGGAGAGAGAAGTGGCTTCTGCATTGTGTTGTATTCTTTTTTTTTTTTTTTTTAAAAAAAAACATTTATTCATTTATGAGAGACAGCACAAGCAGGGTAGAGGCAGAGAGAGAGAGGGAGACACAGAATTGAAGCAGGCTCCAGGCTGCGAGCTGTCAGCACACAGCCCAACGCGGGGCTCGAACTCACAAGCTGTGAGATCATGACCTGAGCTGAAGTCAGACGCCCAACCGACTGAGCCACCCAGGCGCCCCTTTTGTGTTGTATTCTCCAGGCCACTGTTGTTCACGGTTGAAAGAGAAGCGGGGCACCTAGGGGGGTTTTGGGTCCCAGTCTGTAGCCTTGCACCAACTTGCTAAAGAGATCCTGGGAACGCATTTCGTGTTTTTCTAACGGGCTTTCTCAATTCGCCAAAATGAATACGGCGCGGTGTGGCAGGAGTCCTGCTTGACCGAGTTCCAGGTTAGCAGCGCCGGGGCCCGCTCCACACGGCACTGCCCGGATCTCTGGAGCCGTGGGGGCCGCTCTGTCACCACCACGTCCAGAACATCCATTTTCACAGAGGCCCATCGCGTGCCGATCTGCGGGACTTGCACCTTATCCAGTAGCTGCGGATTTCGACAACTAGGTTGAAATAGTGACGTTCTTCTTCATGATGTGATAAGGGGTTCCGGTCCCACGCTTAACTGCTGCTCACCCTAGCTGGAAATGAGGGTGAGGGGGCCGTGTGCTCGTTTTCTCCGCAGATGTAGGACCCCTCTTTGCCATGTGTCTTGACACAGAGGTGTTCGCCTCGTTGACATCCTTGTTCAGTGCTTTCTCCCTATCTGTCCACGCAGGCCTTTGCCTCGTTTTAACCTCAGCCATGCAGGGCAGCGTATGAATTTCAGGGGTTTTTTAAAGTGTTTATTTATTTTGAGAAGGAGGGAGCGCGCAGGGGAGGGGCAGAGAGAGAGGAAGAGACCGAATCCCAAGTAGGCTCTGCGCTGTCGGCCCACAGCCCCACGTGGGGCTCCAGCTCACCAACTGCGAGGACCGTGACCTGAGCCGGAATCAAGGGTCCGACGCTTCACTGCCTGAGCCACCCGGGCGCCCCTGAAGTTCAGAGTTAAGTAGAAGCAAGACCGGATTATTTTGTCTCTTTCTCTTTATATTCACCGCTTGACTTATTCACTCATTCAGGCATTTTTCTCGAAATAACTATGGGAATCATCCTGTGATACTTTGCATCAGGTGGTAAATAGCACCTGAGAATTAGCGGCAAAGAACACTGTCAGTGATGGTATAAAGCCATAACTGCAAATTGCTGAAGAAATAGGAGGCAGGCTTCTGGAGAGTCTGGGAATAAGAGGTGGGCGTAGGTGATGAAGATGTCTTCAGAAATGCACAGAACTATCAGTTGTTGGAATCTTCTCTCCCCTTCTCCTTTGTTTCAGAAGCGACCTTATTTAGAAATAGCCTTTTTGGAGGTAATCAACGTAAGAGGACATCTTTAAGGTGGGCCCTAATCCAGTATGATTGGTGTCCACATAAACAGGGGAGATTTGGACACAACAGACATGTACAGAGAGGGGAGACCATCTACAGGCCAAGAAACACCGGAGGCTACTAGACACCGGAGGCTACTAGAAGCTTGGAGAGGGGCAAGGAACAGAGCCTCCCTCACAGTCCTCAAAAGGAACCATCCCTGCCAACACCTTGATCGTGGACTTGGAGCCTCCAGACCGGTGAGAAAACGAGTTTCCGTTGTTTAAGCGACCCAGTTGTGGTGGCTTGTTGTGGCGGCCCTAACACACGACCATGGTGGGCACAAGGAGGATTTCCTAATCATTAAATCTAGAGGCCTTTTCTTACTGTGGTCCACCATTCTGTACCTTTTAACCCTAGTAGCCGCCTTCACTTTTGAAATTTGAGAGTCAGTGTGGCGAGGTGGCATAAACCGGAGCTCTGGAATTAGGCCAGGCTCGGCTCAAATTCTTGGGCAATTTAATTCATCTTCTCTGTGCCCATTAAATGGCATTTGTATCTACCTCGTATGGTTGTCGTGAGGATTACATGAGATAACGTATGAAAAATAGATGTTATCCAACGAGCACAATATAAATAAAAACCGAACGTTCGCTCTTGTAGCCAAGCTGGGAAGGACCCGGACACTGGGCAGTTCGCTGAGATGGTAAGTCGTCCTGGTGTCGGGTTTTCCTCTGTGCTCCTGCCATTCTCACTGTGCTTAGCACGCTGGATACTTTGATTTGTGCATTTCCTCTCCTGTTAGATTTTGAGGTCCGTGGGAGTGCGCGTAGTAGATGCTTGATGAACGGGGAAGGAACTGAATGGGACAAACCTAACAGCATATTCGGCCAATCCAAGGGCTAAGTGCTCGTGCTGTTGCATCCAGACTCACTGTGGAAAGCAGAGAGCGGTAGGAGGCTGCGAGATAACAGAAGCTACTGTGAATGAGTCGATCGTTTGCATTAAAATGTGTTTTTCTGAAGTTCTCAGCAACCCCCTTAGCTAGGACTGGATTTCAAAAAAAAAAAAAAAAATTAGTTTTGGGGCGCCTCGGTGGCTCAGTCGGTTAAGCGTCTGATTTCGGCTCAGGTCATGAACTTGTGGTTTGTGAGTTCGAGCCCCGCGTCGGGCTCTGTGCTGACAGCTTGGAGCCTGCTTTGGATTCTGTGTCTCCCTCTCTCTGTGCCCCTTCCCTGCTCATGCTCTGTCTCTCTGTCTCTCAAAAATAAATAAATGTTAAAAAAAAAATTAAAAAGATAGACCTTTTACTTTTGTTTTTTTCTAAGCAGTTTCTTCCTTTAAAAATGCAGAATGCCAAAACCAGAAAGAGCACTCGAGGTATGGGCCAAAATTCTATAAATATGAGTAGATCGGAACTTCCTAGTTCCTGTAGCACTCGAAAAAAGCCAGCTGACTGCATGCAAGAATGGACTTCTTCAGCAAATACTAATTTTCTTTAATGAACAGTCTGGAGGCTCTTTGTATTCCTGATTATATGAGACGCCGAGATGGGTTTACATTGATTTTGTTGTAATTCAAACATAAGGGTGCCTTTTACATCAATCTGAGGGTTATCTTTTCTAGTCGTTCAGGAGCCTGAATGGCTTTGCAAATAACTATTTACTCATTTTACGCATGGCCCCTCTCCTACCCTCCAATTTTTCTAGTCTAGGTACAGCTATTTCTCGGCTCAAGCCTAGAAAGAAAAAAAATCATGGTGGACTTTTCTAGTGCTATTCATTTCAGGCTTTATTATGGAGCTTAAAAAGCTCTATTTCTGCTTCCCTGAGTAAGAAGGTTTCCTTGGCTAGATAAGATGGTAAGCATTAATAAAATATTATTACGGTTTAAATGCAGGCAACAGTTGTGTTACCCACCCCCACCATCCTCGAAAATAAAAAGCATAAAGTAGGGAGTGGCAGGAGATAAAACTGAACAACGAAGCATTTTTTGAGAAAGAGGAGTATAGTGCTTCCCAGCTCCAGGCCAAATCCGTGGCCTGACTCTGACCCGATTCAGCGCAGCCCCATGTACATTTCACCCTAAAACTCAGTGTAGGGTAAACATAATCAGCATCCTTTTGTATCCTACAACCCAGGTTGTCTTTTGTTTTTAATTTCTTTTTATTGTTTGTTTATTTTTGAGAGAGAGAGAGAAGAGAATGCAAGCGGGGGAGGGGCAGAGAGAGAGAGGGGGAGACACAGAATTCAAAGCAAGCTCCAGGCTCCGAGCTTGTCAGCACAGAGCTCGACGCAGGGCTTGAACTCGCGAACAGTGAGATCATGACCTGAGCCGAAGTCGGATGCTTGACCGACTGAGCCACCCAGGCGCCCCACAACCCAGGTCTTCTTATAAACACCTTGGCATGCATCTTCTCATCTCAGTGTTACGTCTCACACTGAAAAATTAGGAACAGCCCAAATGGCAAATAGTACTGAACTGGTTAAACTAGGATATAGCCATGTGATGGCATGTTATGCAGGTGATAAAAATTTTTGTTGTAAAAGGACGTTTAATGGGGGCGCCTGGGTGGCTCAGTCGGTCGAGCGTCCGACTTAGCTCAGGTCATGCTCTCACAGCTTGTGAGTTCGAGCCCCGTGTCGGGCTCTGTGCCGGCAGCTCGGAGTCTAGAATATAATTTCTCAATTGTTAACAGTGGTTATCTCTGGGTTATTGCATTAAAGGTTGATTTTATTTTTGTGCCTTTTTTGTATTTTCTATACTCTTGGTAATGAACAGGTATATACAAGTCAGAAGAGAAAGAGGTTACCACTTTGTCTTGTAAACACTGTGGGTTGAATGGAGGACCCCCAGAGTACATGTCCGTGCCCTAACTCCTAAAACCTGTGAATGTGATCTTATTTGGACAGAAGTCTTTACAGATATAATTAAGTTAAGGATCTTGAGATCGTTCTGGATGATCTGGGTGGGCCTTAAATCCAATGACAACTGTGTTTATAAGAGACGGAAGAGGAGAAGGCATAAACACAGCAGAGAAAGCTAAGGCAGAGTTTATGATGTGGCTATAAAGTAAAGGAGCCAGAGCTGGCAAGGAAGTGTTCACCCCTGGAGCCTCTGGAGGGAGCATAGCCCTGCCGATTGGCACCTTGGCTTTGAAATTCTGGCCTCCTCCCTGTCCCTCTGCTCTTTACTCTTACTTGTGAGGCCTTCCTTCCGATCACTCCGGACGGCACCTGCTGTTTGGTCCAGGCTGAGAGCCTGCCCTTCTGTTTTCTTTGGCAGGCAGACATCTGTTACTACATATTCTCAAAAGGATTTTAATGGCTGCCCGGGGCCTCTGTATTCTCAAAGGAGACCCATCGACTTTCCCCCCCCTTTAAGATAGCTGCTTAAAGAGGGGCGCCTGGGTGGCTCAGTCGGTTAAGCGTCTGACTCTTGATTTTGGCTCAGGTGATGATCTCACAGTCATGAGATCGAGCCCTGTGTTGGGCTGCGTGCTGGGTGTGGAGCCTGCTTGAGATCCTCTCTTCCACCCCTGTCGTGCTTGTGCTCTCTAAAATAAAAATATATATATATAAACATAAAAATACTTTATTAAAAAGTATCTGCTTAGAGGGGATGGCAGCCTGGGTGGCTCAGTCGGTTAAGCGTCCGACTTTGGCTCAGGCCATGATCTCACAGTTCATGGGTTTGAGCCCCACGTCGGGCTCTGTGCTGACAGCTCCAAGCCTGGAGCCTGCTTTGGATTCTGTGTCTCCTTCTCTCTCTGCCCCTCCCCCACTTGTACTCTGTCTCTCAAAAATAAATGTAAAAAATATATATATATGTGTGTGTGTGTGTGTGTGTGTGTATATATACATACATATATATATATATGTATGTATGTGTATATATACATACATATATATATAAATCTGCTTAGAGAGACTCTCAAATGATATTGGCCCCCAGGGTATTTGACATATGCTATTCTGTTGGCGGAGAAAGGGAAATTCTTTATAGCAACACAGGGTAAAAATCTTTCCCAGTGTCCCTGAAGAAGTTTCCCAAACAGCAGAGGTGGGTAATTTGCAGATATTTTGTTGTTCCTATTTGCCAAGGAAGTAAAGATAGCTCATCAGTGACTCGCCGCAGTCTACCCTGCCAGCGTTGTCTCCCGTCTCCTGCTGATAGTCCGCAGTCTCTAGGTGCTGAGTCCCTCACCCCCATGCCATTGCTCCCACTGTGCTCTGCCTGAAGCGAGGCCCTCCTCCACCATGATCTTCTTAGCCCAACTCACTCCCCTCTCTTTACCCTAATGGTTCAGATGGGGCTCAAGTATCACCTCTAAGACGTCGTTCGTGACCTCGGCTTCTCCATCTGGGCCGGATGCCAGGCCTGGCCCTTTGTGCTTCTTCTGTGGCGTCACCTCACCTCCCGCTGCTCTAAAGCACAGTGTGTGGAAGTGATCTCTTTGTGGAGGTGGGACATTTTCAAGTTCACGGTGCCTGATGCTATGGTTTCCCCAAGACAAAGGAGAGGGAGAATTAAGCAAACTTTCCTTCGGATGGAATATCGTCTGTGGCTGAAAGAACTCTGCAAAGAAAAGGCTATAATAAGCCACTGCCATAAAAATCTCTTCTCTTCTGCCCACTGGGTCTATATGCAAGATTCCCTAAGCAAAACTTTCATTTTCTCTCGCAAGAAAAAAAAGAAGGTGGAAGCTGATGGAAAAAAGTGGAGCCGGGGCTTCCCAAATGTGAGAAAATGCTTGCTTTGAATGCTCATAATAAAAAAGGCTGTGTCTGGCTCTTCTCTACTGTACTGTGAGCTACTCGAGGGAGGCGACCTTTGTACTTAAATATTTGTGGACTAGGAGACACCTGGGTGGCTTGGTCAGTTGAGCATCCGACTCTTGATTACGGCTCGGGTCATGATCTCCTGGTTCCTGAGATCGAGGCCCATGTGGGGCTCTGTGCTGACAGTCCGGAGCCTGGTTGGGATTCTCTCTCCTTGTCTCTCTATCCTTCCCGCCCCCCCCCCCCCCCTCGTGCACTCTTTCCCTCTCTCTCCCGAATAAAGAAACGTAAAGAAAAGATATTTGTGGAATAAAAGAGAAAATATCTTCCTCATGGCCCTGTGCTTTCCGTTCTGGAACTGTGAAGAGAGAAACAGAGCAAACAGTTTGATGCCAAATCTGCCATTTGTCCGGATTAGTATCCTGAAGCCCTTCAGACAAGACCTGCCTGTCACCCGTCTGAGGAGCACGAAAGCCTGACGGGACTTTTAGCAGGTGAGAATGGGTAACAGCCGATTACGTTCTCTCTTTTCAGTCTAGAAAAAGTACCAACGAGGAGCTTTATGCCCCAGGAACTTGATCAGGACACTGCAGACAGCGGGGAATCAAGGCAGAGTTCCTCTCTGGTCAGTAAACGTGGAGATTTTGCTGAGAGACTAATCAACTCCGGTCCTGACATCCCTCCACAATAGGACCCAGGATTTCCGGGAATGATAGATGGAAGGTGACGCACCCAGGCCTTTGCAAGCTGTCCTACTCGTGCTAAAATGGGAGGCGTTTTTCAGTTATTGCTGTCAGACCCAAGCACAAAATTTGTAAGCGGCTCCACAGTTATATGACCTCCCCTGGGCTGGGATAGAACTACGACTCCTAGTTAAGAGGTCTGGGGGCCAAGCCAAATGGTGTCTTGGAAGTGAGTCTCAGGAAGTTCTGCGTCTGGAGGACGAAGGCAGTTTATAGCTGGGAAGGAATCAAGAGCAGGAGAATCAGGAGCCACAAGATTGACCACACAGGGCACCACACTGGAAGGGCGGTGTTAGCTAGAAGCCAGATAAGCGTAAGGGAGCAAGCAGGGAGGAGAGCAAAATGTGGGGGGCTGAAACAGGTGCCCAAAGTCATTTCATGAACACAGCCTTCCTCTACATGGCCTGGTACGCTTTCCCGGCAAGGGGCATGCTTCTAAAGCTCTAGAATCGTTCTTTCCTTTTTTCCTGGCCCAACAACCATGAAAAATTGTATGTTTTGACGTCGAGTGGAATTGGGAGACCACTGCCAAAGGCGGCACTCATGTTGAAGGGTTAATTTGAGGATTAATGATATATTCTTCGTGAAACATAGAACATCACACACTTCAAAACATAGTCACTGAGCTGTATTTATTGAGGGGAAGACACTCTAGAGTAAGGAAGGCATACGTAGCAATAGAAATGGGTATTACATTGCCTGTTCTCAGTAAATTTATGTCTCAAATACTAAAAGCAGGGAAAGAGATTAGAAAACGTTGCTCGTATTCCATGTAAAGTAGGGGTGTGACAGGGAATGAGGCTGGAAAGATAGGTCGGGGTAAACTCCATTGCTAGCCAGATTAGCTCCTTAGAATGCTAATTGGACAGTACTGTATAGAATATCTTGGAAGCGTGGAAGGCAGGCGGCCACTTAGACAGAAGTCTAAGTAGAGATGAAGTGAGGCTGACCTAACCTGGTGACAGTAGGAATAGAACAGGGGAGGCAGGACTGACGGACGTATTGGAGAGCTAAATTGGCTTTGACTTGTGATGGGCTGACTGTTGGAAATAAGGCAGAGAAGCAACGAAGATGACAGCAAGTTTGCAGGCCTGGGTGACTAGATGAATAGGGGCATTCCTAGAAATAGAGAAATCGGCTGCAGTCATTGATGCGAAAAAGGAGATCTGCCTGGTTTTGAACATGTTGGGTCTGCGGTGCTGGTTGAATGTCTAAACAGCGATACCCCCAAAGCTGTCAGAAATGTGCCACAAGACTAGGATAGATCCCCCTGCCGGAGGGTCCTAGAGATCTCTCCATTATTCTGCCTACCTCTACCCTCACCACCTTTCCTTGCAGCTCTTTGTGTAATGAGTTTCTATTAGCTTCGTGTAGAGAAAGACTTTGCTTGTTCAGTGTGTAACTGAGAAATCATAGGTTCACAGTACTGTTTTTTGTTTGAAATCGGTACACTGGTGATCAGGAGAGAGGTCGAGGCCAAGATTGATGGGTCACAGGCACAGAAGTGATCATTCAAACCACTGAGTAGGCAAAATCACTGTGGAAGTAATTTTTTATTTTTATTTTTTGTTTATTTATTTTTGAGACAGAGAGAGACAGAGCATGAACGGGGGAGGGTCAGAGAGAGAGGGAGGGAGACACAGAATCTGAAACAGGCTCCAGGCTCCGAGCTGTCAGCACAGAGCCCGATGCAGGGCTCGAACTCACGGACTGCGAGATCATGACCTGAGCCGAAGTCGGACGCCCAACCGACTGAGCCACCCAGGCGCCCCAGTAATTTTTTATTTTTTAAACATTTTATTTAAATCCAAGTTAGTTAATGATAAGGAGTCTGAGCAGTAAGCCCGCCGACCCAATCAGAGGAGAGACGCAGAGACTCGGAGCACAGTGAAGCGAGGCTTTAATCAGTGTTCTCGCAAGAGCGGGTGCCCGATGGACAGGCACACTGGGGCAGTTACAGCAGACCATTTATCTCCTAGCGTGTAAGTCCCTCCCCTGGTTCCCCATTGGCTGAGGACTACAGAGGTTACAGCCTTACCCAGAAGTCGCCTATGGCCACGTAAGGGAAAAAGTAGTCTGATTGGAACAAATGTACATTCCTTGAGGTGACGGAGAGACTTCAGTTCTTTGGCGCATGCTCCTTGTGAAGCCTGCAAAATAAGACCACAAAACAGAGAGGGGAAGAACCAGGATGTGAGATGTCTAAGGGTTTGGGATTCCATTGGGGCGGGGTGGGGGTGGGGGTAGGGGTGGGGGCGGCCGGGCGGGTAGTTCATACATATTTCCAATAGACTGTAAACCTATTGTTGACTAGACAGCACAGCTTTTATTTGGTATTTCTGAAAATGAATCATCTCCCTTCTCACAAGGAACATAAGGCAAGCTGACACCCCGCACCGCCCCCCCCCCCCAAGGGGGATATGTGTGACATTCCTCAGGCACTCCAGGCTGCCCTAGAGCAAAGGAAAGGACAGAAAACAAATGGTTAAACTGATAGTCTGCATCAGTTTACAAATATCTTTGTAAATTACAAGGAAAGGGCAATCTTATCAATAGCCTAATCTCCAGGAACTTCCTACTGTCTTAATGCTAATGATTTGCTGGAGGGAAAAACCACCTTAGCTTGACAAGAGCTAGGCCTCCAGTAATCTGTGAGTCTTCTTTAGCATACGTGAATCCCTTTAAGAAACTTCCACTTGACTTTATCTCCCCCAACTGCACACCATATAACCAGTCACTGTTCGCAACCCCAGTGCAACTCTTTCTGCCCATGGGGTCCTGTCTCCATGCCTTACTAAATCCACCTTTTTGCACCAAAGATGTCTTTAAGATTTCTTTCTGGGCCGTCAGCTTGGAACCCCACCGTCACCCCCAAGACCTTATCAGTTAACACGCAGTGTAATAATGGTTTCAGAAGTAGAATTTAGTGATTCATCACTTACTTATCATGTCATCACTTACAAATCACTGGGTGATTTCCCAGTGCTCATCCCCACAAGTGCCCTTTTTAATGCCCGTCACCCATTTAGCCCATCCCCCACCCACCTCCCCTCCAGCAACTCTCAGCTGTCTGTATTTAAGAGTCTCTTAATGTTTGCCTCCCTCTCTGTCTTTATCTTTTTTTTCCTTCCCTTTCTCTATGTTCATCTGTTTTGTAAATTCACCGTGGAAGTATTACTGGTGGAATTGTCTTCCCAAAATTCATATGTTGAAGCCCTAACTTCTAATGCCTCAGAATGTGACCTTATTTGCCGGTAGGGTCTTTACAGAGGTAATCAAGTTAAAATGAGGTCATTAGGGTGGATCCTAATCCAGTATGACTGGTGTCCTTATAAAAAGGGAAAACTGGGTCAAAGAGACAGACTTGTATATGTATTCATCAGGATTAGCTGGATAATATTGCCCTAAGCCACCCTTAAATTTCAGTGTTTTTGAACCCATTTCGCAGTGAGAAATGCTGATTTCTCACCCCTACTGTATGACCATCAAAAGCCAGTGGAGAGGTCTCTATTTGACACAGGCTGACAGAGGCTTCAGTCATCTTGCTCTGTCTTATGGAACACGGCATCTCTTTCGTTGCCTCTTCAAAGAAAAAGTGCATGGACATTTCACACTGCCCTCCTAAGTTTATGTCCCCAAATGACATGTTACTTCCACTCACAATTCATTGGCCACAAACTAGCCCCAGGAGCTTACCTAACTGTAAGGCAGGGGGAAGTGCGGGCTTCATTCACCCGGGAGAAGAGGAGAAGTGGATATTGGTGAGGACGAGTCAGATTTGCCTGGAAGGTGCAGAGAAGCAGAAGAGGGGTTTAACCAGGGAGAGAACTGAGCATGTGCGAGGGCCAAGAGAAGGGTGCCAGAGGAGGAGGAATTTGAAAGGGGAAAGGAGGAGGGTGAGAAAAAGCAAGAATTAATAGGGTAAAGTCCTAGAAGAGGGACGGGCACAAAAGCACCAATTAGGATGTGCTTAACCTTCGAGAGGGGGGGGCTCTTTCTTGAGAGTCATAACGTGAACAAAAGAGGGAGCATGAAGCCTGTGAGATTTTGTAGGGCTCACAGATTCTCATCATCACTATTAGCAATATTATTCTCAGACTCGACCTGTCCTTCCTTTCTCCTTTCCAGATTTCTGTTCACAGTTCTTTCATACGAGCGGTCAGACGGTTCCAACACTCCTTAAAGGTGAAGCTCGTAGTTGAGTCAAAGCAGATATTTCAGGGTCACCTAGGGATTGGCAATTCGATGTTTTCCTTTTTGGGGTTATGTTTTCTTCTGCGGGTTCCCAGAGTGTCAGCTCTCCTGGTCATTAGCATAGGATTACAGTTTGAAGAGTGAATTACCCTCCTGGGTTAGGGAAATGGTAATGCCATTGCTTCCACCGTACTTACAATTCAAAGTTACCAGAAACAGGATTCTGGATCGGCAAGGCACCGTGAGGTAGGACCTTACTCAACTGACTAAAGAAGTGAAAAAACGATTGCTTTTCTATTTTTAAAAGCCCGCATCAGCGGCTGACGAGCCATTGGCTCCTTTCCCCCCTTTTTAAAAAGCTAGCCTAGTTCGCTCACCTTGCACTTGAAACGTCTGTTCTCTTGATTTGCCCTCTATGGACCTGGAGAACAACTGTACAAGCCCTTCTGTACATGCAGAGCATTATTATTTTGTCTCATTGTCTTAATTTCAAACATCAGAATATCTTTCCTCTTTACCACAAGTGTATCAAGTGGCTAATAGGTGGTAGTTATTGGGGCTATAAAATTAATAAGGTAATAAGTCAGTGTGCTTTCGAAGGACTTGTAGGGGAGGAAAAATACTTTCCCATGCCTCTGTGGGTTCTTGGCCGAAACCCTGATCCCCACCCCTGGAGGAAAACAAGTTTAATGACCTGTATACCTCTCGTATATATGGGAGGTTTCCAGGAAAACGGAATAACTCCCCCAAATAGCACTGGCGCTATCTATCTCCTTAAGTACCATCTCCAACTAAAGACAAAAGGTGTTGGGGGTGGGGAGGGGAGCCCGATCTGGGAAAGTTTCAGGCAGTGCACAGTTTACTGTTGTGATGTAGATTTCAAGGCGTTGCCTTCCGCCTGGGTAAGAGTTTCTAGAGATTAAGTCATCCTCCTCTTCTGGGAGCTGAGACGGAGACACCCTTACAGATGGAGATTTCCCTTATACATTTAAATTTGTCTCACAGAAGGGTAACTTGTTCAGGCTTTCAGAGCTTCTCCAAGTGCCTGGTGCTTCTTAAAAATAACCAGCTCGGGGCGCCTGGGTGGCGCAGTCGGTTAAGCGTCCGACTTCAGCCAGGTCACGATCTCGCGGTCCGTGAGTTCGAGCCCCGCGTCGGGCTCTGGGCTGATGGCTCAGAGCCTGGAGCCTGTTTCCGATTCTGTGTCTCCCTCTCTCTCTGCCCCTCCCCCGTTCATGCTCTGTCTCTCTCTGTCCCAAAAAAATAAATAAAAAACGTTGAAAAAAAAAATTAAAAAAAAAAAAATAACCAGCTCAAGATAATCCATTAATGCCAAAGAGACATCTTTTGGGGTGACACATCTCCCCTTCGAACTCCTAGTTGGAGAGAGCCTCACATTAAATTCTGATGGTTTCTTTCCCTGTGGCTTAACGGAGGTAGGTGCGGGAACAGTGGAGCCCCGAGAAGGAATGAATCCTGCCTGGAGCCATCAGGAGAAGCTTCACAGAGCTGCCAACAGTTGACCTCAGTCTTGAAGTCTGAGTTGGGGTTTCGCTTTTGTCTGTGATCTTTAAATCTTCGTGAACTCTTCTACTTCCCTTTTTATTTATGTAACCACTTTCATATGCCCAAATCTTCCCACCTTCAGGTTTTACCCTGTCCTTTATGGTGGACTCGAAACCCACCTGATGAGGGGACCATAAGGCAAGCTGGGGGCCCGGCACAAGCTAGCGTTACCCCACCCCCCACAGGTGGGACGTGCGTGGCACTCCTGGCTGCCCAAGGACAAAGGAAAGGACAGAAAACAAATGGTTAAACTGGTAGACTCTCCGTCAGTTTACAAATACCTTCGTAAATGACAAGCAAAAGGCAATCTTACTAGTAGCCTAATCTCTAGAAACCTATAGACTCCGTTTCCTGGAGCCCCTGATATCACCCTCCCTTCCAATTTTAGTTTATGTGCTGCCGAAGCGAGCACAATCACCCTCCCTTCCATAGCGTTGTGGGGAACAAAGGAGATGGCCAGTAAAATTGAATTTCCTTGTCACCTGCAACGCATTGACAACTACTTGAGGCTGGCAGAGGAAGACGTTCCTCCAGGGAACGCCCTGCTGTCTTAATGCTTTGCTAGAGGGAAAAACCACCTTAGCTTGGCAATAGCTAGGCTTCCAGTGATCCGTGAGTCTTTAGCATCGGAAAGTCTCCTTGGAAACTTCAGTTTGGACTTTACCTCCCGCGAGTCCAAAACCAGTCATCCTCCGGACCCCAGTGCAGGCAGCTCTTCCGGCCCACGGGTCCTGTCCCCGTGCTTTCATAAAATCACCGTTTTGCACCAAAGATGTCTTCAAGAATTCTTTCCTGACCGTCAGCTCCGAACCCCATCACCCCAAAACTTCATCACGCCCAGGGCAAAGTGGGCCGCCTGGAATACCTCTGCTCTCTCTGGGGATTCTTGGCAAGGGCTGAAGACCGTTTTACTCAGTTGCCTCTGAATCTTGTCCTCTGGTGGCCACTGAATCCTTGATCTTTGCTCTGAGGCTTATCTCCTGGACTCAACCTGCTTCTCTTTTCTGATATTTCTCCATGTCAGTTCTGCACTGGGCTGGGGGAGGGCTTCACTGCCTCCCCCATACCTTTGATTTAGGGCTGTGTGCAGTGGGCTTTGGTAAAGGTTTGAAGACATGGGAAGGAGGCAGGATTGAAGGGCGAGTGGGGGCTGAAATTCAGCCCACGAGCCACTCACCAAGCCTTGTGCCCTAAGCTGTGTCCTGAGAGGAAGCGGAACCTTTTTCTAGTTAACCCAGACGTTGGGTACGGATTAGCGGTTGCCCTGAGAAGGATTACATTCTTGCTAATCCTTAGCTAAATACCCAGTTAAATTTGAATTTCAAGTAAACAACGAATGTTTTTTTTTTTTTCATGTGAGTATATCCCAAGGAATATTTGGGATATACTTATACTAAAAATCATTCCTCGTTCACTTGAAATTCAAACACAAGGTTCAGTTAAATTTGATCTGCAACCCTAGCCTGTGGGAGATCTTCCCAGACCTCCCTTATGTCGGTGCTTCAGCTGTCCGTTGTGCTGCACAGCCTCTTGTTCCTGCCTTCTACCTCTCTTTTCTCCCTCTCCTAACCACCCTTCTAACCACCTCACGGTTTTTTGTTTCTTGTGGTGAGCAGTTTAGCCGTTAGGCTGGTCTCAGCGCAGACAGTTCGGGCTGTGCCAAGTGGCGGATGTGAAATGTTGGGGTTTGGAGCGAACGGTCAGGAAAGAATTCTTGAGGCGTCCTCAGTGCATAAAGGGTGGTTTTATTAAGGCACGGGGACAGGACCCATGGGCAGAAAGAGCTGTACTGGGGTTGTGAGGCGTGGCTGATTATACACTTCCAAGTTGGGAGGGGGTTAGGGACAGCGTAAGTGTCTAAGGAATTTGGAAGCAAGGTTTCCGGGACCTTGAGGGGCTAGCTGTTGTTAGGACAAGGTCATTTACTACTGTCTAGTAAAACCTTAGCCATGAGACCCTTCAGATGTGTATCAGCGGGCCATATGCTCAGAGGATGATTTCTAACATATATCTTGGGGGATAGAGGTAAAGGAAGTTTCCAGAGGAATTTTTGTGTGTTAAAGAAGACTTACAGGATCCTGGAGGTCAGGCTAATGGTAAGCTAAAGTATTAATATGGAGGCAGTTGGGTTCCTGGAGGAAGGCCACACTGCCTGTCACATGGACTTGTCAATGGGCTGTAAGTTGGAAGCAGATTTAATTTTTTCCTTTGCCTTTGTTCTCTACGTCAGCCGTTGTAACCAAACATGGTTTTTGTCTTAAATAAAAAACAGTTCTCTCCTAGAGAGTCATATTGCAGCCAGCTCAAAGTCACAAGTGTCCCTCTTCTTCACTAGAGTTATGTAGCCAGAAATCGAGCAGAGTTCATGAGGGGGGAGAGGGGTTGACCCCTTTTGTTATAACAGCTGGCCCATCTCTCTTATGATGAATAAACAAATACATGTAATAACCGTAGTTGGGGAAAATAATGCCACTCATGTATTTTCAATCTGGCAATTGAATCATTGAGCTCAGGATGTTAGGACTGAGTGAGATGATTTTAGAGATTCTCTCGTCTATGGATTTTTTCCTCAATTTGCAGATAGAGGAACTGAATCAAAGTCGGGGGGGGGGATATAACTTATTCATGGTCACACAAGTTCATGTTAGAGCTTGGATTTCCCTGGATTTGCTGTGCCTCTTCTTGTCTTTCAGGAGATGCAAATGATCTGGCAGAATTTGCTTTTTCGAAGAAGTACCCTCTCTCCCCTTGGTTGTGATTTGGTCCGGTGATTCTTCTGGGTGGTGCTAAGGAAAGGTAAGCTCTACAGTGTGGTAATTACTCAGCCTCCCTGGACGAATCCGAAGTGGTATGTACCTTCCTGGGCCCCCGGGCCCATCTTTGCTGGACCCCAGTGCCAGCTGCTCCTGGGGAGTTGGCTGCCCTCTGCTTTTCCCCCTGGTCCTGCCGACCAGTTGGATTTATCCATGATGATTTCCATATAAAGACAACAATAACCAATGCCTTTACATCATCACTTTCATTGCAACGAAGAGTAAGCCCTCAGCTCTCTCTGAGTTGAAGCGTAGATGTCTTCTCACTGCATAAGTATGCCAAGTGTGATTTCATGACACACGCACACACAAATATAGTTTTTAAAGTGAGCCCTGCAGCCAGCTTGGGGCTTGAGCTCAGGACTCCGAGATCAAGAGTCTCACACTCCACCACCTGCGCCAGCCAGGCCGTCCCCCCAAAGTATTTCCTGTCGGGGTGCAGTGGTGCAGAAATTGCTGTTTGTCCCTCAGCTCTTTTCCTTGAAGGCATTGTGCAAGGGCTGGTCCAGCTGAGCGTTTCCTTTCTGTCGCTGTCGTTTCTCCCAAGTTTGTTGCGTCAGGGAGTGTAAAACACTACTTCCTGACCTTTCTGAATTCGACCAGGCTGCCAAAGGGAGCCACTCAGTCACACTGTGAAGAGACTCAGCCCCTCTGGTGAAGACTGGGACATTTTTAGGGCTTCCTTGTCTTAACCTCCCCCTGCTGGTGAAAAATAATCCACATACACTCTGTTCAGAAGCTGAAAATTTAAGGGCAGGTAATTTGAGTCTGATGGTGACAAGATGCCTTGCCTTCACTTACACAAAGGTAATGGTTTTGCTTTTTTAAATACTGAAAGATAAATGAATACTTCTCCCACCGTCCATTACCTGATCATTACCTGGCTGTTGCCAGGAAGGAACCCGAGTTCTCTCGCACGCTGTATTTATACATTTCATGTTCACAAATGTCATGAAGTGTGGTAACCCATAGGCTGACACTGCATCCATTCTTTGGCGTTTATGACTTCTGCTTGGGGCTGTTGGAATTCCAGGGGACCGTGAGATGGGATGGATAGCCACTCTGGGGTGACCTAATTGGGTGAGTGGGCCTGGCAGCACAGGCGGTGAAAGAATTTACCCAGGGCAGAACAAAAGAGATAGAAGTTTATCGAATACGCCCCAAGGGAGTAGCGGGCAGGACAGCAAAGGAGAGGCTGTGATGAGGCCGTGGCGGGAGCCACAGTTACAGGGTGGAGTGAGGGAGTATGGGGACTTACGGAATTTTCCCTGTTTTGTTAATCTTAGGAACTGTGCCTGGTTGTAATTGGTCAGGTAGGGCCCGTGGCTGTTTCACGGCCGGTCATTTAATGAGCCTGTTTGCATTGAGCCCAGTGGTCACTCTGGGCCCTTTTGCCCTGTTCAGGTTTCCGTTGCTCAGGCCTGTTGCCTAAAAGCGGCCCCTACACCTACTTCTGGCCAACATTTTCCACCTTCTGTTTGCTGCTTTGCATTGGCTATGGGATATGAAAATTAGATGTTTGTGCCCATTAGAAATGTGCCCAAACTCAGAGTAAGGGTCCCGGAGTGAGCCCTGGGTAACTACGGAATGAACGAACATTAAAGCACCAATGCATTGGGGAGCCTGGGTGGCTCAGTCGGTTGAGTGTCTGGCTTCGGCTCAGGTCACGATCTCACAGTTTGTGGGTTCGAGCCCTGCATCGGGCTCTGTGCCTACAGCTTAGAGCCTGGAGCCTGCTTCAAATTCTGTGTCTCCCTCTCTCTCTGCTCCTCCCCTGCTCATGCTCTGTCTCCCTCTCTCTCCTTCAAAAATAAAAATAATAAAAAAAAATTAAAAACAAAGAACTAATGCATTGTATTTCTGTAGTGTCTATGCTTGGTAAAATTTATGTTGGCTGCTCAGAGGAATTTTCTGCTTCCTTTTTTACTTTCAATGACTTCACGGTTGAAGTTGATTGGTATGTAGTCTTCGGGTAAGTTAGCTATCAGTATACTATTTGTAATTCTGGGGATTAAATTAAGACGGGAAACAGTGAAAATTATAGGTTATTGTAACAGAAGACAACATTTTCTAAAAATGTGTGATCCTTTACACAGGCTTCGCTCAGCAGCGTACGTCTGTAATTTATGAAAGCTTGTGTGAAGAATGACGTGGGGGAAGACGCTGAATTGTAACATGCTTTATAAATGTTAAATATCTAGCCCTTTTGTCCATTTGAGATCTAACGGTGTAGATGGTCTGTTTTTCTGGTTTGCTACCGTTATCACACATTGCCCCACTTTCCGGATTGCGGGTGCTAATGCTGAAGGGTGTATGGACATGAGCAAGACAGAGTGCCCTCAAGTTGCTGACAGCCTATTAGGGGAAAGAAGCTATAAACACAGTATTGATGAGGAGCATGGATAGAGACCTGTAGTCTGGGCTCTGCTTCTAGTAGGCATGCCACTGAACTTCCTGGGTATGAGTTTACTCATCTGTAAAACAAGGGCTTTTTTTAATTAAATTTTTTTAAAATTTTAACTAAACTCTGTGCTGCACATGGGGTTTGAACTCACAACCCCAAGATCAAGCGTCACATGCTTGACCGACTGAGCCGGCCAGGCAGGCACGTAAAAAATAAGAGCTTTTAGATGACATGAGATTTAAAAGTATCATTCACTGGGGCGCCTGGGTGACTCAGCCGGTTGTGTGTCCAACTTCAGCTCAGGTCATGATCTCACATTTCGTGAGTTTGAGCCCCGCGTTGGGCTTGTTGCTGTCAGAGCAGAGCCTGTTTCAGATTCTCTGTCCCTCCCCCCCCCCCCCCCCCGCCACTTGCTCTCTCTCTCTCTCTCAAAAATAAACATTATATAAAAAGCAAATCTGTCAAACTATCATTCAGTGATTTTATGATAAATACCATAAAAATGTCTGACCCATGAGATCAGCTTTCTTTCTATGTCATTCAGTGCTATTTCTTTAGTAACTACCATGCAAGCTAGCACACAGTGGGTACTCGGTTGTTTACTGAATGACTGAATTGACAGAAACCATACTAAAGAGATCAGAGCAAGGGGAGCTCATTTTTGGATTGGGTGATCATTGAGGACGTTATGGAGGAGATAGTATTCGAAACAGACACTTAAAAGAGAGATTCTCAATTTTCAGGTGAGCATTTGGAGTGGGGTGCAGTCGAAGACACTTTGTATCCAAGGAAGGCTAGCTATATGGTGTAGTGGGAAGAATACAGGACTTGGAACCAGAAGATCTGAGTTCAAATTCAAGCTCTGCCACTCACTAGAATGTGTCCTTGGGTGAGTCACTAAACTTCTCAGAAGCTCAGTTTCCTTAGGTATAAAATGGGGATGATGATATCAATCCCTCGACAGATTTGTTACAAAGATCAGATGAGATGGTACAAGGTGTTATCATCTAATGCTCAAAACCCGTGAATCTGAAGGAGTAACACGAATCATACGTAGAAGCATGGGGTTAGAGAACGAGTATATCTGTGGGCCGGTGGATATTCTGTGTCGGTATAGGGGTGCAGCTGCAAAAGAAGTTGGATTCAGGCTGCCTAGAAACATGCATGGTGTGGTTAAAAGCGTGGAGCAATCTTCTTTTTCCTTCTCGTTCAATTAATTGAGTCATTTTCAGCGGAAGTTTCTTTACCTTTCTGCATGTGTCGACGGGGCTTTCAGAGAAAATTCCAAAACTCACTAACCATTTTTCCCCCCATATCCACATTTATCTCCAGCCAGTCACAGGCGTGGAATCCGCTTAACCCTTTTGGAAATAGGTAGAATTGCATTATTCAGTGATTCTAGTTCAAGTGACTTAAAAAGACAAAGGTACCCAATAGGCATTTAATGGTAGGGGTGCGGCTTGGTCCAGGTCAGCTCTTAATAATCTGAGACTGTCTTTGGGCACCAGGAGCACAGGGGTAGTTCTCTAAGCAGGCCATCTCTCTCTTCAGGGACCACTGCTAGCTGGGAACCGATGGCTTGTGTTCAGCTCAGGACAGTTCTCCGGAAATGTTCCCGTGCAAATCAATGATTGATTAATGGTGACTCACTTAAGCTGTTTTTAGGTAGCAAAGCGTCACCATGAAGGAAGACTGGTGGAAGCCGTCGACAGCAGCAAGAAATGCCAGCAAGCCAGGCCAGTGTATTATTGACCATTATTTTTATCCTTTCATTTGTACTTTATCCAAAAAAGGATTTGAGGTGACATGTAATGAAACACAAAGCGCAAGGTAAACAAAAATAAGTGAAGGCTTTGCTTAACCAACTGAGCCACTCAGGAGCCCCCCTGTAAGTGAAGGCTTTGGGTGTGAAGATGGAAAAAGGAAAATGGGCACGTGCCCGCCCTTGGCTGTGTCCTGTGAACCTGAGTATGGCTTTTCAGTGTGGCCCTTCCCTAGTTTTGATGGCTGATTTCGGGTGCATGAGCACAAGCTCTCTCTTCCTCTTCTGACTTACCCCGTGACTTGAAACTTCTGGCAAGATCTCTATTCTAGTGACATTGACTTGAAGGCTTGGATCTATCCCAGTTTATTGGGTCCCTCCAGTGCCAGCTCTCTGGGTCTTTCACCGGAAGCTGGAAGCCTTGGCTAATTAATGCATATTGGGGGGGAGGGAACGCCTAGGTGGCTTAGTCAGTTAGTTAAGCATCCTGTGTCAGCTCAGGTCATGATCATACAGTTTGTGAGTTCGAGACCCACGTCTGGCTTTTCATGGACGGCTCAGAGCCTGGAGCCTGCTTCAGATTCTGTGTCTCCCTCTCTCTCTCTCTGCCCCTCCCCTACTTGTGTTCTCTCTCTTTCTCAAAAATAGAATAAACATTAAAAAAAATGCACATGGGAAGTACTAGGATACTCTTATTCTCACTCAGGAGAGGGGCCTGAGTATCTGTTGAATTGGAAACTTAGCACCTCTTAGATTGTCCACCTTACATCATTAGAATTTATAGGAGACCGTGCTGGCAACCTGTAGGTAGTTCTTGGCCTCTCGTGGAGAGGATTTTACTTCTCCCCCTTAGACCTTCAATCTAATTTGATAATAGTATTATCATTCATGCAGTCAATAACATTGAACACCATCATCATGATTATCACTAATGATAGCTCAGGGCTGTACTAAAAGTAATTATGATTATGTTCTAGTGAATGTACGTGTGAGGAGTATAACTTAGCATAACTACCCAGTGGACTGCAGAACATCAGCAATCATATCATTAATAATTTAGTGTATGTTACAGTTGTCAAGAAGAGTTCAAGATTAATGTTATGGATTTATTTCGTTGACTTTTGGGGTGCAGCCTAATCTTTTCTGGTCATCAGGCATCTCAATTTTTAAATTTTTTTTTTTTCAACGTTTTTTATTTTTGGGACAGAGAGAGACAGAGCATGAACGGGGGAGGGGCAGAGAGAGAGGGAGACACAGAATCGGAAACAGGCTCCAGGCTCTGAGCCATCAGCCCAGAGCCTGGCGCGGGGCTCGAACTCACGGAGCGCGAGATCGTGACCTGGCTGAAGTCGGACGCTTAACCAACTGCGCCACCCAGGCGCCCCTCAGGCATCTCAATTTTTAATCGTGGACTATCTCATATGACTTATCACAGAGAATGAGATTCGTTGTGCTCTTTCATATGCTAGATTTCTAAATGGAATGTGGTAGAAAGGAAAGACTATTCTTTTATACCTGTAGGTATCACTGTGGCATGCACAGAATGGAAACCAAAATAATGAAATGTTTTGCTCTAGGGGGGGTTTTGGGTTTTGGTTGTATGATTGTTAGAAGTTCTGTGGTTCATGTCCTGGTGAGTTCTAGAAAGTTCTGATAAGTTTATTTCTATATGCTCTTCATTTTCCTTACTTGGAATTGCCTATCTTGTGTCTTAGTGAAATTTTCTTCATCAGCAAATCGATTCAGTCATTTTCAGCTAAAGTTTGCCTTTCTGCATGTATACTTTAAAAAAATTATATGTTTCAGGTGGACATTATAATTTGACACTTGTGTATGCTGCAAAGTGATCATCCCCTAAAGTTTCATTACCACCCATCACCCTACAAATTGACCTCCTTAACTCCTTTTGCCCACCCCCCCAGCCCCTTTCCCCTCTGGTAAACTAATCTGTTCTCTGTATCTGGGAGTTTGTTTTTCTTCTGTTTGTATGTTTGTATTTTTAGATCCCACATCTAAGTGATATCGTACAGTACTCATCTTTTTCCTTTTGACTTAATTCATGTAGCATAAAGCCTTCAAGTTCCATGCATGTTGTTGCACCTGGCAAGATTTTTTTTATGGCTGAGTAGTATTCCAATGTGTGTGTGTGTGTGTGTGTGTGTGTGCGTGTGTGTGTATACACACACGCACACACACACTCATACACCCCATTGTCTTTATCCATTCTTCTACTGATGGACATTTAGGTTGCTTCTGTATCTTAGATATTGTAAATAATGCCACAGTGAACATAGGGATGCATTTGTCTTTTCAAATTGGTGTTTTCATATTCTTCAGAAAATTACCCAATAGCAGAATAGCTGGATAATATGGGAGTTCCATTCTTAATTTTTTAAAAAAAATTTTTAATGTTTATTTATTCTTGAGAGAGACAGAGAGGCAGAGCATGAGCCAGGGAGAAACAGAGAGGGAGGGAGACACAGAATCCGAAGCAGGCTCCAGGGTCTGAGCTGTCAGCACAGAACCTGATGCGGGGCCCTAACTCACCAACCACAAGATCATGACCTGAGCCAAAGTCGGACGCTTAACTAACTAAGCTACCCAGGCACCCCTCCATTCTTAATTTTTTGAGGAATCTCCATACTGGTTTCCATAGTGGCTGCAGCAATTTACAATCCCATGAATAGTATACAAAGGTTCCCTTTTCTCCACATCCTCTCCAGCATTTGCTCTTTCTTGTCTTTTTGATAATAGGCATCTAAGACATGAGGTGATACCTCATTGTGGTTTTGATTTGCCTTTTCCTAATAATTCGTGATGTTGAACATCCTTCTGTGTGTCTGTTGGCCATCCGTATGTCTTCTTTGGAACGATGTCTGTTCAGGTCTTCTGCCTATTTTTTGAGTTGTTTCTTTGTTGTTGAGCTGTAGGAGTTCTTTATATGTTTTGGACATCAACCCCTTATCAGATGTATGATTTGCACGTATCTTCCGCCATTCAGTAGGTTGCCTTTTTGTTTTGATCGTGGTTTCCTTCACTGTGCAGAAGCTTTTTAGTTTGATGTAGTCCCAATAGTTTATTTTTGCTTTGGTTTCCCTTGCCTTTGGAGTCTGAGCCACAATAACATTGCTAAGACCAATGTCAGGGAGCTTATTGCCTATGTTTTCTTCTAGGAATTTTATGGTTTCAAGTCTTACATTCAAGTATTCAATCTGTTTTGTATTCCTTTTTGTGTATAGTATAAGATGGTCGTCTGATTTCTCTTTTGCATGTAGTTGACCAATTTCGCCGTTTATTGACGAGCCTCTCCCTTTTCCATTGCGTGTTCTGGGCTCCTTTGTTATAAATTGTCTATATATGTCTAGGTTTATTTCTGGGCTTTCAGTTCTGTTTTTAAAAATATAATTTATTGTTAAGTTAGCTAACATACAGAGTATACAGTGTGCTCGTGGCTTTGGGAGTAGATTCCCATGATTCATCCCTGGGCGTTCAATCCTGTTCCATTGATCTGTGTATCTGTTTCTGTGCCAGTACCATAGTGGTTTTTTAATGTTTATTCATTTATTTTGACAGAGAGCGAGAGCGAGCACGCGTGCGCACATGTGCTCAAGTGGGAGAGGGGCAGAGAGGGAGAGAGAGAGAATCCCAAGCGTGCGCTGCACTCTCAGCGTGGAGCCCGACGTGGGACTCCATCCCACCAACCGTGAGATCATGACCTGAGCCAAAATCAAGAACTGGACTCGAACCTGGCTGAGCCACCCAGGTGCCCCCATAGTGTTTTCATTATTGCAGCTTTGTAGCATAGTTTGAAATCCGGGAGCGGACTACGTCCAGCTTTGTTCTTCTTAAGATTACTTTGGCTATCCAGGACCTTTTGTGTAGGTTCCGTATAAATTTTAGCATTATTTGTTCCAGTTCTGTGAAGTATGCCATTGGAATTTTGATAGGGATTGCACCGAATCTGTAGATTGCTTTGGGTAGTGTGAACATTTTAACAGTATTTTCCAGTCCACAAGCACGAAACATCTTTCCGCTGTGTTTCTGTTTTTACTTTATTTCATCAGTGTCTTACAGTCTTCAGCGTATGGGTCTTTCACCTCCTTCGTTAAGTTTATTCCTGGGTATTTTATTCTTTTTGATGTAAACATAAACGGGACTGCTTTGTCAATGTCTCTGATAGTTTCTAATTATGTGTGTAGCTGTTACTTGTATGTAGCAAACATCAGTTCTGATGAGTAGCAGAAATCCTTTGAAAGATTTCTTTAACTAGCCTTAGGTAATACCTTGAGGTTAGGGGAGTGAAAGGACTACGTTGAAGGGCTTACTAGAGCCTCTGTAGGGAGCAGGCATCGAGGGAGAAGCATTGGAAATAGGAGAAGTTAAGAGACAAGACAGAATTATAGGCCATGTTCCTAAGGCATGGCTGCCCCACAGTGGAAAGTGTAGTATCTAGCAGAGTGCAGTGAACTCTTCTTTGACCAAAGGTTATATGGAAATCTTCAGAATTCCAGCTTGTCTGCGTGTATGCGGGTAGGAGGGGGGCATGTGGCGGGTTTGGATGACGTTCTTAAATCAAGTAGAGAATATCTTTTGGTTCTTTTGGAGAAGGTCCTCAAGCAATCGATAGATCCGCTGAGAGCAGGGTTTAAAATCCTATAGGAGAAGCCTGAACAGTTCTGGGATGGGGTATGGCTGGTTTGCAAAGGTGATATTAAGCCCTAGCAGGAAACTGGGACAGAAGCCCATGCAAAAACACGACCAGTTTCGGAAGCATTCTAAGGAAATCGTGACAGAGCATTCCAGAACTTAGTTCTACTCAATGTACATTCGCCAAGCATTTACCGTGTGCCAGATTCTGAGCCAGACATTGAGGATACAATGCCCATAGACCGTAAGGAACTGAAAGGCCAGCGGATAGAGTATGTACCAGGCTGACCGAGGATCATACGAGGGCAGGAAGACACAGTCTTGATCCCATCTCTTGGTGTAGCTGGGGCTCCCATAAGACTCTGAACTCTAGTCGGGATTGGTTTTAACATTTAGCATATATTCCCTGCCTAGCGCATTATTAGTGCTTAGAACTTATAGGTAGAGAGATAAAAATGTATAGATAGGTAGCTTAAAATTTATAGGTGGATGGATGGGTGGATGGATAGATGGACAGATACACAGATGGAGACATACATTGACGGAAATGAAACCCAGTGGTTCCAACGGAGCGGGGTTGCAGAAGGCAAGGGCTTATAGTTTATAGCAATTAAACACCCTTTTATCCTTGGAGAGTCACGCGAGGAGCATTTAACACTCAAGGTCCCGGTAAACAGATTGGTGCAGCTTCTTGTCACTGTGCATGTTTTCCGAGCTATGAAAAATCTATAGCTGACTAAAAATCCCTGAGTAATCTTGCTTAGGATCAAAAAGCTTTCATGAACGTCTTTAATCTGTGTAATGAAATCTCAAACTATTTTCTATGCCTTTATTGCTTCAGTAACCCAAATCCCCAGAGAACCCAGTGAATTAGAATGTGGCCTAAAATCAAGAGCAAAGAGTCATCAATCAAACACGGAGATTATTTGGGGAACAGAAATGATTTGAATACCAAAGAAGAAGCGCTTGTTGACAGAAGTAACACCTTTGTAACTATTGTTTCATTGGTCCTGTAGGCCGCAGAACAAATCAAGAGCCTACGTCGTATCAAAAAGAAATTTGAGGTGCTCCTGGGCGGCTCAGTCAGTTCAACATCTGACTCTTGGTTTCAGCTCAGGTCATGACGTCACGGTTTGTGGGCTCGAGCCCTCTGTCGGGCTCTCCTGCTTTCTCTCTCCTTCTCTCTCTGCCCCTCCCCTGCTCACGGTCTCTTTCTCTCAAAATAAATAAATGAACTTAAAAAAAACATTAAAAAAAAAGAAATTTTATTTTAGGCTTCTCTCCGCCACCTTGATTTTCTGGAAGTTCAACTTACTCTCTCTGAACCTTGGTGCTTTGTTGACTCCTTGCCTTGTACCCCATTTGTGATGTCCTCCATCTTTTCCCCCCTAAGTTTCACCGAGAAATAATATTTTCCATCTTGAAGAAGTGCTCCACGCTTATTTTTTCCCCATACTCTTCTCTCTGCCGAATCAGGTTGTCATCTACCAGAGGCTCTTTTAGTGAGTCCCTCTTGGGAGAGCCTAATTTAACAAACAGTTCCCAAATGTCAGCGGCTTAACACCATAAATATTCGCTTCTCGGTCATACAGAATCTAGCGTTGAGGTTCCTGGCAAGTCCATTGTCATGGGCAGCTCTCTTCTTTTTTTTTTTTTTTTTTTTTTTTTTTTTTTTTTTTTTTTTTTTTTTTAATTTTTTTTTCAACGTTTTTTTTTTATTTATTTTTGGGACAGAGAGAGACAGAGCGTGAACGGGGGAGGGGCAGAGAGAGAGGGAGACATAGAATCGGAAACAGGCTCCAGGCTCCGAGCCATCAGCCCAGAGCCCGACGCGGGGCTCAAACTCGCGGACCGCGAGATCGTGACCTGGCTGAAGTCGGACGCTTAACCGACTGCGCCACCCAGGCGCCCCGGGCAGCTCTCTTCTTGATGGTGGCTCCAGGATGCAGTCTCCTTCCACCTTGTGATGTTGTCATCTTCGGTATGAGTCTCCATGGTTACTGGATCAGGGGGAAAAAGTGCAAGGATGGAATACCAGAAATGGTACCTACTCCACCTCTGCTTTCATTCCATTGGCCAGAACTAGTCACATGGCCCCACATAGATGCAGGAGGGAGTGGGCAATGTTCCCTCTGGCTGGGCACTTCCTTTCCAATGACAACAGTACATTGCTGGTGGTTGTTTCACCACCCTTTGAAAACACTGTTCCACGAGAGTGCCTCAGCTCTTCTGATCCCTAAGGGAGCTGCTCTGTTTCTCTTCCATCTGATCTGTGTGTAATCACAAGGTCCTCCGCAAGTCAAAGCCACTGGTAAGAAATGCAGTCCTTTCTGTGAATTTAAATAATGTGTCTGGAGAATTAGGTGCCTCTGTATGGGCATAGCTGCAACAACATACCGTTGATGCATTCTGGAGCCAGAAAACCCCCTTGTAAAATTGGACCCACCACTTAGAGGATAAAAATGCCCCAATGCAATAACTGACAATAATTTCAGCTCAGATGTTCGTATTTATTAACTATCATGAGTTTGGGGAATAAAAACCTCGATCTGCTTTTCCTAGAAGCTAGGTGTTGATGGGCCCAGTTGAGTCCCACGAGTTGTATTCTCTGGTAGTGGTTTCTGACACTTGCATGTACAAGAGTGACTCTCACATTTTGGTAAAGCGCCTCTGTCTTAAACATTTTGCTATGGGGTCACCTTTCAGCATAACACATCAGCAAAAAAGGCTAAATGTATGCATATATGGATGGATCCTTCTGAAGGCTGAAAATACTGCGTTTGATTGTCCTGACTCCCCGGAGTCTATTAACTTGCAGAGACCAAGGAATAACCTAGGGTTCTTAATCTTCTGCACTTAATTCAGGTCCTGTTATTTACATAACCATTTATTTCCTGACCAAGGCCTGCTGTTCTCCAAAGATAGGGGAATGGTTAAATAAATTATGCTTCATCTCTATGTTGGAGTATTAAGAAAGCTTTAAATTTTGTTTCTCAGAATTTTTAATGACCATTAGAAAATGCTCATTTCATATATATGTGTGTGTGTGTGTGTGTGTGTGTGTATATGTATATGTATATACATATGTACATATGTGTGTACATATATAGAAGTGATCTCGATTTGTGTATATGCATATGCATAGCAAAAAAAATTGGAAGGAAATATATCAAAATTTTAACTGTGGTTATCTTTGCACAGTGGGATTATGGGTGACTCTCAGTCTTTATATTTTTCTGTGTTTTTCCAGAGTTTAAAAATGAGCATGAATTGCATATGAGGAAAATATTAATCACAATACCTGTCGGTCAAGTCTACCATCTAACTGTTCTTGTGGAAATTACTAGAGGCTAGTAGAAAAGGGAACTTTGTCTTAAAGTGGTTGAACCCTGTATCTTTTTTTTTTAAAGTTCATTTTTTTTGAGAAGGAGAGAGAGTGCGGGTGGGGAAGGGAAGAGAGAGAGCAAGAGAGAGAATCCCAAGCAGGCTCCTCGCCGTCAGCGCAGAGCCTGATGTGGCTTGGGGCTCCAGGTCACGAATCACGAGATCATGACCTGAGCTGAAATCAAGAGTCGGATGCTCAACTGACAGAGCCACCCAGGTGCCCCAGATCCTGTGTTTTTAAACGGAATAAAAGGTAGAATGACCTACCATCCAAAATAATGGCTTTATCACTTTTTCCCCCACTCCCAAATTTTACTGGTGAAACTTAACTAGCCCTTGTAGATAAATCTTTCCATGTGAACTGCAGTTTTGCTTTTTCATTGCAGAAGCTTGTTATAGAATTATAAATTGTAGGGGTGCCTGGGTGGCTCAGTTCGTTAAGCGTCTGACTCTTGATTTTACTCAGGTCGTGATCTCACGGTTAGTGGGTTCGAGCCCCCCATCAGGCTCTGTGCTAGCCGTGTGGAGCCTGCGTGGGATTCTCTCTCTCTGCCCCCCTCCACCTCCCGTGCTTGGGCGCAATGCCTCTGCGTGCTCTCGCACAAGCTCTCTTTCTCTTTGAAAATAGTTAAACTTAAAAATTCCTTTAAAACAAGATGTAGCAGTACATACCAGAATTGTTAGGAAATGTCGGCCTCCAGGTGGAGAGCATCAGTCTTTAATGTCTTACTTCATAGGAGAAGCCAGTATGGCATAAGCGACCTACCACAGGCTTGAGAGTCCTGGGCCCCAGTCTTGGCTCTGTTACGTACTTACTACTGGCTGTGTGAGTTGGAGCTAGTTACTTAAAGCGTCTGAAACTTGTGTCCTTATTTACAGACTATACATAATACCTGTCTGGCATGTTTATTTTGATGGTTACAGATAAGAAACGTAAGCCTAGCTCACTTGCTTAATTGCCTAATTGCTTCAGCAGCTTAATTGCTGTTGCTGCTGCTTTCGTTACTACTACAGTCGTTACTCCTAGCACTGTTATAACCATGGCCTTCACCTCTGCCGGTAGGAATGCTAACTACTGTCTAGCTGTGCTGAAGTCGGCCAGGTCGGTTTTGAGTAGTCTAACTTGCAGTAGCAGTCAGGGTTATATTCAGCTGCTTTCCAAGAACAGGACAGGCCTTCTCACCCATCGCCCCCGTCTCTTCCATCTGGCGATTAAGGAGTTAAATTCTAGCCAAGCAAGGGACATCCGGACCACCTAGGTCCAGCCCTCAGGCCTCCATCTTTCTGATTGTTCATCGAAGATAAATAGTTTGAATACTGTATCTGATTCTAGTCAAATAAAAACTAAGGGGAGTCATTTATTTCCTGTGTTAAAGAGGAAGACAATACCATCATGGCCAACTGTGTTCAAAGACCGAAGCCTCGAAAAGTAGATTTCCGGGAAATGTAAGTTGCTGGATCAAATCTTTATTCTTCTTCTTCTCACTCTGTGAGTTCCTCCCCCGAATGGCTCTGTGTTCAGGACAGTATCGGTGAATGCAGCTGCTGTGGTCCTTGGGAAGCATCTTTACCGAGAAGGAGGGACGCCAGTGACACCAATTGGAAGTTTTCCTTTCTGATTTCATTTTCTAAGAGATAGAAAATGTGTCTCACCACAAGCAAACGAAACAAAAAACAAAAAAAAAAAAAACCCAAAACTATTCACTATTAGTTCTTAACTCTTCTCTTGTTGGGATTTTAGGAGAGAAGCCAGAGACTGATATAAACCATGACTCAACATGAACTTTCTGTGTGGTCATTTATGTACATTGTCCGGCCCCATTATTACATTGCAAATCAAGATCAATGAAGACAATCTCACTCAAGCATTCAGTTCTTGAACTATCATCAATATTCTTATGCAGTTTAATTTGAGAGCTTGGTTATAATTGTATCAAAAAGGGAGAGAGATAAATCTTCCTTGAATTAGATGATCTTCATGAGATATAGTGTGGAATAGTCTCCAAAAATAATTTTAGTCTAACCCAAGCTCTTAGAATTAAAATGTCTGGACTATACATTTGTCTTTTGTTCTTGGGGCACCTGTCTGGCTCAGTCAGAAGAGCATACGACTCTTGATCTTGGGGTCGTGAGTTCGAGCCCCACATTGGGTGTAGAGATTAGTTAAAAAAAAAAAAAGTAAACTTCAAAAAAAAATTGTCCTCCATTTTCAAGCCTAGAAGGAGAGTTAAGGATGAACTTTCCTTGCCTCTGCATAGAGTTAAATGAAGTAGAACTCTCCTATGGGCTTAATGTTTGTGTCTCCTCAAAATTCATATATGTAAGCCCTAACTCCCAATGTGATGGTATTAGAAGGTGGGCCTTTGGGCTGTAATTAAGATTAGCTGAGGTCAAGAGGGTAGAGCCCCAATAATAGGATGAGTGCTCTTGTAAGTAAAGGAAAAAATACCAGAGCCTCCTCTCTTGGACGTGTGAAGACACAGTGAGAAAAGAAGGCGGCTGTCCATAAGGTACAAAGGGAGCCCTGAGCAAGAACCAAATTTGCCAGCCCCTGGATCTTGCACTTCCTGGCCCCCAGAACTGTGAGAAATAATGTTTGTTGTTTGCACTATTCAGTCTATAGTATTCTGTTACTGCATCTTGTGCAGACTAAGACAAACTCCATGACACCCAACCTTTCTGTAACACAGGTTCAGTTTCATTCCTGGCCAAAGCATGTGCTCCAAATACAACAACTGCGTATTGAAACTGATACCAATATTCTCCTTTAAGACCAGCATTATATTAGGATTTTAGGTGTCACTTGTATAGGGTTAGGTTTCTTGTAGGAGCATGGAGTTGTATTTTACCTGCGCCACACAATTCGTCATGCCTGAGGTTGCTGGTCTGTGCCTTGAGAAGTTCTTCATGAAGATCAAGTCATTTGGACAGTGGTTAGCCTGAGCTGGCCAGGGCGAAGCGAGGTATTGGATCCAGGAGAAGACAGATCATCCTTTTGAGTATCGGTGTTTGTGCCTGGGGAGTTGACAGAGCAATGTTAGACACTGTGGACATAGAGATAAGATAGTATTGCTTCTTGAGACTCTTGTGCTCGCAGCCAGGAGAGGCCCATGACAGTAGTCATTTGTTTTGACAACTCCTTGAATGCTTCTTCTGTTTTTAAAGTTGAACAACGTCAAGCCACCTCCTCAGCCTACCTAGTCGGCCAATCTATAATTAAGGAGATCAGATTGTTGCAACTTTAGCTTCCAACCTTTCTGTGGTCTTTAAAACAAATTCTGCTATTAATATTTCATCCACAAGACTGTATTTAGTTTTCTGAATGTTCCTTGTCTTTTTAGCATTGTGTTCTTATACACGCGTCCAATTTTTAGTCCTTCATTCTCATTTTATGGTGTTTAGGAAGGAACCGTGTGTGGTTTAGGTCACCACAACTGGAAGCCCCCCAACAAACGCCGTTTTAGCCTTTCCTAGAGACTGCCCAGGTCTCTCCCCCATCTACTCAGTTAATCCCATCAGACTTAATGCCCCATGTCAATTCCAGCCTGCTGGACCGTGTTCCCTGCTATTCCAGCTGCTACTGTTTATGGAGAGGATCTGCTCCACACAAAGAAACCACTCGTAACAGGTTTGACTTGTTTTCTACCTGTATAAGCCTTGGCCTACTGGATTTTGGAATTGGGTAGAATTGAGTTCAGATCCTGGTACTGCCATTTACTTACCCCATGGGATAGGAAAAAAATCAATGAACTTCTTTGAGCCTGAGTTTTTGTAGCTGTAAAAAGGACATACTATCATTGTCCGAGTTCTAGACTGTCTTGAAGAGAAAAAATTTGCCCTTCAAGATTCTTCTGGCTAGCCGAAGAATGAAATTGACATGAGACAAATTAATAGGAGAAAAGGGAACAAAGCTTAATAACATGTATATGCCCCATATACATGGGAGGGACCCAAGAAAACTCCCTGAAATGACTGAAGCCATCACCTTAAATACCATCTCCAGCTAAAGGCCAAGGAAGTTGTTGGGGTGGGGAGTCAGTTATGGGAGGTGACCAGAAAAAGCACAGTAACTAAGGATAAAGTTGTTATGCAGATTTAAGTCACTGCCTTCTTCCTTGATGACTGATGCTAGAAATTAAGTCATTCCCCGCTTCCTGGTACAGCCTTACAAATGGAGATTTTCTTTATACATGTAAATATTTCCTATAAAAGGGTAACTTCTAGTCAGTTTTCAGAGTTTCTCCTGTGTCTGCTAGTTCTTAAAAATAACCAGCCTCAAATAATCAATATGTCAAAGAGGCGTATCTTTAGGGCCGCAAAATTTGCTCCCCTACAACTATATGAGTTGAAAGTTTAGCAACATTTTACAGGTTACCAACCCTATAATAGATACAGTAAAGGCTGAACAACTGTGTATGTGCACAATTGGTTACCTCAATGCGGGGGGGGGGGGGCAAGCAAATCAGCTATTCGGTATTAAATACAACAGAAGTATTTAATTTATTAGAAAGGCCGAATCGACTAATTTAATCAGTATAATCAGGAGAGACGTTTGTGTGGAAAATTTCCCTGAGTTAAAACAAATGAATAATTTATTGGGTTTACCAACTCAGCAGCATCTTTAGATTAGTGGCTTACTAAACTGAAAGCATTCTCAATTTGAAATGTATCAACTATTTGGGTGTTTGCAAACTTGGATTTGCAAACACCCAAATAGTTGATACATTTCAAATTGCGTTCATTCAAATGCAATGAATAAGTACACAGGCCTCGTATGGCCCTTTTCTAGGCCGTGAAATGAAAAGGTGGGAGGGTGAGTGGTAAATAAAAATACATGGCCCCTGCTCAGAAGGAACACACAAGAGAGGCTACAAGATGGGCAACTTAAATCACTACAACGAGCATAATACACGCTGAATAATTTTGTTTTGAAATTTTTTGAGAGAGTGTGAGCGAGGGAGAGGGGCAGAGGGAGGGATACAATCTTTTTAAAATTTTTTAAAAAATTTACATCCAAGTTAGTTAGCATCTAGTGCAACAATGATTTCAGGAGTAGATTCCTTAATGCCCCTTCGCCATTTAGCCCATCCCCCCCCCCACACCCCCTCCAGTAACCCTCTGTTTGTTCTCCGTATTTAAGAGTCTCTTATGTTTTGTCCCCCTCTGTGATTTTTGATATTATTTTTGCCTCCCTTCCCTTGTATTCATCTGTTCTGTGTCTTAAAGTACCTCATAGGAGTGAAGTCATATGATATTTGTTTTTCTCTGAGTAAGTTTGCTTAGCATAATACCCTCTAGTTTCATCCACATAGTTGCAAATGGCAAGACGTCATTCTTTCTGATCGCTGAATAATACTGCAGTGTGTGTGTATGTGTGTGTATCACCTCTTCTTTAGGGAGGGATACAATCTTAAGCAGGCTCCATACTCAGTGCAACGACCCTATGTGGGGGTCAACCCCATGATCCTAGGGCCACAACCTGAGCTGAAATCAAGCGTCAGGGGGCGCCTGGTTGGCCCAGTTGGTTGAGTGTCTGACTCTTGATTTCAACTCAGGTCATGATCTCACAGTTTGTGGGGTTGAGCCCCACGTCGGTTTCTGCACTGACAGCACAGAGCCTGCTGGGGATTTCTCTCTCTCCCTCTCTCTCTGCCCCTCTCCCTGCTCACAATCTCTCCCTGTCTCTCTCAATAAAGAAATAAATAGAAAGGAGTCAGGTACTCAACTGACTGAGCTGCCCAGGCACCCTCTACACTTGAATACATTCTAAGAGCTCATAGTTGTCAGGGGGTTTTTTTTGTCCCCCTTGCTACACTTGTAGGTTAGAGGTAGGGGATGGCATTCTGGAGGGAGTGGGCTTTCAGTTGGGCTTTTCTTAAAAATTTTATTTTTAAAGTTTTATTAATTAATTAATTAATTAATTAATTTATTTATTTATTTTGAGAGAAAGAACCAGCAGGGAAGGGGCAGAGAGAGGGAGACAGAGGATCTGAAGCAGGCTCTGTGCTGTCGGCAGAGAGCCCGCCGCGGGGCTTGAACTCCTGACTGTGATTTCATGACCTGGGCCGAAGTCAGGCACTTAACCGACTGAGCCACCCAGACGCCCTTCGTCTTGGCTTTTAAGGGACATGGGCTCCTTGTTGTATTCTTTTATAAGATGGTCAGTCAGGTGCAGTCACAAGGGGAGGCAGAGGAGAGGCTCGGGGAAATGAAGTTTATGACGCTCCTAGGGTAAGAGACCTGAATCCCAGCCCGCCATATAGGGCCACAGGAGGAGGACACCAGGTGGTCAGAAGGCAGAGGTGGTCAGAAGAGAGGACTGAGGGAAGTTTTAGGCGAGGCCTTTGTTGGGGTTTCTGAGGGAAAGGCAAGGGAGGGTGAACAGTTTAGGATCAGCTCGTTGGAATAATTCCCATGGGCTTCGAGCAATCCGGATGATCTCTAGTTGTCAGGCATCAGTGCCCCACCAGGATTAAGGCACAGGAATATTGTTTCCTCGGGTGTAGGGACCAGAGGGAGGAGGTATGGCTTCGGATTAGTTGGTTTATATGTCAATGGCACGCTCCTGGCTTGGCCCTTGGAGGGCCAGACTCTTTCCGGCAAGAAAGGTATTTTTTTTTTTTTTTAAGGATGTCAAAACATCATAATATATAGGAAATTCAAAATATTTGGAAGCGTATTTCTTGGGCTGTTCGTTTGGCTTTGGAGTCTGTAGGGAGCCAGCAGCACAAAGGCACAGGAGGCAAGCTGGTAGCCGGAGTTCTAACGGGAGAAGCAAAGCTGTTCTTACATGTGGTTACAAATATTAAGGCTGATGATCTATAGCCCCGTGGCCGCCTTTTGTCGGGGTCTGGAGGTTTGGGTCAGCTGATCTCCGACAGGCCCGAGGCAGCTGTTGTGTCTAATACATCTTTGCTTGAACAATTGGATTAAGGTGATGTTTTGATATATCGCCGGTCATTTTTTATAGCCCCAAATCTCTGACATTCTTGGCTTCCTAAATGATTGTATTCCCGCTGGCTGTGGCAGCCATATGAGTGCAGCCTTTTGAGAGTCAGAGGAACATAAATACACCTTCTAGCCCTTATCCGGGAGTGTTCTGACATTGGCTTCCATTGGCCACCTTCCTGGTGAAGCACTACAGGAAGGAATGCTGATAACTCACTTGCTTATTTTGTTTTTTTTTTTTGACATTTCCCCCCCCTACAGATTGGAGTGTCCTATTGTTTTTTATTCTAACAGATGGCAAAATAGTAGCATTGAAGAAAATTTCAAATCAGATACACTCTGATACCTCCGTGGTTTATTCCTCGGGTGTTACGAGCCCGGTTGGCAATGGTAGGGGTAAGGCTCTGTCTCATACTCAAGGGCCCAGACGGACAGTCTGCCATCGTCAACACATGGTTTCTTGTTATTGACATCCAGCTGGCAGACAAGGAAGGAAGCCGCACAGGAGATGTGCGTGGGCCAGGCAGGGAGGTCGTTCACATTTCTTCTACCCAGGTCAGTCGGCCAGAACTCGGCCACATGGCTCTACCTGGATGCAGGAGGAACTGGGACATATACAGACAGGGCAGGCACTTCCCAGCATCAACTCACTTTGGTGCAGCTACACGCAGCTACTGTTTCCTTTCCTTTCCTTTCCTTTTTTTTTTTTTTAGTTTACATTCAAGTTAGTTAACATATAGTTTAGTACTGGTTTCAGTGGTAGAACCAAGTGATTCGTCACTTACGTATAACACCCAGTGCACATCCCAGCAAGTGCCCTCCTTAATTCCCATCACCCATTTACCCGCCCCCCCCACCTCTCCTCCAGCATCCCTCAGTTTGTTCTCATTCTGTATACTTTTTAAATGTGTATTTATTTTGAGAGAGAGCACGAGTGGGGGAAGGGCAGAGACAGAGGGGGACAGAGGACCCGAAGTGGGATCCTTGCACTAACAGCAGCAAGCCCGACGCGGGGCTTGAACTCACGAACTGTGAGATCAGGACCTGAGTCAAAGTTGGACGCTCAGCTGACTGAGCCACCCAGGCGCCTTGGTCTCTTAAAGAGTCTCTGTGGTCTGCTTCCCTCACTGTTTTATCTTATTTTTTCTTCCCTTTCCCCATGTTCATCTGTTGTGTTTCTTAAATTCCACATATGAATGAAATCATATGATAGTTTTCTTTCTCTGACTTACTTCACTTAGCGTAATACACTCTAGTTCCATCCACATTGTTGCAAATGGAAAGGTTTCATTCTTTTTGATTGCCGAGTAATATTCCATTGCATATATATATCACCTCTTTATCCATTCATCAGTCGCTGGACATTTGGGATCTTTCCTAATTTGGGTATCGTCGATAGTGCTGCTATAAACGTGGGGGTGCATGGGTCCCTTCGAAACAGCACCCCTGTATCCCTTGGATAAATGCCTAGTAGTGCAATTGCTGGGTCATAGGGTAGTTCTATTTAAAGAAATTTTTTTGAACGTTTATTTATTTTTGAGAGATACAGAGTGCGAGTGGGGGAAGGGCAGAGAGAGAGAGGGAGACACAGAATCCTAAGCAGGCTCCAGGCTCCGAGCTGTCAGCACAGAGCCTGACGTGGGGCTCGAACTCACAAATTGTGAGATCATGACCTGAGCTGAAGTTGGACGCTTAACCGACTGAGCCACCCAGGTGCTCCATGGTAGTTCTATTTTTAACTTTCTGAGGAACCTCCACACTGTTTTCCAGAGCGGCTGCACCAGTTTGCATTCCCACCAACAGTGCAAGAGGGTTCCCATTTCTCCACATCCTCCCCAACACCTGTTGTTTCCTGAGTTGTTGATTTTAGCTACTCTGATGGGTGTAAGGTGGTATCTCCTTGTGGTTTTGATTTGTATTTCCCTGATGATGGGTGATGTTTACACACAGCTATTGTTTTAAATTTGGCATCGTTGCAATTATAATCATCGTGTATCTTGCTTTTTCACTTTATATATTAAAACCTTTCCTATTTGTGTAGTTCGCATAATTATTTTTAGTGCTACGATAGTATTCTATTGACGAATCATAATTTATGAGGCCGTGTCTTATTGGACCTCTGGATTATTTTTCTGGTTTTGAGACTTACACAATTTCCGTGAACATTCTTCTGCTTCAAGATTTATCCCCCTGGGGCGCCTGGGTGCCTCAGTCGGTTAAGTGTCCGACTTTGGCTCAGGTCATGATCTCATGGTTCTTGAGTTCGAGCCCTGCATTGGGGTCACTGCTGTCAGCACGGAGCCTGCTTCAGATCCTCTGTCCAATCCTCTGTCCCCATTTCTCTTTGTCCCTCCCCTGCTCACGCTCTCTCAAAAATGAATAAACATTTTTTAAAAATTGCTCAGTAGTGTCTAAAAGTGTGCGGGTCATGAACGACCAATGAAGACTGAGGGATTGTTGCCAACTGGGGAGGAATGAAGAGAAATAACAACTGAATGCAAGGTGGGATCCTGGAACAGAAAGAGGGCATTTGTGGAAAATGTGGTGAAATTTGAATAAGGCATGTAGTTCATCGTATTTCGTTAATGTTAATTTCCTGGTTTTGATGATTGTACTATGGTTATGTAAGATGTTAACATTAGGAGAAGCTAGATAAGGGGTAGATGTGAACCCTATTGTTTTTGCAGTTTTTCTGCTGGGAAAATTCCTCTCTGAAGATCTCTGGTCCCATCCCTGAGGGCAAGACTTGCCTGGTTTTCAAGGGGAGGAACTTGATTCCCAGCCTAATGACTATTTCCATAGGATGCACACATTTATTATGTCTTTGGTGGGTTACCAATCTACAGATTTATAAGTCTATAAATAAAAATGATCTGGTATCACTAGGCCTGGAACCTCAGAATTATACTGTTTTTGCATGCTTCTAGATGGGTGTTGTCTCTCTCAGGCTCTGCTTCGGGCTTTGTGTAATGACACGTGGTGAGCTCTTGTATGTTGAATGGCAGAAGGCCAGGCCAGTTACCATGGTCTCCCTCAGCCTGCAAGGGGTGTCACAGAGCTATTGCCACCAGGATCCTTTTGCTTCCTATCTCCGAATAGCTCCCGAAGCACCCCTGCAGACAGTAAAAGCCTCGGTTGTCCCTCTAACTCACAGGGTGGATGTCTCCCGTCAAGCATTCTCCTGGCCAGGGTCTGTCTCCGCACAAGCAGGAGGAGAAAGACTTACATGCTGGAATAGTACAGGCAGCACATGTTCAACAACTGAAATCAACTTGAAATTGCCCTAAGTGATGACCCTGTAAAGCAGTTCTGACATGGGAGACTTGCAGTTAAAGCCTCATTGTAGGGTCAAAAATAAATATTGGGCTGTCTTTCCCCCGTTCCTCTTTATCATAGATTGACCATCTAATTCGTTTTAATAGAAGTGAACATTATATGAAAATGACATAGGCTAGCTATAAAAATTCAAGCGACGCAAGAAAGTACAAAGAATATATTTAAAACAAAATCTGAAGTCTCAGTGCTCAGAAATGAGTGATATTATCACACTTTGTAGCCATTGTTATAGTTCGCGCTCTCTATAAAGACAGAAGTACGAATGGATGTGTAGGTGTGCAGATAGACACAAATTTAAAACGATTGGATCGTAGAGAAGCATGTTACTATTTTAAGAAAAGTATTAGATTTTATTTTTCCTAGATTTATTTTTCTTTTTTTAATGTTTTTTTTTTTTTTTTTTTTTTTTTTTTTTTTGAGAGAGCATGAGCGGGGGAGCAGCAGAGAGAGAGAGGCAGACACAGAAACTGAAGCAGGCTCTAGCCTCTGAGCTGTCGGCACAGAGCCCGACGTGGGGCTCGAACCCACGAACTGCAAGATCATGGCCTCAGCCAAAGTTGGACGCTTGACCAACTGAGCCACCCTGGCGCCCCAGTTTTCCTGCATTTAACACAAAGTAAGATAGGGCTGAGGAAATCACTGAACATGAGAGAAAACTTTCTTTGCCGTGCAGTTGTACTTCTCAAAAGATCCCTTTAAGGTTGAGAAAACAGATTCTTAAGATCATTAAGAGACTGAAGTAAGTATTTGTTATAGGATTCCATATTTCAACTTTAACTTTATGAATCCGTATTAATATTGGGTTCTCTTACCATTTGTCTCACTTCCTTTGTTTCACCTCTCAGTGTTTGGTGCTTGTTTTGGTTTTATGTCATCAGGGCTTATAAATGTTTATGTGTTCCTTTGAAATCGCAGTTCCCTCAGTTTTTGTTTTTAAGTAGGCTCACAGCTACCCAGCCCTGAGATCAAGACCTGAGCTCCGATCGAGAGTCAGTCCTTTATTAAAAAAAATTTTTTAATGTTTATTTATTTTGAGAGAGAGAGAGAGTGCAAGCAGAGGAGGGGCAGAGAGAGAGGGAGACACAGAATCTGAAGCAGGCTCCAAGCTGTCAGCACAGAGCCTGACGCGGGGCTCAAACCCACGAACTGTGAGATCATGACCTGAGCCGAAGTCGGATGCCCAACCGACTGAGCCCCCCAGGCTCCCCCAAGCGTCAGTCCTTTAAATGACTGAGCCACCCCGGTGCCCCATGATTAAATTGTATGTGTAATTGAATTCAGTGCTTATTGTCCCATTACCTTATATGGTCGTGAAATCTTCATTTGGTTCCCCCTGTTGGTTGGCTGCATTTCATTATCAAATAGTATGTTTTCAAATTTTATTTATTTATTTATTTATTTATTTATTTATTTATTTATTTTTGAGAGAGAGAGAGAGAGAGAATGTGCATGTGAGAGTGGGGGAGGGAGAGAGGGAGAGGGAGAATCTGAAGCAGGCTCCACACCCTGCACTCAGTGGAGAGCCCAACAAGGGGCCCCATCCCACGACCCTGGGGTCAAAACCCTTGGAATTTTGTAAGTGAAGGACGTTATAAAGGTGTGTTTTGTTATGTTGGTATGACTTTTGGAATGTCCCTAGCTTTACCTAAGAATGAGGGCTGACCACCAGAGGAACCAACCTGGTGATTTAAGGGTTGGAACTTTTAGTCCCACTCCCACCAACCTTACGAAGTAGAGTGGAGCTGGGGGTTGAATCAGTTGCCAATTAATAATTTAATCAGTCATGCTTATGTAATGAAGCCGCCATAAAAACCCAAAAGAAACAGGGTCAGCAAGCTTCTGCATTGGTGAACATGTGGGGATTTGGGGAGAATTATGTTCCCAGAGGGATCGGCAGCTCCATGTTCTTTCCCACATAGTTTCCCCTACGTGCCTCTTCCATCTGGCTGCTCCTGCGCTGTATATCCCTTTGTGATAACCAGCGATCTAGGAAGTAAAATGTTTCTGAGTTCTGTGAGATGCTCTAGCAAATTATTCTCTCCAAAGGAGGGCGTTGTGGAAACCTCTGATCTATAGCTAGTTGGTCAGAAGAACAGGTAACAACCTGGACCGGCGACTGTCCTCTGAAGGAGGGGAGGCAAGGGCAGTCTTGGAGGAAGCCTTTCACCTGTGGAATGTGATGCTCTCTTTGGGGAGATGGTGTCAGATTGGAGTTGAATTGCAGGACACTGAGTTGGTGTCAGGAGAATTGCTTGGTGCTGGTCTTGAAACCCCTCCTGCCCAAGAATCGGGATTCGGATCCGGACACTTAGCCATTTTCGTTAATCTCCAGGTCTTTCCTCCAGGCAGTAGATTCTGTTTACTTGTCATTTCCTATTTATTTATTATAATGTATATTAAGACGATTTTAGTTTTCATTTTATTTTCTTAGTTCCTCTGTATATCTCCTCTGATTTTATCTTATATTTCATTCTTGTTTTATTTCCTTTTTTTTCCCCCCTAGCTTGAGGTACTCCCAGAAAAAATGTAAACAAACTGCTTTGGTTTCTTAAGTTTTGTTTTCCTCCAGATTTGCTGAGTTTTTTCTTCCATTCCAGTCCCCTTCATACCCTTCCCTTTCTCCTTTTCTGCGGTAGTTTTCTTGCATAGTTGCTTTGCAATTTTACATCTCACTCTTACTTAATACTGGCAGCTTTGTCCAAACCTTTCATTTACTCTGCAGTAGTAAGTGATCGTGGTCTTTGATACCCTTCCTGTTTTACTTAGATCCATCTTTTAAACCCCAGGCCCATGCTAAGGTACAGTGTGATCTCCGAATATCGGTTCCTGTAGTCTCACAGCCGGAGGAAAGTTCTTGTAGGTGAAGTGGCATTACATGGGGATTTGCAGAAAAACCTGCGTTGAGAACCTTCTCTTCTAAGATCTTGTTAAACATGTTGGGGCCCCTCTACCCACTCGGGTGTATTTCACTAGTGTGGGCTTTGACCTATTTCCTGATGGTGTTGCTGCCATTGCTGAGGTCCCACGGGGACTGGTGTGCGCCTTCATTCCATCTGTCTCTAAGTTGAAGGTCACCAGTAAAACTCTTTTGGTTTATTGGACTCGTCTTCTCTTTTTCCAGTTCTTTTTCTGAGATGTGGGATTGGGGTTAGGAACCCAGGGAGGGTCTGCTCTGCTCAGATTCACTATCCCTTACGTGTGTCATAACCTCCGTCCTTTCCCAGCTTAAATTACGTGCTGATCGTTCCCTTGGTCCTTGTAGATACCTAATCGCTTTCCTGCGTCTCTCATGTGGTAAAACCATAGTACTGGCTAAATGCAACCGTGCCCTCTCTGCACATTCACCTGTGTAGCCGAACGTGGCTGAGTGAACACACAGCCTCGCTGACTGGTTTCATGTACCTCAAGTGGGCCCTTAGTGCCACCTAACAATCTCACTACTTTTCTCTAGTCCATTTGTGCACCTACTCTCCCAGATGACTGTTTCACACATTCTCCTCTCTCCTCAAACACCCAACACCTCCTCCCTCGGGCTCTCTCTCAGTGTTCGTGTTTCCTACTCCATTGAGAAAATTGAAGCGATCAGAAGAAAACTTCTGCAGACTTCTACCAAAACACCTACCCACATACGTTCATGTGTACTCATATTTTTTGCCTTCTATCTAGTTGCTAAAGATGAGTTCCCATTGCTTTGAAAGCCAACCATTCCATCTCTGCATTAGATCTTAACACCCCTCTTTTTTTTTTAAATTTTTTCTTTTTAATTTTTTTTGATTTTATTTATTTATTTTTTAAAATTTACATCCAAGTTAGTTAGCATCTAGTGCAACAATGATTTCAGGAGTAGATTCCTTAGTGCCCCTGACCCATTTAGCCCTTATCCCCTCCCACAACCCCTCCAGCAATCCTCAGTTTGTTCTCCATATTTATGAGTCTCTTCTGTTTTGTCCCCCTCCCTGTTTTCATATTATTTTTGTTTCCCTTCCCTTATGTTCATCTGTTTTGTCTCTTGAAGTCCTCATATGAGCGAAGTCACAGGATTTTTGTCTTTCTCTGACTAATTTCACTTAGCATGATACCCTCCAGTTCCATCCACGTAGTTGGGAATGGCAAGATTTCATTCTTTTTGATTGCCAAGTAATACTCCATTGTATATATATATACCACATCTTCTTTATCTGTTCATCCATCGATGGACATTTGGGCTCTTTTCAGACTTTGGCTATTGTGGATAGTGCTGCTATAAACACGGGGGTGCATGTGTCCCTTCGAAACAGCACACCTGTATCCCTTGGATAAATGCCTAGTAGTGCAACTGCTGGGTCGTGGGGTAGTTCTATTTGTAGTTTTTTGAGGAACCTCCATCCTGTTTTCCAGAGTGGCTGCACCAGCTTGCATTCCCATTATTGCGCCTCTTACCTACTCAGGGACATCATTCCAATTCTGCCTTCTCCCTCATGTATTTTTCCTTTTCTACTTGATCAATTTCAGCAACAAAGACATGATATTAGTCCTGTGAGTTTAAAATGTCTTCTGGGGTGCCTGGTTGGCTCAGTCAGTAGAACATACGACTCTTGATCTCGGGGTTGTTGGTTTGCATCCCACGTTGGGTGTAGAGATTACTTAAAAAATAAAATCTTAAATAGTTTTCTGTTGACCCCACTTACCATGCCATTTCCCATCTCCCATTCGCATAAGAATTCATACAGTTGTCTACACTAGCTGTCTGCCATTCATCTCTTCCCATTCTCTCTTGAGCCCACTCCAGAAAGGCTTTTACCCCTACCACTCCACTAAACTGCCCTTCATAAGGTCATTATGGCTTCTTTCAAATTCAGTGGTCTATTCTCAGCCCTCATTTCACTTGCTCTGTTAGCAGCATTTGCCACAAATTGATCACCTCTTCCTCTTGTAAACACTTTATTCACTTAGCTTCTAGAACAATATAGTCTACCTTCTCTATTTTCCTCCTGCTTTACTGGCCATTCCTTCTTAGTCTCCTTTGCTGTCATCTTCTGACTTTGTGACTTTGGCATGACTCAAGCTTCGTCCTTGGATCTTTTTTCTTTCTTTATACTTACTTCCTTGATAATCTTGTCCAGTCTCATGGATTTAAATCCCTTACGTGGGCTTTCATCTACCAAATGTATATCTCCTACCTGAGTCTCTTCATTAAGCTCCATATTTATATATCCAAATTCCTACTTGACATACTTACTTGGATAACTAATAACCATCTCAAAACCAACATGCTGAAAATAGGACTCTTGATCGTCACCCATTCCTCATACCTGCTCCATTAACAGTGTCCTGTATATAATTTGATACGAACTCCATCCTTTTCCCTTTTATTAGATCAGGCCCAAAACCTTGGAGTTCGCCTTGATTCTTCTCTGCCTCCTATCCTCTTATACCCTCCATCTAATCCATCAGCAAATTCTGTTGACTTTACCCTGAATGGCTTTTTTTCTTTCCTCCCTCCCTCCCTCCCTCCCTCCCTCCCTCCCTCCCTCCCATCTTTTCTCTTTTAAAATATTTAAGTGATCTCTGCACCCAATGTGGGGTTTGAACTCATGACCCCAAGATCAAGAGCCACATGCTCTTCTGAGTCAGCCAGGAGCCCCTGTCTGTCTGTCTGTCTTTCTTTCTTTCTTTCTTTCTTTCTTTCTTTCTTTCTTTCTTTCTTTCTTTTTCTTTCTTCTTTCTTATTCTGAAATCTGACAACTTTTTCTTGTTCCCATCACTATCATCCATGTCCAAGCCACCATATTTTACCTGTATTTATTGCATTAGGTTCTTCACTGTTCTCCCTTCTTCCACCCTGCCCCGTATAGTCTTTTCCCAGAGTGATTGCTTTACTAGTGCGTTTCTTTACTCAAGACTCTCGGGTGGCATATAGTAGCCCATAAGGGCCTACGTGATCCGATCCCTTGTTGTCTCTCTTACCTCATCATTGGCTTGTTTTTTCCTCGATCACTCTATGCCAGCCTCTTTCAGCCTCCTCACTCTTTCTCAAACATGCCAGACACACTCTTACCCGTGGCCTTTGCACTTGCAGTTACCCTCTACCTGGACTTCTCTAATATACATTAGCAGTACCTGGCACTGGTAGTCACTCAAGTGTGTAGAGTTGAATTCACTGAGTTCACAAATTAAGGGATAGATTTTCCGAATGTAGAGGTTAAAAGAGCGCCCAACAGATCCAAGTAGTCTCTTTATTCTTCATTGTATTTTGGCTTCAGTTTTTCCCTTGACTCTTCTTTTATGTGTTCAGCGAGGAGAAGAGGTCGGACGCTAGCTCCTTTAGATTCACACCATAGCTTCTTTCCTCATACGTGAGAACTGACCCTCTCAGCCTATTCTGCGCAAAAACCAAAGGTTTTCTCTTGCTGGCATGAGCATTCTTGGGCGTCTGGGAAATGTGAGTATCTTCTTGTTTCCAGTTAGCAGAGCCACAAATGAGTGCCCAGAGGGTACATTCAGTCAGTTTCCCATTTGAATATTCTTTCTGGAACTCATAATCAACCGGTTAGAACATTACTACTCGGCACGAAACATTGCTTTAGCTTGGAGAAACAGTGTTCGGGCTGCAGTTGCCCTCATCCTGCTGGGTAAAGCCATTGCCTTTGGTCTGGCGTGCAGGTATTTGTACTAGGTTTCATTTAACAAAGACTTGCAGTTGAATCCTGACTTAATTCCTGGGGAGACATACTTGGGTGTTTCCAGTTAACAACATTGCTTCCAACTAATTAAACTCATTCTTTTTTCTCGATTGGCTTTTCCTCATTTAACATGCATGTGCCCACAGAGTTACTCTGTTACAGTCCTCTCTAACTTTTTGATGTCAGATCTGACTTTTCAAAGAGTGCTGACCTATTTGACTGTTGGCTACCATTTAACCTTGCAACGAAGTGCGGCGGATGGTTAGTTTCAAGCCTTAAATGGCATTAATGTCACGGAGAGATTGTATTCGTAGGTAAGCAAGATTTGGCAGAGGAGTTGACATGATTGCAATGTATCTCTACTCTTTAGACTCTCTTCCAGGTATATGTTGTGGATATAAGTGGAGAGACAAATGATAAAGAATGAGGAGGGCGAATTTACAGGATTTCTCATCCCTTGGGCTTATAAAAATGGATTTTTAAGGACACTGCTCATATTCATCGGGTCTAAGGGAAGTAACTTGTCAAACAGCTCTTGGTACTACTTGGAAATCAAAGATATTGCTGTGGCCATTATAGCTCCCGTAAAAAATTTATTCTGTAAACACTTTCGTTGGTGCAGTCATCACTGTTTTTAGCCTTTTAATTCTCTCTCTCTCTCTTTTAATCTTATTTGACTAACCTATAAAGTGTTGTGCTAGGGGCAAATCATTTATTCTGAAGAAAGAACATGTATTATTAGAATTTGCCAGAGTCCAGCTCCAGCAGATCCAGGGGTTCCTGAAGGATGAACAGCGTTGGCGAAAAAGTGAAAATAAAACAAAACTAAAACAAAAATAAAAATAAAAAACTAAAATAAAAAACTAAAATAAAAATGGACACAGACAACAGCAGTGTTTTGAACTGGCCGATTTATTGCAGTAAACGTGGCATTGTATTTGCTAGTGATTTCCTTGTAACATACGTCATCTATGTTTTTCTAACATTACCCAATTCTAAAATTGTTCTTTTGTATAATCACCCAATAAGGAATAACATGGTTGTTTTGTCATAACGTTCCCTCCTGCCCTTTGCTTATTGATGAATTTTTTAATTGTTTTTATTATGTATCTATGTTTATCTATAATTTATAAAGTATTTGCGTTGCTGTTTTCACAAAAGGTCATTTATCTCTCAACACCTCAAGTGGAACAGTTACAGGGACATGACCTCTTAGTTGTTTTCCCGAACCATTTGTGGTTTTGAAGAACAAAAGTGTTCGCCTGGGTCCGAGGTGCCAGGAAGGGGGCCAAGAGGGCCTTAGAAACCCACGCCTTATACGTTCTCAGAGAGACAACGCACCTAGGGACCAATGAACCATTCTGTACCTTAACAGACTAGGTTCAGTCATCATCTGGAATGCCTCCGGGGGGCCGGGTGGGCCCAGGGGTCAGAGTGACCTGTGTCCAGAGATACACTCCTTAGTTACCAGAGTGGGGCTTTCGGATCCATATGTCTCTCCTTTACAGGCCCTCTTTGCTGGCAATTGTATGAGGCTGTCTTTCCTGTAAGTAGAGGAGTCTCCATAGGGAATGGCGAGGGTTAAACGTAAGGCCGCACAATTTCTCGCGGAACCTTATTTTCTTCCCTAACTGTTCTTTTCCCAGGGGGCCTGCCGAGGGCCATTCCCCAACAGATAATACCCCAGGTAGTTTTAAGGCCAAATTACCTAAAAGCGGGAGGACCAGAAGCTTCCCTGTCAGCGGGCCGCCCTGCAGTCACCAATCCGTCCATGGCCCGGGCCCTGCCACTCAGGCTGGGACAGCTCGGCTTCCAGCCAGAATTTATTTGCCAGCAAGCACTGGGACTTTTTAAAACTGAAGAACTGGTGAAATGTTCTTATTTTCTGGGTTAAGTTGTTTTCCCTCTTGCTGACGTCCTAACCTCTATCTCAGAAGTGTTTTCTTAGTAAGCTAAAAAGGTCCCGGGACTGTAGTGCCGCGTGGTTATGTGGCACTTGATTACAGCTGTAAAACACTTTTAAAGACTCCAAATTGTTTCACATATACAAAAATATTCAGAGGTCTGAAGAAAAATGCCATGGTCATGCTAAATAAGAATCCAGTTACAGAACTGTGATACACTTTCCTTAGCAGAGTGGTGAGGAGATACAGATTTTTCGTAACAGTTATCGGTTGAACTGTGTCCCTCAAAAAGGTATGTTCAAGTCCTAACCACCAGCACCTGTGACCAAGACCTTATTTGGAAAATGAGGTCTTTTCATATGTAGTCAAGTTAAGATGAAGTCCTACTGGAGTATGATGGGCCCTTGTCTAGTGTGACTGGTTTCCTTCTAATAAGAGAAGGGACACGGACCCACGTAGAACACGGCCGTACAAAGACAGAGGCGGAGATTGGAGCTACAGTGCCACAAACCCAAGAATGCCTGGGGGTGCCAAGAGGTGGAAGGGGCAAGAAAGGGCCCTCCATTAGCAGGTTCAGAGAGAAGATGATGGCCCTGCCGACATCTTGATTTCAGGTGGCTTCCAAAACTGGGGAGAATAAATATCTGTTATTTTAAGACACCCAGTTTGTGGTACTTTTTTACAGTGGTGCCAGGAAACAGATACAATTACTGAAAAGCGGGCAGGACATAACTCTCTAAAATGCATTACAACTGCCTGTATGGAGGCATAATTTGATGAACAATGAGGTATACTGCCTCATCAATCTCTAATTCCGGAACTCTGCATGTGTTTCAAAGGTAGAAGGCAACTGTTTCTGTTTTGACGCTTCCCACCTTGTTTGGACCACAAGCAAAGAATTGCTGAGCAGATATGAAAGGGACCTCGTTGAATCTGACGGTCAGCGGGAGGACTTGGTTTCCCGTAGCGACCTCATCTTCCAGTGTTGGGCGTCTTGCTCTGTCAGTCCTTAAGTCCCCTAACCAAATTGGTACCACAGCAATGGTGACAGCATCTGTGTGAATGAGACGATGCAGTGCAGTCCACTCTGAAATCAGGGCGATGGTGCAAAGGCAGCATAATTAAACTTGGATACCAGAGTTTCAGGATTTCCTATCGTGCAAAATGTAACCTGTAGTCATGAGCACAGGAAAATCGGACACGTTAGTCAGCCCTAGGTATCTCGGACGGCAGGGCTGTGCGCCGGAGGGGAGTGGTTATGAGTTGTGCCTGTTTTTTAAAGTTCATTTATTTATTTTGAGAGAGAGAGAGACAGAGAAAGCAGGGGAGGGTCAGAGAGAGAGAAAAAGAGAAAATCCCAAGCAGGCTCTGGGCTGTAGGCCCTGACTCAAGAACCGTGAGACCACAACCTGAGCCAAAATCTGGAGTCGGACCCTTAACCGACTGAGCCACCCAGGCTCCCCACAGTTGTGCCAGCCTTATGCTGGGTCTTGATAATATCGACGGACATCAGGGACCCCTTTCTAACTCCCTGTGTAAACAAGGTGAAATAAGAATGAGGTCATGTTCCTAGGTCTCCCTTAGCCTGTAGGTAGCATCTTTATCCAACCTCTTCCTTTATAGAACACAGCTGATCTCTTTCGCGTTAATGTCCCCCTTTCTGTTCAGCGTGAGGTCATCTTTGCAAGGGGAACTACGTGAATGGTTTTCCTACATTACATACAAAGTGAAAACCCAACTGTTGTCTTTTCAAAGTCGGCAAACACAAAAAAGAAAAGTTCCTAAGCACCATCATTGTCATTACCATGATCATCATCAACAACCTGTTTATTTAGTATCAACTGTGTAAAGGGCAGTAACTGATGTCTTAGGAATACAGGTAAGCTTAACGCATTGTACACTGGCTCTCAAGAGCTGACAGTCTAGTTGGGAAGGTAGAACATAAAGAAATGAAGTACCAGTGTAGTGTGTTAAGATTTAAATGAATGAAACTTTTGGGGTGCCTGGGTGGCTCAGCCAGTTGAGCATATGACTCCCGGTTTTGACTTAGGTCATGATCTCGCAGTTCGTGAGTTTGAGCCTTGCGTCAGGGCTCCGTGCTGACTGTGCAGAGCCTGCTTGAGATTCTCTCTCTCTCCCTCTTTCTCGGCCCCTCCCTTGCTCCTGCTCTTTCTCTGTCTCTCTCAATAACTAAACTTAATAAATAAATGAAACTTTCAATAAGTATATGAGATGGAAGTTTGCAATGAATTGTAGAGTTAGCAAAGATTTCATGGAGGTGGGACTTGAGCTTGAACCAGGGGAGAATAATATAGCTTATTTAAGGTGAGATGATGGGAGAATTTATCTCCTTCTAGATGGAAGGAGTGTAACGAACAAAGCCAAAGCCGTGGATGAGGGAATGCCTGAGGCATGTTTAGGAGACCACAGCTAGATCCATTTAATTAGATTGGAAAGTTCCTCCAGGGGAGCGACTGGAGGCTAGATTATGGAAAATCTTGAATGTCTGACTTGGGTTTTTTGACCTGTAGGAAATTGCTGAGCGTGAGGATATTTGCAACGCGGTATTTTCAGAGGCGTGACTAAGGGGGACCAAGTAGAAAATTTAAAGATTGTTTGAAGATCTAGACTAAGGCATTTGGAACAAAAAGGAGCTGATTGAAGTAACTGCTATCATTAGGGCAGATTTTGGAGAGGTGACTTACTGGATTTGGCAATGGGAAGAAGGAACATGGGAAGGGAAGTAATCAGAGATTCCTCAGAGTTTAAGTTACCTCTTACACCTGCTTAAGAATGTTGTAGTCATTTTTAGCCAACAGTTATTAAGCTCTGATAATGTGTCAAGCAGCATGCTAGGTATTAAGGATATAATGATGGGTGAGAAATGGTTTTTAGCACTGAGGAGCTCACGTACAGACTTTCCAATAATTAAAATCTTTATGTACCTAAAAACAGAGTTTCAAACTATGTGAAGGAAACATTGATAGAATTGGCAGGAGAGATAGACAAATCCACAATTTTAATCAGATTTCAACACACTTCTCCCCATAATTATGGCACAACTAGAGAGAAAATCAGAACGCGAAAGACCTCAACAACAGTTGCTGTGGCAAGTGTTCTATCTAGTTAGTATTCATTGGTTCCTATCTTGACGGTGTTGTAGATCCCTTTGAGAATCCAAGGAAGGTTATTGTTTGGAATATGCCCATTCCAAACAAATGCACAAACACACACAGTAAAGCATTTGGATGTGCCCATCCGTGCACCCCCAGTTAAGAAGTCTTATCATGGATCCTATTGCAAAGTGCTATAGGAGTCTCAGGGCTGGAGGCACAACATTTTTAGGAGTGTCGTGGCAAGCCTTCACAGAAGGGTGGTATTGTCTTGTAAGAAGACAATGCATAGGAGTTAGGGAAAGGCATAAAACTATGAATTTGTATACGCTTAGGGGATAACGAGTAATTTGGTGTGGCTGGAGTGTGGATATCTGTGGTAGGAACTCAGGGCAAGGTTATGAACACCCTTTTAAGCTATGTTAGTAGTATCAGTAACATTAATGAAAATGATAATGATAAGATTTGCTTTTTATGGGGCTTCTACACCCTCTGATAAGTACTTTTTTAAAAGCAGGCTCCATGCCCAGTGCAGGGCTCGATGTGGGGCTTGTTCTCTTGACCCTGAGATTGTGACATGAACTGAAATCAAAATACTTAACCGACTGAGCCAGCCATCCAGGCGCCCCCTTCTAATAAGTATTTTAAATACACTGTCAGTAAGCTTTATATCAACCATGCAAGTCAGGTATTATATGTACTTTATGTGAAGAAATCGAGTTATTGGCGAGATTGACTTCTTATTCAAAATCACACAGATAGTAAGTGGTGAACTGAGACTTTAAACAAGGTCTGATTCCAAAGCTTGTTCTCATTCCACTATGTTATACTATTTCTTTACAAATGTTTATACTGGGTCCTGTAAACACTAGGGAGCCAGCCATCAAAGATTTCAAGGCAGGAAGTAGCATGAAATAAGTGAGTGCTTTAGAAACATAATTTTGTTGGTAATATGGAAAACGGAATGGAAGGGACTGAAAGCCTGGGTGTACGAAGATCAGGCAGGAGGCTCTTATGAAAGCTCAGGTATGAGAAGATGAAGGTCTGAACTAAGGCAGTGCGTGATAAATGTTTCATGTACACTTGAAGAGAATGCAGTTCTTTAGTGGAGTTCTAGAAATGTTGATTGGGTCAAGTTGGTTATTAGTGTTGTTGAAGTCTTTCATGTTCTTACTGATTTTCTCTCTAGTTGTGTCGTAATTATGGGGAGAAGTGTGTTGAAATCTGATTAAAATTGTGGATTTGTCTATCTCTCCTGCCAATTCTATCAGTGTTTCCTTCACATAGTTTGAAACTCTCTTTTTAGGTATATAAACACATCGTATTGTTATGTCCTTGGTGAATGGTCCCCTTTTTCATTATGAAATGATGTTGTCTTTGGTAATGTTCTTTTCTCAGATATCTACTCTGTCGGATAATAATATAGTCATTCCATATTTGATTAAAGATTTTTTTTAATGTTTATTTATTTTTGAGAGAGAGAGGCAGAGCACAAATGGGGGGAGAGGCAGAGAGAGGGAGACACAGAATCCGAAGCAGGCTCCAGGCTCCGAGCTGTCAGCACAGAGCTGGATGCAGGGCTCGAACTCATAAACCGTGAGATCATGACCTGAGCCGAAGTTAGACGCTTAACTGACTGAGCCACCCAGGCGCCCCACCGCATTTGACTTGATGAGTGGTAGCATGATGTATTATTTTCCATTATTTTAACTTTAACTTATGTGTGTCTTTATATTTAAAATCACTTATTTTAGGCAGCATATAATTGAGTCTTGCTTCATTACCCAATCTGACACTAAAGCCGACAATAAAGTTCTGTTTATTGGGGGAGAGAGGTTTAGACCATTTACATTTAATGTGATTAAGGGTAAGGTGGGGTTTAAATCTATCTTGCTCTTTGATTTCTCTTTGTCTCATCTGTTTTTTGTTTCTTGTGTCCTTTTCGTCTGCATTTCTTTGAACTGAGTTGTTTTTTATGATTCTATTTCATCTCCTTTGTCAACTTATGAGCTAAAGTTCTTTGTTATTTAAGTGGTTGAGTTCGTTTGTAGTCTACATCTTTAACTGGTCGCAGTCTATCTTCAAGTGGTAGTATATCATTTGGTACATAGTGTAAAAGCCTGACAACAGCATATGACAGTTTCTCCCTTCCTGGCTTTTGTTGCCAGTGCATTGCCATAGTTTTTACTCTCGTGTATGTTACAAAACCTGAAATACACATGACTATTTTTCTTTAAGTAGCCAATTACTTTCAAAAGAGATTTAGATAACTAGAAAAATAATTTTTCATTTCTCCATACTGCTCTTCATTTATGTGTGTAAGTGCAGAGTTTTCGCCAGGTTTCATTTCCTTTCTGTGTGAAGGGCTTTCTTTAATAATTCCTATGGTGTGGACCTGTGGGTGATGAATTCTTTAGTTTTTGTACATCTGACAAAGCCTGTATATCACCTTCATTTGCGAAAGATAAACTTGCTGCAGAGAATTCTAGGTTAAGAGTTTTTACTTCCAGGGGGAGCCTGGCTGGCTCAGTCGGAGCAGCATGTGACTCTTGATCTCAGGGTCATGAGTTCGACCCCCATGACGGGTGTAGAGATTCCTATAAATCAATAAATACCTGAATGAATGAGTAAATAAATCATTTTTACTCTCAGAACCTTAAAGATGTTATTTCACTATCTTTTACCTTACATTGTCCTCAATGATAAATTTGCAGTAATCTTTATTTGTTTTCCTCTGTAAGTAATGTGACTTTTTTTTTTTTTTTTTTTTTTTTTTTTAATCTCTGGGTACTTTAAGACTTTTTCTGCCTCTCAAGAATTTGGAATAGGCCTTGGTGTTCAGAGCATTTGCATTCAATAATTATTGATAGGTGTATACTTGTCATTTTGTTACTTGTTCTATGGTTGTTTTTGTATTTCTCCTCTGTTCCTTTCTTCTCTTGCTCTCTCACAATTTCTTGGCTTTCTTTAGTGATACACTTGGATTCCTTTCTCTGTTTTGCATATTTATTGTTGCTTTTTAATTTGTGTTGAATCACTGTGTTGTACACGTGAAACTAATCTTACACTGTATGGTCACTAGTTGGAATTTAACTAAAGACTTAAAAAAGTTTTCCATCATAGTGTTTAAGATCTGATGTATAAAGTAAGAGTAAACATCACTCAAGGGCTTTAACCTTCTTTCCTGGGAAAGGGATTGGTGTGTTTTCAGTTGTATGCAGATATCTCTATCATGTTAGGTAGAGTTATAACCTTGTTATTGTCTTCATTTGGAGATGAAGTATGGTTTAAGTAGAAGCATATATGGGTGCCAAGCTGAGAAGGGGTGGGTTTGTGATGGTTAATTTTATGCATCAGACTTACTAGACCACGGATATTTGGTTAAACTTTCAAGTTGTGTCTGTGAGGGTGTTTCTGGATGAGATTAACATTTGAATTGGTAGACTGTCTCCCCAATGTAGATGTGCCTTAGCCAATCCTTTGAAGGCCTGAATGGAACTGAAAGGCTCAGTAAGTAGGAATTCATTATCTCTGCCTGTCATCCAGCTGGAACATTGGTTTTCTCCTGACTTTGGACTGGAATCTAAACCATTGGGTCTGGTGGTTTCAGGCCTTCGTACTCGTACTAGAACTATACCATTGGCTTTCCTTCGTCTCCGGCTTGCCATTACAGATCTTGGGACTTCGCAGCCTCCATAATCATGTGAGTCAATAACTTCTATAAATCTCTTTGTTTAACGTATATTAATTCACTTTCTCTGAAGGATGCTAATACAAGTAGTAACTTGCTATAAAATCTAAGGCACCTTGGCATGCTTAGAATACATTGCTTCTTGGGGTGCTTGGATGGCTCAGTCAGTTGAGCATGTGACTTTTGGGTTTGACTCAGGTCATGATCTCGTCGTTTGGTTCCTGAGTTCCAGCCCTGCGTCGGGGCTTTTGTGCTGACAGTGCAGAGACTGCTTGTGATCCTCTGTCTCCTTCTCTCTGCCCCTCCCCTCCTCTCTCTCTCTCTCTCTCTCTCTCTCTCTCTCTCTCTCTCTCTAATTAAAAAAAAAGAATACATTGTTTCTTCACTTAAAGATCTTGTGCTTGAACAAAACGTTCTTCTTTTACAACATCGCCCTTTTGTGGCTCCAGACCGTGCTCAGATGTTTTAGTTGGATGCCTATAGCTGTAACTTGGATCAGCTCAGCTAGGAGGCATGTTGGGAATTCTGTGAATGATAGGAAGCTGGGACTGAGGGAACTTGGGGCAGACGCAGTGAGTAAGGTAGTAGCCAGAGGGGTGGTGTGCATGGTTCTAAGGTCTTTCATGAGGTCAGGCTTCTGTGAGCAGTAATGACCATGACGTCTGTTATCTTAAGAAGTGGAATAGTTCATACGAGGCTGCAATCAGGGTTACAATTCTAGATGGTCCGTCTCTTTGTAACAGAATGCCAGAGAGTAACAGGCTGGATATGGGGCACAAAGGAGAGCAGGTTGTCTAGAACTTTGGCAGATGTCAGTCAAGTGGGTTGGCTCTCTGGACGAGGTTCTAGTCCCAGCAGAGGAACTGGCCGGTTAAGTGGCAACCACCAAAGGTACATTAGATACATGCTGTGGGAGGAAAGAGAATACTATGGCTCAGTAGAAATGGGGATGCCCAAGGGTCGTTCCAGTGATCCTAGGTATAATTCTGTACCCTACCCAGTGGTAGTGGTAGTATCTGCTCTATTGCAGCCCCTCTAATGCAAGCCAGTGAAAGAGTTACCACAATCTAACAATCAGATTAATCATTTCAGTGATCCTCCTGTAACTTTTACAGATGTATAGCCTTTGGAAGGGAACTACAACATGATTAGGTCAGGAATTACATGAGTTTCAACGCGAACGAGAGACAATGGAGATGATTCATTAGGAAATAGGAAATTAGGAAATTAGGTGAGGACATGATACCTTTTCCTGATAGCAACAAAAGAAACATTCTTATTGGGTGACTGGGCCAGGGCTAGGGAGAGGCAAGCAAGGTGCCTAGAATTTGTGCTCTGGGTGCCTTGCTTGCTCCCCCTATTAGGGGCCCTTTGGGTTGGCAATGTTGACTCAAAGTTATTTGGTATACAGCCTACGAGATGTGTGGGAAACATCCTACAAGACGTAACAATTGGAAAAGGGAGCGGCGCCTGACTGGCTCAGTCGGTAGAGAATGCGACCCTTGATCTTGGTGTTGTAAGTTTGAGCCCTGTGTGGGGTGTAGAGATTACTTAGAAATAAAACCATTAACATTAATTGAAAAAAAAAAAAAAAAAGGGAAACTAGAATAGTTGGAAGGCCCAGTGGCAAGAGCACAGATGGAAAGCACCAATGTGGGCAGGAAACAGTAGGCACATTCTCACAGGAGAGTGGAATCACTCAGTGCTATTGGGGAACCTGATTTGTAAAGACAGCAAGACGCCAAAAGCAAAGGGTATCTGAAATAGGACAGGGCAGCTCGGAGCGTGTGCGTGTGTGTGTGTGTGTGTGTGTGTGTGTGTTATTGACAAGGGAATAGTGTCCTTTTTAAATAGAAATTTCTGGACTTCGTTGTGACATTATACTTTATGGTCCTGTATTTGCCTTTTGTTATTATACCTGGACTTAAATCGGAAGCTCCCCCAGTGTAATCCTGGGCAAGTTGCTCAACATTTTTGTGTTTCAGTTTTCTCATCTGTAAAATTGGGCTCATGTGACACCTACTACATATGGTTACTCTGAAAACTCAATGAATTATTTTTTTCTTGTAACATGTTTTAAAATTTATTTTGAGAGAGACAGATGATGGGAGTCGGGGAGGGGCAGAGAGAGAGGAAGAGAGAGAATCCCGAGCAGGCTCTGTGCTGCCACTGCAAAGCCTCACGAAACTGGGAGATCATGACCTGAGCCAAAACCAAGAGGCCGACGCTTAACTGACTGAGCCACCCAGGCGCCCCTGAAAATGAAATGAATTAATGCACATAAAGTGCTTTGAATAGCACCTGGCAGATCATGTGACACTCAGCAGATATCGCTGCCACCACTACTGCTAAGCTGTGCCTGGGGTATAAAGGGTTCACACTTGCCTATATGGAAAGCTTACCTGGCTTTGGTATGTCATTTTTAGGTACTGTTGGTTAGTAGTTAAGATGTTACCATAAACAGTTACAAAATATTCTCGATGTTTATTTTTTTAAAAAATGTTTGTTTTTTTTACGTTAATGACAAAAGAGTCTGTCATCACACACACACACTCACACACACACACACACACACACACACACACACACACACACACACATTCTTCCAGGAATCACTTCTGCTGGCATATTTGCTACAAGAGGCTACGTGCACCCAAACCTGCTCCTCGTAAAAACTAAGCTCCTGATCTCTTCTGAGGAACCCCAGTCCCTTCCAATTAGAGAAACCACATGGCTTGGCTCTGAGGCAAAAAACCATGGCCTTTTCATGTATCACTTCATCATTTCGCTTTGATTTGAGGGGGATGTTTGGTCCCAGGTGGAAGAGAATACCATAATCGCGTGACTTGCTCTGTCACCATTCAACGTCCAAGTTTACTTGAGACTCTCGAGGTTTACGTAAGGCCTAGTAGGTGGCTGGAAAGTACTTGGCCTCAAAGCTTGGAAAACCGTGATGCGTGTGTGTATAATATTTGTATTGTGTTATATAATTTATACATATATATTTATAAAATTTATACATCTATATATACTTCAACTTTGTGACTTGCTCTGTGAACTTGGGCATAGCACTTAGCCTCTGTGGTATTATGTGGTATATGAATTCAGCTTCCTGATTCATAAAATGAGGATGTAATATCACCCTTTTTATCTACCTCACAGGATTATTCTAAGGACCAAATAAGGTATTAGATGAAGCTGTGCTTTTGACCTGTAATGTGCATTTGGTAACAAGGCGTGGCTCTACCACTATCCATTCATTCATTTAACAAACGTTTATTGATTACTGAATAAACATTGGACACCCTTTTAGGTTCTGAGATACAGCAGTGAAAACAACACACTTTCCAGACGGGAGCTTTTATTTCACTGGATAGGAGAAAAACAATAGATACATATTTGTGACATGATCTGGTAATGATAAGAAAAATAAAGCAGGTTAAGAACACAGAGAAAAATGGGGGCACCCGGGTGGCTCAGTCGGTTAAGCCTCCAAGTTCAGCTCACGTCATGATCTCACGGTTCGTGGGTTCGAGCCCCATGCCAGGCTCTGTGCTGACAGCTCGGCGTCCAGAGCCTGCTTCGGATTCTGTGTCTCCCTCTCTCTCTGCCTCTCCCCCACTCATGCTCTCTCTCTCTTTTAAATAAACATTTAAAAAAAACCCAGAAGAGTAGAAGATATGTAACAGGACTATTTTAGATTGGGTACGTGGGAATCAAGGGGCCCACTTAGAAGCTGCTGAAAAATTAGAAAGACAGCTAAAGCATATGGAATATCAAAGGCAAGGGAGTGGCATAGTCTCTCGCAAACTGCCACCCACAGCACATTCATATTTTAGTGCCAGATGAGGAAAACTTTTTCTGTGTGTGTGTGCAGTGCACTCACGGTTTTGGGGTTAACAGGAGGAAATTCAGGAGGAGGACGAAATTCAGCGTTTATAGAGCGACACTCCTCCAAGGATTTTGAGATCTCAAAAAGAACTTTGCGTTTTCTCAATGGTAACGGGAGAAATCACTCAATGGTAAACAAAGTTGCGGCGGCGTATTGCAACACACGGGCATGTGGCAGAGAGAAGATTCTGGCAATCGATGCTGTAGAATTGCCAGTTGGGAAAGCCTGTTTTTGCAACCAGTCGAAGAAGCGAGAAACCTCCGTGACAAGATATCACTTTGCCTTTTGCCAAAAAGTAGTTCGAGGAGGTGGATTCTCTCGAGTCAAGACGGTTGAGACTGGTACCTTGTCTTGTCCTAAGCCACGTGGGCCCTGCCTCCAGAGTGAACTATTTGGCTTTGGAACAAAGGTAGCACGGAGGACGCGCCCAGGAAATATTTGAGTAAAGGAGATCCACGGTCTCCTCGAGCAGCTCATTCTTAATAATTCAGCTCCAGGAAAGCTGGCTATGGCACCAAAGCTCAGACTGAATCAGAAACATCAATCTGTTAATGTACAGTGAAAATATAACTGTCAGATGATGACTCATGTTCATATTAGTGCTTTACCTCCCCAGGAGGGAAAACCATATTAGGAGTGCCCTTCTCAGATGCACTGTGCTTGCGGGGGGCGGGGGGGAGGGCAGTGCAGGGGGTTGGTTATTTCATTTGCATTTTTTATCTTAACAAAATTTTAATGATACAGAATCATTGTGAGGAACCACCACGTACGATATACCCTTTACTCAGATCCATTAACTGTTTACATTTTGCCTCTGTTTATTCTCTTTCTCTGGATTATATCTGTCTGCACACTAGACACACACACACACACACACACACACGTTCGTGTGTATTTTTTTTTTTCAACTTTTTTTTTTTTGGGGACAGAGACAGAGCATGAACGGGGGAGGGGCAGAGAGAGAGGGAGACACAGAATCGGAAACAGGCTCCAGGCTCCGGGCTCCGAGCCATCAGCCCAGAGCCTGACGCGGGGCTCGAACTCACGGACCGCGAGATCGTGACCTGGCTGAAGTCGGAGCTCAACCGACTGCGCCACCCAGGCGCCCCTCGTGTGTATTTTTTTTAAATGAATCTTTTGACAGTAAGTTACAGACATGGTGCCCCACACGTACTTCAGTGTGTATTTCCTAAGAACAAGGGTAAAATACAACACGATTGTCAAAATCAGGAAATTTAACACCGATGACAATCCAAACCTGTTACCTGATTCACAGTCCGTTTTCAAATGTAGTCGATTAGCTTAAGAATGTCCTATGTAGCTAATGTTGTGCCTGGTATAGGATACAATTCAGGACGATGCATTGCACTTAGTTGTCATGTGAATTTAATCTCCTTTATTACTATTATTTAAAATTTTATTTTTAAGTAATCTCTACACCCAACGTGGGGCTTGAACTCACAACCCTGAGTTCAAGAGTCACACGCTCTATTGACTGAGCCAGCCAGGTGTCCCTCCTTTATTATTTTCCAGTTGAGCTATAGCTGATATACAGCACATTAGTTTCAGGTGTACAACATAATGATTTGATAATTGTATGTGTTATGATGGTCCACTCAGGAAGTCCAGTTAACATTAGGTATCACACACAGTTTCAGATTTTGTTTTTTGTGTGGTGAGAATCTTTTAAGATCTCTCAGTAATTTTCAGATCTGAAATCCGATATTATTAACTCTAGTCACCATGCTGTATATCCCCCTGACTTACTTATTTTGTAACTGGAAGTTTGTACATCCTTTTGATTCCCTTTACCCATTTAATCCACTCCTTGCCTCTGACAACCACCAGTGTGTTCTATGAGCTCAGTTGGAGTCCACATAAAAGTGACATCATATGGTATTTGTCTTTCTCTGTCTGACTTCACTTAGCATAATGCCCTCCAGGTCCATTCACGTTGTCACAAATGGTAAGATTTCATTCTTTTTTTTTTATGGCTCAATAATATTCCATTGTGTATATGCACACCACATTTTCTTTATCCATTCATCCATTGAGGGACACGTAGACTATTTTCATGTCTTGCCTGTTCTAAATAATGCTGCAATGCACCTGGGTATGCATATGTCCTTTTGAGCTAGTGTTTTAGTTTTCTTTGGCTAACTCCCTAGACGTGGAATTGGTGGGTTGTATGGTAGTTTTATTTTTGAGGAACCTCCATACTGTTTTCCATAGCGGCCACGCCAATTTACGTTCCTACCAACAGGGCCCTTTTCTTCACATCTTCACCAACTCTTGTCATCCCTTGCCTTTTTGATGATAGCCGTTCTAACGGGTGCGAAGCGATACCTCATTGTGGTCTTGATTTACAAATGCCCTGATGGAATTTGATCTCTTTTAATCTGGACTAGTTCCTCAGCCTTTTTTGCTTCTTGGATCTTGACATCATTGAAGAATATATGACAGTTATTTTGTAGATTGTCCCTCAGTACGATTTTGCCTCACGTTTCTTCATGATTAGATTCAACTTATATATTTTTGGCAAAAATATCACAAAAGTGACACTATGTTTTTCTCTTCATCGTATGTTTTGATGCTAATATAAATGGACTTATGACTTAATACATTTCACTTTACAAGTGTTTCCTTTTAATATATAAAAATATAATTGACGGGCACCTGGGTGGCTCAGTCGGTTAAGCATCTGACTTCAGCTCAGGTCATGATCTCGTGGTCTGTGAGTTCAAGCCCCACATAAGGCTCTGTGCTGACAGCTTAGAGCCTGGAGTCTGCTTCGAATTCTGTGTCTCTGTGTCTCTCTCTGCCTCTCCCCTGTTCGTGCTCTGTCTCTCTCTCTCTCAAAAATAAATAAAAACAAAGAACAACAAATATATATATATATATGTATGTATTTAACGGATTTAGTATATCGATATCATATCCTGATGCTTTATTAATTCTAGTAATTGTTTTAGAAATTCTTTATAATTGTCTATATAAGCAATAATGGCAATTGCAAATAACAAAGATTAATTTCTTCCTTTCCAATCTTTATTATCTTTTTTTCCTTGCTGTATTAGATCATCTACTACAATAAAAATGGCAAGAATGGATACCCTTGCCTTATTAGTGAAGACAGGGTATAATATTAGCTGTAGTTTCTTTGAAGATAAACTTTATAAGATCAAGGAAGTGCCCTTCTACTCCTACTTTTCTGGGTGTTTTTATTATGAAAGGGTGTTTAATTTTGCCAAGATACTTTCTGAATTTATTGAGGTATATATTTTTTATTTGTGTAATCAATTTATTTGTATTATAATATAATAGGATAGTCCAATATTTCAGAAAAAACATAATTTGAATTTTTATAAAATAAGTTACTGGTGTTGTTTGTAATGTTGCATATTATTATAGTTCCATTAGACAAAAAATTAGTTAAACTTTATAAGAACTAGGTGAGAAGCTTATCTCATGTTTGCTTGAATTATATTCAGTTTCACTCATATATTTATTTATTATTTCAACTGTTCATCCATTCGGCAAATACTTTTGAGTTAGATACTCTGCGTTGGATGTTGCAGGAAACACAAAAAGAATATCTAAAGTAAACAAAACAACAACCATTAACCTTTGTCACAATTACATTTTAGAGGAGGAGGGAGACAATAAACAACATATGTAAGTAAATTTCATGATCTGTTAAAAAATATATCAATAAAGAGGAAAATAAGCTATGGAAATGGAGATAGGCATGAAATTTTAGAATGACCTGGAAACGCTTCCTGAAAAGCCGAGCTTTGCGTAACGACCAAAAGGGAACGAGGAAGCAATTAAGAGGTATCTGAGGGCAGAATAATCTGCAAGCAAAGTGAAATACTAACGGATCTTGTATACTATACTTTGGCTCCGAACTTTGTGAGAAGCAATTAACTGTTTCTTTTCAAGTATTGAATACTATCATTCTCTTTTAAGGGAAAGTAACACTAAAGGTTAAAAAAACCCCACAGCATCTCTATTAGCTATACTATAATAGCCAAATATTGATTTATTTTAAATTCTAAGGATATAGTTACATACCCACATTAATATTAATTCCTACATTTGAATATAGAAAATGTCTAATCAATGCAAGAGAAAAATGTTTAATAAACATGAGAATGAATGCCTATAATCAGACCTAAGGGTCAACTACCATGAAAATTTAAGTATTTGCATAATTGAGATTTGAGCATATGAGCAACATTTTTATGAGTAGTTCCCAATCCTCTTTACATATATATAGACTTTAATAATGCTTCATTTTTTATGGATATTAAGATACTAATCAATATTACTTATATTCAATTGGAGAAAGTTATAGTTGACTCTTGAACAACATGGGTTTGAACTGCACAGGTCCATTGATAGAAGGACTTCTTTTTTTGATAAATATAGTACAATCCTGTAAATGTATTTTCCTTCCCTTATGATTTCTTAGTCACATTTTCTTTTATTGAGGTATATTTTTTTAATTTTTATCCAGTTAATGTTGGTTAACACTGATTGGTTTTTATTTATTTTTAAATAATCTCTTCACCCACCATGGGGCTCGAACCCACAATCCTGAGATCAAGAGTCACATGCTCTACCAACTGAGCCAGCCAGGTGCCCTGACATTGATTTTTTTTTTTTTTTTTTTGAGAGAGTGTGTGCACACGCGAGCGTGCGCGGGCACAAGTGAGCAAGGGGCAGAGAGAGAGAAAGAGAGGGAGGGAGAGAGAAGAAGCAGGGTTCACTTGAAGTGGGGCTTGTGTTTCCCTGAACCAAGGCAGGAGCTCACTGGAAGCAGGGCTCCAGCTCACCCAATGTGAGACTCAAACTCATAAACCATGAGATCATGACCTGAGCTGAAATCAGGTGCTTAACAACTGAGCCACCGTCATTCATTGGTTGATTTCTAAATGGTAATCCAACTTTGCATTCATGGGATAAGCCCCAGATGGTCCTGATGTATTATCCTTTACTGTATAGATTACTGTATAATCTTTACTGAATTATCTTCGATAATATTTACTTACAAAATTTGTGTTTCTGTTTTTATGAAGGAAATTAAAACATAGCTTTCTTTCCTTGAAATGTTTTGGCTGGTTTTTGTATCAGAATAACACTGACCTCATCGAATTGAGAAGGGTATGCCTCTCAGATTTTTGAGAAGAGAGTGATGAGAAATGGTGTATTTTTCTTTCTTAATTGTTTGTTAGAATTCACTAGTGAAGCCATCAGGACCTAAAATTTTCTTTTTGGGAAAGCTCCACTCAATTTTTGATAGATACAGGGATGATATTCAAATAATATATTGCTTCTTGGGTAAGCTTTGATACTTTTGCATTTCAAGAACTTTATTAATTTTGAGTTGTTAAGTTTGGAAAATCTTTGTTTATCCTTTTAATGATTGTAGTATCTATATTGATGTCCCCTCTCTTATTCCTGATATTGGTATTTTGTGGGTTGTTTTTCTTTTTCCTTACATTTTCAAAAAACCAGGTTTTTATTGATTTTTCTGTATTTTTTTTCTGTGTAATTGATTGATTTCTGCTTTATGATATCCTTACTTTGGCTTAAATTTGCTTTTTTTTTTTTTTTTAGTTTTTTAAGGTAGGATTTTAGACCATTGATAGGAGCTTATTTTTCCCCAATATAAGCATTCAATACATGAAATTTCTTTCTGAGCACTGCTTTATTTTTTTTTTAATTTTATTTTTTAATATATGAAATTTACTGTCAAATTGGTTTCCATACAACACCCAGTGCTCATCCCAAAAGGTGCCCTCCTCAATACCCATCACCCACCCTGCCCTCCCTCCCACCCCCCATCAACCCTCAGTTTGTTCTCAGGTTTTAACAGTCTCTTATGCTTTGGCTCTCTCCCACTCTAACCTCTTTTTTTTTTTTTTCCTTCCCCTCCCCCATGGGTTCCTGTTAAGTTTCTCAGGATCCACATAAGAGTGAAACCATATGGTATCTGTCTTTCTCTGTATGGCTTATTTCACTTAGCATCACACTCTCCGGTTCCATCCACGTTGCTACAAAAGGCCATATTTCATTTTTTCTCATTGCCACGTAGTATTCCATTGTGTATATAAACCACAATTTCTTTATCCATTCATCAATTGATGGACATTTAGGCTGTTTCCATAATTTGGCTATTGTTGAGAGTGAGCACTGCTTTATTTTTATCATTTATTTATTTATTTAAAAATGTTTATTTTTGAGAGAGAGAGTGAGGGAGCACAGGAGCATGAGCACGTGTGAGTGGTGGAGGGGCAGAGAGAGAAGGGGACAAAGGATCCCAAGCAGACGCTGTACTGACAGCAGAGAGCCTGACGCAGGGCTTGAACCCACGTACCGTACCGTGAGATCATGACCTGAGCGGAAGTTGGAAGCTTAACTGCCTGAGCCACCCAAGCGCCCCTAAGCACTGCTTTAGTTGGATCACACAAATTTTGATGTTCTGTGTATTTGGTTATGTCAGTTCAAAATGTTTTTAAATATTTCCCCTCGATCCTTGATCCATGGAGTCATATGGATCCATATTTAGAAGTGTTTGTTTAATTGTCAGATAGTTGGAGATTTTCCAATATTTTTCTGGTACTGATTTCTAATTAAAATTTTATTGTGGTTAGAGAATATTCTTTTTTTTAAAAATTTTTTTTTAAACATTTTATTTATTTTTGAGACAGGGAGAGACAGAGCATGAACAGGGGAGGGTCAGAGAGAGGGAGACACAGAATCTGAAACAGGCTCCAGGCTCTGAGCTGTCAGCACAGAACCCGACGTGGGGCTCGAACTCACGGACCGTGAGATCATGACCTGAGCTGAAGTCAGCCGCTTAACCAACTGAGCCACGCAGGCGCCCCTAGAGAATATTCTTTGTATCAGTTCAATCATTCAAAATTTATTTAGACTTAGTTTTTGGCTCCTTATGGTTAATGTTCCAAGTGCTCTTGAAGAGAATATTCTGTTATTTTGGGGTGGAACATTCTATAAGTGTTGATTAAGTCAAGTTAATTGACAGTATTGTTCAAGCATTTCATATTTTTACTGATTTTTGTCTAATTATTTTGTAACGATTGAGAGTTTGGTGTTGAAATGTCCAAATAGAATTGTAGGCATTTACTTCTTTCACTTTTTTTTAAAGTTTGTTTATTTATTTTTGAGAGAGAGAGAGAAAGAGAACGACCTGGGGAGGGGCAGAGAGAGAGAGAGAGAGAGACAGACAGACAGACAGACAGACTGAGAGATGTAGAATCTGAAGCAGGCTCCAAGCCCTGAGCTGTCAGCACAGAGCCCGATGCAGGGCTCGAACTCACAAACCATGAGATCATGACTTGAGCCAAAGTCAGAGGCTTAACTGAGCCACCCAGGTGCCCCTACTTCTTTCAGTTCTATTAGTTTTTCCTCACATAGTTTGAAACTCTGTTATTGGTGGCATACATATTTAGGATCGCTTTATATTTCCAATGAATTGGCCCCTTTATTTTATGTGATCTCCTTATTTTACCTTGGGTGATAATATTCCTTTTTCCCCAAACCTACTCTACCGATATGGATATTGATATTGATATGGATACTCCATCTTTCTTTTAATTCACGTTTGTGTGGTCTATCTTGTTCCATCATTTGACTTTTAACTAAACTGTCTTTATGTTCAAAGTAGGTTTCTTTTAGATAGCAGGTAGTGCAATCTTGCTTTTTTATAAAATTTGTCTACCTCTGACTATTATTTGGTAGGTTTAAACCATTTGCATTTAATGTGTTAAGATGGCTGATTTAGTGTAATTATTTATTTGGACTTAGGTCTATTATTCTGCTTTTCTGTTTTCTATTTGTCTCCTATCTTTTCCCCCATGTATTTCTCCTTTCCTTATTTTGGGTGGTCAATTGAATATTTTTAGGATTCCATTTTAATTTCCTTGTTGACTTTAAAATTTTACCTCTGTTAGTTTTCCACTGATCACTCTACAGATTACAAAATGAATCTTTTTTTGTAAATCTATTTATTTATTTATTTATTTATTTATTTATTTATTATTTACTTATTTTTATTGTCAAGTTAGCTAACATACAGTATAGTCTTGGCTTCAGGAGTAGATTCCCGTGATTCATCACTTATATACAATACCCAGTGCCATCCCCAATACCCATCACCCATTTCTCCTCCCCAAACCCCCCCATCAGCCCTCAGTTTGTTCTATACATGAGAGTCTCTTATACTTTGCCTCCCTCTCTGTATCTTATTTTTCCTTCCCTTTCCCTATGGTCTTCTGTCTAGTTTCTCAAATTCTACATATGAGTGAAATCATATGATATCTGTCTTTCTGTGACTTATTTCACTCAACATAATGCCCTCCAGTTCCATCCACATTGTTGCAAATGGCAAGATTTCATTCTTTTTCATCTCTGAGTAGTATGCCATTGTGTGTGTGTGTGTGTATATATATATGTGTGTGTGTGTGTGTGTGTGTGTGTGTGTGTGTGTGTGTATACCACATCTGGGTTTTTTTTAATGTTTATTTTTGAGAGAGTGCGAGACAGAGTGTGAGTGGAAGCGGTGGGGGGTGGGGGGGGTGGTGGAAGAGAGAGGGAGACAATCTGAAGCAGGATCCAGGCTCCAAGGTGTCAGCACAGAGCCCAACGCGGGGCTCGAACTCACGAACTGTGAGATCATGACCTGAGCTGAAGTCGAACGCTTAAGTGACTGAGCCACCCAGGCACCCCTATACCACATGTTCTTTATACATTCATCAGTTGATTGACATTTGGGCTCTTTCCATAATTTGTCTATTGTTGATAGCACTGCTTTAAACATTAGGGTACATGTGCCCCTATGAATCAGAACTCCTGTATCCTTTGGATAAATTCCTAATAGTGCTATTGCTAGGTTGTAGGTTAATTCTATTTTTAATTTTTTGAGGAGCCTCCACACTGTTTTCCGGAGAGGCTGTACCAGGTTGCATTCCCACCAACAGTGTAAGAGGGTTCCCATTTCTCCACATCCTCCCCAACACTTCTTGTTGCCTGAGTTGGTAATTTTAGCCACTTTGACCAGTGTGAGGGGGTATCTCAATGTGGTTTTGATTTGTATTTCCTTGATGATGTTGGGCATCTTTTCATGTGTCTGTTTGCCATCCATATGTCTTCTTTGGAAAAGTGTCTATACATGTCCTCTGCCCATTTCTTTACTGGATTATTTGTTTTTCAGGTGTTGAGTTTGTTAGGTTATTTATAGATCTTTGATACTAACCCTTTATCCGATATGTAATTTGCAAACATCTTCTCCCATTCTGTCACTTGCCTTTTAGTTTTGTTGGTTGTTTTCTGTGCAGAAGTTTTTTATCTTGATGTCCCAATAGTTCATTTTTGCTTTTAATTCCCTCGTCTTTGTAGATGTGTCGAGTAAGAAATTGCTGAGCCTGAGGTCAAAGAGGTTGTTGCCTGTTTTCTCCTCTAGGATTTTGATGGTTTTCTGTCTCACATTTAGGTCTTTCATCCATTTTGAATTTATTTTTGTGTATGGTGTAAGAAAGTGGTCCGGTTTCATTCTTCTCCATGTTGCTGTCCAGTTCTCCAGCATCATTTGCTAAAGAGACTGTTTTTTTTTTCCATTGGATACTCTTTCCTTCTTTGTCAAAGATTAGTTGGCCATACATTTGTGGGACCATTTCTTGGTTCTTTATTCCATTGCTCTGTGTGTCTGTTTTTGTGCCAATACCATACTGTCTTGATGATCACAGCTTTAGTAGAGGCTAACATCTGGGTTTGTAATGCCTCCCGCTTTGGTTTTCTTTTTCAACATTACTTTGGCTATTTGGGATCTTTTGTGGTTCCATACAAAGTTTAGGATTATTTGTTCTAGTTCTGAGAAGAATGCCAGTGCAATTTTGATTGGGATTGCATTGAATGTATAGATTGCTTTGGGTGGTATTGACATTTTAACAATATTTGTTCTTCCAATCCATGAGCAAGGAATGTTTTTCATTTCTTTGTGTTTTCAATTTCTTTCATAAGCTTTCTATAGTTTCCAACGTACAGATCTTTACCTTTTTGGTTAGGTTTATTCCTAGCTATTTTATGGTTCTTGGTGCAATTGTAAATGGGATCAATTCCTTGATATCTCTTTCTGTTGCTTCATTATTGGTGTACAGAAATGCAACCGTTTTTTACGTTGCTTTTATATTGTACGATTTTACCAAATTCATGTATCGGTTCTAGCAATTTTTTGGTGGAGTCTTTTAGGGTTTTCCATGTACATGTCATGTCATCTGAGAAGAGTGAAAGTTTGACTACTTCTTTGCCAATTTGGATCTCTTTTATTTAATTTTGTTGTGTGATTGCTGAGGCTAGGACTTCTAACACTGTGTTAAATAATAGCGGTGAGAGTTGATATCCCTGTGGTGTTCCTGATCTCAGGGGGGAAAGTTCTCAGTTTTTCCCCATTGAGGATGATATTAGCTGTGGGCATTTCATAGATAGCTCTTATGATGTTAAGGTGTGTTCCTTCTTTCCCAACTTTCTTGAGGGTTTTTATGAAGAAAGGATGCTGTATTTTGTCAAATGCTTTTTGTGCATGTGTTGACAGGATCAGATGGTTCTTATCCTTTCTTCTATTAATGTGGTGTATCATGTTGATTGATTTGCAAATATTGAACCAGGCCTGCAGCTCAGGAATGAATCCCATTTGATCATGGTGAATGGTTCTTTTAATATACAGTCGAATTTGATTTGCTAGTATCTTGTTGAGAATTTTGGCATCCATGTTCCTCAAGGGTATTGGCTTATAATTCTTCTTTTTAGTGGGGTCTTTACCTGGTTTGGGAATCAAAGTGATACTGGCTTCGTAGAATGAGTCTGGAAGCTTTCCTTCCATTTCTATTATTTGGAACAGCTTGAAAAGAATAGGATTTAACTCTGCTTTAAATGTCTGGTAGAATTCCCCTGAGAAGCCATCTGGCCTGGTACTCTTATTTCTTGGGAGATTTTTGATAACTGATTCAATTTCTTCACTGGTTATGGGTGTGTTCAAACTTTCTGTTTCTTCTCATTTGAGTTTTGGCCATGTGTGGGTGTCTAGGAATTTGTCCATTGCTTCCAGATGGTCCAGTTTGTTGGCATATAATTTTTCATAGTATTCTCTAATAGTTGTTTGTACTTCTGTGGTGTTGGTTGTGATCGCTCCTTTTTCATTCATGATTTTATCTATTTGGGTCCTCTCTCTTTTCTTTTTGAGAAGTCTGGCTTGGGGTTTATCAATTTTGTTTATTCTGTCAAAAAACCAGCTCTTAGATTCATTTTCTGTTCTGTTTTTTTGGATTCCATGTTTTTGTTTCTGCTCTAATCTGTATTATTTCTCTTCTTCTGCTGGCTTTGGGCCTTCTTTGCTGCTGCCTTTCCAGTTCCATTATGTGTGAGGTTAGGTTATATATTTGGGACCTTTCTTGCTTCTTGAGATAGGCCCGAATTGCAACGTATTTTCCTCTTAGGACTGCCTTTGCTGCATCCCAAAGGGTTTGAACTGTCATGTTTTCATTTTCATTTGCTTCCACGTATTTTTTAATTTCTCCTTTAGTTTCCTGGTTGACCCATTCATTCTTTAGTAGTAGATGTTCTTTAACCTCCATGTACTTGGGGCTTTCCAATTTTTTTCTTGTGATTGATTTCATGTTTCATAGTGTTGTGATCTGAAAATATGCATGATATGATCTCAATCATTTTATATTTGTTGAAGGCTGTTTTGTGACCCAGTATGTGATCTATTTTGGAGAATGTTCCATGTGCACTAGAGAAGAATGTATATTCTGCTTTTGGATGAAAAGTTCCAAATATATCTGTTAAGTCCATCTGGTCCAATATGTCATTCAGTGCTGTTGTTTCCTTATTGATTTTTGGCCTAGATAATCTGTCTGTTGCTATAAGTGGAGTGTTAAAGTCCCCTACAGTTATGATATTATTATCTATACATTTATTTATGTTTGTGATTAATCGATTTATATATTGGGTGTTCCACGTTGGCATAAACATTTACAATTGTTAGCTCTTCCTTTTTTTAAAAAAATTTTTAAATGTTTATTTATTTTTGAGAGAGACAGAGATAGAATGCGAGTAGGGGAGGGGCAGAGAGAGAGGGAGACACAGAATCTGAAGCAGGCTCCAGGTTCCGAGCTGTCCGCACAGAGCCCGACGTGGGGCTCAAACCCACCAGCTGTGAGATTATGACCTGAGCCGAAGTCGGATGCTCAACTGACTGAGCCACCAGGCGCCCCCAATTGTTAGCTCTTCTTGATGGATGGGCCCCTTAATTGTAATATAGTGTCCTTCTTCATCTCTTGTTACAGTCTTTGTTTGAAAATCCAGCTTGTCTGGCTACTCCAGCTTTCTTCTGGTGTCCAGTAGCATGGTAGATGGTTTTCTGTCCCCTCACTTTCAATCTGTAGGTGTCCTCAGGTCTAAAATGAGTCTCTTGTAGGCAGCATATAGATGGATCTTGTGTTTTGTTTTTTTTTAAATTTTTATCCATTCTGATACCCTATGTCTTTTGTTTGGGGCATTTAATCCATTTACATTCAGAGTGATTATTGAAAGATAGGAATTTAGTGCTATTGTGTTATCTGTAGATTTCATGTTTGTGGTGACGTCTCTGGTCCTTTATAGTCTTTGCAGCATTCCACTTACAGAGTCCCCCTTGGGATCCCCTGCGGGCTGGTTTAGTGGTCATGAACTCCTTCAGTTTTTGTTTGTCTGGAAAAGCCTTTATCTCTCCTTCTATTCTGAATGACAGCCTTGCCGGATAAAGGATTCTTGGCTGCATATTTTCCCTTTTCAGCACATTGAATATTTCCTGCCACTCCCTTCTGGCCTGCCAAGTTTCAGTGGATAGGTCTGCTACTACCCTTATGTGTCTACCCTTGTAGGTTAAGGCCTGTTTGTCCCTAGCTGCTTTCAGAATTCTCTCTTTATCTTTGTATTTTGCCATTTTCACTGTGATATGTCATGGTGTCGACCTGTTTTTGTTGATTTTGAAGGGAATGCTCTGTGCCTCTGGGACTTGGAGGCCTAGTTCCCTTCCCAGATCAGGGAAGTTCTCAGCTATAATTTGTTCAAATAAACCTTCTGCCCCTTTCTCTCTTCGTCTTCTGGAGCTCCTATGATATGGATATTACTACATTTCATTGAATCACTTAGGTCCCTAATTCTCCCCTTGTGGTCTAGTAATTTCCTTTCCCTCTTCTTTCAGCTTCATCATTGTCCATAATTTTATCTTCTATTTCAACCATTGTCTCCTCTGCTTCCATCATTGCTGTCCCTCCATCTAGTTTATTTTGCTTCTCATTTATAGCATTTCTTAATTCATTGTGACTATTTCTTAGGCCCTTGATCTTAGCAGCAATAGATTCTCTGCTGTCTTCTATGCATTTTTCAAGCCTAGCTATTAGTCTTATTACGGTTGTTCTGAATTCTTGTTCAGATACATTGTTTTTATCTGTTTTGAGCAATTCTCTGGCTGGAATTTCTTTTGAGGAGAATTCTTCTGTTTAGTCATTTTGGATAGGTTTCTGTCTTTTGTGTGTTTTAGTAGCTTGTTATATGTCCTGCACCTGCGAGTACTACTATATTAAAATGGGATCACACACTGTCCAGGGCCTGGAACTTCAGGAAGTGTTTTGGAGTATGTTGTGTGCACTCTGTTGTTGCATAATTGGCTTCTCTGTCCCACTGGTCAGTCCTCTACAAAGGTCCTCCTTGCTCATCATGGCGGATTGTTTGGACCTTCCGCTAGGTGTGCTTTGATTTGTTCATTGAAGTAACCCCGGAAGAAAGGAGCGGGGGCATCCTGATCCCATACAAAGAGAAAAATGAAAGGGGTGGAAAAAAAGACAAAGCAGAGAATCACAGAGACTCTAAGGCTTAATCCACAGTGGCGGGGGAGGGGGCAGAAATAAAGAAGAAGGAGATACAGAAAAGGTGTAAAAAGAATAGAGTAAAAATGAATGATTAAACAAACAAAACACAGAAAGAAAATACATAAAATAAGAATTGACCAAAAATCCAATCAGAAACTATGAGCCCAATTTCAAAGGAAAGAAAAAAAAGAGGATGGTGAAAAGAAAGAGAAAGGAAACGAGAAGGAAAGAAAAGTGAGAAAAAAAAACCCCATCATACTAACATATAAGACTGCAGGATAGTTTTCTGTTGGCCCTGGGACCGGTTGCTATGCTTATCTGGAGAGGCTGTCTGGTCCCCTCAGTGTCAATCTTGCTCCAGTAGATGCGCAGTTACCTGGCAAGGAGGGGTGGGGTTTGGTTTTGGCAGGTCCCACTTCTGCTGGAGGCTGTCATCCTGTTCCAGGAAGCCCCACCGTGTTGGTGCTGGGGAAAAAAATGGCAACACCCCAATCTCTCCTCCCCAGACCTAGTGTCTCAAACCACACTGTTCAGGTGGCCCTCACAGAGTAGCACTGGTGCCTTGTCCTGCTCCACAGTCTCCCATGCTTCCCAGGTGCTCGACTGGGATTCGCAACCCGATGCCTCAAAGGACTCTGCACCGCTTGCACTCTATTCTGGGATAGCACGACTCCCCGGCTGACAAAGGGCCTCTCTGGCTGGTGCTTGCAGGGTCATTTCTTTTTAGTGGTGAATGGTATTCCATTGTCTGGATATATCACAGTTGGTTTACCTGCTCACCTCCTGGTGGCATTTTGGTTGCTTCAAAATGTGGGCAATTATGAATGAAACTGCTATAAATGTCCATGTACAGGTGTTTGTGTGGACATGTTTTCAGCTCTTTTAGGTAAGTACCATGGGGCATGATTGCTGGGTTTTATGGTAAGAGTCGGTGTAGTTTTGTAAGAAACTGCCAGACTGTCTTCCAAAGTCACTGTACCATTTTGTATTCCCAGCAGCAATGAAAGAGAGTTCCTGTGGCTCCATATCCTCATCATCATTTGGTGGTGTCAGTGTTTTCGATTTTGGCCATTCTAATAGGTGTCAGTGGTATCTCATTGTCTTAATTTGCATTTCCCTGATGACATTTGTTGGGAAGCATCTTTTCATATGCCTGTTTACCATCTGTGTGTCATCTTTGGTGAAATATCTGTCTTTGGTTTATTCTGTAATCAGGTTGTTCGTGTTCGTGTTGAGTTTTAAGGTTTCTTTGTATGTTTGGGATGGTAGTCCTTTGTCAGACGTGCACTTTGCAAATTGTTTTCCCAGTCTGTGGCTTATTTTCTCATTTTGTTGATACTGTCTTTCACATAGCTACTCAGTTTAACTTTTATACAAGGAACAACCCACATCTTTACTAAACTTCTGCTTATTTGATTTAATTAACATTTTAATTAAATCTGGTGATGAGGATAATATGTAACATTTGAATAAAGAGTCTTGGGAATAAAATGAAACTTCTTCAGCCTAATAGTGGAAGTACTGCGGGTGGATGGATATACTAGAACATAGCATTTTATCCTTGAGGGTTCAGCATACCATGGCCATTGGACAACATACTTTACAGATGGAGTGAAGTATTTCATTAATTTTTCAAGCAATTTAAATGGAAATTGTTTAAGAGAGATTCTGTTTTACTTGGGAAACATTGAGAGAGCAGAAGGATGTGTGATTAAAACAAAGTCACAGCAGATGGATTTGGGTAATCCTACAGTGCATTTTCAACCAGCTGTTGTGACCAGATAAATTACCCTTTTACATTGTAGAGATATTTACACCTGCCAAGTCGTATGGATACTTAAGTCACCAAGATGCAGGAGACATTCAATCCCACTGATTAGGTTGAGAATGTTAGGGACTGAAATTAAAAACATGAGAAAAAAAACTGCCACAAATTAGGCTTTTGGAAGAAAAAAGATGGAAGAAAAAAGATAAGGCCAAGTTGTGTCACATGAAGCTTTTTGAGTTTGAGGAAACACCGCTGAGACTCACACAGATGGTAGAGAAGGAGTGGGAAGGGATTGGTATAGGTGAGGCTTTAGACCTCCTCTAACTGCCTAACCAGACTAACTATAATTTTGATCCATTTGCCTTTTGGGCTTCTGTTTAAAAATACATTGAAGAAGAATTAGGACTTTGAAAAGGTTGAAAAAAAAACTTACTGCAGAAGAATGGAAATGGAATAAGGTACCCAGTTATTTACAAGGTAAATATATGAAGATGATTTCTCATGATTTCAGATATTAATTTCCACTGTATATAGAATGGGTCATGACCAAAATGACCTTAAAGATTTCCTATATGGAGTTAATATTATCTCCTAGGTTTTGCTGAGGTATATGAGAATTCAGGATTAGAATACTCTAAGAGTTGTATGTGTTTTACCTAAAAAACTCATCTGATAAGGGTTAAGAGTTATAAGATGTTGTACCTCACTATCTGAATCCAAAGACCCAAGGAGAAACATGACAAAAAGCAAGTGGGTGGTGATGTTTGGGGGAGAATACTATGGAATTCTTGAACCAATAGATGACTGTTTTGGATGATACTTACATAGTATCAATAAAAAATAAAAGCATGATAGAACAGTGATGGCACATTTCAACTATACCTATGATGGCTAGAGTTCTCCTTCCATTGCATAGCATCCATAATGTTCTTTTTTTTAAAATTTATTTATTTGGAGATAGAGTGTGTGCATGGGGGAGGAGTGGAGAGAGAGAATCCCAAGCAGGCTCTGCTTAGTGCAGAGCCTGACATGGGGCTTGATCCCACAACAGATCAGCGTCCGAGCAGATATCAAGTCAGTTACTTAACCCACTGAGTCACCCATGCACCCCCAGAAGGTTCTTTACTCACCTTGCTGGCAGTTTTAACTCTCAAATAGAGGGCTTTATGTGCTTGAGGTTGAGAAAGGCGTCCCCTAACTAACAGAACTTAACTTGTTACCCACCCCATAACTTGTTACCTCTGGAATAGGCAGGTATTGGTCAAAATAGCAATATGAATTAATTTCTAGAAGTTATCTCATGATTTCCAGTAACATCTTTTTTATTCAGGTGGTACAGTTCTCTCTTTGTGATGGTGTGTGTACTTTGGATTCTCTTTTTCCTCATGTTTTCAAATCAGTAATATGGACTTAGGTCGTATTCTTTCTTAGAGAATGATGCCTTTATTAGAATTCCTTCCCTGTGCATCCTCAAACTCATCTCTACACATCACTCTCCTTAGAATGGTCTGGCAGGACCAGGATGGGCCTAGGGAGAAGTGCTCTGATTCTCAGGGTTGATTCTTCTGTGCCACCCATGGAAGATTAAGTCAGAAGGCCAGGATTTGATGGGTGGCAAGGTGGGTTGTTCAAGAGAAAGGCACTGAGGCATAGGCTGAATGGCCTTTTCCATATCTGAGCAAAAGGGATTCTTAAAGCCTAGCCCTGCTAATAGGTAAGAGAGCCCATACACAGATTTGGGACAGTGTTCCAGCTAAGAGTAACAGTAGGCATTTGACTTAGACATTCTGTTCTTTAGTACAGTAGTGACAGACAATGGGACCGATTCACACATTTCGAGTTCCTCAGCTTGGGTACATTATACTAAAATCAAGGGAAGCAATGGTAACGGTGAAAGATGGGGACCACCGTAGTGTTTATAAAGGCGAAGAAAGGGGGAACTGTACCTAAAAGCCTATCATAGACTGTGATTACAGAAAGTACAATAAAAAGTCAAGTATGAATCCATGGCCCAAGTCTCTAGAAAGGGAGATTAAATCAGTGGGATTAAAGCTCAGATTGAGTTGAGAGTGTCTAAAAAAAAGCACGACTCAAGTGCTTTTTATCACTGCTGAACGGGAACATGGAGGAGAGAGGTTTAATTCTTAAGGCAAATGGTGTATGATAAGAAATGGTGGCAAGAAGGCTGATTTACTTAATTTTTATTTTACTCCCCTCCTTTCTCTCAAGAGAAACGGCCTTCAACAAATTCAACCCTGATCGATAGTGGCTTCCTTGTTTCCTCAGGGCCTCGTAGGCGTGAGGGCGACCGCACCATGGGTCGTGCTTGCTTTCTGCCTTCCTGCCTCCGATCTTGACCTGCCCCTGCGCGTGCAGTCCGCTACCACTGGTAAAGAGCAGTAAGAAGCGGAGGCTTAAACGTCACCCTCCCTACAACCATCCTTGTGCCATTGGCTGCTAATCTAGCTGAGAATGGTGTCCAGTTGTTTCTGCTGTGTTGAACTTTGGTGGTTAAAGGCAGCCCTCTTCGGTCAGAAAGACTTAGATTCCCAGTCTTCACCACCTACTGCCATGGGAATGTGGATGGTTTCTAAAACCTGAGCTTCAGTTTTCCAACCTGAGAATTTCACCACATTCCCCACCTCCCAAGGCTTCTGTGACAATTAGAATGTTTTAAGGCCCGTAGAGCAGCGTCAGACTCACTGTAGGTGCTCCGTAAATACAGATTTCCCTGTCCGAAGTATGCCTGGATACTTGGTCCTTAAGCGACGATACTGTGTTCAGGCAGCTGCTGTTTGCCTTACTTGCAGGCCCAATGCCTAGTCTCATGAGTCCTAGCCTGAATATCCAAAGCTTACAAGTGGCCTCTGGAGCAGTTTTTTGATCGTTCGTTTGACTGCCGCCAAAAACTCAAAAGCGTGCCAGCGTAGTCAAGCTATGCTGCAGAGACGGCCAAATGCCAGAAGCCTTTCTTTCGGAAATGTATTTTTTTGAAGAATCAATTTAACTTAAAAATTATTGATGACCCTCTTTACGTCTGTCTACATTCTTTGGCCTCTCAGATGCTTTGGCTGGCTGTATGCTCCGCAGATGGACTCCACTTGAAGAAAACCTAACAAAAAATCCGAACGTATAGAACATAATCTGCGTATCTCGCGTCAGGGGTATTCTGCATGTGTGTGTAGCAGTCGGGTGTAAGGTTATGCTGTAGGGCTTTGTGAAATGACACACGTTCCCGTGTTCCTCCTCTCCCCTTTTGCTGTCTAAGTATTCTGGCAGTAGGCCTATAGCTCCTCAGGGAGCCCCATGAGCAGGTGAAAAATCCAAAAAATTGCAGGTAACTCTGAAATAATCCTAATGTATTTGCTCTACCAATGTTCTGGTTTACCAAAGGACTTGTCAGTGACGCCACCGGGAAGGTACATATTGTACCTCCGCTCATGGAGAAAACACAGTTAAATTGGTGACGATTCATTTCACGCTCTGGAAACGTATCTACCGTCTCACGTAAGGGATGCGTGGAAGTGCGATTGTCACTGCAAGCTCTCCAAAGCATTTTCCCTTCCAGTCAGCATCGTTTTCTTCTGTCAGAGAAGAGTTGGATGCTGGAAACAGGAAGGCACGAGGGGCAGACTTGTCTACAAAAGGATTTGCGGCGCAGGTATTGGTTCTCCTCACCCTCCACACACGTTCCATCCGTAAAGCGTAGAAGGATGCTGTGCTTTCGCAGGGAGGTGACATGTAGGCCGAGACTCAAAGAGTAGACTGAGGCAAGAGGACAAGAGCTGGCAGAGAGTGGGACTCCAGTAACTGCATCTTGATCACGGTGTCAGCTGTTATCCAGAGAAACAGAACAAGTAGGAGACCTACATCTCTGTGTAGATATGCCCCTCCCTCTTTGTCTGGCTGTGTCGCTTCCCGCCCCTCTCCCTGTGTGTGCTGGTAACTCACGTTTGTGGTGGGGATACAGACAAGAGATGAATGGAGCTCTCCATAGAAAGAAGGAAGGGAAGGGAGTGAAGGAAAGGATAAAGGGAAGCTTTGCCACACTTGCCACTCTAAGGTTGGACCATTGCCTGTTCCTCAAAAAGCAGTATCAGTGACATAGCCTGTTTCAATCTAGGTAGGTGCCGTCTGGCACATGCGAGTGTAGACAGTAATCGATACGCATAAGAGTTCACTACATGTCCAGCTAAGCCTGACCAAGCAACGGGGAAGGGGTTCGTTTTCATAAATGCTATTGAGATAACTTGACACTACCATAGGGAGAAATTAACGTAGACCTCTATCTCATGCAGTGTATTATGATCCACAACATAAAAATTAAAGTGTCAGACATTTAGGAAAATTTAATTACAAGGAAAAAGAGAAAACAGAACAAATATTCCGCTTACGGTGGGAGATAAGGTTTGATTAAAGGAGAAAAATAAATTATAAAGGAAAAGGTAAGTAGTGTGATTAAACAGAAAATTAATATAAGTAAAATATAACGAAACCAAGATAAAAAACTTAAGTGACAAGACAGAAAATTATAGTCAGTACATATGGCATTTCAAAATCCATTGAGCTTTTATAAATTTAAATTAAGTTCACTGGAGACAGTGGTTAAAGTAGATGAAGAATCATTACATAAGCTGAAACACCATTAGTAAATTAACATAGGAAACAGTATGCAGTCTTGCCAGCAATTAAAGAAGGTGCAAATCAAAACAATGATGAAATGTCGCTTTATGGCTCTAACATTAGCAACGGTAAAAGGACATTATTAAAACTGCTGAGGCGACTTCTGGGGAAATTGAAGCGTTTATACATTTTTAGTGACATAGTAAATTATCTCAGTCAATTTGATGAACAATCTGGCAGGTTTTAGTAAGCTTCATAAAAATGTTCATACCTTTTTACTGAATAATCCCACTCTAGGGTATTTGTTTTAAGGGTATAATTCAGAAGAAGGAAAGCATTCTGTGTTATTTATTATCATGGAAAACTGGGATATCCCAAACAGCCATTAATAAAGAGACGGTTATAAAATTATTGCATTTTAACTTAATGGACTTGCTTGCAACCAATGAAAATGATAGATATGAACATTTTTGAGACACATGGAAAAGTATATGCAAACTATGCAATTACAGAATTAAAAATGAAATAACAAATTATAAGAGCCCATAAGAAGGTCTGAAGGGGCTGGAGCTGGGTATTCCCCATGATCTATTTAAAATTGACCTGCTAGGACTCCCCTTCCATGATGGAGATGCATTGAGGAGAAACTCCCAGAAGTTGAAAAAAATTTGAACATGTGACGAATAAATAGAGACCAGGGAAAGTGAAGACGCAAATAAAAGTTGGGAAGGGAAACAGATCCAAGAAATCACAGACAGTAAGAGGCCATATTGTTTAACAAAGACAACAGAAGACAGGACCCTGTAAAGTTAGAAAATCTTTCTGAATTATACCTCTTTCTAAAAGTTGAATCAAACTAAATTGACATTTAAAAAGGAAAAGAAATATCTCATGCTAAAATCTCATGTATATTTCCTTTAAGAAAAGAGAATAAGGAGCAAGATAATACCCCTTCATAACATGAAAATGCATCAGGAAGGCATGATTTAAAAACAGATCAAAATTGCCACATGTTATTTAAAAAAACTCCAAAATATATAAAAATTATACAAACTATGAAAGAATAATATAAATCCGAGTTAGACAAACTCATAAATAAGGGTATCAAACTTGAAAAATAACTAGAAATATAGAAAACAGTGGGGAGAGTTCAACCTAGAAATGAAGAAGAATCTAGAGGAAATGAGAGCAAATAAGCACAACAAATAATGCCTTAAGAGATAACAGAAGATTATGGGGAAAATTTTATTTTTACCTCTTAAAGTTTCCTGTCACCCTCTTTATTCATTGTTATTTTTTGTGATAAGAACATTTAACATAAGATGTACTTTCTTAGCAAATTTTGTTTCATTTCATTTCATTTTAATTTAATTTAATTTAATTTATATCCAAGTTAGGTAGCATATAGTGCAATAATGTTTCCAGAGTAGAATCCGGTGATTCATCCCTTACATAGAACACCCAGTGCTCATCCCAACAAGTGTTTTCCTTAATGTCCCTTGCCCATTTAGCCCGTCCCTTCACCCACAACCCCTCCAACAACCTTCAGTTTATTCTCTATATTTAAGAGTCTTTTATGTTATGTTCCCCTCCCTGTTTTTATATTATTTTTGTTTCCTTCTCTTCTGTTCATTTGTTTTATATCCTACATTCTACACATAAGTGAAGTCGTATGATATTTGTCTTTCTCTGACTAATTTCACTTAGTGTAATACCCTCTAGTTTCATCCACATTGTTACAAATGGCAAGATTTCATTCTTTTTTGATTGCCGAGTAATACTCTATTCTATATACATACCACCTCTTTATCCATTCATCTGTTGGTGGACATTTGGGCTCTTTCCATACTTGGCTATTGTCAGTAGCGTGGCCATACACTTTGGGGTTGCGTGTGCCCTTTTGAAACAGCGCACCTGTATTCTTTTGATAAATACCTAGTAGTGCAATTGCTAGGTCATAGGGTAGTTCTATTTTCAATTTTTTGAGGAACCTCCATATTGTTTTCCAGAGCGGCTACACCAGTTTGCATTCCCACCAGCAGTGCAAAAGGGTTCCTCTTTCTCCACATCCTCGCCAACATCTGTTGTTGCCGAGTTGTTAATGTGAGCCATTCTGACAGGTGTGAGGTGGTATCTCATTGTGGTTTTGATTTGTATTTCCCGGATGATGAATGATGTTGAGCATTTTTTTTACGTGTCTGTTAGCCATCTGGATGTCTTCTTTGGAAAAGTGTCTATTCATACCTTTTTCCCATTTCTTCACTGGATCATTTGTTTTTTGGGTGTTGAGTTTGATAAGTTCTTTACAGCTTTTGGGTATTAGCCCTTTAGCTGATATGTCACTTGCAAATATCTTCTTCCATTCCATTGTTTGCCTTTTAGTTTTGCTGATTGTTTCCTTCACCGTGCAGAAGCTTTTTATCTTGATGAGGTCCCAGTAGTTTATTTTTGCTTTTGTTGCCCTCGCCTCTGGAGATGTGTTGAGTACGAAGTTGCTATGGCCAAGATCAAAGAAGTTTTTGCCTGCTTTCTCCTCGAGGATTTTGATGGCTTCCTGTCTTACGTTTAGGTCTTTCATCCATTTTGAATTTATTTTTGTGTATGGTATAAGAAAGCGGTCCCCGTTCATTCCTCACGTCCCTGTCCAGTTTTCCCAACACTATTTGCTGTAGAGACTGTCTTTATTCCATTCAGTATCCTGCTTTATCAAAGATTAGTTAGCCATACGTTTGTGGGTCCATTTCTGGGTTCTCTATTGTATTCCATCAATCTGAGTGTCTGTTTTTGTGCCAGTACCATACTGTCCTGATGATTACAGTTTTGTAATACAGCTTGAAGTCCGGGATTGTGATGCCTCCTGCTTTGGTTTTCTTTTTCAGGATTGCTTTGACTATTTGGGGTCTTTTCTGGTTCCATACAAATTTTAGGATTGTTTGTTCTATGTCTGTGAAGAATGCTGGTATTTTGATAGGGATTGCATTGGACATGTTGATTGCTTTGGGTAGTATTGACATTTTAGCAATATCTGTTTTTTCCAATCCATGAGCATGGATTGTTTTTCCATTTCTTTGTGTCATCTTCAGTTACTTTCATCAGTGTTTTATAGTTTTCAGAGTACAGATCTTTCACCTCTTTTGTCAGGTTTCTTCTTAGGTATCTTATGGTTTTTGGTGCAGTTGTAAATGGGATCAACTCTTTGATTTCCCTTTCTGCTGCTTCATTATTAGTGTATAGGAATGCAACCGATCTGTGACTTTGCTGAATTCATAAATCAATTCTAGTAGTTTTTTGGTGGACCCTTTTGGGTTTTCCTTATAGAGTCCTGTCATCTGCGAGGAGTGAAAGTTTGACTTCCTCTTTGCCAATTTGTATGCCTTTTATTTCTTTGTGTTGTCTGATTGTTGAGGCTAGGACTTCCAACACTATGTTGAATAGCAGGGGTGAGAGTAGACATCCCTGTTGTGTTCCTGACCTTAGGGGGAATGTTCTCAGTTTTTCCCCCATTGAGGATGATATTAGCAATGGGTCTTTCATATATGGCTTTTATGATCTTGATGTATGATCCTTCTATCCTTATGTTCTTGAGGGCTTTTATCAAGAAAGGGTGCTGTATCTTGTCAAATGCTTTCTCTACATCTATTGAGAGGATCATGTGGTTCTTGTCCTTTCTTTTATTAATGTGATGTATCACATTGATTGATTTGCAGATATTGAACCAGCCCTGCATTCCAGGTATAAATCCCATTTGATTATGCTGAACAATTCTTTTAATGTATTGTTGGATCCAATTGGCTGGTATCTTGTTGAGGATTTTTGCACCCATGTTCATCAGGGAAATTGGTCTATAGTTCTTTTTAGTGGAGTCATTGTCTCGTTTTGGGATCAGGGTAATGCGGGCCTCATAGAATGAGTTTGGAAGTTTTCCTTCCATTTCTGTTTCTTGGAACAGCTTCAAAAGAATAGGAGTTAACTCTTCTTTAAATATTTGGTAGAGTTCTCCCTGGAAAGCCATCCCACCCTGGACTCTTGTTTTGGGAAGGTTTTTAATTACTAATTCAATTTCTTTACTGGTTATGGGTCTGTTCAAATTTTCTATTTCTTCCTGTTTCAGTTTTGGTAGTTTATATGTTTTTAGGAATTTGTCCATTTCTTCCAGATTGCCCAATTTATTGGCATATAATTGCTTATGATATTTTCTTATTATTATTTGTATTTCTGCAATGCTGGTTGTGATCTCTCCTCTTTCATTTTTTATTTTATTTATTTGAGTCCTTTTTCCTTTTGATCATACTGGCTAGGGGTTTATCAATTTTGTTAATTCTTTAAAGAACCAGCTCCTGGTTTCATTGATCTGTTCTACTGTTTGTTTGGTTGTTTGTTCGATAGCACTGATTTCCACTCTAGTCTTTCTTATTTCCCGTCTTCTGCTGGTTTTGGGTTTTATTTGCTCTTCTTTTTTCCAGCTCTTTAAGGTGTAAGGTTAGGTTGTGTATCAGAGACCTTTCTTCTTATGACTGCCTTTGCTACATCCCAGAGGTTTGGGGCTGTCATGTTATCATTTTCATTGGCTTCCATGTACTTTTTAATTTCCTCTTTAATATCTTGGTTAACCTATTCATTCTTTAGTAGGATGTTCTTTCATCTCCAAGTATTTGTTGTCTTCCCAATTTTTTTTTTTGTGGTTGATTTCAAGTTTTGTATCATTGCGGTCTGAAAATGTGCATGGTATGTATGATCTCCATCTTTTTGAACCTGTTGAGGGCTGGTTTGTGACCCAGTATGTGATCTGTTCTGGAGAATGTGTCATGTGCACTCGAGAAGAATGCGTTTTCTGCTTAGCAGATTTTTTAAATGATTTTTTTAAATTCATTTTTGAGAGTGAGTACGAGAGAGAGAGAGAGAGAGGGGGGTAGAGAGAGAGGGAGACAGAGGATCTGAAGTGGGTTCTGTGCTCTTAGCACAGAGCCCGATGTGGTGCTCAAACTCATGACCTGAGCCAAAGTCAGATGCTTAACTGACTGAGCCACCCACGCGCTCCTCCTCTTAGCAAATTTTTAAGGAAAAATTTTAAAATAAAAGGTAAATGATGATATGAAATAACTGGAGCAGAAATAACACACATGGGAGGCAAACAAAGTGGGGCTAACACATATGTTACAGGAATCCATGAAGAAGGAAACTAGGCAAGGAAGCAAAACAAACACCACACATATACCCACACAAATATATATAATTAAACATTAAAAAAAACAACAACACTGTGTACCTGAGCATATTGACCCAGAATGGCAAACACCAGGAATATATTCTAGTAAAATAACTGGGCTTTAAAGAAAAAGAGAAATTCTTAGGCATCTTGGATAAAGAGAGTGAGGCTTACAAAGAAAAATAAGATCAGATTATCATTAGACTTTAATGACAGTGTTTTACACCACAAGGGAATTGAATAATATTTTAATATATTCAAGGAAAGAATATGTGAGCCAAGAATTTTATGTTTGGGAAACCTGACTTTCCAATATAGAGGGCACAAACTGTTAACAACATGTAGCAACTGAAAGAATATTGGCTGTGCAATTATCTCTCTTATAATTTGTTTACATGTTTGTTTATTTTTGGGAGAGAGAGAGAGAGACAGCATGCAAGCAGGGGAGGGGCAGAGAGAGGGAGACACAGAATCCAAAGCAGGCTCCAAGCTCCGAGCTGTCAGCATGGAACCTGACATGGGGCTCGAACTCACAAACCCCGAGATCGTGATTTGTGCTGAAGTCAGACCCTTAATCGACTGAGCCACCCAGGCCGCCGTCTGTTACAATTTTTTAAGATTAATATAAAAGCCTCAACATAATTTATGAAAAAGAAGCATATATAACCATAACTAATCCCAAATGTTTATTGATAACTTATAGGTGATAATCAGTAGGGATGAGTTAATATGGTTAAATATTTTTTTTAAGTTTATTCATTTTGAGAGAGAGAGAAAGTGCAAGTGGGGAGGGGCAGAGAGAAAGGGAGAGAGAGAGAGAATCCCAAGCAGGCTCCGCTCCGAGCCTGACACAGGGCTCGAACCCATGGATTGTGAGATCATGACCTGAGCTGAGGTTGGAGGCTTAACCAACTGAGCCACCCGGGCGCCCCTAATATGTTTGAATATGAACTTAATTTGACATGCTAAACATCATTGACCTTGAATACTATCTGTAACTGAGGAAATACTTTAATTTTACTTGTTTAGACTGTAGTATAACTTTGCTTTTATGTGAATTACCAAATGTGGTATTTTTGAAGATATTAATTTATTAATCAAAACCAGTTGGGAAGGAAATAAAAGAATATTGATATAAGCCTTTCCTGAGGAAAATAATAGAGAATGAAGTCTTTTTTTTTTTTTAGAGAGATTTTATTTTTAAGTAGTCTACACCCAACCTGGGACTTGAACTTACAACGCTGCAATCAAGAGATCAAGAGTTGCACACTCTGTCAACTGAGCCATCTAGGCGCCCTGAGAATGAACTTTAGATAACTAAAAAATCTCTATATTTCTGGAGATATGTCAGTAAATATACAGTTGGTAATACAAGTAAATGTAAATGAGAGTTATTAAAAAGGGAGATAATAGGTTATGGCTATATGATGAGGCATTGTAGATACAGTGTAACCATAAAACAAATGGGAGAAGAAAGGGTTTAGCACATGCAAAATGTTTAGTCACTAATGATATTGGTGGAGGCAGTAATAATATTGTTATGCAGGTATTACCGTGTGTCTTGTATGGAAAAAGCATATGAGTGTGGAATATTCTGTCAAGTATTCTCAGTGGGGCTAACATCGCCCCGCTACTAAGGGCAAAAATTGATTCTTGGAGAGTGAAAAAAATTTGACACAGGCTTCACCTAGGGCAGAAAGCCTTTTCCCTGGGGTGGTTGTTGTTTTGGGTTTTTTTTTTTGTTTTGTTTTTTAAATATTTGGGGAGAATTGTTTAACTTCTGTTCTGCCTGAGGCAGTCAAATGGGACCACAATAGCTGATCCAGAAGCTTAAAAGAAAACAGCTGGGCAATGAGATCTCCGTAGAGACTTTGAAAATCTCCAGCATTCCTGGGAATTCAAAAGACACACTTTGTTTGGGCTGGCACATGTTCGGCGAAGGCGCGAGAAGGCCCTAAACTCACTGCAGACTGGCATTTTGTTCTGTGCACAAGGAGGAAGTGAACACTACGGCCTGGTCGAAAGCTGCCTGGCTGACTGTTGAACATATGCCCCAGCATGCACTCAGAACCTCTGGGCGATGACTGGGAGACCCGCCGGTTCCAGGCAGTTAAGGAAATCTGTGTACTCATTAACTGATCGCGAAGCTGGCCAAGCAAAGGCTTCAGTGACCACAGACAGCAAGGAATGCCGACTTCACGTAATTAGGGTAAGAAATTCTTCGAACAAATAGTAATAACCACAAACTGTGGTGATAATTGTCGAAGCTTTGCAAAGAGAACTAAAAGCCACTGAATTGTACACTTAATTTTAAAAATTTATTTACTTTCATCTTTATTTTAACTGGGCTCCGTGATGAACGTGGGGCTTGAACTCGTGGCCCTGAGATCAAGAGTCTCATGTTCCACCGACTGAACCAGCCAGGTGCCCCAGAATTGTACACTTTAAAATGATTAACTTTATGTTATGTGCGTTAGAGCTGGGAAACAATCGTTCTGGTCAGGGTGAAAATAAAATGATGGAATATGAACATTTTGAAATGGAGCAGCAGAGGCTCAATTTCTCCAGTGAAACCATGGGACGGATCCAGACCTGACCCCCCAGGATACGCAGAAGAACACGGCGAACTGCATCGTGAGCAGGCGGTCAGCAACATGCAGACTACGGAGACCTCTGGTCCACAGCTGGGGTCCTTTGACACAGAAATTGTACAGAAAAAGAAATGGATGGAAGGAGAGCTTACAGATGAATAGAGGCTTAACAGACCTATCAAGTTTTTCAGAAATTGGGCAAGATTAGTGATTCACCCTTGGGTGATAAAACCATAAAGAGTATTATGACACGATAAATCCAAAATTCAGGGTATTGGTGATATTTGGGGGGTGAGAAGGGACTGTATTTGAGATTGGGCATTTGGAGGAGTTTCTGGAGTGGCCTTTTTTTTTTTTAAGCTTGGATGGTGGTGACAAGGCTGTTCTGCGCGTAACAATTCGCTTTAAGCTCTACTTTTGTTGCCTGTGGTTTTCTGTGTCTGTTTTAAAACAAGAGGATAAAAAGGAAAGACCGACATAAAGCTAAAGGTTGGAAGAGGTTGGAAGAACAAAAATCTGGGTTATGGGCATGTGCCTTCAAGTAAAATTAATATCCTGCTAAGACTAATTATTAGGAACTGACCTTCTATCCCGTCCCCGTTGTTGCCGTGGAGGAATTGCGAAGGAGACTCATCTCACACGGTATCTGGAATGACTTTTCTGATAAAAGGAACGGTGTCCTACTATATGGCGTAAGTGGGGCCAGCGTAAGTGGGCCACTCTCTACAAAGAACATCCATCTTATACCCATGGATGGTCCAGGGTGAATTTTTAATTTAGTCAGCCTCTCCAGTCATTTTTCAAAACCTACAAACAATGGGACCTTTATTTCAGAATGTCATGCCGATTCAGGATCCTTGAGGCCGAATTTGAGGCTTGTCAATACCCAAGGGAGTTCTTCCCGCCAGTAATTTCAGATCTCCTCTCCTCCCCCTCAAGCCTCGGTCCACCCCCAGCCTTAGCAGGTGAGCTCTCCTGCTTTGTGGAGACCGGGTCCCTTGTACAACCTCCTATCCCAGCCTCCCCTCCTCTTGGCCTTTATATGTATTTAGCGTTTTTCTCTGCGTTCTCACAGAAGACCGGGCAGCTTCCTCCTCTTCCGCCCCTGCCTTAGTTTCCCAATGTCTGTTGAACAGTTCAGCCTTGGTACATTGCTGTGTACATCTTACTCTCATCAAGGACACCTCTAAAGTATCTGGCCCGGGAGACTGGAAGATTCTCTGTGCAGCTGATGCCAAAGACAGAGGTGTAAGGGAGACGGCAGGCTGGTTTTGGGAAATGAAGAATTGTGTTTGGGATATGATGTGTTTGGACGGGTGGCAAATGAGCAGAAATTGTAGGTCCGTGACCTTTAGCATATCTGCCGGTAACTTGTCACTCTTAGGCTGTATTTAAAAAATGTTTACTGGGGCGCCGGGGTAGCGCAGTGGGTAAGCGCCCAACTCTTGATTTCCGCCCAGTTCCCCATCTCACGGTTCGTGGGATCGAGCCCCATGTGGGGCCCTGCACTGACAGTGCGGAGCCTGCTTGGGTTTCTCTCTCTCCCTCCCTCTTCGCCCCTCCCCAGCTCGCACACGCACCCTCTCTTAAAATAAAACTTAAAAAAAATATATTATTCACCTAGTATGTAAAAAGTAATGCACTGGGTGCCGTTGGGGAGGGTAAACACCGAAACGAGTGGCACGGGCCTTTTCTTCAAGGAACTAACAATCTGCAACTTATTTTAATATTAGTAATATTTAAGACCGTAGACAAAGGTGAGGACTGGGTAAGCGGCAGTAAACAGAACGCTAAGTGTGGGGGAAATATGGAAATGCACACTTGCAAGTTTCCCAGCTGGAAAGTCCTAGGCACCATCGGTGCGTTCTGTACTCAAGAGTCCTTCAGAACAGCTGGCAGAAAAAACGTAGCTCTTTTGGGCCTCACTTCACCCCTCTCTCTGTAGTATTTCAAAATTTCTGTTTTTCCACAGACACTGTGGAAGGTGGATACAACGACCTAAAATTGCCGCACGTGACCTCAAAGAGTTTACTTTTTTGTACTTTTTATTTTTTTAGGTTTGTTTATTTTTGAGAGAGCAAGCGGGAGAGGGGCAGAGAGAGGGGGACACGGGACCCAAAGCAGGATCCGCACTGACAGCAGCAAGCCCGGTGTGGGGCTCGAACTTAACGAGATGGTGACGTAAGCTGAACTGGGACGCTCCCCCCCGCTGAACCACCCAGGTTCTGCAAAGAGTTTATATTCTAATTGAGATAAGGTACGTCTGTGGACCTAGGGACAAATCATGAATTAAAGGGTGCTGCAGAGGTGGTAAATGTTATTGGAATACCTTTTATGAGTTAAATGCCATTCCGGGAAGGAGAAGATACCAAGATGATGAAAACATATCCTTGCACCTACTGTGGTTAAGCCACGTTGATCTTATTTTAGTTCCTGGAATATGCGAGCACTTAGAATCTAATAAGCTTTAGAGAGCAATGATAAAAGCTGCAAGATTAACCTGAAAACATTCTGTGGTAAAGGCTGAAAAGAATAAATAAGGTCTAATAAGGCATTGGAGTTGGACAAGTAAGAGTTGAAGAATCTTATCTGTCACGGTACCTGAATATGTACTTTTTTTTTTTAACGTTTATTTATTTACTTTGAGAGAAAATGAGCAAGCGAGCGGGGGAGGGACAGAAAGAGAGAGAGAGAGAGAGAGAGAGAGAGAATCGCAAGCAGGCTCAGCACTGTCAGCGATGAGCCTGATGTGGACCCAACTCATACACCGTGCGATCATGACCTGGGCCAAAATCAGGAGTCGAACGTTCAACCGACTGAGCCACCCAGGCGTCCCGTGAATATGTCCTTTGATGTCAGACATATGTGGGCTAGGACATCAACTCTGCGGTCTCTGAACTGTGTGATCTTGGACAGGTCACTTGTCCTGTCTGAACCTCTCTCCCTGTACTAGTCAGGGTTCTGCAGAGAAACACAACATTTATACGGTGATTTATTACAGGAATTAGCTCATGTGATTTGGAGGCTGAGAAGTCCCACAGTCCGCTGTCTGCAAGCTGGAACACCGTCACAGACACACCCAGAAATAATGCTTGCTATTTATATGGGCATCCCTCAGCCCTGTCCGTTGTCAAAATTAGCCATCACGGTACCTTCGGGTGTTGGAGATGGGAGGGACAGGCTTGCAGGTAGAATACGGAAAGCTTAACAATTAGGGGTGGGGAATGAGGGGAAGGGAGGACTCAAAGATGCCAAGTCTTTGGGCACAGATGACTGGAAGGATGGGGATGTGATTCAGAGCCGAGGAGTACAACATGAGAAAATAGGTGATAATGACAAGCAGAAAGCTAGAAACTTAGAACTCTGGAAAGCTGTTGGGGCTGGGAATATGTTTTGGGGGTCCTACACAGAGTGGGTGTTTACTTTTTTTTTTTTTTAGAATAGCCGTGTTTTTTATTAAAAAATATTTGCTTATATTTTGAGAGAGAGAGAGAGAGAATAAGCAGGCGGGCAGGCAGGTGCAGAGAGAGACAGAGACCGAATCGGAAGCAGGCTCCGGGCTCCGAGCCGTCAGCCCAGAACCCGACGCGGGGCTCGAACTCGTGATCCGTGAGATCGTGACCTGAGCCGAAGTCGGAAGCCCAACTGACTGAGCCACCCAGACTCCCCTAGAATGTCTGTCCTTGTTTGTTTGTTTGTTTGTTTTGTTTATTTTTGAGAGAGAAAGAACGTGAGGGGGGGAGGGGCAGGGAGCGAGGGGCCCAGAAGATTCCAAGCAAGCTCTGCGCTGACAGCAGCGAGCCCGATGCGGGGGCTTGAACTCAGGAACCGTGAGATTGGGACCTGAGCCGATGTCAGGTGCTCAAGTGACTGAGCCACCCAGGCGCCCCGAGTGGGTGTTTGCTCTTAAGACGGCCGGAGACTGTGTGTGTCTTACCGTTTCTCCTTAGCTGTCTGAGAACATTGAATAATAATAAGAAAATCTGTACTCAAGGGCATATGCACTACTTTCAGAATCGGCTCAAAGGACAGAACAGCATAGTGATTTATTTCCCTTGGACCCCGATTACCCTAACTGCAGTCACCACACGTAAGAGAAATAGTGAACTAGATGACACACAGAAGGAGGGCAGAGGTATAGAGTGTCAACCTTGTTAAGTTCCTAAGACTGGCTGTTAGTGGTTTTAAGCTGTGAGTGTCTCTTTGGTTCATCGCTCTGTTTCCATTCCCTTGCACCAGCTTGGTGCATAGCCAGGGCTCAATAAATATCTGTGGGATGCATCGCTGTTGAGGCCGTTAGTCCTGATGGTTTCGTCTTGCAAATACCTGTTCGTAGCCTTTCCATAGCCATTGCCCAAGTTTCAGAAATAATGAGAATTATTTCTCATCTGAGCTCTGGGGTTCTGGTCCTGATTCAATCATTTGCAGCTCCTTGACTGGATGGAACTGTTTTTGGTTTATCTCCTTCCTTCTGAAACAAATATGAAACATTTCTCCGCTAATGAAAATGTGGCCTCAGAGTCGCTGTGGATTTGGTAAAATCCATGATGGTTGCTGATACTCGACAGAATGCCACTTCTGTGTTAATGTTTCCATAATATGATAGATGGAGAAGAGAGAGCAGTTCTTGAAATTTCTCAGTGAAGGAGAGTATAAGTGGCTCCTAGTCCTTGGCAAATTGTTCAGAGAATGTGGCAAATAGAGGGAAACCTGGAAGTCGCTCAGTCACCGCAACGAGGTCCTTTGGACTCTTGGCAGTAAGACAACACTGATATTTTTGGTCCTTGTGCAAATGGACCTCAGATGTGAGTTTAGAGCCCAGGCAAGTAATTTATAGGCAGTCAGGAAGCAGCCATCTTAGAAAGCTGCTAGGAAGACAGATCCTCCTTATTCATAGGTGTATCCCCAGCCCCTAGTCTGTGCCTGGTAGGGGCTGCATAAATGCAACAGGGCGGGGGTGCTCCTCCATATTTACTGATGAACTCAGAATAGGATGCTTGGCTTCTTGTCCCGCCTCTGTCACTTTGCCACTTCTGTGACCTGAGGAAAAATCCTTTCTGTTCTCGGGACATCCGTTAACCCATCAAGAAAATGATTATCGGTGTTCTTTGTGTCCTCAGGTTCTGCAGTTTATTTTAGTAAGTGTGGTTCTTGACAGTCGATCTACAGACAGTCTGCCTGATCCACTCACGTGACAGAACAAGGCAGAAGAGCAGACTCCCTCAGGTTGACAGCACATAGGTGAACCTGGCTTCAGCTTTGTGCCAAAAAAAAAAAAAAAAAATCGTCTTCTCTGAGACCAGACTGTTGGATGCTTTGTGGTGCCATATTAAATGACTGTCCTCTGATCGGGATAAAGACATGCCCTTCTGCAAACCCTTATTACCACCCAGAATCTTCAACTGTAAGCCAGGCCGTCATTTATTCACGAGGGCATGACATCAAGACATGCCACCAATGAAGTGTCCTGTCGGTGACATAAAGCTTGTTCCAAGTGATAATTAGAATAGAGGCTCTTAATAGTAGAACCATTCAGTGTCGGCCTCAGGGGGCTACTAACTCATGTTGGAAATTCTCTCGGCTGCTTTTAATCAAGAACGAAGCTACAGGGACTTTTTTTTTTTTTAAGTTGCTACTTCAGTAGGGAAAGAACAGTACAAATGTTGCCACTTTAATATGACCTCCAGCTTCACAAAGCACCATGGGAACTTTTTTTTTTTTATTAGAACCGGCTTGTGTATCTTGAAGTCTTATCTAATTGGTGTTCAAACCTGTTGCTGTCTCTTCTCCTTTTTCCTTATCTCTAAGGGCTCTCAGCAGAGAGGAGAGAGCATCCATTAATCATTCTTCTCCTCGTGCACGTGCATACATGAAGACACCCACTCCTTCCATCCCATTCCACCCCACTCCTTACCCGTACTCAGAGCCTTGGAATAGAATTGTGTTAGATCTGGAAAGGACCAGCAACATCATCTGGGCCACCTCCTTCATTGTATAGATGGGGAAGCTGAGGCTCAACGAGAGGTTGTACCCAGCAGAGCCCGCACTCAAAGCCGGCGTCCCATTTCTGTATCTCCCCACCGTGAACTCAGGGTTTCAGAAGAAGTGCGGAAGCTTTTCGGTTCCGCGCCGTATATACATCGTTCACTCTCTTTGTGTGTGAAGCATTATGCTGGCTCCTAGACGTATTTAATACGGGAACAAACTGATCTAGTGGAGGCAAATGGAGATGTATGTAAATGTGTTGAGTACGAGCAGATTGCTAAGTGTTTACATAGAGTGCACCAAGTAATTTGGAGATTAAAGTCAGAAGAGGTTTGTTCAAATTAAATTATCGGTTTGGGGTGCCTGTTCTGGGTTTCATGGAGACGATTTTCATGATGCTTCGAGAAGCTAAAGATTATATTGAAGTATTAGCATTGGCATTGTTCTCTCTCCCCTTGATTAGGGAAACTTCAAAAGTACTTCTAATTACAATAAATGCTGTCTTTTAGCTTCAGAAAACATCAAAAAATAAAAGGGATAAAAATAGCTAGGCTTGGGGAGGGTGCAAGGAAATGGAAATAGGCATACATTACTGCTGGCAATTATGAAAAATTTAACAGTGTGTATTGGGAGCTTTAAAAATGCACATATCTTGTTACCCAGTATATTTGACTTTTAGAAATATACCTAAAGGAATGAATGTATGTTTGTGTGTGTTTAATGATATATGTATGTATATATATATAATGTGTGTGAATGATGAATACAAGAAACGTTATAGTGCGAAGTTAAAAAATCAAGGGACAAGTCCGTTGTTCTGTTAAAATAACACTTTACGGGGGCACCTGGGTGGCTCAGTCGGTTGAGCGTCCGACTTCAGCTCCGGTCACGCTCTCGCGGTCCGTGGGTTCGAGCCCCGCGTCGGGCTCTGTGCTGACAGCTCAGAGCCTGGAGCCTGCTTGGGATTCTGTGTCTCCCTTTCTCTCTCCCCTCTCCCGCTCGTGCTCTGTCTCTGTCTCTGTCTCTCTCAAAAATAAACATTAAAAAAAATAACACTTTACGTATTTTACATACCCCTGTATATCATCCATAGCCCCAATATAGGCCTGCCTTGTATTCTCCCAGGTGTCCACCTTGAGGTCAGTAACATATCACATTAAAATACACACACCCACGAGTCCAAGTCTAAAAATACACAAGTGATGTGGGTTTTAAGGATTTCATGAGAGGGTGGAGTGGAGTTATTTTATATATCAAACAGCAAAACCTTCAAATCACTCTCCCTTCAAGCCTCTCTCTCTTGTCCGTGTTTGATGTCCCTTGGGGGCTACTTTTCCTCTTTTCTCTCAAGCCCCTTTAGAGGGTCTCCCCCTTTCTGTTACCAACATAACCTCCTGTTCTTCCTCCTCTACTACCGTTCCCACCATGCGGCCTTCTTTGGTTCCCTAGCCAAGCATTATCCAACATAATTTTCTGCAGTGAATGAAACGTTTTCGAAAATTCTCTGTCCAGGATGTGGGTGTGCAGGCGAGTGGAGAAGTCTGTAAATGTGTTGAGTACGAGGCATGACTATTGCAATTGAGGATATGTTCTATTTGTTTATCTATTTAAAGAAAACGTTTGTTCATCTTCAGAGAGAGTGCGCGTACGTGCTAAGTGCGAGTGGGGGAGGGGCAGAGAGAGAGGGAGAGAGAACCCTAACCAGGCTGCACGCTGTCAGCACAGAGCCTGATGCGGGGCTCAGTCCCGTGAACCAGGGCTTGATCTCACAAACCGTGGGGTCATGACCCGAGCCGAAATCAAGAGTCGGACGCTTCACCGACTGAGCCACCCAGGCGCCCCTGCGATTGAGAAAATGTTCTTTGTAAAATTTTGTTTAATTTTGATGTAAGCTAAATTAACCACATGTGGCTATTAGGCATTTCACATGTGGCTAGTGCAACGGAGGAAAGTTGGTTTTAATTGTATTTAATGGTGGAGAATTCATTCACTCATCCATTCATTCATTTATGAGCACGAGCAGGGGAGGGGCAGAGGGAGAGGGAAAGAGAAAGAACCTTAAATAGGTTCCATGCTCATTGTGGAGCCTCACATGGGGGCTCGATCCCCTGACCCTGGGATCATGACCTGAGCCAGAATCAAGAGTTGGACACTCAACCGACAGAGCCACCCAGGTGCCCTGTTAATTGTAGACAATTTAAATTCCCCTTATGTGGCTACTTACAATCATATCGGGCAACACAGCTCTAGTCCCTGGCAGAGCAAACTAGGTTTCTTCTGGATCTTCAACTTTGCTTTGTTGAGTTCAAGAGACTTGAGGGGTGACTCAATGACTTTTCTTCAATATCCGCCTTGCTTAGAAAACACCGGAAAGGGTAGGGAGGATTGTAAATAATAATTTTAGTTACTTTTGTGGGTATGCACAGGGAGAAAACAGGTATCAGTGAAAATAATTGTTAGCGTTAATTCATAGTAGCTGGACAACGATGGCTTCTTTTTACTTTTTCTGTTTCTCAAGTAATGTAGAGTGGACATTTATTACTCTTACATTTAGAAAAGACATACAACAAATATTATTAAAACACCTTAAATTGGATTTTTTAGAATTTTATTGATTTACAGAGAACATGTGTGAGTGGGTGGGGGGCAGACAGAGAGAGAGACAGAGAGAATCCCAAGCAGGCTCTGCACCGTCAGCACAGAACCCGATGTGGGGTTCGATCCCACGAACCGTGAGATCATGACCTGAGCCGAGATCGAGACTTGGACACGTAACACACCGAGCCACCCAGGCACCCCTCTCATGTATGGTTTAAGAAAAACAAAATTAAGGGAGGCAACTTTTTTTTTTTTTTTTTTAACATTTATTTACTTTTGAGAGTGAGAGAGAGAGAGAGAGAGAGTACAAGTGGGGGAGGGTCAGAGAAAGAGAGGGAGACACAGAATCCAAAGCAGGATCCGGGCTCTGAGTGTCAGCACAGAGCCCGACACAGGGCTCGAGCCCACAAACCGTGAGATCATGACCTGAGCCGAAGTCGGGCCCCCAACCCAACTGAGCCACCCAGGCGCCCCGGGAGGCAGCTTTTCTCAGGGTCCTGTGATGGGTTCCCAGAGCAGTCTCTCACTTGGCGAGTGGGGAAGAGTCCAATGGCAGGCCCCTCTGGAGCAGAGCCCGGGAACCGCACGTGTGCACGTTCTCCCAGCTGCTTTCTCACATCAAGTAGCTAACAAGCCAGAGCTCCAAAGCCAACCCAGTTCCCGCTGTCATCGTTGAAGAAGCCTGTACACAGATGGGGAAGTAAATAGAAGGGAGAGGTGGTGAGTTTTCTATATTTGACCCAGTTACTATTTTTGCCAAATAAGGAGAAAAAAAAAAAGCTTGGGATTTCAAGCATGAAGAAATAGAGCCCGATTTTGTGAGCAAAATCTTGCTGCTCTCTTTTAGCCCTTACTGGATGTGTGTTTCCTTCTTGGAGTCAGGGCAGAATTTGGCAGAATCCATATGGGCTCAGAGTTGTGACCTTACAACCCAGCCCAGAACAGGGGGCTGTTGGGAGTTAGGCACAGAGGAACCACACCGATGGTCTGAAAAAAGCCAACGAACCTGCAGAGCCAGAGGCGACAAGGGGCTGAAACTTTCAGCTTATTATTTAGAACTGCCATTTCTCCACACTTGGATTCCAAAGCTGCTTAAGAAAAGGGTCCCCTCTGGAAATGGCAGACACCCTAGTAAGAACAACGAAGACCTTCGTGCAGTCTTATTTCTGGCTTAGCCACACCGAGGCCAGCCAAGTGGCCATGTCTTTGGCATCACCCTTCCTCTCTGCTCAGTACCTCCCACCCAGAATGCAGTGCTGGAAAATTTCTGTGAGGCTCACTCACTCCCTGGTCCGGGAGAACTGTAAGGGTTGACGCTTTGATGCCTTCTGGCGTTGTCATTCGTTGTTTATTTCTCAGAGGGCTCTAGAAGGGTGAAATGCTTTGTGGGACTCAGAAGAATGATGCTGGAAAGAGGTAAAATGGTATGGTCCTTGGGGGTGTCTTAGGGGCGGGGGGCAGATGGGGTCCTTTCGGGGCCTTGCCGCCTTCACACAAGCAGACATTTCCTATCGTACTTGCTTGCCGAGTGGCTTTCCAGGGACCGGCGCCTGTGTGTGCAAGGCAGGGGGGGCGGGGAGCTGCCGTACTCTGGGCCTAGCTGTGTAGTGGCAGAAGGTAAACCGCATTTCAGCTTTCGGTTTTGTGTTTATTTTCACTGGTTATTTTTAGTGGGTTCCAGTCTAGGAAGACTTAAAAATGACTCCTTCCTAAAATAGCTTAATTCCCTGAAATTGGAAAGCTAAGACGCTCTCGAGTTGCCAATCATTGCGTTGGTGATTGTAAGACATTCGTTCTATTAAACAGCCGGAGATGAAGTGAGCAGGAAATAGACCCTCTGGAGTCCTGAGGTGTTCAGTGCCTGTACTCGGCGTGATCATACCGCTCTTGAACGGTGCCCGTGGAGCGGTTTCTAAAACGTTGTCCTCTGGCAGGCTTCAAGTGGCTCTAGAGAGGTGAATGCGCCTGGTCCTTGTTGATTATACAGGACATGGCTACCAATGAGTTCTTGACACCCTCCGTCTGACAACGGGCTGTCTCGTCTCTCATATAGAAGTGCCTTGAGGATATTACCTGTAGCAAGCCCACACTGGGCCAGACAGCTCTCCGTTGGCTAGAGCGCAGCACTGATGAGGCCAAGGTCGTAGATTTCATCCCACATGGGCCGTTTCGCTGTAGACAGAATAGAGAATTATATTTCTGTGCTTCTAGATTACGGCTCTCCCACTACCTTCCAAGTTGCGGTGCAGTGTGCTCCTAAGTCAGACTGTGGCTTGGTGTCCAGCCTGACTGAGGGTCTGTAGGAGGTTTTTCTGGTAGGAAAACAGGCACGAGTACTCGGAATTCTCGTCTACGGTGGAAGGACCCTATCGGGAAGACAGTGGAGCCAGGAGACCAGAGATGGGCTCCAGAGTAGTGCAGGTGTTTGGAGCGGCATATCCAGGGCACTGGGCAGATTGAGTATGGTCGCTAGAGAGCAGCAGGGCAAGGAATGGTGAGCTTATGCGAAGGAACCACCAAAGCTGCCCAAGGAAAGTCTGGGAAAACTTGCTGCGCCTTCGGAAGATTTCTTTATCTGCCCCCACCCCAGCTTTATTGAGATGCGATTTACATATAAGATTGTATAATGTGACAATTTCATATAGATACTGCAAAATGATGAGCACAGTAGGGTCAATCAACACATCCATTGCTCCCATAGTTACCATTTCTTTCCGCCTAGGGTATTAGAACTTTTAGGATCTACTCTCTTAGTGTACTTTCAGGTATAAAATACAGTATTGTTAACTGTAGTCGCCATGCCGTACATGGGATGCAGGAGTATTTTTTTACGGCGCCTCAGAGCTCTGTCCGCGTCACCTCATTTCTGAGCCTTTCCAGACCACCGCTCTCCTCCTCTCCAGGCACACTCTGGGATGGTTTGACTCCACTTCTGTAGGATCCCGTGATGATCTCTCTAACCGCATTGCGTTTTCACCTGCATTGGTATTTCAGTTTCTCCTACTGGACAGGAGACTTCTTTATCTTTGGATCCCTAGCACCCAGATATTATATAGGCTTAATGGGCGTTTGTTGGCTGACCGAACGAATGGCTGAATGAATGGGAGCGCAGAGAAACACGGAAGAAAAAAAGTGATACGTGTGCATTCTTCCAGAATGAGTGAATGTTTGCTGGAAGAACCTGCTGTGTTCCGGAAAGAGGCAAATGTTACACTTGTGGCCAACAGAGATCCCAAGACACCACTATTGTGGGAATGGATCCCCGAGGGTCAGGGTAGCAGAAATTCCAGGTGACTTCGCAGAACCTAATGTACTACTGGAAGGTAAATCTTTTGATTCACAGTGAGTTGACGGACACCCTGAAAAATTTGGAAACGCTCACTGGTCCTTCGTGAAGGAATGGCTGTCGTGGTTGTTTTTGCTTCTCTCTGCTCTCCTTTCCCCACTTCGTCTCTGGTGGTGTAGTGTCATGCTTAAGAGCCCATGGTGAGAATCAGACAGAAGTAGTTTTTAACTCCTGGCCCTACCAGCATCACAGGTCCAGGCCATTTCATTTTTCATGCCATGCAAGATGCTAGAAAGTTCTCTGTCTATACTGAGCCCACATCTATCTGCCTGTGATGCGCTCCCGTTTGATCTCCCAGGTTTTGCCTCGTGGAGCCTACCAGAATAAGTTTAATAGATGCTACTGTATCTGATACCTTATGACGGGCCCGGATCAGTATATTTTTTAAATTTATTTTTATTATTATTTTTTAATTTTAAAAGTTTATTTACTTATTTTGAGGAGAGAAAGAGAGAGAGAGAGAGAGAGAGAGAGAGAGAGAGAGAGAGAATGCGCGCACGGGTCGGGGAGGGGCAGAGAGAGAGGGAGAGAGAATCCCAAGCAGGCTGTGCACTGTCAGTACAGAGCCCAGCGTGGGGCTCGAACTCACAAACTGTGAGATCATGACCTGAGCTGAAGTCGGACACTAAACCGATGGAGCCGTCCAGGCGCCCCAAATGTTTGTTTATTTTTTATTTTTATTTTTTATTTTTGAGAGACCTCCGACCTGGATACATTTAAAAAGAATTCTCCTGTCATTCTCAAATTAGCTCTTTTCGTAAAATTCCCAGATGTCTCAGCTCTTCCTCAGAGGGTATCGCTTCCCCACACGGTCACAGATTTGGTTCTGTGGACGTAGGTGTCGAATCAGACTTGAGGGTACAAGCCTTTCATTATGGATCAATGCTTGTGAAAGGACTGGGGAGGAATCAGATTGCAGGGAGGAGGGAGCCGAGTTGCAATTCAGGCTCATCGGGTCTCTGCTAATGAGGCAGGGAGCTCTGGAGAGAGTATTGCCTGTCAGAGTCGCCCACTGGCGGGCTCAAATGGCTAGGCATTATGCCCCCCCCGCCCTCTGTCTCCAGGCATGGGGAGTGTCACCTGGGGTGAGGCAGTTTTCCACAACTGAGCCTGTCTGCTGACCGCACTACTCACACCTGGGCAGCAAGGCCTTCCTTGGAAAGAGGTGGGGGGTAGCATATTCCCATGTCTCCCACAGACTACCTGTTGTGTCGTGTTGATTCGCTTTTTACTTTTATTTTTATTTTTGATTGATTTATATATATATATATATATATTTTTTTTATTTATTTTTGAGACAGAGAGAGACAGAGCATGAACGGGGGAGGGACAGAGAGACAGGGAGACACAGAATCCAAAGCAGGCTCCAGGCTCTGAGCCATCAGCCCAGAGCCCGACGCGGGGCTCGAACTCACGGACCGCGAGATCATGACCTGAGTTGAAGTCGGCCGCTTAACCGACTGAGCCACCCAGGCGCCCCGATTGATTTATTTTTTAAATATAATTTTTTGTCAGGTTAACATACAGCATATACAATGTGCTCTTGGCTTTGGGAGTAGACTCCCACGATTCATCGCTTATGTACAACCCCCCGTGCTCATCCCAACAAGTGCCCTCCTCAATGCCCATCACCCACCTCCCCCTCACCATCAACCCCCAGTTTGTTCTCTGTATTTAAGAGTCTCTCATGGTTTGTCTCCCTCCCTCTCTGTTTGAAACCATTTTCCCCCTTCCCTTCCCTCATGGTCTTCTGTTAAGTTTCTCAAATTCCACATATGAGTGAAAGCATAATGGTATCTGTCTTTCTCTGACTGACTTACTTCACTTAGCATGATACCTTCCAGTTCCATCCACGTTGTTGCAAATGGCAAGTTTTCATTCTTTCTCATTGCCAAGTAGTACTGCATTGTATGTATAAACCACATCTTCTTTCTCCATTCATCAACTGATGGACATTTGGGCTCTTTCCATAATTTGGCCATTGTTGATAGCACTGCTATAAACATTAGGGTACATGTGCCGCTATGCATCAGCACTCCTGTATCCTTTGGATAAATTCCTAGTAGTGCTATTGCTGGGTCATAGAGTAGTTCTATTTTTAAATTTCTGAGGAACCTCCACACTGTTTTCCAGAGCGGCTGCACCAGTTTGCATTCCCACCAACAGGGCAAGAGGGTTCCTGTTTCTCCACATCCTTACCAACATCTGTTGCTTCCTGAGTTGTTAATTCTAGCCACTCTCACCGGTGTGAGGTGATACCTCAGTGTGGTTTTGATTTGTATCTCTCTGATGATGAGCGATGTTGAGCATCTTTTCATGTGTCTTTTGGCCATCTGGATGTCTTCTTTGGGAAAGTGTCTATTCATGTCCTCTGCTCATTTCTTCACTGGATTATTTGTTTTTCAGGTGTTAAGTCTGGTAGTCTTTATAGGTTTTGGATACTAACCCTTTATCTGATATGTCATTTGCAAATATCTCCTCATTCCGTCAGTTGCCTTTTAGTTTTGTCGTTTCCTTTGCAGTGCAGAAGCTTTTTATCTTGATGAGGTCCCAGTAGTTCATTTTTGCTTTTATTTCCCCTGCCTTTCAGAGACATGTCAAGTAAGAAGTTGCTGTGGTTGAGGTCAAAGAGGTTTTTGCCTGCTTTCTCCTCTAGGATTTTATGGCTTCCTGTCTTACCTTTAAGTCTTTCATCCATTTTGAGTTTATTTTTGTGTGTGGTGAAAGAAAGTGGTCCAGTTTCATTCTTTTGCATGTCGCTGTCCAGCTCTCCCAGCACCATTTGCTAAAGAGACTGTCTTTTTTCCATTTCCTGCTTTGTCAAAGATGAGTTGGCCATGCATTTGGGGGTCCAATTCTGGGTTCTCTATTCCATTGGTCTATGTGTCTGTTTTTGTGCCGGTACCATACTGTCTTGATGATTACAGCTTTGTAGTAGAGGCTAACACCTGGGATTGTGATGCCTCCCGCTTTGGTTTTCCTTTTCGACATTACTTTGGCTATTCGGGGTCTTCTGTGGTTCCATACAAAGTTTAGGATTGTTTGCTCTAGTTCTGAGAAGAATGCCAGTGCAATTTTGATTTGGATTGCACTGAATGTGTAGATTGCTTTGGGTGGTACTGACATTTTGACAGTATTTGTTCTTCCAATCCATGAGCGTGGAATGTTTTCCATTTCTTTGTGTCTTCTTCAATTTGTTTCACGTGTTGATTTACTTCACGCAAATTCACCAGCTGCCTTAGCAATTCTAGCATTTCAGCTTCGGCCGGTATGGGCCATCACTTTTCCCAGGCTTGTAGGAACTATCCTGTTAGGGAGTTCATACCATTTCCTGGGATCCTCGCCAGGGTGTTAAATCCTGTATGCTCTGGGCAACACTCGCAAGTCAATAGACTCCTCCATATCTAATTTTATGATCCGTCCCCCCCCTTATCGAGCAGCCTCAGAATCAAGTTCTGTGTGTTATTACCCGAGCTCCTAGTGTATGCTGGCTAGTTCCTGCAGCCTCTATGGGAGGACAGTCCCTTTCCTCTGCCATAAGGTGCAACACCATCCCAGCTAGGTTATGCTGCAACTTAGCCCTAGTTATAGGTCTAGTTGTCAGGAACAAGAGAGGGGGAACCCTAAGGGGCGTACCTGTTGTCTTTTGGGTAGAGACTTTTGAGTTATCCTCTGGCAGTGGTATGGAGAACTTACTCTTACTTGATGGACCGCTTCTGTAGGCTCACAAGGTTCAGAAGTATCTACTGTTTCCTCCATAACACCTTGATACATCGTGCCTTCCTTTCCATGGAACAACCTTCCAGTTGTGGTGAAGGTTTTAATAACTAGACCACTGCTGTGGGCTAGGAGCTCTTTGTGCTTCACCTGTTAGTAGTGAGGGGATCCTTACTGCTGGCCCGGCAGTGTGTGATCCACCTTCAAAGGCCTCTCTTATTACCTGCTTCCTTGGACCCCTCCTTGCACCAGCTTCCTCTCACTGGGTTTCTGGAAGCGGACACTAAGAGGGCATTTAGGGCGCAGGATAATTTTTAGGGACTGACACCTGTGAAAGGAAGCACACTTGAGTAGAGGAACGAGTCTAAGTGCAGTGCAGGCCTGGAGCTCTGGAGCAAGCGTTACCCTTCACACTTGTCCCGTGGCGGGCTGAAATAGCCAGACTTTTTTTTACCCCTGACCCCTCATCGGTACCAGATGATGATGGCAGCCTTGGGAGAGGCATGTCAGGTCGCTTTGCTCTCTGCAGGCGTTATCTCAGGCAAGGCGCGTCTCTGCATCTGAGGCAGACCCCGAAGGGGCTGACAGCTGGAGGCCGTGTGTGGGCACGCTTCCCGCAGGCGGGCAGCCAGTCCATCCTTGACGCAAGAGCTGCGCGTGTTCGACACTACCTGTTGACTGATTGTACGGCATGACTGCTAACATAGCACACTTTACACGTTGAAAAAGGCACGTTCTTTCTACCGCTACAAGCTCTTCTTCCACTTTTCCTTAGCCTTCTACTGATGTCTGCTGGTAGCTTGGTGCATGGAATGCTGGTCGACTTGAGTGTGGCCCTTCCAAAGGGAAGGGCCCCGGTAGCACCAGCTACCGAGTTCCGGTCCATTAAATACCTTCCACGAACACTGATTTCAAGACACCCAGAGAGCCAGTGTGGAGCTCTCCGTTGTCCTTCCTTTCCTCTACCCTTCGAGTCCTGAATGCAGCAAAATGTTCTCTCTGGCCAGGTGAAGCCAGGCCACAATTAGCCTGGCTCGGGGCTCTCGAATGTACAGGCAGCCGTGGATCTTCATCTTTAATCTTGAGACCAGGATCTCATGTGCTTTTGAAAGTGCATACGGCCTGTTATATAATACTCATTTCAGCGTTGGCTCACGGCTGAGATTAAACCTTGACTGATGAATGAACCTTTCGTATCTAAAGGCAATAGCTAAGGATTAAAATCCTTGAACTGGCAGCAGTACGATAGCGTACGTGCTAGGAAAGCGTAAGCAGCTTTAAAAGCGAGCATTTTCTGCTAAGTGTAGCTTTCCTCCCCTGTGAGAGGACTCACCAACTCTCAGGCTCCATATTTAAGAAATAATGAGAACTGCTAGGTTCTTACTCCTAGTGACGGAGGATGGGGCAGGAGTAGGGGTATTCACCATCTATCTTCTTCCCAGTCTTCGTTTCCTCCCATGAGTGGTAACGTCTTCCAGGAAGCCACTGTGCGATCGTTAACCTCGCTGTCTACAAATTCTATGCGTTACTGTCGTCATTATTATAGAACATGATCATACCCTTGCCGGAATCTTCCCTCCAAGCCTGTTTTCTGCAGGACCCCTTGTCTAAAGCGCTTCAGAATCCTCCACTCTGACGGTTAGCTGCCATCTTCATGCACTTAAAACTCAGTGATCTTCTGTTCTTTTGGTCTAGTGTATTCTCTGTTCTGACTCTCTCAAAGGGGAAAAAAGAGAGAGAGATGAAACATTCACCAGCAAATCCTCCCAGAAAGTATCCAGAATGTGACTGGATGCGTTCAATATTTTATACGTATCATCTCTAGCCTGGACCACAGCCAAAGCCTCCTAACTGGTCTCTCTGGTCACTCTAAGGGATCGCTCTTGGTCCGGTAGCGGCCTGAGTGATTCTTTGTTAATGTCGGCGGCAGCATGACACTCTCCCGTGCAGAAGCTTCTAACCACTTCTGATTGCGTTCGGAATAATACCCGTTCCTTCTTGCCATGTCCCGCGAGGCCCCCCTGACCTCTTAAGCCTCCTCTCTTCTTACCCTCCTTTCTCATTGCCTCGGCCACGCTGAACGAAATGAGATAAGGCAGATGTTACAGCACGCATAGGGGACTTTTCCCATAGCCGTGGAAATTTGGCTGAAGCTCAAAACCAGGGGCCGTAGGTATTAAGCAAGTTAATGCTCATGAAAGCGTACGCTTTTATCACTTAGTGTGTGCCAGGCATGTTTTAAGTGCTTTCCTATGGGCTGACTCACTTAAACACAACCTCATGAAGCAGGTACTTTTATCATTCTCCGTTTACAGATTAGGAACTCCAAGTACGGAGCCGATAGGACCCTTGTCTGAAGTCACACAGTGAGGACCAGGGTCAAGAGCAGAACCCGGGAGGTCTGGTTCCAGGCCCTCTGTGGCCCTTCGTAGCCACGTTTCAGCTGCTCTTTGCAGTGTTAAGGGATCAGCCACCAAACACACTTTTCCAGTACTTGATAAGAGGTGGCTAAACTGCTGCCTTTGACCGTCTCCCTTTCCTCCATCCAACCAAGGTATGCAGAAGGATGGGGCCTTTGGAAAGTAGGATGGTCTTGGGAAGGAGGGAATTTGTATCAGTGAGGTGCTATGAAGCCAAGTGGGGCATTTTCCTTCCTTCCTCGTAGGTGGCCAAAGAATCCTCAAGTTCGTACCACATGAGACTGAACTGCTGAGGCGTCCTAGAGTACCAGGTGCAGTGAGCTCTTTAATGGCAGGGGTGTGTCTTTTGGGGTCTCTCTATTCGCAGTTCCTAACGCGGTGCCAGGGTAGGAGTTGGGGACACGGAGTGCGACACAGCTGCGCCGGGGAATTTCTCTGTGAGCACTTCCTTCAGCTGGCTGGGGAACACCCAGGAAGTGAGATGGGTGGGCTGGGCCGTGAGCAGTTTATAGTCTAGACAGAGAGATGGAAAGCGGAGAGCAGTTGCAAAAACAAAACAAACAAAAAACAGGTACAAAGAGACACAGAGAAAAGTCCAGTTGCCAAGTATGAAAACTAAAGGAAATCGAGGAGGGCTTAATAAATGTTGCAGTTATTACTATCTTCATTTAGTAGATGTCAGAACGAGATGCACAAAGGTGACGAAGGCCGTGGATTTATGCCCATAGTGCAGTCAGACATACCAGGAAGATTCAGTCGCTTTGATTTGCTGGGTCCCACCTCCCACTTCCTGCGATTGCTGGTGGAGTTGGGAGGGGAGCAGACATGGGAATGTTATTGCAGGAAAAAGCTTGATAATGAAACTCCCTGGGGAATAATGACTCATCTTACAGCCGCATCTGACTTTGCTACGTCAGTGCTCATCAACTTGGTCACCGGTGCCCGGGCCGCTTGAGTAATTGTAGCCAGAGTTAGGGAGGCTGTCAGTCACGGCCCCTGCGGCAGGCCCTGGAGCTGGGGAATGGAGTAAGGAGGTGAGGGACAGGAATATACTTTGAACAAGAACCACGGGCAAGGGGATTAGAGAGGTCTTTTTATAGACACGTGGCACGGTAGTATAGACTGATGAGTTGGGGGCACCGGCACCACAGTATCTGGCTTCAGATTCTGGCTGTGCTTCGGAACTGTGATTACCTTATTAATTCTGGCACTGACATGTGACATGTTAATTAACTCCTTTATGACTCTGTTTTCTCATCCATAGAATGGAACTATGAACAGTGCCTGCCTCGTCGGATTGTTACAAATACTGGCTTTTATTACTAACTCTTAGCAGTATTTTTCACACTGTGGTTTCAAGCCATTAACAGGTGAGAAAAATCGTTTAAGTAGTCATGACTTAGATATTTTATTAATAGCACTGGGCGAAAAATATGAGGGCCTTAAGTGTTATAAATATTGTTTCATGAAACTTGTTCCAGGTGTTTGTGTGTGTGCCTGTGTAACTCATATACATGTATCACACACACAGATACACGGGCATAACTGAAAATACGTACATGGTCGTACATATAAATAGACACGTATGCTTACACAAACACAAACCTAAAAACACGTGTTCACATGCACGTACACGCTTGCACACATATTCACAGATCACAAACATACACATACAGACATGCACACACGCACATATCTACAGATGCATATCCATACGATTATCCATACGTACATGCAAACTACAGTGCATGGATATATATATGCATGCTTACATAAACATACTCCTGTGACCTCACACAGCACATATGCGTGCATTAATGTATATATACACATACATACGTGCTTACATATAAAAACACAAATGAACATACACATGCCGTAGACACACATACACAAACGTAGCGTGAGACACATACAAGCTCACACACATGCTGATGCACACAAATATGTACATGTACACGTTCATACCCTGTGCACAGATACAAGCACACACTCACATATACCTTCACAGTATATATACACACACAAACACACACACACACACACACACACACACACACACACACAGAGAACACTATTTTGTTGGCAGGAGAACCAGGGTCTAGATTGCAAATACGTTCAGACTAGATCAGTCTTCAGACCCTACCTAGCACGCTTGGTGCCAGTGGAGAAAAACGTCTGATCACAACAGAAGCATTTTAAAATCATTACTTGCAGATTTTATTACTGCTCTTAAGCCAATTATATTCATCTTACCTACCAAAGTGAAGATTTTAAAAGTAAGTTTGACTGGAATTCATTTACAGTTTTGCCTTTGAATCTTTAAAAGGAGAAACAAAAGGCATCGGTAGCTGCCTCTTCAGCCAAGGAAGGACACTTTATGGAATTACTGGGTTTGGCCAATTACCACCCTGAAAAGACTAGTGACAGGGCGCCTGGTTGGCTCCGTTGGCGGAGCATGCGACTCTTGATCTCGGAGTCGTGAGTTCAAGCCGTACGTTGGGTTTAGAGATGACTTAAATAAATAAATAAACTTAAAAAAAAGAGACCGTTGCTATCAGTCATTCTGGTTTAGATCCTTTAGCTTCTGAGAGACGTTTGGACGTGGGTTCTATCACCAAAGCTCGACTCCGTGGGACAGGCTAGTGTTGCGGGGGATTGTTTCCACTCGCTAATTCTTCAATGGCTGATCCCGCACTGGAATTCAAGGAGAAAGGGAACTTGGATGGACAGTGTGTATTACAAAAAACAGACAGAGAAACCCCAAATTAGAAGACCTTTGATATTTATGCAATGTGAAGGAGTTTGAAAATAAGTGACTAGAGAAGATGAACCGTACTTTCAAGCTCTCTCTAAAAAAAAAAAAAAAAAACAACAACAACAAAATGCGTGAAGGAGAAGCTCCCTGTCTTCATGAGATGGGAGGACGAGGAAGTACTTCAGGTATTTGGAAGCCAGGAATCCTGGATCTCTCTTCTGTGGTGACGGAAAAGGCTTGGGAAGTTCTAGGGTTCAGTCCACGTATGAAAGGTGAAGGAGACATCCATTACAAAAGTTGAGGATGGAGAAGACCAGGGAGAGAGACCTCGTAGAGACAGGTCACAAGAAAGAAGAATTTCAGATTCTCCTGGCACTCTGCCAACTTTACTTCTCCGTCCCCCACAAAGAAATCATCCCTGTGCTGAGTCTGAAGATACTAAGAGAATGAAAGACCGCCTCTGATCTAGAGCTCAGCATCTTACCCTGTTCTTACTCTGCTGGTTCCAAGCTTGTTACCCTAGAGCCTAGATAGAGATGGCTAGCTGTCCAGCTAAATTCCTGTTCCCTTTGCACTGTCGGGAGTGGTTGCTGGAAAGTGGCTGCCCACCCAGGGACTACATTTCCTAGTCTTCCTTATAGTTTGATGGGGTCGTATGACTCGTTGTCCCCAATAGCATTAGGTCGAAGAGGCGTGTACCACTTCTAGGCCGCTCACGTGCATTTTCTGCATCCCCTTTGCCCTTTTCACTGGCCTGATGGAGAGGAGCATGGTGATCTGGGAAGCCATGCATGGAAGAAAAGGAGCCACGAGGTAGACGGAGCCTGAGTTCCTGAGTTGCTGCTTAGAAGGGAGCTCAAGAACACCCATTTGGGCTTTTAAATGAGAGAGAAGTGAAGTTCTATTGTGTTCGAGCCTATCACATATTTGAGTCTGGTTTTTTTCCTAGCAGTTACCCTACTCAAGTTAATGCAGATGCCTTATGTGAGATGCATCTTTCTAGATTTATAAATTATATCAGAAAATCCCCTGGGTTTCTCATTGTCTTAGTCTCTTTGGGCTGCTATAACAAAAATACCATAGACTGGGCGGTTTATAAAAAAACAAATTTATTTCTCATAGCTCTGGAGGCTGGGAAGTCCAAGATCAAAGTGCTGGCAAGATTCTATGCCTAGCGAGGGTCCGCTTCCTGGTTCGTAGAAGGCTGCCTTCTCGCTCTGTCCTCACATGGTGGAAGGGGAGAGAGAGCTCTCTGGGGTCTCTTTTAGGAGGGCACTGATCTACTTATGATGACTCCACCCTCGTGACCTAAATATCTCCCGAAGGCACCACTTCCTAATACTATCACATTGGGTGGGGGTGGGGTTCAACATGAATTTTGAGGGGACTGTTCTGTCTAAGGCAGTCATAGATTCAAAGTAATGTGAGGCTATCTGAAACCCTCTGTACTGATTTTGGCCATTAGTCCTTGTGCTCTGCAAGTAGGCTGAAGACTTATTTTTATTTTTACTTTTAACATTTATTCGTTTTTTTGAGAGACAGAGAGCACAAGCAGGAGAGGGTCAGAGAGAGGGGGAGACACAGAATCGGAAGCAGGCTCCAGGCTCCGAGCTGTCAGCACAGAGCCCGATGCTGGGCTTGAACTCATGAAACGCGAGATCATGACTGGAGCCGAAGTCGGACGCTTAACCAACTGAGCCACCCAGGCCCCCTGAAGATTTTTAATAAAGGAGACAAGCAGCTCAATTACTATTGACCTTCAAATACTTTACTTGGTGCCAAACACATAAAGATTATTTATTTAGTTTAATAACAATGAAAAAACACTAACTCTGCCAGCTGCCATTATAACAGCTTTATACATATTAACTCATTCAATTTTCTCAACAGTTCTATGAGCTAGGCTCTATTAATGCCTCTGCCTCACATAGGAAGAAACAGGTGCAGAGAGATTAAATAATTTGCCCAAGGTCACACAGCTAGTAACAGGCAGAGTGGGGAGAAAAACCCAGGCAATCTGGTTCCAGAGCTCATGCTTTTATCCACCGTAGCAGAGTGCCTCCCTTAATAGATGGACTGTTTGTTTCTGGTCTACTCTTAGTGGAGAGCAGCTCTGATTTCTTCCCCCAAACCTAAAGGAGATAGTGGTTGTTCAAGGAGCATTCGGGATCATGGTTTGGCTTTGAGCAGAAGGCGGTCTCCAGTCGTCAAAGTCTTCCTGAATTAGAAAGTAGATGACTGCCATCTACTGCCTCCGTGATACCATTTCGAGTGTTCCTTGGAGGTTGCATGTGTGTGCAGGGAGGGAGGCAGCCAGCCCCACATAGCTGCTTTCTTTGCTTGTGAGAATTAATAGGATCACAGCACACAGTGGTATGATTGCAAATAGAAAAACTGCTCTGTTCAAACAAATCTGTTTCTTGCCTCATGCCAAGAACTACAGTGGGTAAACTTGCATTCAAATTGGCCTTGGAGCATGGAGCATTGTTTCTTCTGTAACAAGCCCTTGGCCTTGGCCAGATCCTTGCCAGTCCACGCTCCCTGTCAGTGAGTGTCGAGCAGGACAGAGACGGACCATGGCTTCGAGTCATCAAGGGTCTGCCGTGTCTTTGGGTGAGAAGGGTGCAGAGAGGCCAGTACCCCGCCACCGGCACTCATCTCTTGTCGTCCCTGAGACCAGTTGAGGTTGGGGTGTGAATTCGCATACGCACCCTTCCGTGCTACCTACTTAGAAGTTCTTGTGGAGATTTTGTAACCCTGTTCTCTATCACTTTTTATTCCTAAGGGCTCAACGCATCACTGCTTCCACTAACCCTGTTTTTGACGTGTTCCCCATTCCTCTCTTTGTCTCTCACTTTTTAAAAAATCTCGACAACATTATGTTTCTACGTGTTTGTATCTCTAGATATAAAATAATGAGAGCTCAGAGAATCAGAGCTGGAAGGAGCCTTGGAGGTGATCTTCTACCCTAACCCCTTCATTTCAAAAATGAGGAGATGAGGGGCCCCTGGGTGGCTCAGTCGGTTAAGTGTTCGACTCTTCCTCTCAGCTCAGGTCATGATCTTCCGGTTGGTGAGTTTGAGCCCCACGTCGGGCTCTGCACTGATGGCACGGAGCCTGCTTGGAATTCGCTCTCCCGCCCTCTCTGCCCCTACCCCACTCGTGTGCGTTCTCTCTCCTCCCACCTCTCAAAAACAAAACTTAAAAAAAAAGTGACGAGGTGAGGTCTGTGGGAGGGTATACGTCATTCTCCGTAGTTACAATGATAGTTCCAAACATCAGGTCCCCTACTCTAGGTCGGCTGTTGTGCTGTGCACTTACATTCTCAACTTCGGGGGGCGACTAAGGGTTCACTGTCACAGCTGTAGTATCTCATTTTATAATCTCACGGTAATCTTCCAGGGTTGGTTTTATTATTTTACAGAGGGGCAAAATGAGGCACAGATACATTAAAGAACGTGCCAAGGGTCACATAGCGGGTAGTTGCAGACCCAGGATTCACTCCCAGCTCTGCCTGGCTGTACAGTCTCCATGGTGAACACTGTGCCAAGTGCGGACTCTGTCACCACAGTATGAGATACTCAGATGCTCCCAGAAGTATGTGTAGGTTTCCTCTTACACTCGTCTGAGAGCTCGTTAACCTGTTTGCTTTGGAAGGATCAGTGGTAGCATCCCAGAGCCATGTCCTGGCTGGTGACCAGGCCTTTAACTTGGGCCCCATTGTGGAGCAGGAGGAGTTTGGCTTTCACGGCCTACTGGCCCCTGGTAACTCATCATTTGCCCAGGTGACCAGCTGCCTGGTGGCCCGCTGAAGTTGCTCTGCAAATGATCTACACTGTAAAGTCACACCAAAGTACCAGAAAGTTTGTAGGTGCGCTTCCTGAGGAATTGTTGCATTTTGGAAGAGAAGGGAGTTTATTTGCGATTTCACTGTATTCCAGAGAGAGAAACCTGTAGTGTGCTTGGGCTGCAGGTGCCGGTTGGGGAGGACAAGATGCGTGGAGGGAGTTCTCATCGGACCTAAGTTGTGATTCCCTTCAGTACATCTTGGTCTTACCCGCTTCTGCCTTCAACCATACAGTGAGGAAGAAAACGAGAAATCAGTTTGTGTCCTCTGGATATGTTCTTGAATGAAGCCATGTGTCCTGGTACTTGGAGCACTGGGCAGAATCCAGTGATACTAAGCTAATATTTATATAGCACTTAGTATATGTCAGATGCTGTTGTTTTTTTCAAAAAGTTTTTTAATGTTTATTTATTTTTGAGAGAGAAAGAGAGACAGAGCACAAGCAGGGAAGGGGCAGAGAGAGGGGGAGACACAGAATCCAAAGCAGGTTACAGGCTCTGAGCCATCAGCACAGAGCCCAACGCGGGGCTCGAACCCATGAACCGGGAGATCATGACCCGAGCCTAAGTCGGACGCTCAACTGACTGAGCCACCCAGGCGCCCCTGTGAGATGATTTTATATATTCATTAATTCACTTAATCCTCACAATGCCCTTAGGAGGTTGGTATGCTTTTATCATCATCATCAACATTGCTATGATTAGAAACGGAGGCATAGAAAGTGATGAAGCCAGCCTCGTAAATCCAGGGGGTGTCTCTAGACTGTGTGCACGTGGTCGCCACACCATCGTATCTCAAGGAAAGAAAAAGTGACCAAGGTGGGATCTGCCTATCTTTTGAAGACAGGCTGCCCGTGTTCTGAATCTAACTCGGCCTCAGTACTTGCCAGGCCATTGATAGACTAGAGCGTGATAGGCTAACCTTCATGGCATATGTCTGTGTGTTTGCTTGTCTGCCATCCCTGCCCTGTAGGCCTCATGTCTGGGCTGCTGAGCGCAAGAAGAGTCAACCTCCAGGAATTAAAAGCTCTGGATTTACCCCCCTTTCTCCTGCAAAACTGCAAATAGAGCCCTTTTTCCTACTCACTTGATTCTACTTTTGTGAACTCTTTTATGGACCAAATCAGCCTTTTGTTGAAATGAGTGAAGGTGAAACCAACACTCACCTTGTTGGGTCTCCTCCCTGGAGAAAAGTGAGCAAGGATGTTTATCCGTAATGTAGTCCATTAGACTCCGGGTGTAGCTTGGACTCTGACAGGATAATTGGACTGGTAATTGTAGTGAATTGGACCAGTTCCAAGATAACTTTCAGCTACAAAAGTATGATTCTGCTGGTGAAGACTGGGAATGCCAAACATTTTTGTAATTTCTGCCAATCGCAGGAAAGAAAATGGAAGCCCAACCCCAAGAATTGCATAGTCCTGAACCTCACAGTTGCGCTGCAAAGGAGAAGCAAGTGGCAAGGAAAATGTGCTGTGTGTTGCCCTCCATTCACAAAAATACAAGTGGTCTTAAATACCACAAGCATGTTTAGAAACCCCCGGCCTCTTACTCTAGGTTGAGAAGGCTGATCAAAAATCAATCGGTCAATAAATCAACCAATAACAAACACATAAATAGCTAGCTGACACTGGTTTCTGTTTAAATTAGGTCTGTCTCAGTTTCCATGGCAGCCGATCCATCAGCACCAATATTCTTGCCAAGATCTGTGCATAGCCTTTAGGATGGCAACACTTGCTTTAAGGTTTATAGGACATATCTTGGGTCAGTGGAATCCATCATACTCAAGGAAAGAGGATTTGTAGAGGCCAGCGTGCAATGCTCTAGTTGATTCCTGGCATCAGTGTTTGGTGCTAGCCTTCACGTGACTCGGGGCAACTGGGTGGGATTTGATAGAATTACAGATGATATATTTATGGTGGATGCTGGGCCTCTAGCTACCTTGTTCTGTGGCAACCGCTTCAGGTAACGTTCCTAGACTGACCCCAGCGAAAGGAGACCCCAGGGAAATCATTCCGGTGCAGAGAATGTGGAAACAACCGGGGTTTGAACAGCGTGTAAATCTTCATTTTGCACTTCAGTAAGCTTAACCGCAAGGCTCAAGAGAACCTTTTCCTGTATCAGTGGGTCCACCCCCAATTTATTTCCTCAAGCAAGTAGATAGACAAACAGGTAAACTATACAAAGTGTGCCTCTGTAGGCCTGCCTTTGAGTGGGAAGAAAATACAGTTAAACTCTTTTGTGCAGTTTCCAAAGAAAATAGCAGGAAGGCAAGGGTGGACTTAACTGTTAAAGTACGCATGACTGAAATAATGTAGTAAGTAAGTGCAATAGTTTTTGTTTTTCTCTGGACATAGCACTTAAAAGTAGTACTCCGTGTAGGAAACACAGTATACTCCTCAAAGTTGATTCATATTTTTTTATCAGGTGACATCTTCTCTTAAAGCTTATGTCTTCAGTTTCTTTTTTAAGTTTTCGATTTTTTAATCAGATGGCACTTGGAGCAAGACCATTGGAAAGATCAAGTTAGGCCCTTACCCTCAGCTTCATTGTCTTGAAATGGAAAAGGCTACATTAGAATACAGGTTCTTAGTCTGGGCGCCATGGATTTGGGCTGTATGGGGGGTGTCTAAGTTCCAGGAAAGTGTATGCAAAACGTGTGTGTGTGTGTGTGTGTGTGTGTGTGTGTGTAAATACGCATGTGCAGTGTTCTAAGGAAAGAGTGTGTGGCTTTCATTAGAGTCTTAGACGTTCATATAACCTCCCCCCCCCCCGCCCCGCAAAATGAATATTTCTGAGTTAAATGCTTTCTAAGTTCCTGTGTAACTCTAAAGTTGAAAGAGATTTGCTAAGCAGATGAATTACAGCTCTTCCTTGGTTGATAGGAAATGCAACAGGTGGCCCAGTGAAGGCTGTATTATATGTACCGTCGTCACGCATAACTGAAAATCTTTGTAATGAGATAATCTAATGGATGATTGAAAGTAGTAAGTCCCAATAATTTGCAGGCCCCAGTAGTTTTAAGTCAAGTTAGTAACATTAAAAGATTTCCTCAAGCCCACTTTATTTCCCGTGTTCTTTATTATCATGCTAACTGCCCACTTCTTATTTATTATTATTATTATTATTTTTTTTTTTTTTTTGTATATCCGCGGATATCCCAGCTAACCAAATACAGAATAAACACGTGAGGGAGACAAGATGACAATGAAGCTATGATTGCAACTAGGTCAAATCTATTAATATGTGATATTTATGTCTCTGCATGGTTGAAGCTGCCAATCCTTTTGCATAAGATTTCCTCTTGCTTTGATCGAAAATTTCTCACTCAAAATACTTCAAAACCATCATTTTAATTTTTGTCACCATTTTAATTTTAAAAATGAAAATTTCATTTTTAAATGGAGCACAATGTTATCATGCCGAAATAGGTGTCGTTGGATTACATTACTTCACATGGTGTGAAACTCCTCCTCTCTAGAGTGAATTTCACTGCTGCATATCAGAAATGCGCCTGTGAACTTGGGAGGGGGTTAGAGGACAGAGCTAATGAGGACCAGGTCACAGGTTCAGGCTCTGTAAAAGTATTAACTCAGTTATGTTCTCTGGCCACAGCCAACCCCAGCCAGAAGACACTTGGGGTCAAGGGAATGCAGGAAAGAGAGGAGATTACTCAGTGTAAACCCATTTCCCATGACTACAGAGACAGCTCAAAGAGCACCCATTTCAGAATCTCCCAATGTCAGTGGTGGATAGAGCCTCGGAGCTTTTCTTTTCCTTCCCCGTCTGATGTGCACTACTTTTGTCAAGGGGTTATCCGGTCTCCTCTTGACTACCTCCAGTAACAGAGGGCTCATTGCCTTTCAGTGCCACTCATTCAGTCTCGGAACCGCTCTGATAAATTCTTTCTTAAGGGCATTACAGCTGTCATTCTGTAAACTGGTCTGAGGCTTTCCCGTGGGATCAACAGTACTCCAAGCCAACCCTTTACACGTTGGGAAGTGGCAAAAGGGTTGAAGTAGGGGCTTCTGGCTTTACTCCACATTGCCATCCTTATCGGCATATGTCAGCAGAGGGACTCCTTGCTTAGAGAAGCAGGCATTTAAGCAGAGGTCTTGATTCCTTTACAGAAAGGACTCGGTGTATAGTGTGTGGGAAGGGAGTCTAAATTCCCTTCCAGGTCTTGAGGCCAGTTTCACATATAGCACACAGCTGGATAATACAAAATGGACCACTAGGGAGATATCCATCAACCCTCGGTCTGTAAAGAATATTGCAATGGAGCACTGCCTTCTGGCTGGGGATGTGGGACATTAACGGATGGTCCATGCCAATCTGTCCTTGCTTCTCTAGAGAGCCTAGTGGGGAGATCTTTGAATGTTAAGACTGGCTTTTAATCCCCCCAGACGACATGTACTCATTCACTCATCTATTCAAAAAAGTATTTATTGAGGGCCTTCTATGCCCTAGGGGTTACGGATACGATGTTGAGCAAAAGAGAGCTCATTAAAAGAGCTCATAAAAGAGATAGACATTAAATAATCACACACAGTAATGTGTAAGTCCAGACCATGAGTAGTGAGAGAAAGGAAAATGGTGATTATTTTCAGAGCCTATAACAGGCCTGACTTAGTTGAAAGCTTCAAGGAAAGCTTGCCTGATATTTGAGTTAACATATGAAGGATGAATAGGAATCAACAGTAAAAGGTGCCGGGGGCGGCAGTCTACACAAAGGCAATAGCCACCCCTCCCCAGACAGAAAAACCGAACCCTCACATATTGGTGGTGAGGATGTAAATGGTGAGGATGTAAAAATGGTACGATCACTTTGGAAGCTGTTCATTAATTTCTTAACATATGACTCAGCAATTCCACTCCTAGAAATCGACCAAAGATGAATGAAAATGTGCACACAAACACATGCATTCACATGTCTACCCCACTTGATTCATAATGTCTCAAAGTTGAAAATAATCCAAACAACTATTAAGACGTATGTAATGCAAAAAATAAAATGTGGCAGACTTATACAGTGGCATCTTATTTTCAATTAAAAGAGAAGAACTATTGATACATGAAACGACATGGCTGAACCTGAAAAGCATTGCGATGGGTGGAAGGATCTAGGCACAAAAAAATCCCTACATTTTGTATGATTCTCTTTATTGCAATGCCGTTAAAAGGCATATTTATAGACACCTGAAACAAATCAGTGGTTGCCTGGGGCTGGGGGGTGGAAGCATGCATTAACTGTAAAAGGATATGAGCAAACTGTGGTGATGGAAAGGTTCTAAAACTGGATTGTGGTTGCAAAACTCTTTAGCCTTACAAAAGTCATTTTTTTTAATGTTTATGTTAGAGAGAGAGAGAGAGACAGAGTGTGAGTGGGGGAGGGGCAGAGAGAGAAGGAGACACAGAATCCACAGCAGGCTCCAGGCTCTGAGCTGTCAACGCAGAGCCCAACGCGAGGCTCGAACTCACAAGCCATGAGATCATGACCTGAGCCGAAGTCAGAGGCTCAACCTACAGAGGAACTGGACAAAGGAACCCAGTCAACAGTAAGTGGCCGGATCTTGGAAACCTCTTTATGCTCATAGGTAAAAAATTTGTTACCCTTACCCGCCAGAGATACCAGAGCAGTTGGAGGCAGCAAAAGGGCATCCCAACACCCCCTTCCCTTGTCCCACTGAGAACACCTTTCAGCCTGACCTTATGGTAATCCTTCTGTGCACCCCCTGTCACTCAGCACTAGCAGGAAACACAGGGAGCCCCCGTGGCACCAGACAAATGAGGTAGCCCAAAATAACACCCCGAAGTCTCTGAAAACAAACTGCCATTGGAAACAAGCCCCACAAAATGAGGCTAGGACCTGCATGCTAGACTGAAACGGGGTGACTGCCTCCTGAGATAAAAGAATTAGCTAGTTCTTTTCGCTAGTGTCCTAACATAGCGAAAAAATGTCCAAGAGAAACTTAAAAACCACCCCTCGTAACAACTGGAAAATGACAACTCGAACGAGGAAAAACACCCAACTCATGCCAGCACTGAGATGAATCGGATGTTGGAATTTGTCTGACAAAGATTTCAAAGGAGCTACCATAAAAATGCTTCTGCAATCAATTACAAATTCTCTTGAAACAAATGAAAAAAATAGAAAATCTCAGCAAAAAAAAAAAAAAAAAAGAAGTCATATAAAAGAACCAAATGGAAATTGTAGAACTGAAAATTACAACAACTGAAATAAATAGCATGCTGAATGGGCTTAATAGTACACTGGAGATGACAGAGGACACAAACTTGAGGAGAGAATAACAGAAGCCACCCATTTTGAACAACAGAGAAAATAGACTGAAAGGAAACAGAGCCTAAGGGACCCGTGAGATAATAAAATATTCCAACATTGTATAATCAGTGCCTCAGAAGGATAGGAGACAGACAGTGAGGCTGAAAGAATATTTGAAGAAATGATGGCTGAAAAGTTCTAATTGGGCAAAAGACACAAACCTACAGCCTCCAGAAGCTGAGCGAACCATAAATAGGAAACCGCAAGAAAAATGCTCAAGACATATGCTAATTAGACTTTGGCAAAATAAAGACAAAAATGTCTCGAGAGCAGCCTGAGTGGAATGACATGTTACTTAAAGAGGGATGCTGATTCAAAAGCGTATTTCTGATCTGAAAACATAACGGCCAGAAAGAAGTGACATGTTTTTCAAGTGCTGAAAGGCAAGAACTGTCAATAAATTCTGTATCAGTCGAAACTGTCCTTCAGGAATGAAGACAAAATAAAAACTTTTTTAGGCAAAGGAAAACTAAAAGAATTTCTCACTAGCAGGCTTACCGTTAAATATTGACTAAAGGAAATTCTTCAAACAGGTGATGATAAAAGAATAAATGGGGGGCGCCTGGGTGGCTCAGTCGGTTAAGCGTCCGACTTCGGCTCAGGTCATGATCTCGCGGTCCGTGAGTTCGAGCCCCACGTCGGGCTCTGTGCTGACTGCTCAGAGCCTGGAGCCTGTTTCAGATTCTGTGTCTCCCTCTCTCTCTGACCCTCCCCCACTCATGCTCTGTCTCTCTCTGTCTCAAAAATAAATAAACGTTAAAAAAAATTAAAAAAAAAAAAGAATAAATGGTGAAGCATTAGGAAGGAAGAAGGAACAATGGGAAGAGCAGATATATGGGTACTTACAATAGACTATCCGTTTTCTTGTGAGTTTTAGAAATCATATTTGATGATTAACACAAATATTATGACACTATATAATACCACAAACAATGATATTTAAAAGTGGGGAAGGTACCTGTTTTCTCCTCTAGGATTTTGATGGTTTCCTGTCTCACATTTAGGTCTTTCCACCATTTTGAATTTATTTGTGTGTCTCGTGTAAGAAAGTGGTCCAGTTTCATTCTTCTGCATGTCACTGTCCAGTTTTCCCAACACCATTATTTTTGACTTTGTTTATTTTTTTTTTATTTTTTATTTTTTTTCCACGTTTTTTATTTATTTTTGGGACAGAGAGAGACAGAGCATGAACGGGGGAGGGGCAGAGAGAGAGGGAGACACAGAATCGGAAACAGGCTCCAGGCTCCGAGCCATCAGCCCAGAGCCCGACGCGGGGCTCGAACTCACGGACCGCGAGATCGTGACCTGGCTGAAGTCGGACGCTTAACCGACTGCGCCACCCAGGCGCCCCGACTTTGTTTATTTTTGAGAAAGCATGGGTGGGGTAGGGGCAGAGAGAGAGGGAGACCGAGAATCCAAAGCAGGGTCTGCGCTGTCAGCCCAAAGCCGGACATGGGGCTTGAGCTCACGAACTGTGAGATCATGACCTGAGTCAAAGTTGGACACTCAACCGACTGAGCCCCCCCGGGCATCCCCTCCACACACACCATTTTTTGAAGAGGTGTCTTTTTGCCATTGGATATTCTTTCCTTCTTCGTTGAGTGTTAGTTGGGCATGTGGAGTGGGTTGTTTTCTATTCTGTTCCATCTATCTACGATCTATCTTCTTGTAGCAGTACCATGCTGTCTTGATCACTATCACTACAGCTTTGTAGTATAACTTGCAGTCCAGAACTGTGATGCCTCCAGCTTTGGTTTTCTTTTTCAACATTATTTTGGCTATTTGGGGTCTTTTGTGGTTCCATACAAATTTTAGAATTGTTTGTGCTAGCTCTGTGAAGAATACTGGTGTTATCTCGATAGGGATTGCATTGAGCGTGTAGATTGCTTTGAGTAGTATGGACATTTTAACAATATTTGTTCTTCCAAAGCGTGAGCATGGAATGTTCTTCCATTTCTTTGTGTCTTCTTTAATTTCTTTCATAAGCTTTCTATAGTTTTCAGTGTACAGATCTTTTACCTCTTTGCTTAGGTTTATTCCTAGGTATCTATGTTTTTGATGCAATTGTAAATGGGAAAAACTCCTTGATTTCTCTTTCTGCTGCTTCATTATTGGTGTATAGAAATGCCACCGATTTCTGTATGTCGATTTTGGGTCCTGTGACTTTGCTGAATTTATGTATCAGTTCTAGCAATATTTTGGTGGAACCTTTCAGGTTTTCCACATAGAATACCATGTTGTATGCAAAGAGTGAAAGTTTGGCTTCCTCCTTGCCAATTTGAATGCCTTTTATTTCTGATTGCTGAGGCTAGGACTTCCAGTACTATGTTAACCGACAGTGGTGGGAGTGGACATCCTTGTTGTGTTCCCGACCTTAGGGGGAAAGCTCTCAGCTTTGACTCATTGAGGATGATGCTAGCTGTGGGTCTTTCGTATATGGCCTTTAGGATGTTGAGGTATGTTCCTTCTTTCCCTACTTTCTTTGACTTTGGCTGCAGCAACTTCTTACTAGGCATGTCTCCAGAGGCAAAGGAAACAAAAGCAAAAATGAACTACTGGGGCCTTATCAAAATAATGAACTTCTTTTTTTTTAATTTAAAAAAAAAATTTTAATGTTTTTATTTATTGTTGAGACAGAGAGATACAGAGCATGAGCAGGGGAGGGGCAGAGAGAGAGGGAGACCCAGAATCTGAAGCAGGCTCCAGGCTCTGAGCTGTCAGCACAGAGCCCGACGCAGGGCTCGAACTCACAGACTGTGAGATCATGACCTGAGCTGAAGTCGGATGCCCAACCGACTGAGCCACCCAGGCGCCCCATCAAAATAATAAACTTCTGAATAGCGAAGGAAACAATAAAATTAAAAGGCAACTCATGGAATGGGAGAAGATATTTGCAAATGACATATTGGATGAAGGGTTAGTATCCAAAATCTGTAAAGAACTTACCAAACTCAACACCTGAAAAACAAATAATCCAGTGAAGAAATGGGCAGGGACAGGAATAGACACTTTTCCAAGGAAGGCATCCAGATGGCCAACAGACACATGAAAAGATGCCCAACATCACTCATCATCAGGGAAATACAAATCAAGATCACAATGAGATACAACCTCACACCTGTCAGAATGTCTAAAATTAACAACACAAGAAATAACAGTTGTTGGTGAGGATGCAGAGAAAGGGAATATTTTAAAAGTTAATAATAGAACTACCCTATGACCCAGAAGTTGCACTACTAGGTATTTATCCAAAGGATACAGAAATGCTGATTTGAAGGGGCACATGCACCCCAATGTTTATAGCAGCGCTATCAACAATAGCCAAATTATGGAAAGAGCCCAGATTTCCACTGACTGATGAATGGATAAAGAAGAGATAGTATGTATGTATATATACATACTATATATATATATATATATATATATATATATATATATATAACAGAATATTACTCAGCAATCAAAAAAATGAAATCTTGCCATTTGCAACAACATGGATGGAATAGAGTGTATTATGCTAAGGGACATAAGCAAAATCAGAGAAAAAAATATCTCAGTCATATGTGGAATTTAAGAAACAAAATGTATCAACATAATGGAAGGAAAGGAAAAATGAGCTAAAAACAGGGAGGCAAACCATAAGAGACTCTTAAATATAAGAACAAACTGAGGGTTGCTTGACGGGAGGTGGGTGGGGGGATGGGTTAGATGGGTGATGGGCATGAAGGGGGGCGCTTGTTGGGAGGAGCACTGGGTGTTATATGGAAGTGGTGAATCACTAAGTTCTACCCATGAGACCAATAGTACACTGTATGTTAACTTGAATCTTAAAAAAAAAAAAGTGGAGAAGGCAAGAGACCTAAATAGAATTGAGGTTGCCACACTTGAAAATGCTAAAAAGCTGATAGAGTAAACTGTTTTAAAGCACATATTTGTATTATAATATTCCAAACAACCACTATGAAAACAACATGAAGAGACAGACTCAAAAACACTGTAACTGGGGCACCTGGCTGGCTCAGTTGGAAGAACCTGTGACTCTTGATCTTGGGGTTGTGAGTTTGAGCCCCACGTTGGGTGTAGAGATTTCTTAAAAATAAAATCTTAAAAAACCTGTTGGGGCATCTGGGTGGCTCAATTGGTTAGGTGTCTGGCTCTTGATTTTGGCTCAGGTTGTGATCTCATGGTTGATGGGATCCGAGCCCCACACCGGGCTCTATGCTGACAGTGTGGAACCTGCTTGGGATTCTCTCTCTTCCTCTCCATGCTCCTCCCTTCCTTCTCTCTCTCAAAATAAATAAACATTTACAAAAAACTGTAAATGAATCAAGATGGGACAGTAAAAAATGTCTAAGCAACCTGTAAGAAGGCAAGAAAAGAGAAGGAATGGGAACCAGAGAAATTAAAAACAAATAATAAAATAAACTTAAGTGTTAATATATCAGTAATTACATGAAATATAAATGGTGTAAGTACAACAATCCAAAGATTTGACAAGTAAATAAAAAAAAAAAAAACACGACCCAACTATATGCTCCTTACAAAAACAGTGTTTTTTCTAGTTTCTTGAATTAGGTACTCAGGTTATTGATTTGAGACCTGTGTTCATTTCTAACATAGGCATTTAGGGCTTTAAATTTTCTTCTCAACAGTATTTTTCAATGATAAAAATAAATTCAATGGCATAATTAAATTGAAAGTCAGAGGACAGAAACTATGTATATTGTAAATATTAACTTGAATAAGCAGGTGTGACCATATTAATTAATCGTAGAATTATAAAAAGATCCATCATGCAGGAAGAGATTACAATTTTAAGTGTGTGTATGCCCCAAATCAGAGTCTCAAAATTCCTGAAGCAAAAGCTGATGGAGTTAAAAGTAGTAATAGGCAAATCTGTAGTTATACCTGGGGACTTTAAAACCTCTCTTCTCAGCAACTGATAGTGCTACTACACAGAAAATCAGTGAAAATATAGAAGATTTGTGTGCTGCTATCAATGAACAGGATCGAATTGATCTCTATAGAAGATTCTACCCGATAAAAAAAATGCATTTTTTTCAAGCATCTATGGAACTTTCACTTAGGTGATATAGCATACATATCGTGGTCCATAAAATAAACCTCAAGAAATTTAGAAGAAATTATTTCTTGCATTCTCTGACAGTAATGGAACCAAACTGAAAATCAATTAACACAACATTTCTAAACACCTGGAAATTAAAGTACCATTCTAAACCATCCATTAGTCAAAGAAGTCTCAATGGAAATAAGAAAATACATCGACCTGAATGAAAATTAAAAAAAAAAAAACATATCAAGATAAGTAGGAAACAGCTAAAGTAGTGTTGAGAAAGAAATTTATAGAACCAAATGCTTAAATTAGCAATAAAGACAGGTCTCAAACCAATAACCTAAGTCTCTACCCCAGGAAACTAGAAGTGAAGAGCAAAATATAACCAAAGGAAGAAGAGGAAGGAAATAAGATTGGAAATCCATGAAATGGGGGTGCCTGGGTGGCTCAGTTAAGCATCTGACTCTTGATCTCGGGTCTTGATCTCAGGGTCATGAGACCCCACACTTGGCATGAAGCCTAGTTTAAAAATCCATGAAATGGAAAATAGGGAAATAGAAAATGAGCAAAGCAAAACGCTGATTCTAAAATCACTAAAATTGGGGCACCTGGGTGGCTCGGTCGGTTAAGCATCCGACTTCAGCTCAGGTCATGATCTCATGGTTCGTGAGTTTGAGCCCCGCGTCGGGCTCTGTGCTGACAGCTCAGAGGCTGGAGCCTGCTTCAGATTCTGGGTCTCCCTCTCTCTGCCCCTCCCCCACTCCTTCTCTGTTTCTCAAAAATAAGTAAATGTTAAAAAAAAATAAAAAAAATAAAATATAAAATCAGTAAAATTTATAAATCTGTAGCAAGACTGATGAAAATAAAGACAAGGGGCGCCTGGGTGGCGCAGTCGGTTAAGCGTCCGACTTCAGCCAGGTCACGATCTCACGATCCGTGAGTTCGAGCCCCGCGTCAGGCTCTGGGCTGATGGCTCGGAGCCTGGAGCCTGCTTCCGGTTCTGTGTCTCCCTCTCTCTCTGCCCCTCCCCCGTTCATGCTCTGTCTCTCTCTGTCCCAAAAATAAATAAAAAACGTTGAAAAAAAAATTAAAAAAAAAAAAAAAAGAAAATAAAGACAAATTATTAATACCAGGAATAAACGAGGGGATATCATTACAGATCCTACCAGCACGCAGAAGATAATAAGGGAATATTAGGAACAACTTTATGGCAATAAATTTGAAAACGTAGAAATGGACCAATTCCCTGAAAATCAAAAGTCCAGAGACCCAAGGCAAAATAGATAATGGGCCAATAACCATTGCAGAAATTGAGTTCATAATTTAGAAACTCTTGAGGAAGGAATTTCTAAGATTCACCGAGGAATTCTAAACACTTAAATAATTAATACCAATTTTATATAATCCTCTGCAAAAAAAAAAAAAAAAAGAAGAAAGAAAAGGCGGAAGTACTTTCCAGTATGTTTTTTTAAACAAAAGACATTTATTTTTCATAGTTCTGGAGGCTGGAAGTCCAAGATCAAGGTGCCAGCAGATTTGGTTTGTGGTAAGGTCTTTCTTTCTGGCTTGCAGATGGCTACCTTCTCATTGTATCTTTACATGGTGGAGAGCAAGTGACCTCTGACCTCTTCCTCTTCTTACAAGGGCACTAATATCATGATGGTCCCATTCCCATGACTTCATCTAAATCTAACTAGTGCCCAATGTCCCTACCTCCACATCCTGTCACATTAGAGGATAGGGCTTCAACATATGGATTTGGGGAGGAGGGATACAAACATTCAGTCCATAACCACCTTTAGCAATTTTTCATGGTAGCAGAATACAAGGAATCCACCCAAAACTCACATTTATTTGAAAAACTATTCAGTAATTTCACTCCTCTCTGTATAATTGTTGGGCACCTGTTGAAGAGTGCCTTAATGATGATGGCAGAGCTTCTCAGCACATTTTATGAGGACAATATTATCCTAATTTCAAAACCAGATAAAGACAGTACAAAAAGAAGGAAAAAAAGAAGAAAGAAAATGACAGACCAATATATCTCATGAATTTGGATGCCAAAAATCTCAACAAAATACTAGCAAACTGAATTCAGTGATGTATAAAAAGAGATTTACACTGTGGCCAAATGGAATTTGTTCCAAGTTGCAAGGCTTGATCGACATTGGAGGAACAATCAATGTAATCTGCTATACCAAGAAGCTAAAGAAGGATAATCATATGATCATATCAACTTATACATAGGAAGCATTTGTCAAAATCCAACACTCATCAGTGATAAAAAACTCTCAGCACGTTAGGAATAGAGAAGAATTATCTCAAGTTTATAAAGAGCATCACCAATAAACTTATAGCTAACATACTTAATGGTGAAAGAGAGAACCGTTTACTCTTAACATCAGGAACAAATCAAGGATATCTGCCCTCACCACTCTTATTCACCATAGTACCAACCCCTGCATCAAGGCAAGAACAATAAATAAAAGACAAACAAATTAGAAAAATCTCTTCTGATTTTGAGGTGACCTGATTGCATATGTAAAAAAATACAAGGAATCTATAAGAAACTTTTAGAAATAAGTGAGTTCGGCGAGGTTGCAGGCCATAAGAGCAAAACACAAAAACCAGTAACATTCCTATACTAACGGTGCACCGGAACCATCTACGGTCACTCCAAATAAAATGAAATCCATAGGAGTGCACGGAGCGAAACACATACAGGAGTTACGTGGCGGAAATTACAAAATACTGGTGAAAGAACCAAGTGGGGAAATGTATCACATGTGTGGATCGGATGACTCAACATCCCAATGCTAAAGATATTCTCCCCAAATTGATCAATACATTTGATGCAGATTCCAGCAAGTTTTTTGTGGGGGGGGGGCAGGGGGAGAGGGTACAGGTATAGACAGACTCATTCTAGTTTACATGGAAAGGCACAGGGCCTAGGACAGATATCACAATCTTTACAAAGAAGAATAAAGTGGGAGGAATTGCTTTGCCTGAAAATAAAGCTCACTAAATACCTACAGTAATTAAGATAGTCTGAAGAGGTAGACACATTGGTCAATGGAATAAAATAAGAAATCTGCAAATAGACTTTTACAGAAATATGCACACTTGTTTTTAACAATTATCGGAGAGTAATTCAATGAAAGGATAGCCTTCTCAACAGTGCAGGAAAAAGTAGACCTATATAGGCAACCCCCCCCCCACAAACAAATAAGACAAAACACAAAATACTTCCACCTAAATCTCATAATCTAATACCAAAATTAACTCAACATGTGTCATAGACTTCAATGTAAAACATAAAAACTATAAAACTTTTAGAAAAGTCGTAGGAGGCAAACACACACACAAATGAGTGTCAGTAAAAGTGGGGTCATTTGAATAAGATCGGTAGATTTTATCAATGCCCATATCCTCGTTGCGGTATCATACTGTAGAGTTTGCAAAATGTTGCCGTTTGGCTACACTGGGCAAAGGGAGCAAGTGATCTCTCTCTATTGTTTCGTCCATCTGCACGGGAATCTTCAATTATCTGAATAAAGAATTTTAATTAAATGTGCTGCCGCAGAAGGTGGAGAGAAGAGGTGAATTAGTCAATGACAAGAAACAAGGTACAGGATAGTTGGTGCAGTATCCTCCCATTTATGACTTAAAAGGATGCATATATACGTATTTGTCTATCAGTGTTGAAAATTGCTGGAAAGAGACATAGGAAGCTGTTACAGTAATGGCCGCTAGGAAGTCTGTCATGGGGGTAGGATGACTCACTTTTCAAAACATGCCCTTTTGTGGGACTTGATTTTTTTTTTTAATGTGCATATATTGCTTGTGCTGATTTATACTAAAAAAAACATAGGGACTGGAATACCTTTGGCAAAATATAAACTTCAGTGTTTTAAAGTATGAATTTTTATATTCAGTGCTATGCTAATTATGACAAGTAAAAGAATCTATGGGAGAGATCCTATAGGGGGCAAACAAATTTGCCAATTTCATTGGCGGAGGAAGCTTTCATTGAGACATGATCCCCCTTGCTCTGATAACCGTGAACCCTCAGACTCTAGGCGAGAGCCAGTGCAGAAAATGCTATCACGAGGCAGTGTGAGTTGTGATATCAGCTTCATGGTAGTTTAAAAAGAAAAACAAACAAAAAAGGTTTCTGAGAGCCCTGTATTTTGATGTCAAACTGTATGGAAGAAATGAATTCCTTGTGCTGGTGTTTTGTCATTTATACTGGCTCCCTGATCACATCTTAAATCTGTTCATGAAAACAGCCATATATAATTTAAAAGTTTATATCCTCCTAATGCTCGGGTGTAAATATCCACAAGATCGACAGCGGTTGGTGCCTACTATTTCCTGCAGCCCACCAGCAGGGAAGAGGCCACTGATGTTCAGATTGTATAAATCAGCTGGGTCTAATTCTAGGTGCCTCAGAACTCCTGAAAAGGCTGATCCATTACGACTAAATGAGGAACAGCTAGGGAACGGGTCTGCAGTAGAATTAATTGATGTATAAATTCGCTGAGACCTTTTGAGCTAAATGTAAGCCTCAGCTGCATACAGAGGCACACACAGAGGACTCTGTGGAGACAGCGAAGGTGGTGGGTCACACGTACATTACCTTGGGCCAAAGTGATTTTGAAAATGTTTGGGGCTCTGTGTGTGTGTGTGTGATATTGACGAAAGATCTCTGATAAATCACTACTCCGCAGCAACATTTTCATCAGAAAACCTATATGTTTACCCCCTTATTTTTATTTTTATATCCTGCTTTATATTTTCGGAAGGAGTTGACAAGCGGCTCTTTAAAACAGCTGAAACAGCTTTAAAAACAAATACAGTGGGCTTTTGGTTCCCTCTTCCACAGTGCTTAAGGGTTGGAAGGCATGGCTTTACAACCTCCCCCTCTGCCTTGGTTTTGTTAAGTGATCACACTTGTATCTCATCCCCAGTGGCCGCCATGCTCTGCCTAATATCATTTCAGAGACCTCCGCAAATGGAGACGAAAGCTCCTGGGTCTCGCTTCCATTCAGCCATGCAACATTTGGCTTGAGAAGAAAGCGTCTAATGAGCTGGATTGTAATCGAAGCTAGTTTCTAAGTTGGCCCCAAGGGTTAAGGTCGAATGGCCGGACCCTACCCCGTCCTGAGGTCTGGCTTGCAGAGGAACTCCTGACGGCTCTGACTGCCTGGCGAATGACTTGGGATTATAGATGTTTGTTGACTGAACACGTCTTGGGAACCACGTGTCTGATGCTGTTTTCACAACACATTGCTCTCCTCTCCCACATGTCGGCCAGTCTATCCAGACAACTCAACTCGGAGGAGTTACAGGCATCTCCGACTCACCATAGCCCAAAATGAACTCAGGACTTTCCTTCCGGAAGTTGTCTCATCTCTCACGTCTTCTAGCTTCAACTCTAACTTCTGAATCGCCAGTCCTCTGTCCGGTCAGTGAACCAGTCCTGTTGATAATCCCTCCAAATGTCCGTCACCTCTGCCCTTCTTTTCTGTTCCCGCTGTCACTGCCTTAAGTCAGGCCCATAGCATCACCCGCCCAGATGGCTTTAACAGATTCCTCTTTTCTCACTCTCGCCCTTCCAGGACAAAAGGATCTAATATTTAACGCGGAGTTCTTATTGTGCACTAGGTCTTTTCTAGGAGGTTCGTATTCATTACCTTCTTTAATTCTCACAAACTCTGTATGGCAAGTGCTGTCACCGTTGCCATATTTCAGATGGGGGCAACCGAGGCAGAGAGCAGTGGAGATAAGCTTGTTCAGGTTTACACACATCCTGGACGTGCCCCAGTTCATCCGGTATTGCAATTATTCTCATGCGTTAGTGAACATAGAGATCAGGAACGGGGAAGGTTGTGTTCACAGATTCTCCATCTTCCCTTTTTGACAGTCTTCTGCAGCAAGTCTGGACTTTGTCAATCTGCATGTCTACTAACACCGCTGATTCCGGTGCGGGCGGTCCAAGGAGCACACTTTGAGAAATACTGGTGCACAGGTTTTAGAGTGGGCTTACTAAAACACAAATCTCATAATTTCATTCTCTGCTTTTCGACTTGTCAGTGGCTCCCTGTTGCTTTTAGGATGAGCCGAATCTCTTGGTGTGGCCTACAAAACCCTCTACAAAGTAGCTCCTGACAGTCTCTCCAGCTTAATCACCAGTACCTTCTCCCCATACTAGACTTGTTACAATCGCTTAGCTATTCATTCATTCATTCATTCATTATTCATTCACCCCACTGTCACCGAGCAGGTTTTTACTTACGCTGTACTAGGATGGAGATACAGCCAAAAAGAGAGTACATTCTCTCAAGGAACTTAGGCTAGTGGAGATTCATTTTAAGGGAGCAGGAACAAAACACAGATCGCCTGGGTGGCTCAATCAGTTAAGCGTCTGACTTTGTCTCAGGTCACGATCTCACGGTTGGTGAGTTTGAGCCCCGCATCGGGCTCTGTGTTGACAGCTCAGAGCCAGGAGCGTGCTTTGGATTCTGGGTCTCCCTTTTTCTGTGCCTCTCCCCTACTCATGCTCTGTCTGTCTGTCTCTCAAAAATAAAAATTTTTTTAAGGGGGGGTGCAGGTACAAAACAACAATGAAAGCAAAGGAGAAGGAGAACTTAACTCAGCCTGGGAGTCAAGGGAGGCATCCCTGAGGAAGTAACATTTGAGCTGAGACTTCAAAGATCATTAGAAGTTTACCTGGCAGCCAGATGGGGGTGGGGGTAGGGGGGGGGAGTGGAACATTCCAGATAGAGAGATGCAGCAAGTAAGAAGTGCAGAAATACATGTTCCAGAGTCTCTACATAGTTCTGTGATTCTAGAGTGAAATTATAAGGGGATGACAGAGTAAGCAAGGGCTAGGCGAGGACTTACATACTGCAGTAGGTAGGAATCTAAGGTGGTCCCCAAGATTCCCAGTATTAACTGGTGTGATGTTCCTCTTCAAATTCCCTGACCCCTCGAATGCAGGAGGCAGGACCTATGAATATGATGGGATATAACTGCAATGTGTAGGTCGCTAATTTGTTGACTTTGAGTTGATCAAAAAGGGAGATTATATTGTGTGGGCCTGACTCAATCAAGTGAGCTCTCAAATAGGGATTAAGAAGTCAGAGACACGCACCCCCACTGGCCAGGAAGAAAGAAAGAGAAATTGCTGTGAACTGCCTATGGGAAGCGTGTGACAAGGAATTGTAGGTGGTCTTGGCCAGCTAAGAATGGTCTCTGGCAAACAGCTAGCAACAAACTGGGGCCATCATTCCTACAACTGCCAGGAAATGAACACTGCTGACAACCTGAATGAACTTGAAAGAGAGCCCCGAGCCTCATGTGAAAACTGTAACCCTAGCCCACGCTTCAGTTTCAGGGTGGCAAGACCCTGAGCAGAAGACCCAGTTAACCTTTGCCTGGAAACTGTGAGATCACAAATTTGTATTGTTTTAAAGTGCTAACTTGGTGGTAATTTGTTATTTGATCCTACAAAACTAGCCCTTATTTCACGCAAAAGAATTTAGATTTTGTGCACATTTGTTTGAGAAATACGAAAGGAGTCTGAGCAGAGTAATGCTGTTATGTACATGTTAGAAATAGAGATCTGACAGCAGTATAAAGACTGAATGGTAGAAACTGAAGGGGGAAACCCAGGGTATTTTTCCATGTTTTGTTCTACTTTGGACACAGTGTTCGGCAGTGGCTGTGTTCCCTCCGTGTTTCCTCATAGCCCTTGCCCACGTGATCTCAGCTCCTACCAGGCAGTCCTCACCATGGTTCTAGCTCCCACTGGATGGCTACAAATTCTGGCCTGTGAAAACACTAACTACGCTTGTTGTTCTTTAATCCTTGGTGGGTAGGTAGTGGCTGATCTCTGCAATTTAATCACCTATTGTACCAGTTCTCTCCGTTAAGCTCCTCGTATTTGAAATGTCTGGCGTCGTTTCTGTTTCCTGAGCAGATTCTCACTGATCCAGGTGGTAAATTGACAAGTGTGGGTGATCGATTATATGTAAGAGGGAGTAGACAGGGAAGGATCTCAGATGACTTAGGAGTTTGAGCCACCAGCTGGATGATAATGCTGGTGAATTTTCACTAGTGAATCGGATAAAATATTTAAGGAAGGAATGCCACTGATCATACACAAGCCTGTTCCGAAAATGGAAAAGAAGGTTCATTTTCTATATTTTTCTACGAAGCAGCAAAACCTTGAGACCAAAATCTTGCAAAAGGTTGCAGGAAAAGAACTATAAACCAATATACTTTGTGTACAGAGATAAAAAATCCTTTGTAAACTATTACGTTGAAACCGGCAATATGTACAAAGAACAAAAGGAAAAAAGGATGATCGTTTCAATTAACATAAGAAGATTTTGACAAAATCCAACACCTATTCACGATACTAAACAAAACTTCAGTTGACTGGAAATGGAAGGAACCTTCCTCCATATGATAACCCACAGGTCTCATGACATTTATGGATCAAATACAAATACTTTCCCTTAAATTCAGAATTGGGAAAGGATACCCAGTCTCACTACTTCTATTGAGCACTGTTCTGGAGATCCTAAGAAGTTCAATAAAGAAGATAAATCAAAGGATACATGTTAGAAAGGAACCCTTTTCCACTGTTGCTGGGAGTGTAAATTGATACGGAGCTACTGTGGAAAACAATATGGAGGATCCTCACAGAAAATAAAAATAGAAATACCATCTAATCTAATAATTTCACTATTGGATATTTACCCGGGAAAAACGAAAACAGTAACTGAAAGAGATGCACGTACCCCTGTGTTTATTACAGTATTATTTACAATAGCCGAAACATGGAAGCAACCTGAGGGTCCATCATAGATGAGTGGGTAAAGGACTATGTGGTGTATATACAATGGAATATCACACAGCCATAAAAAGGATGAGATTGTGCCATTAAGACAACATGGATGGACCTAGAGAGTCACCAAGTTGTACACCTGAAACGAATGTAACCTTGTTGTGTCAACTACCCCGAAGTTTAAAAAATGATACTAAAATACTAAGAGAATAAAATAACCTACCAAAATAGCGTATGTTTATAGTGGCACAAAACAATTTGAAAGAATTTGAGCGAACAGTTCTGTTTACAATTGCATCAGAAACAACATGATTTAGGAAAAAAGTAACAGACACACATGAGATCTGTACCTTGAAGAGCACAAGAATTGCTGGCTGAAGACTTAATATTACAAAGATGTTCATTCCCCCCAAATTAATTGCTAGACTCATGCAATAAAATAAAAACCTCAGAAGGTTCTTTTGTAAAAATTGGGAAGCAGTTTCTAAAAGGTATGTAGGACTAAAAGGATCTAGGATAGCGAAATTTCCTCCCTGCATCTCTATTGAAGTGTAATTGACAAATAAAAATTAGGTGTATTTAAAGTTTAGGATAGGTTTTATTTTGTTTTGTTTTTTTAAATGTTTATTTCTGAGAGAGAGCACTAGCCATCGTGGAATGCAGATATCTCTTTGAGATACAGATTTTAATTCCTTTGGATATATATACAGAAGTGGGATTCCTGGATCATATGGTACTTCTATCTTTAATTTTTTGAGGAACCTCTATACTGCCTGCTCATTTCCCGACCACCACTATAAAGTGAATATTGCAATAAAGCCAGTTAAATGAATTTTTTGGTTTCCCAGTGTATATAAAAGTTATGTTTACACTATACTGTAGTCTATTAAGCATGTAATAGCATGTCTAAAAACAGCAGTTATATACCGTAACTAAAAAATGCTTTATTGCTAAAAAGCCTAACCATTATCTGAGCCTTCAGCAAGTCCTAATCACTGATCACCATAACAAATATGATAATAATCAAACAGTTTGAAATACAAAAATGTGACACAGACGTGAAATGAGCAAATGGTATTAAAAAAAAATAGCACCTGGGTACCTGGGTGGCTCAGTTGGTTAAGCATCCAACTCTTGGTTTTGGCTCAGGTTCTGATCCCGTGGTTGTGAAATTGAGCCCTCCATTAGGCTCTGGGCTGGTGGCATGGAGCCTGCGTGGGATTCTCTCCCTCTCTTTCTCTGCCCCTCCTCTGCTCATTCTCTCTGTCTCTCTCCCTCAAAATCAACATTAAAACGAATTTAAAAAATGGTGCCGATATACTTGTGCTCTACAGGGTTGCCACAAACCTTCAATTTTTAATGTTCATTTATTTTTGAGACAGAGAGAGACAGAGCATGAACGGGGGAGGGTCAGAGAGAGAGGGAGACACAGAATCTGAAACAGGCTCCAGGCTCTGAGCTGTCAGCGCAGAGCCCGACGCGGGGCTCGAACTCACAGACCGTGAGATCATGACCTGAGCCGAAGTCGGACGCTTAACCGACCAAGCCACCCAGGCGCCTCCAAACCTTCAATTTTTAAAAAACACAGTATGTGTGAAGTGCACTAAAACAAGGTATTCCTCTCCTGGTTTGTAATGGCTGTACCCAGTTACATTGTCACCAGCAGTGTACCAGGGTTCCTTTTTCTCCACATCCTCACCGACACTTGTTACCTTTTATCTTTTTCATAATAGACATCCTAACAAGTGTGAGGTGAGTTCTCATTGTGGTTCTGGTTCACATTTTCCTGATGACTAGTCATGTTGAGCAGCTTCTCACATACTTGTTGCCCTTTTCGATGTCTTCTTTTGAAAAATGTATGTTCAGGTTGCTTGCCCATTTGTAAGTTAGGTTATTTGGAGCTGGGTTTTTTTTTTCCCTGTTGTATGAGTTACATATTTTGAATATTAATCCCCCCCCCTTTTGCTTGATGTATGCATTTCAAGTAGTTTCTCCCAATCTGTAGGGTGTCTCTTCACTCTTCTGAGTGTTTCTTGCCATGTGGCAGCTTTTTCGTTTGATGCAATCCCAGTTATCTATTTTTGCTTTTGTTGCCTCTATATTGAGATCATATCTAAAACCATCATTGCCTCTGCATCAATGAGAAGAAGCTTTTTCTTTATATTTTCCTCTTGTAGTTTTATAATTTCAGCTCTTATTTTAATGATTAATCCTCTATAAGTTGACTTGGTATATGAGGTGAGATATGGGTCTAATGTCATTATTGTTCAAGTGGATATCCAGGTTTCCCCAGATCAATTACTGAGGAGAGTATCCTTTTCCCGTTGTGTGTTCTTGCCATCCTTTCGCAGATCTGCTAACTGCAAACGTGTGGATTTATTTCTGGGCTCGTTATTCTGTTCCATTGGTCTGTGTGTCTTTTCGCATGCCAGTACCATACTATTTTTTGATTACTGTTGCTTTGTAAGGTATTTTGAAACTAGGAATTGTAATGCCTTCAGTTTTATTCTTCTTGCTCAAGATTGGTTTGTCTATTCTGGGTCCTTTGTGGTATCATATGAATTTTAGGATTTTTTTTTCAATTTCTGTAGAAAGTGCTATTGGAGGGGTACCTGGTGGCTCAGTCAGCTGAGCCTCTGACTCTTGATTTTGTCTCAGGTCATGATCTCAGGGTCATGGGATTGATCCCAGTGTCAGGTTCCCCACTGAGCATGGAGCCTGCTTGGGATTCTCTCTCTCTCTCCCTCTACCACTCTCCCCAACTTGTGCTCTCTCTCCAAAAAAAAAAAAAAATGCCACTGGAATTTTGATAGGGTTTACATTGAATTTGTAGATCACATTGATAAGTATGGACATTTTAACAGTATCAATTCTTCTAATCCATGAACATGGGCTGTCTTTCCATTTATGTATGTCTTCTTTAATTTTCTTCATTAATGTTTTATAACTTTTGGTATACAGGTCTTCCAACTCTTTGGTTAAGTTTTTCCTAAGTATTTTATTCTGTTTGTATCTATTGTAAATGAGATTGTTAGTTTCCTTTTCAGATAGTTTACTGAATGAAGAAATGCCCTTGATTTTTGTATGTTCATATTGTGTCCTACAACTTTACTGAATTCGTCTTAGTTCTAATAGATTTTTTAAGTATTTAGTATTTTCTTCATTTGTGATCATGCCATCTGCAGATAAGTTTACTCCTTTCCTTTCTTTTTTTTTTTTTTTAAATTTTTTTTTTCAACGTTTTTTATTTATTTTTGGGACAGAGAGAGACAGAGCATGAACGGGGGAGGGGCAGAGAGAGAGGGAGACACAGAATCGGAAACAGGCTCCAGGCTCCGAGCCGTCAGCCCAGAGCCTGACGCGGGGCTCGAACTCACGGACCGCGAGATCGTGACCTGGCTGAAGTCGGACACTTAACCGACTGCGCCACCCAGGTGCCCCACCTTTCCTTTCTATTTGGATGCCTTTATTTTTTCTTTTTATCTAATTGCTTTGGCTAGGATTTCCACTGGTACAGTTCTATATTAAATAGAACTGACAAGTATGGCCACTCTTGTCTTATACTGGAACTTAGAGGGAAAGCTTTCACATTTTCCCAATTGATGATGATGTTAGCTATGGGCTTTTCACATATAGCCTTCATTTTGTTGACATATAGAATAGCCAAATTTTGAAAACAAAGAACATAATGAGTAAACTCACATATGTTAATTCCAGTGTTACTACAGGGTTTCAGTAATTAAGACAGTATTGTACTGGCATAGGGACAGAAAACTAGATCAGTAGAACAGAATAGGATTCTAGAATTAATCCCAAACTTCTAATGTCAGTTGAGTTTTGATATGTCACAGTAATTCAGTAGGGAAAATAAAGTTTTTTCAACAAATATTATTGGAACAACTGGATAACCATATAGGAGAAAAAAATCTTGCCCCCCACCCCCCCAACCTCACACTATACATAGAATGTAACTCAAGGTAGATCCTAGATAGAAATATAATGCTTAAACTACAAAGCTTCTAAAAGGAAACATAAGGAAGTATTTTTCCAATTTGGGGGTAGGAAATTGCTTGGGGGGGGGTAGGAAAGAAAGAAATATAAAAGTAAATATCTCGGGGGTGCCTGGGTGGCTCAGTTGGTTGAGCGTCTGGCTCTTGGTTTCAGCTCAGGTCATGGTCTCATGGTTTGTGTGTTTGAGCCCCGTATCAGGCTCTGCGCTGACAGTGTGCAGCCAGCTTGGGATTCTCTCCCTGTCCCTCGTGCTTTCTCTCTCTCTCTCAAAATAAATAAACATTTTTTTTTAAATTAAAAAAATATTTATCTTGATCAGTGAGACCTCATGAGAATAAAGAACTTCTGTTTATCAAAAGATACCATTAAGAAAATGAATACACAAGCCACGGGCTTGGAGAAAATGCTCACAGAACATATTATGCATCATACAAAGGTGGAAAAAAAACTGGGTTTGCTCGATTATAATATCTGTCCGGTTGCTGGTTTACCTGTTTGCCGTCTCTCCTACAGAACTGTAATATCCACGACAGCAAGGTATTTTCCCCGTTTCTGGCTCAGTGTATACAATAGGCGCTTATGAAATATTTGTTGAATAAATAAATAGTAGTTTTTCATTTGTCTAGAAGGGGCTAAGACGGTACATTTACCCTGGATGAGCGTTGACATCATCCAAAGAGCCAACTTGGCTGTGTGGGAGGCTGTAACTGTGTACCTCTCACAGCTTAGGGTGGATCTGCTTTGTATTTCCTGTTGTTGACAACTCGAGATGTCTTTATTTCCTGCATCTGCCTCAGAAAGTAAAATTTGATGTTGCTTAGTCACCAGGATACCAAAGCGATCTTTTAGGCTTATATTGTTCCTTGAGTTATCCCTATGCTTAGCTAGCAATTAAATTGAAATGGTCCTAAGGTAAATCTTTTGGTTTGGCGTTTGGCAAACCCCAGGGCTTTATCATGGCCTCAAAGTTGTTGTCACACGTTGCTGAGGATATCCAAGTTTTTCAAAGTCCAGATGGAAGCACTTAAATGAACTGCACACCATCTTGGTGCAGGAAGCGAAACATTGACCTCGGGGCTCACTGCAAATGGCCGTTACCAACCGCATCTTATATCCCCAAAGGCCAGCGAAGAAGGTGAACACTGAGAACAATTTGGCTATTGATTGTTTAGATGCCAGCCGGTGTTAAAATTTTGCTTTCAAGTTCTCAAAATCAATCTCCATTTATTTGCACACAAGTGAGGAGGGCAGGGGTTTGAACTCAAATTGGCGCTTGCATTTGGCCAGCATGTCCAACTACCATCTGGAAGGGGCAAAGTGGGTAATTTGCAAAGCTGTGTTTACGCTGAATAAATTTGAGGAATTCTAGTTCAGTCCAATATATACTTAATAATACAACATTGGATTAGACAGACTGGAGATTACCATTACAGACACTTGTTAGAGATTAGCCAGCCTCGGTCATGGTTTCAGCAGTCCACGTTAGAAGGGATGATCGCCTGCTGTGTGGTGTGAGGAGAAAGCCACTAAGCTGCCTTTGAGGAGGGGATTCATCCGGGCTCTCATATGACCGTTCAACATTCCAGAACTCTCTTACATTTCATTACAGCCGTACACTTCTTGAACACCTTATGTGTGCCAGGCGCTAGGCTGCCCGCTGAATTTTTCCATTTCCAGAACACTTTTATGTGCGTGTTCTCATGTAGTGCCCATCAAAGGATGCATCATCAGCCCCCATTGAACAGGTGAAGAAACTGAGGTCCAGAGGGGATCAAGTGATGCCACACTGCCAGGGGCGGAAGAGCAGGATTCTAATTCCTGTCCGTGTCACTCCAGAGGTTTGCCTTGTTGTTGTTTTTTTTTTCTTCCCCATCACAGATATAACATCAACGAAAGGATGTGCCAGAATGAGATGAAATCAGAGACTGAGCTGGCAAGAGGGATGCGAGGGTCCTGCAGGCTGGCTCCTCTGAGGCCCAGGGCTCAGACGAGTGCTCTTCTGGAACTATTATCGAAGGTCTGGCTCTATGAGAATCGCCTCAGAGAGCCTACTGATTTCTCAGGGAGCCATGCAGAGTGATTCCTGAGTTCTCCCTACACCCACTCCAGCCTGCAGAGATCTGTCCAACCCTCTGACTCCCACCTGGGAAGGGAAGCCTTCAGAGACGAAAGACCTGACACCCACAAATCAGAGAGACTGACTAGAGTTTCCATACTTGGGCCAGGATTCTGACTCTGCAAATGGTTCTGGGGCTCAGGATTCACTGAAGCCTGTCCCTAGAGCACTGGTAAAGACCCAGGAGTACAGGTCTGGAGCCGTGTTAACAGCAGAAGCCTTTGATGCAAAAGGAGGTAATACTCCATAGCTAAAAGGGCCCAGGCTTGAGAGCCAGATAAGCATGGGTTGATGCTCAGTTCTGCCACCATTTAGCTGGGTGACCTTGAAAAAGCTGCCTAACCTCTGTGAGCATTAGTCTCCTCCTCTATAAAATGAGGATAATCATGATTCCGATTTCAAGGGGCAATTGGGAGTTTAAGGGCCTGTGGAGCTCTCGGCCTGCTTCAAGAAATGATGGTCAGTTTCATTGTTGTGACCCATGAAACTAGTCTTCTCTGAGGCTCTTCCTAGCTCTACAATTCTACCATTCTAGAATTTAGATCTTGCTCCCTACGTCTGGATGCAGGACCACCTTCTGTGTCTCCTGTCTGAGATCTATGTTCTGCCACAATCACCAGTTACTTTGTATAGTCCACATACGTGTGCTCTGTGAGGACAAGGGCTGAGTCTTACTCGTAGTGTGTCCAGTACCTAGCACATAGTACTTATAAACATTTGAGTATTTAAATTAACCTATCAATCAGTAGATTACCATAAACTCCCTGAGTGCTGTCCGGCGTTCCTGTTCTCAGCGCCTACTTGGTGGCATCTACTCCTCCTCCTCAAACACTTCTGGAAGGCCCGGTTAGGAATGTAAGCTTCAGAAAAGAGAATATGGTATTTACTCTTGTTGACTCAGTCAATGAATACATTCATTAAGCATTTTTGGGGAAAGCAGTGTCACCTGTGCGTGTAGCCTTTTGACCCCCCACTCGGCCACAGAAGAATGGGCCTTTGGCCTGAGACCCTTGCTTGCCAACAGACAGAGTCTTCATGGCCTGCGCTGGGCATATCTCCCTGTGTAGGGATGTTTCCCCGTTTCAGACTTCATGTATGCCCCTTTGTTTTGCTTCAGTATGGGTATCATACGGTACATGGCCAATGCCACTGCTCTGTTCCCAATGGGGAGAGAATGGGGTCTTTTTTTTTTCAATGTCTTCTTTTTATTTATTTTTTATTTTTATTTTTTTAATGTTTATTTTTGAGAGAGAGAGAAAGAGACAGAATGCGAGCAGGGAAGGGGCAGAGAGAGAGGGAGACCCAGAATCTGAAGCAGGCTTCAGGCTTCGAGCCATCAGCACAGAGCCTGACGCGGGGCTTCAACTCACAAACCCGTGGGATCGTGACCTGAACCAAAGTCGGAAGCTTAACCAGCTGAGCCACCCGGGCACCCCACAATGTCTTCTTTTGAAAGTTTATTTATTTATTTTGAGAGAGAGAGCATGCACAAGCAGAGAAGGGGTAGAGAGAAAGGGAGAGAGGGAATCCCAAGCAGGCTCCGCACCGTCAGCACAGAGCCTGACATGGGGCTCGAACCCACACACCACAAGCTCATGACGCAAGCTGAAGTCAAGAGTCCAGTGCTTAACCAACTGCGCCACTCAGGTGCCCCGAGAACGGGGTCTTTTGTTTGCAGCAGGAGCGTGGTGGGTGCAGACCTTCTCCCTGTGGGCCAGGCCCTGCTGGCCACGAGAGGCTGATGCCCACTATTGAATCGGATCTTACTTGGTCTCTTCTCTGTGTGAGTAAAGTGTTGTTCCATCCAGTGCCTGTGTGACTCATACCTTTCTTGGTGACCTCAAGTGGTGGTTGATAGAGTGGACTGTTATTCCTGGTGATAGGCATTTTTATCCTCTGTTCTACGCTTCATACAGTGGGACTCCTTCCCTGGAGGTGGTGACAGGCGCCACTCACTTGACAGTTCAACAACCGCCTAGTACTTTCCAGGCATCATGGAAGTGAGGTTCTAGGGAGGTGTAAAAGTAATTAAAACCTGGTCTCTGCACTCCAAGAGGCTCATGATTGGTCAGGGAATACAAGTACACGAAAATAATAGTTATCATTTGCTAAACACCTACTATGTACAGGGGTTTCCTTTGAACTAAAGCTCATTCTCATTAAGCATAAAGTTACATGTCTTGGCTTCCTTGGGACAGTCCTGGTTTATTCTTATTCCAGTAAAATGATGAGTAACACCCTTTTTACTCTCAAAAATACCAATAACGTGTATGGTTATGAACAATAACATATATGGTCAGTGTAACTAAGCAACATGGGTTTCTCCAACATGCTGTTTTGGAAATGTAACCAGAGTACTGTGTGGATCCTGAAAAAGAGGCAATTAGGTTTTCCCTGCAGGTGGATGAAGGACGATGGTCGTGGAAGGGGTTGAGTTTGAGGAGCACTAAATAAAAGTTTTGGCAGCACAGGTGGTGGTTATTGATGTTTTTACTTTTGTTGTCATTGTTGTTATATCTTTGTATGTACTTGGATGTCCAAAGCCAAGGTCAATGATGAGTTGAGTTCTTTTTTTTTTTAAGTTTATTTATTTTGAGAGAGAGAAAGAGAGAGAGCATGCACGAATGAGAGAGGGGCAGAGAGGCAGAGAGAGAGAGAGAGAGAGAGAGAGAGAGAATCCCAAGCAGGCCCCACACTATCAGCATGGAGCCTGACACAGGGCTTGAACTCATGATAATGACTGTATTCATTGACTGAGCCAAATTAAGTAAAAACTATATTCCCCTCTATGCACCAAGCCCTGTGCCAAACATGTCATGTTTATCATCTCATTGAATCCTTACAAACCTACATGATAATGTCTACAAACTGTCGTCCTCTTTTTTAGGAAAGGAAATGAATGCTACATGGGGTTAAATGACATGTTCAAGGTTACATGTAATCTTGATGGAGTCAAGATTCAGAGGTCATTCTGACTTCAGAACTCACGTTATTATTTTTTAAATTGAGATGTAATTCACATTTAATGTTGTGTAAGTTTAAGGTGTACAAGGCATTGATTTGTGACATGTATAGATTGTAGTATGATTACCACTATAACATTAGTTAATACCTCTATCACATCACATAATTTTCTTTCTTTTCTTTTTTTAAAATTTTATTTACTTATTTTGAGAGAGCACGAGTGGGGGAGGGGCAGAGAAAGAGGGAGAGAGAGACTCCCAAGCAGGCTCCCCACTGTCAGTGCAGAGCCCAACCTGGGGCTCAATCCCACCAACCTTGAGATCATGACCTGAGCTGAAATCAAGAGTCGGTCGCTAAACCAACTGAGACACCCAGGTGCCCCTCTTTTCTTCCCTTTTTTGTTAGGTAGGCTTCACGTCAAACACGGAGCCCAAAGTGGGGCTTGAATTCACAACCCTGAGGTCAAGATCTAAGCTGAGATGAAAAGTCGGCCGCTTAACCGACTGGGTCACCCACACGCCCCACATCACGTAATTTTCAGTTCTTTTTTGTGGTGAGTACATTTAATACCTAGTCTCTTAGTAAGTTTGAATTATGTAATGTAGTATTGTTGACTACGAACACAATGCTGTGCATTAGATATCCAGAACTTATTCATCTTTCAACTGCAAGTTTGTTCACTTTGACCAACATCTCAATCCCACTACCCCCAGGCCCCTGGTAACTACTATTCTCCTCTCTGTTTCTTTGAGTTTGGCTTTTTTAGGTTCCACATGCAAGTGATATCATATGGCACCTCCATGTTTATTGCTAAATTAATTACAGTTGCCAAGATATGGAAACAAGCTAAGTATCAACAATTGAATGAACAAAGAAGATATTTTATATATCATTTGTTTGCATATATATGTATCTTTTCTATATTTTATTTACTTCTTTTCTGTATTCTCCATATATATAAATGGACTATCATTCAGCCATGAGAAAGAAGGAAATCCTGCCATCTGTGACACTATGGATGGGCCTTAAGGGAATTACACTAAATGCGATAAATCAGAAGGACTTCACATCCTTAAATATTTCACCATCCTGCTTCTAGAAATTTCCATGATCTCCAATCAGAACTGCACCATTTCCATTTCAGCCGATCACGATCACAGTGCCGAGGACCCACAAATAATGAGTATCCACAACGTGCCACACACCTTACAGAGCTTGTTTTGATCTTGCTAACAGCTCTGCTACATAGGAGAATGGTAAGCGTGACGATGCCTTTGGGGAGTACAAGGGCTGGATGCTAATGGATTTCAGTAGATGCTTCCTAAGCTGGTAAGAAATGCAAAACCTCCTTTTTAATCAGTGGACCTCAGAGAAATAAGAGCAGTTCTGTCCTTCCCCCCCCCCCCCACCCTCTGTAAAATCCAAGAATTTGGTGCCCTGGGTGTTGACGTGAAAATACTAATCTCCTGGAGTGCCTGGGTGGCTCAGTCGGTTAACGGTCCAACTTCGGCTCAGGTCATGATCTTGAGATTCCTGAGTTCCAGCCCCGCATCGGGCTCCGTGCTGACAGCTCGGATCCTGGAGCCTGCTTGGGTGCTTGGGACTCTGTGTCTCCCTCTCTCTCTGCCCCTCCCCCACTCATGCTCTGTCTCTGTCAAAAATAAACATTAAAAAATTAAAAAAAAAAAAGAAAATACTAATCTCCCAAAGGATGTACATCACAGAGGATCCCATAATTTGGCCTTTTTTTCCTTTATATTTTTAATAACGCATACACATGGGGGCAAGGCAGAAGTTTCCGAAGGTTATACACCAAAGAATAAATTGTTCTCTGCTACCACCCTCAGTCCCCAAGGCATCCTTCTTAGAGGTAGCCACTGCAATTATTTTGTGTGTCTTTCAAGAGATAACTCTTTTCACATATAAGCATATTTATATATTTTTATCTCCCTGGTTTTTTGGTTTTTTTCACAAACACGATCTCCTATTCTGCACACTGTTTTGAGCCTTGTTTTTGTTGTTTAACAATGTGTCTTGGCATTCTTTCCCTTGAAGTATGAATAGATTTTCCTCATTATTTTTACTGGCTCCATGGTGTTCAAATACATGTATGGTCTTCTGCTATTCCAGAGCATTTCGAAGGCATTATCTTCATACACACATCATGGCTCACGTGCACCTAGATTGGTAAGAAGAATGGCTCTTCCCAGAATTGCCGGATCAAAGTGTATGCGTGTTTACAGTGTTGATAAACATTGCCGAGTTGTCCCCCAAACAGGTGTCTTGGTTTAATTACCGCCAACAGTGATCCAGGGTGTTTCTTCACATCCTGGAACACAGTATGGTTTTTTAGCCTTTTCAATCCTAGTTGGAAGATGATCATTTGTTTTAGTTTTAATTTAGTATCTCTTTTACTCTGAGTTGATCATCTTTTCATATATATTTAAAAGCCATTTGCATTTCTTCTTTATGTACATATGCTTTGCCCATTTTTCTTATGGATTATTCCATTTATTTTACTTGTGTGTAAAACCTATTTATACATTAAAAGCTTTAGATTCTTCACCATGTATGTTGAAAGTATTTTGGCCACCACTTTTCTTTTGACTTCCTGTTATTCATGGTATTTTGATACATGGAATGTTTTGAATTTTAATGCCTCTGTCTCTTCTTTTTTTTAATTTATTAAAAAAATTTTTTTTAATGTTTTTATTTATTTTTGAGACAGAGAGGGACAAAGCATGAATGGGGGAGGGGCAGAGAGAGAGGGAAACAGAATCTGAGGCAGGCTCCAGGCTCTGAGTTGTCAGCACAAAGCCCGACACAGGGCTCGAACCCACGAACCGCGAGACCATGACCTGAGCCAAAGTCAGACGCTTAACCGACTGAGCCACCCAGGCGCCCCTGATCTGTCTCTTCTTTAATGGCTTTTAGTGTAGGCATCATACTTAAAAACATTTCTGAAAATATAATAAATCAGTTTTCTCTTGTTACTTTAGTGGTATCACTGTTTTAATTAAATTTTATTTATTTATTTATTTACTTATTTACTTATTTAATGTTTTATTTATTTTTGAGAGAGAGAGACAGAGAGCAGTGGAGGGGCAGAGAGAGAGGGAGACACAGAATCTGAAGCAAGCTCCAGGCTCTGAGCTGTCAGCACAGAGCCTGACGCAGGGCTTGAACTCATGAACCATAAGATAATGACCTAAGCCAAAATCAGACACTTAACTGACTGAGCCACCCAGGTGCCCCATTAATGTTATTGTTTTTAAGAAAATATTAATGTTTTTATCCATCTGGTTTTTATTTCAGTATAAGAAATGGGGCAGGTATCCAACCTAATTTTTTTTTCAAGTGCATAGCCAGTTGGCCCAATACCATTTATTGAATAATTAATTTCCCCTTGTCGATTCTAAATGCTTCCTTAATAATAAATGAGATATATATTTTTTTTCTGTTCTGTTCCATTGACTTTCTGTTCATTTACCGGCATCAAACTGTGTTAATTACACTCATTTGATGATATTTTAATAGGTGTTATTGCTAGCCCCCTCTCCCTACTCTTCCTTTTCAGAATTTTCCTTGGGTTTCTGACAAGTCATGTTTCTATTTGAACTTTAGCATTGGCTGACTCAAAATAGAATTTGATTTATATTTTACTGGGATTGTTGAAATTTATAAACATTCACAAGACGATTGTTTCAGTGAGAATCATTTCTTTTTTTTAATGTTTATTTTTGAGAGACAGAGACAGAGAGAGACAGCATGAGTCGGGGAGGGGCAGAGAGAGAGGGAGGCACAGAATCCGAAGCGGGCTCCAGGCTCTGAGCCGTCAGCCCAGAGCCCGGCGTGGGGCTCAAACCCACGAACGGTGAGATCATGACCCGAGCTGAAGTGAGATGCTTAACCGACTGAGCCACCCAGGCACCCCTCAGTGAGAATCATTTCTGTTGCTACTTCAAGCCGCTTATTTGATTATATTTCCTAACTGATTTTTTGTTATATGTAGGAAAGTTAACGTTATTTTTAGTAAATAATTTCCTATGCAGCTATAAAAATTGCGACGGGGAAGCCTATGTATTGAGTGTCTATGATGAGCAGTCTGGTTCGAGTTTTGAAATAGAGACACATATATAAAGACTCTTAGAAAATACATTGGCAAGACACGGGGCAAAAGGTCCATCTTGATTATCTTTGAATGGTGGATGAAGATTTTGAGTGATCTTTGCTGCCTTCTTTGTATTGTTCTGTGTTTCCCCTATTTCTTGCAGTGAGCATTTGTTACTATTATATCAAGAAGAAAAAAAGGTTTGAAAAACAGTGTTGACAACATAGTTAAGGAATCTGGCTTTGGAATCTAATTGTGATGCTCCTATAGGGAGAAAGGGAGCAACATGGTCAATTGCGTAATCGGGGGAGACTAAGTGGTGTGATACATTAACCCCGAAGAAGACGCAGCAGCTGGAAACAATAAGAAACAATGCTTTTTTTCTTAGGGGCTAATGCGGTTCCCCTCAGACTGGAGCCGGAAGGGGGCCACTGTTGCATATGACAGGTTTTGGGAGGCCAGCCCAGAACCGATAGGGTCACTTCCACTCACTTTCCATTGGCCAGCACTGAGCCATAAGGCCATGTGTAGCTGCGAGGGCAACTACGAAGCGGAATCTAGCTGCCTGCCCAGGAGGAAAAGAGCGTTGATCCTGGTGAACACTCACAGATTCTAGTTAATCTAGTAAGCATTTGTACACTAGCGGTTCTGCATCATTTTCCAGGGAAGTTATTTGGGTTTGGGAGTGGCCTTCCCAAGGAGCTTTCTCGAAGCTTTTGAGTGTACCCAGAATAGTTGAACAAGCAGAGATGTGCTCTGCCCCCTGGATTCCCATGTAAATGTCTTGGTTTCCTGTTACCTCTGTGCAGCCTTGCCGTCTCCAATCTGAAGTTAAACTTTCGGACTCTGATTCCCCACCCCTCATCTGCCCTGACTTGGGATCTTCATTTAACTTAGTATCTGACCTTTGTCTACGGTGGGTACTGCTTTTTCTGTGCACACTCCTTTGTCAACTGTCTATATTTCCTTTCTGGTCTGAGCTCAGTTCATCTCCTGCTTCCTGATCTGACATTGGGTTGTGAGCTTGACATCTCAAAAGGACTCAGTGTCATCTTACCTAGGGCTGACTGCTTCCTGAAGAAGGAGGGAATAATTTTTTTCTTGCCCTGGTTTCTAGTGACTGATTGATGAATGACTTACAGTTCAGTTCATGCAGCCACCTGTGCTGTGGCCTTTGGTACCCTGAGTTTGTGTAAGGAAGCCGATGGATGTGTGCAGCACAGCCCGACATGGCTTATCTGGAAAGGGTCACTGATGGACAACTGCCACTATCACCTTCTCTCAAAATATCAAAATGCACGATATATTGAAAACATGCTGTGTGTCCATAAAGCACAAACCCTCGACACATATCGAAAGCACAAACCCTCGACACATATCGTAGGAAGCCAGGGTCCTCTTTTGCTGGCCCTGCGCTCACACTGAAAAAGAAACAATTCGTTTCTTTTCCATAGGGATTTCAGGGCTGAAAAACTCCTTGTTCACTCAGGACAAGTTTAATGCGATGTGTTTTAAATGGGGCCTTTATTTAAGCAATTTCTGTGCTCTGCTCATGTTTTGCTATCCAACAAGCTGCTAGGCAAGCAAAATGCCTGGCAAACAGTGTGGAGGTTCCTCAAAAAATTAAAAATAGATCTACCCAGTGACCCAGCACTGCTAGGAATTTACCTAAGGGATAGAGGAGTGCTGATGCAGAGGGGCACTTGTACCCCAATGTTTATAGCAGCACTTTCAATAATAGCCAAATTATGGAAAGAGCCTAAATGTCCATCACCTGATGAATGGATAAAGAAGATGTGGTTTATATATACCACGGAATACTACGTGGCAATGAGAAAGAATGAAATCTGGCCATTTGCAGCAATGTGGATGGAACTGGAGGGTATTACGCTGAGTGAAGTAAGTCAGGTAGAGAAAGACAGATACCATATGTTTTCACTCATAGGTGGATCTTGAGAAACTTAACAGAAGACCATGGGGGAGGGGAAGGGGAAAAAAAAGTTACAGAGAGGGAGGGAGGCAAACCATAAGAGACTCTTGGATACTGAGAACAAAGTGAGGGTTGATGGGGGCTGGGGGAGAGGGGAAAGTGGGTGATGGGCATGGAGGAGGGCACCTGTTGGGATGAGCACCGGGTGCTGTATGGAAACCAATTTGACAATAAGTTATATTAAGAAAAGGAATCAATTATGAAGTATATTAAGGTCAATTATGACTGCTTGGTACAGAAACTGTCGAGAATTGGGTTATATTTGACAGTGTGTCAAGGGTCTGGAACATATGCATTACAACACGGCAATAATCAGTCAAAGTATAGTCAAATGGATTCGTGGTAGAATTATCTATAATTGGTTTTCTAATAGCGAAAACTGAAAGCAGAAAAATGTCCAGTAATAAGGAACCGGTTGCATGAATTATGATACAATCAAATGGCAAGCAACCATGAAAAGGCTTTCCGCAAAATTTAATGACTTGAAAATATGCTCACAATAAGGGGTTAAATGTTAAAAACAGAGTACAAAACCATGAATAAACCCTGTTCAGGAAAGAAATCTCTTAATTTATCCATCAGGGTAAACACTTGGAAAAAAAATGTACCAAATACAATAGGTATCTCTCTAGGTTAAGGTATTATGGTAATATTTCTTCTTTCTGCTGTTTTCTTCATTATATTGCACCTCTTTGAAATTTACCGCACTAGTCATGTTTAGAGGCAGGGTTTGGTGGCAGTAAAGTATGTTTAGGCACCAGGGTCAGAAGAGCCAAGTTCTAATTCTAGCACCACCACCTCCCAGCTGTGTGAACCGGCACAAGATACCGGATTTCTTTGGACCTCGGTTTCCTTCTAAATTAAATGGAAATCATATTTAGCTCAGAAAGTGGCCGCGAAGGTCAGCCAATGCATGCACAACACTGAGCCCAGTACTGAGTGAGCTCTTAGTATGTACTCAAAAGCATAAGCCATTGTTATGCATTGCTTTTATAATCAGAAGGAAAATGTTACTTTAAAAATAGCTCTGGACTCCAGTACCAAGGTTGGTCTTAGGCCCCAGGCATTTTGTTTTTTTCTTTTTATATTACATATAATTTATCGTCCACTTGGTTTCCATACAACACCCAGTGCTCATCCCAACAGGTGCCCTCCTCCATGCCCATCACCCACTTTCCCCTCTCCCCCACCCCCATCGAAATAGGGACTATATTTCATGGATGAGGACCATGCGATACAATAATTAAAATAACTTATTTAAAGTCACTAATTTAGCAAGTGACAGAACTGGGATTTGAACCTACTTAGTCTGTCTCCCGAGAAATCTCAGAGAGATTAAGGGCCTCATTTAAAGTCTCCCGGAGACGGAGCAGTTGAACTGTAACCCACGCCCGGGTCTTGTGTGTTCAGTGACGTTTTCTCTACATCAAGACTCCACTGTAGCCATTTGGACGCAGTTGGCAATGTCAGCCTTCATTGGAAGTGCCTCACACCGTTAAGAATCTTTCAAGCACAGACCAAGTTTGCTCACAAAAGCACAGTGACAAATCGTTGGTTTTGTTCCCTCACATCTGTGTGTGTGTGTACCTTTGGGAAACTGGAAGTTTGCACAAGCACCATTCACCCATGAGTGGGTAGAGGAACCAAGGTCCAAGGTCACATTGCTGGTAATGGAGGCAGAGATCATAAAGCCCATCTCGCAGAATTGTCGAGAGCATTGTATGCAGGTTGGAAATGCCTGTTACAGGGTAAGCATTCAGTAAACAATAGCAAACGTTAAAAATGATGATGCTGATGAAAACAACGACTCTGTTAATATGATAGGGTAATGAGTTCTTGTGCCTCATGTATCCCGTCCTCAGCTAAGGACCACTGGAGTCATTCGTTGTCTTTCTGGACCAAACACTACCTGGGCGACTTGAAAATACTGATTCTACTTTGTATGAAGAATGCCTCTTAGAAAGTGGCTGATAAGCTCGGAGAAGCTGGCTAACCCTGAACCCCTCACGTTTGTACCAAAACTACAGAGGCTTCTAGGCAGAGGCGTATTTCCAAAGTGTCAAGCTCGCACATCTCTTTGATAAGCAGGGGCACTTCTACTTTTCCACACTGCACTTGGATACGAGTCAGCCTCCGCGTGATAGGAAGCAACAAGCTCCCGAATCCCTCTGCTATTTTAAGTTCCTGAACAGTGAAATCCCGTGGCAGTCTAGGAAACTTACCTCTACAGAATGTGCTGGCTTCGTGGAATGGAATTAAACGAGACCTCATACCCAGCGTCTTTCACCACCAGTGTGTATGATTCGTCCTTGCTTACTGTACGAATGGGCAATTTTCCTTCCAGAAGAAGAGGCATTCTAGTAACAGAACTGTAATTTTCTAAGGAGAATTACTGGGCCTCTGTGTTGAAGGAAGAGGTCATTTTGGCTGAGAGAAATGAATAGATTTCTGGTATAGTATTCCCTTTACCACTAAAATATATGCTGTGTAGATTCTAGCTTGAGTTTTCCTATGAACAGTGAAAACAGTGAGAGTCTCTAGTCCCCTGTTATCAAAGCCATATATTCTAGTGAGGCTAGAAACAGATGTGGCTCTCGGTTGGAGTTCTGGCTATAATTATACTAGGGAACACTTCACTGCCGTGTGCGTTGGATTAGTCTTCTCACAGGGAAATAGGAAAGCAGACCAAGCGATGGTCCTCAAAGAGGTGTAGTGAAGTTTAAGTGGGTTTGTATCACTAGCCCACCTACAACCAGCCTGTGTTGTGTATTGACACGCCCAGGCCAGCCATTACCATGAGAGCGGGTGAGAGATGTCTGGCAGATACGAGAAACCCCATTCCCATGACCAAAATACAGTGTAAAATTAGGGGAAGGCTTGTTTTTTTACTGGGCATCAACTACGTAAAAGAATGTTATGGTAGATGCCTAACTAAGAGTACGGCCGAACCTCCAAACAATCGTGTGGGATAGATCCTATTACTGTCATACCCATTTTAAAGATACGGAAACCAAGGCTCATAGAAATTAGTTTTCCAAGGACAGTCTATAAGGGACAAAGCGGAGATTGAGCCTAAGTAGCTTTATTCCAGGGCCTGTGTTCTTAACCACTAAGCCCAGTTATTAAAAAAACAGGTGTGTTGCTACGGAGACCAGACCACTACGGAGATTTTACAGTGTATTCATTAGAATACCCGGGTCCGGTTCTGTGGGGAGCACTTCATAAACTCAGAGCAGCCTTGAAGGTTAAGTAGTTATCGTCTCCACCATACAGACGGGGAGAGTGAGGTGTACGGTAACCTCCCCGAGGTTGTCTACTTGTACAGAGCTGAGACTCAAACTACAGTTTTTCTTCTGATTTGAAAACATGAGCCTACAAGAAGGCTACGAAGATGAATGACACAGGACCCTTCCCCATTAGGAATGTGTGTTCTAACAAGTGGGCGACGACTTTGGACACGAATCACCGTGATGTAAATTCCAGGGTGAGTCCCATATGAGTAATGAACAAGAAGAGAGGGAGGGGAGAGGGCACAGAAGAAGTGGAGGAAGGAGCAAGGAGGTGGGGAAGGAAAAGAAGTAATCCTGTAGGAGAGGGAGATCTCACTTCGGTTCAGGAGTGGCTGCACGGACGAGGAGGTATTAAGTGCATCCTTGAGGGACGGATGAGACGCGAATGGACAGAGCCTCTTTTCATCGAAAGCATGCTATATGCCAGGCATCGCACCAGGAACTTTTAAGTCCCTTAAGGCTGAGTCTCGCAAGAGCACCGTCGCGGTTTCCAGTTCGTAGATGAGGAAACGGAGGCTCTGCAGGCAGATGTTGCCAGATGTGGGTGAATGGCATGAACACAGTCCTGGCCCAGGGACCGTGAATGATCTGTTGCTGGAACAGAGAATACGCGGTAGTATTAGAAAGGTCCGCTGGGCCCGCATTACTTGGGTTCTGGCGTTCTGTCCCATTGACAATGGGAGAGTTAGTCAAATTACCTGAGAAGGTGGGAGGGGAGTAAAGAGAGCTGGATTGTAGGAAGATTCTCAGGCCTTGGTGTGCAAGGATGAACTGAATGGTGAGTGAAGTGAAGTGAAGTGAAGTGAAGTGAGCGAAGACACTACTTCTGTGCTCCACACACGGTAATAGGCACAGGCCCCAGAGGACTGAGTCTGAAGCGTAGCTCTGTCCCTGCTGAACTGTGTGTTCTTGGGCAAGGCATTCCATCGCTCTGGACCCCCTGTTGTCTCAGCACACTGAGATCAGCTTGAAAGCTTGGAGGCTGCTTTTGTGACCCGTGCATGTATGATGCAGCCTGAGACGGTGGAAGGAAAAGACGGGAAGAGAAGAAATAATGATGTTACGTGTAGGACAGCAACGACTCCTTGCATGGCTAGGTGGTTGAGGCAAACAAAATCTTACTTTAGCCAGAATATGCTGCTGTCAAATGCAAAATGGATTTGAAAATGAAAATTAGCTGTCACGTGCAGGGTAGGGCTTTTGTTAGACTGTAAGACATTGACTCCAATTTTGTATTATCTGTATCTATCGTTCTTTAAGCATGCAGCGTGATTTCCTATCTCCCAAAGCCTTTCCATTTTGCAACCGTTGAAATGAAAGGTTTTAAGATAAAGCGAGGGATTTGAGAAGATATCAAAATGAGGCCTAAAAATGGAAGATTGAGTTTCATATTTACAACGTTTTATTCTGTGATTCAATGCATTTTCATCATTTCCATTATGTTTTCTGAACTGGCATTGATGTTATAGATGTTAAGTCTGATATTTAATTAAAGGGAGGTTGTCTGTTCATACTATCGCTGTCCAGGGATATTAGTCACTTGTCTTAGGTAGCTAGAGCTGAATGTTTCCACCACAAACCCAGGTCAGCTATTTGATACATAAATCAGGTCCTGGAGAGAACGAGTTTAGGAATCTAAAATGTCGGACATACCTTTGATTTGTATATTCAGCCCACAATAAAAAATCCTAGAATGCCAGCCTCCAGTCCTTTCTTAAAAATGAGTTTATTAGCTGGTCATTAAACACCCTGTATATGTCACATAATTAATTTCATAGTAAGTTGGCTGAAACCTGGATAAATGGACAATTAGCCTCTCCTCTGATCCATTATCATAATCGCTAGTGAAAACAAAATTCGCATGCATGCCTAAGACAGAAATAACTCCTCCTTCTCTCTTAGGTATTTGCTACAGAAGATAAAAGCTCAATCTGTACTATCTAGTGGGAGTAATTCACTTCATTTTTTCTTTTCTTTACCTTGCAGTGATAATCAAGTTTTCTTATGGAGCTCTCCTGTCTTATTTACATTTAATTCTCCAGCTTCTCTTATTTGAAATCTAAAGCTTGTGTTTAACACTGGAATATATTATTAGCTAGATTCCTAATACCTAGATAAAAAGAGAGAACATATAAATTTCATCAGGAGGCTTTAAAATCATAATTAATATTTCGGCTATTTATAATGTGTCCATACCTTTATAGCTGAGATACCTGAATGAAAAGAAAAAGGATACATATGTTGAGATGGCACATACTTTGATAATTCCTCTGCTGTAGACAATAGTATGGATGGATAAACTATAGAGAAGATAAAGATGCACAGTGGTCTTGGATAGAAGGCAGGCATCTGCATGGATCAGATACAGAAAAGAAAGGCGTGGGTGTGAGTAGAGTTGAGTGTTGTGGGGCTCCTGCTCTAGCAGTAGGCAATGGTAGCCGAGAATAAGGCAGCTGACGTGCCCAACGTATGAACGAGGATCAGGACGAATTCAATGCTTAAAATCACGAACTGGAAATGAGGGACAGAACACTTGACCTGGCTCATGAAAGGAAGCCTCATGACACAGGATTGAATCAAATTGTCCATTTGTTCAGTGAAAGGATCTGCCAAGTCCCCAATATTACCGCTGGGCAGAAATTCCAAAATGACACTGTGAGCCCTGGTTCTGGGAGAGGGACCTGCACGGCGGAGCGGAGACCACTATAAAAATCTAGAGGGAAGGGACAAAAGTAGAAACGGATGGAAAAAACAGGCCCTAGGCGTGTCGCTTCGAAGAAGGCGCTTGCACAACGCTGAGAGTGAGTGTCTCCTTCATATTTGTGCCCCCACTGCCTGACTCTCCTTCACTAGGTGCTGCTACGAATCTACGAGTCCACACAAATATAAATAAAGCATAAATAAACAAGTTAGTGAGAGTGCTTCCTTACAAGAAAAGGGTAGTAAAGGGAGAAGGAATACTAGAAAATCACCATTTGGCAATACTTGTCAATGGGTGATAAGGCTGTTGGGTGGCGTTTTGATGAGGAATCGCACACTCACATGTTTTGAAAGGGGCTCCTCTACAAGGTACTTATTGATGACAAAGGGGCCGATAGCGACGTGACAGTGTGGAGAAACCGAGAAGACCCCGCCACAACCAAGTGATCACAATTAGCATCACCAGTGACGGGACACGTAGGCATCACGTGTATCTCGGTAAGATGCGACGAGAACGGCACGTGGTTTCCGAGCTAGCTCTGCCACGGCTGTATAACCTGAATTTAATCACGAGGAAAAACTCAAACCCAAATTGATGGACATTCTACAAAATAAATGACCTGTACTCTTCGAAATTGTCAAGCACGTGAAAGACAAAGAAACGCGGAGGGACTGTTCCAAATGGAAGGATACTGTGGAAACATGACCAATAAGTGCGACACACTAGCCTGGATTGGATCCTTCTGTTATTAACATTGGCGACGCACCTGCTAAACTAGAAATGCGATCTGTAGATTAGGAAACTGTATCTGTGCCCATTTCCGGATATTTGATTACTGTACCATAATTGTGTGAAAGGATGACCTTGTTTCTAGAAAATATACACTGAATTATGGGGGATGTAGAGGCTCTCTGTCAGCCATCTTCAAGCAAAGCAGTTGGGAAAAATAACGTAATAGATACAATTATATGTTTATGCGTATGCGTACACACGATATTAACATTTGTGGAATTTGGGTTGTGGAACCTAAGAATCTTTTTTAAACTATTTTTACAGCTTTTCTATCAGTCTTAAGTTATTTAAAAATAAAACGAAAATCTATATGAGAATAAAAGTACTATACTACCAAGTGTTATCTTACTAAAATGATAATTAAAGGCAATTTCACAATCTTTACTACATTTGATAGGAAAATTGAAAATAAATGAATTAAGTGTTCAACTTAAGAAACCAGAAAAAAGTAAAAGTAAGCTAGAAAGCAAATGAGAGTCTCAATAGCATAGAAAATTGGTTCTGTGCATGGGGAAAAAAAGGAGTTGTAATGACAAAATAGCAACAACGGCAAAGAAAAGACAAACAATATTAGGAACAAAAAAGGGAAAACATCAGCTGTACAGATAAATTAAAGATTTTAGTGATCACAAGATACGACTATAATCAACCTTGTGCCCATAAACTTGAAAACATAAATTATTTTCTGAGGAAAAGGTATCCAAAAGTGATTTGAGGAAAACACAAACCTCTGTACATCAGTGAACTGAACTGATACTCAGAAGCGTTTGGCCTGAAAAGACCCTAGGCTCAGGCAGTTTTCCAGAAAAATATTACCAAATCTTTTGGGAGCAGATAATTACTCTTCTACGAACTGTTTCAGAGAATAGAAAAAATAGGGGAGAAATATCTAAGAGATTTTGGAGGAACTGGCAGAGGCTTCTGCTCCACCTGATATTCAAATTTTCTATAAAGCTACAATAATTAAGACACTGGGTCATGGTGCAGGGAGAGACAAAAACACTGCTGAACTAGAATGGAGAGCCCAGTAATACACTTGTATGTGCATAGAACCTGGATAAACACATCAAATCAGTTGGGGGAAGGAAGCATCATTCAATAAATGGTTCTACTACAAGTGGGGATAACGTGGGACCAAATGGAACTAAAGCTCTGTTACACATACTACGAAACCCAACACAGGAGGCAGTCTTTATGATTATATGACAGGAAAAGTCTTCTTAAACAAATGAACATAAAAGCAGAAATCATAAAGAGAACAACTAGCAAATCTGATTCTGTAATAAAAGAAAATTCTGCCGAGACACAGTGTGGAATGAAAAAACCAAGTTGCCTCATGATGCAGTATGATTCCATTCGTTAAATGTTGAAGAATACACCAGTGGTATACGTCGCTCATGGATGTAGATGTATATTATAAAACTATTTAAAACAGTATGGGAACTTTAGTACTGAATTCCTGACAAGAAAAGAGAAGTGGGGAATGGGGTTGGGAAGGATATGATGGGGTTCTCAACTCTCTCTGAAATGTTTTCTTTTTTTATTGAGGTATGATTGACATACAACATTTTGTTAGTTTCAGGTGTACAACATAATGATTTGGTATTTGTATATACAGAAACGATCACCACAATTAAATCTAGTTAGCATCCAATACCACACATGATTACAGATTTTTTTCTTGTGAGAGTTGTTTTACTGTTAAGATCTACAATACAGTATTATTAACTATAGTCATGATGCTGACATTATATCCCATGATTATTTTATAACCAGAAGTTTCTACACTTTTACCCTCTTCATGCATTTTGCTCACCCCAACCCCCCTTGCTCTGGCAACCACTGCTCTGTTTTTTAGGGTTGTTTGTCTGTTCGCTTGTTTGTTTTTGATTCCACATATAAGTGAGGTCATACAATATTTGTCTTTGTCAGACTTATTTCACTTAGCATAAAGCCCTCATGGCCCATCTGTGTTATTGCAAATGACAGGCTTTCCTTCACTTTTATGATGAGTGATATTCCATTGTGTGTGTGTGTGTGTGTGTATATGTATATATATATACATATATATATATAAATATATATACACCACATTTTCTTTATCCATTCGTCCATTGATGGACACTTTGGTTGCTTCCATGATTTGGCTGTTGTACACAATGCTGCAGTGAACACGGAGGTACATCATCTTTTTGAGTCAGTGTTTCCATTTCTGTAGGATAAATGCCCGGGAGTGGAATTGTGGGTCATATGGTAGTTCTGTTTTTAATTTTTTGAGGAATATTCATACTGTTTTCCACAGAAGCTACACTGATTGACATTCTGACCAACAGTGCATGAGGGTTCCTTGTTCTCCACGCCTTTGCCAACACTTGTTGTCTCTTGTCTTTTGGATAATAGCCATCCTAACAGATGTGGGATGATATCTCCTGTGGTTTTGATTTGCATTTCCATGATGATTAGTGATGTGGCGTACCTTTTCATGTATCTATTGGCTGTGGGTTTGTCTTCTTTGGAAAAATGTCTAATCAGATCCTCTGCCCATTTTTAAATTGGATTTTTAAAAATTTTTTTTCTTTTGAGTTGTATAAGTTCTTTATATATTTTGGGTATTAGCCCCTTATTATATATATAATTTGAAAATATTTTTCCCTACTCAGGGCGTCTGGGTGACTCAGTCAGTTAAGCACCCAACTTCAGCTCAGGTCATGATCTCGCAGTCTGTGAGTTCGAGCCCCACATTGGGCTCTGTGCCCCTCCTCGGGAGGGGCAGAGAGAGAGGGAGACACAGAATCTGAAACAGGCTCCCAGGCTCTGAGCTGTCAGCATAGAGCCTGATGTGGGGCTCAAACCTGTGAACCAGGAGATCATGTCCTGAGCTGAAATCACACATTTAACTGAACCACCCAAGTGCCCCTAAACTTCACTTATTCCCATTTGTTTATCTTGGTTTTGTTGCTTTTGCTTTTCTTATCAAATACAAAAAAATCATTGCCAAAACCGATGTCAAGGAGCTTACTGCCTCTTTTTCTTCTAGGAGTTTTTGTGGTTTCAGGTCTTATGTTCAACTCTTTCATCCATTTCCAGTTAATTTGTGTATGTGGTATAAGTAGGCAGGTTTCCTACTTTTCCATGTAGCTGTCCAATTTTCAGGCACCATTTATTGAAAAGAATGTCCTTTCCCCATTGTATTTTCTAGGTTCCTTTGTCATGGATTCATTGATCATATATGTGTGGGTTTATTTCTGGACCCTTTATTCTGTTCCTTTGATCTGTGAGTCTGTTTTCCTGCCAATGCCATACTGTTTTGATTGCTGTAGCTTTGTAATATGGTTTGAAATAAGAAAGTGTGAATTCTCCAGCTTTGTTCTTCTTTCTCAAGGTCGCTTTGGCTGCTTGGGGTCTTTTGTGGTTCCATACAAATTTTAGGATTATTTTTCTACTTCTGTGAAAAAAAATGCCATTGGTAATTTGAAGGGATTGCATTGAACCTGTAGATTGCTTTGGGTAGTATGGACATTTTAATAATATCAATTCTTGGGACGCCTGGGTGGCTCAGTCGGTTAAGCGTCCGACTTCGGCTCAGGTCATGATCTCACAGTCTGTGAGTTCGAGCCCCGCGTCGGGCTCTGTGCTGACAGCTCAGAGCCTGGAGCCCGTTTCAGATTCTGTGTCTCCCTCTCTCTCTGCCCCTCCCCTGTTCGTGCTCTGTCTCTTCCTGTCTCAAATATAAATAAACGTTAAAAAAAATTTAAAAAAAAATAAAAGCTTTAAAAAAAAATAATATCAATTCTTTCCATCCATGAGCATAGAACATTTTTCCATTTGTTTTGTCTTCCTCAATTTCTTTCATCAATGTCTTATAGTTTGTCTTTCATCTCCTTGGTTACATTTATTCGTAAGTATTTCATTCTCTTTGATGCTATTGTTAATGGGATTCTTTTCTTAATTTCTCTGATTGTTATTAGTGTATAGAAATTCATTAGATTTTTGTATATTGCTTTTGTATTCTACAACTTTACTGAATTGATTAGTTACAGCAGTTTTTTGTGGTGTCTTTTAGGGTTTTCTGTATGTAATGTCATCTGCAAATAGTGACAGTTTTGCTTCCTCCTTCCCAATTTGAATTCCTTTTATTTCTTTTTATTGCCTAATTGCTCTGTCTAGGGTTTCCAATACAGTTTTGAATAAAAGTGGCAAGAATGGGCATCCATGTCTTGGTCTTGATATGAGTAGAAAACCTTTCAGCATGATATTAGCTGTGGGTTTTTCATATATGACCTTTATTATGTTGGCTTATGTTCTGTCTATACTCACTTTGTCGACAAGTCTTTATCATAAATGGATGTTGAATTTTGTCAAATGCTTTTTCTTGCATCTGTTGAGAGATCATATGATTCTTATCCTTCATTTTATGAATGTGGTGAATCACATTCACTTGCAGATGTTGAACCGTCCTTGCATCCCTGAAATAAATCCCACTAGATCGTGGCGTATGATCCTTTTAATGTACTATCGTATCTGTGTTCATCAGGGGTGTTGGCCTCTAATTTTCTTTTCTTGTGGTATCCTTGTTTGGTTTGGGTATCATGAAATGGTTTTTATTAATTAAAAAAAATAAGGTTTGTAACAAATAAGGGCTAAAATTAAGCTTTGATAATGCAGAGTGTAGGTAAACGGCTATTTGTTAATAACATCTATTCACATCAATATGCTCAAAATACCAATACCCCATATGCAAGCAGTGTACTTACTATAGGGCAAAAGCATCAGTCTAGATCATGGTTGAAGTCCAGGGCCAACCATTTGCTAGGTGTGTGACCTCTACCAGATTATTTAATTTCTTAGTATCTCAGTTTCTTCACTTGAAAACTTTGGATAATTGTACAACTTAAAGTGTTGTGAGAATTATATGAAATGATGCATGTGAAGTGTTTTGCATAGTGTGTGGTCCATAGTAAGTATTGAATGCACTCTGGCCTTTGTGATCATTTTCAACAAATCTCCCAAATTTAAATGTTTTTTAACTTATTTTTGAGATAGAAAGTGCCATTGGGGGAGTGGCAGAGAGAGACGGGGACAGAGGATCCAAAGCGGGCTCTGTGCTGTTAGCAGAGAGCCCGATGTAGGGCTCAAACTCACAAACTCTGAGATTATGACCTGAGCCAAGTTGGATGTTCAACCGACTGAACCACCTAGGCACCCCCAAATCTCCCAAATTTAGATTTTTTTGGCCATCTTTTATTTTTTTTAATAATGTTTCATTTTGAAATAATTTCACACTTATAGAAATAGTTGCAGAGAACTCCCATTTACCCTTCACCTAGATTTTACCACAGTCATTCTTACTGTATTGTTTGGATTAAAAACAATCCTCTTCAATGGGAAACCAACCTATCATATAGCCTATCAGTATGTAACCGTGGTTAAGAATCCAGGCGTTGTATTTTGACAGTCCTCAGTGGGATCTCAGCTTTCTACTGAACAACATATGACTTTGGGTAAGTCACCCAACTTCTCTGAGTCTTTGTGAGAAAAAGTGAGTGCGGTGTGACAATAGTGGCCAGTGGTCTATCCTCTGAATCAATAAGTAGCCCCTACATTTCTGAGCTGGGATTATTTTCATGGCATTTGCTGAAATGCTTAGAGAGGCTTACCCTGATGTGTGGAGAGATCTGTGGTGTAGCATTTTTCTCTGTGAACCAGAGTCACATGAATGAGACTCAGCTTCAGATGCCAGAGGCCAAATTTCAAATATCCTAGATTCTTTTGAAATGTGTGTGTGTGTGTGTGTGTGTACATGAGCACACATGTCCTCCTGATTTGTTTGATTTTTTTTTCCAACTCATCAAACCCAGTTTCCTTTGCCACCTTCTTCTCCTTTGTTCTCTGCTGAGGCTTTTAGACGTGGCTGTTCTTTTTCTCTTGGAGAGGAGAAGGCCTGATGGTATCGTCCTCGATGGGTTGCTGACTAGAGCAGCAGTGAGCAAACCTGGCAGAAGGGATTGCCCACTTAGGGTGACTTAAGGGGAGACAGAAGAAAGTCTTGGTGCCGCAGAACACTGAATCCCTGAAGTGGGTCTGAGGGAGTTGGCCAGTCTTCAACAGTGTTTCCCATGTCTCTATCTAAATGAGAAAAATAGACAAGGTAGTGCATTTTTCATGAAGGTTTTTTTTTTTAATGATTATTTTGAGAGAGAGAGAGAAAGAGAGAGCAAGTGAATGGAGGGCAGGCAGAGAGAAAGAGAAAATCCCAAGCAGGCTCTGTGCTGTCAGTGCAAAGCCCAATGGGGGACTCCATCTCACCAGCTGTGAGATCATGACCTGAGCCGAAATCAAGAGTCAGACGCTTAACTGACCAAGCCACCCAGGTGCCCCTCATGAACATAATGACATGTCCTCTGATTTGAGATTATGCTGTTCCAACTTTTTTGGTGCTAAAATGTCTTGTCTTTTTTGAAATTATCATGGTAGGTTTTTGAAATGCCTTCATTTGGTGATCAAACTTTGTAAATCTTACATATGTCTCCATTATGTTCATCGGCAGTGTCATCGGTCCGTGGATTAACGAAAATTAGGGATCATTGATTCAGACTGCTGAAGATGAAAAGTTTCTTCGAAATTAAGGTCCAGTCTCAATTTTATAGATAAGTCAATTGAGGAACTTAAACTCACATAGCAAAGCACTAGAACCACATTGCCTGATATTCAGGCTCCTGAGCCCTCCTCTCCCTGCCTTGCTGATCCAAACAGAAACACTGAAGAAAATCTCCCTTGGTCTCACTGTATAACAAGTTTTTACCGTGCACGGTTTATTCCCTGTTTTGCTTGAAGTTCAGGAAATAAAAGAACAGCCAAAATCCCCACGGGAAATGATGACGCCTAAGTTCCCTGCCTCATAATCGTTAACCCTGTTGGAGTGGAGGCAGGCAATAACATGGTCACTTGAAGCTTTTGCTGACGTGCTCACTGTTAAGTCAGAAGAAGTGCCTACTCGGGGCATTAATTTCTGATTAGCTCTTAATCCTGCCAGGTTAGAAAATAGGATGGAGAAGACTAAGAATTCACATCTCCTTTTCAGATCGTTAACTAGCAATGGCTTGCAGAAGTGGGTCAGGGCTGTTATAGAGAGGAAAACTGGAGGTTTCTGGTGCTACCTAAAGCAAGGACAGTCAGCGTCTGGGCTAGGGAAGATGACGGGTGTGGAAGTGGTTCAAAATTGGGCCGTTTGAGTAGCTCACACCTAGGATTCCAACTGCAGTGCCAGTATTATAGGGACCCTAGAGTCATGGAGCAGCACTGCTCTGGGAAAAAATCTGTCCACATATGCCTAGGTTAAAGGAGACCTAGCCTTTGAATAGAAAGGCTCGAAACCTCATAATGCTTTATACGAGTGTATTCATTTCCTATACTTGCTGTAACAAATCGCCACAAATGTAGTGGTTTAAAATAACACAAATATATTATCTTACAGTTCTGGATGTCAAAAGTCCAAAATGGATCTCACTGGGCTAAAATCCAGGTGTCCACAGAGCTGTGGTCCTTCTGTAGGCTCTACGGGAGAATCCATTCCTTTCCTTTCCCGGCTTCTAGAAGCTGCCCGTATTCCTTGCCCCGTGGTGGGATCACTCAAACTTTTGTTTCTGTTGTCACATTGCCTTCAATCTTCCTGACTCTAACCCTCTTGGCTTCCTCTTACGAAGACCCTTGTGATTACATTGGTCCCACCAGGATAATGTAGAATAATTTGCCCTTCTCAAGATCCTTAGCTTAAAACACATCTGCCAAACCCTTTTGCCACGCAAGGTAACGTTCACAGGTTCCAGGAATTGAGATTTGGATATCCTTGGGTGGGGGGGGGGGGGCGGGCAGCATCATTAGCCTACCATGACTAGTAAAACTATGGTTTCAAGTGAAATCGTGTGAGGAACCCCAATCCATAAATTGTCTCAAAGCAAAGCAGCTGTAGTTAAAGTCTTACCCGTCTAGTCTCTATTGCTTACTATCTGTGACAATCCCAGAAGCACCCAAGTGGAAGCCTGTGGCTCCATGACCAGTTTGAATAGCGCCGATTTATACCTGAAGAGAGGACACCGTTTGGAAACACCCCAACCACACATTCTCGCTTTCCATTATATTCTTCAATGACACCTGATGCCTCTTCATGCTTATCAGTGAGCTCCATGGCATAAGAGACCTTGTTCGTCTCGCCCTGAATCACCAAGCTCTGAGGTACTCAATGTTTGTTGAATGAATGAATAATCAATAGTGAATGAAAAATCCTTAGGCGGCATCCGTTTCCTGTTTCCCTGCTCACAGTTATTCATGAGTCAAGCCTATGAATCAGCATTATTGGAAAAAGATAGAAATGGAGTCGTGCCACTTTGCACCCCCTATCTCCAGTCCCAAACCATTCATACACACATACACACACTGAACTGCCTGTCCGCATAGAACGTATTGTTTGAAATCTTGGTCATGGACCTCTTATTTGCGCATCATGGAAATACACCGGTATTGTGATATCTTTCTCTTTGTTGCCCAGAACCTCATTCCTGAAGGCAAGATCAGAAATGGGAAAGAGAACGTTACAGGCAAAGGTGCTTGACAGGCGATACAGACGAGGACGCTACGGCCTGAAGAACAGAAGGCACTTATCCGGTATCATACGGCACATTTTGTAAGATCTAAACGAAAACCCAGGTCTTCTGCTCCTGAATACAGTGTTCTTTCCATTGTTCCACAGTTGCACAAAGCTGAATAATTCTATCCAGAAGTTTAGTGTCAGAGATCATAAAACCTGAAGTTTTAAGGACGGTACAATAATCTCTTATCTCAGTAGACCTAAATTTGGCAGTCTGGTGGCTCCAAGACAAATACAACCTTCAGACCTGTTTAATTTGTCCCAGTTTTTTTTTTAATTGAATTGGTATGTCTTTTTCTTTTTTTAATATTTATTTATTTTTGAGAGAGAGAGTGCGAGCAGGGGAGGGGCCGAGAAAGAGGGAGACAGAGGATCCAAAGCGGGCTCCGTGCTGACAGCAGCAAGCCCAATGGGGGGCTCAAACTCATGAACCGAACTCCGAGATCATGACCTAAGCCAAAGTCTGATGCTTAACCAACTGAGCCACCTAAGCTCCCCAAATTGGTATCTCTTTAAATAGAGTAGGCATGCTCCAGCTCCCCAACATCCCTATCACTCCTTCTCTGTTACATTTACCCCGTTTCACTCACTCATATGTTTGACCTTGTAAACATTTGAGTTTTTAACCCCTGATGTAAACAATGAAAATGTACAAGACCTGTCAGTGTTTGGGGTCACAAAGTCTATTTCCAAGTGTCTTTCACACCGTAAGTGGTATAAACATTTGTTTGACAGACCATACGTCTTTAAGACCGATGGCTCAGAAAATAATCACTACAGTTAACCCACATTTCAGTCAGTGCATGAGAAGGGAGAAAAGATAGAACAGACCATATCTCCTTTCCTCCCAACCAATCATTACTAACTTCTCACCTGGATCTTTCCCCACCAACCCCTTCAGAATCGTTGGGTCTGACTCGAAATTGGTCTTATGTCACACATATCTGTGTCTTTGGCGATCTAACCTTACAGCATATGCAAAAGATGGTTGTAAAGCTAGTTAGGTGAATTCTTGAATTTGAGAAAAATGTTCATAGCAGGGCAGAACAGAGCTCCAATCCAGTGGGGAAGTGAAATGATAACTAGAAGCTGTTATTGGCTACCTACAATGAAATTTGGAGCGGAGGCTGTATTTCAGTTGGGATACGAGTGCCCAAAGTCTGTCTGTCTGTTTTTTTTTAATGTTTATTTATTTTGAGAGAGAGAGAAAGAACGAGCGAGAGCGCACGCGCAGGGGAGGACCAGAGAAAGAGAGAGAGAGAGAATCATGAGCTGAGCCGAAACCAGGAGTCAGAGGCTTAACCGACTGAGCCACCCAGGTGCCGCCGTCCCCGCAAAGTCTCACCTTACATACACCAGACGACAGGTTCTATGTTAGCAGGACTGACACTAACCCGACCCTTGATGGAGATTGGGCTTCTGGTATCCTATTTTGCATGGATTTCATAGTTTTTTTGTACCTAAAGCTGGGCAGAGCTGGGGCAAACAGGAGTTGCCAGTTACCACACTTGTGGGTACATCACTGACACCCAGTCAACACATATTCTACCCAGTAGAAATGTAATTGGTTCTAAGTTGTGGTTCCGGACCCGCACACCTAAACACATCAACCAAACCTCAGAACTTTAAGCCTGGTACACCGCATAGAATATTTTGGGAAACTCTGGTTTTATTTGGAAAATTATATCTGATATTTGGTCAAGGTTTAAAGTTTCCTGGGCTTTGAAGTAATTCTGGCTCCTAAACAGTGAGCCTTCAAACGCTTTGAGTCTGCCGCAGGGCATTGATGTGATCTATAAATGAGAAGAGAATGGTATGTGAAAAAGGAAAAAAAAAAAGTGCCAAGTTTTGACATTAGATATAATAGGCAGGATTGCTTCTCTCATTCAGCAAGAGTCCTATCCCTTAGGAACACAGGCCCAAGCAAAGTTGAGGAAAAGGCATGAGCAAGGAAACAGGGCACAGCATTTACCTGGCTCTGCCACTGATGTCGTACGGCTGGGGCGGGCGTGGGGGGGGGTTGGTCGTGGCTGCCCTATTTGCCTACTGCGTGGAAATAGCATGGAAGTGGCGGGGGGAGAAACGCAGTTCCCTCCAGAACTGTGTCTTCTGCATGTGTCTCTTGCATGACGGAGACATGTAAGCTCCGTGAGGACAAGAACTGTTTATGACACTGTTGTATCCCTGCGACCTAGACCGTGTGCCTGGCACACGGTTGGTCCTTATGGGGGCCTCCACGGGCTTGAAAATAGCGTTCCATTTCACCATCTGGATTCTGAACAAGTTGAGACCTACACAAAGCGGGAAATATCCCTTTGTTACTAACGGAGGCCAGGCTAGAAGACCTAGTTTAATGAGCAAGCAAAATGTGTCTGTTAAATGATTTGGAAAAGTTGGGCAGACCCCCCCACTGAAACAGAAGCATCGTAAGACCGGGGCAGGCTGCCTACCTGGAGAAGAAGAGTGGAGCACCTGCGTCCGTGCATAGAACCCCCGAGAAAAAGAGGGCTGAACTGAGGTGAGCAAGTCCGGCAATCTACTCAAGTTTACCAACCAAATAAGCATTCCTTTCTTGTGGTGCTCAATAAATACTTTATGAAGGCACACAGGCATGGTAGCTGTGGAACGTAGAAAGTGAACTTGAACTGCGGAAGGTCAGAAACACCACCTGTGGTAATTAGTGTAGCCCAAACACTGATGTTCGTGGTTGCCTGAAGAGAACCAGGATAGCCCAAGTGGAGTCCTTGCGTAAAGAGCTCCTTGGAGCCCACACTAAGTTGTTTGTTTTTTTTAAAGAAAGAGAGAGTGTGAGCAGGGGAGAGGGGCAGAGGGAAAGAGAGACAGAGAGAGAGAGAGGGAGAGAGAGAATCTCAAGCAGGCTTCATGCTCAGCGTGGAGCCTAACACAGGGCTTGATTCCATGGTATTGGGATCATGACCTGAGCTGAAATCAAGAGTTGGATGCTCAGCCAACTGAGCCACCTAAGGCACCCCCCCACAGTAAGTTTCTACAGCACCAGATTTTTTTCCCCTTTTTTTAAAAATTTAAATTTCAGTTCCTTAACACACAGTGCAATATTGGTTTCAGGAGTAGAATTCAGTGACTCATCACTTACATACAACACCCGGTGCTCATCACAAGTGCCCTCATTAATGCCCACCACCCATCTAGCCCATCCCCCACCCACCTCCCTCCATCAACGCTCAGTTCTCTATCATTAAGACTCTCTTGTGGTTTGTTTCCCTTTCTTCTCTTTCCACCACCCCCTTTCCATATGTTCATGTTTTGTTTCTTAAATTCCACATTATGAGTGAGTTCATATGGTATTGGTCTTTCTGATTGACTTATTTCACTTAGCATAATACACTGTAGCTCCATCCATATCATTGCAAATGGCAAAATTTCATTCTTTTTGATGTCTGAGTCATATTCCATTGTACGTATATATACCACACCTTCTTTATCCATTCATCAGTCGATGGACATTTGGGTTCTTTCCATAATTTGGCTATTGTTGATAATGCTGCTATAAACATGGGGGTACATGTACCCCTTTGAATCTGTTTTGTATCCTTTGGGTAAATACCTAATAGTATATAGCACCAGACTTTAGGTCCTCCCACATGAAAATAAGGTGAGATAAAAGCTGCCTTGACTTCTAGGGAAGAAAACCCAGGAAAACATCTTTAACCCTGAGATAAGGTGAATTCAGCCGGAGGTCAGGGCGGAGGATTACTGATGTAACTCAAATAAGAGGTACTAGCTTATATTTTCCCCGACACCAAACTGGATGAAGAAAAAGATTCATTAAGCCAAAGCAAGCTTCATGCTTTGTTTTGCTTTGTAGAACATCTGTTAATGTCGCTGTAGTTCTAGATATATTTCTCATTGAACTCAACCAAGACAACAAAAAGAAGAGCCCAAGGGGCCTAATGCCATCAGAAGGAGATCCTTCAGGGTGCCTGGGTGGCTCAGTTGGTAGAGCGTCCAGGATCTCACGGTTTTTGAGTTCAAGCCCCATGTCGGCCTCTGGGTTGACAGCACAGAGCCTGTGTGTGACTCTCTCCCCTACCCTCTCTCTGCCCCTCCCCTGCTCTTGCTTTCTCTCTCTTTCAAAATAAACTCAAAAAAGGAAGGAAATCCTTGGAAGGGGCTGTGTTTCTGAAGACCTCCATGATTGGGCGCCACAGGCTAGAGGGGAAAACATTTGAATCTTCATTTCTCTAAAGTACCTGGTTCAGTGGTTGACAGTGATTAGAAAGGGTTGGCCTCGTGGGTACCATGCTTTTGAGGTGGTAAGAGTGGCAAGTTACGCACTGGCATTATTTTTCCTTACAGGAAAGATAATTTCCTCTGCAATCACACTATCACCTATGCCCTGGTCTGTGAGCCAACGTACTGGGCATAACTGTGGCCAAGCAGAGTTGACAATCTTGCCATCCATTGGTGGTAATCGCTTGCATTTACTCCAACTCTGTCTTTGCTCACGGACTTCACCTAGACCATCCTTGCTAACTTACTCTAAGTGACATCTGAGAATCAAATCTTTCCTGGCCCCGGATTTGCCTCATGACCTGTCTAGTTTGATGTCACGATTGTCTGTATTCTCTTGACCCCGCTTAAGCTTTAGAAAGAATTAAGTGGATTTCGAGATTTACAGGTGGTCATTAATTCAGCGTTTAACAAGTGCCTCCTCCGCGCTCTTGGAGCCCTTTGCAGACGCTGTCTCATTTAACGCTTGCAACAGCCCTGCAAGATCTACGGTATTCTCCCAATTTCCCGGATAAGGAGTCATCTCATTGCGATGGTGGAGCTGCCGTTCACACCCAGGTCTGTTGAGCTGCCAAGCTCCACAGGCTCTTTCTAATAACACGCCCAACTGCTTCCAGCTGCCTTTCTAGCTCATCGGACCAGTCCTCCTCACGTGATGTTTATTCTGTTTCTCCCCCCAGTTCAAGCGGAAAGAGAAGCTGCCTCCATCGCAGTAAGGAAGGGACCCCTATGGTAAAGGTTGCTTCCTGATTTCCTCTTTGGGGAAGAACCCCACAGTCCTCTTTTTGTGTTCTCTGCTTCATTCTCTGGAAACTACCAAGTATGAAGAAACGTAGCATTAAAATAGGTTTCAGAGTTTCCTTCCGTAACTGCTGAAACGAACCCGTGGGCTTGTTTGGCGGAGCTCCGGTCAAAAGTGAGGCTCTGTACCACCACACAACCTTGGTAGATATTTTCATCTAATCAGCAACGAAGTGTCTACATGGAGACTTGAAGTAGTTTCATCCCAGCCTCCAATCAGCAGGGGTACCGAGCTCTGTCTGCCCAGATAGATGTTAAGGTCAAGCTCCATGGGTCTGTCTGTCCTGACTTGGCCATCCCAATGTTGGAGGTCAAAAGACGGAAGAGATTCGCTCAGTCGCAAGAGCATGTGACTCTTGATCTCGGGGGGAGTTCGAGTCCCACATGGAGTGTAGAGATTCCGTAAAAATAAATACATAAACCTAAAAAAAAGACAGGGATAGTGGGAGAGTAGGGGTGTTATAATTCTTCCATTTCTGAGTCGAAGTGCCCCCAAAGATTGTTTTCTTAGGATACTCTTCCACACATGTGCACTCAGAAAAGAGATAAAGAGAATCAGGCGTCTGGGAAATATGAGCTTAGAATTACTCAGTGGATTCCAGGGCCCTGGTGGAGTCAGCCAGAGTGTTCCGGAATGTGGCCGTCCATCCCAGCTGACCCAAGATAAATCATCTAATAGAGGGTGGATCTCATATTACCCACTGGAGAGTGCCTGTAGCTCTGGTACAAATTGCTGTTTTTATTTTTGTAAACAGAAATCTTGTACAAATTCTCTCTCATTAAAGAAGCCTTGTTGGTGAATCCTTTTGTAAACTGAAGAGACCTTTTCTAATGCAAATAAGCTCCCTCTAATCTATCTGTATTGTTTCGTAGTTTGTGTGTAGGATTTTCTTAAAGAGGGTGTATTAGTAATGTCCCAAATCACAAACATATTGTTTATTTATAAGCCGCTCATTTTATGACACAGCCCACCTAAAATTCATATCCCACTGTGTCCCTGTATTGTTTCTGAGTCCAGGCAAAATACTGACTTTTAGAGCTGCTTTCACCTTGCAACATCAGACTTTGGAAACTTTGCAGATTTTCAAAACTACGAGGACAAAAGCGGCTCTTGAAATAAAACAGAAGCCAGGTATCAGATATCAGGATAATGACACCAAGATCTCTGTTTTTGCTTTTGTTTTTGTTTTTGTTTTTGTTTTTTCTTGCAAGACGAAGTAAGTGGCCCTGTGTGTTCCAAATGGTGGCAGAAAGAATTTTCCCTTTTTTGGTTCTTCAACTAGAGTTAGGACACTGAAGCCTTTTTTTTTTTTTTTTAATATATGAAATTTATTGTCAAATTGGTTTCCATACAACACCCAGTGCTCATCCCAAAAGGTGCCCTCCTCAATACCCATCACCCACCCTCCCCTCCCTCCCACCCCCCATCAACCCTCAGTTTGTTCTCAGTTTTTAAGAGTCTCTTATGCTTTGGCTCTCTCCCTCTCTAACCTCTTTTTTTTCCTTCCCCTCCCCCATGGGTTTCTGTTAAGTTACTCAGGATCCACATAAGAGTGAACACATATGGTATCTGTCTTTCTCTGTATGGCTTATTTCACTTAGCATCACACTCTCCAGTTCCATCCACATTGCTACAAAAGGCCACATTTCATTCTTTCTCATTGCCACGTAGTATTGCATTGTGTATATAAACCACAATTTCTTTATCCATTCATCAGTTAGGTCACTGAAGTCTTAAGGAAGGAAGGGAGGAAGGCGAGAGAGAGAGAGAGAGACGAAGGAAGGAAGGAAGGAAGGAAGGAAGGAAGGAAGGAAGGAAGGAAGGAAGGAAAGGAAGGAAGGAAGGAAAGCAATCAATCAAAACCAGAAAGTTTTGCCTTGTTTCCTGAGGAGACATTACACATGGGCTGGTGATCCCAGTGCCGGTGTCCTCTTTCTTAAAAGGAGAGAGCCTTCTAGAAGATACCTAGAGATTACAAGGGCACAGACCAGCAAAACTCAGAACCTGGGAGAGCAGACAGTGAGAAGGAAGACTTCTAGAAGCAGATCCTTATCTGAGGTCACAGACTGGGCCCCAGAAAAGGGAATGGAGACCACATCCATTGTTGTGAGGGCAGTGCCGAGTAGTAATTGCTTTTTAAAGTTACTTATAAATTGAGCTAAAAAGTTGTTGGTGGGAAGTGCCCGGGCTGACCTAGAGGGTATATTCCCGAGGTTTGGGAGTGGGGCCTATAGTCTGGAAATGGGCACAATTCCCCAAAGGATCCTCCAGAGCCACAGGTGAACAATACATTAATATGCACGTATCACCTTTGGTCTCCTCTTCCTTCCCCGTAACCGTAGGGTATTTCTGAGATGCCAAACTGGGTGGATAATAATTACATTCCTAATAAATTCAAACATGACTAGAGAGGAAGAGGGAACCATTCTGTCTTAATGTTAAGTAGTCACTAATGACATCTTCGAAACTGAACTTGATGAGGAGCCTCAAAGGAGATGTTAACGGACTGATTGGTACGGTACGAAGTAGACCCACCCATGGTTATGCGCCGCTTTCCTGTGTAAGAAAACAACTCATCTCGAAACGAATTGTGATCCTGCATTTGGTTTATTTAATTATGAACCTATGTGGTTTTAAATAACTGTCCACTTCTCAGTGACATCAGCATTATCAAATTTCCTACCTAAGACGGACCTGAGAATTTTTGTCTGCCGCTATGGTAAACCAGCCTTGTGCTCTAATTTGTGTGTATTCATACAGGGGTGAGGAAGGTGATTGGAAGTTACCTGAAAAGGAGGGTACCTGGAGTAATAAAGAGTAAATGGGCTTCTTGGGGTCTAATAGCATTTAGCCTTGGATAATTTGCTCATTCGCTTATTTATATAATCATGTAATCATAGTAGCTTCAAAAAACACGTTTTATAGTATAGGATTGAAAAGTACTATCATTGCTGAGCCCTTCAAAAGTGATTGTCAGAATAAATTGTGGCTAATGCATGACTATTAGCCTTCAATAAAAGGGAAATGATACAAAGCCAGCATGAGGACCAAATTAGGGCTAAGTGGCAGTTACAAAAATGATGCCCACAGCACCAGTTGGTCTGGAGCTCGCCAGAGACCTGAAGGACCAGATGAGCTCTACTGAGAGAGGTCCTGCTTGGCCCGTGGAGTTCTCCTCAACACACGGGTGGCCTGGGAAAAGGGCACAGGACAGGTGAAAAATTTGAGGTCTTGTTCTGCAACGTAATGCCAGTCAGCCTCTCAAGCGGGGCGCCTGGGTGGCCCAGTCGATTGAGCGTTGACTCTTGGTTTCCGCTCAGGTCATGGTGTCGCGGACATGAGATCCAGCTCCGTGTCAGGGGCTGTGTTGACAGCACGGAGTCCGCTTAGGATTTGGGATTCTCTCTTTCCTCTCTCTCTGCCCTTCCGCCCCCCCCCCCCCCTTCTCCCTGCTCACGCTCGCTTATGTGCATGCGTGCGCGCTCTCAAAATAAATATTTAAAAAACAAAAAGAAAGAATACCTCTCAGCTAATGGGGAGAATGGGAGCAGGGCTGGGACTTCATCCTTCCCAGTTACCTCCGTGTCACTGTGTCTGATGGATATTTTTCAGTCCTCATCTAACTTGACATCTGTCCCAGAAGCTTCTGTCGCTCACACTCTCCTTGACGCATTCATTTTCCTGGCTTTCATTCTGGCTGGTGCTTCTCAGTCTCCTTAGTTTCTCCTCGAGCTGACCTGTAACTCTAGGAGCTCGTCAGACTTGCCCTCGGTCCTCTGTGCTCACTTTCCACGACCCCCTGGTGGACCCATCTACCCCGTGGCTTCCGTTACCACCTCTACACGGAGCTGGTGGAATACAGATTTCTGTCTCTTTTCCTCTGAGCTCCAGGTTCATATATGCCACTGCCCACTGCCTGGCCTCCAGGGCGCCTGCATTCAGCGCGTCTCCAAGTGCACTCTCCATCCTTCCCACCTGCTGTGCACTTGCTCTTCCCTGTGAGTGAGCAGCCCCTGCTGGCCCCATGGTGAGCGGTGAGGGAGCCTGGAAAGGAGGAGCCCTTCCCAATGGCTCCCTTTCCCCCACACTCTACACCCAGGTCCTCATTCCCTCTCACCACCCTCCTGTTCTAAGCTACCAGCATCTCTCCCTGGACATCCTAGCTGGCCCCGGCACTGCTCTTTTGTCCTGCCTTTCAAGGGTCCATTCTCCTCACAGCAGCCAGATCTCTTGAAAACAGAATTCAGATCATGTCACTTCCTGGTTTAGAATCCATCAACAGGGGCGCCTGGGTGGCTGAGTCGGTTAAGCGTCTGACTCTTGATCTCGGCTCAGGTTATGATCTCACGACTCGTGAGTTCGAGCCCCGCGTCGGGCTCTGTGCGGACAGCTCGGGGCCCGGAGCCTGCTTCGGATTCTGTGTCTCCCTCTCTCTCTGCCCCCTGCCAACACTCTGTCTCTCTCTCTGTCTCTCTCTGTCTCTGTCTCTCTCTGCCTCCCCCTGCTCGTGCTCTGTCTCTCAAAAATAAACATTAAAAAAAATTAAAATCCATCAACAGCCCCCACACTGCCCCTAAAAGAGAATCTAAACTCCTTATCACAGACCAAAGGCCTTGTGTGACCTGTGCCCATGAACCTCATCCCTGCCTTTTGTACCATTCTTCCCTTTGCTGATTACCGCCTGACCCACCCTAGAGTAGACAGTGTCTCAACTCCTTAAACTGGCATGTGCTTTCCTTTCTTGGGGCCCTCCCCAGTGTCTCCTCTCCTTCTAATGGTTTCTCCCACCCACCTCCCTGTCTGCTACTGCCTTTGCCTAGATAACTGCATCCTTCAGAGCTCAGACCAAATGTTACTTCCTCAGGGAAACCTCTGTGATCATCCAAGCTGGGTCGGGCCCCCATTATCTGCTCTATTAGCAACCTGTTCTCTTTCTTTCCATCACCTAGACATCAAGCAAGTAATTACAACAAGAAGTATATAATTACAATTATACAGTCCCCTCCAGTAGTTTATAAGCACCATATGGCCAGGGACGGTGTCTGCTTTTGAATCGCCAACATATTTCTAACCCTGAGCACAGGACCCAACACAAAATATGTGCTCAAACGATTATCCGGGAAAAATTTGAAAAAGAAATGCAAAGAGCAGAGGTAACCCTATCGGATATTTACATGTATTCTCAATCTATTATGCAGCTAAAATAATTAAGACTATGGTGCATGAATAGGTATATAATGTAGAAATTACAGGAAGCCACCCAACATATAGAGGAAGTTACTAATATGATCAAGTTGGTATTTTAAAAACAGGATTTATCCATATTGGGACGGGTCAACTGGCTACCCCTCTGGAAAAGCAATTAACTTAGATCTTTGCATACTATACCGAAGTCAATTCCATGTGAGTCAAAGATTTAAATGAAGTCCTTAAAGTACCAGAAGAAAAGAGCACATGGGAACAATCAGCTGTTTAGCCTCTACTCTAGCTCAATGCCTGGTGACAGTAAGCAGTCCCAACTTATGGGTTGTTGACTGACGACGGATTGTCAGGTTCTGTACTTAGAGGCCCATATAGAAGCTGCCAGACGGTCTGGACTAGATTTGCTGCGTGCGATTCGTTTGGTCCTACTAGTGTTAAAACAGTTTTGGTTTTGATCTAATATTTTAAAACTGGGAGATTTCACCAAAAAAAAAAAAAAAAATCTGGATTTCAGACCTTCCCTGAAAGCGCTTTTTAAAAGGTGTTCCTGAATTCATTCATGCTGGTTAAATAAGTAAGTGAGTAGCTCTCATCACTTTTATTGTTTTTTCTTGCCCAGTCGAGTGTTGTTTCTTTTTTTAAAGTTCTTTATTTATTTGTTATTTTTTTGAGGGAGAGAATGCCAAGCAGGCTCTGTGCTGTCACGGCAGAGCCTGGCACGGGGCTCGATCTCACCAACCGTGAGATCATGGCTTGAGCTGAGATCGAGAGTTGGACGCTCAACCGACGGAGCCACCCAGATGCCCCTGGTGTGTCGTTTCCCATCACTGAGGGCAGAGACTGTGTCCCTCTTGCTTACCACTGTAGTCTTAGTGCCTGGCAAAGGGGTGGGTCTGGTTCAAGGGTAAGCACCAGCCTTATCTCAGGGACAGTGAATGAGGCAGCTCTAGGAGCCTGCTCCTGAATGCCAAGCCTGTGGGAGGCCCGCTCAGTAGTCCCAGCAGGAGAAGCCGTCGCTGCTAAGGAAGACTTGCCCAGAGGGGACTTCCCAGAGCTAATCCTTCTGGGGCTCAGTCGTCCCCAAAGGGCTTTCAGAGTAGGAACGCTGAAACAGGCCCTCCATTTTCCGGAGCCCCACAGAAACAGACACTTCACCAGTGTGAGCGTTAACAGCAAGGGCCTAAGTGTCATAGGTAACGGGCTATAGGTAATAGCTTTGAAGGGTGGCTTAGGGCGGCAGGGTGAGGGACAGCAAAGACAGTGGTGACAGGGGGTAAAGATCCAGAGAGTTGGCGAAAGGTAAGGAGGATCTCCTCTGTATTGAATGCTCAGCACGTGCCGGGCACCGTATTCAGGGTTATACAGCCGTTCTCGCGTGTAATCCTTGAACAGTTCTTTTTTTATGGATGGGGAGATAGAGGCATAAAGAGGTGAGGTCAGGCAGCTAGTTAGGCGGCAGAGTCATCTTGGACTCTGGTGTACAAGCTTGCTCTCTGGACGTAAAATAGACTCATGCTCGTGAGGCCTTGGTATCACCACGTGAACATTGCAGAGGTTGGACGAGACTGCCATCAAGGGCCCCCCTCAGTGCTTTCATCTGGCAGTGCCGGCTTGTTTTCCTGGGAGAAGGGGCCAGGACTCGTGTCAGAGCCCAGCTCTCACCTCCCTGGTCTCATCCGTTCTGCGCTGTCATCCTGTACCTGGAGTACCCACCTCTGTGCCTTCCATGAGGCCTCTGTTCCGCTTCTGGGAGGAGAGGGGCTGTTAGTTATCTGCCGCCCCGGCCTCTCCTGCTTCGGGCTCCTTCTGCCCCCCAGCGGGAGCTGATTTGAGTCCCGTCTTCTCCTGCCTCTGTCTCTCGTCTCCCAGTTGGGGTTGCAAGGAAGGTAGTTGAGGCATGGGGGGCGGGGGGGGGGGGGGCGGGGCGCGCTTTCTGGGGATCGGATGCCCCGCCTCCTGTCTCACCGTCTCATGGCATGACTCGCTTGCCTGCCTCAGCCCGTCCCCTGGGCCAGGCCCTGTGCTAAGCGCTGTGCTCGTGTTCTGGCCGCACCTGCTGTAAGGTAGGCCTGGTCACGCCCGTTTTACATGTGCACCAACCAAAGCTCAGGGAAATGACCCGGAAGAGCTCACGTGGAGAAAGTGGCCATTGATGGAACCCCAAGGCCCATCCTGTTCCTCCTACCCAGCTTTCCTGCCACTCTCTGGGTGGCTTTTGGCAAGCGACTCAGCCTTCCGGGGCCTCAGTTCCCTCGTCTGTGAAATGAGGGTGATCATCGCGTCTGGCTCATAGGGTTGCTATGGGGCTCAAAACACATAATGAGTGTACCCAGCACATAGTAAGTGCTCCCTACTTTGTAGTAATAGTGTTATTCTTATGGTACCACTGCCGCCGTGTGCCGCCCCCGCTGAGCTCTCCCAGCCATCCCCTTGCCCACACAGCCAGGGATCCGGGGTATAAGAGCGGAGCCTTTTTGTGGCAGGGGAGCGTGGTGACATTTTGTCTCCCAGTAGTCAACTTTCCCATCCCTTCTTCCCTGGGAGAGTCGGGCCCGTTCCGCCCAGGCGACGGTAACAATGAGGCGTCTACATAATGGGCAACGGACTTGCTCATGCCTAAGGAGAAAGATGAAATTCCTGAGGCTAGGCGGCCGACGCCTTTAAATAAAACTGAAATCAAATGAAAAGAAGAGATCTTCACAATTGTTTAAATCATTGCCTCTCGCACCTGCGGAAGGGACTGTGTGGAGCTCACGTGTTGAAATCTAATACGTGGGCTCCTAATCTCTTAGAACTGATTAATGAATTTTAAAGAGAGAGCTTTAATTAAAACAGGTCCCCGCGGACAGAAGGCATGCTATTCTGCGAGCTCTGTAAATATTGCCTTTTAAACTAATAAGTTCAGTTACCAGAAATACTAGCGCATATAAACAGTTGGCTTTTTTTCTTTGTGTGCTGTGGAAACAGAACTAGATCCTGGAGAGAGGCTGCCTGCGTTTCAAAGCCTGGCCTTTGGCTTTCAAAATAATAGCAACGTAAATGTGCCGGACATCTTTTTCCTCGGGAGCACGGAGAACTTTCCAGGCATGATCTCATTCTGTCTTCAGACATCCCCCAGTGAGGCTGACTGAGGAAGACAGCATTCACGGCGGCGGCATTACAGGCCCGTTTGGCTCACCTCAAGACCTCTGTCCTCTGTCGCACCCCCATGTCCCCCCCACCCCCCGCCCCCCCGCCGGCGCTGCTGAAAAAACCGAGGCCGGCCGAAGGGACGCCACAGTTTCTCTCCCCTTTCTCCTCACTCGGCGGGTACCGCTTTCCTCTGTTCAGAAGAAGGAATCATACGAGTGCTGTTCACAGTAATGCTCATGCCCGTGTGCCAGGCGCGGGGCTAAGCACTGATGTGTGATTTCATTGAACCCTGCAAACAACCCCGTGAGGTAAGTACTAATATTACCCCCCAGAGGTTCCTCCGCTCACTCACACTGACAGCCAAAGCCTTTGCAGTGGGCTGCAAGTCTCCGTGAGTGTCTGATCTCGTTGCCTCCTAGCTCGCCTTTGCCTGATGGGACATCTGACAGGCTATAGCAGCAGCCCTCACATTTAGAAATTGGCTTGCCAGGATCTTAAAAAGGAGAACCCTCCCCCCACACACACACTGGGCATCTTTTCTCTGCCACGTTTCATGCCAGTCACTTTTACGTAAACTGTTTGCCCTTCCCGGAAGCTCTGTGGCAAAGGTATCATTATTATACCCATTTTAATAACAAGAAAACCACGGCTTAGACAAGTTCTTTTTCCGAGGCCGCAAGTTTGGTAGATGGCAGGGCCGGGGTTTAAAATGAACGTGTCTCCCTCAAGAGTCTGCTCTGTTTCCATTAAACCCACTGCCTCCCAAGGTCTTAGTGATTTGCATTCTTAATTGAAAATCAAAGAATGGAGGACTTGACCTCGGAGGACGTGGCAGAGGTGCTTCGCTCTCACCAACGTTCACGTTCTAGAACATGGTTTAAGATAGTTCCCAGGCTTCCCTGCGATAAGGTGTGGCCGTGTGACTATTTTGCACAAAATATAGGTGGAAATGATGTGAACTTTGTCCAGACTTAGCCCTTAACAACTCATGTGATCCTCACTCCCTTTTTTATGTAGCGGACTGACGGGGAGAACTCCCGAAGAGTCCCGGAGCGGAGGTCCGGCATGACACTAGGGACCTGCTCAACCGAGAAGACTTGCGTTGGATTGCGACATGGGCAACAACCCCATTTTGGTAAGCCACTGAAGTTTGAGTTTGAAAGGCGAGTTTTATGCGCCCTCACTAATACGGAGGAAGACGGTAATTTCTGGGTGTCCATAATACAGATGGAAAGGATGGAAGTATAACAAGCCAAGGAAAGTAGAGTCACTGAGGAGGAGAAATCTGATATATGCTAAGTGAATAACCACCTTTCTCCAGGTTCATGTATCCTTCCTTTTATTTCTCTCTTTTCTCCCTCCTCCAGAGGAATCCGTAGAACTTTGAACAAGACCATTTCCTTCCTATGTACAGCTGATTGAAAGCGGTGAACACCAATGGGTCAATAGCTTCTATGTATCTGCAAGCTCATTGATCACCCCCAACTGGTGGGTCTCTCAAATTGGTGGAACATGGAGGAGATATTTTTGAGGAGGAATCTAGTGTGCGGAAGGCACTACTGGCCGGACAGGGGTCTTTCCTCCTCAGTACCAGTCTTAATGAGACTTTTCTGGGCTTCTACCTGTCCCTCCTAGTCCTTTAGCGGTGACCCTGACCCATGAGAGTCAACACAAGCAGAATCATTCCATTGAGCGAAGGGAGTTCTGCACAGTCGATACCAGAAACCCTAATGGAAACAGGACTTTGGGCAGGAATCCAAAAATCTTTATTTTTCACAGGGGACGCAGAGATTTGTTGTAGCTTTCATCCACCTGTGGAGTCATTATGCTTAGATTCGGAGGAGGACAGATAGACTGTCCAGATGGAGACCTGGAGACCTCGGGGTGGCTGGACATGATGTGTTCAGCGTCCTGTGGCTGGTCAGTGCCAGAGTGAGAACTAGATTAAGGTTGACTGCTTCCGGACCTTTCAACGCCAACTCGGGTTTAATCATTTCATAAAGATGAGAAGTAATCTTCATGTGATTAATCTTTTACAGTGTGCTGGGCCTGGGGGCATAGCTTCCCCCAAACTCAGGGGGGGTTGTAGAAATAGAGCTGAGTGAATAATCTCTTTGTGTATGTATTTACTTGAAAGTATCAGAATGTTGTGAGTGAAGTGTTTCTTTCTGAAATATTAATTTGGAGATTTGCCTGAAATCATGCCGTTTTTGCCTCAGCTGTGTTATGTAAAAAATTTGTTTCTTAATGAGTGACTAATGGCCGCCGATCTGTTTATCATGCTTCCGTCATTAAACATTTACAGACCGCTCACTGGGGAACTGTGCTAGGTGTTGCTTGGAGAAGTATGTGGATACGTGGGCCAAAGGCAATGCCTTGCTCTGGGATACAGGCCCTTGAGCTCTGGGGACCCATCTCTGTGTTCCTCCACAGGAGCCTTCCAGAAAGCCGAAGCAGCTAAGTTCTGCTGTCCCCCGGTCAGCATTTCTCTGTCCAGGATCCATCATTTCAGCCTCATGGATTCATTCCTCCTCTTCTCCCCGCTACTGGGCCTCCTCTGCTTTAAATGGTCCGTCTTGCTTTTTATTAAGCATTAAGCTTTTGAATTTTTCAAAAAACGTACATAGTCTTTGTGGAAGACATAGGACATATAGACAAGCAAATTGACAAGAAAAGTGCTAACTCCACCAACCATGGGAAATCATGGTTGACAGTTACTGAACACACTTTCAGTCTTTTTTTCCTACGCACGTAGGGAGATACATGTATTTTTAATCTATACACATGGAATTATAGTTCATGTAGTATTCTATAACCTGCCTTTTGATCAACTGTGAAAAATTTTCCATGACCACAAATACATACTTCAGTTTAATTGTGATTTTTTAATGGCTGTGTAACATTTCACCGTAAAGAGGAGCTATCATCTACTTAATCATGATGTTGAACATTAGATTATTTCCAGTTCTTCACTATAATGCATATTTCTGTGCTCATCCATATATATATATATATGCATTTTTGTATGCCTCATTTTATTAATAATATATAATAAAAATATATTTATATAAATATATGTATACATTACATACAATATATTTTAAAATGTGATATATAATGATAATCTTCTAAAGTCCTAGAAACAATTTCTGCATCAAGGGTTATATACTTATTCAAGGTTCTTAATCCCTGTTTGGCATTTGATCTAGCCTCTCCTAAAAATATCGCCTTCCAGATTGCTCCATTTTTGGCTGCAGAAACCTCAGACCAAATGTTGCCCCACCAACCAAGACGTCAGTTCACACAGCCAGCTAACTATTGTCAGGGCTGAGGCTGAAACCTGCATTTCCTGACCCAGTTGACTTATAAACATTTGGGTTGCCACTGAGGTTTGACAAAGGCTGCTGCTAGCTCATTGTTTCTCACCAACAGTGATCTGGCTGATGCCTGGGAAGAGGAGAACCTGGTGTGAAACAGGGCTCTGGATCATCTTAGCATTTTTATGCACATCCAAGTGGAAACCACATTACTAGAAATAGAAACATGTTTTATCGATTTTAAAAATGCATACCTGTCTCCATTCGAACTGCCCATTAAGGTGGGGAGAATGCCTTTAGAATGATTTGAAAAATGATATACAGATACATGTTCAACTGAGAGTGACAGAGGCAGCCTGGTCTGGTAGAGAACCGTAGACAGTGGCTCTAACTCTCGCTTGGCCACGAAATCTCTATATGACCTTGACATGTCCTTTTGCGAAGCTGGGACTTGGTGTCCCATTGTGCACGAAGAGGAGGTTGGACATTGCTCTGTAGGCTTCCTGCCAGTTCTAATGACCTAGGATTAAAGATCAATAGGTTGAAGTTTACCCCTTTTTCTAGACTCTGAAGTTTATAGAGAAGGGGGAGTTTGAGGAAGTCTAATAGTAGACCCTTGTTCCTGGGCTTGCAGAGAAGAAGTAGGATATTATCTGGTACCCTTGTCAAAAAACTTAAATCAGCTTGCTATGAATTTAAGGTGCCTTAAAACCTCCTGAAATGGACTAATTTAATGTACCTTATATAAAAGCTAAGATACCATTTTTGTAAGGTGTTCTCTTAGGTACCATTAAAAAAATTTTTTTTAATGCTGAAAATTAAACTACGAAACAATGCTGTCTTACCCATCAAGTACGCATGCCAATGTCAATGATGTTAAGATTGAAAAAATAAGTACACCTTAGAATCATTGAGACTATTGATATATTTCATGATGAAAAGTTAAACTGCATTGTCTTTGTAAGAAACATGATCTTGAGATTGTCTAGCCTTCACACCCTCAGCCCTTTCTATGTCGTACAGAAGGAGAGAGCCCAGAGAAGTAACGAGGGTAACCCAAAGTCACAGAGATGATATGGGACTAGACCCAAAAAGCATTAGAAAGGGCAAAGCACTTGCAGAATGGAGGAGTGAGGACCTCCAAAATTGTACTCCTCCATGAAAGCAGGGGAGACCAGAGGGAAAATTGTCAAAATGAACTTTTCTACAACTCTGGCAATTCACCAAAGACTTGCAATAATCCATGGAACATTTTAATTGAGAAAAAAAAAAAACCCCTCTCATGTATTAACTTCCTATTTTTACATCCTCCTCTCCCCAACTCAATGGCAGCCTTGAAAACCAGTAGCTGCTAAGAACAACAGAGCATCAAACTGTGTAAGGCAAAAATAATAGAATTTCAAAGAAATAGATGAATCTGCTGTCATGGTTGAAGACTTCAATATCCCTCTATCAGAAAAGGATAGATTCAACAGGCAGAAAATCAGTAAGGACAGAGTTGAACTTAACATTGTCAATCAACTGGATATAATTGACATCTATGGACTATTTCACCCAATAACAGCAGAATACATATTCTTCTCAAACTTGCATGGAACATTCAACAAGGTAGACCACATTTTGGGCCATAAAACACACCTTCACAAATGTAAAAGAATACAAAATCACACACTGTCCGCTCTCAGACAACAATGGAATTAATCTGGAACTCGCTAACAGAAGGATAACTGGAAAATCCCAAAATGCATGAAGATTAAACAACACACTCTAAATAATACATGGGTCAGAAAAGAAATTTCAGGAGAAACTTAAAAATATCCTGAATTCAATGAAAATGGAAACACAACTAATGAAAATTTGTCAGATGCAGCAAATCAGTGCTTACAGGAAAACTGATAGCATTGAATGTATATATTAGAAAAGAAGAAAGATCTAAAATCAATTATTTAAGTTTCCACTTTAAGAAACTAGGGGGGAAAAAAGTAAATTAAATCCAAAGTACTCAGAACAAGAGAAGTATGAGAATTAGAGCAAAAGTGCATGGAATTTAAAACAGGAAATTAATACAGAGAGCAAGACCAAAAGCAGGCTCTTTGAAAAGATCCGTAAAGTCAGTAAGTCTCTAGGCAGACTAAATAAGAAAACTAGTGGACACAAATACTGCTATCAGAAATGAAAGATAAGACATCACTATACATCCTATGGGCATTAAAATGATGAAGGAAGAGAAGTCACAAGGATAATTAGAAAATACTTTGAAGTGAATGCAAATGAAAAGACATTATATGAAAACTTAATAGATGCAGTGAAAGCAGTGCTCAGAGGGAAATTCATAGCTGTAAACTCCTACAAACAAGAAGAAAGACTTTAAATCAATAACCTGTGTTTATACCTTAAAGAGCTAGGAAAATAAGAGCAAACTAAACCCCACAGCGGAAGGAAGGAAATAATAGAATCTAGAGCAGAAATTAAAGGATAGAATTAAAGAAAAGAAAAACAATAGAGATAATCAACAGAACCAAAAGTTCGCTCTTCAAAAAAGAATCAACAAAGGTGGCAAACCTCTAGCTAGAGAAGATTCAAATTATTAAAGTCAGACATGAGATTGAGGACATTTCTACTGACTTACAGAAATAAAAATATTTTGAGACTATACTATGAACAGTTGCATGCCAACAAACCAGATATCCTACGTGAAATGGATAAATTTCCAGAAACATTCAAAGTAGCAAACCTGAGTCAAGAACAAACAGAAAAATCTGGGGTGCCTGGGTGGCTTAGTCAGTTAGCATCTGACTCTTGATTTTGGCTCAGGTCATGATCTCGTGGTTCGTGGATTCAAGCTCTGTGTCGGACTCTTCACTGACAGCACAGAGCCTGCTTGGGATTCTCTCTCTTTCCCTCTCTCCCCCCCCCCCCCACTCATGCTGTCTCTCTCTCTCTCTCTCAAAATAAAGAAATAAACTTAAAAAAAAGAACAAATAGAAAACCCTAAGTAGTTCCATAACTGAAGTTGAATTGGTAATTAAAAACCTCCCATCAAAGAAAAGCCCAGGACCAGATGGCTTCACCGATGAATTTACAGAAGAATTATCACCAATCCTCAAACTCTTCTAAAACATGACAGGAGTGAATACTTCGTAACTCATTCTTTGAATCCAGCATTACCCTATCAAAACCAGACAAAGACATCTCAGGCAAGGAAAACTACAGATCAGTATCCATCACAAATATAGATGTGAATATTCTCAACCAAACGTTAGCAAACGAAATCCAATAGTATATTAAAAAGATTATAAGCCATGAACAATTGAGATTTGTCTAAGGAGTACAAGGGGTTCAATATTTTAAAAAAGCAGCCAATGTATTTAAGTCTGCTGGGGCTACCAGACTAGAATATCACAGACTGGATGGCCTTAACAACAGAAATTTATTTTCTCACACTTATGGAGACTGAAAGTTCAAGCTGAAGGTGCCGCCAGGAGAATGGGCAATGGAGAAAGGTGGTCTTTTAACAAGTGGTCCTGGCAAAACTTGATGCCCTCATGTAAAAGAACAAACTTTGACTCTTACCTTACGTCATCTAAAAAATTAGCTCAAAGCGGATTAAAGACCTGATAGCTAAAATTATAAGATTCTCAGAACAAAATAGAAGAAGAGCTTCATGAAAATGGATTTGGCAATGATTTCTTATATATGACATCCAAAGCACGGGCAACAAAAGAAAAAATAAATTGGACGTCATCAACATTAAAACCTTTTGTGCAACAAAGAAATGCTATGAATAGAGTAAAAACGCAACCCACAAAATGGGGAAAAATATTTGCAAATCGTAGATGTTCACAGCCGCATATATAAAAAACCTACAACTCAACAACAGCAAAACAACTTTATTAAAAATTGTCAAAGGACTTGAATACACAGTTCTCCAAAGAAAATATAAAAATGGGCAACAAGCATATAAAAGACACTCAGCATCACTATTATTAGGGTATAGAAATCACAGCCACAGTGAGACACTACTTCAGACCCATTAGGCAAACTATTGTTAAAATAACAAGTGTTGGCGAATTTGTGGAGAAATTGGAACTTTTGTGCACTCCTGATGGGAATGTGGAAGGGTGCAAAACGTATGGAGAATAGTTTGTCCATTCTGATACCCTATGTCTTTTGGTTGGCGCATTTAATCCATTTACATTCAGTGTTATTATAGAAAGATACGGGTTTAGAGTCATTGTGATGTCTGTATGTTTTATGCTTGTAGTGATGTCTCTGGTACTTTGTCTCACAGGATCCCCCTTAGGATCTCTTGTAGGGCTGGTTTCGTGGTGACAAATTCCTTCAGTTTTTGTTTGTTTGGGGAGACCTTTATCTCTCCTTCTATTCTAAATGACAGACTTGCTGGATAAAGGATTCTCGGCTGCATATTTTTTCTGTTTAGCACACTGAAGATATCGTGCCAAGCCTTTCTGGCCTGCCAAGTTTCAAAGGAGAGATCAGTCACGAGTCTTATAGGTCTCCCTTTATATGTGAGGGCACGTTTATCCCTTGCTGCTTTCAGAATTTTCTCTTTATCCTTGTATTTTGCCAGTTTCACTATGATATGTCGTGCAGAAGATCGATTCAAGTTACGTCTGAAGGGAGTTCTCTGTGCCTCTTGGATTTCAATGCCTTTTTCCTTCCCCAGTTCAGGGAAGTTCTCAGCTATAATTTCTTCAAGTACCCCTTCAGCACCTTTCCCTCTCTCTTCCTCCTCTGGGATACCAATTATGCGTATATTATTTCTTTTTAGTGTATCACTTAGTTCTCTAATTTTCCCCTCATACTCCTGGATTTTTTTATCTCTCTTTCTTTCAGCTTCCTCTTTCTCCATAACTTTATCTTCTAGTTCACCTATTCTCTCCTCTGCCTCTTCAATCCGAGCCGTCGTGGTTTCCATTTTGTTTTGCATTTCGTTTAAAGCGCTTTTCAGCTCCTCGTGACTGTTCCTTAGTCCCTTGATCTCTGTGGCAAGAGATTCTCTGCTGTCCTGTATACTGTTTTCAAGCCCAGCGATTAATTTTATGACTATTATTCTAAATTCACTTTCTGTTATATTATTTAAATCCTTTTTGATCAGTTCATTAGCTGTTGTTATTTCCTGGAGATTCTTCTGAGGGGAATTCTTCCGTTTGGTCATTTTGGATAGTCCCTGGAGCGGTGAGGACCCGCAGGGCACTTCCCCCGTGCTGTGGTGTATAACTGGAGTTGGTGGGCGGGGCCGCAGTCCGACCTGATGTCCGCCCCCAGCCCACCGCTGGGGCCACAGTCAGACTGGTGAGTGCCTTCTCTTCCCCTCTCCTAGGGGCGGGATTCACTGTGGGGTGGTGTGGCCCGTCTGGGCTACTTGCACACTGCCAGGCTTGTGGTGCTGGGGATCTGGCGTATTAGCTGGGGTGGGTAGGCAAGGTGCACGGGGGCGGGAGGGGCAGGCTTAGCTCGCTTCTCCTTAGGTGATCCACTTCAGGAGGGGCCCCGTGGCAGCGGGAGGGAGTCAGATCCGCTGCCGGAGGTTTGGCTCCGCAGAAGCACAGAGTTGGGTGTTTGCGCGGAGCGAGCAAGTTCCCTGGCGGGAACTGGTTCTCTTTGGGATTTTGGCTGGGGGATGGGCGGGGGAGATGGCGCTGGCGAGCGCCTTTGTTCCCCGCCAAGCTGAGCTCTGCCGTCCGTCCGGGGGCTCAGCAGCTCTCCCTCCCTTTGTCCTCCAGCCTTCCCGCTTTCTGAGCAGAGTTGTTAACTTCTGACCTCCCAGACGCTAAGTCGCGCTTGCTGTCGGAACACAGTCCATCCGGCCCCTCCGCTTTTGCCAGCCCGACTCGGGGGCTCCGCTTGGCCGGCGAGCCGCCCCTCCGCCCCGGCTCCCTCCCGCCGGTCCGTGGAGCGCGCACCGCCTCGCCGCCCTTCCTCCCCTCTTCCGTGGGCCTCTCGTCGGCGCTGGGCTCCGGAGACTCCGTTCTGTTAATCCTCTGGCGGTTTTCTGGGTTCTTTAGGCAGGTGTAGGTGGAATCTAAGTGATCAGCAGGACGCGCGGTGAGCCCAGCGTCCTCCTACGCCGCCATCTTCCGGAACTCCCGTATGGAGAATAGTTTGATGGTTTCTGAAAAGAACTTCAAAATACAATCACCATGTGATAGAGCAATTCCACCTCTGGGTGTGTGGCCAAATAAATTGAAAGCAGGGACTTGAACGGATATCTGTACACCCAGTTTATAGTGATATTATTCACAATAGCCAAAAGATGGACTTAATCCAAATATCCTCCAGGGGTGAAGGCAGAAACAAATGTGGTCTACCCATACAATAGAATGTTATTCAGCTTTAAAAAGGAAGGGAATTCTGACACCTGCTACAACCTTGAAGCTATTATGCTAAGTGAAGTAAGCCAGTTCTAAAAGGGCAACACTGTGTGAGCCCATGTACCTTATACAAGGTACCTAGAGTAGGCAAGTTCATAGAGACTGAAATCAGAAGGTGGTTGTTGGAGGTCGGGGGTGGGGAGTGGGAAAGGGAGAGTTGTTTCATGAGTACAGGGTTTCAGTTTTGGAATGATGAGAAAGTTCTGGAGATGGGTAGTGGTGATGGTTGCACAACAATGTGCACATGCTCGATTCTACTGCATTGTACACTTAAAAATAGTTAAAATGGTAAACTTTATGTTATGCATATTTTACCCCAATAATAAAGAGAATGGCATTGTTCTTAAGAAATACACATTGTAATATTTGGAGTGGCATGGCAGAGTGTTTCCACCTTACAGTGGTTCAGAAAAAGAAATTATATGCGCATGCATGCGCGCACGCCTGTGTGTATACACCGATATATAGCTGACCCTTGAACAACATGGGTTTGAGTTGCTCAGGTCCACATATACACGGATATTTTCAATAAATACAGTATAGTACTATACAAGTATTTTCTCTTCCTTATGATTTTCTTAATAGCATTTTCTTTTCCCTGGCTTACTTTATTGTAAGAATAGAGTACATGTAATAGAACATGCAGAATAAGTGTTACTCAACCGTTATGTTATCGGCGAAGCTTCCAGTGAATAGTAGGCTATTAGTAGTTAACTTTTGGGGAAGTCAAAAGTTATATGCAGATTTTTTACTGCATGGGGGTGGGTGCCCTTAACCCCTGCATTGTTCAAGGGTCAACTGGATACATATATATATATATATATATATATATATATATATACACACACACATATATGGAGAGAGAGCAAGAATGAGAATGAATGAAGACATGATGATCCACATGAGAAAAATGTAAACAGTTGGTGAATCTAGGTAAAGGTATACAGAAATTCCTTGTGTTATTCTTGCAAATTTTTGTAAGTTAGAACGCATATCAAAATGGAACAAACTAGATAAATAATAATCTGTATGAAGCAGTTAGCGTGGTGCTCTGCCAAGGTTAACCTTACTCCCCCTTCTCTTCTTTCTTCTTTTACCTGAAAAGAAAAAGAGAAAAGAGAATTTTTTTTCCCCAAATCATTTAGTCTTTCTTCTTACTCTGCTGCTGGTGCACGGGCTGCCTCCAGGGTTGTTATTGTGAGGGTTTCTGGCTTTTAAGGGCAGGCTGACAGTATGGCTGTCCCAGGATACACTCAGCCCGGTCCGGGTCATTTCTCAGTTAGGAAAGCAGCTTTCTGGAATGGAATCAGGAGTACCAGGGACACGTTTTGGCCACTCTTTCTTATGCCTCCTTTGAACTGCTATCCTGAGCCATGGCAGTTAGAGAATCTCTCCCTCTGAGAAAGTCTGTTGAAATGATCAGAATCGAGACACCAGGGATGCCTGCTATGCTTTACACGGAGCAGCTGAAGGAAAAGGTGGTAAAGAGAAGAAACGTAAAGCATGCCCTTGCCTTCAAGGAGTTTATAATCTAGTTGGAGAGACTATGCTAACAGGTGCTGTGCTCAGTGCTGGAGGGGAAGCAGAAGTAGACCTCACTGTTCCGGGAGGGCTTTGCCGGACCAAAGAGGACACTGAGAACTTCTAAAAGAGATCAAGGTCACAGTGGAGTCTTTCTTGAAAGTACTAGATGGAGTTCTGCCTGCTACCAGACCGTGAGGCATTTCACAGCGGGGACAAGAGTGTGGGTGGAGGTGTACATCAGCGTTTCTCAACCTGTGCTACGCACGGGAGGTCCCGGGCATCTTGTTAAAATGCAGATTCTGATGTGGTAGGTCTGGAGTGGGGCTGGAGATTATGCATTCTTTTTTTTTTTTTTTTTTTTTTTTTTTTTAATTTTTTTTTCAACGTTTTTTATTTTTATTTTTGGGACAGAGAGAGACAGAGCATGAATGGGGGAGGGGCAGAGAGAGAGGGAGACACAGAATGGGAAACAGGCTCCAGGCTCCGAGCCATCAGCCCAGAGCCTGACGCGGGGCTCGAACTCACGGACCGTGAGATCGTGACCTGGCTGAAGTCGGACGCCCAACCGACTGCGCCACCCAGGCGCCCCAAGATTATGCATTCTTAACAAGCTCTCAGACAACACTGATGTTGCTGGTCTGTGCAGAAGCAAGACTCTAAAGGAACGATCGTCCACCCTGGTTGTCAGTTAAACCATTCGGCAGTTTTGGGGGGGACACAGCTGTAATGGAAACCCAGGTAGCCATGGTTCGTTGGTAGTAGAGTCTTGAATAAAACTGAGTGCGTACTTGTGTAAAATTTCGAGCACTGAATGTTTACTGTGTGCCAGGAACAATGCTAAATCCTTACGTTGGTTAGCCCTTTTTAATCCTTGCAAAACTCCGGTGAGTAAGGCACTTGTCTTTTGGTCTTGATGGCTTAAAAGCAAGGGACATTTATTCTCCACAGTTCTAGAGTCTGGAAAGTCCAAGATCAAGGTACTGGCAGATTGGGTGTCTGGTGAGGACATACTTTCTGGTTCATAGACGGCTGGCTTCTTGCTGTGTCCTCATGGGGTGGAAGGGGCTAGGGAGCTCTGTGGGGCCTCCTTTACAAGGGCACTGATCCCAGTCGAAAAGACTCTCCTCTTATAACCTAATCACCTCCCAAAGATCCCACCTCTTAATACCATCACATTAGGGATGAGGTTTCAACATACGAATTTTAGGAAGACACGAACATTCCGTCTACAGTTGAGGGACTTAGCACAGAGGTGAGGTCGTTTGTCTATGTTTATACATCTAGAAAGTGGCAGAGGCAGGAATTGTACCCAGACAGATATCCGTGCTCTTTAACCAGTGTACTCTCTTAAGCCATATGAGTGTCCCCCCAGAGCTCTCCAATGCCAAAATCTAGGTATCATTCATTTAATCTTCTCTACCCCCAGTATCTAAAATGGTGTCAAAGTGTCTTTTAGAAGATGCCAAAATGGAAGGAGCATGTTTTGAGTGAATGCTTACTCCATGCTAGGCTTGACCAGGACCCACTAAATCCTTTCATTTAATTTAATCCTCACAGCAATCTTTTCAGAGAGGTGTTATAACCCCCGGTTTATATGCGGTGAAACCAAGGCTTGTGTTGATTAAGCAATACGTTTAAGATCATTACGCTAGCACATAGCGGGAGAACCAGAATTTGAACTCACGTTATCGGAGACTTCGGTCTGTACTTTTCCTCCCCCAACAGGTTGCTCTTGCAATGATCTTCAGAGCCTTGGTGTTGTACTACTCAATGAACACTGCTTGACTTTGGCCGTCAGCCGTGTGTGCTCAAGCTTAGTATTTACTGTTTATGTCACGGCCTTCAGGCTAAGGAGTTTCAGAGTCCTACCACCCCCTGTCCAATCCCCATCAGTTCATAGGCTAGCTATCCTCATGATCAAACGTTGGCTATAATCCTGTTCTCAGGGATCCCTCTACACGGTGCATTTTTGGAGTGTGTGGATGCGGGTACGGTGGAGGCTAGTTAAACAGACATCCATGTAAGCCATATCTGGGGCTTTCAAATTTGACAAACCCCCGTCTTCTCGTACATGTTCTTCAGTGGATTTTAAATGGCTATTTTAAAAAGAACATCTTGAACTTCACAGTGAAATCTGAGAAATCAAAGCAACTAAATGCCACAATGGAAACAGATGTGCTAGACATCGGGTGGGGCTTGTACCATGACTCGAACAAAATGTTCTCATTAGGTGCTTTCAACCGTTGTCGAGTTAGAATGACTTATGTTACATGAAATTACTTAACATTCACAGAAAAGTAGAGAGAGTACTAGAAGAAACACACCTGTATACTCACATCCCAAATTAATAAATGTTGACATTTTTTGCTCTAGGGTTTTTTTTCATTTTTTAATAAAAAAAAAAATTATGTCACAGGAACTTCCGGGTTTTGTTTTTTAAGTAGGTTCCATGCCCAGCGTGGAGCCCAACGTGAGATCAAGACCTGAACCAAGGCAGAGAGTTGGACCCTTAACTGACTGAGCCACCCAGGCACCCCGGGGAATTTCCAGTTTTAAGATGGTGTAATAAAGCAGTGATTTTTGAGTTTGGGTGAATATACCCCTGGGAATACATAGGCACTCTGTACCATTTCCATATCCTCTCCATATGTATTCTCTCCTGAAATTGATCTGCCTGAGAAGAGATGTCAGGAGGACTTAATAGAACTTGCCTACTGATAGATCATTAAATATAATTTTTGATGCAATATAACCAAGTGATTTGGGCATATAATTCAGAAAGACTTTAGGGAATTGACTGACTTGCTATACCAAACTCCTTCTAGTTGTTTATGGAGCAAAGCTTCTTAGCCCTTATATATACAAAAATGTAACAGAAGGATAGAACTGATGCTGTCATGTGTCTCATTCTGCCAGAAAGTAGTATTAATTCAGGACGCCTGGGTGGCTCAGTGGGTTAAGCGACTGACTTCGGCTCGGGTCATGATCTTACAGTTTATGAGTTCCAGCCCCGTGTCAGGCTCTGTGCTGACAGCTCAGGGCCTGGAGCCTGTTTCAGATTCTGTGTTTCCCTCTCTGCCCCTCACCTACTCACGCTCTGTCTGTCTCTCTCTCTCAAAAATAAATAAACATTAAAAAAATTTTTTTTAAGTAGTATTAATTCAGAGATGTGTAAATTAATCAAGAGCCTATCCTTATCCAGTGCATCAAGAGATGAATTTGCAATAAAGTTTTATTTTAGGTTTAATAATTTTTATCAAAACATTTAATATTAATATTGTCTTAAACAAAATCTAATGCTGGTAATTATAATTATAAATCAATCCAGAAGAAAAAAAATAACACATAGAGACCTGTGTTTATAGAACATTTAAAAAAAATTAATTTCAATGTATGTTTTGTTTTCTGTGACTTATTTATAGATACTCAGGCACCAACATATATTATGATAAAAATCTGGGCAACAGAATGGATATATGACGTCAAGGAAGAACAGGAACTATGTATATTTAAAGTAGATAATGGTGAGTAGTAAATAATTGTTTCATAGTTTTATTAACAATATGTGGGAAAGTGTATTCCTCGTACCTACTTACACATAAGACAAAGAAAAAGTCATTTTTGAAATGTGCAAAGAGGTGCGTTGTTCCTAGAAATTCTTTTGGGGAATGACAATAAAAACACTTGGAAAACCACTGTGATGAAGACTTCACCTCCTCTCATAAATAATCTCAAATCAACCAGGTGGAAAAGAAAACATGCAATCTGCTTATTTTGAACTTAGATTTGTTTGACTACTAATTCAGTTTCTCTAGTGCTTTAGTCTGTATATTCTGGATCAATTTAAGCAGATTCTTACAAACACGATCAATCTGTCTGATTTTCAAATTTATCGGCATCCATTGTTCATGGTGTCCCTTTATTATCTTTACATTTCTACAGTATCTTATTAACGCCCTCTTTTTCATTTCTGTTATCTATTTGTCTTTTCAGATAACCAACTCAGGATGTTGATCATTTCTATTGTTTTTAGTAATATTTCATTTTCAATTTTATTTTTATCACCCCCTTCTTTTTTTGCTTTGTGTTCCCTGCTATTTTTTCTTACCTCTTGATTCGACCTTTTATCTCATTAATTTCAGTTTTTTCCATTCCCTAACTATGTACTTAACACTATAAAATTTTCCTTCAGATTATCTCAGCCCATCCAGGAATCGCCTTTTAGGGAGAGCTCTATAGTACAGAGATCACACTTATTTTTAAAAGATGAGGAGCTTCACTGAAACTGAGAAAGGGGAATTTGTGACCCGGGACAATGTGTTTATGATCACCTATTCCAGTAGCAGTAAGAACAGATAAGAATTCTTGATCTTTTCTGTGTCAATGTAACTGCACTAATGTGAGTTCGCTCCTTAGTGAGTTACAGGTAGAGACCACACCATGTGGAGATGTCACACAAAGGAAAACTACTTTTGCTGCAAACAAGGATTTCGGGGGTGGGGGGGTGGGAATAGCTCACAAACCATGACTCCCCCGAGCAAGAGTGAGTGAGTCCCTTTTATTTCAGGTTAGGATGAATTCTCAGAAAGCGGAGTCATCATCTGTAGGGGTGGGTATCCTGGTTGTATGTTATGTTAATGAGGTTTGTGTTTCTCCTCGGGCGGATATTTCAACATAATAATGAGGTAGAGGCAACTCTGGTCCATCTGCCCAGGTGTGAGTAGGGGGTTAGAGCTCAAACGAATCCAGGGCCCACAGAGTGCTTTGTGTTGTTTGCCTCTAAAACAAGGTTAGCTTTCCAGTGAAGAAGGGGGTTCAGTGGGGGAGGGGTCTTGCTGGTGACAGTTTTAACCTCATTAACCCTACACAGGAGGCCCAGTTTCAGTCCTGCAAAAACAACCCAAGACGGTGCATTAAGTCAGTCTTTACTTTTGAAACAGCACTGGGAGTTTCCCCCTTGATTTATTGTCTCTGATTTGGTTAGGCTGTTTCCTGGCCTGGTAGAGACAATTAGGTTTTGTATTCCCTTTGTTCCCTTAAAATCCTTAACTACTAAGGTTTTTGCATTTCTTTGTTCTAACACCTCCTAGGGAAGTTCTGCAAAGAGTGTGCTAGGGCGAACAGAGCCGGTGAGGCACAGATCACAGAAAATAGGGGCGGGGGGGTGGGGGGGGGTGGGGGGGGTAGGGGTGGGGTGGGGAGCTAAGATGGCTTCTCTTTGTTTTCTAGAACCTGTGTCTGTCTCCTTTTTCTTTCTCTGGGGACCCCTCACTCTTGCTGCTTATTCTGAGACCTTAATATGCAATGGCTCATTTAATTCTCACAATAATTCCATGATGTAGGCCTCTTGTGCCTTCAGTGGTCCCCAGTTTAGAGATGGGGAAACTGAAGCTTTGGATGTTTAAATGATCCGCCCCTGACCAGGTAGCTGATAAGTACTATTCCATGATTCAAACCCTGGAAATGTGATTCTTGATCTGAATTTTTACTGATAGGGAAAGATCTGTTATAAGATGGCCGACAGGACTGATAGGGAAATTCCAGTCCCTGACCGAAGACTCCCCTTCCGGGTTCTTCTTCCTACCCGGCTTGCCTTGGGCCAAATTACTACTAATGCGAAATGCGGAAGCAGCAGACCAGAAGTTGTTCCCTGTGCTTATGCTGGGGGCTCAGACCTCTGGGGAGTGATCTCCTCTGAGCCCGCCGGTGTGAAATCAACCTCCTGCCTTCCAAGATCTCTGAGTGTCACTCGGTCCTTCCACCGGGTGATCCAGACCAGGTTCCATAACATTCCCACTGTGTTACGCTGCTTACGAAATGGAGATGCTCATGCTTATTCCATATGGTTATTGGAAGATTACATTAATCCAGGTAATGCTATGATTTAGCAATTAGCACAGGTATATGAAATTCAGTACTCAGTAGGTCAGTATTGGTATATTTTACTAGTCACGTAGCTGTCATTAGATCCATTAGGGTCTTTTTTTTTTTTTAATAGCACAACTTACATTTTACATGGACAAAAAATCAGTATTGTTTACAGTATCTTAAGATAAATTGCCTTTGGATGGGAGCTTCCTTTCTAGTACTTTGAGGTCTACAAGACATATCTAGAAAATTTACTATTGTGGAAAATGCAGACCGCTTAAATGGAATTGGGGGAGGGGGAGGGGCTGTAGTGTTTCTTTTTCATTAATTGCTGTAACACTGTCCTGGGGGTGGGGGGGGGGCAGCTGAGGGAGTTTCATGGTTTCTTTTGACATCATTAGGCGCCAGAGCTCTTGCAGGATGACTTTGATGCTATGTGAATTCTGCCATTTTGCTGGCACTGATATGACTCTTAGGTCCACCACTCCATTAGAACTATTAACTCCATATTAATTTTTGTTACAAATCTTACAAAGCGGGGGGCGGGGGGGGGAGGTTGCTGCTGGGTATTTCGGTCCACATTCTATTTTAAGGCTGTATATTTGGTTTTCATAGATTATTCTTGGAGGCCCAATTATCATCCCTGTCCATCTTGTAAGTGTCAGGTCTTCATCACCTTCTAGACCCTACTCCTTTCTGGCCTTCTTCCCGTTCTTCCGACAGTCGAAAATTGCGAGGGACCTTTACTCCCGAGCCCATGGTGGCTGCCATCTTGCGTTGCTGTTGCTCTCCATTAGGGTCTTTTAATCCAACGTTCATTTCATCTGTATCCTGAACCTACTCTATTCCAAACCACCAGTTTATTCACCAAAATAGAGAATATTTGTTGAATACCAGGCACTATTCTAAGCACTTTACATGTAGTGGCTTCATTAATCTTCATATCATCCCTCTGAGGAAGGTACTGGCATTGTCCCGATTTTACAAGGGAGGAAATACAGGCCAAGAGAGAGACGAAGTAACTTCCCCAAGATCCCTGGCCAGTAAGCCAGGATTTGGAATCGAAGCACCCTGTTCTCTGAAGTGCCATATGCTGTATGTTGTAGATGCGTCACAGTTAAGTCAGTTTCCCAGTGTTTTTACTCAATTCCATAATCATGCTAGAATTCATATTATGGGCCAGAGTTCTTCTTCAAATCCAGTGACTGACCAGTGGGTGCTGACCTGCAAAAAAATATATATCAGGCAGAAGACTTTGTTGACAATTCAGGATCTGATTTCTGCTGAGGAACATTTTAACATAATCATTCAAGATGTGGGGCGCCTGGGTGGCGCAGTCGGTTAAGCGTCCGACTTCAGCCAGGTCACGATCTCGCGGTCCGTGAGTTCGAGCCCCGCGTCGGGCTCTGGGCCGATGGCTCGGAGCCTGGAGCCTGTTTCCGATTCTGTGTCTCCCTCTCTCTCTGCCCCTCCCCCGTTCATGCTCTGTCTCTCTCTGTCCCAAAAATAAATAAAAAACGTTGAAAAAAAATTAAAAAAAAAAATTTAAACAGTCTGTCACTCAGAGGTATTTGTTCTTTAAATCTTGCTGTGTGTTGCAGTTCGTTCTTCTGCACACACGGGTGTAGTTTGAAACAAAATATTACCGCGGATGCTGGTTTAAACTTTTCAAAAACATAAATACTGGGGCGCCTGGTTGGCTCAGTCGGTTAAGCGGCCGACTTCAGCTCAGGTCACGATCTGGAGGTCCGTGAGTTCGAGCCCCGCGTCGGGCTCTGGGCTGATGGCTCAGAGCCTGGAGCCTGTTTCCGATTCTGTGTCTCCCTCTCTCTCTGCCCCTCCCCCGTTCATGCTCTGTCTCTGTCTCAAAAATAAATAAAACGTTAAAAAAAAAATTAAAAAAAACATAAATACTTAAAACACCTTTTGATAAATAATAATCGGCAATATCTTTTTAAGTGATTGAAAGCATTCCTCTGTTTGAAAGAACCATGCATTATTCATCCAGTCGTCTATTATTGGCGTTCTATCTAGCTTGTGGTGTATATCTATTAAAAACAGTGCTGCAATGTAGATATTTTTTCCGGATACAGATCTTGCATGTATTTTGTTAGATTATACATAACTATTTTATCCTTTTGGTGGTATCGTAAAAAGCAATGCTTCATTTTAAATTTCAGTTCCAAATAAATAAGTAAATTTCAGTTCCAATTGTTTGTTGCTAACATATAGAAATACAACTGATTTTTGTATATAGTAGACATTATATCCTATGACTTTGATCAACTCATTTGTTCTAGAATTTTTTAAAGGCTTTTTTAAAAAAAGTTTATTTATTTTGACAGAGAGAGCATCCAAATGCGAGTGGGGGCAGGGGCAGAGAGAGAGAGGGAGAGAGAGAGAATCCCAAGCAGGTTCCACACCATCAGCATGGAGTCCAATGCCAGGCTCAAACTCACAAACCATGATGTCATGACCTGGGCCAAGATCAGCCTCTTAACCGACTGAGCCACCCAGGCACCCCTGTTCTAGAAGCTTTATAGTACATTGACATTTTCCACAGAAACAATCATGTCTTTTAAGAATGAAGGTAGTGTTATCCCTTTCAAATAGCTTTTGATTTGAGAGTAGGAAAAGTATTTTCTTCTATTTTATTTGTAGCTAGGATCTCCAGCACAGTGTTGAATAAGAGAGGTAAGAGTGGGCATCTCTGTCTTATTCTAGAGAATATCTGCTGGCTGTAGTTTTTTATAGATGCTTTTTGTCAATGTTAGGAATTTCTCTTTTATTCTTGTTTCTGGAGAGTTTTTAACGTGAGTGTGTGTTGAATCTTGTCAAATATTTTTGTGGCACGGAGTGAGAAAATTTAAAAAATTTTTAAAATTTATTATAATGAATTGCTTTATTGGTCTTTGACAAAGTTTTGAACCGACTACATTCTTGGGTTAAACTGTACTTGGGTATATTATATTATTCTTTTTATATATTGTTAGATTAAATATGCCAATATCTTGTTAAGGTTTTTTCATATCTGTATTCAGAAGGGTTATTGTTCTCTAGTTTTGTTTTTTTTTTCTTTCTTTCTTGTAATGTCTTCGGTTTGGTATTAGGATAAAGATGGCCCCATAAGCTCTGAGTTGTTAACTATTCCTTCTTCTTTTGGCTCAATTGTTTTCTTTGGGGAGGTTTTTAACCTGAGGATTGGGGCTTTGTTTGTGGGAATGTTTTGACAGCAGGTGATCTCCTTTTCCGGAGTAACTTTAGTGGTTTTGTTTCTCAGTGTATATTTCAGTTTCATAAGGTTACCAAATGTACTGGCACAAAGTTGTTCATAAAATGGCCTTAATATCTTCTAAATATCTTTACAAACTATAGTTATATCACTAGTCTTATTTGGGATGTTGATAATTTGTGTCTCCTCTTTTTTCGTGGGTGGATCAGTTTTACTGATCTTTTCAAAGAAACCAAATTTAGTTTCATTGATGTTTTTGTGTGTGGTGTTTTTTTTTCTTAATTTTATCTTCTCTTTATTATTTCCTTCGTTTTGTTTGTTTAGGGTTTAATTTCCTGTACTCTTTCTAGTTTTTGAGGTGGCAGCTCAGATTGTTGATTTGAGACTTATGCTTTTTTCTAATTTATGCATCGACTGCTGTAAAAGCCCCCTGTCCACACTGGTTCAGCTGCATGTAACAAAGTTTGACTAAAGTATGTTTTATTTTTATTCAACTCAAATTGTTTTCTGTTTCTTCTTGTGACTTCTGTATTGTGTCATAAGTTATTTAGAAGCGTACCTTGAGGTGCCTGGGTGGCTCAGTGGGTTAAGTGTCCCACTTTTGATTTCAGCTCAGGTCATGATCTCGTGGTTCGTGACATCGAGCTCTGCCATGTTGGGCTCTGTGTTGACAGTACGGAGCCTGCTTGGGATTCTCTCTCTCTCTCTCTCTCTCTCTGTCCCTCCTCCACTCGTGCTGTCCCTTTCTCTCTCTCTCTGAGAATAAATAAACTTTAAAAAAAGGAAGTGTATCTCTTAATTTCCAAATATTTGAGGGTATTCCAGATGTCTTTCTGTTATTGACTTGTAGTTTATTTATTTTTTATCCAGAGAACACACTTTGTATCATTTTAATTCCTTAAATATTTTTGGAGGACTTCCACTTCAAAGAAGATGGAGTAGACGTACTTTTTCTTCTTTTCTGCTAAGTGCAACCAAAAGCCCTGGAAGTTATATAACAAATATAAAAAGATTTTGAAACACGGAGAAGAATGCAAACTGTCGATGGACCTCGGGGTCTGAGGTGCAACATGGTGCTGAGTTCCCTGGGTTTCATTTTGCTCCTAGGTCCCAGACTTGGAGCTGAAGAAGTCAGCGACACAGAAACAGCAATGGGCACAGCCCCCTTCCTCCCCACCCCTCCCCCCAAAAAAAAGAGAGAAGAAGAAGGAGGAGGAGGAAGAAGAAAAGGAAGAATAAGAAAAGGAAGAAGAGGAAGAGGAAGAAGAAGAAGCCACCCTAATGAAAGCGTGTTCTCAGGGTGCCTGGGTGGCTCAGTCAGTTGAGCATCTGATTCTTGATTTCGGCTCAGGTCATGATCTCACTGTCGTGAGATGGAGCCCTGTGTCAGGCTCTGTGCTGAGCATAGAGCCTGCTTGGGATTCTCTCTCTCCCTGTCCCTCTGCCCCTCTCCTGCTCACTTGCACACACTCTGTCACTCTCAAAATAAATAGATAAACATTTAATAAATAAAGCACATTCTCTCTAGCCACAGGACTAGGAAAGAGGCAGCCTAGCAGGACAGACTCTTTATGATACTTCTGCTACGCTTCATCCCATTGCCATAGTGGCCCTGCTCCCACTAATACCAGTAAAGACAGAGTGGGGAGCCTGGAGTTCCACATTTGCAGATATAATAAGGTGACCCAATACTGCCACCAAGTCAGTGTCTGAGAAACCCAACTTTCATTCCTGGCAGCTAGTAATGAGTCCCCACCTCATGGTGTGAGTGAAGGTCATTTGGGTGCAATAACAGGAACTCCTGCCCCTCAGGCCAGGGACCAATTAAGTGACTGTCAGTGGAGGCCAAGTGGGAAACTTGGATTTCTCACCCCACTTCTCAGCAATAAGACCATTTGACCCTCACCCTGCCAGAGTGCTGTCAGAGAAAGAAAACTAAGGTTTAAACGAATTAGATTCAGAGTTTCGTAACACAATATTCCCCAAATTCCTTTTTTTAAATTTTTTTTTTTTTTGAGAGAAAGAGAGAGAGGGAATCCCAAGCATTGATGTGGGGCTCAGTTCCACGACCCTTGGGATCATGACCTGAGCTGAAATCAAGAGTTGGAAGCTCAACCTACTGAATTCCCCAAGTTTCAATAGAAAATTACACACAAAAAACCCAGGAAGATCTCAAACTGAATGAAAAAAGATAATCAAGAGATTATCTAGATGACTTAGGTGTGAGAATTATCTGACAAAGATTTAAAGGCAGCCTTCATAAAAATTATATAAAGGAGAGGTGCACCTGGGTGGCTCAGTCCATTAAGCACCTGACTTCGGCTCAGATCATGATCTCATGGTTTGTGAATTCGAGCCCTGCGTCGGGCTCTGTGCTGACAGCTTAGAGCCTGGAGCCTACTTCAGATTCTGTGTCTCCCTCTCTGTCTGCCCCTCCCCTGGTCATGCTCTGTCTCTCTGTCTCTCTCTCTCTCTCAAAAATAAACAGTAAAAAAAAGTTTAAAAAATTATGTAAAGGAGCAATTACAAATACACTTTAAAAAAGTGAAAAAATAAAAAACCACAGCAAAGAAATAGAAAGCCTTAACAAATGTAGACAGGATGCAAAGAAGAACAAAATGTAACTTGTACAACTGAAAACACAGCTGAACTAGAAAACTGTGCATGGGTTCAACAACAAAACGGTGGGGTGGGCTGGGGGGTGTGGAGGAAAGAATCAGGCAGCTGGAACAACAAAAAAGAAAATTGAAAAAAAATTGAGTAGAGCCTCAGGAACCTGTAGAATTATAGCAAAATATCTAACATTAATATAGTAAGAGTCCTGAGGGAGATAAAACAAGAAAACAGAGCTGAAAAAGTACTTAAAGAGTAAAGGCCGGAAACTCCCCAAATGTGGCAAAGAACAGATTAAAAAAACTTGAACAAACATTATGATTAAACTTTGTAAAATAAAGGCAATGGAAAAATCTTTAAAGCAGTGAGAGAAAAATGACACCTTGATTATAGGGAGAAAACAATTGCAGTGAGAGATTTCTCATCGGAACCCACGGAGGCTAGAAGAAAACAGCACCACGTTGGGGAAGTTTTTCGTCAAAATTTCTTCAAATATTTGTTCAGCACAGCCCTCTCTTCTCCTTTCTGAGATCTCAGTGACAAACTGTTAAGCCTTTGGTTTTGTTTCTGCGTGCCTGAGGCTCTGTTTTTGAATTTATTTTTTTCTCTTTGTTTTTCAGAGTAGATGATTTATATTGACTTATCTTCAATTTCGCTGATTTTTTCTCTGTTCTTTCCATTCTGCTACGGAGCCCAGCCAGTCTGTGTTTTATTTTAGTTATTGTGTTTTTCAGTTCTAAAATTTACATTTTCCTGGTTCTTTATATGTTTAGCCATTTTGGATTTTATATTGGGTGTTTTATTTTTATTTCTTTATTTGAATTTTTTTATGTTTATTTATTTTTGAGAGGGACAGAGACAGGGCACAAGTGGGGAAGGGGCAGAGAAACAGAGGGAGACCCAGAATCTGAAGCAGGCTCCAGGCTCTGAGCTGTCAGCATAGAGCCTGACGCAGGGCTTGAACTCACTAGCTGTGAGATCATGACCTGAGCCAAAGTTGGATGCTCAACCAACTGAGCCACCCAGGCGCCCCTATATTGGGTGTTTTAAATACCATATTATGAGGGGGCGCCTGGGTGGCTCAGTCGGTGAAGCGTCTGACTTCAGCTCAGGTCACGATCTTAAGGTTCTTGAGTTCAAGACCTGTGTCGGGCTCTGTGCTGACAGCTCAGAATCTGGAGCCTGCTTCAGATTCTGGATCGATCTCTCTCTCACTCTCCCCCTCCCCCCCCCACCCCCCCACCGGCTTGTGCTCTGTCTCTCTCTCAAAAATAAATAAACATCAAAAAAAATTTTTTTTAAATACCATATTATGAGATTCTGGCTTTTGTTTAAATCAAATGGAGAACATCTACATTTTAGCTTTTTCTCAGGCAGTCAACACTGTGTTGTTTAGGACACCACTTCCAACCAGCCTTCTGTGGCCTGTGTTTTCATTGTTCCACTTTCAGAGTGTTTTTTGCTCTATCTGCGTCACCCAGAGGCTAGTCTGGGACCCGAGTGAGGAGCTTCTCCCTTCTTTCAGTTCTCACAGATTCACACGTGCTCATGATTTCATAAACAACCTCATGGGTTTGATATTCTGATCTACTCTCTCTCTGTGATCTCATGCGTCCTTTTGCTTCCCTGGGCCTCCCTATTTTGGTCCTCTGTCTCAACACCCGGGGCTGTGTTAACCCTAATGCTGCTGTGCATTCCCCATGTCCACACTTGCCGCGGTCTGTGGGAGAACGCAGGGGAAGAACAGCAATGCATTATGGATCTTAGCTCTTTTGATTGGAGAGACTGGTTCTTGTCCCTCAAGAGTTTTTGCCTCTTACCAGACCCGGCTGCTGCTTTCGTTATTGCTACTTCCTCTGATCCAGGATTTCTTGCCCAGGGAAGCAAAAGGACAAATGAGATCACGGAGAGAGAGTAGATCAGAATATCAAACCCATGATCCAGGATTTCTTGAAGGCTGGAGTGTGACAGGGTGGAGAAAAAATTTTAAATGTAGACTTCCTCCACTTTGAGCATTAGCAAGTTACTTTCCTGCTCATGGAGCAGTGACTATAAGGTGTCTCCTGAAGCATTCTCTGTCCACGCCAATTCCCGCTTCCAGGTTTTAGGCTGCATTAAGTCTAGGCTGGAAGATAGTGGGGAGGTAGAAAAGGGTAAACTCACTGCACACTTGGTCATATTTTGAATTACGATCTCCTGCTTCAATCTACCTGCTATTTACTTTTCAGAGCTCTCGATAGAAGCTCACACATTCTATCAAGATTTTATAACTGATCTCAGTGGGAAAGAGCATGGGCCATGCTTTCTCCAAGTTACTCAGAATGTGAAGTTATCAATTCTCTTTTAAACAATTAAAATGTGGGGCTCCTGGGTGGCTCAGTCGGTTAAGCGTCCGACTTCGGCTCAGGTCATGATCTCACGGTCCGTGAGTTCGAGCCCCGCGTCGGGCTCTGGGCTGACGGCTCCGAGCCCGGAGCCTGCTTCAGATTCTGTGTCTCCCTCTCTCTCTGGCCCTCCCCCATTCATGCTCTGTCTCTCTCTGTCTCAAAAATAAATAAACATTAAAAAATTTTTTTAAACAATTAAAATGTGAAAACAATAGATTTTAGGTTTCCTTTAGTTTTTACCATTTCTTCCATTGTTGATTATTTACATATACTGAAATTTCTGTCTAGTAGCATACTTTCTGCCTTTAAAATATGAATAATATTTATTTTAAAGTCCCTGTTTTTTATTTATTTCAAAATTTTAACATTTATTCATTTTTGAGAGAGAGAGAGAGAGAGAGACAGACAGCATGAGTGAAGGAGGGGCAGAGAGAGAGAGGGAGACACAGAATCCGAAGCAGGCTCCAGGCTCCGAGCTGTCAGCTCAGAGCCCAATGCAAGGCTTGAACCCATGAACTGTGAGATCATGACCTGAGTCAAAGTCAGACACCCAACTGACTGAGCCACCCCAGGTGCCCCTAAAATCCCTGTTTGTTTGTTTGTTTTTTACGTCCCTGTTTAAAAATTTAAAATTCCAACAAATGGTTCAGCTCCGAATCTGGTTGTGTTGATTATGTCATCTCTTGATTCTGTGTGTGCCTGTGTGTGTTTAACTTGTTTTTTTGTGTTTCTTATTTCTTACTGATTTCTGTGCAGTATGGATAGCAGAACATTGGCAATAGGGGGAGATGGTATTCAATGTACCAATGAGTCCGCCTCTTCTTATGTTAGGCCATTAGCGTTAGGAGATGAGTCATTCTAGTCGGTTGTTCCATGGGGGGTGGGTTTTATTGTTGCTACCTTTACCTTAAATGCGCCACAGTTTTCGAGTTCCTCCAGATTTTGGTTGCCGTTACTTTGTTCTGATAATGGGATTGGGGTGCTGATGGGTTTTCCTCAGTGTTTTTATTACCCTCCCTGGGGAAATTACTAGTTGTTATACACATACCCTGCAGAGGTTGGCTTCTCTACATTCTTGCTAAACTGCTATTGCTTGTTACTCAGTGCTGTGCTCTTGGTAGGGGTGGAAAGGTTTTGTTTTGGTTCAGCTTCTTTCTTGGACAAATGCTGTTTACTTGGGTCTCAAGGGTAGGTTTCTCTCCGTGTCCTTGCCCTTCTTCCCTGTGGCAGCCAAACTGTGCTTTGTTTTTGTGGTTGGTCTAGTATGGGAGTTCTTTTCCCTTCTCCTAGATGATATGGGTCATTGCGTGGTATCTTTGCAGGATCCTGAGCCCAGGATGGAATCCTGCCCCTCCTGTAGGGACAGAGGGTTCTTGCTTCTATCTCTTGTCCTAAAGCAATAGATTTCTGCTTGGAACGTGGATGGGAACAAAAGGATTTGCTGTCATTCCACCAGTGGCTTAATACTTTTGCTTCGTAAATGAGGAGGTTTAGGGAAGCAGGTGGGACTTCGTACTAGTCCCCCAGCGGCAGCTACCACCTCCTGCGTGCCTGAGTTACCCCAGGGAGTTTTCCCCTGTCTCCTGCCTTCCCTTAAGTCTTTCTAGTGAACACCCAGTGGAGGTCTGTGGAAGTGACTGTGGGCTCTCCTAATGTCTATGGCTCTTAGCTATTTGCAACTTAGCAAGTCCATATATATATATATATATATATTCCACATATATAATATATATTCCATATATATATTACTTTAGAGAGAGAGTGCACACACAAGTGAAGGAGAGGGGCAGAGAGAGGGAGAGAAGAGAGAGAGGGAGAGACAGGCAGACAGACTATTCCAAGCAGGCTCCATGGCCTGGGATGATGACCTGAGCTGAAATCAAGAGTTGGACGCTCAGCCAACTGAGCCACCCAGGCGCCCCCAAACTTAGCTATTCCAAATATGCTAGCCCATATTTGGCCTTTAAGAATTCATAAAGATGGGGTGCCTGGCTGGTGCAGTCAGTAGAGCACGTGACTCTTGATCTCGGGGTCGTGAGTTCAAGCCCCATATTGGGTGTGGAGGCTACTTAAAAAAAAAAAAAGAATTCACTAAAATGTTAGCTGCCACCACTTGTGTGGCAGCCTCATTTTTCACTCTGCTGGCCAAAGATGAAATAGATCACGTGTCTCCTTTCTAAAAGGGTTTAGTCACCCTGGAACTCATTTTACTTGCTTCCCCTGTGACTTCAGATTTCTGTTGGGCTGAAGATATGTTATGTTCTTATAAATTACCCAGTGTTTTCTCATTGTTAGAGTGGAAGTGACATTCTTTTTGTACCTTTCTACATGCCGAGTACAGTCTTGTGCATATATCTTTCTTTTTTACCATAAATTCCTAGAAGTGCAATTGAAACAAAGGATATGCATGAACACATTTTTAAGCCTTCTTTGTACATATGGCTGAATTGCTGTTGGGAGAATTTTGAACACATGCTTCCTTCAGCTACTCCTATAATAAGTCCAGCACATTATAATTTCCGTGTCAAAAAAAGCTATCCATTTCCTAAGATGTGTACGTACTTGATCAAAAAGCTTTATCTTTTGCACTGAGAAGGGATCTCTTTAAAAAAAAACCAGTATGCGGTTGTAAATTAATGGGAAGGACAATATGCCGTCATCATTAGAACCTTTGCGAATGAGATTATTTGGGGACTTCAGTCATCAAAGCTTCTGGGAGAATGGGTAAAGATCACCTTACACGAGCTTCTGCCTTGTGGGAAAGAGTGTTTCCTTGAAATGCCAACATAACTGACATGAGCTGATGCCTCACAATATTAACTGGAAAGATAGGGGAAAATAACAGAAATAACTAGTTGATGGTGGGGGAAGAAGAAAGCTCGGTTGGTCCCTGGATGTTACAGTGTAGCTAGATGTCCATGGGATCCATCCTCCTCTGGTGAGTGGGTCCGGATGACCCAGACTCTTTCTGGCCAGACCAGAGGCAGGCTAAGCAACCTGCCCCTTTGCTTCCTTTCTCGGAGCCTCGCTGCTTCTTTCTTTGCCATCTGAGCAGGCAGACGCATCCTCTATCCTCTGATCAAGGCATATTCTGGGGCCAGTAGGGAAATAGGCCTCCACCCTACCACACCTTGCTAACGCCAAGGCCAGTACGGAATGGTTAGAAAGACGTCGCCTGACGTGTTCTCCTGGCTCTTGTTGCTTTGGGATGGTGCTTAAAAGTAGACCAGGGGACTTGAGGGGGCTGCACAGTCAGAGCGAGGCTGATACAGAATCTGCAGGGTCCAGGGCAATCAGGTGTTAGAGGGGGACTTGGGCACTTCAGCAGTGGATGTAGCAATGTCCACGCAGCCTGGACAGACCAGGACGGTTGGTCATCCTACTACATTCCCTCTCACTCTTCTTGTTTGCAGAGCTCACTCTGTCTTTCCCCCACCTTCGTGTTGTCCTTGTCTTTCAGTTTAGGGGGAAGAAGCGGGATGTCATTTGCCAAAGGACTACAAAGAACAGGAAGCGGAATTGCGTGGATAGTAGATGCCAACCTGGAACTGAGACTGATCGAAGGACCCTATGAGACCTCCTGCTGCCTACCTGGCAGGAAGAAGGAAATAAAACAGGGGGGAGAAGATATCCTGGATTTTCTAAGTATTTACTTAGAGCAGGCTGAAAAAAGGATATAACCCAGAAATGACAGAGTTTACACTGAATTGGTAAGGTTAAGTTTTCTGTCTTCAGTAGAAATAGGAGTTGTAGAGCTAAGTTTAATATTCACATATATGTAGGGGCGCCTGGGTGACTCAATCGGTTAGGCATCCAACTCTGGATTTTGGCTCAAGTCGTGATCTTGCGGTTCGTGACCCTGGGCCCCGCATCGTGCTCTGCCACTGACAGTGTGGAGCCTGCTTGGAATTCTCTGTCTCTCTCTGTGTCTGCCTCTCAAAAATAAATAAATATTTAAAAAATATTTACGCATATGTAATTGTTTCCGAAATTCACATCTGCAACACAAGACTAAGAGTTTTTTCTTTCAACACATATTGCAATCCATCTAACAGCTGACCAGAGATTTTTCTTTGGGTTCTGGGCAAGTTGCAGACCATATTACCTAGTGCTTCTAAAGCATCCGGGTTCTCCCTTTCGCACTGTTGGTGGGAATGCAAACTGGTGCAGCCGCTCTGGGAAACAGTATGGAGTTTACTCAAAAAGTTAAAAATAAAACTACTGTTTGACCCAGCAATTGCACTACTAGGTATTTATACAAAGAATAAAAAAAACGCTGACTTGAAGGGACACAGGCACCCCCATGTTTATAGCAGCACTATCAACAATAGCCAAATTATGGGAAAGAGCCCAAATGTCCATGGACTGATGAATGGATAAAGAAGATGTGTGTATACACACACACACACACACACACACACACACACACACACACACACACACACAATGGAATACTATACTACTCAGGGGTCAAAAAGAATGAAATTTTGCCATTTGCAACAATGTAGATAGAACTAGAATGTATTACGCTAAGCGAAATAAGTCAGTCAGAGACAGAGAGACAAATATCATATGATTTTATTCATATGTGGAATTTAAGGAATACAACAGATGAACATAGGGGAAGGGAAGGAAAAATAAGATAAAAACAGAGAGGGAGACAAACCATAAGAGACTCTAAATACAGAGAACAGACTGAGGGTTGCCGGAGGGGAGGTGGGGGGGGGATGGGCTAAATGGGGGATGGGCGTTAGGAGGGCACTTGTGGGGAGGGGCACTGGGTGGCATATGTAAGTGATGAATCCCTGGGTTCTACTCCTGAAACCCATACTCCACTGTACGTTAACTAACTTGAATTTAAATAAATAAATTTTATCAAAGCATCTGAGTTCTAAACATGGGTGTTTCATTTGAATTTAGTTTTATATCTTGTTCCCTGCAGCCCAAGAAGAAGATTAAACCTCAAAGAGGGACCCCTATTCTGCTATTTTCCTTTGTCGATGAAGTGGTGTGAGAAAAACCCAAGCCCGGGATTCCTGAAATAGGTCCGATCAGTTATCTTTAGAGGATGTGTGGACTTTGCACCCCCACTGATGACCCAAGGTCGACAGTTGATTGGGTGAGTGGTTTGCTCTTGTCTGTCCCATCGGGCTTATTTATATGATCACAGATCACAGCTTCTTTATATGATGAACAGGCAGCCTCTGAAAATACAGGCTCCTACTCATGAGTGTGTTCCTGCCCACATCAGAGCTCCTGTTTGTGTCTCCATCCCTCTCCTCTTCCATGCTGTTCCTCCTCCTTTGGGGAGATGCAGAAAGGTACAGGATCTGGAATTACACCCTGTGTGTGTAAAAGTGCTCACAGTTGCGGTGATCATGGCTAACTTTCTATAAGCAACGATGTTCCAGAACCGCACCAAAAACATGAACGTTCCTGAGAATACCACACGTTTGGAAGGGGCAGGGAATTATGTAGTGCCGGAACATGAACTGTGAGGAAGGCAGAAGAAGGAGCCGTATGCTTGGGTGATCAACCTCCCCTGTGTGCCTGGGACTGTCCAGACTTTTGTGCTGAAATTCCTCCGTTCTGAGCAAGCCCTCGGCCTGGGCAATCCAGAATGACTGGTCACACTCCCGTGTTCCCTCTCACCCTTCTGTTTCCAGAGCTTACAATCTCTTTTCTCACCCTTCATGCTGTCCTTGTAATTCAGCTTAGGGGGATGATGGGATGTCCTTTCCAAAGGACTGCATCCTAACGCCCTAGCCCTGTGACCATAGCCTTTCTCTGCTGCTACACGTGATAGATGGCCTTCAGAGGCACGACCTGTACTATAGACAACTACCCTGTGCTCGGGGCTAGCACAGCCAGGGCTGGGGGTCCTTAGGGATCAGTTTCCAAGATGCCAGAAGATGCGCTGTTCTTTCTTTGAAGCCCCAACTTCTCCTCTCCATCCTCTTGGACCTGGGCGCGTGCTGTGCTGGGAGGAGCCCAGATGGCCCTGCTCTGAGTGAGCCATGAAGCCAGCTAGACCCCAGGCTGTGCTCCGTGGGAGTGCTGGGCCTGGCCCACCCCGGAAGCATGCCCAGCCCCCCGCCCCCCCATCACCTCCAGTTCCCTTAACACAGCTTTCCAGACACTACCCAGTGCCTCTAAGGCCAGTAACTACCTGGGGAGCAGGTGATGTCTTTGGGAGAGGCACCTACCTCTGCCTCCCCCAACACTCCTCCAAGGGCAGCCCCTCCAGTCCCTACTGGGTCACTCATGTGGAAAGATGGACTTCTCTTGCCTTTCCCTGGGGCATGCACAGTGAGGTGGGGTCCTCTTGGTCCCCTCTACCTCTCTGTTAGAAGGAAAATAATGAATCTTCCCTAATTTGATTTTAGAGAGAGGAATTAGTTCTAAACTACTTACGGCACCTCACGGCGTGCCATGGCACCACAATTGAGAACTGCTTTTTAGTTCCTTTCCTCTCAAGGTGTGTGTGGTCCATGGTGCACCACGGGCATCTCCTGGGGGCTTACAAGAAATACAGAACCTTGGGCTTCACCCCAGGCCTGCTGAATCAGAGTCTACCTTTTTTGCTTTTTAAGTTTCTTTCTTTATTTTTGCGAGAGAGAGCGCGACTTGGGGAGGGCCAGGGAGAGGCAGAGAGAGAGAGAGAGAGAGAGAGAGAGAGAGAGACAATCCCAAGGAGGCTCTGCACTGTCAGCACAGAGCCCGACGTGGGGCTCAAACTCACAAACCGCGAGGTCATGGCCTGAGTGGGAGTTGGACCCTTGAGCGACTGAGCCACCCAGGCGCCCCTCAGAGTCCACCTTTTAACAATGACTGCAGGTGATTCACACTCATGTTCAAGTTTAAGAAGCACCCTAGAGCAGTAGGTTGTGAGTATCGCACATTCTCAGGCCTCACCCCAAATCTAACGTATCAGAAACCCTCGGGGTGTGGCCCAGCAATCTGTGTTTTAACAAGCCCCCCGCTCCACCACAAGTGACTCTGTTGGGAACTCAGAGTTTGAGAAGCGTGTTCTAGAACCGTTCTTTTTTTATGGATGGAGAGATAGAGGCATAGAGAGGTGAGTGTTCCCAGGCTGTTCTCTGCAACTCCTGGCAGGCATTGCCGATCAGTCACGCCCCTGTTTCTGACTGAAATTGGCCGTGGCCTCCGAGTCTCCAAACGGCTCTCTCGTCACGCACGACCACCATAACGGAGGTGACCGAGTTGTCAGGCCAGCAGAAGTGGCTCCGGGACGGCCTCCACGGTAACCCTTGAGCCCGTCTTCACCGAGGGAGGCATTCTTCTGGGCGGGGCTGGCAAGAGCCTCTGTGGAACAGTTAGGAAAATGCTCATCGCGGCAAGGACGAGGATCGGATCCTTTCACGTTCAGTCTCAGAAAGCAGTGCCGTGATACGCCTGTGTTTTCCGTGGCAGTGTTCAGAATGTGCTCCTGCCATGCTTGTTCAGCGCACTAATTCTGTTCCAGCCGTTGGCTGGCCGTCTCCCCCATGTGGCCGCTTCGCATGTATTATGGGGTATTAACCGACTGAGCCACCCAGGCGCCCCTTCTAGATGTTTTTAAAACTAGTGTCTGTCTGGGGACACCTGGGTGGCTCAGTCGGTTAAGCGTCTGACGATGGCTCAGGTCACGATCTCACGGGTCACGGGTTCAAGTCCCGCATCGGGCTCTGCGCTGTTGGCTTCGGAGCCTGCTTCGGAGTCTGTGTCTCCCCCTCTCTCTGCCCCTCCCCGACTCGTGCTCTGTCTCTGTCTCTCTCTCTCTCTCTCTCTCAAAAATAAATAAGCATTAACAAGTTAAAAATAAAATTAGTATCTGTCTTGGCTATTCCATGAGCACAGAAATCAGATTTATCTTGCTCATTGTTCGTATTAATTTCCTAGGCCTGCCATAACAAATTATCCCATGAGGGTGGCTTACCACAACAGAAATGTATTCTGTCACATTTCCGGAGGTCTAGAAGTCTGAAATCAGTTATCCCTGGGCCAAAATCAAAGTATCCGCGGGGTCATACTCCCTCTAGAGGCTGTAGGAGAGAATCTGTATGTTACCTCCTTAAGCATCTAGTGGCTTCCAGAATTCCTTGGCTTGTGGCTGCTTCACCCTAATCTCTGCTTCTGTCATCACATCTGTCCCTGACTCAGATCTCGCCCCCACCGCCTTCCTCCCATAAGGACCCTTGTGGTTACAGTGAGTTCTCCTGGATAATTGAGGCTACATTCGTCTTGAGAGCCTTAACTTAATCCTCTCGTTTCCTGTATAAGGTGATAGTCACAGATTCTGGGGTTAGAATGAGGACCTATCTTTGGGGCAGTCTTTTTCCCACTGCACCGCTCAGTCCCCATCAGTGCCTGGCTCACAGTCGGCGCTTAGGAAAACTGCATGATAGGAGCGAATGAAAGAATAAGGGAACACAGATTAGCCAGAGTCATGAGAGAGAAGAGAACCTTGAAGAAAACAAAAAGAATAAATGCAGAGGTGGCTGGTGGCTGGCATTTGGTTATTGGTGCTCCAGAGCATGGCCTCTGGGTCCAGACTGCCCCGGTTTGTATCCCACTTGTCCCATGCACTAGCTCTGTGACCTTGGCAACTTACTCCGCTTTTCTGAGCCTCTGTTTCTTTACCTGTCAAGAGGGTACGATGAAACCTACTTGGTAGGATTATTGTAAGACATAGGGGAGCTTTTGTGCATAAAGTTCTTAGAATAGCGCCTGTCAGGCTATCGAATGTAATTTGCTATCTCTAGAACAAAGCGGAGGGCCAGTCACACAGAAGGTGCTGAATAATGTATGTTGAATGAAATCAGGAAAGAAGGCACAGACCTTGTTTTCCTGACATTCTTGGCTCGGTAAGGAGTTTGAGAAACCTCTCAGAATCGCTGTCATATGCAGAAGAATGTGAAAAGTGGCCGAAAACAGGGAGAATGAAAGCAGCAGTCTCGGAGATGGGCGTTGAGGAAGCAGACGGAGTCCCAGAGTGGGCACGGTTCAGATGCGGACCTGCTGGAGCGAAGGGTCCAAAGTGGGGACGCGTGGCACAGGTCTGGCCCCGCTGGAACCTCAACGGCAAGTAACAACAGGAAGGGAGAGAAACAGTAGTGGTTGATTAGGCCCAGGTCATGAATAGCCTTGAACGCCGGGGAAGAAGTTAATTGAATAGCCAACGGGAAGCCCTCGAAGAGTTTTTAGCTGGGAAAATTACCTAACCGGTATGTTTTAGGAATACCCACCGGGATTGGAGGTGGGGAGAGGCAGGGAAAGTAGAGTGCTATTGCCCTATGCTAGGAAAGGGGTAAAGAGGCCTCTGTACGAGGCAGATGGCAGGGAGACAGAGGAGAGGAGGACGGTGACCCGTGTTGCAGGGATTGAGTTAATAATTTTTAGGAGCGAGGGTTAGGGGAACGAGCACAGGTTCCAGGCTTGCTCGCTGACTGGCTGTGGGACTTAGGACAACCCACTGAAGTCCTTTGTGGCTCAGCTTTCTCATCTGTAAATTGGGTCTGGCTGCCTCAGAGAAATGTTCGAAGGCACCCAGTGGCGTGCACTACATAGAATAATTGCGACTCTCGCTTGCAGGTGGAAGGTATCGGAACTGTTTTGTTGAAAGTGACAGAAACACAATTCCATTGAGCTTAAAGGCAAAGAGAGGAGTGTCAGGGGCACCTGGCTGGCTCTGTCAGTAGGTGTGTGCAACTCTTGGTCCCGGGGTTGCGACTCGGAGCCCCACATTGGGTGTAGAGATTACTTACAAATAAAATCTTAAAAAAAGAGAGACAGGGAGAGGAATGTATTGGTTCCCATGCTCAAGCTAGGGAAGCTAGCCCTGGGGACAGCTGGCAGTTAGGAAGAAGAATGCTGCTTTGAAAAAAAATGTTTATGCGACGCCTGGGTGGCTCAGTCGGTTGGGCATCTGACTTTGGCTCAGGTCACGATCTCACAGTTTGTGGGTTTGCGACCCGCGTCGGGCTCTGGTGCGGGCCTTGAACTCGCAAACCACGAGATCGGGGCCTGAGCCGAAATCAAGAGTCGGGCACTTAGCCGACCGAGCCACGCAGGTGCCCCAGGAAGAAGAATGCTTTTAGGTATTTGTTCCTCTTCCCCACTCTCCTCTGCTTGTCAGTCAGGTTCATTCTTTCCTGCCAGAGGCTGGCATTCTCCAGGCGGTGAGAAACCGGACCACGGGGCAAGCTGAAGCTCATGTCCTTCCAGGCCGCTGACCCAAGAGCAAAGGATGTCCTTATCTCCAGCTCCAATTTGAAAAATGCCAGAAAAAAGATGTAGATTGGCCAGGCTTCTGCCCTATGAGTCCCAGAGTCACTTTCTCAGAAGAGCGGTGGGGACCCCAGGCTTAGCAGCTGCGGAGGCTTCTGGGACCTGGGCAACTACCGTAATGCGGGTCCCACGGAAGTTGAGGGTAAAGAAGGAGTCAAGGTGGGCTGACAGTTCAGGCCTGAGGGTATCATTCAAAATGAAACCCAGGATTCAGGAGATGGAGCTGGTACGTTGGGGAACGTGCCCTGGGTGGGTTGCATCCCTGCGGCCCTTGACGTTCGTCGTGTGTAAGGAGACTGCGTGTCTCTTTTTTATTAAAAGAATTCTTTGTAATGTTTATTTATTTTTGAGTGAGAGAGAGAGAGACAGACAGACAGAGTGTGAGCAGGGGAGGGGCAGAGAGAGAGGGAGACACAGACTCCGAAGCAGGCTCCGAGCTGGCAGCACAGAGCCTGAGGCGGGGCTCGAACTCACGAACCGCGAGATCATGACCTCAGCCGAAGTCGGACGCTGAACCGGCTGAGCCACCCGGGCGCCCCGAGAAGACTGCATTTCTGATGACATCAAGTCCAGCCTCCTCTCAGTCCCCAGCCTTGCCCAGCCTTGTAAATAGCTGGGCCCGCCTTGAGAAGCCCTTGGCCCTTGCTGATGTGTGGCCGTGATAAGCTTCCCTATTCTACTGTCTCAGTTCTTTGTGTATGTAGGGGGTGAGTGGTGCTGTCCTGACCCTCTTTTCAGCCACTGCCAGGAGGCATCCACTTGATGGTTAATTAGACACTCCAAGCGTGACTAAAATGTGACCGAGCTGTGAGCTTCATGCCAACTCATCCTTCTTCCCCCAGGTTATGTAATTTTTTTTCTCAAAAGTGTTAGGATCAGATCCGGGCTGTGCAAGCCAGCAGCACCCCCTGGGCATTGGTGACCCTGGCCTTGGACTTTTCAGTTTGAGCAAGTGCGATAGGACTTTGCTGGTGATGACAACAGCGGCGGTGATGGTGAAGGGGAGGAGGACTAGAGCTATAAGGGTACGGATGAGTGTTTTCATGAGACCCAGCTTCTTTTCGAAGCGAGTCCCGGTCATACGCATCATCTCCCTGGACCCTCCTGACGCCTCTGGGAGGCGGTGAGGGCTAGTGGAAAGAACACAGCTGGCCACTTGCAAAGACCTGGTTTGTATCCCATTTCCGTCATTCAGGGGCAGGTCATTTCACCCCTTGGAGTCTGTTTCCCTTCTGGAAAACAGGATGATACCTGTACTGCACGTTTCCCCGGAAGACTCCATGTGAAAAAGCACAAAGTGCCTGACGTCGTGGGCGTTCAGTAAATCTCCACCCCCCCGTCTTACAGATGAAGGACGTCCAGAGTCCGGGGCTTTCTGCTGAATTACCTTGGACCAGTTGCTAAACCTCTCTGTGCCTTGGGTTCGTCATCCATAGGGAGGGGAGGGGCTCCTAACCGTCAATAAGTTTCAGAGTGAGGCAGAGAGGAGTCTGAATGCGACTTCGCTAGCACTGTCTCGGCCTCATCTGTAAAATAAAGTTGATCATGGCATTTGCCTGCTATAAAGGCTTGTGAAGATTAAGTGAGATAATGCATGTACGACCCCCAGCACGATGTCTGGCACCAATCTGTAACCGATGTATTTTGCCCCTTTACTCAAAGGTAGTGACATCACAAAAAAAAAAAAAAAATTGCCAGACTCAGAAAAGCTGGACTTAGTTCAGAGAAATGAGCCCTGCCGTGGATTGAATGGTGGACCCCCCCAAATTACGGCCATGTCTTAATTCCCAGAACCGGGAATGTGATCTTATGTGGGAACAGGGTCTTTGCCGATGTAATTACGTTAAGGATCTTGAGATAAGATCACCCTGGATTGTCTGGATGGGCCCTAAATCCAATAAGTGTCCTCCTACAGAAAGGAGAGAGAGATTTGACACGGAGGCACACGGGGAGGGGGATGAGAAGATGGGAGCAGAGATTGGAGCGCCGCTATATGAGCCAGTGGATGCCGAGGGTTGCAAGCAACTTCCAGAAGCTAAGAGAGAGAGCGGCAATGAATGGTGTCTTCCACAGAGCCTCCGGAAGGAGCCATCCCTGCCCACACATTGGTTTCAGACTTCTGGCTTCCAAGAACTGCGAGAGAATACATTTCTGGTGTTTTATGCCACCCAGTTTGTGGTACTTTGTTACAGCAGCCCGGGGAAATTGATCCAGACCCTAGAAGAAGTTAAGCTAAGAGATGAGTTGGGCTGGTGAAGGTATTTTCTTGTGGGCCTCCCACAGCACCTCCAGCCCGTGTTAAAGTCTTGTAGATAGAAAAGAAGATTCCCCAAGGGAAAGAATGACCTCTTGCCCTCAGCAGGGATAACATCTCTATGGGTACCCTAGGGGGCTCCAAATACTCTAAGGGGTTGGCTATGAAAAGCCAGTTGGGAAATGAGGCCAGACAGACTAACCTCTGTGACAGAAGAGGCAAAGAGAGAGAGAGAGAGAGAGGGAGGGAGGGAGAGGGAGAGGGACTCCGCAGGAATCAAGAAAAGATCAATTTACCCTTTTGGCTACGTCGTTGTCTCATTGCTTTTGAAAATTAAATTCCGCTTAGGGAAAGGAAAGGGAGCTACGACTTCTTGATTGCCAAGTCTCTGCAAGTGCTTTACACACACTTTTGCATTTGATTGTCACAACTACCCTGAGAGGAAGACAAGTACTGTCGTTACTCTCGTTTTATCAGTGAGGTAACTCGAGGCCCAGAGTCTCAGGTCTTAGTGAGTGACACAGCTGGATTTCAAATTCACTCGTGAAAAGGGGAAATGAGTGTACAGGTATCTAGATGCCCTTATCTGGAAAGATACATTTTCGTCATAATTTCCAAGGGTATTGTGACCCCAGTAGCTGAAGAATTCTTGCTGGAGAGCCCTACTGTTATTTTCTGAGTCTCCTCTGAGGTGTTCTGGGCAAGTCTTCCCTGATACTTCCCTTTAAAAATAATTAAGTGAACAGAATTGGCAAGGAGCCCCACCCTCATGCCTTTTAACTACTGTTCCACTGTGGTTTCCGCGCAGGTTCATAGTTCCTCCTCCCAAGCACAGGTCGTGTGTTCTTTTCGTTTCTGCATCGCTGGCAGCAAACACAGGGTTTGGTGTATGGGAGGAACTTGGCAAATGTTAGATGGATGGGAGGGTGGGTGTATGGGTGCATGGAAGGATGGGTGGTTGGATGATGGATGGATGATGGATGGATGGATGGATGGATGGATGGATGATGGATGATGGATGGATGGATGGATGGGTGGATGGATGATGGATGATGGATGGATGATGGATGGATGATGGATGGATGATTGATAGATGGATGGATGATGGATGATGGATGGATGATGGATGGATGATGGATGGATAGATGGATGATGGATGGATAGATGGATGATGGATGGATGGATGATGGATGGATGATGGATGGATGGATGGATGGATGGATGGATGGATGATGGATGGATGATGGATAGATAGAAGAAAAGAAGGGTGGGTGGATGGACGGTTGCATGGGTGAGTGGATGGTCCAGGGTCTCTTTGTGGTTAATACCCAGGCCTCTTTCATTGTTTGAAGCTTGTAATATATTAAGAAAAGAAGTAATACTAAAATAAGGTTACAACACTTGTGCTATGTTTATAATATTTTTTTTACTATATTACTAATAACACTTTTGACATGCACTTAAAATATCACTGTAGTATAACTTTATTTGGATTAAAGGAGTTATTGTCTATAAAGGGCTCAGAACAAGAACTGGTACATACCAAAGAGTGAACAGATGTTTTTAGGAAAATATATTGGCTGGAATTATCTTGAAGGGGGGGGGGGGGTAGAACAGAAGAGGAAGTAGCCATTTTTGAGTATCTACTGTGAACCAGGTAGGATGCTAGTGATTTCCAAATGCATTATTATCTGCATTTTGCAGATACAGAAACTAAAATTCAAAGATACAGCGCCCCCATCAGGCTGATAGATGTGTAGTTTCTCATTCCCACTCTCTCCCACTACCCTGGTAATTGGAAGAGCCAGACTATGGCTGGTGGTACAGGAGTCCTTTCTTGGTATGTGTGGTTCCAGGACCTCTGTTGGACAGTATTAATCATGTTAGCCTTTATAATAGCTGCACTTTGCGAAGGAGGTTGGACCAGAGTGATCTGACAGGAGAGCAAAGGAAACACCAAACAACAAAACATAAAAATTTTGCTTGGCCCTTGGGGCGCCTGGGTGGCTCAGTCAGTTCGACACCTGACCTTTGATTTAGACAACAGTCATGATCTCACGGTCCGTGAGATCGAGCCCCGCACCGGGCTCTGTGCTGACAGCGTGGAGCCTGCTTTGGATTCTCTCTCTCACCTCTCTCTCTATCCCTCCCCCTGCTTGTGCACACGCTCCATCTCAAAATAAATAAAGAAACTTTAGACAGCAAAATCAAAAAAACCATGCTTGCTTGGCCCGAGTACGCATGTTTTGCTGCTCCTTGAGGCGTGCTCGGGTCGAGTCCCTCTTTGTCCGATTAGGCCAGCAGAAGAGCAGCTTTCATCGGTCCTGTGAAGAATTCTGTCGCTGCCCCAAGCACAAGGTGAAAATCTCAGAAGACCGTCCCAATGTTTTCATCTCCTGCCTGGGCTTATTCCCCTCAAAGGTTTTTGTGTGTACACTCGACTCTTGGACAATGCCAGGGTGAGGTGCACTGACTCCGCCCCCACCCTGTGCGGTCAAAAAATCCACGTATAACTCTTGGCACCCCCAAATTTAACTGCCAATAACCTCCTGTTGACCAGAAGCCCACTGATCGTGTAAACATTCAATTAGCACGTACAGTTGACCTTTGAACAACATGTGTTGGAACTGTGCGGGTGCACTTGTACGTCGATTTTGTTTTCAATAAATATAGCACGATACTATGAATGTATTTTCTTTATGATATTCTTCATATTTTCTTTTCTCTAGCTTACTTTATTGTAGTAATACAGTATATCATACATAGAACACACCAAAGATGTGCTAATGGAACAGAGGTCCCTTCACGAGCCTTATATCTTCGAGGTTATCGGGGAGGGACTGGCCTGATAGAGGAGGGGATTGGCCCCGTTCAGTTGGGTTTCCATCATTTGCAGTGAAAAGTCCTAAGTGGTACATTCAAGGAAACCCCTCTCTGCCTTCCTCCCTCATCTTCCAAACTGGAAATGCCGTGGTCTCCTGACAAGATCAACCCAACCCTGGGCACCTGCGGCCTGAGAGATCCACATAGCTCCAGAGCCGGCCCCCTCCTCAGATCTGTGCCTTCTGCCTCTATGGATTCCCCAACCAAGGAAGCTGTTTTCCTCTTTTGCCATACTCCTTTCACCTAGCCTCCCTGTCTGCAGCACTGACCATTCTGCTGCCATCGTCGTAGGACATTTCTGACCCCAGGCTCCTGGGATGAGGGCCTGCTTCTTCCCTTGCAAATTTCATTTTCCCAGATGGCAATCTCTGTGCCTCTTGAAGGCAATTTCCTTGATTAAATTCTTTTGTAACTATGGATCTTATGGCTTCTGGGAGGCTAGGTTCCACCATTTACTTTACTTGACCTTTGGAAATGTTTTTTATGTATAACAAATGACAGCAAATAAAAGCAGCTGCCACCCCCCCCCCCCACTACCTGTTTTGCATTTCTGGGAAGGGTGTCCAGATAGCTTTAGATAGGAACCTTAGATAGTGTCTAGACAGTTGTAGGCAGATACTGTTGTTTCCTGTGTTTAAGATCAACGATAACATTTTATATCTTTCACCAAGTGCTCACCATGTACTAGGTGCTGAGGCACTGAGAGAGAGGGAGAAAGACAGAGAGATGGACAAAGAAGTCCCAGTCCCTGTCATCAAAGCGCACACCTGACATTATCCTAGGTAGTCTACATCTGTCAGGTATTTAATCTCCTGACTTGGTCACGGCGCTGCTGTGGAGAACAAGTAGGCTCGTGGCCGGGAAAGCGGTTCAGGAGTCTCTCCAGGTGGGAGGTGGAGGAGGCCGTGGTCTGTCTTAGTGACTGTGGTCGGTCTTCGTACTTCCAGGCTGATCCACAGTCGCCTTTTCTTTGACTCTGCCTATGCCATCCGACCTAGGGGCTGGACCCATCCATGCGAGGTCTCAGAAAAGAAGCTTCTAGAAGAACGGAGATCACAAAGAGCACAGACCCAGCATAGTCACCTTAAAAATGCTCACAGGGCCAGTCATGAGGAGTGGGGCACCGCAACACCCCAGTGAGGTTGCTCGTTGATTTAGCCTGTGGATTGCTCTGAGTGAAGGGATCTTAGCCAAACGTAGCCCTCAGCCCGGTGACGCCAGCACACCCTTGCTGAACCGTTCGGCAGGCACCGGACACCGAACCCAAACCTGATCTCGCAATGTTCACCGTCTCTGAAACACGTTCACTGCACCCTTATCCCCACCCTTGCCATCCCGCTGCTCCGCACACAATCTTAGAAGTCTTCCCCGACTTTTCCCACTCCTTCCTTCTCATTTCCAAATAGACACCTAGTTTTGCGGATTCTGTTTTGTAAATTCTGATCCAGTCTGTCCGCTTCTTTCTTGCCTCCCCATTCCGGAATAGGCCACCACCGCCTCTCGCCCGGTCCTCTGTAATAGTCAACTGGTTGGCCCTATGCTTGTATTCCTGCCTCCACCGGTACATTCCCCACAGTATTGCCATGGGATATTGAGAAAAATGCAAAGCAAAGCACATCAACCCCTTTCTTAGAACATATATTGGCTTCCCATTGCTTCAGGAGAAAGTCTCCAGGCCTTACCGTGACCTGGAAGGCCCTGTGTGTAATCTGTTCCTCTCTGCCTCTCTGTTTTATTTTTTTAGATGCTTTATTTATTTTGGAGAGAGAGAGAGAGAGACCTGCACAGAGAGTGAGCAGGAGAGGGGCAGAGAGAGAGGGAGACACAGAATGCGAAGCAGGCTCTGGGCTCCGAGCTGTCAGCAGCGAGCCCGACGTGGGGCTCAAACTCACGGAGTGTGAGATCATGACCCGAGCCGAAGTCGGACGCTTAACCGACTGAGCCACCCAGGAGCCCCTCGGCCTCTTTAACTTCCCCTCATACCAAACTCTCCCTACCTCTATGTGCAGCAGCCTCACGGACCTTCTTGCAAGGTTTATCCAATTCCAGAGTCTTCCTTTTACTTGAGAAGCTTCCCTGTCAGTGCCCCCCTTTCGCTACCAATTTTCTTTACTTTCTGGTCTCAGTTTTTCTACGACTTCCTCTGAGCAGCCTTCCTTCTCTGGGCGCTGAGACTGGGCTGATCTCCCTCTCATACCTCCTCAGCACTTCATATATTTTCTTCTTTGCATTTCTCAAGGTGGAATGAAATGAGGGTGCAGTTAGCGGTTCCGTGTGGCCCTCCCCATCTCGAGCTCCATGAGGGCGGTGGCCGCTGCCTTGCTCAGCACTGGGTCCGCAGGCCCCGGCCAGGGCCTGGTCCACGCGTGACGCAGAACAGGAGCGTTCTGACTCGTCCGAGTTTTGTTAGATCTCTAAGCCAGATGACTTCTGATCTCTCTGCTTGCTGTAGCCCTGAATCTGAGGGAAACCCATGAATAACCCATTTGGGGCTACATTCTCTGTCTCAAATCCTTCTACGCTGTCTCTGTCCTACTTCCGGCCACCGTCATGTGTCCCATCCACACTTCTACAATTGCCTTTCTATCTGGATACCTTTCGGCTTTTTCTCCTCAGACCCACCTTAGACTCTTTTACTCACCTTAGACGCTGATATAAAGAACTACTGTTCCCAGTAGAGTCCCTTTTTTTTAATGTCACACATATACTTGTGCTGTTTTTTCCACTGGGAATGTTCTTTGCCGATATTTCAGCTTGTCCAGATGGTACCCATTCTTTAGGACATACTTCAATTGATGCCCTTTGAATTTCGTTTTCTCTTATTCTCTCCTTCTCTTAGCTGAAAGAGATTCTCCTCCTGGTCTGAGCTTCACCAGTATTTTATCAGGACTTCCTTTATGGTTTTCATTACTTTCTGCCCTGTGTTAGGCTTGTGAGTGAACATTTTACCTCTCTGACTCCCATGTATCTGGGCACTGGGAGCAAAAAGTCATCTTTATATTCCCCTTGGTGTCTGGCCCAGTCCTTGCCACTTCAAAGGGCCATAATACATGTTTGTGGCATGAATCCTTTCTCTTCCCCTACTCACTGGACTACTCGGATATGCTATATTAGATTCCTACAGCTGCCATGACAAAGTACCAACACTGGGTGGCTTCAACAGCAGAAACTTATTGTCTCTCTGTTCTTGAAGTCCAAAATCAAGGTGTTGGCAGGGTTGGTTCCTTCTGAGGGCTGAGGGAAGGATCTGTTCCAGACCTCTCTCCTTGGCCACCAGATGCCTGTCTTCTCCTTATGTCTCTTTTACATTGTCTTCCCTCTATGCCTGTCTGTCTTTGTGTCCAAATTTCCCCTTTTTTTATTTAATTAATTTTTTAAATTTATCTCCAAGTTAGTTAGCATATAGTGCAACAATGATTTCAGGAGAAGATTCCTTAATGCCCCTTAGCCATTTAGCCCATCCCCCCTAGCATCCCCCGTCCGGTAACCCTCTGTTTGTTCTCCACATTGAAGGGTCTCTTATGTTTTTGTCCCCCTCCCTGTTTTTATATTCTTTTTGCTTCCCTTCCCTTATGTTCATCTGTTTTGTATCTTAAAGTCCTCCTATGAGTGAAGTCATATGATATTTGTCTTTCTCTGACTAATTTCGCTTAGCATAATACCCTCCAGTTCCATCCACGTAGATGCAAACGGCAAGATTTCATTCTTTTTGATTGCCGAGTAATACTCCATTGTGTATATATACCACATCTTCTTTATCCATTCATCCATTGATGGACATTTGGGCTCCTTCCATACTTTGGCTATTGTTGATAGTGCTGCTATAAACACGTGGGTGCCTGTGTCCCTTTGAAACAGCACACCTGTATCCCGTGGATAAATGCCTAGTAGGGCAATTGCTGGGTCGTAGGGTAGTTCCATTTTTAGTTTTTTGAGGAACCTCCATCCTGTTTTCCAGAGTGGCCGCACCAGTTTGCATTCCCACCAGCAGTGCAAAAGGGTTCCTCTTTGTCCGCATCCTCGCCAACATCTGTTGTTGCCTGAGTTGTTAATATTAGCCGTTCTGACAGGTGTGAGGTGGTATCTCATTGTGGTTTTGATTTGCATTTCCCTGATGATGACTGATGTGGAGCATTTTTTCATGTGTCAGTTGGCCATCTGGATGTCTTTTTTTGGAGAAGTGTCTATTCATGTTTTCTGCCCATGTCTTCACTGGATTGTATTTTGGGTGTTGAGTTTGATAAGTTCTTTATAGGTTTTGGATACTAACCCTTTATCTGATATGTCATTTGCAAATATCTTCTCCCATTCTGTCAGTTGCCTTTTAGTTTTGCTGATTGTTTCCTTCACTGTGCAGAAGCTTTTTATTTTGATGAGGTCCCAGGAGTTCATTTTTGCTTTTGTTTCCCTTGCCTCCAGAGACGTGTTGAGTAAGAAGTTGCTGTGGGCAAGGTCAGAGAGGTTTTTGCCTGCTTTCTCCTCCAGGATTTTGATGGCTTCCTGGCTTACATTTAGGTCTTCCATCCATTTTGAGTTTATTTTTGTGTCTGGTGTAAGAAAGTGGTCCAGGTTCATTCTTCTGCATGTCGCTGTCCAGTTTTCCCAGCCCCACTTGCTGAAGAGACTGTCTTTATTCCATTGAATATTCTTTCTTCTTTTGTCAAAGATGAGTTGGCCATACGTGTGTGGGTCCATTTCTGGGTTCTCTATTCTGTTCCATTGATCTGAGTGTCTGTTCTTGTGGCAGTAGCATACTGTCTTGATGATTATAGCTTTCTAATACAGCTTGAAGTCCGCCAAGTTTCCCATTTTCACGAGGACATCACCATATTGGCTTAAGGCCCGTTAGCCTAATGACCTTATCTGTCAACTAATTCCATCTGCGATGACCCTCTCTCCAATTACAGTCACATTCCAAGGTGTTCTGGTTAGGTCTTCAACATTCGGATTTTAGTGGGGACATGATGTAATCTACAGCTTACCCCAGCTCAAAACAAACACAAATTGTTCTTCAACGTTGATTAATTCCAACCTAGTCAAGTGCTTACTTTGTGAGGATACCAGAGTAAGGGCAGTAGAATGGAAAGAAACACATATTTCTCTGCCTGTTTGGATCTGAGGGTGGGGTGACAGTGTACTAGTGCCTAGCGTGGTTCCTGGAACATCGCAGGCATCCTAGAAACGTTGAAAGAACACGGTGCTGCTATGGGAGTCAGTGGACCCAGATTTTAGACTGCTACTTTTGCCTCTTGTTTGCCGTGTAGTGTTGGGAAGCCACTTCCAACCTCGCAGACTTAGTTACCCCACTTTGGGACCTCAGGGTCTGTACAGGTCAGACACAGCCCGGGGGAATCCCTGATGGGATGTCACGGAGAAGAATGAAATCTGGACCCACGTCAGTCCGGGCTGCTCTTGTCCTGCCTTGTCAGTGGTACAGCCAAGTCGTTTCTGGACCTGGGGCCCCGTGTTGGAGCTCCATGTTTCTTGACCTTGGCTGCTGCAGCACAGGAAAAGTTGTGCCTATCTCAGATGGCCGTCAGGAACACTCTCTAGGTGATTCGTACCCTTAGAGTTCCTTGAGAGCAGGTACCGTGACTTCTTTATCACTTCTTTTTATTTTTTAAAATGTTTGTTTTTGAGAGGGAGAGAGCACATGCTTTGGGAAGGGCAGAGAAGAAAGGGGACAGAGGATCTGAAGTGGGCTCTTCCCTGACAACGGAGAGCCCGACACAGGGCTTGAGCTCGTGAGCCATGAGATCGTGACCTGAGCCAAAGTGGGACACTTCACTGACTGAGCCCCCCCAGGCGCCCCTCGTGACTTCTTTTTTTAAAAATTATTTTTATTCATAGATTATAGAAAACTTCAAGTATATACAAAACCTAAAGAGAAAAGTACAATTGGCTACCCTCACGAGCTACCCGGCGACAACAATCATCAACTCAAGGGCATTCTTATTTCCTCTTTATCCTTGCCTGTTTTCTCCTATCAACCACATATGGTTTGAAGCCATTCTCAAACCTCATATCATTTCATCAATAAATGCTTCAATGTATGTCTCTAAATGGTAAGGTAATTTTATCACCGTATCACATCTACAAAAAAAATCAACAACAATTCCTCAGCGATCAAATATCCAGCCCATGTTAAAATTCCCCCAGTCGTGTCATAAATATGTTCTTATGTTCTTACATTTGGTATGTTTGGCTCAAGGTCCAAATAAGGTCCATACGTTGTCTCTCAGATAGCTTTCAATCATTAAGTTCCCCCTTCCCTTTTGTCTCCTTCAAATGTATTATTTGTTGAAGAAACAGGAGACCATAGACTGCTTCCTCTCTGTTTCCCTGGTGCCTCGTGTGGCACCAAGAAAAGAGTCAGAACGTAGTTCACATTGGGAGAATGAATGAACGGGTAAATGAAGGACCACAGCCTTCCCAGCGGGCACCTTGCCAGGGCGAGCCTTCTGCTTCCCAGCTGGACTAGTCTCTCTCTAGACTAGTCTATCATTGGACTCGTCTCTCTTCGTTGAGCCTCAGTTTCCTGGTCTGCAGAGTGGAGCTGCTGATCCCTGCCTTCTGTTCCAGCTCCCAGGAGGTTGTGACAAAGGCTGTGATTTTAAAAATAAAGCCTAAAACAGCCTTGAGCAAATGGTGCTATAAATACCAGAGGAGGGATTCTATTATTAAATGTCCTTTGTTCATAGGAGCTTCAGGCAGAGTGGTAAGGTTGAGAAGTAGAACCCCTTTGCTTTTTCTTTGGTGCTTTAGGGAGTGTGGTGACTAGCACAGGCAGGGCTAGGCGCACGCCCTAGGGCTGGGGAGTCCGGTCAGTGCCGCCCTGGCTGGGGCAGGCTTGCAGTATCTTATTGCACGCTGGCAAAAATAGAATAGCCAGGAGAATGTGGGGACGGAGACAACTGTTCCTGTTTTGAAAAGCATCGGAAGGATGTAGCTACAGGTGGGGGTGAAGGTCTGCCCCTAAGAGCAAAGCCCAGCCAGGAAGTCACTGGGCCCCCAAGCTGGAGAGCTGAGATTTGGGCTGGACTCCTGACAGCACCTGGGGCCCCAGTGTCTGGTCGCGTCACTGGTGACAATGGAGGCCGTCTTCCCTGGAAATGCTGCACGTGTTGATGAGTCAATTGGTTTTCATTCCAAACAAAGAGATCAGAGAAGCTCTGATGCTGTGGCCAAGAGCTGCTGCAGAGAAGTGAATAGCCAGTTAGGTCAAGTTTCAGCCTTCCCCGGTTTGAAGACAGTCCCATGCCAGCAGCCATGAGATCCTGCTCTGGCTCACGCCGAGCCGCCAGGAAACAAAAGAGGGCCTCCCCTCTTGGGTACTAAACTGCACTCCAGACTCTGTGGAAGGGACTCTGTGGGAGGCGGTATTTGGGCTTTTCCCCCTTCCCATCCCCCCCAGGCCCCCCCCCTCCACTAGGTGGCACTTGTGGAGGCCATTCCTCTGGTCTAGAAGCTACTGGGGCGCGCCTGCAAGGTAAGCGCGATGAGAACGACAAAAATGACAACAGAGCCCGGGAGTTTGCAAAATGAGCAAATCGCTAGGAATTTCAAAAGTAAATCTGAAAGTAACGAGGACCTAAATGTACCCATATGTGAAGTGGGAAGTTTCAAAGTTTCAGCCTTTTCTGAGCTTTCTGTGTGCCCAAAAGAGGAGCCTATTTTGGAAGTGGAAGAAGTAGGATTTTTTTTCCCCTCGTCAACTCAAAAGTGGTTGAACCAATTTAGCTCAAACTATAAAAAGACAAAAACCAAATGCACTCTGGCACAAGATTTCTGTGTGGCATTAGAGTGGAAGCGACTAGAGGGGGAAGAACATGGAAATCTGGTGCCTGGAAATCATATGCTTCCAGCTGACTTTTCACATGCCCATCAGAGGGGCTTAGGGGGGTGGGTTTAGGGCCTGAGGTTCCGAGTCAAACAGGCAACGAATCCCAAATTAAATCCTCTCTTTATGTGGAGGTTACTAGAAGTTTCCTGGATCCTGAAATTATTTTTCTAAACATTCTCGTGTTCTATAAAGCCACCAGCACAGCCAGGATTTTCATTAATAGGTTTAATGAATGAATTTAACTATGTATTGACCAATTAAAGAGGGAAGTGGTCTGGAGCTATTAAGGACACAAACTTTGGAGGGACGCCTGGGTGGCTCAGGCGGTTAAGCGTCTGATGCTCGATTTCAGCTCAGGTCCTGATCTCGCAGTTTATGAGATCGAGCCCCACGTCAGGCTCTCTGCTGTCAGCATGGAGCCTACTTGGGGATTCTCTCCCCCCCCCCCCTCTCTGCCCCTCCCAGCTCATGCTCACTCGCTCGCTCTCTGTCAAAAATAAATAAAACATTTTTTAAAAATTAAAAACGAAGAAAGAGCACAAACTTTGCAAACAGGTGCACCTAGGTTCATACCCCAAGCTGCTGGACTTTGATGCTGAGCCTACTGCTGCTTCTGTAGAACCTGGCTGAATTTGCCTCAGGCTTTCACACGTATTAAATAAAATGATAAACATGAAACACTTAGAATGGTGCCTGACACATGACAAACCCCCAAAATAGCGGTTATAGTAGTCGTAGTCATGTAGTACTTGCAAAACTGGGGGTGGCCTGAGGGCTTGTCTTCCTGTGCTTTTCTACCAAATCATCTAGGTTAGTGTTTTCCAAAAAAGTAGACTGTTTGTGGGGACCGGCAGTCAGAAATGTGTTTTGTGCGGCGATTGAAGAAACAAAAGTTCCGCAGAACAACACCCATCCTTCTGGTGCGTAGTGCGAGTAGTTCTAGTCTGGCCTGCTTTCTTGTGTTCAGTTCTGTTCTAGTGTACTCTCTTTATTTTATTTCTTTTCATTTTTACGTGCTGACACAGCCCACTGTATAGATTTCCCTACTATCTAACGGGTCATGGCGCACAGGCTGTTAAATGCTTACCTGGATGAATCTGGGGAAGGCGCTCATCACCCTCATGATCCCAGAGAGCTGTCTTCTTCGGAATTAACACCTCTGGCCAAGGTTTAGAGCCAAAGTAAATGTTCCCCGAATTTTCTTCCCCAATAAAACTACCTGTTGGAACAATGACAGCTGCAAAGCGATCAGACATCAGTCCTCCTCACACTTTCACCGCTGGTCTGGCTCCTGGATGAAGACATTCTTTTCTAGACCCTTCTAGCGAGCCAGGCCAGTATCCGGGTTTGGCTGCAGAACCCGGCACAGACACGCAAATATGTGTGTGTGTGTGTGTGTGTGTGTGTGTGTGTGTGCATGCATACGAGAGAGAGAGAGAGAGAGAGAGAGAGAGAGAGAGAGAGAGAGAGAGAGAGAGAAGGAGAAGCAGAGAGGGAGGGAGGGAGGGAGGAGGAGAAACAGAGAAAGAGAGAGAGAGTTAGGAATTGGGGAAGACAGGGAAATGACTGTCAACTTCTCAACTTTTCTCTCTAATATCATCTAGCTACCAGGTTTCTGCCAGACTGGAGGAGAATGGCCACTCCCCGGGGTAGTAACACTTTCCAAAGGATCCCCCTCCTCTGGAGATGTCTGAGACGGTGAAGAAAAACCAAAGCGCCCATAGTTGCCAGCTCTCTGCTCCGCCTCCCTCGCTAGGTCCCTGCGCCTTGACAGAGCCTTGGTCCAGTAAGATGATCTGACCACAGCTGGTCTCCTACACTTAGAACAAGTTGGAAGCAAGAGAACTTGGGGAAGGAATCTGGTTTCACTAAAAATAGCCGCAATATAGACCCTGTGACTTACCACTCCTCAGAACGGTCTGATGTGGACCGCACAGGGGCCACTGACCCCTGCCATTACTTGGGATTATTTGCTTTCCCTGCCTGGAGCCCCTGAAACCAGGACGGGCTTAGGGCGCTGAAGGCACTTTGACTCAGATGCAGACTCTTGCCGATCTCAGAAACGCACGATGACGATGTGACCGAGAAGCTTCCTCCCCCTGGGAGCGCGTGACTGTTGGCACTGATAGCGACGGGTCCTTTTAAGATTTTAGTCCATTGTGGCATCTTGTTTCCTCTTCACTGCCAGGCCCATTGCGTCTCCACTTCTAAGGTAGGTGAAAGCAAACCAAATGGGGGAAATGCTACTGGGATTGTGATCCTCTTGGGTGACTCCTGCGTGGGTTTCCTCGGCCTAGGGCGGGGGTGGGGGGGGGGAATGTCAAGGCAGGACGTAGCTTCTGAGTAAAAGTCCGTGCTCCCAACACACAGGTCAAGCCACAGTAATGATTGGGAAGTAATTCCTTTCCTCGATCAAGCCACAGTAATGATTGGGGATTATTTCCTTTTCTTGCATCCTCCTCCCCCCCAACTAAGGTATTAGCCAGCGGGAAAGTGCCTCACATGTTAAATTTAACCCTTTCTCAACTTCTCAACCTAGAGCTGCTTTATCGGACATGCCTCGTCCTTCCTGTCCCGCTCTTAACTCTGAGAATGTGGATTTGGCTCAGGGCAGTGGTTATCTGTGTTCACCTTTTCCGCTCTACAGCAACAGAGAGTAATGTAGAACAGCCTAGAGCGGGGATTCCCATAACTCAGGCTGTCCCTGTGGAAGAGGGAATCCAGTGCAGGTACACAAAAGATTTGCTTGGATTCCATTTCCGCCCTGAAATGCCGCTGTCGGGACTCATCTCTGATTTCTAGCTTGTTTATAGCAGTGGGCCTTGGGAAAGGACTTGGAAATGAAGGGGGGGGGGGGCTGGAGATTTCTGGGGGGTAAGATTAGGAGCCCTCAGAGAGAAAAAGAAGCCGCCTTCGTTGTCGGAAGGTTAAATACTACCAATTTCTTGCTTAAAGTTGACTTTAGAGCACCGTGCTGAGAAAACTCGTATGCCAACCTTCCAGCTCGCCAAACTAAGGTGTTTTCATGTAAGTGAGGAGACACTTCAGTAACAGATATGCTTACTTTAAATGAAAATCCTAATCTTAAAATATTACATGGCTGGAAGAGACAAACCTTCAGATGCAGAATCATCGGTCTCTGTGCATTTTGTAGAAGAACGGGTTACTAACTGATGCTTGGGCACTACACCCCCTCCCCAGCTTTGCTTTCTTTCATCCGTCTTCAAGGTAGATGAGCCCAAAGAACATAAACTTAAAATCTTAAACCTAGAAGAAGCATCTTGGCAGTCACATGATGTGTAATTCTTCTTGGAACATAATTTGGGATGCGTGTCTACTTTTATCCTTAGACTGTTGCTTCAACTTTCCCTGTGACCTCGAAATGGATACACGGTGGAGATTTCCATTTTGAAGCCATGGCTCTGTGGGCATCACATCCTACTAGCACTTTCTCCTTTCCGATATTATCGCTTTAAGGTTCATTCATGTGGCTGCAAAGCTAGACGAAGCCTTTTGAATCATTGCCCCCATGTTGCGTTCGTCCAGCCATTATGGCATCATTAATACCAGGTGCTGGCCTTAACCACCCAAACACTGTCACATCTTACTGAAAGCTGTCTGGGGTCTTGCATTCAAATTCCATATGCGTTTTATTGAGACATCCTAGAGAAAGTGATTCGCTGAAGCTTGCCTCTAAGCGCACTTGCTGGAACTTTCCACAAGTAACTTCACTAATAACATCTCCATGAATAAACAGCTTTTCAGGAATGCGTTTGTCAGTAAAGCAGTGACTCCCAAACTCCATTTCATGAACGAGTGCCAGCCTGGGTGCCCAGGAATCACCTGGAAAGACTATTTAAGAATGTAATTTCTGGGCCACATCCCTGGAAACGCAGATTGAAAAGGTTATGGGGGTGGGGCGCCCGGGTGGCTCAGTTGGTTAAGCGTCCGGCGCTTGATTTCAGCTCAGGTCAGGAGCTCACGGTTCGTGAGCTCGAGCCCCGGGCGCCCCTCTAACCCACCTTTTGAATCTTATTGTTCCTCTTCACCACCTCCACCCCACCCCAGTCAGGTTGAATCGAACACTTTCCTATTCTGTTTTCATGCCTGAGCACTTGACTAATGCTATTGCCTTAAGCTGCTGTGTCCTTCCTCACTTTTCGGCACATGCGAACCTGCCCCATTTTTCATGGTCTCTACTTTAGTGTGATAAGAAGGACTTGGAGGGCTTCTTTAAAATACTGCTCCCAGGGTGCTGGGGTGGCTCAGTCGGTTAAGCGTCCAACTTCGGCTCAGGTCATGATCTCACGGGTCGTGAGTTCGAGCCCCGCCTCCTGCTCTGTGCTGACAGCTCAGAGCCTGGAGCCTGGCTTCAGATTCTGTGTCTCCTCTCTCTCTCTGCCCCTCCCCCACTTATGCTCTATCTATCTCTCAAAGGTGAATAAATGTTAAAGAAAAAAATTTTTAAAAATACTACTCCCAGAGGGACACCTGGGTGGCTCAGTCGGTCAAGCATCTGACTTTGGCTCAGGTCATGATCTCACAGTTTGTGAATTTGAACCCTGCATTGGGCTCTGTGCTGACTGCGGGAGCCTGTTTGGGATTCTCTCTCTCTCTCTCTCTCTCTCTCTCTCTCTCTCTCTCCCTCTCTCTCTCTCTCTCCCTCTCTCTCCCCCTCCCTCCCTCCCCCTCTCCTCTCCCTCTCTCCCTCTCTTTCTGCCCCTCCCTGACTCATGCTTTCTCTTTCTCTCAAAATAAATAAATAGACTTAAAAAAAATAAAAAAATAAAATACTGCTCCTGGGACTCACTCCTGGGGATTCTGATTCAGCAGGTCTGGAGCACCTCAGAAGGTGCGATGCTGACATGCTTTCAGAAACAGTGCATGTCGCTCAAATGCCACCCCTCTCTCTCTCTCTCTTCTTTTAAAGTAGGCTGCATGCCCAACGTGGGGCTTGAACGCACAACCCGGAGATCAAGAGTCACGTGCTCTCCTGACTGAGCCGGCTAGGCACCCCCTCAGATGTCATCTCTCTATAAAACCATCTCTTGCAGCCCTCATGCTTCCCCACTCCATCTCCCATAGCCTTTTGTTTAGAGCCCTGTCATCTCAAACTTCACTCTCTGTCTTTTATTTGAATTATTGCCACACATCGTCATTTCCCTCCCACAGCAAACATTCATCGAGTACCTAATATAAAAGGTGTATGTTTCCTTCAAGAACCCAAGCTTCCTAGGAGGCGGGATCTCTGTCCTTGGACCCCTGGAAACACCTAGGGCACGAGTGTGGAGAGTGTCGGTGTGCATGGCAGAGTTTAAATCTGTTCCCAGATGCCGCTTCATTTTCCCCAGAAGGGGCGGGTATGAGGCAGGCCCTTTCTGTGTCCGTGCCCCAAACCTGGGATTTCTGTACAGGAGCGGGATCTGAGCAGGCTTCCGTGGTTGGGCCATCTCGGAGCACGGCGCTGACTGGATTCCAGGGAGTCTCTTGGCTTAGGTGGGACGAGAAAGCACCTGGCATTTCTAAATACAGTAGTGGCGTCATAGGGAGTGGTGCACACAGTGCCAGGGGGGCGCGGAGGAGGGGCCGGAGAGACTGGCTGATGGGGACCCGCGGCTTCCTCGCTTGGGACAGGCTTCCCTCCGTCGCTTCACCCGGTGCAGCACGGCAGCTCCTCGGGAATTGTCTGCTGTCATTATTTTTAATTTACTTATATACATATAATATATAGTTATAGAAAACACATGTAATAACCCATATCACTAGCCTCGTATGTGTCCTTCCACGTTTTTATTCTCAGATAATTACGTAAAACACGCATATGTACACATACATATATGCATATGTCTTTTGAACTTTTTTTTACACCTCGTTTATTTGTTTTGAGAGAGAGGGAGATAGGGAGGGGCAGGGAGAGACTGAGAGAGAGAATCCCAAGCAGGGGATTCCCAATGTAGGACGCGAGCCGTGCGATCACGACCGGAGTCCAAGTCGGATGCTTAATCGACTGAGCCACCCAGGCGCCCCCAAACTCATTTTTTGAAGCCAGCAGTACCCTGATAACAAAGGCAGATAAGGGTAATATGAGAAAAGAAAACTACAGGCCAGTATCCTTGATGAGTATAGATGCAAAATTTCTCAATGAAATACTAGCAAACTGAATTCCACAGGACCTTAAAAAGATGATATATGGGGGCGCCTGGGTGGCGCAGCCGGTTAAGCGTCCGACTTCAGCCAGGTCACGATCTCGCGGTCCGTGAGTTCGAGCCCCGCGTCAGGCTCTGGGCTGACGGCTCGGAGCCTGGAGCCTGTTTCCGATTCTGTGTCTCCCTCTCTCTCTGCCCCTCCCCCGTTCATGCTCTGTCTCTCTCTGTCCCAAAAAAAAAAAAAAAAAAAAAAAAAAAAAAAAAAAAAAAGATGATATATGATGATCGAGTGGAATTTATCTCTGGGATACAGGTATGGCTCAACACACAGAAATCAATTAATAGAATGAGAGACAAAGTCATATGATTATCTCAATAGATGCAGAAAAAGCATTTGACAAAATTCAACATTCTTCCATGGTAAAAAAAAAAAACAAAAAAAAAACACCTCTCAAAGGTTGTGTATAGAAGGAATATATCTCCACATAATAAAGGCCACATATGACAAACCTACAGGTAACATCACTCAAAGGTGAAAGATTGGAAACTTTTCGCTAAGATCAGGAATAGGACAAGTGTGCCCACACCCACTACTTCTCTTTAACTTAGTACTGGCGGTCCTGACCAGAGCAATTAAGCAAGAAAAAGTAATAAAGGGCATCCAAACTGAAAAAGAAGGAATATAATTGCCTCTGTTTGCTGATGACATGATCTTCTATTTAGAAAATCCTAACAACTCCATCAAAATCTTTTAGAACCAATAATTTATATCAGTAAATTTTCAGGATACAAAGTCAACATGTAAAAATCACTTGTATTTCTATACACTACACTAACAATGAACTATCTGAAAAAGAAAGAACACATTCTCATTTACAGTAACATCCAAAAGAATAAAATACTTAGGAATAAATTTAACCCAGGAAGTCAAAAATCTATACGCTGAAAACTACAAGACATTGATGAAAGAAATTGATAAGCGACACAAATAAATAGAAAGATATCCTACGTTCGTGGGTCAGAGGAGTTAATATTATTAAAATGCACATACTACCCAAAGCCATCTAGCAATTCAGTGCTATCCCTATCAAATAATCCCAATGGCATTTTTCACAGAAATGGAAAAGATAATCCTAGCAGCCACAAAAGACCACAAGTAGCCAAGAGAAATCTTGAGAAAGAAGAAAGGTGGAGGCCTCACACTTCCTTATTTCAAACCGTATTACAAACCTCTCCTGGTCATAACAGTATGCTGTTGGCATAAAAACAGACACACAGACTAATGGAACAAAACCAAGAGTCCACAAGGTAGGCAAGAGTACTCCGTGGAGAAAGGATAGTCTCTTCAATTAATAGTGTTGGGAAAACTGGATATTCCTATGCAAAAATGCAGTTGGACCCCTACCTTACACCATTCACAAAAAATTAACTTGAAATGGATTAAATACTTAATTGTAAGGCCTGAAACTGTAAAACTTGAAAAAGCTCCAAGAGCTCAGTCTTGGCAGTGGTTGTTTTGGATGTGACACCAAACGCACAGGCAACAAAAGCAACCGTTAACAAGCGGGACCACATTAAGCTAAAAACTTGTGCACGGTGAAAGAAACAATCAACAAATGAAAAGGCAACCTACAGAATGGGAGAAACTCTTTCCAGACTATAGATCCGATAAGGGGTTAATACCTACCATGTAGAAAAAAAATTCATAGAGCCCAGTAGCAAAAAAAGAAAAAAAATCCACTTAAAAAATGGGTAAAGGACCCGCATGGGCATTTTTTGAAAGAAGACATACAAATGTGGCCAAGAGGTGTGTGAAAATGTGCTCAACATCACTAATAATCATGGAAATACAAGTCAAGACCACAATGAAATACCACCTCACATCTGTTAGAGAGGCTGGTATCAGAAGGACAAGAGATAACAAATGCTGGTGAGGATGTGGAGAAAAGGGAACTTTGGTGCACTGCTGGTGGGAATGTATATTGGTCCAGGCACTATGGAAAACAGTATGGAAATTCCTCAAAAAATTAACGATAGAAGTACCATATGCTCCAGCAATCCCGCTTCTGGGTATATACCTGAAGGAGATGAAATCACTTTCCTGAAGTGGTACCTGCATTTCCATGTTCATTGCAGCATTATTCACAACGGGCAAGACATAGAAACAAGCTGGGTGTCCACTGATGAATGAACGGAAAAAGAAGATATGGCGTATAGATCTCTCTATATGGATACATATACACGATGGTGTATTATTGGGCCATAAAAAGAAGGAAGTCCTGCCTTTTGTGATAACAGGGATGGATGTTGATGGCCTTATACTAAATGAAGTAGGTCAGACACAGAAAGACAAATACTTAGATGTTGGTCAAATAGTACTTTAGGTTGTAAGGTGAATATGTTCCAGGGATCTAGTGCATAGTAAGATGACTATGGTTAACAATACTGTTTTATATATTTTAAAATTGCAATGAGAGTGGATCCTTATTGTTCTCATTATAACGACAACAACAAAAAGGTAATTATGTGAGGTGAAGGATAGGTTAACTAACCTTAGTTTGGTAAACATTTCGTAATATGTGTGTTTCACATCATCTCATTGTACACCTTAAACGTACACAATGTTACATGCCAATTATATCCCAGTAAAGCTGGGGGGAAAAAAGAATGAAGGGGCTTTTCTTCTTTTTTTATGGCCTAGAATAGTTTAAATGATCTTGAAATTGCTTGTTTTAAAGATAAGTTGAATTCAAACAGATGAACCACTTTGTTATGATGACTTTTCGCGGTAGATATTTATTCACTTTTTCCGTCTCTTCTGTGATCATTGGCCTATTCAGCACTTCCTGTTGGGTTAATTTGGTTCCCAAAACAACTTCCTTTTCCTCTAGGCTTTCACATTTGCTGAGGTAGAGTGTAATGTGGTCATTTTCTAATTATGTAACCATTTTATGTATACTTTTCCATTTCCGGTCTTGTCCATATTTATTCTTTCTTTTTCTTTTATCAGACTTGGAAGAGGGTTACCTGTCTTATTGGTCATCCCAGTGAACAAGTTCTGATTATTTCATTAATTCCACCTTTTCTGTTGTTAAAGGCCCCTTCCTGGTTCTTTTTAGTTCACTTTGTACTTCGTTCGTAAAGATCCAAAGATGAGTACTATGTTCCTTTAATTTTTCGTCTTTGTTCGTTAATACTGAAGACATTTAAGAATGTAATTTTTTTTCTGTCTGAGTATAGCATTCACTGTGCCGGATAGGTTTTGGGTTAAAATATTCTTTTTAATTGCTTTCTAGATAGTTTGCAATTTCCCTTTGGTCCAGTGGTGCTCCAGGAGTATATTCCTTAACTTCCAAATGGTGACTTTTTTTTGCATGAAAAAATTATTTATTCAAATTTTGTATTTATATAATTGTATATAATTTTTATTATAGTTACTTATTATACTCTTTATTTATTTATGTATGTATTCAAATTCATTATATGTTCTACTCAGAAAAGCTCTTTTTTATTATCTCTTAAAAACACGTACTGCCTTTCCTCTGTCTCTTCCCTCTTCTCCTTCTAGAAGACTTCTTCAGGATCTCTGCATCTCTTAGGTTTTCCTTCATGATTTCCCTCCTGTGGCAGTTTTGGCTTTGTGCTCTGTGATTCTTCTCCTTTCTCTTCCAGGTTGCTCTTTGGGGCTTCAGCAGCGATCATCCTCTTCTATTCATCTACTGAGCTATTTGGGGAATCACGTTGTGTGGTTCCAGCAAGTCTAGTTTTAGGCTGCACTTGAATCTCTGTACATGTTCCTGTATTGTTATTCTTGCTGTTGAAGTAGTCATTTGTGTCTCCTCCCCACAGTCTCTTTCTTTAGGCACATGTTGCTTAGTCAACCATTTCCTGGGTGCTGGTTGGTTGCTGGACCCACAGAGATGGTTGTAAAGAATTTTGTCATCAGCCCATATGGGCCAGCTGATGCTGGGAGGGATCTCCCAGAGCTTTTCAGGTGCTAGTCGGCTCTCAAGTGGTAGGGAGCCACCTTCTTCCCAGGCCTCTTCACATGGTCCCTCTCTACACCGACCTGGTCTGTTGCTTTAGTTTATTTTTTCTTCACTCCTCCGAGGCCTAGGAGACCAGAAACACAGGTCTGATATTGTTTTCCCAATCTCCAGGTGTCCTTGTGCGGAGCCTTTCTGGCACCAGATCCAGGCTTTGCCCAGCACTCAAGGAAGAAAGCCTGACAACATTTCTTCGTGCGAGATTCCCACAATGTCTAGGTTTTCACATCCCGCTCTTCTCCAGAGGCCTCAATAGCCATGTGGCTGAGGAGAAACAGGCAGCTTAGAGCTGGAAATGGGAACGAACCCGTGCTTGGGTCACCATCTCTCCAGAACATGCTGTGGTTTCTTTAAAACAAAGAAAAACAGATGGGGCACCTGGGTGGCTCAGTCAGTCGAGCGTCTGACTCTTGATTTCAGCTCGGGTCATGATCTCAGTTTGTGAGTTCGAACCCCACATCGGGCTTGTGCCGACAGTACGGAGCCTGCTTAGGATTCTCCTTCTCTCCCCTTTCTCTGTCTTTCCCCGACTCATTCTGTCTCTCTCTCTCTCTCTCTCTCTCTCTCTCTCTCACACACACACACACACACACACACAGGGGCAGTGGCAGTGGCAGTGGGAAGAGCTAGGAGAGTGAAGTTCCAGAAGGTTCAAGCCAGAGGATCAGACAAATGTCTGTAATAACTTCAAGTGGAGGCACTGGGGGACGTGAGGAAGCCAGAACTCACTGGAATTCTGAGAAGTCACCAGGAAGGTGACCAGGAAGTGAAATCTCACAGAGACAGCTGTAAAGCCATGCTGTCTATCACAGCCTCTTGAGAACAGTGACTTCTTTTTTTTTTTAAATGTGTATTTATTTTTTTTTTGGGGGGGGGGCATGGGCAGAAAGAGGGAGACAGAGAATCTGAAGCAGGATCTGCACTGTCAGCTCAGAGCCCGGTGCGGGGCTCGAACTCCTGAACCGTGAGATCAAGACCCGAGCTGAAGTAGGATGCTCAACCACCGGAGCCACCCGGGCGCCCCAAGAACAGCGACTTCTGCTTTATTCCCACCTTCCCAGTCTCCAGCGAGTTTGCCTCAGCCGCACACGCTAGCCTAGAGGCACACAGGGAAGGGGCCTCTGGGAAACCTGGCTCCGGCCTCAGTCGGGAGTGGCAGTGGTAGCTGAGCCGAAAACCACCAGTGTAGCCCAGTGCCCCCAGAGGAAGCCCAAAGAATAACAGTGTGGGGTTGTGGATGTGCCTGGAGACTTCTCTCCCCTTGGCCTCAGTGCCGTAGCTCTCGCGACCCGTATGCTTTGTCACAGCTCTCACAGATGTCCCGTCCGCTAACACCAAAGCTAGAGCGTTACTCACGCACTAGGCACGGAGTCTTCCAGAATCCTGTGGCCTGTGCCAACCAGTGGCAAGACAGGGACCCGAGCCTTCTTGACTTCGTCAGCATCCGGCAGTGCAAGGTGCATAGACTTTTGCACCCGAGAGGCCTGGGTTCAAATCCTGCTAGCGCGAATCACTAGCCATGGGAACCAGAACAGGTGAATTGCTCTTTCTCGGTTCTTTTCCTTATTTGTAAATGAAGGGTGGCCATAGCTGGCTTTGGGGACAGTTGCGGGGATGAAATGACAGTTTCTATAAAGTGCCGTCTGTGAATTTCCTCCTCTGTTTTTGGTCATTCGACTCGCTGCGATGCCACTGCTTCCGGTGCCTGCCCGCCAAGAAGAGAAATGATGCGGCTCCCTCTTTCCTTCCACAGCGTGCGGGGACCCTCAGAGGGGCTCCTCTTGCTGGCCTGGCAGCCGTGGAGCAAATCTCCCATCACGGATCTGAGATACTCTCTCCACAAGCCCACAGGAGAAAATCCCTGTGGGCTGGGTGATGTAAGGAGGAGGGGGGCTCTGTGTCACAAAGTGGGGTAAATATGGGGGGAAAGGCATAGGGAACAGTTGTGCTAGACCCTGGCGGTGGGAGAGGGCACGGGACGTTGTCCCGGCAGAAGTGGGAGACTGAGGAGGGCGGTCCGTCAGAGAAGACAGTTAGTTGCAGCGTGGCAGGTACAGTCACATGCACCGTCACAGGCACAGTCCCTCCAACCACGTGCCAGGCGCATGTCCATTCTGTGCCGGGTCACGTCACACCAACTGGGTCACAAATCGTTTCCAGGGAAGGAAAGGGCAGGTGCAAGTGTCTCCTCATTAGAAACCCAGCTTGGCATTTGTTAACCGTCTGCAGGTTGCTCTCCTTTCCCTGAAGTGTTCACAGTTATTTACAGTCCCAGCTGGGGACCAGTGCTCTGCGGGGAGGTAGAAATCCAAGCCCCAAACCCTGGAGCTCCAAAGAAGGCTCCAGGCCACATCCCAAGAAGATAGGGAAGTGGGAGGCAAAGGATCACTTAAACTGGCAGAGGAAGGGGAAGATGCTCAGAATCTCTCTGTCAAAAGCCTGGACGAAAAAAGACAGGGTTGGAGGGAAAAAGAGACCAGTCCCAGGCTGCCATCTCTGAAGCAGGTGACGTTTGTGACGGAAAATATTCATTAGGGGTCAGTGGCCGTGCAAGGAAGGCAGGAGGAGGCAGGGTTGGGCAGAGGGTGAAGATGAACCACAAAGCAGGCCCAGCAAAGCTTCGGCGGAGGAACTGGGTGGCACACGTCTGTCCCCGTCTACCACACAGATGGCAGGTGTTGACAGGAGATGAATGAAAGCCCAGTAGGGCCCCAAGATCTCTGCTCTTGCCGTCACGCTTGGCTTTCTCTTTGGGGAAATTTTAGAGGCACTAATTATTCCAGAGCATTTAGAAAATACGCAGGGTCCTATGGTGGAAAGATGGGGGCTTTGGAAGCGGAAGGTGCTCCTCGCGTCTCAATCCTGCGTGTCCCTTTTCCCTGCAACCTTCACCTCTCTGAGCCGGTGTCCTCACCTGGAAAACGGAGATAATAACAGTCACTAACTCAGGGTCGCCTTGAGTATAGCGTGGCATCATGGGGATAAACGTTACCACAAAACAAGAAACCCAGTATTTAAAACCATGAGGCTATTTGAAAATCTTCTGGAAACTGACGTGACCCGAAGTCTTTGGTGCGTTATTTGCTGGGAGGGATGATGGCTAGGTCTTCTGTTTCTGATGTAGAGATTTCTGATGTAGAGAACATCAAGGGCACCTGCTTCTCCTGACCCGGCAGATTCCACGTGCTATGGAATGCTAGAGATCCTGGGTGGAAAACCGATGCTGCCCGGTGATGTTCCTTCTTGGGGAGCCAGAGTGAATCCTTGAACAAGCAGTAGCTCATTGTTTCCTCCTTCGCTGGACGGGAAAGTGATAAAACATTTAAAGATGTTCATTCTTTTTTTTTTTTTTTTAGTTTATTTACTTTTTTTTTGTTTAGTAATCTCTACATCTACCGTGGGGCTCAAACTCGAAACCTTGAGATCAAGAGTCGTGTGTTCTTCTGACTGAGCCAGCCGGGTGTCCCTTAAAGATGTTCATTCTTGAGTGGCATCCCAGTATTGCATCATAACGGTCCAAATGTTCGATTTCAAGAGAGGCAGAAAACCACATTTATGTAGATTGGAAAGGTCTTAGTATTAAGCTGTTTTTGGATAAATCATTGACCTCCCTCTGTCTTATAACTTTTACCCACTCTAAAAACCCATTCCAGTCCGTAAGAAAACCAAGGAACGGAGACATGTTGGTCCCAAAATGGTTCTAGGATTTGCATGTCAGTGATCTATTTCTGTATGTAACGATTCACCCCAAAACTGAGTGGCTTAAAACAACCATTTTGCACGTAAATCTGTGGGTCAGGAATTTGGACAGGGTGCGGCAAGATGGCTCTTCGCTCCATGAAGTCTAGGGCCTCGTGGCTCAGAAGGCTGGAAGCTGGCTGGACTGGCTTGACTGGGGCCATGTCTGGAGTTCTGTTCTCGCCATCGGCCGGGTTCCTCATGTCCCGTGACGTCTCCATATCACCCCCTTGGGCTTCCTCACATCAGAGGTCTCAGGGTATCTGCCTTCTTATGGTGCCTGGCTTCCCCCAGGGAAAAAGGAGAACCTGCCAGATCTTTGGCAGGCGAGGCGTTGAACTGGCACAGCATCACTTCGGCCACATTCTATGGGTAAAAACAAGTCACGAGGCCAGCCTGGATTCAAGGGGACTTCACCTCTAGAGGGTGGAGTGGCATAGGCCTACGGGATCAGGAGAAATTGTTGCTCGCTGTTTCTGTATAGCTTAATACCCTAAAACTTAGCAGCCAAGAACATCCATTTAATTTTGCTCAGAACTTTACGGGCTAGGAACTTGAGAAGGGCTCCAATGAAGAGTTCTCCGCCGAGGGGGTCTCTCACCAGGTTGCAATCAGATGTCGGCTGGGGCTGCAGTCACGTGGTGGTTTGGGCTGGACACCCAGGGTGGTTCTCTTGCTTGGCTGGTGATCAACGCTGGCTGTCAGCTAGCGGGGTCAACCGGTGAGCCCAGAGTAGGCAGATTTCATGCACGGTGGCTGGCTGGCTTTCCGCAGAACAGACGTCCCAAGAGGGCCCGGCAGAAACTGACTGCATGGCCTTTGGTAATGTAGCCTAAGAGTAAGCACATCACGTCTGCCATACTCTATAGATCGAAGCAGCTACAAGCCTATCCAGGATCAAGGGGAGAGGTCATAGCGTCCAGTGACCATGTTTTAAAACTGCCACAGTGACCATCTTTGGAGATTCTTACCCAAGTCTTTCATCACAGAAATTCGAAACAAGATTCCGATTGGAAGCAATCTTTTTTTTTTTTTTAAGTTTGTTTGTTTGTTTGTTTGTTTGTTTGTTTTGAGTGAGAGAGAGAGCATAGGAGGGGCAGAGGGAGAGGGAGAGAGAGAATCCCAAGCAGGCTCCACTCTTTCAGTGCAGAGCCCGATGCTGGGCTTGAAATCACCAACTGTGAGATCGTGACCTGAGCCAACATCAAGAGTCTGATACCCAACTGACTGAGCCACCCAGGCGCCCCCCCCCCCCCCCCGATCAAAAGCAATCTTGAATGGTGATATAGATGAACACTGTAGGGTTTGAATCAGAAATGATATGCCTTTCAGAGCTCTAGTGAGCAAACCTGGAATCCAGAGGCCGGTGTCTTGAGGCATTTGGGGACTGGCACGAACCAGACACCAGAACGATGATAGGGCCAAAAGAATGAGACTTCCAGGACCTTTTCCACCTCCCTTCCAAAGACTCAAGCCTCTGCCCCTTACTCTGGAAAACACCCAGCCCTCTGTAGAGGTGTAGCCACGCGGCATTCTGCTTTAGCGTATTGCTTTCATTCCAGGCCCAAGTTACTCAACTGCACCAGATAACCCCCGTGCGCCATATTTTATCAGATCTATGGAGCTCTCCCTCATAGGATGGGCGGAAACAAGATGGACAGGACCACGTGACCATAGTGACAAGGCAGTGAGAAGGGATCAGGTCCTGCCAATTGCTAGGCTGAGAAGTGAAGGTACTTCTACCGTGGCGGGAAGGGGCAGAAGGATCTGGGTGGGGGAGAGAAAGTGTTAGCGACTAAGCCAGGGATTTGTTGAGATGCGTCAAGACCACTCCACGTGGTTGTGGGGAACAGACGACACCCTAAACACCCTCACACAGGTGGCAGATCGTCTTCCAGCTGACCAGCCCAGGTTACCAAGTAGCTTGGGGGCTGGCACTGGAGCGTGCCTTTCTGAGCCAATACCCACAACATTCTGTTAATATGAAACATCTCACAGGACTTTGAAAAGGGGAAAGCCCCCATGGCTTCTGCAAAAGAGCCTGGCTGTGACCTCCCTACTAGGGTCTTTAGCTTTGTTTAGACGAGATTGCTTATCCTGGCACTTCGTAATCCTTGCTCTCTGGCATGAATGCATGCACTTACAATGTCCCTGATTTGCCCCCATATGGGCACACGTCACTATATGGTTCTTGCATGAGGTGTCTGTTTTCTTCTGATTATTTCTTTTGCAGGGTGGTTTATGGTGAAGAGACACTTTATTTTACCCGTTTGCGTCCGTGGGTAGACAGATTCCACCAACACTCTGAAACAGACATCTCTTCAACTCATCCGAGTCATATTAACTAACCTAGGTTTACTTATATGTTAACTCTTCGTGTCCTTCGAGGAACAGGGTGATATATCTGACTTTCAGGAACGTTACCTTTGCTGGAGGTGCCATTGGTGGATAGGGTTTGGAGGGGGAAGGGGAGGCCTTATCTGTGCAAAGACCTTTCCTGGAAATGTTAATATTGCAGGAAAGCTGAGATGCTCGGGATGGACATAAGTATCATGCTTAATATCTCCTAAGACAGAGACTGACCTTTCTCCCCAAAGAAGGTCTTGTTGCTTACTGGGGATATGTGGACAAAGAAAATGTTATGTGTACACAATAGGGGTGTGTGGGTGTGGGTGTGTGTGTGGGTGCGCGCGTTAAGAGAGTTTGAAGAGACTCGTCTGTTTCCTGTCTTGGCTCTTTGGTTTTGTTTTGTATTTTTTTTTTTGTCCAGACTTCCTCACTTACCAGCTGTGTGACCTCCAGGCAAGTTTACTTAACCTGTCTGAGCCTCAGTGTTCTCATTTGTAAAATGGAAATAACAGTACCAACACTTCCTAGGGCTGTTGTGAAGACGAAGATAATGATGTAAAGCTTTTAGCCTGCGGCTTGGCCGCAAGATAGGCACTAAATCCATGGTAATGGACAGTTGGGTGTCCACGGTCTAAGGACTCTACCCGCATCCCCTGGACCTTTCCTCTGAACTCCCCCAAGTCTCCGCCCCCTTTGATTTCCGGTCATTTGAAGAGAAATTCCTCCTTTCCCCAAGTACTGGTATTAATTAATGGTCCAAGCTTGGGGTGGATAATCACATTGTGTCATCAGCCTCCAGATTATTAGATATAATTTACAGGAAAAACAGACCTGGAGTTCCTCCCAGCCCCAGGACTGAGGGCTGCAAATTGAGTTTCGAAGGTTGTCGACCTTTAGACCCAGGCAGGCTTGGGCCGCAGCCCCACTCTCTTGGTCTTGAAAGCCACAGCAGGCTCTTGTAATTGAGTTACCGCTTGGGATTCACTGGGACTAATCCATCTATATAATTTCTCTGCCTGGTTTAATGCCATTAACGAAACCGAATTAAGGATCGGGTGGAGTTGGGTGGGACCAGGGGAAACGGATTCTCTGCGTGGGAGTCGCTGCCGAGTCTCCTCCGCCAGGCTGGAGCCTCTGGTCTGATTAATGGACGGCTCTGAGGACCGGGTCGTGTTAGCCGGGCCACCCACCCCAGCCCCCGAACCTCAGGGTATCCGCGCGCCTGGACAGGGGCCATGAGTGGGGGAGGGGGCGGAAAGGGTTTCCCAGCTCGCCCTAGGGCTCGTTCCAGACTCCCGCCGTCTCTCCATCCCTTTCCTTGGGTCTTTCTCCCACCCCAATCGCCGCCTCTGGTGCAATTTCCGGGCAGTTTTCCCTTCTAGTTCAAATCTTCGGGGACCTTCCCCGCGTTTTGTCACCGGCGTGCCCCAGGCGACGTGCCACCCCACTCCTCCCTCTCCAGCACTCGCTCCCAGTTGCCACCTCACTCCGTTTGGTTGGGGCTGGCTCTCCCGCATGGTGGGCGCTCTTTTGCGCCCAGTTTGCCAACCAGAGCGCTCAGCCCTAGGAGGAGGGGCCTGCGTGTGGGGGTGGAGGTGGGAGTGGGAGGTGGCAGCCGCCGCGGTCAGTTTCACTCTCTGCCCCAGTGACACCCAGATCCCAGCGCGCCCTTCTCCCTGCCGGGGAGAGCCCGGCTGCCTCAACTTGGGCGGCCGGCCGGAGGCGAGGAGTCGCCGACTTCCCTCCCGGACTGAGATTCCACCGCTCGGTGCGGGCACTTGCCGACAGCCGGAGTCCCCAAAGTGTAGGTGGCGACTAGCGCGGGCCCGGGGAGCAGAGGGGCTAACCGGGGCGGCGGGGGGGGCGGGGGGGCGCCGGGCTTCGATCTCCGCGGCCCCGGAGCGCGAGCCCGCTCCGGCGGCGCCCGCAGGCCCTGCCCGCCCGGGGCGGGGGGCCCGGGGACGCCCGGCCGCCACGCTCGCCCGCTCTCCGCCGGGCTCGCCGGGGTTTTGCCAACCGGCGGCTGACGTCGGCGCGCCCCTGCCGAGCTCTCCTTTTACTACAGCCGGCAGGCGGCTCCGTGCGGGCCCCGCCCTCGCCGGCCCCCGCCCCCCCGCGTGCCCACACCTTGCCGTTTATATAGAAGGCGCCGCGGGCTGAATTCGCGGCTCTCTGGGACCGGAGAGTTCTGGGGAAGGAGAGCGCGAGCGAGGGAGCGGGCGAGCTCCGAGGGGGTGTGGGTGGAGGGAGAGAGCAGGTAAGGGCCATCGGTTCCCGCTCCTCCGCCCGCGAGCCGCTCGGGTCCCCCCTGGGGGCAAAAGAATAGCAACCTGCAGACGGACGGAACAGAAAGAAAGGGGCGACCCTCCCCTCTCGGTTCCCCGCGGGCGACGAGCTGCGCGGCTCTGCGGTGTAACAGGCTCACACGTTGCTCATCACATGTTCAAACATTTCCCTTTCGGGGAGGCTCGTTATTTTTAAGTGAATATTTTCGTCTTTGTTTTGATTGTTTTCAGCCTTCCTCGGGTCTTTATTTTGATGGAGTTGGCGGCCCGCAGCGGATCGGGAGGTGGGGGGGAGGGGGCGGGGGAGAGCAGCCCGCCGGCGCGCGGGCAGCCCACCCGGGCGATTCCCCGCGCGGCCCGCGCCGGCCCGGCGAGCGGCCCGCGCGGAGCCCGGGGAGGCCGGCGGCGGAGCCGGGAGTCCCGGCCGCACCTCCCGGCGGCCCCGGGGGTTGCGAGCGCGGCCCTGGGCGGGCGCGGCAGGCGCGGGGCGCGGAGGGAGCGCCGCGCCGCTTTGTCTCTTCACTTCTGGAGCCAGGCGAGCGGCTCCTCCCGCGGCCGGCCGATCGGGCTCGCGGCGGCGGCGGCGGCGGCGGCGGCGGCGGCGGCGGCGGCGGCTCCTCCTTCACCCCTCTCCTTTCCTCCCCACTCTCTCGTAGGCAGCGGCGGCGGCGGCGGCGGCGGCGGCGGCAGCGGTGGGGGAAAAGCGGATCCCGCCCCGAGCCACACCGAGGGGAGGCTGCGGTCGCGACTTGCCGCCCTAAGCACTCTCCGAAGTCCGGCCCGCTCGGCGAGGACTTCCGTCTCCTGGGCGACCCTTGTCAAGCAAGCTGGGATCTATGAGTGGAAAGGTGACCAAGCCCAAAGAGGAGAAAGATGCTTCTAAGGGTAAGCCAGCCCGCCCGCCGGCTTCCCTTCCCTTGGTTTCCCTCGCCCCTTCGCGTGCGCGCCGCCCTTCGGCGGCTCGCTGCCTCCCTGCCTCCGTGCCGGAGCCTAAGCTGCCCGTGACCTCTGCGACCCCGGGCGAGAAAGGGGGGCCGGGCCGCTGGGGGAGGGGGGCTGGGGTCGCACCACTTTCCCTCCTTCCTCGTGGAATTGTCGCCCCGCGAGTGCCTCCAGCCTCTTCCACTCCCCCTCTGGACGCACCGTGGTGGCGCTGCGGGCGGCCGGAGCTGCTGCAGCCCGGAGCGCCGGAACAGCGCTGCCTGCTGCCGGCCGGCCGCCTATCCGTGCGAGTGCCTGTGTGTGCGTGTGCGCGAGTGTGCATTATGTGTGCTGCGCGGGTGCAACATGGTGACATACTCAGGAATCTGCCCCACTCTCACAGACCCAAGCTCCAATCCACCTCCAACCCCCTCTCCCCGCCCCCAATGCAAACAAAGAGCCTGGCCGAGACGCGAGACCCCTCCCCCCACGCTCCTTTCCCCCTCACATCCCCTACTCCCCAAGTCTCTACCCCCTCCCCAGAAGGCGGGAGCTTGCAACCTTCGACACGCCGCGTGCAAAAGTGAGCAATCCGGGTGCCCCGGCGCCGCCCGCGCTGCGCCTCGGCAGCGCAGCCTCGCCAAGCCCCGGGAGAACAAAGGCTGTTGTCCCCTCGCCACTAGTGCCCAGCGGGAGCGGGCCTCCGCGGGAGGGGGGAGTCCCCTCCCTCCGCTGTCTGGGGTTCAGCCACCTGGCCCGGGGCTCCCGGCCGCCGGTCCCCCGGAGTGTGCGTCTTGGCCTGGGGCCTCCCACCGGCGGGTTGGGGAGGCGCAGCAGAGAAGGGCTCACACTGGGGAGAACTCAGAAGGAAGGTGGGGGCGTCTCCCCCGCCCGCCCCGACCCCCGCCCCGACCCCCGCCAGCGTTAGCTGTTGCCTTGCTAAGGACCCGGCTTAGCTCAGGGACGTAAACTGGAGGTAGCATCCTTGGAGACCCGCGTGCAGGGAGAGGCGCAGAGAGGGGTGTGGTAAGAGCAGTTGGGAAAAGGCAGGTGCCTTGGACTCAAGTGTCCGGAATGGCTCTAGAGGAGACACTGGAGCGGGTCGGACCGGCTCGGAGGGCCCCAGGCACGCTGAACCGCAGCGACCCACACCGAGTCCAGAGTCCACGCTGCGGAAGTGGGGCTGCAGCGAGGGAGCCCCACCTTTCGTTCACGGGGCCCTAATCCCTCCCTGCACCCTGGGGCCCCCTTCCCTCCCACTCCTGTCCCTATTCCTTTTTCTCATCTCCTCCTTCTCGCCTCTCCCCATCTCAGAGCTTGCTTTCCCGGGAGATTCTAGGGCAGCACCAGCCCTCCCCCGCTGAAAGTTGTCAGAGTCTTCAGCTCAGGGCCTTTATCCTTGTTTCTAAATGGAGTCGATCTCTTCCCACTAGGCGAAGCGTTGAAGAAAGGCCCGGAAGTTTGTAGGGAGTATAGATCCGTTGTCCTAAGGGTCTGTGTTGCCACTGGCCTGGCTCAAGGCTAGAGTTCAGCCCCTTGGGACCCGCTCATAGCTGCTGGCTGTTGGAGGTGCGCAGATGAATTGAAACAGTCACTTAGAAAGTGGAACTCTTGAGTGTGCATTTCCAGAGCTTTCCTAATTGTGGTTTGTCTTAAACAGGCATTTGTACCTTTAAGAGAAAATGACTTCAGAGTTGTTAAAAGGTTTTGTTTTGCGATGAGGACCCAGAGAGGTAACCAGGACCCAGAGAGGTAACCACAATGGAAGAAGATTGTAGCACCACATTGATCTAGGGAAGTGATTTCCTTTCTGAAGCTGGGAGTATTTCAGGTTTGTTTCTGGAACTTTGGTTCCTGATTTCCAGCAGGTGGTTACCTAAGGTTTATTTCAGGTGACCTTTGGGAGGACCCTGAATCCAAATTCACTCGTGGAAAGTGAGTTGGTGGTTTAGGAATGTAATTTCCAACCGTCCAGAATGGAGTAACAGGTCTGGAAACATCAGGACAGGTTTTTGTAACTCCATGGTGAAAATTTTTACTAGGCGTATGTCATAACATTTTCTCATGTTGACTCACCACATTTGAAACCGAATACCTCTCTGCGGGAATTATGTAATTAGCATTTGGAATTATGGTTGTAATTAGAAGAAATTAAAGTAATTTGATAAGGCAACTTTTAAGAAGGGAGTTACCTTTCCCTAGGAGATGGGAATCTTATGGCTGCTGAGAGCCGAAGTCCCATTTTTGCCTCCGTTGGTTGTTGAATTTAGAGCATTTTGAAAATAGCCAGTGCGTAATACTCGTTAGTATTTTCTCCTTTCAAGTATGTTAAAAGCCTTACCCTACCAGATTTTGAAGACTACTTTTTCTGTTAGAGACGAAAGATACCAGCTCTATTTCTATTTTTAACCGAGAAAGTTTTCTGACCATATTCATAAAGAGGTTTGGTTATTTACAAATTTCCTACGTATGGGCCATTTTTGATTTTTTTTAAGTTTAGGAAACTCACGTGCACACCCTTTGCAACATGGCGAGATGTAGGATTGAACATTTAACAGATACTTTGAATATACACACATTTGATTTCGAACAACAGTGTGACAGATGATGGAATCAAGTCAGTCATTTGAATGAATTTCATAATCTGTTTTCAGAGCCTACTGTTCATTTAAATTCAGCCTCCCACCCCATCATTTGGGGTTCATGCCCACAGCCTATCGTAACTACATAGAAGATTATAGTAGATTATAGTGTTTCCAGAGTTTTGAAAGCACAGATAGTAGGTAATCAGTAAGTTATTTTGTGCTGCTGAATGAAATAGGGCTTTCAGAGCACATAAATTGCCAATTGTCTTTAAATGATGTTTTTTTCAACTCGTTGGGGTTAAGACCAGTCTCAGCGATGGGCCATGATCTTTTCCATAATCTTTTCGGTAACGTAGCCAGACAAGATAGTCTGTCCTCTTTTGTGGGTGGTGGGGAGGGGGGGAATCTCGATTCTGTTTGAAACTGTTAAAATGGCCTCTTGTGTAGCATATCACCTTTCCTGCATTTATTTCGGCTTTGCATGAAGTTTTACGTTGGCAGATGTGTATATAGCTAGTAGCACTCAGCTTCTGAACAGGAGGACCTGTTTCCATTTCAGGGAAGAAGAAAGCATAACATTTGTTTGTGGAAGTGGATATTCACTTAGCTTTGACTCACCCTTCTCTACCCTGTCACATAAAATCTTTTCGGCAGTTCTTTGTTGGAAAAGCACTCGGTTGAGGCTGTGTCTGGTTTATTGCAACTGTGTTCTGTGGCGTTCAGAAAACATGTAGCCTGCTACAGATAACACCAAATCATCCCTGGACTGAGTAAAAGTGCTAGCCAACTCTTGATTTCCAAAGTGCCATTTGGCTTGCAATTACCTGCCGGGAGTTGGGTGTGTTTTTTGAACCACCTTTCCCCCCCTTGTGCTTATGGAGAGCCATCTCAGCCAGGCGAGTTTCAAGGCCACGGGACGTGGGCTGTGGATTCTCTTGGTGAGATGGTCTGGCGTCAGGCTGGTGATGGAGGACAATTCCACACATAGTCCAAGAAGCCACTTGCACAGCTGTTGCTATAATGGATTGTGGTGCCAGCGTGCATTTACAGGCACGGCTTATTTTCTCCTCCCTTCCTGGCCCTTTCCAATAGCGTCTCTAACCATTCCTAAGGACAGGGCATTGTGGTCAGGCAGCCAGCATGTCAAGTATTGAACCCCGAATGCCATTCCAAAAGATCATCTTGGTCTTGGTGGATTACTGTAATCACTTCTGTCAAGTGTCTTTCTCGGATGTGGGCCCAGCGAAGCAGGTGTTTAGAGGTATCTTACCCACAAGAAATCATGACGTTGGTGACCTCTTATTGAAAAACGAACAACCATAATCTACCTCTTGCTTGTGTAGGGACCTGTTTTTTCACCTTGTGAATAAATCATCACAGACCAGTGGTTTTATGGAGTGTCATAAACGCCATGTTTTCTTCTATGCCGAAAGTGATCACCGCCTCGGTGAGGGTGTGTGGCCAGGGAGATCTCGAATCAGGAACGTTCGTCTCTTCTTGGGGATAGGTGCAGAAGACACGTCACGCTCCCCAGTGCTCTTCCTTAGCAGCTTCAAGTTGGGACATGGTCTCTTTGCAGCTGTGCTGCTTCATGTTCAAATCAACTCCTCATTCTGGGAATTACAATCAACACGGAACGACCGGAATGTGTCGGAGCTCCTCAAATATATCCAATAAAAAGGCTTTCTAGTGTCTGCTTCGTTATGGCTTATATTTTTGGAGTTGAGAAATTTGAAAGGAATAGAAAATAATTGCCACGATTAAACAATTCAGGGAGAGAAAAAAAAAAAAAACCCCATGAGTTAAAAATACTTCGGGTGGAGGGCATCCCCCACATCTCTTACCTTGCCAAAACTAACACGCTCTTTGAAATGTAAGGATTCGGCACATACTGTGGTTTTAGTATTTAGTAGAGGAGACAGACGTCTGCATAAATCATTGTCGACAGTCACCAATTTCTGTTTGCCTCTCCAGAAGACACATTAGCCCCAGGATTTCTCAGCACAGGCTGAGGAGTGGATTTCGCGTTTGTTGTACTGAGTAACGTGATTCACCTTAGTCCGCGCCAACTTCTCATGTAGCTTATCTGTTTGCGATATACTGGTTCTACAAGCGCACTTGAATCGGATTTCTGACATCTTTTTAATGCGGCATTCTTGCCACTTTGGAAATGGGGACTATTCTATTAAGGACCTGGGTTTGTAACAGACATGAAGCGCCAATTACGATGACCCCATACGTTGGGATTACTGGAGGTGAAGGCAGTCCCCAGGCCCTACTCTGCCTCTGCCCTTCGAAATTGCTTTTAGTATTGATTTTCAAATGGAAATGGTATTCGTGCCACTGGCTAATGACCTCCATAGGCAAAGGGCAGAGGGTAGTAGGTGTCCCTGATTCTTTTAAACTCTGGCAGCACCCCCGGCTTCTGTTGGTGGAAGGTTTGGGTTGATATCCTAGGAGGTGCAGTTGGGCTGGAATGAGTCCGGTTGCTTGCCTGGCCCGCCTGCTCTCACCCTTCCGCACAGACCTCAGATTTGGTTTGCACAGTCCCTCTTTGGCCTAAAGGAATTCTCAGCATGTGTGTTCTTTCTGGATCCTGTCAGGAGGGCCGAGGAAGAAAGGAAAAAAAAAAAAATCTTCCGATGAAAGGCAGGCCTGGTCAGAGGCCGAACTGGAAAAGAGTTAATTTAAAAAAAAAAAAAAAATTATGAACTCAATTTCCTTTTGTGTAATTGAAGATTATACACAGTACCATACACAGATCTTAAGTGTGCGTCTTGATTAACTTTGACAAATGTTTACACCCATGTAATGAGCATCAAAATCAAAATCTAGAAGGTTTTCAGCACCCCAGAGGGTTCTCGCGTGTTCTTTTCTCGTCATTCCCTCTTCAGAGGCAACTTCTCTTTTGATTTCGGTCACCCTGTTTTAGTTTTGCCTGTTATCGAATTTCATATAAATGGAATCAAGCAGTATGCAGTCTTTGTTTCTGCCACCTAGTCACCTCTCCTTTCAGGACCCACTTAACACCCTTTCTCTGGTTTCTTGGGAGCCCCCCTCCCCTGCCCCCCACCAGGGCACTCAACAGGGTCTTGGACTTGGCAGGCCCATGAGGAGTACTTGTGGAATGATCTTGGCCAGATGAGGATCTCCTTTAAGCAGGGGTAGGTTTGATTCAGCATTTAATAGCAGCGCCAGTACTGATCACAGTTATGATTATAGTAGCTTCTAAATTATTGAGTGCTTATTTAGTAGCCATGTATTATTTTTACGTATGTCCCATTTAATCCTCATGACAGCCAAACAAAGTAGTGATTAGTGTTTGCAGACTCAGAGATGAGAAAGTGAAGCTTACAGATCGAACATAGCGTGACGAGGCCACATAGGTCGTGGGTGGGACCTAACACACTGACTGGCGTTGTAGTGATTAGTGAATGAGGGTGCAATGCAGGTACCAAAACTCCTTGGTACTGTGCTATGTTCATTTCCAGTTTATTGTCAGATCAGAAAGCTGTGTGTTAGAGAAAGGCTCTGTCTCTGTCTCCCTGTGGCTTAATCCGATAGATGCCTGGGGATACTTACATCTTCATTAAGGATTGCCAGAGGCAGAGCTTAAGGAATTACCGTCTCTGGTTGACTTTCAGACACCTTGGTTGGTTGGAGACATAATTTTGGTTAGGGTCTTAACAGTTTTTCTAAGCACGAAGGGATTTGACGCGAAATCTCCTGTATTCTTCGTAACAGTCTATCCAGGATAGATATATGCCCTATAATCACTCCCATTTGACAGAAGAGAAAACTGAGCCTCAGAGACCGAGGCCCGCCTGAGGTCACTTAGCTAGCAAGACGGTAGAGGGTTTGAGCCAGGTCTGACCGACTTCAAATCCACCTCTTAAACCCTGCGTCATAGCGCTCCCTAGGCATCACAGGTGATTCTTTTCTAATCACAGGTTTGCACAGAGACAAAATGACTTCCTGTTGGCCAGTGTGGACATGATTAGGAAGAGTGTGCCTATACGTGCACGCTTGATTGCTCCAGGGCTGCGGTTTTTGTGCAGCTGCATGAATCTCTGAACATCTGCTGAGTGACTTTTCCCTACCAGGCACTGTGCTGGGCCCTGGGTGCACAGAGATGAGAGAAACCCCGCCCTGCCTTGGGGTTGCCCTTCATTCTCTTTGGCTTTGGACATCCTGCCTTTTTACTTTTCATTGTGTGTCTTCCTTCAGTTGGTCCTGACTGTGAGTTTTGACTTAAGCAGCCGTCAGTTTGAAAATAATGGTGCTTTGCTCCAGAGCTGCGTCTGGGAACTTGCTTCACCTGTGTTCTAAAGATTACACTTCCTCTGAATTCACTGCTGTGTAAAACTCGCAATTGTTTATTTTTTTCCCCCTGTTACATGGCATACGCTTTCAGTCTGTCTCTTGTCAGAATCCTGTCTCAGTTCCTTCTCTTTCTCACCCCTACCCTATTCCCTCTCCCTCCCTCCCTCCCTCCCTCTCCTCTTTTCTCCCCCCTCCTTTTCTTGTCAACAGATGTCAGTGGTTTCATTAACTGAATGAGGTTCCTTAGGGGATGCTGGGCGCATTGGAGGATTCTCATTTCTGGATTTTCTCCCTTGATAGCTATATTGACTTGAGTGAAGAAATCCACCCCTTAAAAGGGTAGCTTCGTGGAAGAGGCTTTTCACTACTTATTATGTAATTCATTTTAAATGGAAAAAATACAAAAAAAGTGTGAGCTTTACTTTTTATACTATTTATGCTGCCTTCAGTTAGATAATATTTCCAAAAATATATCTCGTTAATGGAGACACACGCCTGGAACGAGCATATTAATTATAGTTCTCAAAGTTCGGAAGCATGTAGTTGCTGTTCTGCGGAACCCGTGTTTAACAGCCGTAATTAACGGCGAGGGGTGTATTGCGTGGTTATAGGTAAGTTGAATAACAAACGTGAAACCCGCTTCTCAAAAATCCCTCCGAATTGTGGAGGTAGCATTTCTACTGCTCTTGAACCAGGGTGGGGGGGGGGTGAGTAAACAGATCGAGTTCCTAAAATATTTAGCTTGCTGTTAAAAGTCGAAGTAAACAACCCAAAGAAGGCAGGCTGAGCGCAGTTCTTGAATATGCCTATAGATATTTTCAGAATCTCCTTTCAAGCATGACTTTGAAAGTATTGTGAATTGACCTGCTTATTTTTCCTTTGACTTTGATTCTCTGTGTGTGTGCCTGCCTGTCCCCTGGCGGGGTGGGGGTGGGGGTGGGGTTGAACATTAAGACTTCCAAGAGCTCTGGGATTTGCGCGTGGTTTCCCGAGCGCAGGGAACCATGTGAGAGCCGTTCTGCTGGAAGCAGGGCCGGACGCTCCTCGATGCGGTCGGTCCGGGGAGTATTTGTTTTGCAACTAGCTGGGGGGGGGGGGCGGGGGGGAGCCCGGACCGTAGCCCTGACCGTTCTGGTTACCCGCGTCCCTCGGTCGCCGCGGACCTGGCCGGCGGCTTTATTACAGACCTCAGTGTGCTCATTAGCCTCGTGATGTGGCGGCTGCCTAAAAAAGAAACACGGAAAAGTTGTGTCACCGAAGGTGAAACTTGGCGAGGCGCTGCTCGGGCGCCGGGCATGACGAAGCTCCTTCCAGGCGGCGGCGGCCGGCCGTGCCCCCCGGCCCGGGTGCCCGCGGCCCGGCCGGCTGGCGTCGGGACGCCGCGGAGCGAGCCGCGGCCGGGGCAGGGCTCCGGCTCCCGGGGCCGCGGCGGCGCGGGCGGCTGCAGGCGGGGGAAGGGCTCGGCCTCGCGTCCCGGCGGCGGCGGCGGCGGCGGCGGCGGCGGCGGCGGGCGCGCTGCAGCCGGTGGGAGGCGGCCTTAAGATGGTGGCGGCCGGGCGGGGCCCGGGGAAGCGGGGCCGCGGGTCCCCCTCCGGCCGTCAGGGCCGTCCTCGCCCTCGCCGCGCCCGACCCACCGGCCGGACGCCCCGCGGGCGGACGCGGAAGGCAGATCCCAATCAAAGCCTTGAAGTCGGGGGCTCGGCCAACGCGAGAGCTTTGCTTTCTCCGGCTGATGGTCAATGCTAATTCGGTTTTAGCTGCTCAGAAACCCAGGATGCGTCTTGAGCAGTACGTTCGGGGCCCGATTTGAATTCATTTGTGTGCTCTTGCCTTGCCTATGTTTCATCGCACCGATTTTTTTTTTCCCCATCCGGATTACAAGAGAATGCACGTTTGCGGGGGACAGTTTGGAAAATCTTAAGAGCATAGATCAGAAAATCTCATCCAAGGGTTCCTCCTCCTAGGTTAGGCTTCTGAGATTTTCCTTCCAGTCTTTTTTCTCTGAATTGTAGCATGCATGCATATACGTGGGTAATTATCCTTAAGGATGTGTGGGATCATGCAGTATATACTATATAACCTGCTCTTTTCTCTCAACGACATACTAGAATGTTTTTCTGTGTTGTTCAATAATCGTCCACACCGTCTCTTTTAGTGTGTGCACTCTGGGTGTGGACTTGGGGGTGATGAAGGAGAGAAGGTGATTTTGTGCCCTGTGCGAGTGAACAGTCATTCTGCACCACCCAGAGAGCCATCTCCCTGGGCTCCACAAACCTTACTGGTATTTCATAAATGTGCATATATGAATGTGCATGTGTCAAGATACACATATGCATGTGTACATCTGTAAATATAAAATGAAATGCATGTACACAAATAGGCGTATGTCTAAATAAATAGACACGCAGTATACTTAGAATAAATCCTGAAAGGACAGACACCAAAAGGAATCTCTGGGTGGTTGGCTTATAGAATATTTATAGTTTATTTTTATTTGTACTTCGTCTCTACAGTGAACATATGTGATGATACTAATCATATAATAAAAATAATATAAGCAACTTATTGCTCATATTCTTGTCTTCAAACTGCCTTTTCTGCCCCGGCTCCTACCGTTGCTTGCTCTAGAATGCTCTACCTATTATTTCTTCGTGTTACGATTCTTCACGTCCCAGCTTACGCCACAGCCTCCAGGAAGCCTCTCTTCTGCCCTCCCCACAGGAACTGCTCACTCCCTACTCTGGGCTTCTGGCAGTGTTCTGTTCATGGGCTATTTTGGATAAATCTCATGATGAACTTTTCACCTGCTTGTGTTCTAGCTCCCCAACTAGATTGTAACCTCCTCAAGGGTCCTTTTCCCAAAACACTGGCTCAGTAAATGCGTTACTTAACCTCAGTGGGTCAGCATAGCTTCCTAGGTTTCTTTAAATGTTCCTTTACTTTGAAACTCCAAACCATACCAAAAGCCCTTAGAATGGCAGCATCATTCCATCTGGATTTAATATTGCTAGTTTAATTTGGGATATAATTTCTACTTTACAGCAGGCCATCTTCCATGTAAAAGTGGCTACACGGTTAAAAGCATGGATTTTAGGGATCTGGGTTCACATGTGAGTTCCTGTACTTACTCACCGTGCGATCTTGGGCAAATAGTCTTTGTAAGCCTCTCGAAAACGGGAGACAGTTACATTTTTCTCACATGCCTATTTTATTTATTTTTTTGTTCAAAAATTTTTAACTTTATTTATTTATTTATTTATTTATTTATTTATTTATTTATTTATTTTGATAAGTGGGGTGGCGGGAGGGGCGGAGAGAGAATCCCAAGCAGGCTCTACACTGTCGGCACGGAGCCTTGATGTGGGGCTCGAACTCACGAACCATGAGATCATGACCGAGAGTAGGACGCTTGACTGACTGAGCCTGCCGGGCACTCCTCACATGCCTATTTTAAAGATGGAATGAGATGTGTGGAAGACATCAAAGACAGTGCCAGCTACATAGAGTTTGGTCGATGGGGATATTGATCCTACACGACTAAGATAGTAGCGATTTTCACATTGATTACTCGAGTTCAAGGGTTGTTATTAGCAGGCTTGTTGGCCGTAGAAACAAATCTATAGATTCATACATTTGACAGTCACACTCCAGTTTAATGGATTTTAGTTATACTAATTCATGTGTTAATATTTATTGGACTTCCTGTGTTATGCCATAGACACTGCGGATACAGTGGTGAGCAGAATAGATGACGGTCTGTGCCTTCGTGGAGCTGACATTTTGCAAGTTTGCTTTGAAGAAACCGAGCTATCCTTGTACCAGGTGCCCTGCTCCGTGTCGGTCCTGTGTCAAACAGTGAAGGACCTGGTGCCTGTCGTGGCCACCGGGGCCCTGGGCAGGCCAGACTGCCAAGGGGGTAGCCTGCAGGGGGTCAGACACAGGTTACTCATCTTCAGTCCAGGGACCGCTAGACGAGAGCTTCCAGAACCTGCCTGGGCATCGGCCTCGCTTCCTGTCACATACGTCCCCCACCGTGAGAATTTGATTCAGGAGAAGCTTAGGAACCTATAGTTTTCAATAAATCTCTCAGCTGAGTCTCAGGCACAGCCAGTTTAGGGGTTTACTGCTTCGGAGCACTGTTTCTCAAGCTTGCCTGAAGAATCACCTGTAGGGTTTGCTAGCAAAAAACAGGCTGCCTCCTTCCTCCTGATCTGCTAAATCAGAACCTTAGGAAGAGAGCTCGATAATCTAAATTGTAAACAAGCGTCTAGGACCCCTGGAAAGTCGGTGTAAATGCGCACTTGTTGGCCATTGGGGTCCATAGCTTTCAACTCCTTCTCAAAGGGCTCAGTATCTCCAGAACTTTCAAGTGAGTTGGAGCCCTAAGGTCTCGGCCCATCATTGTTCATGAACTGTGTGATGGGGTCGTCCGTTTCCTCCTGGGTTGAATTAAATAACCTCTCACTTCCCCACAGCCCTACTCACCTTGCGCATGCAAACGTTCTGTTTGAGAGCCTCCTTCTTTTTGTTCCGGGCTTCTCTGTCTTATTGGCGGTATCCATTCTTTTCCTCACTGCTTCCTTTGCAGGAGAAACTAAGGAAGGGAGAGAATTTCACAGCCCGGACCCTTCCAGAGAGGGCAGGGCTGGGAGGGAACTTTGGGGGTGCTATTAGAATGGCAGAAGTGAATACTCAAATATTTCGGCCATTCTGGTGGCTTGAACCTCAGTGGATGTTCATGTGGTGGGCTAAAGGGGGTGAGAATAGGGCTTCTCAGATATCCGTTTGCCAGTCCAGAGCAGGGGGGCAAGAGAGCTCCCCTTCTTGGATGCCACTTTCCCGTCTATATCTGGCAAGAGGTGGGAGTGTGAGGGAGGAGTGTGAGGGTTGAGTCAGGGCTAGGTCCAAGCAGTGTCCCTGTAATTGGTTTATGACCAATCAAGTGCATTGACCTACCACTGTTGGCTATTTTGAGTTATAAATGGTTTTTATTTCCCCTGCTGGAATTGGGGGTTCGGGCTGTATAGAATGACCTGGTTTGTATCACAGGAGCCTTTGGGACTTTGACAGATTTCACCATTTCAGAAACACACAGCTTTCTCCCTCCACCCCACTGGCCATAAAAGCAGCCTTTGAATTTACAGAACAAAGAGCATGTCTTTAAAGGGCAGCATGCCCTAAAAGGGAGGAAAGGAAGTAAGAGAGCCCATCCTCTTTTCTGAGGCCATTGTCTCCAGACGAGCCACAAAACTGAATCCCTGGGAAAATCTTGTATTGATTCTCAGTGCACCGGAGATCTCCCTAGGATCTGAAATTCCTGACAGAAGATAATGAACTTGTTCCCCTGCTTGGAGCCCGAGGCTGAGTTGCTTCGTTTCCGTGGCTGGAGGAGATAAGAGTAGTCGCCTTACCAACCAAGAGTGAGATTTTCGCCAGGGCGCGGGGCTCCTGACCATACGGTATATAGGTGAATCTCCGTTCATGGAAGCTGTACATACGCAGATTGGACCCAGATGGCGAATGGGAGGTAGTTACAGTATTGAAAGAGCCCCTGTCTTATGAAAAGTTTTTCTTTTCATAGCACCATCTCCGGCGTATCTGAATGTTTCTTTGGGGATCAAGGATTACTTGATTCAAAATAAAGAAGTAAAAGCTAAGCCTGGAGGCCTCTCGTTGAAGCATTTGGGTCTCCCACAGTTCTAAGTTATTGTCCAGAGTGGCCGTGTTTGTTTCCCCGGTTGTTTTTGAAAAATTTTATTTCTCTTTATTTCTTTTTTACTGTGGTAGGAGAGCCAACATAAAATTTACCATTTTAATGATTTTTTATTTTTTATTTTTTATTTTTTTTGGGGGGGGGAGTGCAAGTGAGCAAGGAGCAGAGAGAGAGGGGGGAGAGAGGGAATCCCACGCAGCCTCCACACTGACAGTGCTTGAGTTAACCCGAGGCGGGGCTCGGACTCACCAACCGTGAGATTATGACCAGAGCCAAAGTCAGATGCTTGAGGGACTGAGCCACCCAGGCGCCCCAGTGATCTTTAAGTGCAGTTCCAGTGCGGCGGTATGTTCTCCAGCCTTCACTACCATTGCTTCACAGGTTCTTAATCAGGGATTATAGTGGCTGGAAGGCACCATAAAAGCCGTGTGATCCAACTTTCCCATTGCAGAGAAGAGGGAATCAGGCTCACAGAGAGGCAGGGCCCAGGCCCAGGGTCATAGAGCAGGTTACTGGCAAGGTCGTAGCTTGGTGCATTTCCTAGTAACCACACCGATAGGCCCCGGGCAGGTGGCCTCCTTTACCCAACTGATAGCAGAATCAGGGATTGGCATACATAATTTAGGATGCTTGCTGACTTTTTTAAAATCAAGTAAGCAATCAATTGTTATGATTTAGAGCCAGAAGGCCCTTCAGACGCCCATCTAGTCCAGATTCCTAATTTAAAATATTGGCTCTATTTGCTATTTCTAAATCCAAATTGAACGACAAAAAAGATGCTAACATTCTAATTTTTAAAATCTGGGCAAATGCTCTCCTCTGAATTCTCTCTTCCAACGACTCCATGGCATCCATGGTTGAAACCAGGTCCTTTGTGGGTGGCTGTTATTAATAAGCTTTCCTTGGGATGTTTACAGTAACTACTGTGACCTAAATAAGATTGCTTGTATTGTTTTTCCCCCACGAAGGCAAGAACATTTTTAAAAAGCATGTTGATCTCCTCTCATTGGACTTACCGTGACCAAAAGAACTGAGGCATTGCATTTTTTTTTTTTTTGTATTTATGCATTAAATGAAGAAACTTGCATTAGAAGGAATAGAGTATTTCTATACAAGTTAAACATTTGGGGCCTTTGTATACTGTAACCACTTTTTCTTAGAGTAGAGGTTCAGGACACTCTTCCAAGTATCATTATAGCATGTTCCTTTTTTAGTATTTTATTTCCAGTTGTGGTGAAATACACATAACATAGAATTTACCATCTTGACAACCATTTTAAAGCCTAAGGTTCAGCGCTGTTAAGTATATTGACATTGTTGTGCAGCCTGTCTCTGGAACTTTCTCATCTCGCAAAACTGAAACTCTGTACTCATTAAACAACACCCCCCACCCCCAACCCTTCCCCCAGCCCCTGGCAGCTGGGGCTTTCTGGTTCTAAGAGTTTGACTAGATACCTCATATTAGCGGAGTCATACAGTGTTTGTCTTTTTGGGGCTGGCTTATTTCACTTGACATAATGTCCTCAAGGTTCGTCCATGTGGTAGTGTGTGTGCGTCAGAATTTCCTTCCTTTTAAAAGGCTGGATGTTTCAATGCATGTTGTATTAGGGCTCTCCAGAGAAACCGAACCTACCTGTCTACATCTATATATGTAGATAGATAGATAGATAAAGATATATATGAGTATTTTTAAAAATTTTTTTAACGTTTATTTATTGTTGAGAGATGGAGAGACACAGAGCATTAGCAGGGGAGGGGTAGAGAGAGGGGGAGACACAGAATCCGAAGCAGGCTCTGAGCTGTCGGCACAGAGCCCGACGCGGGGCTCGAACTCACAAACTGCAAGATCGTGACCTGAGCCGCAGTCGGTTGCTCAACCAACTGAACCACCCAGGCGCCCCATATAAGAGAGTATTTATGACAGGAATTGGCTCACGTGGTTACTGAGGCTGAGAAGTCCCATGCTTTGCTGTCTGCAAGCTAGAGAACTGGGAAAGCCGGTGTCATAACTCAGTCCAAGTATGAAGGTGTGGGAACCAGGGGGAAGCCAATGGCGTAACTCCCAGTCTAAGGCCGAAAGCCCGAGGGAGGGGGCTGGCGGAAGTCCCAGAGTTGAAAGGCCTAAGAACTTGGAGCTCCAATATCTTGAGGGCAGGAGAGAGGTCAGGCATCCCAGCTCGAGAGGAGATAGGGAGAAATTGCCCTCCCCATACCTTTTTGTTCTAGCGGGAGCTCTCAACGTGGTGGATGATGCCTGCCCACGTTAGCGAGGGCCATCTTCTTTGCTTGGTCTATTGACTCAAATGGTAATATCCTCCAGAAAACACCATCACAGGCACACCCAGAAATAATGTTTTGCCAGCTCTCTGGGCATCCCTTAGCCCAGTCAGGATGATGCACAAAAGTAACCATCACATATGTGTATACCACGTTTTCTTTATCCAGTCAGCTATTAATGGGCATTGGGGTTGTTTCCAGCTTTTGGTTTTGTGAACAATGCTGCTGTGAACGTGAGTGTTGATTCTTTTATTTTGTTAGTTGATGGGTGAAGTTGTCTTGACATATTCAGTTTGGGGGGTGCCTGGGTGGCTCAGTCGGTTAAGCGTCCGACTTCAGCTCAGGTCATGATTTCATGATTTCATGATTTCATGGGTTCAAGCCCCACGTCGGGCTCTGTGCCGACAGCTCAGAGCCTGGAGCCTGCTTCGGATCCTGTGTCTCCCTGTCTTTCTGCCCCTCCTCTGCTCACGTTATGTCTCTCTCTCTCTCTCTCTCTCTCAAGAATAAATCAACATTAAAAAAATTTTAAAAATTTAACATACTCAGTTTGTCTCTTCAGTCTTTAATCCTAGGTCATCAAGGTAACATGGTGAGTATAGAGAAGGAAGAGCCCAAACCCTCAGGGACCCAGAGAATTGAGGTCTTAATGCAATGATGTGCAGGTTTGAGAACAATGAGAAGAGTGAATAGGGCTTTTCTTGGTCCTCTTAGGTCTATTTATTGTTTATTGTGTTTTCTTGTACAGTGATTTTTTTTTTGTAGAAATAATTTAGTTCCTCTGTGATAGCCTCCAGACCCTTCACCCCTGCATTTGGAGTGGATTGTGTCTTCCTGCGCCCTTTGCAATTTGTTTCCATTTCCCTTTTGCTTTGTATGTCTCTCCCACTATACTGTAAACTTCCTGATGCTATCATTTGTCTCCGGATTCCCCGTCCCTGGGACAGAGCCTGGCCTGCAAAGCAAATGCAATAAATGCTGGTTTGAATAGAAATTTGACTCATTCTGTCATTTGGAAAAGTTTAACTTCCTAGTTGGTCTTGGAACAATTTGACATTTTTATTTGTTTTCTCTGCTTCTTTTATGTGTGAGACGTGGCTTATGTTCAGGAGCACAAATTAGGTTTAAATATATGGCAATTAAGTTCTTTTCTCAATCCTTTTTGGGGAATGGGAGAAACACTTGCTGAGTACTTGGCATCAGATAGGGGAAATAGCCAAGCCCGGACTTCAGTTTTGATTTGTGTAGGCCCCTCTGGTCACCATCGCTGTGCACTCTCCCTCCTCCCAGCCACCTCTGAAGACGGTGTGCGCAGGTGTGGTGTGAACCTTTGTGTTGTGCAGCTAGTGCTGTGAGCGCCGTATTTGTATCAGGGCACGGATTTCCCACGACACCTATTGGCTCCTCAGCCTTGGCTTTCATGCCCCCGCCCCCCACCTTCTGAACGCTTCCTAGCTTCCTAACATCTTTGTACGTTTCCAGAAATAGAAATCTCCCAAAGCGGACTCCGCTTTCTTACAAAGCCCCTAACGGTGTTTTATATGTTCTGTTTCCCGTCGGTGGGCAGAGAGTGTGCAGATGCGTTTACCTCAGGTGATAGGCAACGCTTTAGAAACACACGCCTGGGAACCTGGACACCGTTCATTCAAAGAGCACGAGCCATATGGCAGGCTCGGTGCCAGGCACCCGAGAAACCGATGAGGAAGAGAATCCCTGTTCGGCTCGCGCGGGGCTGATGGCAGGAGAAATAGACAAGGTAGTAGTACCCGGAGCGGGTCGATGGAGAGTTCGGGGAGCTCGCGGGAAAGGGAACTCACCTCGTTCGGCTGGGAGTCGCGGTGGGAACCTTAACCCGGCACCCGAAGATGGGTAAGGGTTTGCCAGTTGATGAGAAGGTGGAAACGTGTCCCGGACGGTGGGAGCGGCACGCGCAGAGCACGCAGGTTACCTACGCACCCGAAGGAGGCTGAGTATTCGAGAGGAGCAAGCCACTGTGGTCCCAAGGGCTGCGCTTGCGTGTGCTGAATTGTGCCACTCTCACGTCAGCGGACTTTCCATTGATTCCAGTATTTAAGCAGGAATACCAAAAATACCAGTTCTCCATGCAGGTTCCCTCATTGGAAGCAATATGGGAAGAGACAAGCTACTCGGAATTGAAGCAGGTTCAGTGATAAGGTAATAATGTACATGTGTTAAAAGTAGCTTTTTTTTAACGTTGATTTTTGAGAGAGAGAGAGAGAGAGAGAGAGAGAGACAGAGACAGAGACAGAGCACAAGTGGGGGAGGGGCAGAGAGAGAGGGAGACACAGAATCCGAAGCAGGCTCCAGGCTCTGAGCTGTCAGCACAGAGCCCTGCCTGGGGCTCGAACTCACGAACCGCGAGATCACGACCTGAGCCGAAGTCGGACGCTTCACCGACCGAGCCACCCGGGTGCCCCAGTAATGTACATGTTTAAATGCCAGCTGGGAGCAGAACCATGGGACACGATCTTCTTCAGTGAACAAAACTCATTAGATTTTAAGTGGAATCCTGCTTGTTGCTGATGTTCCTTTTTTTCACTGCTAGGACCAAAAAGACTCCTTAAGTCGAATTGATATTTTACAGATAATATCATTCTCGAGAGCTTGGGGTACAGTCAGGCAGGACACAACTCATTTCTGACTCCAGGTTACATCTGTCGGTTCTCATCTTTTTTTTTTTTTTTAAGTTTATTTATTTATTTGGAGAGAGACAGAGACAGTGGGAGTGGGAGAGGGGCAGAGAGAGCGAAGTAGAGAATCCCAGGCAGGCTCCACACTGTCAGCATGGAGTCTGATGCGGGGGCTCGAACTCACGAACCCGTGAGATCATGTCCCGAGCCATAACCAAGAGCCCGATGCTTAACCGACTGAGCCACCCAGGCGCCCCTGTTGTCTCTCATCTTTGACTTTAGCAGTGGCATGGAAGTAAATGTGCTTTCACAAATGTTGCCCAGACGCTGCCACATAGAACTTTCAGGACGGTTCCATTCCTATCACTTGTTCGTGCACTGAACACGTCTTGGGCACCAGCTCCATGTCAGGCTTGATTCCAGCTGCCAATGACACAGAGGCAAACAAACCATAGATGGTCCCCGCTCTCACGGGGCTCACAGTCTAGTGGGCAGGTCAGATAAGGAAATAGTCTGTTGGGATAAACACAGTGTGAGCCCTGCGGTAATAGAAGCTTAGGACCCTGTGTGAGGCCACAGGAGGGCAGGGAACTCAGCTCTGAAGGGTCCGGGGAGGCTTCCGGAGGGAAGGGTATTTAACTGAGATCAGAAAAGTGAGTTCAGAGCTGGGCAAGCAAAGAGGAGGGGGAAGAGCATTTCTAGCATTTCCATAACACCACATTTGAAGACAAATGTGAGGAGTAGAAGGAAGAAGGAGCAAGGGAGAAGGAGAGAGATTGCAAATATAAGTCTAATTGTGGATAATTGAATCGCACTCGTTGTGATTGGAGACGCATGAGGCACGCCTCTGGTAGGCAGGGGCCGCCGCACCTGGGCATTGAGGGCTTTGTCAGGGTGAGGGGCTTGAATTTCATGTTACGTGCATTTGGGAAGCCTTTAGAGGGGGTTGTACGGTGGGGAGCCCCGTGCTCTGGTGTCCATTTTACAAAGTCCTGTGTAGCAGGAATGAAGGTCAGCGTCTTCAGATTTGAGCGCACAGTTCAGGGGTTGGAGGATATTGAGTTCAATGCTAGTAATCACAGGAGTGGCGCGTTTATATCTCAATTAAGGGGGAGAGAAGAGCCGAGAATCATGACCATCATGTTTCTGGAACTCCGTTCCACCTCTAGCATTTACACGCCGTGTGACCCGGCAGTACCTCCTCTCCTCTCCGCGTCTCCTTCTATGCATCTCCCAAGTCGCCCCGGTGTGATGGCAGACGGTTTCATTGCAGAAATGAATATTAGGAGATATTAGGGTTATTATCATACCGGGGTGACTTAGGAGATTATCATTGGTGACTGATAATAACTCTGGTATCAGTCGCTTCTAAAGGATGCAACAGATCCTCAGTAAGTGTTGGTCAAACAAATGAAGTGACATGAGCCAGTCACCCCTCATATTTTACAGAAGTACCTTTCTTGGTTAGGTACATATAAGCATATGCAGCCTCCCTTATCCAGAGCTCACTGCTGGGAATATTATTTGTCAACGAGGGCTCAACCAGTCAAAAGTGGAACTCGAACCTTCAGTGAGTGTCTTACAACGGTCCTCATACTGGGGAACTCAGGTTTTGTGTCCCCCTTTGCTGTTATCTTGCCTTTATTTAGTGCAAGAGAAAATCACTTAAGAGGTTTACGTCGATATTCGCGTCTGCAAATATAGATGACCGTGCCGGATTCTGACTTGTGTTTTAAGGGGTGCTAGCGTTTATAATAGACCGTTCTCCCAAGAACTTAAGGGTGGTTGTCACCGAGGGTGGGCTAAGGCAGAGAGTAGAAGCCCTGGGGCTCTTTTCCAGACAACAGACTGCCGTGGAGGTGTGGGCTGGATACGCACAGCGGCTACTGCTGTCTGGGGGGAATCCCTCTGCTCGCTCCAGGGGAGAGGCCTGGCCGTGCACAGTCCTGTGCAGGGTGGGTCTTTTCTTGTTTCCGGAACACCAACTATAAAAGCCCACGGTACCCCTGGGAAGAGCCCAATCCCAGTTAGGGGGAAATGTACAAGGATTGGTATTGCAATTAACGGAGGCTAGATTTTTAAGGGCAATGCCAGCTTCCTCTTCTACCATTCAGAAGACACCAATCCCCGGCTGCAATGATTCCAAAGCTGCCCTTACTTTATTACGCGCGAGCATGTATAGCAGCATGAACTTCTAGCTCGCAAAATTGTATAGATTTCAGGGATTTTGTGATGTTGCTGCAATGCGTAAATACATACCTTTAAAAGTTTTCTCATTGCTTTTAGAAAGTAGTCACTGCTAGGATGCTTGGCCAAATATTGCAATGTGCTCAGAATATGCTCTCCTTGGAGGTCGCCCGAGGTTGGCCCCTGTGGGATTAGTGGATTCTGTTATCATTGAGTCTATTTTATTTTGTTTTTAATTTATTTTTTAATTTTAGGGAGAGAGAGTGGGGAAGAGGGAGAGAGAGAGACAGAGAGAGACAGAGAGACAGAGAGAATCTTAAGTAGACTCCACACTCAGTGTGGAGCCCGGTGTGGGGCTCGATCCCATGACCCGGGGATTGTGACCTGAGCCAAAGTCAGGAGTCGGAAGCTCGACCCACCCGGCCACCCAGGCACCCCCCATGGGGTCTGTTTTAATGAGTTGCACTCTGATGCCAAACAAAGTTAATACAGGTACTGCCTAGGGCTGGTTTCATCTGTGCGTGAGCTAGAACTAAATGGTTTGTATTTGAGGCTATAGGATAGTGGAAGTTGTCCTGATCAGGAATAGGCATTTGAGTGCTTTCTAACTGAAGAAGATAGTCATGTTAAGACAGAAGTGCATAACTAAATACGAACTGGAAAAGGTCGTTCATTCTGAAATTAGACAGAGCTCTTCTGGGAAAATTTGATTTCAATGTTGAATACAAGGCTTAAAAAATTGTCTTTTAAGTTTATTTATTTATTTTGAGAGAGGCAGAGAGAGCACGAGCAGGGGAAGGGCAGAGAGAGGGGGAGAGTTGAAAGTAGGCATCAGGCTATCAGCACAGAGCCCGACACAGGGCTCGAGTGCACGAAACCCTGAGCCGAAATCAAGAGTTGAGCACTCAACTGACTGAGCCACCCAGGCGCCCCAAGGATTTTTTCATATAACATTCCTTCAACTAATCTTTATTGAATATCTACTACGTGCCAGGCACTATTCTACATCTACTGATACAGCAATGAATAGCACTAAGATCCCCATCTTCCCGAGCTTACGTTTGTGTGTGTGTGTGTGTGTGTGTATGTGGGTGGCATACGATGAAGCAAAATATATAGGTAAAAAGATACGTTATCTGCCTACAAGTGTTACAGAGAAAAATAGGTCTAAGACAGTGTGGTAGCGGCGGTCATGGGCCGCGGTGTCGTGCATGTGGTCAGAGATGGACTCACCAAGATGGCATTTGAGCAAAAACCCGAGAGACAGCTGTGGGGATATCTGGGGAAAGCGCATTGCCAACTTTTGCACGTTGCCTGGGGGAAAAAAAGCGTCCGAGAATTAAAAATGTATTACCCAGAAGTCAGGCAGTCAGAGCGTTGTTTTTTTTTTTTTAAAGCGAACAAGAGTGAAGTCGTCCTTTCTGCATTCCTGTGTAAATTGTGCAAGGCAGAATTTCAAATGCAGTCTACAGTTATTTGAATCTTAAAAAATGCAGTTTTTTTTATTGCATTCCCTGAAATTTGTGTATATGCGTACACATAACATTTGCATGTACTAAATTGGTCTGTACCCATGTATGCACCTGCTTCGGTGTTGAAAACCGCTCGCCGATTTGCAAACGCAAGCATGCCAGATTTTCATTTATGCGAAAGAAAGCATGAACCATTCTGATATCTCGGAAGGATGAGCATCTCCCTGGTATGGGAGTTTCAGTTTGAGCTACTTTGGACCATTTGCCTTCTGAAACGAGGAGGGAGCATCGGTTTAGGTAGATGAGCTTGTCCTGAGGACGTGAAAGGTGCAGGTGAATGCAGTGTTGAGCAGTGAGTGAGTCAAAGCCATGGGGAGGAGAGGTTCTTGTTCAGTATTTGTTGTGGATTAAGCCTAGAATTAGTAGATGCGGGTTCTTTTTCTCTCTCAACAGTGCTGTGCTTAACCCTTGCCGCTTGCACGTGGATAAGGTGGGAAGGCCCACTAGGTATGGAAATGCAGAGTTGATTGTATGCTGGGGAGACCACAGACCCAAAGTGAACAACATGGCCTCCCTTGGACAGGATCTGGGCATGTGATGCTTTCTCTTTCTACAACCTGCCTGCTTCTTCAGTGCAAACAGCTGGAGTGTTGGAGTGGATGGGCCACATCCACAGATAGGTAGTTGGGTTGGAGCCACAGATAGACCTTCCCCTCTTGTCTTCACTTAAGTGCTCATTTGTTATATAAAGATTTGAATGAGCTGGGGGTGGGGAGGAGGGAATTGTGTGTATTTGTGGAAAGAGGACAGGAACAGGGTGCCCTTGGGTGAGCCTTTCTGTTTCAGTGGGTCTCAGTATCATGAACCTATATGATGAGAGAAATAAATATGTATATGAAATATATATACTTCCATCTTATCTATATCTTATATCTTCCATCTTATCTATATCTTATATCTTATTATATATATGTGTATATATATGTGTGTGTGTATATATACATAGATATGTATATCTCTGTATATATGCACACACACATATATGTATATATATACGTATATATACACATAGATATGTATATATACGTATATATATACATATCTATGTGTATATATACGTGTATATATACATATATATATATATATATATATATATATATATATATATATATATTTAGAGAGAGAGCACACATGCACGAGCAGGGGAGAGGGGCAGAGGGAGAGAGAGAGCATCTTAAGAGCTCTCTTAAGAGCTGATCAAGAGCAGGCTCCATGATCAGCACAGAGCCCGACATGGGGCTCGATCCCACGACCCTGTGATCATGTCCTGAGCCAAAATCAAGAGTCAGCCGCTAAACCGAGGGAGCCACCCAGCACCCCATGAGAGGAATATTTTTAAGCACTTACCAAACTTGTTGGAGAATACAGTGAGATATGGCATGTGAAAGCACTTGGCATAGCATTATCCAGGTAAGGGGACTTTTACAAATGAATAGACGTGCTTTTCCAGAAGGCCCGTATTGGTGGAAAATTGTTACAAATGACACATGGCCTTTTATCAGGAAATTCCCCCAAATTCGCATTATTCACATTTGAATTTACATGTTGGTTCCTAAGATTTCATCACTTAGGTAATTTCCTTTTTCATACCTTCCCCACCCCACGCGAAGGGAACAAGTGGACAATTTACTATTGACAAATAAGGATAATGTACTGTGCAAGCGACAGGCCGAATCAGCAGGAGAACTTGCATTTCTGCTGCCTTGCTGTCATTCAGTGATGGAAATAGTGTAGAACGTTTAATACTCTATGTCCTAGAACAGTACACAATTTCGAAGAAGCAACCTTATGACCCTTCAATTGATTTAACATAAAAGACTGATGGTCCCATTGAAGTTCAAAGATTGGAAGGTTTTCAGTTTCAAAAATTTTCACTTTCAAATATTTAAAATATTTAGGATATGCCTTATGGTGTCCCCTTTTGGGCTTTACCCTTTGATATATTAAAAAAAAAATTTTAAGTGTTTGTTTCTTAGAGGGGGGGGCATGAGTGGGGGAGAGGTAGAGAGAGACAGGGGGACAGAGGATCCAAAGCAGGCTCTGTGCTGACAGCAGAGAACCTGATGTGGGGCTCGAACCCACTCGAGGTCATGACCTGAGCCAAAATCGGACGCTGAACCAACTGAGCCACCCGGGCGCCCCATGTACCCTTTGCTGTTTAAGCGAATGTACCCCTGAGCCTGCTCACTAATGTCGTTTTCGCTGTGTGGAGCTTCAGCATCTCGTTAACAAAGAGACAGTATGGTGTAGTGGTTAAGCACGCAGTTCGTGCCTTAGTTTTCCCATCTATAGAATGGGAATAACAACAGTGCCTACCTCAGTGGGTTGCCGTGTGGATTAAATCAGTTACCGTATATGATACTTAGAACAGGGTCAGACACACAGTGCACATCGTATAAGCGTTTGCTAGTAGAGTTATCACTGAAGCCCTCATTGCCAAGATTATCGGCCCAGAGGATGTCTGTCTAAAGCCAAAGTCCGGGGTCTGTTAGAGAGGGAAAGGGGGCTGGTAAAGCAATTCTGTTCAGTGAATGACCAATAGTAGCTGCCACAAATGTTCTTCTCTACTTCCTCCACCTGGCAAAGCCCCTTCAAGTCTCTTCAAGGCCCGCTTCAAACATCCACCCTCCTTAACTTCCCCACCCTTGTCCCTAAACCTGGTGGATAATTCTTCCTGTAATCTCAACACTTTATCTGGATTACCTGGATTTCCTGGATTTCCTGGATTACCTCACTTAGCGCACAGCATTATATTAGGTGCTTGTGGGTCTGTCTCCCTCACTAGACTGTGGGCTCCTTGTGGGCAGGGGCAGGTATAATTCAGGCACAGTGCTTTGGCACACAGTAGGTACTCAGTTGGTGCTTGTGGGATAGCAGAATATCGCTGGGCAGGAGATTCCTCTTTCAGCGCCGACCTTCCTGGTGGTCACTGCCTTCCCCACAAGACTGGACTAGAGCCAGCCCCAGGGAGGCTCGATTCACTGCCTGGCCAGAGGCCTGCACTCTGCAGTGGGCAGCCGGGCAGCCGGAAGAGGTAGTCATCGCAGCCGAGGTGGGCGGTGGCGATTGCTCGGGCAGAAGGGAAAACAAGAGGCAGTTACAGGACAGTAAGGACATCTCTACCTTTCTGGGGTGGGGGGGGGGCCGGGGGGTACTGCCCTCTCTGGACGTCACTCCAGCTAGACTGAGCGTCTCGAGGGCAGGGCCACTTCTACAGATCGGTAAGGCCTGGTCTTTGTCCCCAAAGACTTTGCTTTGGTCTCAGAAGGGGTCACACCTGAAAGGGCAGCGAGCAACTTGGAAGGATATGAACGGTGACGCTGAGGTGTCTGCTTTGTGCCTGTGCCAGGTGTTCAGAGGGGGCATGCTGAGGACGGGTGAACCAGAGAGGACCGTGAAAAGGAGGGACTCTTTGGACGGCAGCAGTAAGGGGAGCGGAAAGTGCAGTCCAGGTGGCGGCAGTGGGGAGACAGGAATGTGCGTAAAACGATCATGGGTGTGAACGACGTGCCCGGCCTGGCAGCATCATTCACTCATTCATTCATTCATTCTTTAGGCGAAATTTACTTGATCAACGACGTTGAGCCATGTCCTGTGCTGGCTGCTTGGGAACAGAGATGCAGGGGACGTGGCTCCTGCTCTTGGTGCTGTGGGAACGCACAGGGGCTGTCTTTCTTCACTTATCACTCATTCTTGCCTTCATCATACACCAAATGTGTGTGTCATTTGAGTCTCAGTGCAGGATATTGGGCAGACAGAAATAAATCAGATCCATGCTCTAGGCAGATGCATCTACTGAAACCTGTGATCGGCCGTTGGCTATTTGCAAAATGCTTTTTCACGCGCGAGGCAGGCCTGATCCTGTGGGGTTGTTCCCATTGTCATCCCCATCTGGCAGATTGGAAAACTAAGGCCCAGAGCAGTTAAGCGATTTGCCTGTGATCATGCCGCTAAGAAGCATCTGAGCTGGGACTCGAACCCAGTTCTTCCGTACGTCCTGGAATCATAAGACTACCCGACTCAGGAGCACATGAGCGGAAATAAAGCTTAAAATTGATCGTCTGTGGAAACAGATGCATCTCTGAAGGGGAAAATTTGCTGTCCACTCAGGGAAAGTTAAGGAAAGTTTGAAGACCTGTCACGGGAGGGTAACAGAAGTACAAAAAAGAAGAAGGGACCACATCTGGGTACATCGCTTCCCCATTCCACGGTGAGATCCTCACCTTGGATTTGCCATGATCTGTGGTACATTCTGTGCTGTTGTTTTTGGGCTAGGAGCTCGGATGCAGTTGTGGAATCCTTCCAGACTGGCTCCTGAAGACTGAGGCAGTCTTAATATTTGGAGAGGACTTTGATTAAAAACTGAGCACTTACCAGACACGAGCCATTCCCATGTCAGAATTCTTCCCCTTCATATCACTCTTGGGGTTGTTGTGATCTCTTCCTTTCCCGAGGAAGCAGTGGGAGGCAGCTGGCAGATGAATCGATTGGCATCATGGAATATTGACCGTAGAGTGAAATGTTCCATAAAGTAAAACTATTGTTAAAAAGTCACTTGTGGTACCTCACCACCTGCAAGTGTCAGTTTTTGATCTTGGCTGGCTTGTAATTTATAAATGCATCTGTGTTTTAGAGAGTACGTGAGTGGGGAAGAGGGGAAGAGAGAGAGAGAGAGAGAGAGAGAGAGAGAGAGAATGAGAGAATCTTAAGCAGACTTCATGCTCAGCACATAGCCTGACACGGGGCTCGATCCCACGACCGTGGGCTGAATCAAGAGTTGGATGCTCACATGACTGAGCCACCCAGGCACCCCATAAATACAGTTTTTTAAAAGAAAGACTTTGTTAGGTAGGGTGATCTCTCTTTCTCTCCTTTTCTGGCTTTTTTCCTTCCGTTCCTTCCTTTCTCCTTTCTTTTGCTGAGTCCATAATTTTCAGATAAGGAAGGAGATCTAAAAAGGGTCTAGAACACTGATGTGCCGTTTAATCCCTTACTCTCTCTTGCAATCAGAAGGTAAAGTAGGGAGAAAAGAATGAAAGAAAGAAAGAACTTGACTGTGATGACAGACCTCACGCCAAAATTATGATTATAGACCTGACACCCGAATTGTACAGATTGGGGACCACCCGTTCTTTACAGCCCTTAGACATAGAGCTGACAGTTGAGAAATTCTGTCTCCGGCAATCACATTCCCGGCCTGCCCTGCCTCGAGAGCTTCATGGGGAGTGTCCAACTTTGCGGGAGTGCGACACTTCCTCATGTGACACGGTGTTGTGAAGTGTGAACTTATTGCTCGAGGTTGGGACGGGATGGGATCGTTGCTGAAGGTGTTTTTAAAGTACGGCAACACACAGCTCCTGGAAATGCTTGCTGTCACTTGATCTTTAGAACAATCGGATGAGCTAGGTGGGGCAGGTGGGTTTGTTTGTTGGTTCCATTGTATGGATGGGACAGTTGGGATCCCGGGGAAGTTAAATTGCTGGTCCACGCTCCGAGAGATAGCCAGTGGCCGAGCCAGGACTAGCCCTTCTGATTTCTGGTAGGACACCATAACGCGTCCGAACCCTTTTCTTGCCGAGCAGACGGTTCTTGAGTCGTGTTGAGTTCGTCAGAGCACCGCCTGTCATGTGTCTTGACACCATTATTCACTGGTGCTTGTAAACTGCCTTAGATTGTAATTAACTTTTTAAATTGGTTGATATTTTGTGTCTCTGTCTTAGTCCGTTCCAGCTGCCACGACACAATGCCGCAGACCGGGTGGCTTGTAAAAACAGATGTTTCCATGGCATGCTTTTGGAGGCTGGGACTCTAAGATCAGGGCACGGGCATGGTTGTGGGAGGGTCCTCTTCTGGGGGCCCCGGGGGCTCTCCGTGACTGCTTACCTTCATGACCTGATCCCTTCCCAAAGGCCCCACCTAAAACCGGCCCCTGCAACATTCAGTTATCGACACGTGGGCTTTGGGCGGGGGGACACAGGCATTCAGACCATCGCACTAACCATATTAGAAACTCTCTGAAGATTGGAGACAGGTGGGTTTTGCACAGCATTGGAATCCCCTGTGGTACCAGCCGCATAATATATGCTTGATGAATTCTTGTTGAATTCAACTGGGGGGATGGGCATATGTCTAACACAAATCTGAAAATTAAAGTGTCTTTTGGTTCTTGGCTCGGAAAAAAAAAAAACAACAAACCACGGGTAATAGAATCTGCAAGTCTCTTAGCCTAATCAGGTGTTATGTAAAATTTGTATCTTGATTTGAGAAAATCTGTGTCTGCCAGCAGATTCTGACTGTTGGAACGTGAATATACAGATTAATTTGTGGTTGCAGAGTTCTGGCGTTGGGCTCGTGGAAGGAATACTGTCTAAATCATCCTCAGAGCTTTCTGGTATCTGCCAATAGATAAAACAAATTGATCTCGTTTCTCCTTTAAAGATGTCTGTGTTCAGAGCTTTGTGAGGAGACCTCGGAAACCTACGATGGATCAAATGCCTGGTTTGTGCCAAGAGCCAAGAAAGAGGAAGGCAGGTTAGGCAAGGGCGGGGAACAGAGAGAGAGGAAGGAAGAAACGGAAAGTGTAAGTGATGTGAGCAGAGGTCTGGCATAAGCCTACGCTGGCAGCAGGAAACCAGGCCCTTGGGGGACCTGCCTGGGTGACTGTCTTCTCCCCACATGACCGGCTGGCCAGCGTTTGTGTGTTCCTTCACCAAGGCTGGCCTTCGAGCCCTGCTGCAGAACTAGCCAAAAAACTTTCCGATTAATCACATATAACTTTCTCTTCGAATTGGATTTGGGTCCTGATGTTAAGGAATAAAAAAATAACCACTTCAAATGTTTATGAAACTGTATGGGATTTTTACGGACCAGTGGGGAATGCACTACAAATAAAATAGAAACACAGAGTCACGTCTGAGTTTTTATGTTGGAATCTTGTCTTGACAAAGCTAATTTTAAACAACGATATTTATTGAGGACCCACTCGGGGCAAAACACAGTCCACGTATGCCTTTCGGTTTGCTTGTTTTTATTTTTTTCAGCAAGGAGACAGAACCAGTCGCACTGAAGTGATTTGAATGTTTATACAGGAAAATAATAGAACAATGCATATTCTTTACTCTTGAAAAGTTTATGAATCAGCTGCATGTCAAAGCAATATCATAATCACAATGCAGAGAAGATAATCCATTGTTTTCTTGTATAAAGTCATTAACATTCTAACGTATTCGTTCATTTGGAAATCACACATTGAAAAGAAAACCATTAGCACGCCTGATAAGGCCTTCCCACTCAGGAAGCTGTTGACTAAGGGGCATGCTGATTTCTTATTAGTGCCTTGTGTATTTTAGAAAAAGCATCAGATTTAGATATGACCCTCAATGTTTTTCATTTTACAAAATACAAGTCAGTATGGGTGGCCAAAAGGAGACAAGCAGGGAGACAAATGAGGCAGTAAAGCAGGGCTCCGATTGGGGTGGAGGGTCTGTTCACCCCCCAGATCTGCAGAGAGGAGATTCTAGTCCATGAGCGTACGGTAAGAGGTTGGATTAGAACCTCAGATCAGAAGGTATTTATAGGCCTTCCCCACCCCCCTTACTCCCTTGCACTTGTTTCCTTAACAAGCTCTTTCAGTATTCTTTGGGTACTCTGTTGTCCAACCTACGAGAAATTAGGCATCTAATAATAGTTTTCTTGAGGAAAAAGGAGCACAATCTAGAATTTGCATTTCACACATTCCTAATAAGGATTCTTCTTTTAAAAATAGCCCCGAGAATGGATCCTTATTCTTTCACGAAGCTTGCATTGGGCACCCACTGTCCGCTCTGGGGACACAGAGATGAATGGGACACATGTCCTGCTTGCCGGGAGCCCACAGTCTAGTAGGTCCCAGGGGCTGAGACCCACATAAAGACGCCAGCAAGGGCGTCTGGGAATTCAGGGGAGGAAATTGGTTCCTGCTCCGGGGACTCACGGAAGAGGGCAATCAGAGCTGGTCCTTGACAGCTGGCTTAGATCTGGATCCACAAAGAGGGGGGAAGGCAGAGGGAGCAGTCGCCGGCTTGCGAGGGCATGTGACGTGGGGGCTAACAGTGAGAAGTATAGCGCTTGGGAGAGGGAGTGGATGGGGACTCGGGTTACTAACGAAAGTTGAAGCTCGGTTGGTAAGGACAGCCTCGAATGTCAGGCCAACAGCGTCTTTTGGACTTTATTTATAGGCAGTGCTAAGACTCATCCAGAGGATTAGCTAGACGGCATTACAGACAGATATTAACAGCATATTACGGCAAGAAGCATGATACAAGCTGCCGAGGCGTGGAAGCTGTGGCACACTCAAGAAAGGCTTTACGTAAGGGACGATGCTCAGCTGGGTCTCGGAGGTGGGATAAGAAGTCTCCGGGGGATGAGGCGGGGAATAGCCTTCCAAGCAGAAGGAATAGTACCTGCAAAGGCCCAGAGGTCTGTGAGAGTTGTCAGGCAGGGGACCGGTGGTTACTTTGGTATAGACGGTGTAGGGATATAGGAAGAGGGCAGGGGCCAGATCACAGCACGCCCGGCAGGCCTGGCTCAGCAGCTTGAACTTGAACTGGAAAGAGGCCCGATGAGACCTGTGCTTCAGGAACGGCGCTCCAGCTGAGGGAAGCAGGGCGTGTGAGCACAGATGAGAAAAGTTCGGCTTGCTGGGTGGCTTAGAGTCTGGGGTAGATGGGGACGATGGACTGAAAGGATTTAAGGGAATGGTTTTTATATGATTTGTTAATACTATAGTTTAAGGGGCGCCGGGGTGGCTCAGTCGGTGAAGCGCCTGACTCTTGGTTTCAGCTCAGGTCATGATCTCATGGTTCGCGAGTTCCAGCCCCACGTGGGGCTCTGTGCTAATAGGGTGGAGCCTGCTTGGGATTCGTTCTCTCTCCCTCTCTCTCTGCCCCTCCTCTGCTCTCTCTCTCAAAAAAGAAAATAAAATAAAACTTAAAAAAAATACTGTAGTTTTAGCAATAGGACCCTTTGTACAAAGGAAATCTTACATAAACTCTTTGGACGGTTTGGGCACCGAGAATGCCGGCTTATCTAGGGACAAATCAGCATGGTCTCTTTTAGACACTCTCTGTCCCTGGTGGCTCCCTGGTGGGTTATCTGGGGTCTCCTTTGATCCCCAGGTCATCGTAGATGCCAAGGCACGCTGAACGATATTTGGTGCTCGGATCAGGCTGAATTTGTGCAGGGGTTTTTGGAGCCCTGGGTAGACAGCAGGGTGAAAGCCGTACCTCGGCCAGAGGTCAGCAAAGGGGACCAGATGGTAGGGTCACGGCACAAAGGCGCCTGGCTCTTGGGGTGAGTGGGGCTGAAATCCAGACAGCGCCTGGCAGCCTGGCAAGGGCTTGGGCTCTTCCAGAGAGGATGCCTTTTTCTAATTCCCCAGGACATGTTATGCTCGAGGCCTGGATATTTGGGAAGACAGTAGGAAGAGGTAGGAAAAGCAGGAGGGAATTTAGGAGTGAAGCTGGATCCAAATCTCTGCCCCACCGCTTACTAGCTGTGTGACCTTGTAGAACTTTCCTTACCTCTTAGGGCATCGACTTCGTTATCGAGCAAACACAAATAATACTAGTATCTCCTTCAGAGGGGCTTTATGAAGATAATTTGTAGAAAGTGCTTCACACGGGGCCTGCCACATATTAAGTGTTGGATACATTTTGGCTATTGATATTCTTATATGTAATCAGAAGACTTTCCTCAATTACGCCAGTGGCTTCAGCCTTCATGCCTTGAGAAATTTCTCTTTACTAGGAAAGAACGCGTCTCAGCTCACCAATGTGAGCATCGTTTATTTTTAGTTATGTCCCATAAGGGGAATTCAAGGAATTAACACCAGCCCTGGTTTTTGAAAATTATTAGGAAGTGCTTCAGTTATAAAAATGGTATGAAGAATAATCTAGTGAACACAAATGTTACGCCACGAAATATTACGAATACAGTTGAAGCCCCTTGTGTATCCCTCGCTGATCATACTGCCCTCCCTCCTGCCTGGAAGTTACCAAGATTCTGAGTTTGGCATACTTCCGTGCATGTTTTTATGTTGTGATTCCATTTGGAACTATCCAGAAAGAATATATCATTTGTTTTTCATTATTTTTTACTTTATGTAGAAGACTTCTTACCGCATTTATTCTTTCGCAGCTCACTTTTTTCCTCTTGACATTTATCCAGCAGAGATATTAATACAGTATGTATTTGTTGTAGGGACGCCTGGGTGGCTCAGTTGGTTAAGCCTCCGACTGTTGATTTCGGCTCCGGTCACGATCTCACAAATATATATATATTTGTAGTACATGGGGATGTTGCAAACATTCTGTCTGTAGCATGGGGGTTAGGGCTTACCTTTTTATTGTAAAAGAGGAAGGGTATTTGAAATTGGCTTTCTGCGTGTTCTAGGCAGCAAGAAACTCAGATTTTGGAATTTTAGCTGATATACCTGCAGGCCAATCATAAGTCCAGTGTGCCAATGCCTGCACCTTACGAAACCTTGATTAGATGGCTTTTTTGATGAAACTTCCGGAATTTTGTTTCTACGGTGCTCGCCTGGATTTAGAGACTTGCTGTTTTGACCGTTAAGAATAACACCTCCGTAAAAAATAATATGAAAAGCAGCTCGGTTCACAAGTGGTTATAACGAAATGCGATGCATCTGTAAACTGTGCTGTCACATTTCGTTATTTGAGCATGAAATAGTATCTTACTTTTCCCTTTGAATTCCAGCACCTTATATTTGTGAAGTATGATGCTTCCTCATTAAGCATCGTCGTATAGTTTTCGAAGAGATCGCTATTTGGTTTTTTTCAACGTTTTTTTTTTTTTTTTTTTTTTTTTTGGACAGAGAGAGACAGAGCATAATTGGGGGAGGGTCAGAGAGAGAGGGAGACACAGAATCGGAAACAGGCTCCAGGCTCCGAGCCATCAGCCCAGAGCCTGACGCGGGGCTCGAACTCACGGACCGCGAGATCGTGACCTGGCTGAAGTCGGACGCCTAACCGACTGCGCCACCCAGGCGCCCCCCCGAGATCGCTATTTCTAAAGTCTGACAGCGCTGACATGCAGTATTTGCACTTTAGTGTTCGAGAGGCGATCTCTGTGCTGTTATTTAAAAAGCAGTAGATGGCACGGACAGTTTGACATTGATCCTCATTTTTGCTGCATGTTTACCTTCGGGACCAAACATGTGGCTGAGGAATGCAGATGTTGCATATGTGTTCTGAGATTGCCAGCTGGGACTCTAGAGACACTGGCGGTCAGAGTGTGCATTGCTATGTATAACACGTGGAAGGTCAGGGCCCCTGGAGGTTTTGACACCTGGCCGTGTGCTGTGGGATGGAACTCCTCTGGGAAACTGTTATTCCCCCGATCTTGAGTGAGGTGTCTTCCTTCTTGAGGTGTCGCCACCATTCATATCTCAGATATTGGTAATAGAAAGTTGCCCAGCGTGAGTGGAGATGATTGACATTGACTGAGCTTCTAATTTGCTATAATTAATGCAATGTTGATGTATTGGCTTGATGTCTGTGTGTATGCGTGTGTGCACGCACGAATGTAATTGCTGAGTTGACTTTTGCTTGTCTTCATCTCTATAATTAGAATATATTTTGGCCCAATGTTTAGATTAGACCTGCCGTTTTCCCATAAACATTTTACTATATGCCAGCTACTATGCCAAGTGCAAGGTGTATAGAGATTATTTTACCCTCGACGAGCTCATAATCTAGGAAGGGTGTGCACTTCGGCAGGTTCTTCATTTGAGTTCTGTGCAGTGTATTAGAGGAACCCAAGAGGAAGGGGATGTTAATTTATAAAGGGTAATTGCCCGAGGGAGGCTTCTCGGGGGGGGTGATGTTTGGCATGAATCTGAGTGGAAGAATAGGAATTTGCCAAATTGAAACGCAAGGAGAATACTACTTGCAAAGGCGCAGAAGCACAAGCATGTGTGGGGTAAGAGGGAGGCTGGAGATACAGGCACGGGACAGGTCCTAAACGACCCTTGTGTCATGCTAAGAGACTTGGACGTTGTCTCTTAGGTAGCGGGGCCTTGGGGGAGAGTTTTATGTGGGAAAGTGGCATGTTCAAATTGGGTTTTAGGAAGAGCTCGCTGGTGGCAGCCGAGATCGCGGTGGTGGAAGGCAGGGCCCCCCTATGATCTGGTCTGACGCCAAGAACCTGGGGCTAAGTCAGAACGACCTTGGTTTGAGTCCGCGCTCTCCCACTTACTAGCTGTGTGACCTTGGACAAACGATGTAACACGTCAGCTTCAGTTGCCCATCAGTGAGGTGGTGAGGACAGTTCCTCCCTTGCAGGGCCGTCGTCAGGACTAAATGATACCAGGCGCGTACCACCTGTATCACGTGCCTAGTATATGGTAGCTGCTCAGGAAATGCCACCTCCTTCCCTAGACGCTTCTGGTCTCTGCACTCCTACCCTTCAGATGATACCCAGAGTAGTCAGTCTGTTTCGCTCTGATGCTTTCCCAGCAGTGTCTGTCTGGGTCTTGTTCTCCTAAAATGGCTTTGTGGTGTTAACTTTATTTCACTTGGCTTTTGACTCCTCACTTGCATTTGACGTAAATAGCAGCTTAAGGACCTGTTACTTTTTCGTCACCTTCATTTACTGTGGCCTGTGAAGCTCAAAGGCGTTGCCTTGCGGACTGAAGGGTATCTTGCCTTGCCTTCGATTTTAAGTATGTTCCTCATGGCGATGCCCAGTGATATTTGTAGTCTGGACATTTGTTTGACGGCACTGTTCTTCCTGTAAAGTGCTGAATTTACCTAGGGGTGGATGCCCCATTGGGTCCAAACCGTACTCCCCGGTTTCCAAAAGACATAATGATTTACATGCTGTAAATACCCTGTAAGTTTCACTTCCACATTCCTTTTATCGAGTGTGAGCAGAGATCCGGCTCAGCATCATTCACCCGAGGGAAAACCACTGAAATTTTTGTTGAGTTTCTTTCCAGTGTTGAAGCGGGGATCGTGTGTGTTTCCCTCTATACTCCTTACATTTTTTCACCTGTCACGTTAACGTTTTCTGATGTGATTAAAACTTCCAAGGGTGTTTGTCATGACTGCGTACTGTCCAGTCATATGAGCGTATTACACTTTATCTGATCGTGCTTTTATTGTTGGGCGTTTTAGAAGTTTATAATTACGTACACGAGGGCTGTGACGAATGGCTTTATTAATCTTTGCGTTGTCAGTGAAGGTTTTCGAAGAAGGGCGTTGATATGATCCTGTTTCAGTTTAAGGACGATCATTCCGGAAAACCGAGATTCTTCTTGCCACCTGCTTACTGAATGGAGAAGAGGTGATGGGTGAGAAGGACTCCAGGCAGGAAAATGAACAGGAATTAGGATCCGTTGTTTGGCGAAGCATAGCATCAGAGTCTCTGTTTGGTAAAAGACGATTCAGAGTCTCGCGCCCTCTACTCCCCAACATCGCCGAGTAAGACCCCTGCGCATACTAAAGTTGGAGAGCCATTAGGCCTGTGGGTTGTCGGACTGAGGGCCTCAGTTTTCTGCTGGCTGCTGGCCGGAGACCACCTCAGTTCCTTGTCACATGGGCCTTCCCAATGTGGTTGCTTGCTTCCTCAAAGCCAGCAAGGGAGAGAGTCTCTTAGCAGGAGGGATGTCCACTCCAGTGCAGTGTGATCACGTACATGTAATCACGAACGTCCCGTCGCAAAGGCGGGGATTGTACGAGGGCAAGACACCAGGGGTCGGACCCCCACACGCCCCGTGAGAGGAGCGGGGGCGGGGATTCACACGTGACCTTGAAGGTACTTGTGGGCAAAGGTGGATTTATTGTGAATTTAAAGAAAGCCTCAGGGCCCTGTACTTGCTTGGCCCGTTACAAGGCCATAGGGCTAATTTGATAGCCATAATTTTGTATTCTTTCTTTTTTATTTTTTTATTTTTTTTTGAACGTGTATTTATTTTTGAGACAGAGAGACAGAGCATGAACGGGGGAGGGGCAGAGAGTGACGGAGACACAGAATCGGAAGCAGGCTCCAGGCTCTGAGCCATCAGCCCAGAGCCCGACGCGGGGCTCGAACTCACGGACCGCGAGATGGTGACCTGAGCTGAAGTCGGACGCTTAACCGACTGAGCCACCCAGGCGCCCCTGTATTCTCTTTCTAAAAAGACTCTCAAATTGTGGAAGCTTTAGGCCTCACAAAACGTAGATGTGCCCCTGCCGGTGGGAGATATCAGGTAGGCAGTTACCTTCTTGGGTCTGCAGCTTAGCAGAAAGGTCAGTCAGCGCTCACCCAGTGCACGGGTAGCCGATGACAGTCATGGGAAAGCTGTCCCTTACCACCAAGTGTAGCATGTCGCTGGAGCCCAGCTCCGGGTGATTTCTTGGGTCTTGTCGGAGAGGTCTTGGCTGCCCAGAGCTCACCGTGACCAACAGCCCCTAGCTGTGGCTTGCGTCACCTTGGTGTAGCAGCTGTTCCGAGGAGGTGGTCATTAGCAGGGGGACGTCCCTCCATCATTATCCCCAGAAGACTGTCCAGCATTCCTTGGGAGCTCACACTAAGCAGTGAAAAGAAAATCGAAGTCTCAGGCAAGCCTTTGCCACAGTTGTCTCTCCCTGCCTGTTAGGCACCATGTCTGCATCCCCAGGGCAAAGGTGCCTCTGGGCCCAGGTTCCCACGTGGTGGCCAAAGAGCCTTTGAAGGTTTCGGCATGTCTTTCTGCATCCAGGGCCTCACTGGTTCTTACCCCGGGATGGTGAGTCAGTCTCCCGAACATAAGTCAAGGAGGACAACCTAACGTGTCAAAGAAGTTGTGTCCCTGTACCTCCTGCCATCTGAGTGCTGGGGGATTTCTTTGCCTGAGGTGGGAGTTGAGGGGCTTTTCTTCTAGTTAGCTACTTGACCAGCACTGACCTGGCCGGGACCTCTGTGGAGACAGAGAGCTGGACCAGGCTTTCACGTGTCTCCAGCAGAGTCCCAACCTGTGAGTCCTGGGCCCCGAGGATGGTTGGGGGGGGGGGGGGTGACCTGAACGCTTCAGATGCTCTGCACAGCTAGGGTTAGCTCTAGACTAAACGATTAACATGCTCCGTACGCGCGCCCCTGGTTTTCGCGTGTGCGTGCTTATGGCCGTGATGGCAGGTGAAGGAATCCGACCGCTTGGTTTGAGAGTCTCCACCTAGAACACACGCACTGTGGGATGCGTGACAGTACTGGACAAATTGCTTAACTTCTCGGAGCCTCCGCGTTGCCGTCTGCAAAATGGGCCCAACCGTAATATGTACCTCACAAGGTTGTTGTCAGGCTTAAAGGGAGATATTCCAGAAAGGTGCTTAGAGCAGTGCCTGGTGCAAAGCATGTGCTGTATGTGCTAACCTTTGTTACCGCTGACATACACACGGAAAGAACTGCTCTAGTGCCTTCTGGCTGTTCCTGGTTCATGCGTCCTCAATCAAAAGACGCGAAAAGTACAGCTGCTGTCATGTCCTTGAGTCAACACAGAGCTGGGGGTGGGATCCAGGGCTCCTGACGATAGTCATGACATCTTTTTTGCTGTGGCAGTCCCTACCTTTTGTCTCTTAGAGCCTTCGCTTAATGAAAAAAAACAGAACTTCTTGTTGTTTTTGTTGTCGTTCAGGACCTCTTGCCATTTAGACCGCATTTTGATGCTGGGGACCTCTCTAACCGACAAGCAGCGATTGTCTGGGTGCTCTCCTCTCAGGTAGTAAGTGCAGGAGAGCCCCGGTTCATAACTGTTTCTTTCCGTGGTCGTGTTATATGTTCATCCAACCCGTTCCTGCCGATTTGGGGTTGGTCAACACATTGCTTTGTTGCTGCTCTTAAAATGGTGAGTGACTGCGTGCTTTGTGAGCAGCACAAAATGTTCTGAGTAGAAAACCTCATGGTAACTCTGAGTAGGGTGATGTTGAGCCCCCTCGTGCACGCCTGCACACATGCTTGCTTTCTGTATAGCCGGGACCCTGTTACTATCGGGACCCAAGGACCTGCCATCAGGACCCAAGGACGTGCCAGCCAGGGTTGGTCAAGGGGTATTAGGTCGTAGGTAAAACGAGAAGACCTTTCCTGGGTCTGTTTGTTTTTTTCCCCTCAAGATGGCACCCGTGTTAGTTCCCAAGGATTGATAGCAAAGTACCACAAATTTGGTAGCTGGAAACAACAGGAATTCATTCTCACAGTTCTGGAGGCTACACGTCGAGAATTCAAGGTGTCAGCGGGGCTGTGCTCCCTCCGAGGATTCTAAGGGGGACATCCTTCCTCACCTCTTCTAGCCTCTGGCATCGTTGGTAGCCCTGAGCACTCCAGTCTTGGCTCCCATCTTCCCAAGATGTGTGTGTGTGTGTGTGTGTGTGTGTGTCTCCTTTTCCTCTATGTCCAAATTTCTGTCTTCTTAGAAGGACGCCAGTCATTGGGTGTCCACCTTAATCCACCCCACGAATTCATCTTACCTTGTTTACATCTGCAAAGACTCTGTCCCCAAACAAGATCATGTTCACAGGTACTGAGATGTCTCGGGGCTGCTCTGACAGAATACCATCTAGTGGGTGGCCTAAGTAACGTTTATTTCTCATAGTTCTGGAGGCTGGAAGTCTGAGATCAGGGCACCATCATGGCTAGGTTCTTGATAAGGGCCCTCTTTCTGGTTTATCGATGGCCATCTTTTCACTGTATCCTCACATGGTGGAGAGGGAGTGAACTAGGGTCTCTCTAGGGTTCCCTAGAGGAACCTCCCTAGAGGTTCCCTTGTAAGGACACCACCACCATCACAGGGACTCCATTCCCATGAGCTCATCCCATCCAAATGACATCCAGATACCATCACATTGGGGATTAAAGCTTCAACATATCAATTTGGGGATGTTGCAAACATTCTGTCTGTAGCATGGGGGTTAGGGCTTAAACACATGTTTTTTGGGGGGGACACAGTTTGACCCACAACAGTAAGCATCCATCTTTCTTTCTTTCTTTCTTTCTTTCTTTCTTTCTTTCTTTCTTTCTTTCTTTCTTTCTTCCTTCCTTCCTTCCTTCCTTCCTTCCTTCCTTCCTTCCTTCCTCCTTCCTTCCTTCCTTCCTTCCTTCCTTCCTTCCTTCCTTCCTTCCTTCCTTCCTTCCTTCCTTCCTTCCTTTCTTTCTTTCTTTCTTTCTTTCTTTCTTTCTTTCTTTCTTTCTTTCTTTCTTTCTTTCTTTCTTTCTTTCTTTCTTTCTTCTCTGTCCCCTATTTCTTCTACTTAAAAAGAGGAAAGCTCCCCTCAACCCCAACTAGCTAATGGTACAGGAATAACTAGCTTTGTGAATTAGAATGAAAAGTCATAGACTGCTAGAGCAAGAGTAGAAACTACAAGATACGGTCCATTTCTTTTATTTTACCAACTGAGGCCTAGTGGGAGGAGAGTATTGGGTTAAGATCAGAAATCTGGTCAGGGGTAGAACCAGTCATCAAACTCCTCGGGTTTTCCAACTCCCAGGTCAGGTTTTTGTGTTTTGTGGTTTGTTTGGTTTTTTTTTTTTGCATTACCTCTTGATAAAGATGTTCACAGTTGTGGTTGACAACCTTCACGTGGCAACGGTGCGCCGAGGCAAATTCCTGTAAAACCAGAAATAGCTGGGGAAGTGGAAGGCAAACTTGGTCCTGCCAGTAAGTTGGAGTCCTTGGCTGTCTGTTGGGGAGGGGGGAATTGACAGCCAAAAGCCCTGCCGGGCTCCCAGATCTCTCTCTTCTACTCGTTTCAGTTCCACCCGTCGGTATTTTTATTGAGCTTTTCACCCGAACTGGGCCCTGGGGATTCACTGTTAAGAAGAGTAGCTACTGTCCCTGCCCTCACACAACTCGCAGTCCAGTGAGGGCTGAAACGGTGCTAGACTCGACTGTCCACTCATGTATCTCAGGGGCTGTCAGACGAGAAGGACCTGACAGGGGCACCCGGGTCAGCTGGGGGTGGGGGGAGCCGAGACCCAAAAGATGATTAGGAGTTATCGGGAAAAGGAAGAGTGGAGAAGGGTTGGAGGTGCGAGAGTGTTCCCGACGAAGGGAACGTGTGCTTGAGCGCTTGGAGGTGAGCAAAAAGAAGGCATGTTGGAAGAAGTGAATGGAATTCAGTTTGGGTGAAGCACAGGGTGTGTGTGTTGGCGGGGGGGGGGGGGGGGGCATCACCAACAGCTTTGTAGACTTTATTTCAGACATTTGGTTTTTTTCCCCTGAGGCAGTGGGAAGTCTTTTCAGGGGAGTCGGGGCGTGGAGGAAGCATTCCGGACGGGGACTCCAACCCCCAAATGAGGCCGAGCAGAGCTATCTTCTGAATAAAGAAGGCATCGGGATAGCTCCCTTCTGGGTAGAGCCACCTTTCCTGTCTTTTACTCTCCAGATAACGTCAGTTCAGAATTAGCTACAGCACCTGCCACAGGCCCTGGAGCTAGAGAGTTCCCTTTAGAGTGGAGTGCACGGGTTTCAGTCTGTGGTTCGGTTCTCGGTGTGTGTGTGTGTGTGTGTGTGTGCACCTTTCTGCTAGCCCACACTGGAACACTTAAAGCCTAGTACACATTGGCCTTGTTTTTTAGCTTAATTGCCTCGGTAATTGCCCCAGGGACTCTTTCGTCCTTTTGCAATAGTTCACTCTGAGCTTAGAGTTCCTCTGGATCTACTCTTACCTTCCTGCACAGGAGTCGAGCTGTGGTTTCCTCTTTGCCTGTCGATCTGAGCCTATGTGCTTTCCATCTCCAGGGAATTCTTCAAATTCAAGTATGCGGAGCACCCCCGCGTCTCCCAACCGTTCACGGGGTTGCAATTAGATCCTCTTGAGGCAACGGAGATGAGTTCACCGCCTTTGCAACCACTTAACGCTTCCCTAAAGTGCCCATGTAGCCACTTTTCCCCCTAAAGCCCCCTGTGAAATTTTAATATGGAGATACACTGTATTTCTCTTTATGTATTATGTGTATATCTGTGCTTCACACATAAAAACCATAAGGCTTACTTACGTTTCTGTAACATGCAGGATTGAGAATGACATTTTATTTTATTTATTTATTTTTTAAAGTTTATGTTTATTTCTTTTGAGAGAGCGAAAGCATGTGCATTCGGGGAGGGAGGGGCAGAGAGAGAGGGAGAGAGAATCCCAAGCAGGCTCCTCACTGTCTGTGCAGAGCCCGGCATGGCGCTCGATCTCATGATGCGTGAGATCATCGCCTGAGTTGAAATCAAGAGTCAGATGCTTAACCCAGGCGCCCCCAAGAATGACATTTAAAAAAATTTTTTTAAATGTTTAGTTTTGAGACAGAGAGAGACAGAGCATGAGCAGGGGAGGGGCAGAGAGAGAGGGAGACACAGAATCCGAAGCAGGCTCCAGGCTCTGAGCTGTCAGCACAGAGCAGGAGGCGGGGCTCGAACTCAAACCGTGAGATCATGACCTGAGCTGAAGTCGGACACTTAAATGACTGAGCCACCCCGGCGCCCCTAGAATGACATTTTAAAGATAAAAGTCAAGTTTAAGATAAAGAAGCTACTAACAATAAACATATTTGTTCATTTGTATTTGCAGAGTAACTTTTATTTACTTGAAAATTACAATGGGTTAGATTGCATATGCAGATTTCCAATTTATAGAAGTAGCAATGGGATGAATAATAATAATAGTAGCAATGGGATCAAATTGTAAAAATTCAAAACTGTTGTTTTTCTAGTGAAAGTAAATACATGGAAAAACCAAATTAACTTCTTTTTTTTAAAATTTTTTTAAAATTTTAAAAAAATTTTTTTAAAATTTTTAAATTTTTTATTTTTTTTTCAACGTTTTTTATTTATTTTTGGGACAGAGAGAGACAGAGCATGAACGGGGGAGGGGCAGAGAGAGAGGGAGACACAGAATCGGAAACAGGCTCTAGGCTCCGAGCCATCAGCCCAGAGCCCGACGCGGGGCTCGAACTCACGGACCGCGAGATCGTGACCTGGCTGAAGTCGGACGCTTAACCGACTGCGCCACCCAGGCGCCCCTTAATTTTTTTTTTAATGTTTATTTATTTTTGAGACAGAGAGAGACAGAGCATGAATGGGGGAGGGGCAGAGAGAGAGGGAGACACAGAATTGGAAGCAGGCTCCAGGCTCTGAGCCATCAGCCCAGAGCCCGACGCGGGGCTCGAACTCATGAACCGTGAGATCGTGACCTGAGCTGAAGTCAGACGCTCAACTGACTGAGCCACCCAGGCGCCCCCCAAATTAACTTCTTAAAAACACTTCTAGTGCACTGGTAACTATTGCTTGACCTGGGAAAATAACTTCTAGTTTAATTAGCTGCTAGATATTTATTCAGATCCTACTTACACTTTCTTTGCAGTTGATGTAATTAATGATGGTTGAATGATATTTTTAGAATTAAATAGTGTCATAAAATATAAATTGAGGACCAAATGTAAATAACATTCCCAAGGCAGCCAATGGCAGCTAATAGGCATACACATGTGACCACTTGTCATATAATTTCTAGGATGAACACTCAATCCAAAGAAGTTCTTCCAGTCAAGCTGTGTGTTGGTCATAGTTTTGTAGGACTGATCTTGGATGCGTTTTTTGGATCATCCATAATTCATTGTCAATGCTGTTCCTATGATGGCTAGGAGAATCCAACAGGAGAAACTAAATTCTATGCACAAGATTTTGGTAGGTGGGGTGAGGTCTCGAGGACCACAAACCATTGTAATATGTAAGGTTTTCTTGCTTCCCTCCCCAGGAAACAATTTTCACCTTCTCAGAGCCTTTGTGGCCTCCAAAAGGCTGCACGGTGTATCTGACTATATCCTCTTAGGAGTCTTTTTTTAAAAATATTAAATATAATTTATTGTCAAATTGGTTTCCCGACAACACCCAGTGCTCATCCCAACAGGTGCCCTCCTGCATGCCCATCACCACTTTCCCCTCCCTCCCACCCCCCCATCAACCCTCACGTTGTTCTCAGTATCCAAGAGTCTCTTATGGTTTGCCTCCTTCCCTATCTGTAACTTTTTTTTCCCCTTCCCCTCCCCCATGGTCTTCTGTTAAGTTTCTCAGGATCCACATAGGAGTGAAAACATATGATGTCTGTCTTTCTCTGCTTGACTTATTTCACTTAGAATAATACCCTCCAGTTCCATCCACGTTGCTACAAATGGCCAGATTTCATTCTTTCTCATTGCCGAGTAGTATTCCATTGTGTATATAAACCACATCTTCTCTATCCATTCGTCAGTTGGTGGACATTTAGGCTCTTTCCGCAATTTGGCTATTGTTGAAAGTGCTGCTCTAAACATTGGGGTACAAGTGCCCCTATGCATCAGCAAGGAGTCTTTTTTTAAAAACAATTTTAATGTTTATTTATTTTTGAGAGAGATAAACAGAGTGCAAGCAGGGGAGGGGCAGAGAGAGAGGGGGACACAGAATCTGAAGCAGGCTTCAGGCTCTGAGCTGGCAGCACAGAGCCCGATTTGGGGCTCAAACCCACCGACCACAAGATCATGACCTGAGCCCAAGTCACACACCCAACTGACTGAGCCACCCAGGTGCCCCAGGAGTCTTTTTTTAAGTTTATTTATTTATTTTAAGAGGGAGAGATTGCACACGTGAGAGAGCGGGGAAAGGGCAAAGAGAGAGAGAGTCCCATGTAGGCTCTGCACTGTCGGCAGAGAACCAGATACGGGGCTTGGTCTCACAAACCATGAGATCATGACCTGAGCCAGGATCACGAGCTAGACACTTAACCGACTAAGGCACCCAGGTACCTGTCCTCTTCGGAGTCTTAATTCCCTAACATTTAGGGCCCAGGAGAGCTGGATATTAAAAGGATATGGGGCAGAAGACGAGAAAAGATTCAGGGCATGAACCATTGGTCTGGGAGGGCAGCGCAGGTAGGGTACTGAAACAGGGGGACTCCACCTCCTTCACGGGCAGATGAGGACGGGATCCAACAGGAACCCAGAGGATGCACCGTTTGCTAAGAATCCCAAGCCACCACCTCCAGACAAAGGCTTCTTTCCCACTTCACCTCATCTACCTGAGCCCAAGGGAGGAAGTGACTGGATAGCTGAGTTTGACTGTTTGCCCCTTACATACCTAAGTAGTTTTAAGGTGGAAAGCTTGAGTGGATACCTTTCTGAAATGTACTCAGTCACCACTTGAAGCAAATACTGCTGAATATAACTTAGCTTTTATTGGAGGCTTAAAATCTTCCCAAGAGGAATCAGTTCTTGAGGTACCAGGAGCAATTTGTCTAGCAAACAGTCTGAGACCACTCTGGGTTCTTGGGCTGATGTTTCTGAGTTTCGTTTTTGTTTGTGTCTCCTTCCCTGGCAGGCCAGTAACTGTCACTTTGAGTTGTTGTGAGTGGCCTACTGGTAGCACTCTTTCTCCTCCCTGACATTTGATGGTTCTCAGATGTTCTCATGGCCGTCAGTCGCCAATCCTGTAAGAACTTTGTATAACGTAGGAGAAGGGAAGGTCTCAGTGAGGAGCTGTCCTGAGTTCTGGATTGGCAAAACGTGTAAGTTAGGGTTGTGCTGGATAAGCAAGCGATCGGTGTAATGTCTTCTCAGAAGAGCTTCTAGAAAGTATACATATGAAGAAGCTTGTGTCAACGGGCCGTTCAAGACTACTTTTGAGAGAGTTTAGCCTTGAATCAGGGGCTGCAAGTTCCCAATTCCTAAAAAAGGTAACCCCTGGGAGAGCTAGGTTGTTCTGTATGTGGTCATATGTACCTGCTCAAGTCATCTAATCAAGTAGCACTATCCGATGGTGTTTTTAAGAAGTGCTAATTAACGTTTGGTTGGGAAAATGTAATTACTTGAATGGGGATTTTTGATCCAGACACTCAGCTATTCTTAGGACATCTTAAACTTAAACACACTTTTCTTTCACTGAACACACTAAGACATAACGTTCGTAGCCCCTGTATGTGTGAGCACTTTAAATTTTCAGCATTTGTAAAGATCGAGTCCTTGTGTATTGACCTTGAGTCTGTTTAACAAAGTATTCTCAGGGTAACACAGTACGTGGTCCCTCTTGATGTCAATTCCATGGTTCTAGTTTAATTTTTAAACCTTTAATCTTATGTGTTACACCAGTATATATTACGTAGATAGGTCTTGAAATGGAAAACCTTTGAAATGGTTCAAAGTAATGATGCATTAAGTATCACAGTTTGAAGACGGCAGTGAAAACATCCGGAAAGAATAGAGGAAGAGTAAAGAAAGGAAGACAGACAGAGAGAGAAAACGAATCCTCAAGGGGAGTAATAGGGTTTTGCAAATACATTGCCGCATCACCAAGACTGACAGCCGAAAAGGTCAAGGCCATTTGAACATTGCAGGAGATGAAGTCCAGGTTGCCTTTGAGAAGTAACGCTGTTCTTGAGTTACTCAAAATTGTTCTAAAGGGGGACAAAAGGGAATCGCAGCAGGACTTGCGGCCCGCTACCTCATGGTCTGACAGATTCTTGTGCTCTGGGCAAGGGGGTCAGCACCCTAGGGGAACTGTCCCCATGAATGTCAGAATACTTTCTAGGCATCCAAGAGTCTGGGGGCTGGCAAGCCCTGTTGTGAACTGATGGCCAAACTGCCATTAGGTACACGCTCGTTACTGCCAACAGTTCAATTACGGGTCCCCCAATGTGGGTGTGGTTGAACCTTCCCGGCCTTTCAGTGGTAAAGATGGACAAGCCATATTTATTTGTTTCTGTCTTTCAACAGATTTTTGTGGTGCTTTACTGTACTATTTCCTGCTTTGTTTTAACCAGTGGCCACTGACATTAGAGAGCCTGTTTGCATTGAAGCATTCTGGATCGGAGCTGATTTGGGAAGGCATGTTTAGGGTAATTGTATCCAGAGTCATTTTTCCCCCTTTTATTCATTCGAGAAAAGCTGGCCTTTAGGATTTATTGTGCAGCCTGCATACACGAGACCTATTCTCTCACTGGGAAATTCTATCCTTCTTGCTGAGAAATTTTGGCATGAAATTATGGTCCCTAAGTATGAGGAGGGGATTCCTGGATAGCATTTGAATAGGCAGGTGTGTACTCTGTATGGGACTGACCAGGGTGGGGTGGGATGGGGTGAGGGAATAAGGAAACAGGGAGCCAGAGCAGTTGTGGGAGGGAGGTAGGAGCTGAGAAGGAAAAACAGGCCACCGTTGTTTTCACTTCCACCAGCCTCTCACGTTTTGCAAGTAAGCGTGTCAGTAGAAAGCCTTCCGCAAGCCCAGGGCGTCCTCCTGTGACCGGAGGCACTTGGCTGCTTTTCTGCATTTGCAGAAGGACGGGAGGATGTTTACAAGAGCTGGGTACCTACCGTGTGCCAGGCGCTTCCACACGTGCTCTGTGTATTCTCCCTAGAATTTGCGTCTAATCAGAACCTCAGAAGGGGACTTTGTTTAGAAATAGAATCCTTGCAGATGTCCCCAAGTTAAGGTGAAGGTCATACAGCATTAGGGTGGGCCCTTTGTTCAGTGACAGGTGTCTTCAGAAGGGAAATGATTGGAGATCCACAGAGACCTACAGGGCCGTGTGAACATGGGCACAGAGACTGGAGTTCCGCAGCTACAGGGCAAGGAACCCTACAGATTGCTGGAAACCACCAGAAGCTCAAAGAAGCCTGAAGTGCCTTGGGAGGAAGCAAGGCCCTGCTGGCGCCTTGATCTCAGACTTCTGGCCTCCAGGAGAGAGAGAGAGAGAGAGAGAGAGAGAGAGAGAGAATTTCTCTTGTTATGTCAGCCCTAGGAAACTAAGACACCCTGTAAATAAGGACTTCGGACCACCGGTGTGGGTAGATCCTCTCCGGTGCCTTTTGTAGACTGAGGAGCGGAGTCTGATTCGGGATGTTCTGCCTGGCTTGCAGCACAGATATTGCGTGAGCACCTGTGACGGGCCGGGCACTTGGAGGGTTGCAGGTGGCCAAGTGTGGCCCTTGCCCCCAGGAAGCTCCCTGAGTGTGTATATGGAGTCATGACCACTTCTTCTGGGTTGGGGTGGGGGCCAGAAACGGAGACCGATATTCCTCAGAGACCTCGTGACCCTAGGCTGTTAGTCCTGGGCTGCCTTCATTTGCCTCTAGGCTTCTGTGATGCCCCCCTCCCCCCTTTTTTGGGTGTCTCTTCTTGATTCAAAGAAGATGGATGGCAGATGAGCCAGTCTGAGGAAATCCTGATGGAGACGTGCCCCCTCTGCCCGCTGCTCTCACCTGATTCTTTCCTCACCCACAAGAATTGCGACGACAGCTTAATTTTCCTTGGAGAGGGTGTTGGGATCGAGGAACGTTTCTCAGGCTCGGGACGTCTGATGTGGATTTTGAGGACTTTCTCTAGTGGGAGAAGGGAGGGAGGCCCAGGATGGAGGCCTCAGTGGGGAAGGCATTTCAGGCCGAGGAAGGGGTGGGAAGAAAGGGGCCGGGCCGGCTGGGTGCCAGTACCGCGCCGCTGGCGTGTCGGTCGTGTGGCCTTGCGGGGTGGAGGGAGAGGAGGAAGAAAGGGAGGTTGACGCCGTGAGGAACCGTTGTGTTTTTTTCCTGTGTTTAACGGCCTAATGGAAATAAAGTATAATTGACGGGAAACAAACAGCATGTATTGTCACATGTGCGGTTTCGATGTGTGTGTGCACCTTGAAACCATCCCCACAGTCAAGATAGGGAGTCTGTGAAGTCCTGCGTTTTCTAATCACCTACCTGTGTAAGACGGACATGTCTTGTCGTGGCGTCAGCTATAACAACCTGCCTTGACGAATCGCATGCAGAAGCAGGTAGGAAAATCCGGCTGTCCTCTATTAGACCAGACGTTCCAGAGATTTGCAAAATGACAGATCCTTGGTACTCTTGCCTGCGTTTCTGGTTGCTTTGGCAAATAGGGCTATTTTCGGTGAAGCGTGGTTGTTTTTCACACAGAGTGGCATTTATGTCACCACGCAATTTTATTATTTACGTTAACGCGTAGTTAGTCGGTTTATAATGGCTCACTTTAAACGCATCAGTACCTGAATAGTTTATAAACTTTCGGGTTTAATTTCTTTTTTAAGTGAAAAAAATGGTCAAGTTTGTTTGTTTGTTTGTTTGTTTATTTTGAGAGAGATGGAGACAGAGCGAGTGTGGGAGGAGCAGAGAGAGGGGCTCAAACCCACGAACTGGGAGATCGTGACCTGAGTTGGAACCAAGAGTCGGGTGCTTGACCGACTGAGCCACCCAGGTGCCCCATAATTTCTTTTTTTTTTTTTTTTTTTTTTTTAAGTTTTTAAGGTATCTATTCATTTAAGTCATTTCTACACCCAGCATGGGGCTGGAACTCACGACCCTGAGATCAAGAGTCACACGCTCTTCTGTCTGAGCCCACCAGGTGCCCCTCAGTTTTAATTTCTACTACGATAAATATTGACAGATATAACCCACGTAAACAGAAACCCTCTGGGATCCTCAGTTATTTTTGGTTTCAAGAAATTGTCCTTTTTCCCCCTGCCCCCTCTCAGTTCTTGTTAAGGTTCTAAAATCAGAACTTTTGAGGATTGCTGGCTATAGAGGGCTTTGAATGGTGTGCTAAGGTTTGTGGGATTTTTACTTATTTTATTTTATTTTTTTACCTAAGTGGTGCAGATGTATTGAAGATCTTTCGAGCAAGGGAGTGACAGGCTCCACCTTGGTTTTAGAAGGATGCCTCTGGCAGCATAGAGAAGGGGGAAGACTGCGAGGATCCGGGCATAAAAGAAGGAGCACCTGCCAGAGGGGCGGGGCCGTGGGGGCTGGCCGGAAGTGCTCTGCCTTGAAGGGTCGTCAGGACAGAAGGTACAATCCCGGGACGTTGTTCTCAGAGGATGCGGAAGTGAACTGGCCCCCCAGAGAGGGGAGGACCTCAGGTAGTCCTTCAGAGGAAAGCAGCTTCTTGTCTCCAAGGTTTCTGGCTGGACTGTGACAGCCTTTCCGAACTGGTAGGCCTGTTACTTGGACATGAGTAATGTGGCACCAGCAGCCAGACTAGCAAATACATATGCAAACATAAATGTGCTTAACGACCCCGGCTCCCTTATCAGAATCTTCATAGCACGGATCTCAGAGGCAAGAAGGCCCCCATCGGCCTTTTCGTCTCCTGGCTCCCTTGTCTTGTTCGTCCGGCTTATCAAACTTAGGGGGAAGGTAGTGTTGGCATTGCTGCGTCCTACCTTTGGCAGTGTGTTGTTACCACATTTTTATGTCGACTGGCCTTCGATTGCTCTCCAAATGCTCGTTCTTCTTTCCACTGAAGGAAGCGTAACAGGGCCTCTACTTGCCAATATCTCTTTAGCCGTTAGCCTTTAGTTCTGTGTGGATGATGGCAGCCCCCAGCACCATGATGAAAATAAGTAACGTTTTGATGAGCGCGCGTTCTGTTCTTTTCATAGATTACTGCATTTAATTCTCAGCAGACCCATGAAAATGAGGGAGGCATTATTTTGGTTCCTTGGTACATATGAAGAGGAAATCAGGGCTCACAGTGGTATCACCATGTGCCCGAAGCCCTGTGGCTTGCGAGTTGCCAAATCCTCTTTCTCACCCTCTGTCCTATACCTAAAAGCCAAAAATCACTTCTTTCCCCAAACCGCTAAGAATCAGTGGCAGATTTTGAAGATCCGTGCACTTCACGAAAGTTTTCTTGGAGAGAGGACTACGGTTATTCTCTGGAAGTTTACACCTTGTCTATTTTTATCGTGTGCCGTTCCATTTATGACGCTTTTATGTGGTGGTGTTTTTCTCTTCCCCTTTCTGTTAGCTGCCAGTTTTATCTAGAGAACCTACAGCTGATTGTCTGCTCCAGTTTCGCAGATACGCGACAACTGAACTATCGACAGTAAACATCTCTGTCATCGCTTGCAGCTTCGACAAAAAAAAAAAAAAAAAAAGAGGTGGTGAAGCACATTTATCATAACTGCGTTGTGGGTACTATCTGTCTTCATAGTCAGGTGACAGATACACTCACGAAGAGCCGGTGTTTGCGGCACCGATTTCTGTGTCACAGAAGGAATGCGGTGGTCTCGCTTAGCCTGTGCCCTCCTCAGCAGAGCCTGTACCTTGAGTGCTTGAGCCCTGCAAAGGCTCAGGTTGGCCTGCGCTCCCGGGACCTCGTGTTTGTGGCTCTCAGACTAATCACCGTGTCGGTCCCAGGGCGCACTAAACCCGGGACCTCGCATCTACAGAAGCAAACACGGTTGGCGTTGCATTATCAGGCACCTGCTTTTCGCTGTCAGTTCACAGATAGTTACTGAGCACCTACTGTGTACGTATCAGGCACCAGCACACCGAATAAGATGGGGATGATCTCCATTTTCGTGGCTCATTAGGGGAAACAGAACACCAAGGAGCTAAAGAGAAATACGTAAGAGATGTGGGGAAAGGCTGCAGAGAAGACGCACAAGACTGAGAGAGCCGCCCCAGTCTAGGGAGTCTGAGAAGGCTTCCCCAAGAAAGTGACCTTGCAGCTGGCTTGGGAAGGCTGTGGTGGGGTTCATCTCCGATGAGAAGGGAGGAGAGCATTGCCGGGGGAGGGCTCAGCAGATGGGAAGGCCCGTCAGTGGAGGAAACAGCAGCGTGGTAGAGAAAGGAGGTCCAGCAGGGCTGGGGCAGGAGAGGGGAAGGAGGGTGGCCGGAGGTGATGCTGGCTTTGCACTTGTTTCCATGGCAGTGGGAAGTCATTAAAGGAGTGCCAGCCTGGGGTCACGTGGCCCGATTTGCATTTACCTGTGGAAAAGGCCAGTGCGGTTACTATTCGTTCCACAGATGATTAATGAGCATATACTACATTCCAGGTTTTGTCCTGGGTTCTGGGCATAAGTCAGAGAAAAAAACAGAAGTAGCGAGTCCCTGCCCTTGTGGGATTTACGTGCGTGTGTTGGGGGTGGTGGTGGGGCTGGTAAAAAAAAAAAAAAGCAGCAAGTACATATAGAAGGGCAGTCGTGGTCCAGAACTGCGGGGTGGCAGAAAGGGTGCCGATTTACACAGAGAGATGGACGACCTCAAGCAGAGGGCGGCGTTTCTGCAAAGGCCTGAAGGGAGGGACAGAAGGCATGAGGGAAAAGAGTGTTCTAGACGGACAAGAGCAAGGTAAACAGGTCCTAAGGAGGGAAGATAATGGGGGTGCTCAAGGCCCCGTGACAAATCCAGTGTGGCTGGAATGGACTGAGCCAGGCAGGGTGGTGGGAGTCGAAATCCCCAAGGCAGTAGGGCCCCGGATGGTGGAAAGTCTTGCTGGCTGGCGTTAGGATTTCAGCTTTCCCGCTCGGCGAGAGGAAAGCCATCAGAGGAATGAGGAGAGGTGCGTGATCGCTTGACCAGGTCAGTCTGATTGCTGCCCTGGCCTCCCCGTCGTGGAAAGAAGGAGATGACCCCTTGGGCCAGGGATTTGGGTGGGTAGGAGGCTAGGTCAGAATGACTCAGTACAGAACTGATTTGTATAAGGGGAAGGAGGGAAGTGGGGAGACCCGGGAGCAGGGTGCTGCATGAGACTGGGAGAGAGCCAAGGTGTTCTGGCCCTGAATGGGGCCGCCGGGGATGGAGCGGGGCGGGCAGGTCTGAAAGAGAGTTAGAGTGCAGAGCTGACCTCAGGACTTGCTGCTGGGTGGGGAGTGGGGAGGGGTGAGACTCCCGGATTTCTCATTGCAGCCCCTGGATGATGTCATTTACTGGAAGCACTCACTAGACACAGAGCAGTGAGTGAGGTGGGGAATGATTCCAGTTTCGATTGGGGTTAAGTTGGAGATACCTGTGAAAACCTGAAAGGGGAGAAGAAGAGTAGCTCATTGGATGGGCAAGTCTGGATTTCAGATGCCTGACCCGCTCTGGAAACGTGGATTTGGAGGTTGACTGTGCGGAAGATACGAATGCGCCATTAAGCCATGGATTATGGATGAGCTTGTACAAGACTAGAGGGTCCGGAGGAAAGGGCATGACCCAAGTTGAGGAACACTATTTTTTTTAAAGTTTGGAGGAGTCAGGGGCGCCTGCGTGGCTCAGTCGGTTAAGCGTGCGACTCTTGATTTCGGCTCAGGTCACGATCTCGCGGTTCGTGAGTTCGAGCCCCGCATCGGGCCCTGCGCTGCCAGCTCAGAGCCTGCTTGGGATTCTCTCTCCCTCTCTCTCTGCCCCTCCCCTGCTCGTGGGCGCTCTCTCTCCCTCTCTCAAAATAAATAAATAAAACTAAAAAAAAAAAAGTTGGAAGAGTAAAATCAGTAAGACAGATAGAAACGGAATGTCCGTGGGAGTGGAAGGAAAATCAGAGTGATGTTCTTCACGGAAGCCAGGTGTTTCAAGGAGGAGGGATTGGTCAACAGCCTCACTCCTGTTGTTCCAGTGCCTTTGTACATGCTGTTCCTAGTACATTGACCCCCTCCCCCAGCCTGCTGTGCATATTTCTCCCACATTGTGCCCTATTTTACCTCTTGGGCCTAGGGACCGGTATAGTGCCTGGCATGTAGTCCCACTTAAGTGTTTGTTGAGAAAATGAATTGGTGAATCTGTAGAGGGCCCACGGCCATGACGGGTCTCACTGCATTTAGGTTGCCTCTTTCATTAAGGTGCACGCAGATCATTTTCAGAGGAGCAGAACGACCAATTTCTCCCCCTTCCAATCACCGTTGTACACTTCTGGAAGCCTGAGCGTTCTTAGCACCTTTAATTGGCTACCCTCCTTTGTTTAGTCTACTTCTCAGGCCTGGAAGGGATTGGACAGTTTATTGAATACGCTCTTTAAAAACTATGCTAACATTTTGGGGTGATTTCAGCGATCTGACCATTCTCCACTGTCTCTGTATGCACACCCGGGCACATAGCTCATGCCCATTTTTGTGGATTCCTGGGTGTTTCTTACAGTTCTTTGTAGGCAGTGAGGCGCTCAGTAAATCTTTACCCACCTTGCGTGGTGGGATGGTGACGGCTCTATATTCATTAGTACCAAAGGCAATTTCATATGCACAAGCTCCAAATCTGGAACCAGAAGACCTAGGTCGGGGTCTGCTGTCTGCCTCCTAAGCAGCTCGATGTGGACCAGTCACTTGACATCCGTGAAACTCCGTGTCAGCTCTCTAATCAGCAGTGAGGGGATCAGGCCTCAGTCAGAAGGCTGCTGGGAGGCTCCAGGGAGGTCGTGCACGTGAAAGTGCTTTGGAACCTGGAAATCGGTCCCCTGTGGAAAGGGTGCTTATTATTGGAACCCCAGCCAGAGCATTCTGAGGCCTGAGGAGACAGGACCCTTACCGAGTGCACTTGGTCTGTATGAAGGGAGGTGTTCTTAGGAAAATGGATGGTGGGCCGCGGGTCACAGACCTTTTCCTTGGGCCCAGTGCGCACCTCCTGTGACCAGACCGTTTTATGCTTAGTGCAGAAAGAGCCCCTGGGTTGGGAGGGGCTGCTGTCCTTCTCCTTCAGCTGGCCTTCTCGACTTCCACACTGGCTCTTCTAAGGCAGCGAGCGATGTGGGTAGTGACTTGGGTTTTGTGGTCGAGTCGAAGCGGGTTTGAATTGCAGCTTTGCAACTTAGTGGGTGTTGGGGCTTGAGAAACCTACTTAACCCCTCTAAGCCTCAGTTTGCTCATCTACAATGTGGGGCTGGCAGGACCCCCTACCTCACAGGGCTATTATGAGGAATAAAAGAAATGATGCATGTAATGTGCTCAGTGAGTGCTTAATAAATGCTGGTTGCCCCTGTCATTATTGTTGCTTTCGATTCCAGTGGTTCCTTTCAACTTTGCATCGACAAAGGACAGTCCCCAGAGTCAATCTTGGGAGAAGAGAGCAAGGACACTTCCACTTTTGAACCCTTATCTGTGACATAGTCTTCAAGGCCAGTGACTAGAACTCGTTCATCTCTGTATTCCCAAGGCCCAGGCTAGCGCTCTGGCCAGAGCAGGCGCTGAATACAAGGCAAAGAACTTGAACTAGAACCGGATGCGTACAGGTTGCTTCACAGTGGTTTTGAAAGGGTTTTCCTAAACACGCACACGCATCCCAGCTCGGTAGGTGAGTCATTGGATGGCGCTTGGCCTGCTGTTGTAGGCCTCAGAGTTGGCTCTGTCCGCGGATATGAGGGTTGTGTTTTTGTGAGGAGACTGGCAAAGCTGAATGAATGTTCCTGAAGTATGGCCTGCTTTGGCTGCAGCCAGCTCCCCACCGCTGGGCCGGGTCCCAGGTGGACGCCTCTGGTGGGTTTCTGCCTGCTCAGCCTGACAGGCACTGCTCTCTTCCTGCCCTACTCCACTCGCTGCTGCTTGTATAATCCCCACCGCGTAGGCAGCTGTGGGGAAAGCACAAAAGGCATGAGGTCTGGACCAGGCAGCCAGAGGATCAGGTCCTAATCTTGGCATCTTCCCGGCCGTGTTGTTTAATCTCTCGGTCAGTTTCGGGTCGACAGTGAGAATCGTGACGCTTCCGTGGTGGAGCGATTGTGAAAAGTCACGGGATTGCCGAGGGAAATTGACTACTTGTATGTCGGACATTTGTCCATTCTTCATACATGCCCTGAATGCCTCCTCCGGGCCAGGCTCACCGTGAGGTGTTCTAGATTATGCCAAGAAGAGGTAGCATAGCAAGCCTGACTGCTGTCCTTTGGAAGGCCTGCTTGCAAGGTTGGTTCCTGGCTAGCATCTGGTGATCTGAATTTCAGGAAGGTTGCCACCATTCCCTAAATGATAAGAGGGCTCACTGTGCCTAAACTGTTTGTACAAGCAGTGTTACTGATGCTGAATTTGGGGAGTCTGAATTGTTTTTAACTTTATTTTGAGAGAGACAGGGAGCACGAGTTGGGGAGGGGCAGAGAGAGAGGGGTGGGGAAGGGAGAATCCCAAGCTGATGTGGGGCTTGATCTCATGACTGGGAGATCACGACTGAGCTACCCAGGTACCCCTACAGAGTCTGAAATTTTGATAGGTGCTTGGCAGACTGCCTATGTGAGCATCCCCGTAGAAAAACCTGGGACCTGGGGCGCCTGGGTGGCTTGGTCGGTTAAGCGTCCGACTTCAGCTCAGGTCATGATCTCACGGTCCGTGGGTTCGAGCCCCGCGTCGGGCTCTGTGCTGACAGCTCAGAGCCTGGAGCCTGTTTCAGATTCTGTGTGTCCCTCTCTCTGTGACCTCCCCCGTTCATGCTCTGTCTCTGTCTCAAAAATAAATAAACGTTAAAAAAAAAAATTTAAAAAAAACCCAAAAAAACCTGGGACCTTTAGTCTAATGAGCGTCCCTGGTAGACAACCCTTCACCTGAGTGCCCACCACTCGCCACTTGCGTGTGGTGTCCTCTGGACTTCGGCGCGTGTGCTTTTACCCTTTGCCGACTTTGCTTTGGATCCTTTTGTTGCAATAAATGATAGCTGTGAGTGCAACAATTTGTTGAGACCTGCGAGTCCTTCGAGCCGGTCTTTGAACCTGAGGTGGGGGGGGGGGGGGTCTTGGGGACCTCTGACACACGGATGTAGATGTAAATGTTAGGCACACTCTTTGCCCTCGGAAGACTCACACTGTTAGATACAAAATGTGTCACGTAAGTATTTAATGACAATATAGTGAGTGAGGTTAGTGCAGGGCACTGTGGTAGCCCTGAGGAGGGGCAGTGACTCTGGCCCCGGGGGCTAGAGAGCTTTCTGGAGGAGTTAACATGGGAGTTGAATCTTGAAGGGTGGTTAGAAGTTAGTTATGTGAAGCATGAGGAAAAGGCATTATACACCTTCAAAGTCCAACATGCTCTTCTAAATCACTTTAGATTTGATTCACCCCTTTCTTTAATAGTATCATTTAATGGCACTATGCTTGCTCATTCATCAAACCTGAGGTGAGGACTGTCTTAGACTATGCTGTGCTGTGTAGTGAATAAGCGGTCCAGGAGTGAATAAGAATGGCTCCTGCTGTCACGGCAGGTCTGGCAATTTATGGGTCGAGATGGTTGAGTTTGGAGGAAATCTTGATGCAAGGTGATGCACGTGATGATGAGAACACGTAAGCTCGCCTGGGGGTAGGCAAAGCCTTCTGTGAGAGGCAGTGTCGAGATGGAAGGCTAGGGAAGCTTCAGCTAACACGGGAGAGGAAACAGCATGTGCAAAGTCCCAGTGGCAAGACAGACCATGATGTCTCCTGAGAACAATTAGTTGTTCAGTGTATCTGGGGAGAGGCAGATGAAAGGGTGGTAGGCCGGAGCTATATTAAAATTTTTTGTAATGTTTATTTTTGAGAGAGAGAGAGAGAGAGAGAGACAGAGAGAGAGAGAAAGGGGGAGAGAGTGAGTGAGTCAGGGAGGGGCAGGGAGAGGGAGACACGGAATCCCAAGCAGGCTCCAGGCCCCAAGCTGTCAGCACAGAGCCCCGTGCGGGGCTCGGGCCCACAGTCTGTGAGATCATGACCTGAGCTGAAGTCGGGCGCTTAACCGACTGAGCCACCAAAGTGCCCCAGGCAGGAGCTATATTTTTACAGGTAGTAAGGTCAAGTGTAAGGAAATAGGTAGAAAGATGAAATGAGCTGTACTGAGGAATGGGAGAAAAACTGGAGCAGAACATCTAGAAAAGCTGTTGTCCAGGGTGAAGACTCAAGAAGGGTGGGACAGCATGAACATATGTTCTTGCCATGCTGATCTGGAGTTGGGGCTTTGTCAGGTGGGAGAAACGGAAGGAAAAGGAGGTATAGAAGTTAAGGATGTTGGCAAAGAGTGATTGGAGTCAGGGACTCCCATACCTAAGATGGAACCAAGAGCGGCCTAATGGACTTCACGCACGCTTCCTGGTCTTCTGACTTCTCTACTTTCTAGTGGCCAGAAGATCGGCTTAAGTTTGAACTTCAGATATAAGAGTTGAACTGTTCCGGGTGAGTACAAATTCTAGAGGTCAATATGGATAGACGGAAGTGACCTCTGGAGGTGAGGAGAGCAAGACACTGAGAGGCCAGAGGTTGGCTGTGTTACCTCTATGCGCATTGAAGTCATTTGGGTGCGGGTGGGACTTAAGGGGGAGTGGGAGACTGGGAGCCCCCAGCCAATGTGAGGGAGTGCTCAGGAGGCCTGGGGTGACAGTGATGAGGAGTGGGAGAGGGCACTCTGACTGCATGGTTGGGAACCTCCAAGGAGAAGGGACCCGTTTCTCCTAGCACGAGGTTGCTCTTCCTCTGCTATCTAAAGCTCAGTTTGACTGGAGACAGTCTCTGCCTTGATCCTAAGGGACGGACACCCGTAGAACAGTCGCCAATGCACTCTTTTTGCTACCTGCCCTCATATCCTCTGCATTTGTTTTGCCCCAGCTTCCTGGTGAGGAAATTTTCCTCCTGGTTCTGCCGAGAACTATCTATCCCCGGCTTGACCTCCCTGGGCCTCCTAGTGGGGCATTGGTGTTTGCCTGGGGAACTTGCTTCCCAAGGTCAGGCAAACCTCCCTTTGAAGAACTGCTTTTGTTACTCACCGATAGTGTTTCCCAAAGTGTATTCCATGAAAAGACTAGTGCTTCAGACATGGTCAGCGATGACAGGTTTCATGGTCAAGTACTGGGGAACCTATATCCCTTTTTAAGAAATTTGTAATCTACATTAGTATATAAAGACCCTAAGAAATTTTGCAGTAAGGAAACCTCAGTGTAAACTAGCATTTCCCAAATGCGTTTGACCACTGAAACCTTTTCCTCCACGAAGAGCCTGTGGATATACATTGGAAAGTTCCAGTCAACTGTCAGAAAAGAGTTATGTGGATTTCCCGCTCCCCCTCACTCCCCTCCCCCCCCAGCCAACAGCTATTTATCTAGAAGAGGAGCACAGTTTCTACTAAAATGACATTTTACTGCGTTCCCAAGTTTAAATACCATGAATTACTATGTTTGGTTAGAATTAACACTTTAAAGTACTTTGTTTAGACTGACTGTCATTCTTACGTTAAGTGGCAACATTAGGAAATGAACTAACAGCATTTCATTTTCCTTTGGAAGAATTCCCATAACTAAGATTAGAATCTACAGAAGAAAATGCACATTTTTCAGGGTCCTCTTGCTCTTACTTTAATTAAAAATGACAGCATAAATTTCAAACTAATCACATTATTTACTCTTAAGGGAGCGGTAACATTTCTTTGCAAATGCATGTGGATCATTCATAAAAACTAATGGTATGCCTAGATTTGGATGCATACTTTGAAGATATAAGAAGACAAAAGTACTAAAAAACACTTTATGAAGCCATAATGAAATGAGAAAAAAAAATAAGGGAAATGAAGAACATAGTCTCTTAAATAACACCTCCTGGGGGAAGTGCAGAACCTAATAACCCAGACTTTTTAATAAGCAAAACAAACATAAATATGAATATATCAAAATACTGTGGGTTGTTGCCAAAGTGGTGCTTAGAGGAAGATACATTATTCTAGGTGTTTATGTTGCTAAGAAAGGAAAAGCAGAGCATAATGAATTAAGCTTGCATCCAGATGTTTTTGAATAAGAACAATGTCAGAAAGCCAGAAGGAGTGGGCAGAATTAAACTTAAAAGTAGAAATAAGCTGGAGAAAAAGCCGATAAACCCTGTAGCTGATTTTGGAAAAAAAAATGAACAGTAGTTTCATCACAAATTTATTAAAAGAGAAATCACACATTCATTAAATTAGAAATGAGACAGGAGAGCTGACAACAAATGTAAAAGATTTAGAAATCTGCAGATAAAAAGTACTCTTTCCTGTCTGCTAATGGATCAGATCAATCAGACTGGGAATGAATGACGCCTCACAAAATTACAAAATATAAAAGCTCATGCAAGATGAACCAGAAAACATGACCAGACCAATTGCAGAGAAAGAAACAAGAAGTCATTAAAGTCTTACAATGAAACCCACACAAACCATGGGTATCTGGACCTACTACATACATAGGGAGATCCCAAAGGTTGAAAGCCATGGTACTTTTTGACCACCTGGACTAGATCATTTACACACACACACACACACACACACACACACACACACACTTATAAGTTCTGACCCATACAATGATTATATATGGGAGCTATTGGTAACACCGATTTACAGCTCATATACTAGGCTCTGAAAAGTTCAATGACTTACCTGAGTGACACAGTATGTAATTGGTAGAGCTAGGATTCGAACTCAGATCTATCTGGCTAACAAGTCTATCATCTTTCCCCATATTGTCCTTTCTACAAGTGTAAAAAAATCCTGCCTCCCCTAAATGGTTTTTAAAGCCGAATTAATGCTGGTTTGCTCAATTCCCAAGTTACCTTTTGAGGAAATATGCTTGCAACCCCCAAGTTGGTAAAAAGAACAAAAAAGGAAAATTATAGGGCAACTTCTCTTATAGATAGCCATTATATTTTCTAACAATTACAACATACTTATTTTTTTAAAGGTTTTTATTTATTTTTGAGACAGAGAGAGACAGAATGTGAGCAGGGGAGGGGCAGAGAGAGAGGGAGATGCAGAAGCGGAAGCAGGCTCCGGGCTCGGAGCCGTCAGCCCAGAGCCCGACGCGGGGCTCGAACTCACGGAGTGTGAGATCGTGACCCGAGCTGAAGTCGGACGCTTGACCGACTGAGCCACCCAAGCGCCCCATATTTTCTAACAATTATAAACAGGAAATAATTCCACTTAAAAATTTGTCTCTGACCAAGTGACATTTAATCCAGGAACACAGGATAGGCCGATAAAATTAAAATTAATGTGACAGTTCCTCATATTAATATGAAAACACAGTTAAAGTAATATCTCAATAGGTGTTGAAAAGGCATCTAACAAATGGAGCAGTTATTCTTGGACAGTGGATTTAACAACGCAAAAAGGAGAGTTTTCATATATTTAAATATTATATCTAACTCATAGAGAAGAGAGTTCCATACAAATAGGAAAAATTACAGTTGATGAAGGTAGGACTCCTTTTTTTTTTAAGTTTTTATTTATTTAAGTAATCTCTATACTCCACGTGGGGCTTGACCTCATGAGCCCAGGTTCAAGAGTCGCATGCTCTTCTGACTGAGCCAGCCAGGTGCCCAAGGTAGGACTCTTACAGGTTTTTTCACACTGTGCTAGAAATATGAGCCATAGTCATTAGTAAGGAAAAAGGAATTAGATGAGCACCATCAGCAAAGAAAACCATACTTTTCTTCACTAGGCCTAGCAGTTATTGTATGCCAGGCATTGTGATAGGTACCAGGAGCATACCCCAGAAAAACTGCATTTCTAGAGCATACAGGGTCATCACATACCAGTTGGTATAAATGAGGTTAACAACATCTTGAAATTCAAGGCCAAGGAACACGAATAGTCATGTTCCTGGTTGCAAAAACACTAAGGAATATGATGAAGAAGAGAATTCATTTGCAATGGAGACAAAATACGCTAAATTCTTGGACGTTGATTGAATTTGGGACATGAGATTTATTTAAATGAAATGATATCATCCTAAAGGGAGGAATGGAAGGCATTGGATAAATGAACAGAGAGATACCTTGCTCCAGTTGGAAAGACAAAACATGGGAACGATTACAGTATTCTCTGAGTTCATATGGCATATCGGTACGTGTCAGTTAAAGACCTGGTGGGCTACTTCGTGAGATGGGACACATTGCTGGCAAAATTAGTTTAGAAAAACGAGCAGGAAGAAGTACTAAACAGTTTTCAAAATGATCATTGGATATCATACTTTCTGTGATGTATTTGTTCAATCTTGAGTTAGTCTCTCTTTCCATATCCATCCGGTTCCTAGCGCTGTGCCTGACTTATGAAAGGTCGTCCATAAACATTATTGGAAGAAGAGGGGGCAGGGTCCTTATTGTATACGGGCTTTGAAAATGAGTTAAGAGACCGACTAGTGGCTTTCTCCAGGGTGTCAGAGAGCTGATGAGATGGAACGTTAGTGACTTGGCCTCATCTTTAGGCAAGCAGGCAGGAGTGGTCCTAGTCAGAGAAGAGGAGAACGTGCCAGGATCTTGTAGCCTGCCCGCTGCCATTTTTCAAGCAGAAGAGGGATCTGCCTCCTAGCTCTCTGCCTGGGCTTTTCCTCGGCATGTGGAGTGTCCAGACTGTGCCACCGTGGCACTTGGGCACTCACTCATCAATCACCGTGTTCATAAAGAAACGTGAGAAGTTTGGACACGAGGACCAGTCTGCAGCTCATTGCTTCCTGCTGCCGCTGTGGGTCCGGTCCCTCCACTCTTCAGGTGTAAGAAATCCTCCTTCATTTTTTGAGGCCCGTCGCTGGTGTGAACCATCTTTCTCAGAAGCCCCCAACAAACATGCTCTATGCTTCTGCAATAGTTGACTTGTTCCGCAGAGAGCCTAAAGAGGGCCATGTTAACCCTCATCCCATCCAGGCATGCCTCCCCACCAGATTCCTTGAGGGTAGGACTTAGGCCCCCCTCTCTCTCTTTTCTCCATCACATCAATTCTGAAGCTGGGCTGGTTCTTAGAATCACCTGAGCCTTAACAGACACAGATATCCCTGATGTTGGCGATTCAGATTCAGTAGGTCTAGGGGTATAATAAATAGACGACGAATATATTGCATTATATTATATGTTCTGTTGCATTGCACATATACACGTATATACATACATATATGTAAAGTTCCCAGATTATTTTGCTGAAGAACCAGGTTTGGAAAGACTGATTCCATAGCCTCGGACAGAGTATCTCCACAGGGGAGGCCCCCCCCCCCCACATTTATTGAATGAACGGAGTAAATTAGGTACAGTGTTCACGGTGGTTGTATTGTGTTGCTGTGCCCACATAGATGCTCCAGGTGCTGGAATGTACCTCAGGGGCCAGTCAGCACTGACCATGGGATGGCCTAACCAGCATTTTCCTTCCTATAGCTAACAATTACAGGGCATTTGCTAATTTCCTCTAGGATGTTAGCACTAGGTGGTCCCACTGTATCCCCCACTGGCTGACGAGCACAGTGTCTCTCACATAGCGCTCAACTATTTAAGGAATGAAAGCAACTTTTTTTTTATATCAATTCTCACAATGACCCTTTAAGGTGGTCATTCATAAATGAGGAAGTTGAAGTAGGCTGATGTGTTCAAGGCCATATGGCTGTGAGCAGTAGGGCTGCAGCTGTCACTCGTGTCTTTGCCATTCTGAAGCCCGAGCCCCTAGAAGTTATGCCACATGACAGGAGGAGCCTTTCCAGTCCGTGGACTAGGCAGGGGCCGGGCCAGGAAGCACAGGGACGCAGGTAGCAGTTACCCCAGGAGGGACTGCATGGGCACTGGGGAGAATAATTCTCAGCAAAGTGCTGGAGAAAATGTAGAGTATGGTACCTGGGGTGCCACCGTGGGGCTGGTGACTGGAAGTTGTGGCTGTAGGTAGTGATTGGGAGTCCCGGTCAGGACTAAGACTATTCATTCCAGGCCCTCAGAGATAGGGAAGGAATAAGACAGGAGCCCAGACCTGGAGGAGCTGGAGAACACCATCAGCCTTGAATGCAGTGGGACAAGACAAGAAACAGGTGACTGGATTTGGGGAACAAGGCAGGGTGTCACTCTCAGAAATAAGGCATCGCCCCAGCAGTGAGAACAGGAGCCGGGGCCCAGTCTTGAGGGTGATGTTGGAGCTGAGCTTCTGACGTGCCTGCCCTGGGCGAATTGTGGTTCCCCAACTGAGAAGAGGCTGGGACCCACGTGGAGGTAGAGAGGTGCCTGTAAGTCCAGGCTGAGGAGCTATCTAGAGGTAGAGAGAGAGGTGGACATGCCATGACATGAAAAAGGTTGGGGAACATCACTGGAGCCCCCTTCTTTCTTGGCCTTCCCCTCGGCACCGACGGTCCTGTCCACTTCCGTCCGGCCACCACCAGAGATGTGGCATTCAGCCTTCTTCTGGCCCCGGGCCCTTGAGTCACGACCCCCTTGCAGGGGGCAAGGTGCTTCACCACAGCTCTGAATCTCAAGACAGGAAGGCCACGTTCTAGATCCTCCCAGAGCTGGATATGGTTTGTGAGAGCCCCTCGGATGACTGAAAGGTCTTCCCGGGAGAGGGGCCATGTTCCTGTCCTTTGAGAATGATTAGTTCCTCTGATCTGGTAACGTTATCGTCTCTAAATTACAGATAAGGAAGCTGAGGCCTGAGCTGCCCAGGGCTCTCACAGTTGGAAAGTGGGGGAACCAGTAGTAACACCTGGGTCTTCTGACTCCAAGTCCAGTGCTTTCCTTCTGTGGCACTGTGCCCCATCCCTGATATTAAGATAAGTTCCGAAGAAGAAAATGTCAAGGTCAAAAATCAGGCCCATGGACACGCCAGCATACCTCTCGAAGGCAGTACTCGAGACACGGTGGGTGTTGTGCCACCGGTGGGTGATTGGCCAAGGCAAGGTATGGTGAGCTGGAGTGAAGGAGGTAAGGCCTTTGGAGAGGCAAGCAGACCCAACAGCCTGGGATGTGCGTCGGCCCACAGGCCCCTGGGAAAGCTGTGCTTGGAGCCGAACGTAGCTTTTGGGGCTGTGGGCCTGGTGGGCGAGCCTTCTCTGCCAGCAGCGGGGGCAGGTGGGGCTCTCCTGGTGATGTCTCTTCAGCCACACTTGGTTGTTGGAGAGTAGCGTCCTCCCGTGGTCATTATTCTCACTGATGGGCTATGACCTTGACTTCAACAAGTGCGATGGCAGTTGTTGAGTGGTGGGTGCTGTAGCTTCGTGTGACATTACAAACCCAGCACGGCCGAGCCCGTCCATTCCATCAGGATTTATTTAGTACCACTCCTGGGTCAAGCCTTTGTGTCCTGGGTGTTCAGGGTCCACAGATGAATGAGCCACAGTCCCTGCCCCCGGGGAGGTCACTGTCTTGGGTTTCAGACAGAGAATTCTAACCAGTGTGATTAAGCGCTTCAGAGGGGCATGAATTGAGTGCAGTTTGAAGGCTCAAATTGGAGTGCTGGTGGGGTGAAAGGTCTAGAAAGGTTTCTCGGAGAGGAGGAGTCTTGAGTTGAAATTTAAAAGATGAATGGGATTTATTCAAGTAGGAGAAAGGGCAGGGCATTCTAGGGCAGGGATCTGCAAATTCTTCCTGTAAAGGGCCAGATAGTAAATATTTTGGGCTTTGTGGGCCATAAAGACTCTGTCTCAACTCTTCAGCTCTGCCTGGGAGTGCAAAAAGTGCCGTCGACAGTATGTAAGTGAACGGGCTCGGCCTCGTTCCAGCCATTGCCGACTGCCAAGTGCGTCCAGCCCTGTAAGGTATAGGTGCGCTTAGTGTCCCCGTTGAGAGTGTGGCGAAATGGAGGCTCCAAGGGGCGAAGTGACTTGCTCAAGGCCGACCGTTTGCCTGCGTGTTAAGCAACTCACGTGAGTGGAGGAGAGACCCCAGGCGCGCGTAGCAGGGGCCAGACACTTACGTGAGATCCGCAGGCGAATGAGCACATGGACCTGTTGTGACTCTCTACCCTTGTCCTTTCTCCCTACCGGACGACCCCTTTCCAAGGCCTTGGCTCTGTAGCAGCCGTGAGCCCATCAGCCACACAGCTTCATCCAAGCTCATCCAAGTTCGTCCCCAAACATAGGACCTGGCACTGAGCTGATACCCAGCCCGCATTTGGTTAATCGCTTTATTTAGGATTCGGTTAAGGGCTATGGGTTGTTCGAAGTGCTGTTTGGAATATAACTGGAACTAAACTCTTTGGCTCGTTTCATTTGTTTTAATTGATGCAGCTTACGGCTCATAAAAACGAAGACATTCAGCTCTGTGGAAGTCCGTCATAAACATGGGATCTCTTCCAGATTATATTGGAGTTTCCCCAAAGGGGAAAAAAATAGTTTTCATTCTTAACAAATTATTTTTTTTAAATGAATGGCAGGCGGAACACTACAAAATCCATAATTTTGCGAGCTGAAAATAGAACTGAACATCATTTTCTTGTCCCCCCAAAATTTACTGGTGTTAGTGACAACAGTTTTTTTTTTTTTCTGGATCAGATTGAAGACATTTATGAAATAATCAGTCCTAAATACGAATATTCCCACAGGGAGGCTGTTTCTAAGGAGACTTAAAAATACCCCTGAAGTCAGATGTGTGGCAATTTCTATTTCTGTGACTTCCCCCACCTCGCTCCCATAATGGATTTCAGTGGGTTGGGTCCTTGTTCCATGTCATGACCACCTTGGCTTCCCAATTTTGGGAAAAAAACCAAGAAATGAAAAGGGTTTTTTGTTTTTTTTTTTGTTTTTTTTTTCTATCTCCTGGACCGAAGCATAAGACGTAATATTTGGTTTTTGGTCATTGAACTCTTCTTGTTTTGGAGCCTGAAGACGGTTCACTGTCCCGGCAGCCAGACTTAGCAGCAGCACCCTCTCCCCAGAGGGTTTGTTTGGAAGCCCAGGCCGGTTGTGTTCATCCTCAGCTCGCTCTCGCCCGGCCTCCACCCCCAGCCTCTGCTCACTCCTGTGTGCCATTTGCCTCGTCGGGCTTGATGGTGCTCATGTTAGCAAAACAGTGAGCATCTAATGAGTGCCCATTGAGCCTCATGAAAACCTGGTGAGGGTCCTGGTGTTGGTCCCATTTTCCAGATGAGCAAACCGAGACTCCGGGGGAGGAGGGGAACTGGTCAGGGCGAGTGCAAGGTGCAGAGTTCTGATCTGAGCCCAGACGTTTTGTCAACGTTGGAGCCCTGGTGTTCTTGTTTTAGTGACCAGCCTGCGTGTGGCACCAAGTGCCTGTGCTGAGTTGTGGGCTCCACGTCGCCAGGCAGAGCAGTGTGTGAGGGGGCACAGCCTCGAAGTCGAGGCCTGCGGGGGTGCTGCGGGCACCAAGCGGTGTTTGTCCTGGGCAAGAGGGGACTCAGAGGCAAGCGATAGCTCGGGTGCCCTCTGATGGGCTTCGACACTGAAAAGATTTCTGTGTTCATTTATATATTGTTTGAATTGTCTCCTAATTCATCCCACCGGTGAGGGAGAGGTTTGTGCCGTAGCGTGATGGGGGTGGCCCGGCACGTCATCTGCCACTGGGCATATGAGATGGACAACAGTTTATTAGTCACAGGTACCCACAGCCCAGGGCAGTAGGGTACCGCCCTCCGTGCGGTGGCACACAGGAGTTGCACCTGTGAGCAGAGCGAGCAGCCAGGGACTGTGGGACACAGGCTCTGCAGTCTCAAGGGACTGGAGTGCTCAGGTTTTCTGGGAAGATGTGATGCCTTGTTTGGATGACAACATAGGCTGGCAGGGAACTGAAACTCACTACACACACATAACACAAGGCTCACTCGAACGGCAGGCGGTAATAAATGCCTCGAAGGGAAAGGGAAAGAAGGGGATAGTGACCAGGGTGCTGGGGAAATCTGGGGAAAGGCCCCCCTCCCCCAGGAGGTGACATTTAAGCGGAGACCTACACGCAGTAAGTGAGGCCCCTGGACAACCGCAGCAGAGTCTGTCTGCAGAGAGGAGAGTAGGTATAAAGGGTCTGTGCTCAGGAATCTACCTGTGTTTGAGAACCAGCAAGGGGGCCATGGTGTGGGAGAGAGTGGCAGGAGAGGTGGGCAAGGGCCAGGCCATGGAGGGCCTTGTAAGCCATGATAAGGACATCAGCATTTAAAGAATGTTTTTTAAGTTGATTTATTTGTTTGGAGAGAGACAAAGCAGGAGTTGGAGAGAGAGAGAGAGAGAGAGAGAGAGAGAATCCCAAGCAGGCTCTACACTGTCACTGCAGAGCCCGATTGCAGGGCTTGAACTCACGAACCGCAGGATCACGACCTAAGCTGAAGTAGGACACTTAATCAACTGAGCCACCCAGGAGTCCCAGGACATCGCCATTAAAAAAAAAAAAAATGTGTTGGAGCGCCTGGGTGGCTCAGTTGGTTAAACATCCGACTTCAGCTCAGATCACGATCTCACAGTCCGTGAGTTCGAGCCCCGCGTCGGGCCCTGGGCTGATGGCTCAGAGCCTGGAGCCTGCTTCTGATTCTGTGTCTCCCTCTCTCTCTGACCCTCCCCTGTTCATGCTCTGTCTCTGTCTCAAAAATAAATAAATGTTAAAAAAAAAATTAAAAAAAAAATGTGAATGCCAGCCTTAAGGGGAAGGCAGGCATGGGAACAGGGCTGTTGTCCTGTTCCAGGCGAAAGCTGACGGTGGCTCGGATTTAGGGCGAGGCGGTGAGAAGTGACTCCTTTAGGGGAGTGGTTCTCTCCTGGGGCAAGCTTGCCCCCCACAGGACCTTTGGAAATGTTTGGGAGACATCTTTGATTGTCACAATGCCAGTTTCCTACAGAAACAGAGAAGGTCCTACTAGCGGAGAACGATCTGCCTCGAAAGATCGGTAGTGTTCAGGTTGAGAAACCCCGCCCTGGAGATGCATTTTTTTCAACGTTTTTTTTTTTTTTTTTTTTTTTTTTTTTTTTATTTATTTTTGGGACAGAGAGAGACAGAGCATGAACGGGGGAGGGGCAGAGAGAGAGGGAGACACAGAATCGGAAACAGGCTCCAGGCTCTGAGCCGTCAGCCCAGAGCCTGACGCGGGGCTCGAACTCACGGACCGCGAGATCGTGACCTGGCTGAAGTCGGACGCTTAACCGACTGCGCCACCCAGGCGCCCCTGGAGATGCATTTTTGAAGACAGAACCGACAACATTTGCTGATGGGGTGGACAGGGGTGCGAGAGGAAGAGGAGTCCAGGGTTCGGGGCCGAGGGGCTGAGTGAATGGCGGTCCCTTTCACTAAGATGAGGAAACCTGGGCGAGGAAAGTCATCAAGACGCTGGTGCGTGGGAGTCATCAGGAATTCAATTTAGAACGTGTTCATTGTGAGAAAAGGCCGTTATTTGTCTAAACGTTCTTTAGAGGAGCCTGAAGGGGGGCAGCCAGAGAGGAAGAACAGGAGTCAAGAGAGTGCGGGTCACAGAAGCCACGTGCGCAAGTGCGTCAAGTGTCACTGAGTGTGGCCTTTTGGATCCGTCTACGTGGAGATCGCTGGTGATCGTGACCAACGTGGTGCCCGTGGAGCGGCGGGGATGAACACGTGCCTGTAGCAGGTTCTGGAATCACAGTCTGCCTTCCTGTGATTTCTGTGCAGCCGCTCCACTTTTATGTGGCTTTGGAAGGCCACGGAGAAGCTTGAACTTACAGACAAGATAGCCACTCCTCATACCCACGCCACACAGCTGTTGCCGGCACCCATTGTAGAGAAGGGACCTGAGGCCTTGTGTTAACCGTGCCTTCTATTTTCTGTATTTTGCTGCTTTGACATCTTGGGGCCTCGCTGACCCTGGAGGGGCTGCTCTTCCCAGGGTCACCGCTTGCTAGAAAGATAGCAAACGAACTGTCCCCCAGTGCGCCTTTCTTATGCAAACCCATCAGTCCAGACCTCATCCCCCCCGCCAGCCACCTCACTTATGGGACTGTCACATTCTGGGCAATTATGCACCTGCCCTAATTACTCCAGGGCCAGGTACCAGACAACTACAGGAGCCTTTCTGCTCCAGAGCCTGCCGAAATGATTCAAAGTAGCCGCTCCTAAACCTGCGTCCCCTGCGTGCCCCGTTCCTTCCCGAGAAGGAGACTCTGGCTCACATTTCCTTCTCATTCCATCTGCCTCCTGACTGGCCCGGTGCCTCCCCACGTGAGCCTGCCGGCCTGGCGCGTGTCCTGCTTCTAGATCTGCGCTCTTTATCTGACCTCCTAGAGGCGCTGGTTTCGCGAACAGCGCAGAAGTGTTCGTCCCAAGAAAACACCTTAAAACATTTCAAACCTGAAAACACCTTAAAACACTTAAAATCCGGTGCCATCTTTTGGCAGGGGATGAAAATTGGGAACTCCTTCTGGGACAGGCCGTATGGATGCGGAATAGAAGGAAACGCAATACGTTATAGTGATGTAAGAACGGTAACGCTGGGAGCCCTGAGGGGCAGTAAAAACAACAATAAATGATTATACGCTTCTCCCCCTACCACTCGCTACTCTAAAATGGTGCTCTTGCCTACAGAGGCACCCTTGTCGGGAGCGCGCAACCTGAAATTATTAGTGAGTAAGGTTATAATTGTACGTTTGTGGTTTAAAAGGTGAGTAATGCGCTTGTCATTTTTCTCTGCCTCCTCTGCCTTCATTAGTCATCCGTACTTCAATAGTGAACCTGGTTGTCAGCTTGGGCCTGACTTCAATCTGGGACTGGGAGGGCGGGCGGCGGGGGAGGGGGCGGTGGCGCTGGGGCGTAGGGCCTTCTGGGGTGGGAGGCCCAGGCTGTGCAGCTGCTCTTGGGGCTTACTCCGAAGGGAGGTCAGGGGCCTCGTAGACCTCCTGCTGGGAACCTCCTACAGCAATGTAGCTTGGAAAACCCTGACTACTTGTTCTCCGGCTAGAACCTGCTGTGTTTTGGGGTGGTTGAATAAAGTGATACAGCTGGAGAGACCCAAGACCGCTCATTAGGGCTCATCAGGGTTAGGGCTACAGAGTGGCGGTGGTTAAGAGCATGGACTGTGGAGCCGGACTGCTAGGATTCCGATCCCAGATCCTCTTGGTATTGGCTGTGTGACCTCGGGTGAGTTTCTTAACATCTCTGAAGCTCCATGTCCTCATCTATAAAAACAGGGATGATGGTCCCTGCCTCAGAGGGCTGCTTTGTAGATTAGAGGAGTTAGTATACAAGAGGTAAATACAGTGGTTAGGGAGACTATGTGGGACCTAAACTGCCTGAGTTCAAATCCTCACTTGACCACTTACTAGCCGCGTGGGGCCTTTGGCAAGCGTCTTCACCTCTTTGTGCCTTGTCTCATCTGTACATCGGGGACGCGGTGATAATAGGATTGAATGAGCTAACCTCTGTCAAGCGACTCAAAAGGGTTCCTGCCACACGGGAGGACTATTTCAATGTATTACTGGTGCCAATTTCTGTGCATCGTAGAGACAGCATGGACCACAAAAGCTGGAGACCCTGTATGCCTCAGAGTTCAGAGGAAGAAGGGAGCTCAGAGACTTTGGGCTCAAGGAAGGCATCCCAGAGTGGATCGGCCCTGGGGACCCCGCATAGGCTGGCAGAGAGCGGTCTGGCTGTGAGGACCCACCAGGACTAGGTTTGACTCCCTGCTCAGCCCCCTTGTTAGCTGAGCAACCTTGGGCAACCTACGTCACGTCTTTGGGTCTCAGTTTCTCCCGCCGCGAAATGGGGATGATGATGACCGTGCACCCCCAGACGGACTAAGTCAAGTGATACGTGTCGGGGCGCTGGCACGCAGTTAGCACTCAGTAAATGAAGATGCGGTTTACGAACTACTGCTCTTTCTGGTGCTTGCGGTGAGTGCGAGGAGTACCTCATGATTGCCAGGCCAAGTGCAAGCGGCCACTGTGGAGGGGAGGCAAGGACAGGGGTGCTCTGAGAGGGGGAGGTTTGGGTACTCGCAAAGGCTGGCGGGGGTGGGGAGGGAACGGGGGGGAGGGGAAAGAGAGAAGCTCCCCGGGGAGCTCTAGTGGCGAGGAGCAGGCCACATGGGATCGCTCGGCAGCACCCTGTAATGGGACACGTGGTGAAAACCAGGCAGTGAAGGACATCAGATGCCAAGGGAAGGAATTCGGCTTTTATTTTGCTGGCGGTAGAGGCTGTAAATCATTGAGTACGGAGTATGTTGGGGGTTCCCGGAAGATTCTTCTGTTTTGCCTCGATTTCAAAACTCTAAAACTAGAGTGGACGTCAGGCTCCGTTGCTGCCCGGCTCTTCCTCTGTGGCTTCTCCTGTTTCCCAGGACATACGCTTCTGTCAAGAAACAGCTGCTTAACTCTGGCCACGCAGGATACCTCCTCCAGGAAGTCTTCTCTGATCCTCCCCAATGCCACACGTGCTCCTTTCCTCCTGTGGCCTCACAGCACTGTGTAGCTTCCAGAGACTCTTATCCTATCCCAGTTTACCGGGTAGAAAATGGTTCATTACCTTCCCCATCCCCTGTGGACCTGGGGAGCCCCTAGAGGACCTGGACCGTGCCTTGTTTTTGCCTAGATTCCCTTGATCCCCTGCTCCCAGCTTAGCGTCTTGTCCCAAGGAGATGATCTGAAGAGGACTGGATGCACGAGAAAGCAGGAGAGGGGATGCTTCGTTGAGCGACCAAGTGGGCAGTGATTGAGGCAGGGCAGGGAGCTCACTGGGTCCTGGGCAGAGGGAAGATGTGACTTCAGGCATCCGTGGGATGCAGTGTGTGTGTTGGGGGCTGGGGGGGTGGCGCTCCCCCCTCTCATTATGGCTGTGCTGCTCATTTAAAAAAATGATCCTAAGAGGGCTTAACTCCGAGGATTGTATGTTTTTCTGGGTAGCAACGGGCTTCTTGGAAAAGGGGGACCACCCGCTTCAGTTTCTCTGAAAACACGTGGGGATGAGAGCAGTGGTTTTCACACTTTTCAGAGTCGCAGGGCCCTCTAGTCACATGAAATTTTAAACTCTGGCCAATAGACAGAGGGATAGAAAGACAGGGACAGAGATCACAGATAAGAATGACTGTGGCCAAGACAGACTCCTTCTGGACCTTGATCTCCTCTGTACCGTAAGGGGGTAGAGCTCAATTGGGATTTCTTCAACATTGACTTTCTGGAGCGGATCATTCTTTGCTGTGTGGGACCATCCTGTGCGTCATCGGTTGGTCAGGGGCATCCCTGGCCTCTACCCCCTACACAGCAGTAGCATCCGCCCACCCCCTCCCCAGTTCTAACAACTAGAGATGTCTTCAGACCCTGCCAGACGTCCCCAGGGGGCCCAAACTGTCCTCGGTTGAGAACCACTGAGCTAAGTGGTCTCTGGTACCTCTTTTTTTTTTTTTTTTTTTTTTTTTACTAAAAAAAAAAAAACCAACACATTGTAAGTGGTTATACCTATGAGGTTTTTAGCACAGCCTCAGGCACATCTCTAGGCATCCATGAGTGGTCGCCTATTGTCACTGTTACGTGCGTGCTTCCCTTTCGTGGTCCTTAAAGCTTGGCTATTCCTTGTCTCACTCGGTGGCTGATATTTTTAATGTCCAATCTGGTAGCGTAGCTCATCTTGGGGAGCAAAATGGTCTACTTTGCTCTCTCATTAGCGGTCCCCGGGGTGGCGTAGCCATCAGTAATCAGGAGGTTGCCATGGTGGAGGCGGAACGTGGTCACTCTGTACCAGTCTCCCTCCTGCTGGATGTTCTGCAGTTTGGCCTTTCCTGTCCTCCCTGACACGCCCCCTGGCGTTCTTTTCTCTCTTCCTGCTTAACTAGGCACAGCGCAAAGTGGAACTTCTCCCCCCTGCCCCCACGCGTCCCGTTCTCCTTTCTTTACCAACCAGACGTAAACAGGATCCAACCTCCAGAACAATTTCTAGTATTACTTTAGGTGGCTGCCACTGAGAGCCCGTTTCGGTCAGCTTTTGGGTTTGCAGTGAGCAGGGGCCTTGGCCATTTTTATATTAATATGCGTGTTGCGTTAAGATTCAGGAAAATGCCAAAGCAGTATTCACGGGAAGACTTCAACTACCAGAACAGACAAATCCACAATGGAATTATTATAGTCTGTCATATATTAATTACCCACAACAAGTTGGTCTTTGGGGAGAAATGAGAAGTATTTGTTTCTGTGTTTTCTTGATCTAGGAGGAAAAGTACCAAATGGGAAAAAAATGCATGTTAGAAATGAGCGAAATAAATTAAGGATATCAATCTTAATGCCATAACGTGAACAAGCAGCCCCCTGTTTTGGAACAGGTACATGTTTAATGAAAATTAGCAATAATCGCTCTTCACATATTCGTCGTTAAGATTTCAGGGTTGCCCATGATCAGGGTCTGGCTGCTTTTGCTAACTTGCTATTGAGACAGAGAGTTTTGCGCAAAGTGCTGTGAAATGAGTGTTTGGGAACACTTCTCTTTGTCCTTGGCAAAGGGCCGGGTGCCTAGTAGGTGTGCAGTGAACTTCGGTTGAATGGTATTAACAGAAGTGATCCTGGCGATCTATACATTTACTCATTGAGTTAGAGGGCCCCTCCTGAGTTTTCGAAATGGGAGTGACCTGGTGCCCCCACTGTATATCATTGCCATATTCGAGCTACTTGAATCGTTTATTTGAAAAACATTTATTGGGCTCCTTTTTATGTGTTAGGCATATGCTAGGAGATGGTAAAGCCAAACAGACGCCGTCTCTGTAGTCATCGAGCTGACATTCTAGTTCGGAAGACAGACAAGCGACAACAATGAAACCATAAAGAAGTTAAGAGTTTAATAAAAAAATGTTAAGAAATGTTGCAAAGGAAACAAAGCAACATTAGAGCTGAGACCTTCGCTCAGAAAAGTCATTCAACCCCAGATACCAGAAACCTCTCAAGATGATAGCTGACATAGGTTTCGCTCGCCCAGAAGAAATCTGGAGGTGAGCATTCCAGGGTAGATACAGTGGTTCCATGATGTCATGAGCTCACAGACACCTTCTAGCTTTGTGCTTTTAGAGGTCCTCTGGATTTAGAATGGGGCTTCCATACTTAAGGTCATTTCTTAGTCCAAGAGGCTTGCTGGCCTTCCAGTCAGGAAGGAAGAGGAAAAGGATAGAGGCGGCACAAGGGTCTGCTTCCTTCCTTCCTTCCTTCCTTCCTTCCTTCCTTCCTTCCTTCCTTCCTTCCTTCCCTCCTTGCCTCCTTCCCTCCCTCCCGAACTATCTCGTGAGCACTTACTATAACTAAAGCACTGTTCTAGGTACTGGTGATATATATTAGGAACACAACAAAGATCCCTGTCCTCATGTGGGGCATGCTAGTGGGGTGAGACAGACAAGAAATAACATAAAAACAAGCAGGTCGTGTAGGTCATGTTTTGCATAAGAGCGAGGAAACACCACGGGTACTGTCGCTATGGATTTTTATTGTCTTCAGTTTCTCTGCTGATTGCCTTGCTGACCCTCGCACATCGGTCATGTGAGGTAGACATCCTTGCCTCCATTGAACAGATGAGGAAACAGGCTCAGAGAGTTTGGGGAAGCAAGTTCCAGCTCTTGCTCAGGTGTCCCCTCCTCTAGGAAAGCTTCCTGTTTCAGTGTCTGTCTCACCCATGAGACAATGAGATCCTCACGGATAGGGACTGATTATCCTGAGTTTGATTGCCGGCCTCCTGACCCAGGACCCGGCATTTACTCAGTGCCCAATAAACATCTGGTTGTTGAACAAACCTGGATCTGGCTCATGTGTCTCACATTTAATTGCCAGACCAGGGTTTGAATCGATCCAGGTCTGTTGGACTGCAAGCCCATGTTATAGAGTGTGAGCAGTGGCCCCTGATACATCTGTCTTGTACATCTAGATTTTGTTTTATATATTTTTCCACACTGCCCTGGATTGGTTTTTAAAATTTCTTTTCAATGTTTATTTTTCAGAGAGAGAGCGAGAGCGAGCGAGCGAGAGAGTGTAAACAGGGGGAGGGACAGAGAGAGAGGGAGACTCAGAATCAGAAGCAGGTTCCAGGCTCGGAGCTGTCAGCACAGAGCCCGACACGGGGCTTGAACCCATGAACCGTGAGATCGTGACCTGAGCTGAAGTCGGATGCTTAACTCCCCGAGCCACCCAGGCGCCCCTTCCCTGGATTGTTAGTAAAGTTTTACTGTACATCTAGATTTTAGATAATTGTGTTTTCTTTAAGCATTTTATTTTTAAGTAATCTCTACACCCAATGTGGGGCTCGAACTTACAATGCCAAGATCAAGAGTCACATGCTCCGCTGAATGAATTTTCCCTCATTCCCTTTAGTGAGCCAGCTTCCAGTGATCTGGGCCCTGAGGCCTTGGATGGAGACCTGAACTCTCTGCTCTTCTCTGAGGAGTTCATGATTAAGTCACTTGATGATTCTCCATTGAAGGCTGTAAAGACATTAATTATTTAAATTAAGTGGGTGTTAAGAGAACCTGAAGTCAGTTTTGCTTTGCCTGGAGACATCAGTGAGTTGGAGAATATTAGAGCCTGAAGGGCCCTTAGTCATCCCTGGTTCCATCCTCCTCATTTCCCGGGAACAGGAAATGGAGATTCAGAGCAGCAAAGGCACTAGGCCAAGATAAGCTCTTAGTGGCCTCCACCATCTGACTCCCACACCAGCGCTCTTTCTACGCTGTCACACTGATGCTTGCGCAGCACATTAAAAGGGATTCTCACCAAGTGCAAGGAATTGTGAATGGACTCTTACTCGAGAGTAAAGAGGTGATTTGTTAAAATTTAACCATGTATTTCAAATAATAAGTCAAGTATAGTCAACCCCCAAGCTGGTTTGAAATAGCAACATCTACTATTAAATGTGTTTTTCTACAGTTGTGTTCCCTGCCACCATTATAGAATGCACAAAAAAGGCAAGTACAGTAAAACCTCGGTTTGCGAGCATAATTTGTTCCGGAAACATGCTTTTATCCAAAGCACTTGTATATGAAAGTGAATTTCCCTGTAAGAATTAATGGAAACTCAGATGATTCATTCTACAACCCCAAAATATTCATATAAAATGATGATAATACTGTCATATAATACAAAATAATAAAAAACAAAATATAAAGGAAAATAAACAAATTAACCTGCACTTCCCTTTGAAAAGTTTCGTGGCTGGTTAATTCTAATTGAGAACTTACTATATGTTGTGCACTATGCTAAGAGTTTTATAAATATTATTTTATTAAATTTCATAACCGCCCTGTGAAGTAGGTGTACCAAAATCCCCATTTTATGGATGAGGAAATCAAGGCTCAGATTGACTAACACACTTGCCCAAGATCACACCCCTAATAAGTATTGGAACCAGGACTCAACCCCATGATCATTTGACTCTAAAGCTTGTGCTTTGTGTCCCTAAAACAAAATAGAGCTTGGGTTTCTTTTTGGTATCAAAGAAATATGGCTTCAGTTTTTATTGGTCTTAGAATTTATAATCATTTCTACTACAAAAAGGTCATGGCATAAAACGTTGCAGTGTTTCTGTTCTGCCACATTACTACTCACATGTATTACTTGTTCATGTAGAAGAAGCTGGGAGATAGGGGCGCCTGGGTGGCTCAGCCGGCTAAGCGTCCGACTTCGGCTCAGGTCATGATCTCGCGGTCCGTGAGTTCGAGCCCCGCGTCGGGCTCGGTGCCGACGGCTCAGAGCCTGGAGCCTGCTTCCGATTCTGTGTCTCCCTCTCTCTCTTACACTCCCCTGTTCATGCTCTCTCTCTGTCTCAAAAATCAATAAACGTTAAAAAAGAAGAAGAAGCAGCAGCAGCTGGGAGGTGTGGGGTGTTGTTCATCCAGCAGTTTAGTGATTAAAGTCTAGTATGTTAAGTATAAGCTGAAGATTGACAAATGCTCCATGTCTGAGGAATTTAGAGCGGGGGACATATACTAGCTATCTGTTGCGCTAACTTTTGGTAGTACTAAAGCATTTTATTTTCAATGTACTGCTCATTTTGGGGTGTTCTGTTTTGGTTCTCTTATGGAAACTTTCCCCATTTGTGACATGTAGCAGAATTTTTTTTCTAGAAATAGATAGCATTCATAAACTGAAACCGTTTCAGTTTTCTGTGGCACTGCGACAGAACCATCTTGGCAGAAATACTGGAATCCTATAAAATAGAGTTGATATTGATATACTTTAATCAAAAATTTCCGCTTAGAAGCAATAAAATTGCTCATTGTTAGGCGGCCTCAGTTGCATCCTTGTCCTTCCTGGTACAAACATATTTAACCTTTGGAGTATGATGCCATAACTATAGATCTCCAGATAGTCCTAATAGAGCACTCTTTGTTTTAACTTTATTGAGGGATAGCTGAAATATAATCGTATATAATTAGAGTGAACAATGATTACCAAGATCAAGATAATTAGCACGTCTATTGCCTCACATAATTATATAGGTAACTGTGTGTGTGTGTGTGTGTGTGTGTGTGTGTGTGTGTGTGTGATGAAAATGTTCAAGATCTACTCTTAGCAACTTCTATGATAGGTATCACTAACTAGTCACCATGCTGTGCATTCAGGCTTCATAACTTCTTTTTTTAAAGCTTATTTATTTTGAGAGAGAGAGAGAGGCAGAGAGAGAAGAGAGAGAGAGAATCCCAAGCAGGTTCCACACTGTCAGTGCAGAGCCTGACATGGGGCTCGAACCCACGAACCGTGAGATCATGACCTGAGCCGAAGAGTCCGATGCTCACCCAACTGAGCCACCCAGGCATGCCACAACTCCTTCTTCTTATACCTGAAGAGTTGTCTCCTTTGACCAGCATCATCCCGTGGTCCCAGCCCCTGGCAACCACCATCTGTTTCTACGAAATCTTTTTTTTATTTTTATTTTATTTTTTTTTTTCAACGTTTTTTTTTTATTATTTATTTTTGGGACAGAGAGAGACAGAGCATGAACGGGGGAGGGGCAGAGAGAGAGGGAGACACAGAATCGGAAACAGGCTCCAGGCTCCGAGCCATCAGCCCAGAGCCTGACGTGGGGCTCGAACTCACGGACCGCGAGATCGTGACCTGGCTGAAGTCGGACGCTTAACCGACTGCGCCACCCAGGCGCCCCCTTTTTTTTTTTTAAAGAGGGTTCTTGAGGGTTGTGATGGCAGGAGAGTCACCCAGCCTTGCCACGCAGTCGGGGTTGGGGGGTTTCATTTTGTTGCATCCCCAGAAAGCAAACCTTTGCCTTTGTCCGCTCTGGCGGAAGGCCCCCCCTCTCCCCCACGCTCACCAGACTGCATCCCGCACATTCCTGGCGCAGGCTGTTCCCACTGGCCGGGGTGGCGTTGACTTTCTCCACTCCATCTCTGCCTTTCCTTGAGATCTTACCCATTGTGGCAGTCAGCGCTGGCTCGTCGGAAGGCAACAAAAGGTACTCTTGCTGTTGTGGGCGGATGCGTGTTTCGGTGCTATTAACTAGGTGCTTACAAAGTCACCGGGATGGGCGGCAGTGGGGGCTTCTAGGCTGGGTCTCCAGGAAAGGCACCCGGAACGCCACCCCTGAACTGGCCCACCAAAGGGAGCCACGACTGCTTTCGAATCCAGGGTGGTGGGGGATCAGGAAGCTTCCGCTGGAGCAGGAGCGCTTCCGGGCACATAGGTAGTATTGTAGTTCAGGAGGACTGCCGCCGAAGCCAGTGCACTTGCCTCTCGACCACGTGGCAGGCACCTGCACCCTGAGCCGTTGCTGGAGTAGCCGTGTCTCCGCAACACCGCTTGCGGAGAATGAAAAAACGGGGCGCCTGGGTGGCTCAGTCGGTTAGGCATCCGACTCTTGGTTTCAGCTCAGGTTATGATCTCACGGTTCGTGGGATCGAGCCCCGGGTTGGGCTCTGCCCTGACAGGGCGGAGCCTGCTTGGGATTCTCCCTCTGCCCCTCCCCCACGCGCACGCTTTCTTTCTCTCAAAAATAAATAAATAAACTTAAAAAAAACCCTCAGAACAACGGCAGATGTGGGGAGATGGCCTTTACCTCACTCTGGCCTTCCAAATATAATACATGCATACATACATACACATGTACATATATATGCACACGGATACATGTACACATATATTCCAAATTTAAAATATACTAATACATTGAAAATAAATATATTTCGTACATTTCTATAAAAACGTATGTAGCTTATTGTGTTCCAGGCAGTGTTCTGAGCTTTTAGCTTTTTACATGCATTCACTCAGTCAACACTATGAAATAGGTACAGTTGTCGCCCCTGCCCTTTATAAGAGGAAACCGAGGCACAAAGGGATTAAGTAATCTACACAGATTGTAAGTGTTTTCACCTATAAGACATATTCCATTACCCCCTTTACTACCCCCAGAATCGTGTTCTCTCACTGTCTTCTCCTCCTCTTCCCTTCCCGTGTATTCTTTCACCAGCTTCGCAGTTTATCGTCGTCGTCCTCCAAAAACACTGCAGGTGCCCTGGTTTATATCTTAGGATTCTCCCTGTTTTGTTTTGTTTTGTTTTGTTTTGTTTTGTTTTAGTATCGGAGTGAAGAATACTTTGGTTGCTACTGAACATGTTTGACATGTGTTGACAGCTGGGCGTCTTTTCCTTGCTGGGTTGGTGGTTAATAAACACTAATGAGCTGGTCCCATCTCCCCGAGCGGGGACAGATACCACAGGACCTAGTTCTAACAGCTGTCAAGAGAATTAAAACCAGAAGACATTGTGGTTTCCGTACCATATTGTCCCATTTCTTCCTTGTGTTTATTACCTAATAGTCTTCTTCTTATGAAACCCATTTATTTTTGTAATAGAACGTCCTTACTTTACAGAAGACCCACCATGTGTCGTTGTAGCCTTAAAGATTCACGTTTATATGCGTGGAATAAGATCTGAAAATATATACTCAAAGGCCTTAGCCGTGGCTATATGTAGGTGGTACAGCTAACGACGTTGTTTATTCTTTTTTTTTTTTCAACGTTTTTTATTTTATTTTATTTTATTTTATTTTATTTTATTTTATTTTATTTTATTTTATTTTATTTTATTTTATTTTTATTTTTGGGACAGAGAGAGAGACAGAGCATGAACGGGGGAGGGGCAGAGAGAGAGGGAGACACAGAATCGGAAACAGGCTCCAGGCTCCGAGCCGTCAGCCCAGAGCCTGACGCGGGGCTCGAACTCACGGACCGCGAGATCGTGACCTGGCTGAAGTTGGACGCTCAACCGACTGCGCCACCCAGGTGCCCCCGACGTTGTTTATTCTGTTTTCTTACATCTATATTCTCATTTTTTTCTGTCATGAGTTTGTGTGACTTTTGTAAGAACAGAAGAATGATAAAAGCAGAATGTTGACTGTGGTCTGAATTGGCATGTTCTGAAAGCTGATCCCTCCCGTGTCTTTCCTCTGTGCCCTGTCTCTGCACCTGTCAGATATGACACTTTTCTATGGCAGCCGCCCAGGCAGAGCATGGGTTAGGCGACATCAGGGTCTCATCAGAAGCCCAACTAGGGCATTTACCAGACTCTCCATAGCTTAGAACTTCCAGTGTCCAGAACTCTGTGGGTCTGTGACTGTTGACCTCCGGAGTGTATTTTTAGGCATGGTTTTATCGCGCCTTATTTGATGTGGAAGCGAAATCGTACCTTTCTCAGATCCGTAGCTCACAGGGACTTGAGAAGGTACGTTCTTTTCTGTCACAGTTAAACAGTGTTACCTGCTGGGAATAAAAATGGTAAAGGCGATGACTAACATTTGTTCGGGACTTTAGAGTGTATATGGCCGATTCACTTCCGTCATCTCATTTCGTCTTCGCAGTCTTCTAGACGGTTAGGACAGGGATTGGTGGTTAATGTCACAGATAGGAAAACTGAGGCCTAGAGTGGCCAGCTGGGAAGTGGCAAAGCCGAAACTCGAATCCACGTTTCTTTACTCTTGCCACTTCATTGCAGTGTTTTCGTTAAATGAGATAATACTACACGTTCAACACAATCATAGCTGTTGCCGAGGCTGCCTCTGGTCCTCTTCCTTTTTATTACTGTCATCCTTATCTTCCTCTTCCTCCTTCCCTCCTCGCCTTCCTCCTCCTCCTCCTCCTCCCCCTTCCCCTCCTCCTCCTCCTCCTATTCAGTATCTTTATGGAGGTTTACATTTTATGTATTTTGAGATACCGAATATCTGCTCTTGAGTGAGCCCTCCTAATCCCCGTGGGCTAGAACGCCCAGAAGAAGAGAGATGTCATCAGAGGCACAAAATCATCCCTTTTGCGCCTCCTTCCTTCTCTTTCCTCCCTCCCCCTTCCTCTTTCCATCTTTCGTTTTTTAGTTCATTCTATAAATGTTTATTTTAAACTCTCCTTCCCCAGGATTCACTGGAGATTCAGACTTAGGCCTGGCAGATGGCCTGAGAGGCCAGCTTTCATAACCTGATCCTTCTCTTTCCCGCAGCGAAGGATAAATATTTCACAATCAGCATATTTTATCGACAGCCTAAGGCTTTCTGATTACTTTCCATCTGCGGGGCCTGGTTTATTTTGTTGCCTTGGCTTTTTACGAGGTTGCTTGTATGTGATGTATTCGTGACAATAACCAGTTGCTTTTATTTCAACGAAACTCCTCTTAGAGGAGCAAGTTACAATATGCTCTCCCCCCACAACCGTAATTTTATTTATTTATTTTTTAGTTTATTTATTTCTTTTGAGAGAGAGAGAGGGAGGGTGAGGAGGGGCAGAGAGAGAGACGGAGAGAGAGAAAAACCCAAACAGGCTCCACGCTGTCAGTGAGGAGCCTGACACGGGGCTCGATCTCATGAACCACAAGATCATGGCCTGAGCCGAAATCGAGAGTCAAGAGCTGGATGCTTAACCGGCTGAGCCGCCCAGGTGCCCCCACAACTGTACTTTTAGATATTATAAAATACCATCTTTAAGCTCATAAGGAGCCCGGTGCCCCTTAGGTAATGCCTAGCCTGTGCCTCTGTAGACCATCCTGTGTTATGCGTGTCAATATGCTCGTCCACACCCCTCCTCCTAGCTCTCCCGTGTGCGCCTTAGGGGTGAGACTATGTCTTAATCACCTTCGTATCCCCAGGGTCTGATACATCATAAAAGTAAAATAACAATGAAAGAATAACATGGCCTCTGTACTACAGAGGATAATTTGCAAGCCTCTGAAGCCTTCTGGAAATATCCCAGGGCTTGAGTTCTGCATCTGTTCAGCGGGTGCAGTAGTGATTTTACAGAGTAGCTCTCGGGGACTCTTGCTCTTCTCCCCTTGCTTCTTCTTAGTCTCTGCGGTCTCCTTCCTGTCCTTCAGGGCAGTGCCCGCGATAGCACATCCAACCTCCTTCGCACTTGGCAGTGAAGAGTTTACAGTCTGTTTCTAAACTGAAGGCCCGTGTTAACTGTGTGTGGCAGCTTTCACATATTTTCACTGATAAATTGGGAGCCCTAACTGGATCTTACAAGTTGGGTCTTTGTTCACATAGTCTGTGAGCCCAGCCCGAGAAAAGGATTCATTCAAATATGTAAATCAGCTTCCAGAAACAATAACGGGGGTCAGTACCCCGGAGGCCCAAATTGGTTATCTCGTGCTTCCATTCCGTCTGTGAAGGCTGGTTCTCCATCCGGCCCCTGAAAGTTTTTGTAAGTGCAAGGGCCATACGACCATAGCCAACAGGAAATTACAAAAGCCTGGGCTCCTATACACCAAGCCTCGCCTTTCCTTTAGGAGTTTATCACACTGGGGGCACCTGGGTGGCTCAGTCTGTTAAGTGTCTGACTCCTGATTTCAGCTCAGGTCACGATCTCCCAACATCGGGCTCCGCTGACAGCGTGGAACCTGCTTGGGATTCTGTCTCCCTCTCTTGCTGCCCCTCCCCCACTCAGGCAAGTGCCCATGCACTCACATGTTCTCTCTTCCTCTCTCTCTCAAGAGTAACTAGATAAACCTAAAGAAAAAGAAGTTTATGGCACTGGGATTGAACAAATTCACGGCGAAGGGGTCTTGAGCACTGGAGTTTGAATACCACCTCTGTGGCGGACAAGCTGGGTGGCCATGGCTAAGTCCCTAAACTTCTCAGTAGAGTCACCTGACAAATGAAGGGTAATCAATCTTGAGTGCCTCTGTGGCGTCACCAGGACAGCTTTAGGGCGCCTCTGGGAGGCGCAGTCACACACCTGGAAGGGATTTGTCGTGAGATGGCTACTCAGTCACAGATCTTGCTTTAGGGGCATAGATTTGCTTTAGCTCCAGCTAACAAACATACAGGATTAGCATTCCCATGCTGTGTCACTCGCATTACCCTGGGAATCCTGCTGTTGCCAACGGAAGTCGACGGAGTGCTTCTGCTCGATGTATAGGAAGCAGGCCTTCTTTTTTTTTTTTTTTTTTTACACAATGGGAATTGTGTACAAAATTTTGATTTTGAAGAATTGAATGAAAGTCACATGGTCATACAGCAGCTCATGTTTACTTCAAGGACGTTGACGTTTTGCAGGAAACTTGCAGTGACACCTGATGGTGTAGAGGAAAAAGGCCTTTTGTAATGGAAGTGATCATCTTCTAATCTATCTTTTCTATAAATTTAGATTCTTTCACAAAATTTTTTCGCAGGCGTGCCAGCCTCTCATGTATTCTAAAGTATTCGCACGTAAAATCATGTGCTCTAATATATTCTAAAGAGTGGTGATGTGATTTAAATGTTTTGTTAATAAACAGCAAATGTTTAGTTATTTCGATAGCGATTGCCCTTGGTTATTGAGCGCTTACTCTGGGCCCCACACTGTGCCAACTGCTTCACATGCTCAATCTTATCGGATGCTCACATTTTGACACACATCCTGAAGGCGGACTGAGTAGTTGATATTGTATAGAGTTTGGAGCCTGAGTCATAGGGCTGGGAGGGACCGTAGGGTTCAGAGGAGGAGCCCGTGGTCCAAGAAAGGGAAAGCAGTTTTCCTTGAGTTACTCGGCAAGTCAGCGGCAAGGCCGGGATCAGATTGCAGGCTTCGCGGCTCCCAGCTCAGTGCCTGTTGTCCACACTGGCCCGTCTCTGCTGCACACAGCGCCTCATGATCTATGCATGCCGAATGGTGATGGTCGCAGGTTAAAGAAAGAATGAATCACCAACACGTTTTAAAGTGCCTGTCTGGGGCGCCTGGGTGGCTCAGTCGGTTAAGCGTCCGACTTCGGCTCAGGTCATGATCTCACGGTTCGTGGGTTCGAGCCCCGCGTCGGGCTCTGTGCTGACAGCTCAGAGCCTGGAGCCTGTTTCAGATTCTGTGTCTCCCTCTTTCTCTGACCCTCCCCTGTTCACGCTCTGTTTCTCTCTGTCTCAAAAATAAATAAATGTTAAAAAAAATTAAAAAAAAAAATAAAGTGCCTGTCTGGCAGTCCCGAGTCCACTGCCTTTTGTACCCGAGACCTGTTTACTCTGGCCAGAGAGGGAATCCTACTGAAAAACAATGTTGAGGGGCGCCTAGGTGGCTCAGTTGGTTTAGCGTCCGACTCCGGCTCAGGTCATAATTTGATGGCTCGTGAGTTCGAGCCCCGCGTCAGGCTTTGTGCTGACAGCTCGGAGCCTGGAGCCTGCTTCGGATTCTGCGTCTCCCTCTCTTTCTGCACCTCCCCTGCTCACGCTCTTTCTGTCTGCCTCTCTCCAAAACAAATATTACAAAAAAATTAAAAAAGCCCCAGTGTTGATATTAATAATGGTCTTGGTGCATTGCGGTAAGGAATCTGAGAGTTTAACGTGGAAAAAGTTGAAGGAAATAGAAAATCACACAGGACGCAGGAGCACACTCAATATAAGTGACCCCAGGGTTGGGCGAACTTTGCCCATAAAAGACCACATGGTGTATTTGAGGCTTTGTGGGCCGTATGGTCTGTGCTGCAGGTACTTTGCCGTTGTAGTATGAAGAAAGCCATAGGTCATACAGAAACACACGGCCATGTCTGTGTCACACTAAAACTTTATTTACAAAACAGGTGGCACGGTGGATTTGGTTTATGAGCTGTGAATTTGCCGGCCTCTGAATGAAACGATCCTGGTCTCCTAACAAGGAATGTGCGTTGGTGTACTTGTGAGTGATTTGTAGTGTGTGTTCTCCTTTTGTAAGGCAGGCAGGAAATGGCCAAGCTCAGATTAGGGTTGACCAGCCCAGTGTTGCCCGATGTCCCTGGTTACCCTTGGGTGGGCCAAAGGCCACATGTCTCGGAGGGTATTCCTTACCGATAGATGGCCTATTAAGTTTCACTGTTCTTTTTGGAAACCCAGCTTAAGAGGTATTTTGAGCAGTGAAGTCACGGCGGCTAATATGTATCTCAAATGTAATGCCAAGAAGCTCTAGCCTTGGCCTCACCAAATACCAGGCCCTATAAACGGTTCCTCGGAACCTAACCCCCTCCTCCCCACATTGTTCTTCCTGTTGTTGTTGTTGTTGTTCCTGTTTAGTCCGGTATTTCTGAATAATGGTAATGATGATTGATCATTGTGGTTGATATTTATCGATCTAGCCCTTGGCCAGGCTTTGAGTTGTGAAGTTTGTTCTTAGCTTCCTCCTTGGTAAACCCTGTACCCACTGGTGGCCATTGCCCACTTCACCTTCCATCTGGGTCCTGGGTCGGGCACATTCCTTTCCATCACAGACCTCAAGGAAGGTTCTCAGAAACTCCTGATATGAATGATATTTTCGTCGTTGGATTCTTACAACACTTGGAGGCAGATACTATTATTTCTTCCTTTTTTTTTTTTTTTTGCTGAGAAAATTGAGGCTCGGAGAGGTTTGGTGACTTGCCCAAGGTTGAAGAGCAAGTAAGTGGATGAAGCAGATGGCAAGCCTAGGCCGGTGATGATAACGTCTACACTCTTTACCAGTGTACCACACTTCCCTCTCTGTGCCCGGTTCTCGAGGGCACAGTGGGCCTGCCTTTCAAAGTCAGCATAATCTTTATCTCCCCCTGAATGTGGGTCTGAGAATAGTTTCTCACTTCTTCCTGTCCCAAGTCCTTGACTCTTCCCACTTGGACTGTTGCAGTGGCTCCCAACTGGCCTCAGCTCCACTGAGTTAGAATTCACATTCCGTACAAGTTACCTATTGTCAATTTCAGAACATTTTTATCACCTTGAAAAGAAGCATCCAGCCCTCCAGCCATCATGCCTCTATCCCCCTGTCTCCCTTCCCTGCAGCCCTAAGCAATCACTAATCTTTCTGTCTCTATAGATTTCCCTGTTGTGGACTTTCATATAAATGGAATCACAGAGTATGTGGACTTTTTGTGATTGGCTTTTAGCATAATGATATCAAGGTTTCTGGTGTTTTCAAGGTTCATTCCTGTTGGAGTATATATCAGTACATCATTGTTTTTATGGCTGGATAATATTCCACCGTACGGATAGACGGACCATATTTGTTTATCCCTTCATCCATTGATAGACATTTGGGTTATTTCCACCTTTCAGATAGCACGAACTAATGGGCCTGTTAAATGCATTCTGCACAGAACTCTCTGGTTGGTTTTCCTAAAGTGCAGCTCTGGTCATGTCACCTCTCTGATTCAAAGTCATCACTGATTTCCTGTACCCCCTTGCGCTTTGTTTAAACTCCGGAGTTTGGATTTTGTTGTGGGAAAGTGTGGCACAGAGCGGGTTCTTAGGCCAGCAGAAGGATGGCGAGGGACATGTGCTTTCGTGGGCATGGGGCTTCCCATGATGCAGCACGCACTGTGAGCTCTCCCTCCCTTTTCATCACCCAAGGCTGTCACCTGTGTGACTGCACATTTGGTCCCAGCGTGTGGGAGTACACATCGGGAGGGCGATGCTCCTCTCTGTATCTCATTTGCTTTTTGCTGGAGCGGGAAGCCCCGTGTCACTCCCACTTTGCAGATGAGGAAATTAACGCTCAGACCAGTTAGGTGCCTTCTCTAGAGTTACATTCTTAGTAAAGGACGAAGCAGGGACTTTAAAATTAGAACCTCTGTCTCTAAGCACATTTCGGCTCTCCCCGACGGTACCATGGTATTAGCGTGCATTGGAGTCTCAGCGAGCTGTTTGATGATGATAATTATCATGTTATAAAACAGTGGGGAGGAGAAGATACGCATACGTAAACAAGTAGGACTATAAACGCTATAGAAATTTTAGACAAGTTATGAAGCTTTGGGGCTGAGGATGATAGACCTTGAGGGAGGCGCGAGTTTAGAGAGGCAGAGAGAGAGAAGAGAGAGAGTGGGGGCAGGGGGGAAGAGACTGACATCTGCCTGTGGGGCCGTGCTCCCAGGCCAGAACTCCACACTGACCCAAATTCTCTAACAGTCTGGGTGCTGGCCTTACCACCACTGGGACAGCTGTTAAGAAAGAAACAAATAGTTGTATAATATGGAGGTGGCCACGTGGCTCTGTAACACGCTTGTATTTCCCCGAGGGCAGGCCAAGGACATCGTACATTCGGAGGATGATCTGTCAGACTGACCTGAAGTTCTGTTTTAAATACGTTTGTGATGGCGAAGGTATCGACACCATTTTCGGCGGCTACGACTAGTGGGGGAGTTTCACAAAGACAACCATCTCTGCCGCCGAGTGTGAGTCACGCGCAGATCCAGCCACGGCCGCGCTCGTGGCTATAACAAGTCGGCCCTGTCACTAAGGGCAGTGGCCCCAAGCCAAGGCCGTGGCCCGTGTGAGGTCCTCCTCTTGTGTCGGTTTTGTGTTGTGAAATACGACAGTGGGCAGCACAGGCCTGGACTGTGGAATCGATCCAGGCTCACAACAGGCCAGTGTGACAAGAAAGCGTAGATGGCCTCGTAGAGCGCTTTGGCTGCAGGCTGCCAAGAAGTCCCCCGGGAGACCCGAAGGAAGGAAAACAGCCCATGACGGACGCCCGGCCTCTAAGAGGGCGAGCCCGGGGCCGGGCTGGAAGCCTGCCATGGCTTTGGGCTTGCGTTTGCGTTTCTCTGAAAAGCCTTTGTCTGTCCACAGAACAACCCAGGTGTAAACTCTACTCCGTCTTGAAGACTTCGTCCTTTTCTAGTCTTTTGTGTCCGTGCTGAAGATTTTATACTTCCTCCCATCCTATTTTTTTTTATTCCTCAAGCATAATAGCGCTATCAGTTCTCTTGAAAGGCAGAGCAACACCCAATCCGCCGAATATTCTTTTTCACGATTGTAAACCTGTCCCTCACCTTAAAATATGATACCACGCCTGATGAAAAACCACACGTAATCGCACGTGTGCGAAACAAATGCTGTCGTTGGGATGGCAGTGAAATAAATCGCTCCGGTCCGTGGGTATTTGCAGCAGACCATTCAACAGCTTTGGGCTTCAAGGATGAGTAAAAAGTACATTTATTGATCTCGAACCAAACTGCTATATTAATAATCTCTGGAGGCGTAGTGGACTATTGGCTTCTTGTCAGAATGGCTTTGAGGAGAACATGGTTCCTCTCAGCAGAGGTCAGAGTTGGGTCTCTGGGTCCATTGCATTTCTGGTTTAGCGGCACATTCCCCCCCGGTCTTGGTGGACTTGTTCGGTGCGAAGGGACCCGAGTCCCATTTGGGGACTGGGCAAAGTCCAGGCCTCTCAGCTTTCCGAAAGATTGCTCCTCTTGTTCCGTCTTTGCTTTGTGTCTTCCTGACACGCAAAGTCACAGCAGCGACCTCTCCCAGCTCGTGGTATTGTGGGAAAAGAGCAGACGGTGACCGGTAGTACGTCTCTTCCCCGTGGCCCCGGGGAAGGCGGTCCCCACAGAAAGCTAGTGATGCCTCTTTCCCTTTCGGCACATGACAGATCACATCCCTGCACTGAGGCTTGGCCTCTGAGCTTTTACTTTTCAAGCAAGTGGGGATTAGGAAGCTTCCCGAAGGATCCTCAGCTTGGCTCTTGAGGTGCCAGGCTTCTAGGTGGTCTCGTGCCTTCCCAGTGTGTGTGTGTGTGTGTGTGTGTGTGTGTGTGTGTGTGTGTGTGTGTATTCACTTTCCCCAGTAAGGGACACGATGACCCACCTGGCTTTTGTATTCTGGGAATACGGATGGACCCAGCTCACACACGCGCCTCTCAGTTGCGGCCCGTTCTTTGGGTTAGGGTTCTGGGCTCGTTAGACCTACTCCTCTAGGAGTGAGCTGTTATTTTTCTGACCAGAAGTCTTCTAATATAGCGGTTTCCACGCATTTTTTTGTTTTTTGCTCTGTAGTCTTTTTTTTTTTTTTTTTTAATTTATTTTTGGGACAGAGAGAGACAGAGCATGAACGGGGGAGGGGCAGAGAGAGAGGGAGACACAGAATCGGAAACAGGCTCCAGGCTCCGAGCCATCAGCCCAGAGCCTGACGCGGGGCTCGAACTCACGGACCGCGAGATCGTGACCTGGCTGAAGTTGGACGCTTAACCGACTGCGCCACCCAGGTGCCCCTGCTCTGTAGTCTTTTAACAGGATTTTTTTTTTTAACCCTCAGTGAAGTCTTATGCAAAGCCCAGTATGTTCAACAGGTCAAATTGGGGCACGTTCAATGTGTCTCGTCCTCCTCCGCCACCCCAGGGGCTCACCAGGGGATTCCGCAGAAGAGTGTTATGGGCCTTTGGGACAGTGTTTGATATGCTCCCGGGCTGGTCCCCTTTGCTTTCAATCCGTAGGCGAGATCCAGAGAGCAGAGCAGGGGAGAGGGCCTGGTATGGAAAGGCAGAAAGTTGTGTCGTGCCACTAGGAGCCCGGTCATTGGTCCTCAGTGAACCAAAACGGTAACCCTTGGTTCTCCATTTGTACCAGTATTCTGACAGCTGCGTGGCCAGGCTTGGGGCATAGGATGTACAGTTACCGCCCTTCCTGAGGCAGAACAGATCCTGTCTGCCACCATCCCCCACAGCCAAGGCCCAGCACAGAACCAGCCATGGAGAGCAACTTGACCGGTTACCGTGCCTTTGGTAGAGATTAGTTAAGTGAGTAAGATTTCTTCCTATTTTATGACGGTGTTATTTCCTATTTTTATTCTAGGAAGACAGGCTGGGTCAGTGAGACCCAAGGAAATGCATATTCACTGGATACATTTGGTTGTGTTCATCCAAGGCCAGGGCTAGGATGGGCTGTGCTCGCAGGCACAGAGTGGCTAGAGGTGGCAAGACAGGGAGCCGAGAGGAGACCGCCAGTGGTGGCTGTAGGCGTCTCAGAGCTGCTCCACCGTCTACACTAGCGGGTACAGACTGGGGCTGTCAGGAAAGGGGCTCTGGGGCAAAGGTTGCTCAGAGAGGGGTGGCCTCTTTTTTTTTAATATATATATTTTTTAATTTATTTTTTTAAATGTTTATTTCTTTATTTTTGAGAGGGGAGGGGTCGTAGAGAGAGGAAAAAATGAGCAAGCAGGGGAGGGGCAGAGAGAGAGAGGGAGACACAGAATCCGAAGCAGGCTCCAGGCTCTGAGCCGTCAGCACAGAGCCCGACACGGGGCTCGAACTCACGAGCCGTGAGATCATGACCTGAGCCGGAGTCAGACGCCCAACCGACCGAGCCACCCAGGCGCCCCAAGGGGTGGCCTCTTTGACAGGGAGGTGAGGGGTGGCCCTGTGCTCTGTTCAGACTCCTCTCTCGCTCCTTCCATCCGAGCTCTGCTGGCTGCGGTTGCAGTGGACTTCCTCAGCTGGCCGTCCCCACCGTCACAGCACTTTTTCAGGCCCTCCCGTCCCTCACCTAGACTACCAGGAGAGCACAGCACTCATCTTTCCCCCTCCAAACTTTTGCTTTGTTTCTTAATGCTTATAGTGAAATGTGTGTATAGAAGAGTGCTCTTACCACACGCGCGAAGAAACAAAACAATTATAATTAAAAAGGAAAATGAACCCCCACGTGTCTCCCATGTAGCCTGGGAAATAGAATAATGCTGCCCGTACGTTAGACGCCTGTATCTTGACAGCCTTGCTAAATTTGTTTAATAAAATTCTAATAAGTTATAAGGTTCGTTTGTTGTGTATAATCAAAGCATTTGCAAATAATGGCAGTTTTATTTCTTCCTCTCCAGGCCTTCGGCTGTCTTTTCCGTTGTTTTGCTGCACTGCACCAGTTAAGACCCGTAGTGCAACGTTGAATCAAAGCAGCGCCAGCCCAGGATTATATCTTGGACGTTCTTCTTTTGTTCCTGTTTTTAAAATGGAAAGCTTACAGTATTTTACCGTTGAGTTACCATGCTTCCCAAGTAGTTTGTACGGAGAGCTTGTATCAGGTTGGAGAGCTTACCACCTGGTTCCTTACGAGTTCCGTACTAGGAACCTAGCGCCTTGCTAGGTCCGCTTACCACCTGCAGTTGGCTAATAGATTTTATTGTGAACGGACGTTGATTTTTATCAAATAGGTTTTCCGTATCTTTGGGGATGTTCATTAGAGCATAGTTTTTTTTCTGTTTGAGGCATTGCTAGATTTCATCTGCTGATATTTTGTTGAGCGTGTTTACAGGTCTTTTCACAAGTTGGGCTACTATGACTTTTTTCTTTCTCTATTATTCTTGTCTGGTTTTGGTGCCAAGGTGAAAATAGCCTCATAAAATGAGTTGAGAAGTATTCCTTTATTCTGTTCTCTGGAAGTGTTTGGATACGATGGGAATGATCTGTTTCTTGAACATTTAGTAGACCTTGCTTGTAAATCCCCCGCCCCCTCGGGTCTGGCATTTGTTTAATATGGTGCTTTAAGTTTTTTAACTGGTTGTAGGGCCATTCTTGAGTCAATTAAAAAATTTATCGTGTTCTAGTCACTTGGCTGTTTCACTGAGATTGCTAAATTTATCTTTTTTCCTCTGCTGCACCTACAGTTTATACCCCTTTTAATTCTTAGTATTGCTTATTTGCCCCTCTGCTTTCAGCACTACTCCTTTGTGTTTCAAAGTCCACATCGTCTAGCTCTCCCTTAAAAAAATATTATTTTCGGGGCTCCTGGGTGGCATGGTCAATTCAGCTCTTGATCTCGGCTCAGGTCATGATCTCATGGTTCATGAGTTCAAGCCCCCCGTTGTTGGGTCTACACTGACAGCATGCAGCCTGCTTGGGATTCTCTTTCTCCCTCCCCTGCTAGCACTGCCTCTGTCTCTGTCTCTCTGTCTCTCTGTCTCTCTGTCTCTCTCTCAAAATAAATAAACATGACAAGACATTAAAAAAATTATTTTTGTTTTCATTACTTTGGGTTCCAGCCACACTGGACTACTGTATTTCTCCTGATGGATTCGTAATTTCCTTCAGCAGTACCTTCACGTATGGTCTCTCCCCCTCTTTGACCCCCCCCCACACACACATCTTCATCCTTTGGACTACTCGTATCTTGAGGCTCATCTCCAATTCCACCTGTTTTATGATGCTTTCTCCTATTTTCCCTCAAACAGAATAGCTGTCTCCTCCTCCTGTGTTCTAGTCGCATATTCCCCTGACTTCTCCACAGCAAGTCGCACGTTCTGTTTTATATTTAATGAGTTGCTTCCATGTTTGCAAACTCTTGTAGGTTGTGAGCCTCTTGAAGGTGAGACCCTGTCATCTGCCTGCCCGCGTTCCGAGAACCTAGCAGAGAGCAACTCCGAGTCTCTTAAGTTCAACTGGACTGAATTAAACGGAGAGGAATGGAGCAGACATCCATCCTTTGGCATAATGTAAAGTTAAAAAAGTGAATTCTAGGGCCGCGTGGGTGGCTCAGTTGGCTGAGTGCCCGACTCTGGATTTCGGCTCAGGTCATGATCTCATGGTTCGTGAGTTCGAACCCCGCATCAGTCGGGGAGACTGCTTGGGATTCAGTCTCCCCCTCTCTCTATCCCTCCCCTACTCGCTTGTGCTTGCTGTCTCTTTCTCTCGAAAAATAAATAAAAATAAACTTAAAAAGTGAATTCTAGGCCGCGTGATGCAATCCTGGCTAATGTGAAGATGCCCTTACCTCTGAAAACTCCCCTTTCCTCGACCGGCTGAGGTCTGCAAGGCCACCATTTGAGTTTCATTCCTTTGTCTTTATGTGTTTCCTGCTTGCTAAAAATGCTACCGGGTCTAAGGAAGCCCCGGAGGCCTTATCGGACATCGATACCGCACCTCTCACAATTTTCCCTGCTTCCTTACAGGTGAGCGGATCTGCTAGATCCTTTCCTGAGAACAGATGTATTGAGGAGACGCGGACCGGGAAATCTCTTAGAGGGATTGAGGTTGCAGAAAAGGATGGCTAGGCGTACTCCTAGTTGTTAAACTTTATTTAATGTCTCCTACGGTCCCAGCGTTGTGCCAGGCGGTACGCAACCTTTGTACCAACTCACCGAGGCAGGTACTGTTAGCATCTCCAGTTTTAGCCACAAAGAGACTGAAGTTCAGAGGGATGAAGCAGTTTAGCCAAGGTCACTCAGCTAGTAAGTGGCAGAGCTGAGATTTGAAGCAAGGTCTGGCAGCCTCTGTTCTTCTGCTGCCCAGTCTGTCTGTTCTTTACGACCTCATCTCGACACCTCAGCAGTGTTTCGATCACCTGTTACGTGAGTAGCCCCTGCCTGGCTCCCTCTATTCCAAGGCCAGTTTTTCAGGTATTTTAGTGGTCAAACATGACCTTCCTTTTGCGGACTGATTTTGGAAGCTCCTGGAGTGAGGTTAGAATGTGTGCCACTGCTTGGGCTGTTCCTGTCCCGATAGCATCTCCCTCTACTCCCTGACATGGAGCTTCTGGGTTTCAGAAGGGTCTGGAACTTTCTTAGAAACAAACGTCTCTGCTTTCTCGTGCGATTTCTACCTCATCTACAGGCTGTTCCTGAAACCTTAGCATACACATCTGGATTTTGGAATCAGCAGCCTCCTTCACTGAAGGGGAGGGGGACAGCTGTTTCCAAGGAAGCTGGGAAATAGCTCAGAGGGCCAACCAGAGACCGTGAACGTTTGGGTACTGTATATGTTTGCAAGTAATTTGTAGCTTAACTGTTTCCGAGGAGTTATCTGTTGGCTGGGAGGGCACTTTTTCCACTCCTTACCCCACCAATCCACAGAGCAAAGCCAGGGGCCTCCAGATCCTAACTCGTACAGGCCATCTGGTCCAAACCCATCACTGTGCAAATGAGGAGCGAGACGCAAAGAGAGGGCCAGTGTCTCACCCAGAGTCACGTAGAGTGGGAGTCAAGTCTGCGGTGAAGGCTTGGGGCTTTTGATGGAATGTCCCAGATTGGGAAACTTGATTGGCCCTCAGTGCAGACTAGCCTTTCTTATCAGTTATCTTTGCAAGGGAACATGCTGTCTATTTTCAGTCAGGCTGTAAGCGCCTTGAAGACACAAAGCACGTTTTCTGATTGATTTTGGGCCCCCTGCCATGACTCACACATAGTTGGCCCTCAGTGGGGGTTTGGTGGCTTGACTGGGTCAGCCTTCTCTTCTTCGGACCCTTATTCTACAGGACCCCTGCTGTTTTTGGATGGCATTGCCCTCAGCAGGTGCAGTCCTCTGCTGTATGTGGATCCTCTCCCCCAGAAGCGGCCCCTTAGTACACCGAACCTCAATACTCCACATCCAGCCCCTCTGTTTGTCCTGGTTTCTTGAAGTCTATTCTAAATTTTGTTTCTAATTCGTGCAGATTCGTTTAAATGGTCCCGCCTTACATACATACGCTGTGTGATGTGTTTTTTTTTTCAACTTTAGAGGTATATGGTGATTCTTCACAGAATTAAATACTTAATTATACTTTAAGTAATATGTATAATTATGTCCACCGTGTCCATAAGATGCAGAATAATTTGGGTGTGAATCCTGGTTTTCTGGGCCCTGCTACTTGAAGAAAGGAACCCTCCCTTGGGGCATTATTCTTTTTTTAAAAAAAAGTTTATGTATTTTGAGAGAGAGAGAGAGAGAGAGAGAGGGAGAAGGAGAGAGAGGATCCCAAGAAGGCTCCACGCTGTCAGCACAGAGCCCGACGCGGGGCTTGAACTCACAAACCGGGAGATCGTGGCCTGAGCCGAAGTCGTACACTCAACGTACTGAGACACCCAGGCGCCCCGGGAGCTCGGGGTTTTCCGGAGGCAGTTCTGGCTGCCACTTGTTTCTCCAAGGTCCCCAGGCTCTCCTGGCCAGAGCAGGTGGTGCAAAGGATACGTGAGCATCTCCCACGGCAGCTGCCGAGGTGGAGCCGTCTGAAGGCTTGTGGGCATGCACAGGGCCATAAGTCGGAATCAGCAGGGGACAGCGTTGAAGGGAAGAAGTCCCGTGGATGTGTAAGCTGGGGTCTGATTGTGACGACCGCGCTCCCTGGTCCACCGGAGCCATCCCTCCTGCCCGGTGTGATGCAGAAGGCCGGTCGGCCCGTTAACGTCACATCTCCTTTCCCAGGGACGACTCTGCTTGCGGTCGGGCCTGGTAAATAGTCCTCCACAGGTGTCTGTGGAATGCTCCAGGGCTCACCTCTGGAAGACTTCATTATCTTTGTCCCTGCTGATCATTCCATGTCCCTTTGCTTGCTTGTGGATGGTCCGCTTTTAGCCTGGGTAAGAGTCGTGAGGCGGATTTTGTCGCGAGACGATTTTGTTACAGATTTCAGATGCGTTCCGCCGGGGCAGACGGGGCTCTATCGCGTGTTAGGGCCTGATCCGGAGATCAGGAACTCATCTGAGGGGAGAAAACCAAATCCAACTAGTTGATTTCCAGTGGATATCTTTGGTGAACGTGGCCTATGCCTCCCAGCCACTCTCGCCAGCTTTTAGGGGATCAGTGCTGACTTTGGAATGGCCGCATCGGATTGCCAAGCGGCTTTTCCTGTTAGCGTTGATCCTGGGAGGCAGGTGCTTCTTGTCGAGGTTCGGCGCGGCCAGAAGCTCCGGCGAGAGCCAAGACCCCAGAAAGCGGTGGTCACAGACGATGGGGCGCGGTTGTCGATGTGAACACAGTGACAGGGCTGTTGTCTGGAGGTGGCCGGCTGCCGTGCTTCAGATCGCTCAAGTGCCACTCGGCAGTTAAGCGCAGAGCTGGCGGAAGGGAAGGAAAAGAATGCCTAGCAGCCCCGGCTCGTCTCCACTTCCCGGGCCGCTGCCTCACTTCAGGCAGGCTCTCGTTCCCCCCTTGTCTGCTGTTGCGACAGAAGGCCCCCTGACTGTCCTCCAACTTCCTGCGTCTCTTGTCTGGGGCCTCTTTCCCTCAGTTACCAGAAAGCGCTGTCACGTGCAATTTTCCGAGGCCGGTTGTAAGCGCCTAGGCCTTGCGCTCGGACTCCAGCAGCTAAGGAACAGTCCCCCGTCTTCAGCTTCCCGTCCAGGGGCTTCCCGACCAACCGAACAGCCCCACGTTCCTCGTGTCTCCCTTACCCGTACTCCTTTCCAGCCGAAGCGGATCCCTGCAGTGCTTCCTGAACACGCCCGGAAGTCTTCTCCCTCTGCTGTTGCCTTTGCCCACATGTATTGCTCCTTGTAATTTTACCTGTCACTCGCTGCTATCACCGACTTCACGAAGCTGTCCTTGACGCCCTGCCCCCCGTTTATTCAACTGCCTAGCATGGCCATGGTGCTGGACACATCAGAGCTCGAAAATGTAGTTCTTGGGGCGCCTGGGTGGCGCAGTCGGTTAAGCGTCCGACTTCAGCCAGGTCACGATCTCGCGGTCCGTGAGTTCGAGCCCCGCGTCAGGCTCTGGGCTGATGGCTCGGAGCCTGGAGCCTGTTTCCGATACTGTGTCTCCCTCTCTCTCTGCCCCTCCCCCGTTCATGCTCTGTCTCTCTCTGTCCCAAAAATAAAATAAAAAACGTTGAAAAAAAAAAAAAAAAAAAAAAAAAAAAAAAAGAAAATGTAGTTCTTGTCACAGTGATCATGATTATGATGCACATCATAGTATAGTAGCTTGATAAATTAATCCAAAAGCCAATTTTAAGTGCCTACTCTATTCTGGGAGCTATGAAAAGCACCTGAATCGTAATAGTGACAAAGATGATCCTACTCTTACCCAGCACTAGTTAACTAGGCATTATTGAATGCTTTCCATGCTGTGAAAGAGAGATTGAAAGAGATCCCTGGATGGGAGACTCTGAGTGGGGCCATATCACTGACATTCCTTTTGAAGTCTGCTCCGCATCTACCCATGAATAGTGGTCAAGTTGAATGCTGGGAGTCCTTTGGCTCTTCGGGATTTTTCTTTCGAGTGATGATGAGTGAATCCAGCTGTCACTGGTTCTGTTGATTCTGCTTGGGAAAGCTCTGTAGCCTGTTCCCGTCGTGTCAAAAACCCCACCGTAAAATTGGTCCCGGTGCTCGATTGATGACGTGCGCAGATGGGGATATGTTAACCAGATAGGACTCCCTCCCCTCTCCTTCCTGCTCGAGTTACCACTTAACACATCATCATTGGCTCTCTGATAGACAGGAAACGAGTGGAGCTCCTTGGCCTCTTTCGGAAGTCTAGGGAGCGGAGTTGAATCAGTGTACAGGGCTGTTGAATCGGCATATAGGGCTGGGATCCAGATTCAGTTCAGATCGTCCCCTCCGGGTGTATCCAAGTTCCTCGGAATGATCAGAGCCGCCCAGATGTTTTCGGAAACCGCCATTTGCAGGAGCGGGCACCTTTCAGCTCAGACTCCAAATGGCTGAATGGAGGTGTCACAAAACCACAGATGGGTGACGCGCAAATTAACAACGGGGCCAGAAAATCTTTGCTGCCTCCGTCGTGCCAGTGCTCCCTAGATTCCAAATAGCAGATCACTGGCAACTTTGCAGTCCAGCTGTGGAGAGGCACATTCAAGAGCCATTTGATCACAGGCCTTCTGAAAAATTAATCCGCACCAGGTACAAGTAAGGTATAATTTTCTTGGCTGTGGATGGAAAGCTTTTTTTGTCCCTCAGATAAACAATGCCGCTGGGTTATAGAGTTAGGGCAGTGTGAGAGGTGCAGATAGAGAAGCCGCTGCGTTAATGACAGTGTTTTTCAGACTCAGATGAAACCCAGATCTTTCTCTTCCCCAGGGATAAAGTGGTAGGGCCAAGAAGGTGTGGAGCATTACTGAGTTAACCCACAACCATCACCTGCTTCTCACAACTGAAATAACTGTATTAAACGAGGATGAGTTTGCTGAATACAGCTATCAAAACACGTGGCCAATGTACAGCGTATCAGAGGACTTCGGGTGCACAAAGCAAATTCAGGAATAGGGAATGAGGCAGAGAATTGGACCAAACAATAGATATTTATTTAAGAGCCTCAGAAAATAAGTAAAATAAGAGACCAACAGTGGACTATTGTGGAAAGAACGCAGCACCGAGACACCTGAATTCTAAATCCTGTCTTGTAGATTACGTGTGCATTCAAGCTTTCTCTAGCCTCAGTTACTGATTCTGGAAAAGGAAGTGGCCCAACTCTCTTTCAGTTCTAACATCCTACAACTGTAGTGACATGATAAAAAACTACATATTCATTAGTAACATATATCCCCTTGAAGCAAAAGGAAAAGGCGTCTTTAAAAAGTTTTTTAAGTGTTTATTTATTTTTGAGAGAGAGAGAGAGAGAGAGAGAGAGAGAGAGAGAGAGAGAGAGTGAGTGGAGGAAGGCCAGAGAGAGAAGGAGACACAGAACCCGAAGCAGGCTCCAGGCTCTGAGCTGTCAGCACAGAGCCTGACGCGGGCTTGAACTTGGGAACAGCAAGATCGTGACCTGAGCCAAAGTTGGATGCTTAACCGACTGAGCCACCCAGGTGCCCCTGCTTCTTTTAAAACTTTAATCTAGGGGTGCCTGGGTGGCTCAGGCAGTTACACGTCCGACTCTTGATTTTGGCTCAGGTCATGATCTCATGGTTGGTGACTTCGAGGCCTGCATCGGGCTCTGTGCTGATAGCTCGGAGCCTGGAGCCTGCTTCGGATTCTGTGTCTCCCTCTCTCTCTCTGCCCCTCCCCCATTCACACTCAGTCTCTCTCTCTCAAAGATAAATAAAAATTGAAAAAAATATATATTTAAAAAAACAAACAATCCAGAAAGTTCAGCTCAGTCCAAAGAAGAAGCAAAATCACCTAAATCCCTAATATCCAGATTGTCACCATTTAGTGTAAAGTCTTTGAGAAAATTTCTATACATTTTAACATATATACTATATGTTTGCAAAAGTGAGATCATATGGCACACACTTTTTATTATTTTATTTCCTTTTTTTTAATATGAAATGTATTGTCAAATTGGTTTCCCTACAACACCCAGTGCTCGTCCCCACAGGTGTCTCAATGCCCATCACCCACTTTCCCCTCCCTCCCAACCCCCATCAACCCTCAGTTTATCCTCAGTTTTTAAGAGTCTCTTATGGTTTGGCTCCCTCCGTCCCTAACTTTTGATTTCCTTCCCCTCCCCCATGGTCTTCTGTGAAGTTTCTCAGGATCCACATAAGAGTGAAAACATATGGCATCTGTCTTTCTCTGTATGACTTATTTCACTTAGCATAATACCCTCCAGTTCCATCCACATTGCTGCAAATGGCCAGATTTCATCCTTTCTCATTGCCACATAGTATTCCGTTGTGTATATAAACCACAATTTCTTTATCCATTCATCAGTTGATGGACATTTAGGCTCTTTCCATCATTTGGCTATTGTTGAGAGTGCTGCTATAAACATTGGGGTACGTGTTTCCCTCTGCATCAGCACTCTTGGATCCCTTGGGTAAATTCCTAGCAGTGCTGTTGCTGGATCATAGGGTCGGTCTATTTTTTAATTTTTTGAGGAACCTCAACACTGTTTTCCAGAGCAGCTGCCCCAGTTTGCATTTCCACCACCAGTGCAAGGGGGTTCCCGTTTCTCCACCTCCTCGCCAGCATCTAGAGTCTCCTGGTTTGTTCATTTTAGCCAGTCTGACTGGCGTGAGGTGGTAGCTCGGTGTGGTTTTATTTCCAAGGTAAAATATGTTAAAATTCATACAAGACAGGTTTATAAATTATAAAATCGAACATCGGCGGTTCCTAACTTCCCCTTTTCCATTTGACAGTATATTTTGGACATATTTTCTTGTCAGTATACTTTGAGAGCATTGTTTTAATTGCTGCCCAGTAATCTATTGCGTGGATATGTTACAGTGCCCTCAACCTGGCTCCTTTTTTGGACATTTCGGTGGTTTCCGATTGTCCGCTGTCACAATGATGCTGCGGCCTGTGCCAAAATTTGTGCCCGTGTCTACGTCCTAGTTCCTTTGCGTACATGCGGATACATGCTTTTTGCTGCTGCCGAGGAGCCATGTCATGAAACCAAGGCAGAAATTTCGTTGCTCACATTCGAGTCAGCTATTTTGCACACGTACTTTGGGTGGCTCTGTTGATTTTACAAAGCGTGCCCATATCCACTATTTCATTTAATACTGCCAGTGGCTAATAGTTACTCTACACGTATGTGCTACACATTGTGCTACGTGCTGTAGACATAGGGATCTTACTCAGCCTTACTGCTTCTGCACTGTCGTCACCGCTGTCCGGGAGATGGGGAGAGTCAGGAGGCTAAGAGAGGCCATGTAACTTGCCCAACTGGTGACAGCGGTAGAGCCCAAATATTTTGTCTTTTGGATTCTAGATCCAGTATTCTTTCCAGTATACCACAAAGCCTCTTTGAGTTACAAGGTATTCCAAGGCTACATATGGGCAAGTGGGTTCAATTCCACACCAGTTAACTTGGAGAGATCTACGAATAAGGAAAGAACATGCGTTCATGGACCATGTCGCCTTCCTTCCCAGTCCTGGCTGGCTTCCTCAGGGGATGCCGTGAGGTCTGTAAGAACTGAAAGTGTGGTGCGTGCCATGCTGGATCTTTTCCCAAAGTAAGACTGGAGTGGCCGTGCCTGACGCAGTCAGGGATGATTTATGGACGTTTCTAAGGGGCCAGGCATAGACACTGGGGGAGGAGAGGCATCATTTACGTTAACAGTCACTGGGAATTAGGTTCTAGGGTCAAGGGCTCAAAGGAATTTATCATTAATGAGCCAGTAAACGGTATTGAAGGACAAATTGGCTGAATTCATTGGATTGTTTCATTCCGTGCTGAGGAACGAATGCCAGTGTGTGCTGTGTATTTCTTCAGAAAAAAGCTGTAAAGTGAGACGTACATATCAGTAGTCCCCCAGGGACCGTGTCTTCCTGGAAAGAAAGTTGGGGTCCATGGGAAGGCAGCTAAGGCTCCATAGAGGAACCAAAATAATGTTGACACTGGGAGTCTCTGCCTGTGTTCAAGGATACCTGCTAAGGCTCCAAACTTGCTCTGGTTGGCCTTGGTGCCAGATCATGGAGGCCAAGCTGGTGACTATGAGGTTATGGATTTGCAGAGGCCAAAGCTGTGAGGGTCACTGTAGATCACGTTAAGGTACCGGCTTCCTGCATTGACTGGCGAAGAAACCAAGGGGCAGACAAGGAAAGGGGCTGGTGAAACGTGCCCAAAACGGTTACTTCCAGTGTCAGAGTTCAGCGGGCACGTTTGCGATCTTCAGTAAAAGTTGCGTTCACCAGTGACACGCAGAACTAAATCACCCTTCCTCCCTCGTTTTCCTCCTCCTCCTCCCCTCTCCCCTTGCCCATTTCTCCACCTCCCCCACCTCTTTCGTGTTCATTTTCTCCATCCTCCTATCCTGAACAACCTCTCTGGTGTGTCCTATGCACGCTATCTAATGAACAAGCCACTTTTACATCGATTATGTCCTTTGATCCTTCATCCGTCTTGGCCACAGTGCTCAGACACGGAACGTTTTATGCATAGACAGAAAGTGCAAGCCCCCTCCCCATTCAGGCTAGCTGGCTTCCCGAGCCCAGTGCAGATGGTTTATATGAGCCACGGACTTCCTCCCTGGGATACTTTCTGTAGACATCTGAGGGTTGGACTTTCCCTGGCACAGCGTCAGGCTCGGTGACAAGGAAGGAAGGAAGGAAGTTAAGAAGCTTTCCTGTCATTGGATCCGGATCCTAAATAGACCTTTGCTTGGCAAGCATACTTCCCATATTCCCCGCTGGCCCGGTTCTGTGGGCCCGGCTCACTGGCACTCTTTAGCCAAGGACAAATTCCATGCAGACTTCATCACTCCCACGGATGCCCAGGATATGCCTCCCTGAAGAGCATCGCTTTTGAATAACCTAGACTCCTGGGACATTAGATTTCTATCCAAAAGATGAAGGGGTTGGGGAGGGAGGAAAGGGAATGGGGTGGGGCGGGGAGAGAAAGAGAGAGAGAGAGAGACCGGCCTATAAACATATTTTTCCTTCATTCATTTTTTTCATTCATTCCACAGATAATTGTTGAGTGCCTAATAAGGGCCCGAAACTACTTTTGGCTACAGAATACATTATCCTCAAGGAGTTTATATTCTAATGGGGCAGGGAAGACAGGAAACAGATACACAAATAGACCTATACTATTTTATCAGGTCGTTTCTATAATTCTGTAATACTGTGAAGAAAACGAAAGCAGGTGTAATCGTTTCTAAGTACGGGTGGAGGGTTGTCCTTAGGAAAAGGGACACTTCATCCGCAGTTAACAAAGAGCAGGCAGGGTTTATGGTACAGAGGCTAGTAGGTCGGTGGATATGGTAGCTGGAAGAGGTGGAATTTCTCCGAATTGCTTCTTTTTTCTCACAGAAACCAGAAGCCAAGTCATCAGCTGGAAGGGAGGAGGAAGAAAGAGAGGTGTGAGCAGAGAGGAGACGCTATGAAATAGTCTCAAGATGAGCAATCAAATGAATGAGCTATGGGAACAGAGTAGGTTGGTAGGCAGCACTGAAGGGCCACACTTAACATCTAAGTTTAAGGTCTTAGCTTGAAGGACAACAGACAACGTGGTTGTGTGTTTTTCCAGCCACGTTAAGTTGCTTGGGAGCAGCCGTGGAATCGTTGTAAAGAGTTGGATTTAACCCGAGCTAGGGTTTTGTCAAGGGTGCACGAGAGAGGGGGCGAGGGGGAATTGAGGGCGTACGCCAGCCTCTTCTTGGATTTGTCTCCCTCGGCCTCCTTAACGTTTCCTCATTACCTTTTTGTGTCCTCTTTCAATTTGTAACTTGGCGGGTAACTTTTCTGCGCGGGTCTGAAATATGTCCTCCCAAGCTACGAACAGATATGGCGGAGCGAGTGAGAGAACGGCGGAGCTCCGGAAGAAGCACATGTACGAAAGGAAGAGAGGTTGGCACTGAGCTCGTAGAATGTGTGATGTTAAGGAACTTTCTAACAGGTCTTTTGGGAGAAAACTCACTCTGATTCTGCTTTTGATGATCTTTTGAGGTTAGCGCCGCCTCTAGTTTGGTCAACGTAAAAGCCTCGTGGTCGTTTGTCGTCGTTGACATTTCTTGAGGACGTACCATGAGGAAGGCATTTCAGTAAGTGCTTTAGATGCCTTAACTCATTTAATCCTACGACGGCCGTCGTAGGAGTTAAGTACTGTGACCCCCCCCCCCCTTTTTAGAAGGGGTTAGTTAATTTATCCAACGACACAGCTAACAAATCTTCAGAGAAAGGTTTTGAACCGAGAACTTTATGATTACACAGCCCATATTCTCAATCACTCCTGCACTGCCCTTCAGCGCCCAACGTGTGGAAGTTGGTACACTCATCCATCTGTCTGTCCATCCAGTAGAGCTCTTCCTGTCCTATCTCTGGGCTAAGTCACTGTGTCAGTTGCCGGGTGGGGAGAGGGTGTGGGTGGGGCTCAGCCACCAATCCTTCATCCCTTCTGCGCTCACTTAGGGATTCTAAAAGAAGCCAGAGGGGGAGTTGCCTTTGTCCCGGGAAGCTCTTCTAGAAACATGAGTTTAAGGCTCTCGGTATATATTCTGATGACTCAGCCTGTGGGACTGTGCCTCTTTCGTCAACATAAAACCCCTAGAAGCAACGCATGCTGGGAACCAGACCTCCATATCAGAGCTGATCAGGATGGATCGGTGAATTCTGTAGATCGCATCTGTCCTAAGCAGCAAATTAGCTATGCTTGACTTCAGCTACCACATTTTGCCTGCTGCGAGCTTGCCCTACCCGGCTCTGAAATGTATTTTGTAACAGTGTGGGAGAAATACACGAGATTGATTAGAGCTGGCACACTTCTGCAGTTACTATTGTAGTTGCTGCTTTAAAAGACTCAAAAAATCCTTCAGCCAATTTTGTTCCTCTATAAAGTTTCATTTAAATTTTAGTGGGTATATTTATGTGTAAATCGGATCAACTTCCAATGGCAGCTCCTTATGGTGGCGTCTTGATGTTTTGTTTGCCTGAGCAGATTGATTTGCCAGTATGGGAAAACGTTTGAACTAAAAAAGCCCTCTGAACTTTGTTCCACTAATCTTATCAAAGAAAATAGAAGCGGAACATGTAGACAGAAACCTGCAAATTAAATTGACTTTCCCAGCTGAAATGTATTTGATCTGCATTCATTATGGGGCCTGGGTGGTAGTTGCGTCTTGATTCTGCAAAAATATTGAGGTTCAGACTATTTTCCCAGGTCTTTAAAAATTCACCGGAGAGAAGAACAGGCACTGTGAACCGCTAATAACATCTTCTCTTTGGTATGAAGTTACGATGCCTCCTAGATGATGTCACTGTCCTTCCAGCCCCATCTGTCAAGCTTGGTGAACACCGTGCATTGGTGCTGTCTGTGGAAACAGCCGGGCCAGCCTTGCTATGTGGTGACAGATTGTTCAGGGCGAGCCAATAGCAGCAGAAGCATTAGAAGGCTTGTGAACGTGGTTCACAGCCACGCGAAGGTCCCGTTTCTTACACTTGGCTCACAGGGACGGGTTCGTCCGCGTAACTGTGTTCAGATTTGGAGCACCGTGCTAATGGCTTCAGCTGCTTGCTTCCTTCCTCTCTTGCATGTTTTCCATCATTCTCTAATTGACTCCTAACTAGGCATATGAATCAGAACCAGTGTGGGAACTGAAAAACAGAAAGAAAGAAATGTGCCAGCTTAAGCCCTAGCGATGTTGTTCAAGTAGGCTCAAGTCCAAGTAGCTCAAGTTGATGGAAGGTAGTAAGAAGGACGAGGTCACGCGGAATTCAGTCTGAATCCTGGTTCTTTCGCTTGGTAGTCACGTGCCCTTGGGCAAACCAAGTCTCGTTGTAAAATGTCAGCACTGCTTTCATATGGTTGTGGAGAGGGGTGGATGAGGGAACACACAGTGGGAAGTAAGTACACTGTACCGAAATATACTGTTTGGGTGCTTACTATTATTAGCTGAAAACACAAGTGCCTGCCTTAAGTCTGTGCTCGGGAGCTGGTTTACATTCCCTGCTACGATGCCACTTTCTGTCTGTCTGTCTGTGTGTCTGTGGTGTTGATGCTGTGCCTGGCACTGTGCTAGGTACTGGGGACACAGAGACCATGAAATATGGTCCCTACCCTGAAGAACTGAGTCATCTAATACTATGCTCTGCTCTGTATGGAGTGGCATACACATTCCTTGTGACATCCCAAGGTGGATTTTACTTCCAACACGCTGAAGCGTCTCCAAACCCAGTTGTCTTATGAACTGATCTGTAACCAACTTTCTGTTGGTAATCTTTATTTTAATTATCTTCCGGTGGCCTTTTTAACTGGAGGTACATTTTTTTGGAGGCTCAGTCGGCATTTATTGAATACTGCTGTATGCCTGGCATAATTTTTACTGATGTTCTCTCTTTCCATTGTCATGACAATCTGTGAAGTTGTCCTCATGACAACTTATGAGAAGTAGAGGGCTCTGGGAAGTTTAGTGATTTGCTCAAGGTCACGTAGCTAGGAATCAGCAAGGTCAAGACTTGAATCTGGACCTGCCTGACCCCAGGTCACAGTTTCTGTCCATTCTTCTCCCATGCACAGAGGAGTTAAAGATGGGAGCTAAGTACTGAGCCAAGTTGAAGGGCCATCTTGGCTGATATATGCAAAGAAAGCTAGATAGATGAATGTGCTGAATGCGTGGAAACGCTCAAGAAATATTAACTGTTGTGGTTAGAGATCCCTTTTAAGGCCAAGAATGGGCTGTGTGTTCTCTCTAGTTCTTTTTCCACTGGGTGGATCAAATTTTTTCACAGTTGGGCTTGATCTTTGGAATTACGAATCACACGAATACTTCGTGGTTCTCGACTGTGTGGTCCTCAATACCACTGGTGTATATACATCTTTCAGCTAAACTAAGTCATCTCCGTGACCCTCTACTTGAACTACATGTGTGAGTGTTCACGGAATTTACATGCAGCTGAATCGAATACTAAGAACAAAACAACACCAGTAGAACTATGTGTCTTATATTTTGGCCCTGAAATGTTCTATTAAGGTGCATATTAAAGTTTCAGAGATGCCTCCTGGTTTTTAAATGAGGACCGCCAATGGGTCTGGTGAGTAGGGAGCTGGAGCCCTAGTAGAGAACTGTGCCATCAGTGTTGAATCAGTGCCCTGGAATCGAAGCTGTGTCCTCGCCGCCAGTCAGTGTCCACACTACCCTGTCCTTTTGTGGACTAGCCAGTCGATCTCAGACACAGTTCAGGTGCAGTGATACAGGAAAAACAGTCCTGCGGTTGTACCAAACCCCAAACTCTTCAACTCCAAACGTCTCAGAGAGAACATTCTTGTTCCCTTTCTGCATCGTCAAATAAACACAAATGTGCTAAGTACTGCTTACTCTGTGGGCTGTCGTGGGAGGTAGGCCAAAATCCCTCCTCTGACAGTTCAGGGCAAACCTCAGAGGCGCACTTTGTTATGTGTGCCAAATGGCCTCACCACTTTCAAGGCACTGAATTCCCAGCGTTGCCCAAGGATCGGGGTGATGGTGGTGGGGGGGAGGATTGGGCACTGAGAAACGAACGGCCCTTTTCCTTCTCCCTGGTTCCTGGGTAAGAATCCGATTCTTCCAGCCTCAATTAAGTGATTCTTTTCACCTTTGCAGTGTTCAGATTTCTGTGTGATCACATCTCATTAGAAACATTATGATCGCCTGGAGTTGCACTTTATTCATACTTACATTTAACGTTCTTATTTCACTGGACAAAGAGATGATGGCAAGAACACATGAAGTCATTCAAATAAAACAAATCGCTGCCCACTTGTGTTGATTGCTTTACAGCAAATTAATCTCTACGTGCAGAAGATGCTGTGGCTCCTCCCTTTCCTTTCTTTTTTACTTTTTAGGTTCTGGTGGACGTGAAAAACAGACACTGCTTCAAGTAAATTGTTAGCTGTCCAAATGAGTGCAAATTAGGCTTCCATACCAGTGCATTTGTTCCAGTGATTGCCCTGATTGTATTTGACCATGTGATAATTAGGCCGCATTTAGATCACAGAGTCCCATTTTATACCTTTTGGGTTTCCTAATCCAGAATGCGCTAATGGCCTACAGAGTGCTTCGGTGTTAGGTGACCAGAGAAGCCATTTGTTATGATGTTCTTGCTAATGGGGAGGTCGAAATGTAGGGAAGGCTGTGTCCGCCCGCGGAGGCTCTAAATGGTCAGAGAAGTGCGCCGGTGTAATCATCGGAGAGCACTTTTTCTTCTGGGTAATGTTGTCTGATTGTTAGAGATTCAAACTCTATAAATGAAAGTAATTGCAGAAATACACGTACACACGCCATTCGCCGTTGGTTTAAAATCGGTAATTTAGTACGCAGGTTTAACATTAAATGACACATTCCAAACTAATGGGAAGATAGGCCAGAATGCAAAGACAGATGTAGCCGGTGGCCAAAGTGAGAGCCTTTTCTTTCTCCTCCATTCCTTCTGCTTTCGGGGTTTTCTTCCGTTTAATTATTTGGGCAGCTCAGCCAACTCTGAACCGGGTGACGTGCATGGACTCAAACATGGAGACTGAGGGATGGGTAAGGCAAGCGTTACCTTCCCCGCACTAGGCTAAGGGACAGTTTGAAAGAGAGCTACGTGGAGACAGCCATCCTTACTGGGGGAAAAAATAATATCCTGATAGTGGCACGTTAGGTATTAGCAGGTGAGTGCTGCTTCTCCCTGTCACAAAAGCTGTCCCTAGACAAGGAGCAGTTGCCAGTGAGTGTCTAGGTGGGACTGGGAACAGCCCCTTGAGCCACCAGTGGAATTAGGCAATGCATGTTGTAAGGAGGCCACTGGGACAAAAGGTAGGGAGTGCTGGGGAACAGAGCTGTGGAGAAGGATGGAGTGGGAAGGTAGCATCTGGGGAATAGGAGGGAGTAGGGAGAGGTTGAGTCCCCGGGTCAAATCCTGGATCTACTACCTTTTTATCCATTTAAAAAATGACACCAGCGATCCTCTTTTAAAAAATTTTTGAAATGTTTTAAATGTTTATTTATTTTGAGAGAGAGAGAGAAAGAGAGACAGAGAGTGAGCAGGGGAGGGGCGGGGGGGGGGTGGGGTGGGGAGAAAGAACCCCAAGCAGACTCCGTGCTGTTAGCGCAGAGTCCGATGCAGGGCTTGAACTCATGAACTGTGAGATCGTGACCTGAGCCCACATCAAGAGTTGGATGCTTAACCCGACTGAACCGCCCGGGCGCCCCTGGCACTAGTGATCCTGTTAGGACTTGCTGTCTAGTCAAGAAGAGAGACCCCAATCAAATGATTCACGAATTCACCAAATTGGTAGTGAACTATGTTACAAACGTCGTAGGTGCTACGAAGAAACCTGGCCTTGTCTGGGGCGTCACGGAACTCCATGAGCCTAAGAAGTGAAACCTGAGGTGACAGGAAGAATTGAAGAGTTGTTTAAGCAGTGGTGTGTAAAGGGAACATTCCTGAGCGAGGGAAGAACAGGCCTAAGAGAATGAGAATACAGTATGTCTGAATGCATTACCCGAAGGCCCGCAAATGAGGGAGAGAGTGGTGAGAGCTGAAGCTGAAGAGATAGCGAGCGGCCCGAGACTTCCAGGCCTACCTGTCCGTGGAAAAGTGAATTTTCCTGAGAACAGTGTGGAGGCATCTGCAGGTTTTATGTAAGTTCATACTTCAGTTAGACGACTTGGGCTGTAAGGACGTGGATGGTGGATTAAAGCAGGAGCCACGCAGGAAACGGGGAGACTGTTGTGGAGACTGTTAGAGTAGACTGAGCAAGGCACGGCGGTGGTCTCGACGGGGATGGAAGAGAAAAGTGGGTGGGTTGTGTGATCCTGGGTAAGTAGCTTCCCCTCTCCGAGGCTAATTAGGCTCATTTCTTTCAGGTTTGGACTGTCCTATCTAGTGACTGAGTGTGGGCTTTGCCTCTCAGATAATCTGCTACCTGTCACCTCCCTTTAGATGTCGAGTATTCAACAAAAACACCTGTGTACAATTGATAGGAAGGAAAGAAATTAATAGGAGCTAGCCTGGAAGTCTCTAGAATTGTGTTTATTGCAGTTCATTGGGGCTGGTGGTCTGTATGAGTTGTACATTTTTGTGATAAAAAAATTGGCTTCGAAATGAATGAAGGAACATTGACATAACACACACCTGTTATTCTTTTCACTCTAAAGTGCTAAGCAAAGCAGCCAACAGAAGTCTCAACCCCCCCCCCCCCAACATTCTGCGGTAATTAAATACAACTACACTTATTTAGGAAACTGATAACAGTAAGTAGAAATTTAGTGCCAGCTCTCTGAGAAGAAACAGGCCAAGACTGCCATTTGTTCCCAGAGTTGCAAACAGTTCCAACCAAAATTAAGGGGGCACGTTTCTTGCCAGCTCATCATACTACGCTTCATAATAGGTTTGCTCAGTGTCCAGTAAGGAACAAATGACTCTGTGAGTGAAGATTTTGATTGTAGGTATTCAAACAACATTCCCAGGGAGGCTAGGCAGACACCGAATGGATGCCTAAGCCTTCCAAATGGTTTAGTTCCATTTGTTTGGTATCTGTTGTGGTGCAAGTTCTCTGGGCAATGCCCTGTGGGAAACATCTTCAGGGAAGGCAGTGGTGGGATTTTGGCAAGCAAACGAATATTGCTTAGAATATAGAAGAGTTGAATAACAAACCTGATCCATAGGATACGTATAGATGAGAGAATAGAATGATTGGAAGACAAAAATTATTTTCCAACAAATAGGGCATGTGTACAAAGATTGAACTTGTATTGAGCCCTTAAGGAAACCTCTCTAATCTGGTATCGTATAGACCAGGTTATCTGACAAAAATGCAATAGTGTGTGATATCCACAACTATGAGACAGATGAAAGGAAAAAAAAAAGCCTTATTGTCCTCTCAGTAGGTACAGAAATCATTCAGGAGTCTCCAGCAAGCATGTATGATTAAGAACAAACAACAAAGCCACTTAACAAATGAGAAATAGACCCTTCATTGATGAAGGCTGTCTGCTAAAACTCTACAGCAAATATTATGTTTAATGACAATGTATTAGGTGTCTATATGTCTCTCGGAAGTCAGGAACAAGACTGACAAGAAACCCCTCAATCACCATTTTTATTCAGTATTATAAATGAAATCCTAACTAGCTCATTGGGAAAAGATAAAGATAAGGTTTCAAAGTATACTGTTATTTTCACAGATGACACGCTTGTCTGCCCAGATACTATAAGAGTACATGCAGACACTAATAGAACAAATACAGAGTTCAGCAAGTTTTCTGGATATGGGATCAATATATAAAAACGAGTCGTGCCCCTCTACAACAGTAAGAACCTAGGAGAACATGTTATAAAAGACAAATGCTAAAAACCGACATGGCATCCCAAATTGTGCATTGGTATCTCTTTTCCCACCTCTTATTTTGTTTCAGGTCTTAAGTTGTTTTTCCAGAATTTTCCTTGCTTTCCCCCCCATTGAGCTTGGGCCATAAGGTTGGTTCTTCCTTTCAGCTGGGCCCTCAGAAAAGACATGAACCAATTTAAAACAAAGAACAAAGGGAGAGGGAACAGGGTCATTGGAAAGAACTTAGAGAATGGCCCCTTGCAGTGGTTCCTCTCCCAAATTTGTAGTGATGTCGATGTAGCCACTGCTATGGAAATTGAAAACCCATTAGAGAATGTCTTCTCTCACTTGAGTGTATTCAAGCAAGAAGTTCACCAAAGTTACTTTCCTTTTCAACCAACCCCTGTGACTTTTAAAAGCTATTTTGGAAACGTTCAAGGAAAAGAAGTATTTAAAAAAAAGAAGAAAAAGGAAGACCAAAAGTAAATGTAAACACTTCAAGACTTTCACAAATAAATAAACCATTTAAAGCCTCCAGTTCCTGTGATTAGAGTCATAGAATAGAGGGAAGGCATTCATCTGAAAAATGAACCTTTGCGAAATCATTGCAAGAGGAATCTTTGAAAGTTGTTGATGATTTAGTAAAAAGAGATCTTGACGATTATAGAAATGAATATTTAGATGGCCGTGGATCAATTTCACCTGGAGAATCCATTACAGAGGATACGTGCTATCTTTAGTATGCAGATGAATGTGAAATCAAGTTGGCGGAAGATAGTTCTTTCAGAATAAGTACTGAATTACTCAAAAGTATGAGCCTATCTCTAAAACAAGAGGAAATTGGTGAAGAAGCTGCTTTGTCTATCAAGCAGAGATCTTCAAAATGAAAGATGAAAAAAAAATTAGTGACTCCTAATAAACCTTCCCTCTCAAAAAAAAAAAAAAGATGAAAGAACTATGGTTAAGTAAGGGCAGAATGATTACAAGAGAACAGCTAGAAAGGAATATAGATACAGAACAAGGGAAACAGTATCAGGAAGAAACGCTTTATATATTGAAAAAAACAGATAAAGTGTGTTTGCATATGCAAGTGTGTGTGTATGTTTGTGTGCATACACATAGTATGTCCTCTAAAGCCTTCTAAGGAGGAAAAAAAAACATGACTTTGAACAAGTATCTACATGGAACAAAAAGAAAGGACCAACACAGATTCTGAAGAATAAGAAGAAAAACTTCGTATTTAGAACCATCACAATCGAAGGAGCCCTGTGTAGGAAAAGTAGAAGCTTTCATAGGAAAAAATCTTTTCTGAAGTATAGAAACAATGTCACGCTAACTCAAAAGCAGTCTGTGAACACAATGGGAACTGTTCTACTTTAATAAAAGGACAAAAAGTGACTCTAATTTGGTGAGCTCAGGATGTCAGCTACTTTCAAGCACATAAGCTCTATTTTCTTAGCTATTTATGTAATTCACGAATATATACTCGAATTAGAGTTTACTTGCAAGGCAAATCACTAAATTGGAAAGGAAAAAATTCCACAAATTAACTTGTAGATCAGTGCAGTTCCAATCAAACCCCACAGATACGTTTTATGGGACTCAGCAAACTTATCCTAAAATTCTTACAGAAAGAGAAAAGGCAAAGACTGGCCAAGATTCTCTTAGAGAAGGAAAATGACACGAAGAGACTACCTCTGTCAGATATCAAGAATTGTTGTTAAGCCATATTAATAAAAAGTGTGACTCTGGAAAACAGTATGGAAGTTCCTCAAAAAATTAAAAATAGATCTACCCTATGACCCAGCAATAGCACTGTTAGGAATTTACCCAAGGGATCCAAGAGTGCTGATGCATAGAGGCACTTGTACTCCAATGTTTATAGCAGTACTCTGAACAATAGCCAAATTATGGAAGGAGCCTAAATGTCCACCAACTGATGAATGGATAAAGAAATTGTGGTTTATATACACAATGGAATACTACGTGGCAATGAGAAAGAATGAAATATGGCCTTTTGTAGCAACATGGATGGAACTGGAGAGTGTGATGCTAAGTGAAATAAGTCATACAGAGAAAGACAGATACCATATGTTTTCACTCTTATGTGGATCCTGAGAAACTTAACAGAAGGTCATGGGGAAGGGGAAGGGAAAAAAAAGAGAGGGAGGGAGCCAAACCATAAGAGACTCTTAAAAACTGAGAACAAACTGAGGGTTGATGGGGGGTGGGAGGGAGGGGAGGGTGGGTGATGGGCATGGAGGAGGGCACCTGTTGGGAAGAGCACTGGGTGTTGTGTGGAAACCAATTTGACAATAAATTTCATATTCAAAAAAAAAAAAATAAAATTATAAATACAAAAAAATAAACTGAATGAAATTAATTTGCAAAAAAAGTGTGATATTGGTACAGGGATAGACAAATGTCGTAATAGAACAAAACTGAAATTCCAGAAGCAAACTCACATATATATATGAGAACTCGGTTTATTGACAGGGGACATTACAAATCAATAGAAAATTGACTACAACAAATCAATAGAAAATTGCTCAACAAATAGTACCGGGAGGGGTGCCTGGGTGGCTCAGTCGGTTAAGCATCTGACTCTTGATTTGGGCTCAGGTTGTGATCTCGTGGTTGCAGGACATTCAGCCTGCTTGAGATTTTCTCTCTCCCTCTGCCCCTCCTACATGTGTGCACACACACACACTCTCTCTCTCTTTCTCAAAAATAAATAAATAAACAAACAAATGAGTAAATAGTCCTGGGAGAGTTGGCTATTTAGATGGAAGAAAAGTAAAATTCTTTACCCCGTACCATACAGAAATGTAAATTCAAGGTGGATTAGAGACCTGAATGTTCAAAGCAAAAATTATCTGCTTCTGAAAGTTTTGGAGAATATCTTAATGGTCTCAAGGTGGGAAAAGATTTTTTTTTTAACCACAAAAGGGGAGCCTATAAAAAAAATATTGATGAATTTGACTTCATTAAAAATAAAAACTGTAATGGGTGAAATATATACCACGAGGATGTTTAAAATAATGAGCCCCAGGCCGGTGAAATGTATTTTTAGCTCTTATAAACAAGGCAGGATTAATATCCAGAAGCTATAAAGTACTCTAACAATCATTGCGAAAAAGACCGTTCATTAGAAAAATGTACCAAGGATATGAGCTGCTGATTTACAGAAGGAAAAACCTGATTCACCTATAGACATATGAAGAAAGGCACTTAACCTTACTAGTAATGAAGGAAATATGAATTAACTTCAAAAGAAAGCAGCCCTCACAGCCATCAAATTGGCAAACATTCAAAAGCATGATAATGCCAAGTGGGCGTTGGAAGGAAAGCTGGAAGCCCCTGGGCGCTCTGGGGGGAACATGAATGTATGCATCTGCTTTGGAGAACATTGTGGCAATGTCTGCCAAAGTGAAGATGTGCCTACCTTATTGTGATCCCGAAGTCTGTCCTTTAGATATTTACCATGGAGTGACTCGGTCGGTTAAGCGTCTAACTCTTGATTTCAGCTCAGGTCATATCTCACGGTTCGTGGGTTCGAGTCCCACGCTGGCCTCCGTGCTGACCGCGCGGAGCCTGCATAGGATTCTCTCTCTCTCTCTCTCTCTCTCTCTCTCTCTCTCTCCCTCTATCTCTGCCCCTCCCCGTGCTTGTTGCTCTCTATCTCAAAATAAATAAATTTCAAAAATTAGAAAAACTTGGGGGCGCCTGGGTGGCTCAGTCAGTTGAGTGTCCGACTTCGGCTCAGGTCACGATCTCACGGTTCGTGGGTTCGAGCCCCGCGTCGGGCTCTGGGCTGACGGCTCGGAGCCCGGAGCCTGCTTCGGATTCTGTGTCTCCCTCTCTCTCTGCCTCTCCCCCGCTCATGCTCTGTCTCTCTCTGCCTCTCAAAAATAAAGAAACGTAATTTAAAAAAGTTTAAAAAAATAAAGAATTGGAAAAACGTTTGGATATTTACCATGGAGACATCCTCACACGTGTAAGAAGGCATAAACAAGAATGTTTACTGTCATATAAAAAATTCATGTCCAACAGTACTGGGAGTGGGTTAATATTATAAATAGCAATGTGGAGAAGGATCGTATGGCACATTTGTGCAGAAGGACAGGAAAATAAAGAGTTGGTCATGCCCGGAGGGTCTCTCGGGGTCTTTGTGTAGCGAGCTATACAGACGCCATAAGGTTCCCTGAAGAGACATTTGGAAAAGTTTAGTCTTATCTCGCGGTGCCTGAGAAACCGGAAGCAGTGAAGCAGGGAGACCCTCCTGGACGTTTTTACTTAAAGAATATTCTTCTCTTTACGCTTGACGAAAAGCCTGGTATAACACCCCCTGCTATTGTGGCGGTGACTCAGGGGAGTTGAGGGGTCAGATGACTCAAGATTCTAGATTACAAGGCTGAGTATACAAGCTGCAACAGAGGAACTTAAATTGTGGGGGTTTTCCCCTCCTTATGCATCACTGAAAACATTTCGGAAGGTAAGGACCCAGTGGTCACTTTTTTAAAACTCATTTCACTTTTGCTTGGTTTTCAAAGATCAGAAAGTCCTTTCTCAGAAATTCAGCATTTTCAGGCTTTTGGCCTTCTTCATAATGAAAGTGATGCTCGAAGTTTTTCTTCTCTCCCTACATCTTCCTCCCTGTCTCCTTTTTTTTCAATCTCAGAACATGAAAGGTGAAGGCAGTTCTGAAAAGTACCTTTTTGGTTGATTAATCTCCTTGAACTCGGTGTAACTTTCCAAGAGAGAAGAAGGGAAGCCTAGCACAGATCAGAACCTCATCTCCTGCGGCTACCCAGGCTCCTGTCACCATATTTTTTTTTAGGTGGTAGGTTTCATGGGTCCTGGTGTTTCTGTCTGAAACCCTCTCTGCACACCTGAAAGAGCCTGGCTGAATTATGTATTCATTTGGAACTTTCTCCGTTCATGCTTGGGACCTGCAACTATTGTATACGTTTACTGATGGGCTGCTTTGTGCCAATTATAGAAACCATTGTGTTATCATTATTGATGTATGGACTTTCTGCAAATCTTATTGGTACATTTCTCACAGCATTATTTTGGGAATCGCTGTATAAGGACACTGTTTTACTATCACTGAATGAGTGGTCACAGCAGCAAGGAAGATAGGAAATTGGACCCCATCTACTCTCTGAGAAAAGACATTTTAGTCATCAAACGAGTGGCTGTGGAGGTTTAAAAGATTTTTGAGCTCAGATGCAATTTTAGAATTCTCCATCAGTCCTTTTGGTGACATTTTTTAGTAATCTCCATGAGGGCAGGGGCTTTGTCTGTCTTGCTCACTGTGGTGGGTCCTGGCACAGCGCCAGGCACATGGGAGGACCTCAGTATCTGTTCGGTGAATGGGGGTAGATGGACGGATGGACATATAGATGGGTGGATGGATGGATGGATGGTTGGAAGGAAGGGGAGGGAGGGAGGAAAGAGAGTCGGGAAAATTTGCTTTGAAAAGGGCTTTCATGAAGAGGGTACTCATTTTGCAGGAGCACTGCCTTTGATATTGAAAATGTCCGTCCTCTTACTTTGGATACCCAGGGTGCCAGCCACAGGATACTTGCTATTTATGATCTGGAAAATGCTCGAAGCCCATTCCAGGGAGTGAGGGAAGAAACGCTACACCGCTCCTTTTCTGCTTTTGAGTTCAAACATAGCATTCAAGATGATGCAGGTATTTGATTGTATAGAGTTGACATTCCCCGAGAAGATAGAAACAGCTGAATTATAAATAGCCTCTTGAAGTTTTTTAGAAAACTATTTTAGGAGAATGGCATTCGTACAGCAGAGTGCACAAATCCTAAGTGTACAACTCATTACAGGTTTACAAATTGAACAAACCATTGTAACTAGCACCCAGATCAAGAAAGGTAACATTACCAGTACCCAAGAGACCCTTCTCCTGCCCGCTTCCAGAACTTACTCCTGACCACAAGGGTAATAACTATAATTTCACACACTGATAGGTTAGATTCTTATTCGGGACATTTCTATAAATGGGATCATATCATATGTAGCTTTGTGAGTGGCTTTTTTTTTTTTCATTTAGCATCATAAAATCTTTAAGGTTCGTCCATAAAATCTTTAAGGTTGATCCATATCGCAGCATGTGTCGGCACCTATTCATTCTTGCCGCTGAATGATATTCTATTGTGTGGATAGACAGATGGAGGTTGTTTTTTTCTTCTTTGGCTATTGCGCATAATGTTGCCATGACCAATGATGGAGACGTTTTTGTGTGGACATACTATTTCAATTATTTTGGGTTTCTGTTTAGTGGAATTGCTGGGCCGTATGCTGACTCTGTGTTTGACTTTTCGATCAACAGCCACATTGTTTCCCAAAGTGGCCAGACCGCTTTCCATTACTATCAGGTGCTTGTAAGAGTCCTGGTTGCTCCACATCCTTGCCAACACTTGGTATGGTCTGTGTTTTACTTTTTTTAATGGCTTGAAAATATTTGTTTTTGAGAGTGTGCCTGTGGAGGAGGGACAGAGACAGGGGGACAGAGGATCCAAAGCACTGACAGCTGAGAGCCTGATGTGGGGCTTGAACTCATGAACTGCGAGGTCATGACCTGAGCCAAAGTTGGATGCTCAACTGACTGAGCCACCCAGGTGTCCCAGTATGATCGGTATTTTAAATTTTAGCCATTCTGATGGGAAAAATGTTTTTTTCTCTATAGTGTTTTTTAAATGTCTTTGATTTACTCAGAAAATAACTCCAAAGCTGACTTCCATAAATTAGCTAATGTTAGGTCATTTCCAATCCAAGGCTCTAATGGGAGCAACCAGCATTTCCCTGCCTTTTCCAAAATATGTGGATGGGCCTCAAGTTTTAGCTCAGTTGCCACTCCTACTAGAAGACCTTCCTTGACTCATCTTTACCCGGGCTTCTCTCTGAAGACCCGTTTCTTTTCTGTGTCTTTTGGTGCATGCCTGATACAAAGTAGGTGTCCAAATGCACCTTTGTTGAGTGACCATATTTTACTGAAAGAATCTTTGCACCCAAGTTCTGGGAGGGCCCTCGAGGTTGCACACCCAATGCCATCATGTTACTGGTGAGAAGGTGGAAACTGAGAGAACGGGCCTCGCCAGACAACCTGGCCAGAGCGGGCAGGTATCCTGACTCCTCTCCTACCCACACAGTTTTCTCCACCCCTCATTGCTTCCCCTCTGCTGCTTATTTGCAGAAAATGAAATTAATCTTTAGCAGGGCAAAAAAAAAACCACACACACACAGAAAAGGACAACCAAAACTGTACGTTCCCAGGGCTTAAGTGCAAAGTCGAGAAGCAGCTCTCCTATCACGGAAAGTTCGCATGTTCCAGCACTGAGGACTCCCATCATTTAAACCAGGGAAAAGAAACGTAAAGTGACTTTTCAGCAAATACAGTTTTTTAATGATACACATATAATATCTTGTTCTGTTTTATACTCTGATCATGATTAAGAATTTCAAAGAGCTCAGGAAGAATTAAGAAGATTTACACCCACATTATTACTCATAACCACTTAGAGCAGAGAAAGAAATCTTTTTAAAAGATGTTTATTGCTTTCATACCAAATGAGAATCTGAATTAAAATGATTCCCAGCACAGTCTTTCGAGTTGAAAATACATTCAGCAGTTTTCAAAATCCCATGTAATAACAACAATGCTCTGTAATTTCATGGAGCTGATATTTCTTCCAAGGAGATTAGGGGAAATGCCGTAAACATGAACTTCGTAATCTGCCTCACGAAGTCACTACCCTGGTTCAATCTTGTTACCCGCTCCTCAGACGGAGGCGGTAATGCTCTGACTGGCTGTCCAGGTTTCCAAGGTTTGACCCCTTGGTTCACTGTGAATTCACTTCACACAGAAGAACCTTAGTTCTTAAGTAATTATCTGACCCTTAATTCCTAGGCTGTAACATGGGATGATCTTATCCCCATTTCAAAGAAATAAGGTGCTTTGCACCCAGTACTTAGTAGATCTTCTTTGTATAGTAGCTACTGTTGGATTCTCTGCTGGAAAAGGCTATGGACTAGAAAAAAGATGGTTTTGCGGATTCTCCGAACCCCTCAAATATCTCAGGCTTGCCCATTTATGTATTGAGAATAGATTGATTGCTTTCTAATCCTGTAAGCGTGGGGGGAGGGGGAGAGTGGCATGAAAACAGTTTCCATGTTCAAGCATGTCTCATTCTACTCTTTACTATTTTTAGCTTATGACTTTTATAAATAACCATTATTACCAGTCCCTAAGGTCTAGCCTACCGACACAGGGCCAACAGTGTTGCGAAGGATGATTCCATAGAAAATCGAATTTATCACACATCCTAGGCAGATGAGCTGAAGTAACTTCTCCCCTCTAAGTAAATGTTAGAAATAAAGCTGTAGAGACTTGTAATTTATACTGACTCCCAGATCTGGGATACCCCGTTGTTGGATTAATGGCCTAAGACAAGTGAAAAAAAAAATGTAGCGTTTTTTTGGCCAGGCCATTAAGAACATGGCTGAAATCAGTCATACGCTTAACATGGAACTCTGAGAAACCGGTGCTAACTCCTATTTTCCAGAGCAAATACAGGGCAAGAGAAATTGCTAAAATTGCCAAAGAAGACTTCTAGGGTAGAAAATGTCCTTTGACCGGGTGTCGGGAGACTTGGCTTCTAGTGTCAGATCGGTCCCTGCTTTGTAATGTGACCCTGAGCACATCACTTTGATATTGTGGGCTTTAGTTTCCTAATCCAGCCAAAAGTCTTAATTATAAGCTCCATGCTGCAGATTCATAGGGTTCCACAGAGGCACCTCAGAGAGCACTGAAGGAGCCCTCGGAGACCTCAACCCCCAAACCCAACCCAAGTGGCAACAGGAAGTGTGTTGAATCAGACACTGAACAATTTGAATTTGGGGCAGTGTTTCTCGCACTTCTACAGAGGATGTCATGATGAAGAGCCAGAGAAGAGGCACGTGTATTGAGTGTTGGTTGATTTTTATAGATATATAGTAAAGGCTGATTTATTTGAGGCATAGAGTTATTTCAGGCCATCTGAACGAACTCTGACTAGAAGTGGTTCTTCTGAGCTATTGCGTTTCCGAGCGACTAAAAAAAAACAAAAAAAACCCCACACATGCACGAAAGGAGAAATACAGATTTTGTCAGGATACTACCAGCATCTCCAAGAAAATAAACGGGAGGCCTATTTGCACATTCCATTTTAAAACAGTGGTATCCCTCTGAGTGACCGTGGTATCATGAATGTCGTGTTACATCAGGGAGAGAGTTTCGTGGCACCAGTGATGTATCTGTGTGCATTTCTCCACGTGTTTTCAGCCTGTGTATCCATTTGCCTATTCACTCTTTCATTTTATTTATTTATTTATTTATTTATTTATTTATTTATTTATTTATTTATTTTGCTTTCTTCCCCTATGCGTTCTAATGCTTTTGACGTTTTGACGTTTGACTGCGTTCATGCACACATGCAATCCGGAACCCAGACGGGATAGTTGCTGATAAGCAGCAAGGTTCTGTGTTGGTGCTTCTCCTAGCACGTTCCTGCAGTTTGGAAGGTAGCGTTTTGAAGGGTGTCAGTCTGGTGAAGGCTCTTGTTCAAGACTAGTGAAAGCAAATCAATTATTATATCCAAAATGGAGGCCGAGGGGTAAGACTCGAAGGACGTGGCTTTTGTACATCCTTCTTTTATTACATCTTACCCTATTGTACAACATTAATATGCTAACCTATGTCTCTTCTTTACGAGACTGCCTTGAGAGCAGGTTTTTAGACTCACGTGGGACACCGAGAGCCTAGCACACTGCCGGTAAGCTACACGCTTCGTATGCAATGAATGAGAAAAAGGGGCTGGGCTCTAACTTGGGAGGGAAGATGTGGTGAAGATATATTGCTGTGCATTGTTTGAAATTTTTATTGATATCAAGAATCAGGGACCTTTTAATCGCTTGGGCTTTGAACTATGGCGGGTAAACATTTAGGTCCCTCCCAAATGCCCATACCAGTCTTCTCCCAAAAGTAGACCAAGTTGTTCTCCTGAATGCCCATTACACACATGCAGTGGTCCTAGAACTCAGAAGGAATGTCATGGGATCCCAAAACTTATTGCCATCTGTGCCGTGTGTGGCCGAACTCTGAAAAGCCACCCAGTCAGCAAGACAGAAATAACATCTGCATAAGCAGACAGCAAACTCAGACCACCTTCCCTCTGAAGCCCAGCTGACATTGTGACTCATGGCAAGTTCCCAGCCTGAAAAAGCCAGCAATTGCAAAGCAGAGGCACCCTACCCAGAGCAGACACCAGAAAGGGCAGGGGCACTACGAAAGCCAGTTTTTTGGACACGCTTAACAAATAGGTTTCCATTAACTCATTCATTTCCATGGACTCGGGTTGGCAAGTGGGCAGATTAGAGGGCGAGGGAGAGGGGATCAGTGACAGAAATACGTTATCGAGTTGGGTTTATTCCAGGAATGCAAGGCTGGTTCAACAATTGGAAATCTATCAGTGAGATAGATATAAGGCAGAAAAGCCATATTATCAGGAGATATATAAAAAAATAAAATACAGAGTTTTTTTTTTTAAAAGGTGGTCAACCACACATAAAGTTTACCATTTTAACCATTTTTTTTTTTTTTTAAATGTTTTTTATTTATTTTTGGGACAGAGAGAGACAGAGCATGAACGGGGGAGGGGCAGAGAGAGAGGGAGACACAGAATCGGAAACAGGCTCCAGGCTCCGAGCCATCAGCCCAGAGCCTGACGCGGGGCTCGAACTCACGGACCGCGAGATCGTGACCTGGCTGAAGTCGGACGCTTAACCGACTGCGCCACCCAGGCGCCCCCCATTTTAACCATTTTGAAGTGCATAGTTCAGTGGCATTTAGCATGTTCATAATGTCATGCAGCTACCACTCCTAATTCCAGAACATTGTCATCACCCCAAAAGGAAATCCCCAAAGGAAATCTCACACCCACTAAGCAGTGTCCCCCATTACCTCCTCCTTCAACCCTGGCAACCCCCAATTTATTTTCTTTCTACGAATTTGTCTGTTCTGGCAAATTCATATGCACGGAATCCTACAACATGTAGCTTTCTGTGTCTTGCTTCTTTCACTTAGAATCATATTTCAAGGGTTCACCCATGTCGTAGTATGAATTGGTACTTCATTCCCTTCTATGGCTGAATAATATTTCCACTATATGAATATACCACATTTCATTTATCCATGTATTCGTTGATGGACATTTGGCTCGTTTCTACTTTTTGGCTGTTGTGAATAGTGCCACTGTGACCTGTCATATTCAAGTATTTGAATATCTGCTTTCAATTCTCTTGGGTAGATATTTGGGAGTGGAATCTCTGGTAATATGGTAATTTTGCTTCACTGACTGAGAAACCATCAAAACGTTTTTTCCACCCTTGTGGCCTTTTAAGATAGATTACCTCTCCCTGATTGAGATGCGTGACCCAGTGGATGTGCCTCACAGTTGGACAACTTACTCTTCCTTTTTGTCGTAGGGTAAGTCACAGGTGGATAACAAGCCAGGACTATTACTACAGCTGAAATCCATTCACATGCACATACAGGACAGGAGAATGGAGTAACCCCCCCAAAGGTGACGCACAGTTGGGACTGACATCCGTGTATTAAACATAAACTTACCGAGGACCTATAATATGCCAGGGAGTGTAACAAGCATTGTGGATACAGAAATAAGGAACATTTTTTGTTCTCCATAGGTTCACGTTCTGAAAGCTGAGCATCGATCTTTTAAAAAAAAAAGTGAAATAGGGGCGCCTGGGTGGCTCAGTCGGTTGAGCGTCCGACTTCGGCTCAGGTCACGATCTCGCGGTCTGTGAGTTCGAGCCCTGTGTCGGGCTCTGTGCTGACAGCTCAGAGCCTGGGAGCCTGCTTCGGATTCTGCGTCTCCCTCTCTCTCTGTCCCTCCCCCACTCATGCTCTGTCTCACTCTGTCTCAGAAATAAATAAACATTAAAAAAAATTTTTTAAATGAAATAATGCAATAATAAGAATCCATGATACATTTAAAAATTCAATTCTTTCGATACAAATTTAACATTATATGGTGATGTCTTTCAATAATAAGTGACCTCACTTTCACGTTATGTCCATAAAATATTAATTATTAAAATATTAAAATATTTAAAGGGCCGTGTCCAAAGAAATGACATATAATTCCGTTGAGATGAGCACTGCGCAAAATTGAATAAATTCCAGTGGCTCATCGGTCTTTTAAAAATAATATTTAAATTAAGAAACCAAACGGAATCATTAGTTGTACTTTATTATTAAAATCAAATATTTTTTACATAAGTGATGTTAATAGGCAGGCAATGTGCACTGTAGTAATCACTCTGTATTTGTCAGCTGAGAGGTTTTACCATTACCACATAATCCGTGAATCTGTCTCTAAATTGCTAAGTGTGGGTACTACCTGTGAGCTGATTATATCTTCCTGTACTCAGCTAGACCATTGCCGGGCACTGCCCGGGATATTGTACTAGCACAGCAGCACTCCATGGTCCAAGTGACTCATTTCTTGGGGATCTACCTCCACATACCCCAAACCCATGTTCTGCATGATTGGGTGCTACTTTAGCGTGGACCACAGAGAATACCCATCGCTTGCTAAAAATAACACCACTGTTCTATAGATAGAGCATAGCTTTGGCTTTTGAAATGGAAATAGACACCGGTAACAGTGCCTGCTTTACTGCTCTTTGTCAGTTTCATTTAAACTCTTAGGTAATGTAGACATACCCATTCTTCTACTTAATGGCTAAGTGCCCAGTTTGGGCAAGTACCACGATGCAGTATTCTGACAGGTCAGCAGTTTTGCTCATGTGATTGATTGTTCAGGCTATTTCCTCCCTAGGACAAACGACTACACACTGTAAATAACTTCTGAATGTTTTTGACGGAAGAATGAACATCAGTGTTGTTTGAGAGACAAAATCCTTTTGCAGTGTGGTATCTGAAACTGGGACAAATTCTCCTGGTGCATTTTCCCCATCGTTCTTCTACTCACCATCAGTAAGTGTTGTGATGTATTATTCAAATGCCTGCTTTTACAATTAAAATCCAAGTTGGTGTGGTTAACGTCATTCAAAAATACCCATTGGGGTTAGCTGAGAAAAGTTAGGAACCATGATTGCAACGAGGGTACGGAATCAAAGTTATCCAAGCAGCTGAGTTCTACCTGGGTTTATGTGGAAAAGCGAACTAAGATGTAACCAAGCGCGGTGCTGAAGATACACTAAGGGCTTAGTCAATGCCAGTTAAATGGATGAACACATGTAATTAACCAAAAAGGAAAGTCATCCAGAATATAATTTTCGGTGTCGGTGGGAGAAGTCCATCCTGTGGAAGAGACTCAGATCGAAATTCTTGTTCCAACAAGTTCCCTGTATATGAGCCCTAGTGCTTTTGTATGCACGTTATAATCCTAGCTAATCCTCTCAAGAGTGCTATCCCATTCATTTAAATGTGTTATAATAGAAAATAGATCTGCTTATTCTATTCCCCATAATAGGAGATTTTTGGAAAACCTTTGTTGTGTCAGCAGACACATGGGTCTATGAAAGGCTGTCTGAGCTTGGGTTTTCTTCGGCAACTCTTGATCCCCCCCCCCCCCCCGACCCATCCCCTCCAAGGACTTTGATTCTTAAGTGTCCCTTGATGTTGCCAATGTAATCTGCATTCTATTCGTAGCTTCTGAGCATCTTTCTTGCCCTGCATCTCTAAGCTCCCGTCCCCTCACACAAGCAAGCCGTCAGTGAAACCACAGTCCTTATTTTGCCAGTCTTTTAGTTGACCTGTATGCCTGGCCAAGTGTCTCCAACTTCCTCGGCAGGTTTAGCTACTACAGGGGTGAGATGGGGCTACCACGTGGCCAGGCGTTGGGCCAGGACAAGGTGCTCAACTTCCCTGTGTCTCACATCCCTCCGCAGTGAAAAGAAAATAATGACGGTACTTACTTTATAGGGCTGCCGCGAGGATGGAATGGGATAACACACTTGAAACACCCACGACAATCCCTGCATACGGTAAATGCTCAATTAGTGTCACTAAAGATGATGGGGAACACTCTGGTTCCTCATCGCAAAGTCCTCCCAAGCCACCCTGTTAAACAAACTGCTCTGAGGAAATAGCCTATTGATCTCATCTAATGTCTTTGAAAATGTAAAGATTCAACGTTTTTGAAAATGGTTTGCTCATCCCTAGTCCTCCGCCACACATCACATTCTTCATCTTTCCTCATGTTACACAGGGTTACTGGGAAATCTAATCTTTAGATGCTGTCTTTGCTTGTAACATTATCTAAATGGGCAAGAGAATTGAGTAATTCATTCACAAAATAGTGAAGGGGTGTCTAGTATGGGACAGTTGCTGTTCTATGGATGCAGGGTGGCCAAAATAACATCCCTGCCTTCAAGAACCTTCTATCCCAGTCTCCTCACCAAGCTTTGCCCCATCTTGACCATTATTCTCTTATAAACTACCTTAGCTCTGCCTTTCCCGATTGTCAGCTCATTACGTTCGGTAGAGAATATAGAAGCAAAGTAGGAGTTGAAAATCTCTGCTTTCCATTTGCTTTGAGTACAGCATGCTGTTGTTCCCAAGAACAAGCCTAGCACTTTGTCTTTCTTCCTGTCTGGGAAATAACGGAATACGTCGTTTCTAGGTAAACCTTGCCTTATTCTTGGTGTCAGTGTTTCTGACTGTTCTCAGGGCTCTTAGACTCACTGATACAAAAGGACAGGGCTTTGGAGTCAGACACAACCGGACTCAAATCTTAATGCTTCCTAGACCCAACTGGATTCAAGTCTTTTTTTAATATATATAAACATTTCTTTAAAAAAATTTTTTAAATGTGTATTTATTTTTGAGAGAGAAACAGAGCATGAGTGGGGGAGGGGTAGAGACAGAGAGGGAGACACGGAATCCGAAGCAGGCTCCGGGCCCTGAGCGGTCAGCGCAGAGCCCAGCATGGGGCTCGAACTCATGAACCTCGAGATCATGACCTGAGCTGAAGTCAGACGCTGAACCAACTGAGCCACTCAGGCACCCCTGGATTCAAATCTTAATGCTTCCTGGCTGTGTGATCTCCGGCGAGTCATTTTGCCTCTCTGAGCCTTATTTTCCTCCTTGTTAATGAAGGATAACGATCACTGCTTTATAGGGTTTGTTGTGAGCATTAAAATGAGAAAATACCTATTAAGCACTTAGTACAGAACTGGCACACAGTAAGTGTGCAATAAACATTAGCTATTATTAGCAAGAGCTGCAGAGTGTAAAGGATCCCTGGTTTCAATCCTCTGTTCCAAGCTTAGTAGCTGATTAACATTTAGCAAATTACTTACTTTCACAGAGGATTGGCTTCCTTTTCTGGAAAATGAGATTTTGTATCTACTTCTCCACATGGTTGTTCTAAGGATTAAATGAGATAAAATTTTTATGACACTGCAGAACATGGTCTTTCGACTCCTACGTCTGTCTTTCGCTCACAAATATTTGCTAAGGTCTTGTGCTCAGTCCTGGAGGTACAGTGGAGAGCAAGATAGACATGATCCCTTGCTCTCCTGGAGACAAATTAATTAATTAATTAAGCACAGATGGTGAAATGTTATGACGGAAACAAGCAGAGTTATGGAGAATTGTAGTTGTTGAAACCAAAGGATCAGGGAGGACTTCTTTTAAGAGATGATATCTAAACTGAGATCGATGTGATTAGAAAGAACTAGCAATGGGCAAAACAGTTCAGCTAGAGGGAACAGCATGTAGAAAGGTCCTGACATGGGAAGAGCTTGGCCTTTTCAAAGGGCTAAAAGAAGCCTGATGTCCTGGTTATTTTTAAAGAATGCACCTATCCTTTATTTAGAAAAGTAAGGAACAGCTGTTGACATCATCAAATATTCTAGCGCGGTCAAGAGGGTGAGGGCAGGTTAAAGAAGATTCGAAGAAGGTGGTCATGGTAAGCTTTCCAAAAGTAATTTTGGTATTTTTATCAGTTGCGTTCCCAGCAGAAAACAGATGGTGCTCCCAAGCATAATCAGAAGATAATTTAGTGAAGGGACTGTTTTCAAAGCTTTGGTCTGGGTTTAGAGCTAATGGTTAAAGGACACCAAGAAGGGAAGGCAAAGCGTCAGGCAACAGCAGGGAGTTACTGTCAGGGGCAGTAACAGCAGGGAGTTACTGTCGCCCCAGTTCTGGTGAAGCCGAGGGAGGGGTGGTTACAGGGTCTGAAGAGAGCAGCGGCTATTTGGACAGAGCTGTGGCCCTTGGCTGAGGAACACATGTGTCACCAACCAGTAGCCCAGCACCAAGGAATCTGGTAGTGGGGACACATCCTCAACCCTTCATGCCCTCTCTCCAGTGCCTCTTATTTGCTGAACCTAACTGGAAGTCAGAGGGGAACGGAGTTGATATAGACCAGAGAGGTCAGCCTTTCTGGAGCATCGACCGAGGGGAAGAGAGGTGGAATGGAGGTCTGGAGAGGCACGTGAAGGCTGTCGCACAGCACCTAATATATTACTTTGTGGGCTGAATAGTGCCTCCCTCCAGGCATGTCCACCGCCCAAGCCTGGGACGCATGAATATACTCCCTTACATGGCAAAAGGGACTTTGCAGATGTGATTCAGTAAAGGATTTGGAGATGGGAAGATTAGCCTGGATGATTTTCCAGGTGGGCCCAATGTCATCAGAATGGTGTTTATCAGGCAATGAGGGGGGCAGAGGTCAGAGTGCCCTGCAGCCGTGAGCCACAGAATGTGGGCAGCCTGCAGAGGCTGGACAGTTTTAATGACGCTGTTCTCTAAGGGATTCTCCCTTAGAACTTTCAGAAGGAACACAGCCCTGCTGACACCTTCATTTTAGCTCAGTGAGACCTATTTTGGAGCTAGAGGAGAATAAATTTGTGTTGTTTTAGACACTGAGTTTGTGGTCAGTCTTTGCAGCAACAGGAACCAAATATCATGATTTCTTACTTCTATAGCGCTCATCAGATCAACAAGCAGGTTCATGGACATCACCTCCTCTTAATGCTCACAGCAGCTCTTTAAGGAAGGAGCTCTTTCTTTTTCAGTGTCTAGAGAGGGAAAGTGAGGGCCAGAGATGTGAAAAGAGGCTTGCCCGGAGTCCGTAAAGGAGGCAGCTGGAGACAGAACCCAGCTGTTTGGATTTCAAGGCCAGTGTTCTTTCACTTGATACCATACCGACCACTGTAGAGAAGTGACCAAAAGATGCCAGGTTGCAGAGTTAAGGGACCAGTACATGGTGAGGAGGAGCTGTCTTCACTGGTGCTCACAGAGTCCGCCACTTGATCTGAGCCTACCTACCTTCAGCGTCATGGTGTCCGCCCTCATCCACACTTGTGCTTGTTGCACGGCGGTGCTTTTCAAGCTGAGCATCCCGGACACATAGGGCTTTTTACAAGAGGTGATGGGATGATGGGGTTCCTTCAACCAGAGAAGTTCTATGTTACCTGATTTTTTTAGAGAGAGAGCAAGTGGTAGAGAGGGACAGAGGGAAAGGGAGAGAGAGAATCTTAAGCAGACTCCACGCTCAGCGTGGAGTCCAATGTGGGGCTCACTCCCACGACCCTGGGATCATGACCTGAGCCAAAATCAGGAGTCCGTTGCTCCACTGACTGAGCCACCCAGGCACCCCTGTGTATCTGTCTTTAAAATATTTGACTTCTAGGGGCACCTGGGTGGCTCAGTCAGTGGAGCATCTGACTCTGGATTTTGGCTCAGGTCACGATCACATGGTTCATGAATTTGAGCCCCATGTAGGCTCTGTGCTGACAGCGCAGAGCCTGCTTGGGATTCTCTCTCTCTCCCTCTCTCTGCCCCTCCCCTGCACATGTGTGTGCTCTCTCTCTCTCTCTCTTTCTCTAAAATAAATATGCGTTAAAAAATATTTGACCTTGGGCCGCCTGGGTGGCTCAGTTGGTTGGGCGTTCGACTTCAGCTCAGGTCATGATCTCATGATTTGCGAGCCTGCACCGGGCTCTATGCTGGCAGCTCAGAGCCTGGGGCCTGCTTTGAAATCTGTCTGTCTCTCTCTGCACCACCCCCGCTCATGCTCATGCTCATGCTCATGCTCATGCTCTGTCTCTCTCTCTCAAAAATAAATAAACATTAAAAAAAATTAAAACAATATTTGACTTCTAGGTCAGATATAACTAAACAACAACAACAACAAGATACTGGGGCTAAATAAAGTTTGAAACTATTGGTGGACATTCTGCAAATGGTCACTATAGAAGATAAGCAGCTTAGAAGCTCTGGGGTGATGGCTAATCAAACCCCATGGAGCTCAGAGAAAGGGAGGAAGAGCAGACTTTTTGGAGCCCCTCCCCCCTCCCCCTTCCCTAGAGGCCTGGCCTTCCAGCTTCCAAGCAGAGGACAGTATGAGAAGCAGCAGAATGTCATGTGTATGACAGCATCTGGGCTGTTATTTGATTTTTAAAGTGGATTATAAAAATTGGAGCTCCATCACCCACAAGACTTCAACACATTTGTGATGCCAGGGTGTTTCTGTTGCATTGGTAAAGGTCAAAATCAATAGAATTCTCAAATCTTCCCCTATTTTATAGGTCAGGTGTGCTATTATTCTGTAGATCACTAGTGAATTTCTCTGTGATCCTTAAGTATTTGCTTGACATAAAAATGACTTTTAAGGTTTACTTACTGGTCCCTTGGCAAATGAAGGACATTTCATATCTCTAATACCTTAAATATATCATCTGGAATGATTGCACATTGGGCTGTTGCTTTGCCTGGCTGCTGGTGGGTGAAGAAACTGTATTTTTCTGTCTGCTTTTCTAGAAATGCTCTTTCTCCATGAAGTGAGCACACCAGAGAGCTATGTCCCAGAAATGCATCTCAGCCCTCCTAAGCCCATCTTCTCTGAATTGTACTTCAGCCCTAGACGCGGGACTTCCATAGAGTTCTCGAAGAGTGGTCTGTCAGAGACCTATCATTGTGTCAGTGGTAGGAACGGTGTTGGAAGCATTGTCCACTGTGTTCCGTTCTATACACCATAGAACAAACCATGGCAGGAGGCAGTTCTGTTTGTCCTCATCGCCAGGAAAGCCCTATTTCTCATGAGCGACTGATATGTTCTCTAAGATATGGGCATTTGGAATTTTGTTACTCAATGGTCAGACCCAGCGAGTAACAGAACCATAGCTCTATATTCGAAATATGAATGCATGGCCCCACTCTCAAGAATTTGGTTTTTCTAGAGTCAGGATCATTTTTAAAAGCCCTCCTCCCTCCCTCTAGTGATTCGAATGAGCAGTCAAGGTTGAGGGTCACTAGTGCTAAAACTGACTGGGTTTCTTTGCTTTGGCCACTGGAAAGCTCAAAATCAAGTTTGGGACATTTTCTAATGCTCTGTAGGACTTCGTGGTCTGCAGTTCTGAGTGTGTTTCTGATCTGGAATCGATCTTATTGACCTATTTGGATTTACCCTTCATCCTAATTTCTTTGCCTATTTTTTTGTCACATTGTCATGTATTTTGGGGGCTTTTTTATTCTTATTTTATTGTAGAGAAAGAGTGTGAGTGCAAGCAGGGGAGACGGGTAGAGGGAGGGAGAGAGAATCTTAAGCAGGCTCCACACTCAGCCTGAAGCCCAATGCTGGGCTTGATCTCACAACCCTGGGATCATGACCTGAGCCAAGATCAAGAGTTGGACACTCAACCAACTGAGCCACCCAGGCACCTCTACCGGGACTCTTTTGAATGATCTTTGACATGAGGCAGAAGATACGTTGGTGAGCGGAGTGAGGATAGATCAGTGCCATACAGTGTTTATAGTGGGTCTGTTCCCTGCCGTGGGATATTTTCACACATTGGATACTCCAGATGACACTGTACTGGCCAGTCCCGCTGCAGAGAGAATAGAATACATTGTCCTTTGTGACGCTATCATAAAAGCATTCCTATAGTTCTTTTACTTTTTAATTGAAAGGAGGAATATCAGCAGTCTTTTTAAAAATTGGAAAAAAAGGCAACTTAAAAAGTAACTCCTAATTCTCCCTCCCCCCATAATGAAAGCATTCATTTTTTTCCGAACACCGATTTGTCATCAGAAGGCTTTAGTTTAAGCAAAATAAATAGGAGTAGGAAATTCAACAAAGCAAGCATGTAAGAAAAAGAGGGCCAGCATTCAAGACGCTCAAAATCTACATTTTCTACCCATGAATTGTGGAGACTGACACCATGGTATATAACCCCTCTTAAGATATAACCCCTTTAAGAATGGGCACCAGTTGGCTTGTTCAGCTCTCACACCACTCTCGACCAAACCCCCACCCTCACTTTAGTCATAATGTACTTCTTTCCATTTCTGGAACATGCTCTTTCTTGCCTCTGGGCCTTCACAGGTGCTGTTCCCTCCGTCAGGATCGTATTCTCTCCCTCCTCCCCACGTTCACCTAGCTAACTCCCCCTCATTATTTCCACGTTTTAGCTTAGATGTCACTTCCTACTGGAGCTCCTTCTTGAGTTTCTAGACTTATTTCTCTGCCGTAGAGATGTTTCCTGTTGGGCTACTTCTCCCACTTGAATGGCGGCGATTGCCCGATTCATGTCTCCTAGGCTGTGGGCCTCTAGGACATTGGCTTTGTTTGTCACTGAATTTCCAGCAGTGGCCACAGTGGCCAACGCAGAGTTAAGTGCTCAATGAATGAAATTGGCTATTGTGATTAGCAAGTGTCTGTTTCCATGTTTGAAAGGCACTCGGGAAATGTTGATGATGCTGATAGAAGTCGTTTTTGGAGCAGGACAGCCATAATCGTTCATGAGAGAAGGCAGGAGGTCAAGGAGCATGTTCGACTCTGTAGCTAGACACTCCTTTTCCTGGCTTTTTAGACATTATGTTAGGGATAATAAGACATAGAGCAACGGAGAGGAATCAGCTCATTCCAAACTAATTTTCACTTTTAGTTAACACTTGCTTGCTCTGCAATGAAAGGTCATATTAGTTGGGAGCTTGAATGCTTCCAAGATGATTGCCTATTTCCACAACCCGAAGATGCTTCTGGAGCCTTGCCCTCGGCTTCAGTCATTTGTTCATGAAGTGGATGGCACCTGAAATATGACAGTTGGTGGTAGAAACACAGCGGTGAGTGTCATGAAATGTTTGCATTTACATGGCTTTTTTTGGGGGGGGGGCAATAAGATTTTGTTTATTTCCCTGTAAGAACACAGCTCTGTATACTGGAAAGAGCTTTGAACCTGGAGTCAAACTGCTTACCTTTCTACTCCCTTAGCAGCGTTACTTTGGGCAAGTTCATTATCACTGTGGGCCTTTATTTTTCTCATTTCGAAAATGGGGACAGTAATTTACCTCATGGCCATCTGGGGAATATTTGTCATATACCCTGAGTAGGTGATTGATAAAGGCTTGTTGAATTCAGATGTCAGAAAAGATATACGCCATTGGGATGAGTAAGTGTGAACCTTCCGGTTTTTCTCTTTCTCAGAGCTAGTGGGTGAATTTAGACATTTTTATTGTTACTATTAACATTACTTATTTACATAGTGCCCTTCTGCAGAAAAAAAGATATAAAAATGTCATGTAACTTTACCTTTCCAAATAAAATGTATTTGTTTAAGAAAGCAGTAGCTGCCAGAAACTCTAATTTTGCTCTGCTTTGATACAATACAGATGCAAACTGGAAGTCTCCCTATAGAGCCGAGGGGATAAAGAAGGCCTCCAAATCTCTCCATATTAGCCCCTGAATGGCAACTGCATTCATTTTTGAGTATAATCAGATACGCTGCCCCTTGTCTTCTAATTATTGTGCCAGGCTGGAGAAGGAGAGCTGCCGAATGAGCCCGATTCTTCCTTGGCACCACAAAATTCAAAGAAGAACAGAAAGCCCATTGAAGTCCTCCTCTGCTCTTTTGAAATGCGTTCGCTCTGTCCCCGGAGATGGCAAGGTTGTACACTTGAAGCAGGGAGGTGGTAGGGAAACGAGTAAAGAAACATCCATCCATCTCAGTTGTTATGGCTCGTCTGTCCTTCAGACCCCACCAGAGCAGGAGGCAGTGAGCTGTGAAATGCCACCCTGGGCTCCCACGCGCTGCTTCTGATGGATCAAAGCTTCTTAGGTCCTCAGCACCTTGGCTGATGCCTTCCTTCCTCCCTGTGCTTCCCAGGGCCTAATCCAAGTCCTCTTTTTGTCTGTGGCTCTGAGGGCTCTGCTCTTTCCTTCTTGGGATGTCTTTCAGTCATTCACTCGCAGTCCCCAACAACTTCTTGGGTCACCTAGCTGGGAGTACATCCTGTGTACTGGGAGTACACTTGGGACTTTGGTACAATACAGACACTTAGAGATGCTGGGAAGAGGGGAAGTGGGCTCTCGGGGAGTGTCCTAACAGCTGTACTTGGTGGTTTTCAAAGTCTCCTTCCAAGGTCCTATAGGTGTGCCCTGGAGGAGTATCAGGGCTTCAGAGAGAGGAAGTTGGTGGGGGAATGGGTGTCAAAGAAAGGCTGAATAGAAAAAGCTGTGGGCAACCTATCGTTGCTCTGACCACAGAACTTCTGTTTTTGTCTGCGTCTCACCTTTGACATCAGCATGAGATTTCATTTCAAGGAACGCTTCTCTAGCCAAAACAATTAGGGGAGCATCCGCTCAGTTCCGTTTCATGTCTATAGAAGCGTGGGGATCTGTTCATTGTGAATTACATAATTTTGCACCTGGCGTGGTTGCATAGATGCGTTCTCCGTCTCACCAAATGGAATGTGAACCTGTGAAGGCCAAGGTCCCTATGTGCTATCTTTGCGAATAGACAACTAATCATCTCTCATTGGGCACGGCTCGTAAACTTTTCCGACTCATCTTTTTCTGAGATTCGGATCAAAGTTGTCGATCGGCTTCTGTGACAAACACTTGTACATAGTATAATTTGCATATTCTTTCAAGGAATTTTGGTGCCATTGGAACCCAGCCACACACAGAGAGATTAAGAATTCCTGCAGGAAAGCCTTCTCGATTGACCACACAAACTAATGGGGTAAATGTACACTAAGGAAGCATGTTGTTTTTTTTTATTTTTTTCCCGATCACTAGAACCACCTGGCGTTGGAATGGACTATTTCATGAGACAATGAATGCGTGATTACTTTACACGTACAGATGGCGGCCAGAGGGGCACTTATCTGAGCCTTAGTTTCCTTATCTGTAAAATGAGAATAATGACATTGCCTATTTTACGATGACCTCAGAGGGTGGTTGTGAGGGCTTAATGAGATAATGCATGCAAATCATTTATCACAGTATAGTGTACTTGGTCAAAATGTCAGTTCCCTAAAACTTATTATAGAAAGGGCACCTGCGTTATGTGGCAAATTGAAATAAAAACTTTTTATAGAAAGGGCACCTGCATTGTGTGGCAAATTGAAACAGATACTCAGGTCCCTTGTGATTCTGAGAGCCCCTCTTAGTTTGTCTTTTCTGCCCTGTTTTGTTGAATAATCCAGAAACTGTTGCCTTGGATTTACTCTCAGGACAGGTTTGGTGACTAGAATCTTGGGCAATGATTGCTTTTCGCCTTAAAGGTCAGCTTTTAAAAAATGTCTTAAAAACATCCTCAGCTTCTTTGAGAGGTTCTGTGTCTTTATTTTAAAGTAGCCCTACGTGCCCCTTGGGATGGCAAGGAGGCTTTGACCAAAACTTTTCACATGTGGCACTCTGTAGCCAAATAGTATAGGGAAACACACATTTATGGGTAGATAGTGTCACTTTAGAGTTTGTGATCTGATTTGGCTTCAGGCTTATAAATAATTCAACCCAGTAGGGTTCCAAACCCTTGATCTTCAGAATGGATACTTTTTGATGGGCCTGTGGTAGCTAGCATCCAAAGATGGCTTCCTTGTACTTGGGCCCTCCCTTTGAACCTGGACTGGCTTTTGGCCAATAGAATGCAGTGGAAGTGACACCACATGACACTCTAGGCGAGATCCTAAGATGCCTTGCAATTTCAGTCTGACTCTCTTGGAATATTCGTTCCGGGAGAAGCTAGACACCAGGTAGGAAGTCTGACTACCCTAGTTCCGCCGTGCTTGAGGAAGCTCAAATATTAAAGGGCCACATGGAGAGAGAGAGGTCTGACCAGCTCCCCACTGCTCTCGCCATCCCAACTGAGGTGCCAGATGTGGGTGAAAAGGCCATCTTGCGTAGCCAGCCCAGGTGAACTCTTACAGGACCCCCAGCTGCCATCTGACTGCAAGTGCAGGAGAGACCCAAGGGAAGAACTCTTAGCAGAGCCCAGTTCATCCACAGAGCTGGGAGATAATACAGTAAACTGTTGTTTGGAGCCACCAGTTTGGGGTGCTTTTTTGGCACAGGAATAGACCACTGAAAAGGATGCGTAAATCACACACGTACGGACAGACACACACAGATGCAAACACTAGTGAACTGTGTGCAGTTGCCAGCAGAGTATCTGGTAGGATTGTTGGAGGGTCTGCGGCCTCCTGGGGAGAGGGGCTACGTCGGTTGCCATTGACTCCAGCTGCTTTGAGCCTTGACCCTCAAATCAAGAAAATCACTTGTAATTGGATTAAGACCACTGTGGCAAGAACATAGTTTATTTCTCTCCTACTAGACCACTTGGAATCCCAGTTCCTACTACTTTCTTATTCTTAAGACGAGTTCTGTAGAAGGTTTTGTGGTACGGTTTCCCCAAATCACTCGCCAGGCTGACCTTACAAACTATTAAAACCAAAGTTGGCATAGTAGAGTCTGCGGGCAGACCACCTATTCTTTTGAATAAAGTTTCACTGGAACTTGCCCATTTGTTTAAATATGGTCTATCACTGCTTTTGCACTGCATTGGCAGACTTGAATAGTTGTGACAGATGGTTTGGTGTGCAAAGCCAAAAATAACTTACTATTTGACCTTTACAGAAAAGTTTGTCAAGCCCTGGTTAAAAAAAACAAAACAAAACAAAAAAACCCAAACCATTGAGCTAACTGGTTGATGACATTTTAGACCGGGGACAGTGTTAGACTAGGTCTGAGAACCTGACTTCATGATGAAGTTCTTCTCATCTCATCTTTTCTTGGGACCACTAAGTAGGTAAATTCAGCTTCAGCCAATGTTTGTTAAAGATGTACTATGCACTTAGGTACCTCGTGTTTGGGTATGTGTTTTATGTTACTCATAACTGTGCGTAGTCACCCTGTGAGGCGAGTATTTTGTCTTCACTTTATAGATAAGGAAATTTGAGACTTTGAGAGAAAAAATGCTCTCATTGAAGTCATGTAGCTGCTAACATGATTGAGCTACGGTGTGAACCCAGTCCATTGCCTCCAAGTACTGGATTCTTTCTCCTGCACCAGTGCTTCTCAGACGTCTGTGTTATTTTTTGCACGTACGTACGTACGTGTGCGTGCAGTTAAGTTTTTGGCAGCGAAACCTTATTCTCAAAAAATGCTACCCACGAGGGGTGCCTGGGTGCCTCAGTTGGTTAAGCCTTCAGCTCAGGTCATGATCTTGCGGTTCATGAGTTCAGGCCCCTTGTCGAGCCCTGCATTGGGCTCCACGCTGACGTTGCAGAGCCTGTTTGGGATTCTCTCCCTCTCCTCTCTCACTGCCCTTCCCCCACTTGTGCTCGCACTCTCTTTCTGTCTCTCAAAATAAATAAATAAACTTAAAACGGTGCTACCCATGAGCCCCGTATGTAAAAAACAGGAGTAAACTTCTTTGGTCAAAGTACTCCATAATTATACCCCTCCTTATTGCAGTATGTGTGTGCGCGTGCGTGCGTGCACCCCCCCTCGCCCCCCCAAGCTTCAGCCTAAACCTAAACTTAGTGTGGATTTCTCAGGACGTATAACAAAAGGTGGAATGATGTGAGGCTTGGGCCATCATTATTTGGTGAGAGCACAGATACCTGATTGCTCTTCTGCCTTAACGCTAGTGATGTTCAAGGCATTCCATAAAATTGCCACTCAAAAAAAGTCAAGGACTACTATTTCTGTTTGTGTGACTGCTTTAACCACTTCCGAGCTTCAAATTTCCTTATTCAGATCCAAAGCAATCTGAATAGTGTTGTTCTGGGTTTTTTTTTTTAAATCTTATTTTTATTTTAGTACATCCATATGATGGAGCTTTAGCGTATAAATATTAACAATTGTGTTTGTAATGATATTTAATAATGTGAGAAAATACAGTGTAATGCTGATAAAACCGGAAGAACTCTGTACACATGATGATCTCAGCTTTCACGATGGATTTGGGTGGGATGTGTATTAACTCACTCAGCCCTAGACAAATAAACTCGGAGAGCCCTGTGCCGAACTGTTGACAGTGACCTCCAGGTGGAGGGGTTCTGTGTGATTGTTGTTGTCTGCCTTAGACCTTTGTGTGTTGTCCATTCTTTTGGAAGCTGTAGAAACTGGTCAGTTTGCCAAATATATGTGTCTATATGTACTGCGTTGTGATACTTTCTGATGTTTCACACACTTGCGTAATGACTGGCCTGGAAGCGTAGAGGCGTGGCTTGTCTGTCTGCATTTGTATGCCTCCTTATTTACAGTGACATGAAAGAAAGGGTACAAAAGGCCCATGGCCTTTTATTTAGCACGTTTTAAAGATATATTGCTATTGATGGCCTATCGGTATTGAGTGAAAACTTGACTTGAAACGAACCCGTTTCTTAGACTGAAGAAGCATGGGTGTTAATTGGCGTTGCGTGTTTCAAATGTCACCATCGGTGTGTTCTTTGGGATGTAAACTGAATCCATGCTGTAACTGCAAACTATGAATGAGATTATACTTAGGCAGATGAATGGCTTGAGAAATTTAAAGACTTAAGGACCCATGGAAGATAGTACGTGACATGCTGTATTGCATTGGTTGGCAAGTTTCCTCCATCATAAAGTGTATTGACTATGGAGGTAGGTTTTGAAACATTAATATTTTTAGGAAAATGTTTTAAAAAAAGCTATATCCCGTTACGGAAAAGTGTTCTGTATTAATGCCACTCTTGAATTCAAAAAGATCGGTGTCACATTATGTAAACATCTCCGTATCGGTTAGATTGTAAGTGACAGTACGTTTTATAAGGTCTAAGGAAGCTTACATAAGAACAAATATTTTCCCAATACAATTAGATGCCACTTCGAATAAGGGCCACAGTAGAAGAGATGGAATGGATATGTGTAATGTGTGCTAAATTCGTGATTGCCTTGGGTGCTACTAAGGCCACACTGGGTAATTTCACTTGACAGCCAAAAAAGAGGAGCTAAAGAAATGTGGCAGTTTCACCTCCTGTGTCTGTTCACAAACTCCCATGGTGACCTCATTAATCTTGGGGAGGAGAAGCATCAAAGACTGGCTGCAACATGCCAGAATGACTGCTTGCAAAAATCACAATCCAGTCCATCTGCCGATGGTTTTCTTTATGCTGGTGTTTGGCAACTTTCGAAAGGGGGTGTGCCAAGGTGTGCTGGGTCACAGCTGGGGGAGGAGAGTGTTGACTGAACACTGGTTGGAGTAGCAGCAAACGTTTCCCGTGCCCGCTGTGCCTGCCGACCACGGGAGCTCAGGTCCCGGCCCTCCGACCTCTTTGCTGCTCCTGGTTCTCGCCATATCGCCGGCAGGAATGGCAGAGAAAGGCATGGGCGCCACCGTTGGGCATCCCACTGGAGACAGTGCACTGCCATGCCATCATCTGCATACTTTGGTACATATGCCAGGGGACACTCACCTCTGGCCTTGGTCTTAGTACACCAGACAGTTTGTTGGACTGATAGGCTTTACTTGCCTTAACCAGCTTGGTGATATTTTCACCTGACCTATTGTTTAGTGGCCAGAGAGACTCAATGACTTTAGATTTGGATTCAACAAACCTCTATCACGCAACGTGCTTTTCTGCCAGGCATTGTTCTGGTCACTCTGGCACCTGTGTCTTATTTAATCCTTGTAATATGTTTGCGGTGATGTTACTATTCCTATTTTTTTATTTGGAGTGAAGGGAGGAAGAGAGAGAATTTCTTTTTAAACTTTATTTTTGAGAAAGGGACAGAGTGCGAGCAGGGGAGGGGCAGAGAGAGAGGGAGACACAGAACCCGAAGCAGGCTCCAGGCTCCGAGCTGCCAGCACAGAGCCCGACATGGGGCTCGAACTCACGAAACGTGAGTTCATGACCTGAGCTGAAGTCAGACGCTTAACCAACTGAGCCACCCAGGCGCCCCGAGAGAGAATCTGAAGCAGGCTGTACACTCAGCACAGAGCCCGATGCGGGGCTTGATCCTATGACCCTGGGCTCATGACCTGAGCCAAAATCAAGAGTGGGACGGTCCACCGACTGAGCCACCCAGGCACCCCTACTATTCCCATTTTTAAATGATTAAACCAGAGCCCTTTCTACTAACCCATGTTGTGGCTCTCCTTACTTTAGGGGGAATTAATATTAGGGGGAATATTAATAATTAATATTAATTACTAATTACTATTAACTTTAGGGAAGACATTAATATTTTCATTAAAAATTGCATAATGTGAGATAAAGATGATAAAGCCATCATATTTTAAAAGACACGTATATCGTTGCTAAAAATCTGAATTAGGCATCAAAAATTTTAACAAGGACATACTTCGCTGGTGAAGCAGTGTGAGCGTGCGAAGTTGGGACAGTGGGAATTGGAACATGATGAGTAATGCTGAGCTCACACATGTTGAGACCAGTCCTGAATCCTGTGGCAGACCTTACAAAGGGAGGCCATGAGAGGTGCCAAGTAGAACGGGGAGCATGCATTGTCACGGACACCAAAGAAAGGAAATTTCAAGATGGAAATGGTGTGGCTGGAAGAGAGGTCCAGAGTGATCAAGTCTGAAAAGAGCCACAGGATTTTGCATTTGGGAGGCCAATGCCAAGAACCCTTTCTGTGAAATGAAAAGGGCAAGAAGCAGGTATCGTAGACTGAAGGGTGGGTAGGAAATGAAGGAACAGAAGACTGGTAGTGAACAGTTTGGTACTCCCAGTTGTTTTGCTGGGGCGGGAGGAGAGGAGTGTGATTTCTAGAGGGCACGTCCTTAAGGGAGGAACATTTTTAAAAATGTAAGGCAATGAAGAGACTAGCATAACTATAGTTTGAAAGGAGAGGGCCTGTATGGAGGGAATGGTTTGAGATATAGGAAGGAACTTGGGAGCCAGTGTCCAAGAGGTGGCAGGAGGGGATGTGGGCCAGGGCACACAGGGGGAAGGATTGCCTTTGAACTGGGTGAGGGAAGTCCCAGACTTCACGCTTGCGGGAAGAAAATGCGGAAAGATGTGATTTGTAAATGTTTATGTTGGAGATGTGGAAAATGAAGGAAATCATAGCCAAAGGTGCCAATTGTGTTAATGGTACAGGGGCGGAGGGCAAGCGAAATATTGAAATTGCGATGGGTAGGGTTGAGGAAGGGGCTTATGAATGAGGCAGTGAAGGCTTAACAAGGTCACCCGGGGAGAACCGAGTATGGACCGATGAAAAGTACAAAGAGGTGTTGCCGAGACTCCAGCTAAAGTTGGACATCAGTTAAGTTGTGATGATGCTAACCTGCCTGGTTTGAATGACTGTCTCTTACTGGGTAGGTTTGAAAGGTAGTCTGTAATATTTGACCAGGGTTTGGAATTTGGGATTGTGGCAGAGGGCCAGTGGTGGAAAGAAGATTAGGAGGCTGGAGGGCAAGTAGATTGGATTTGTAGCCATCGGATCCAGGCAGGGTAGGGAATGAAGACAGAAGTCTTGGTTAGACTCCAGGGAAACAAAGGCATTGGTGGACTGCAGGACTCTTAGAGGACGATGTCAGGGCTCGGGGTAAAGAAGGAGGTGGTAATAATCATAAATCTAAATCTAATGTAAATAATCAAAAATCTTCCTATATAGATCGTAACTGTGGAAGAGTAACTAGAAGGCACGGAGAGGTACAGAGCTTGAAGACAAACATTTCAAGGGACCAGAGGTTTTTACATAAGGATTTCAGGAATAACGACCATGATGTTGGGTTAGTAGCCAACAGGGCCAGATCCCCAATATTCCAATATTGAGATATGAAGAGATATTAAAGAATAACCAGTCTCCACTTGAGCGCCTGCAGGGAGAGCAGTGCCATCAGAAGGTAGTTATGTTTCGGTAACGATAGGAGTTGGAGGAGTGTTCTGTCAGGTTTCGGGGAATAAGTGAATTCATCCAACACCATCTCTGAAGGAGCCAGAGCACAAACTGAGAAAGTTTAGGGACAAGGGCAGCAGTGGAAGCTTGAGGCAGAAAGAAGCAGCTCAGGGGGCTGAGAATGAGCCTATAGGTGAAGAAGGATAATGACCAAGGATGACAGGTGTGGAATATGGAGGAATCATTGAGATTTGCTGACCTGAGGTTGGTACATGAGGCCAGTGGGGAAGTCTGTGCAGTTTCTTTGCAACCTCGTGAGTTGTAGAGAAGCGCGTCATGGGTGAGATCTCTTGGGGTCAGAAGCTTGAGTTTAGGAAAGGACCCTCAAACTTAAGGTAGTTGTGTCAATATTTCATACCTGGCTGACAGTGTGCTTGGATACAGCTGCTTTCTTTGACTAGTGATCTCCTGAGGACAGTATTTATTCAGTAATACACTATCTTCTGGTTGCTTTTGATATCTTTTATCTCTTTGTGCACCTGTCTTATTTTGGGGTATTGTGAGGTCCCTGGTGTGAAGCATTAATGGAATTGACTGGGAATGTATCATTAGTTAATTTGGGAAAGCTTTTGAGGGGGTTGAAACAGCCTTTTCCCCATCCAACATTTGGATATTTTGTAGCCCGAAAAATATCCCCATAAGTTTATAGGGAGAGTGTAATATCCAAATTATTTACTTTGCAACAGTCTTTTCAGAATGTCTTCTAGTCGAAATGATGTTTAGGGAACTCTATGTGGGTTTCGTGGATTACTGCTTTCATTGTAAATATTTAAACACAAAGAATATAGAGAAGCAAAAGAGAAAAATCACTTTAAATCTTCCCAGCTGGAGATATCCATTGGGTGCTCCTGGTGGCCCAGTGAGGCTGAGTAGATTTCACCTTCTGCTTGGGTTGGAGAAAGAGTGTATAAAGAAAGAAAAGAGGGACTTGACAGAGTAGAGGGAAGCAGCAGGAAGGGAAAATATTAGAGCGTGATGAGGTTGTTTTAAACTTTAACTGGATTTAGGCCAATCATTTAGAACATGGCCATGTATTATGTGCCCAAGAAAGAATACAGGAAAAAATATACAGAAAACATAGCCTTTTTAGCACATTACTAGAAATGACATCAGAACCCAAAGATTGCCGTGTAATCAAAGGTTGGTTATTGTTCTTTTTATATAACTGAAGGACTCCCTGTGCTTCTTCTCGTGTCCAACATTTCATCTTGCCTCCCATCTTAGAATAAAACAGTCCCTCCTTTCTACCAAGACTAATCCATTGGTCCTGCCTCCCTTTTTCCTCTTGCTCCTGTCTGAACCGTGCCTGGTAAATCTCCCATCTTCCTCTTTAATTATCCCGTAATCTTCCAACATTCCTAGTGATATTTTCTGTAGGAATTTTGTCACTGGGTCCTCTTTGGTATTTGGAGGAACGCAGGGCAGGACGTTGAATGGATGAAAGAGGCCAGTCACTGATGTCTCCTAACACAGTCAATTCTCAATCTTCCAGATCGATGGAATGCAAAGTTGATATGGCAGCTACTTTTTTTTTTTTTAAGTATCCCCCTTTTAAGTATGTATCATGCTTACTCTATTCCAAATATTTAAAATCCCATTATAGTATTTTCTTTGATCTGTGAATCATTTAGATTGCTATTTGAGTTCCCAAACACACAGCCTACTAAGTCTCTTTCTTTCCCTCCTTCCTTCTCTCCCTCCCTACTCCTTTGTTGCCAGTTGTCATTTGATTGGGATTTTGGAAAGAGCCTGTGTTCTTTTTAAAAGGATTTTCTTAGAATTTTTGAGAATGTCTCTCTGGCTAATATGTGATCGGATTTCCTTAATGTCCTATGTGTGCTTGAAAAGAATGTGTGTTCTCTAATCAGTGGGTGCAGGGTTCTCTATGGTTCAGTGAGATCAAGCTTGTTAATTATGTAGTTCAAATCTTCTATGACTATATTAATTTTTTGCCTGATTGATTTGTCACTTTGAGAGACGTTTGATAAAACTCTTCACTATGATTGTAGACTGATTTTTCCTTATAAGTATGCCATTTTTTGTGTCATTTATTTTTAGGTTATATTGGTATGTTTTATATATAATCATTATATAACAAATATCTTTATTTCTCATAAAACTAATAAAATCTTAAACAGGTACTTACCTTTTAGAAGTATTATGCTATTTAGGGGAAGGAGGCCTAATATTTACTTCCTGAAGTTTATTTTGTTTTATTTTTTAAGTGTTTATTTTTGAGAGTGGGGGAGGGGCAGAGAGAGGCAGACAGAGGATCCGAAGCGGGCTTCACGCTGACGACAGAGAGCCCCGTGTGGGGCTCGAACTCACAAACCGAGAGACCTGAGCTGAAGTTGACTGCCCAACTGGCCGAGCCACCGAGGCAACCCCCCACCCAAAGTTTATTTTAATTTTTTAACTTATAAAAGCAGTCCCTGGTCATTGTGGGAATTAGAATTATTATTGATTTCGTTTATCTATATATGCATTTTAATTACAACCCCACCACCCAGTCATAATCACTGCCAAGATTTCACCATACAGTCTTCCACTCTTCTCTCTGCACACTTTTTTCTAGTTGAGATCAAATATAAAATGTAACATTGTATCTGGACTTGTTTGAACTTCACTTTACCATGTTATTACAACCTTTTTTTGGACACTGTATTTCCATATCCTTAACCACCAAGGGATTTTTTTTTTTTTTTAATTTTTTTTTTTTTTCAACGTTTTTTATTTATTTTTGGGACAGAGAGAGACAGAGCATGAACGGGGGAGGGGCAGAGAGAGAGGGAGACACAGAATCGGAAACAGGCTCCAGGCTCCGAGCCATCAGCCCAGAGCCTGACGCGGGGCTCTAACTCACGGACCGCGAGATCGTGACCTGGCTGAAGTCGGACGCTTAACCGACTGCGCCACCCAGGCGCCCCACCACCAAGGGATTTAAGATGGGCTTTGGGGTACAATCAGATATGCCTACAATAGTGAACAGAACAGAGCCAAACTGTGAAGGACAGAAATTAAAGACTGTGACTTGAACATTTAGTACCACAGTTTGGAAAATTTGAATTGCAGAATTTGAATGATGGTTGAAGTCCTTGGGGGGAAAAGTTCACTGCAAAGGTGGAATTTAATAAGCTTCATGTTGCTCTCGTCCTCAGTGCTAAGTCACCCCCATTTAATGAAGGTGTTAGAGCAGGTACGGACCAGGCCCCAGATGGTCTGGATGATGGTGATCCACAGTGATGGAAGATAGAGAATGTAAACGGGTGATGGAAGATAGAGAATGTAAACGAAGACCCACGAACTGCAGTCTGGGGAGAAGAGGTGATATGGTTCACTAATCAGGACGGCACGAAATTCTAGAGGGCCTAGATGATCAAGACCTTTGCTCCTCTCTGGGCAAAAGACAGATGCTCGTAGCTGTGTCACTGCCACATTAAGAAGAGGAAAGGAATTTTTATGGCTCCATTGGTCATGCTGTCTTAAGTACAAATCTCTACTGAAAAGAGGAGGACAGAGCAGACCACTTTAAGAAAGGAAAGTAAAAACCATTAAGCTGATTTTACCGGTGAATTTGTAATTCTGATGAAGTAAAAACCAGTACATTTTGTCCTTCTGACAAAGCTTTGAGAAAGTATTGTAATTATTCTGATATTGAAAGAGGAAATAGTCAAGGCGTAAGGAAGTTGAGTGATTTTTTTTAGATGTCTATACCATTAGCCAGATCTCAGTGTGCCTAGTTTGATAGCTTTTCAATTACTCTGTACTGCTTCTCCAGGCTAACCACCATAGTTAAAAAAATTTTTTTGAATGTTTTATTTATTCTTTTTAAAAATTTTTTTTAAATGTTTATTTAATTTTGAGAGAGAGGGAGACAGAGCGCGAGCAGGGGAGGGGCAGAGAGAGAGAGGGAGACACAGAATCGGAAGTAGGCTCCAGGCTCCGAGCTGTCAGGACAGAGCCCGTTGCCGGGCTCGAACCCACGAACCGTGAGATCATGACCTGAGCCGAAGTTGGACGCTCAACTGACTAAGGCACCCAGGCACCCCTAACCAGCCTGCTATTTAGAACTGTTTTATAATTGACCTCTTTTTTCTAGACTGGATTCTTGGATTTTACACACACACACACACACACACACACACACCATATTTATCTAGGTGTGGGTCTCCTTTCACTGGTTTGCCTGGAATTTGAGGAACCCATTTTATCAGTGTGCTTAGTTGTTTTTCTTCAGCTCAAGAAAGTTATCCTCAGTTATATTTTAAACCATTGTCTGTCCTCCAGGTGTTCTGGTTTCTTCCTTAAGAATGGCCTACGATGCAAAAAAAAAAAAAAAAGAAAAAGAAAGAATAAGTACAATGCATCTCTATTATCCTTTCTCTCTTCTTTGCCGTGTTTTAGTCTTTGTTACATTCCGGAGATCTTCAGAATGTGAATCTTTGCTTTTATTTTCTATGGCGTTAGTATGTCTCTTTACTTGGTGTGTGTCCCTCGGGACTTAACCTTGCCCTCCAGTTGTACCCATTTCTGTCAGTGGGACTTTCATCCATCCAGTTGCTCAAGCGAGGGCCTCTCTGTCTCTGAATACCTACAGACAATTCATCACAGAGTCTTTTCTATCAACTGTCCAAAGTATGTGGTGAATTATTTCATTTCACAAAGCAAAACGGTGGCTAAGGCAAGGCTGGAATCCAGGTCTTCTGAAAGGTATAGGATGGAAAGATAAAAACAGCACTGGTTTTTCACCATGCTCCACCTGTGTGACCACGGGAAAATTATTTTTCTGAGCTCCCATTTACTTTTTTTATAAGAAGTTAAAATAGCCACGTGTCAGAGTCAGATTTTGTTTTCAGTTGTATAATCCCATTCATTTGAAATGTCCAGAATCAGCAAATCTAGAGACAGAAAGTGTATTAGTGGTAGTTAACAACGGGAGGGTGTTGGTGGGGAAATGGGGAGTGGGTTAGCTCTTAAAGGGTCTGGGGCTTCTTCTTAGGATGATGAAAACTGTTCTAAAAGTGATTATGGTGATGGTTGGATAATTCTGTGAATATACTAATAAGAACCCCTGAAGTGCTCACTTAAAAGAATGGGTTACATGGTTTATGGATTCTATCTCCACCAAGCTGTTTAAAAAGTAAACAATATTAGTAAATAATATTAGTAATCGTTTCAAAATATTAGTCAATAATATTAGTAAATAAAGGAAAGGCAAGTACCGAGTACACGGTCTCAGGCCTGGATAAAGTCTCCTTGGCTGCATCATAGCGGCCACTGTGGAAGGGCCCCTTCCCTTTAGGAACTGCTGCTTGGAAATTTCTACCCCTTTATGGATTTTGGAAGTTGCTTTTTGCAGCTTCCTAAGGTAAGCACGGTGCAAAAATAATTTGTCACCTGGGGCTTCATAGCAGATGGTGAACAAGTGGCCTCCCAATGTCCCCATCTGAAAAAGAGTTGAGGGTATACCATTAAAAAAATTTTTTTAATGTTATTTTTGAGAGAAAGAGAGAGACAGGGCGCGAGTGGGGGAGGGGCAGAGAGAGAGAGGAGGCAGAGAATCTGACGCAGGCTCCAGGCTCCCAGCTGTCAGCACAGAGCCGACGTGGGGCTGGAACGCACGGACTGCAATATCATGACCTGAGCCGAAGTCGGACGCTTAACTGACTGAGCCACCCAGGCGCCCTGAGGGTACACCTTTTAAGGAGTTTGATTTGCTTATCTCCACTGAGAAAGATCCTGCAAAGTGGAGCTACTTTGATGAAGTTTTACTAGAGACAGTTGATGTAATCTGAAAGCTTTAAGAGTTGGGGATACCACCTTGAGCCTTCATTTTGTAAGGGATCATATCGTCTGGTCTCCACAGGAAAACATGATCAGGGAGGCTGAAAATCAGTGACACACCTTGGGCTTTGATTTTGTAAGGAGCGCAGTCTGCTTCTTTCTACTGGAAACCATCCCAAATTGTGTGTGTGTGTGTGTGTGTGTGTGTGTGTGTGTGTGTACATATATACATTGTAAATAATCTATCTTCTATTTTTTGTTATTTTATTTTTTTATTTTGAAAGAGACAGAGAGAGAGAGAGAGCAAGTGGGTGAAAGGGGCAGAGGGTGAGGGGGAGAGACAGAGAGACAGAGACAGAGACAGAGAGAGAGAGAGAGAGAGAGAATATCTTAAGCAGGCTCCATGCTCAGCCCCGAGCCCAGTGCGGGGCTCGACCCCAAGACCCTGGGATCATGACCTGAGTCGAAATCAAGAGTCAGACACTCAATTGACTAAACCACCCAGGCGCCCCAGTCTATCTTCTAAAGTAAAATGAGTGGTTATTTCAGATTAAGTCACTTGAAAGAATACTGAGTTACTTACCCCAGAAGACAGTTTCGAGCATTTGCTACGAGAGAAGGAAACAAATATTTTGGAAAAACATAAAATAAAAGGTGACTCTGACTGAAAGAAATCAGTGCATTTGCATCTTTCTTAATAACACAGAAAGGAAAATTAAGAAATGAGCATATTTGTATGGTGTGGGAGAAAGCAACTGTCTCTTGAGTGGCCCATTTCTTTTTGGATCTCCATGCAAAAGGCAAGCTGGAGTCATGCTGGGACCAAGGAGGCTGGAGCAACCTAGATAGGACATCGGTAGGGAGGCCATGTGACTGGCCCTGAGGCACCTCACAGGTTGTCATCTCAAGTACTGTTGCAGAGCCAAATGCTGAAGCGAATAAAATATGTTCTAGTTATGCTTGGGAGACCTCCCAGGCCCAGCTGCCTTACTTTCCCCCTCCCTTTGCTTTCTTTTGCCAAGAAAATGCTAGAAGGGAAAGGCAAGAGGAGGGGAGAGGGCTGGGCTGACTCCATCGCTGAATTATATACGTTACGCTTTTATTTGCGTTTGGACAAGCTTGGATTGCCTACCAGCTTAATGTTTAGTTAGCAACTTCAGGATGCTAAGTCCCTACTAGGAAGATGCCAGAAGTCCTAATGTTTCACTGACCTTGGTCACATTGCTTTGACTCTGTCCATTAACTTTGTCATTTACAAAAACAGACAGATAATAATTATATTCCTACCTTTGCCAAGATTGCTTGTCTTCAGAATATAAAGCACCAAACTTACATGTCATCACTTAGGTGATGTTTTAAAAACCCTTTCACAAGATCAAATAATTCACATTTAAAATGAGACTAGAGGCACCTGGGTGGCTCAGTAGGTCGATTTCGGCTCAGGTCATAATGTCACGGTTCCTGGGATAGAACCCCACGTCAGGCTCTGCACTGACAGTGTGGAGCCTGCTTGGGATTCTCTCTCTCTCTCTCTCTCTCTCTCTCTCTCTCTGCCCTTCACCTGCTTGTGCATGCTTTCTCTCTCAAAAAAAAATACAAAAATTAAATAAAATGAGATTAAAATGTTTAGCTCAACAAAAAGAAAAGAAAAGTGAACGCAAGTGAAATCTTTTCTACATATTAAAAAAGCAGAGATTCTTTTTTTTTTTTTGGTTTGTTTTAATTTTTTTTTTTTCAACGTTTTTTAATTTATTTTTGGGACAGAGAGAGACAGAGCATGAACGGGGGAGGGGCAGAGAGAGAGAGGGAGACACAGAATCAGAAACAGGCTCCAGGCTCCGAGCCATCAGCCCAGAGCCCGACGCGGGGCTCGAACTCACGGACCGCGAGATCGTGACCTGGCTGAAGTCGGACGCTTAACCGACTGCGCCACCCAGGCGCCCCGGTTTGTTTTAAATATGACATATGTTGGTAAGGGTAGGGGGAAGTAGGATTTTCATAGCCTTCTAGAAGGTTGAAATAAATATGCCCTTTCTGAGGACAACTTGGCTCTGTGTATCAAAACTTGAAGAAGTTGTGAAGCGTTTGATTCAGTAACACCACCTCTTGGAGCGCATTTGAAATAAAGGATGAAAGATGTGCATAAAGTCATTTTTTTTTTCAAGTTTGGTACAGGGTCACTTCTCACAGCAAAATGTTCGATACAATTTCTCGTCCAATAACAGGCAGTTGGTTAAGTAAGTGGAATGCATGGTGAAATAGAATGCAGTTGTTAAAAAGCCTAACGTGAAGGAATATTTATTGATATAGGGAAATGTTCCCAAAGGTATAGATCCTTGTCGATGCATCTTTCAGCACATTATAACATTGTTTATAAAAATGAGGATGAAGCCAACCAGGTAAATATGCCAGTAGGAGGGTGGTGAGGACTATAATACATGCTCTGATGAAACATTGAGCATGGTTAAAAACCTTAAGTTTTCTGGTCCCCAAATAAGTCTACAGGTATATTGATGCAAATGCTAAGTGCAAAAAATGTATGTAGAAGAAATGACGATATCTATATAGGGCACCTGGGTGGCTCAGTCAGTTGAGTGTCCGACTCTTGATTTCGGCTCAGGTCACGATCCTATTACTTATTTTTTTAATTAAATTTTAGTTAACATCCAGCGCAGGACTGGTTTCAAGAGTAGAAGTCGGTGATTCGTCGCTTACATACAACACCCGGTGCTCATCCCAACGGGGAATTTTTGTTCTCCTCAGCAAGCTTCGGGATATTCGTATATACGTCATAGTGGCCAGAAAATGAAGTACAGAAATTCACTGAGACAGCAGCTACCATAGGAAAGGTGTCAGGAAAGGTCTCAGAATGAGGCCGCTGATGTACAGTTTCCTCCTGTACCCCTTACTTAAGCCTCAAAACTCTGTTTATGCTAGTTCTAGCTCCTGCTGTTTGTAATTGTATTTTTATTTTATTTTTATTTTTTTAAGTTTATTTCTGTTTTTTTTTTTTTTTGAGAGACAGAGAGAGAGAGAGAGAGAGAGAGAGAGAGTATGCATGAGCAGGGGAGAGGCAGAGAGAGGGGAAGAGAGAGAAATCCCAAGCAGGCTCCGAGCTGTCAGCACAGAGCCCAACACAGGGCTCGGACCCACGAACTGCGATATCATGACCTGAGCCGAATCCAAGAGTCAGATGCTTAACCGACTGAGCCACCCAGGTGCCTTCGTGCTTGTATTTTTAAACGATGCATCTGGATAGACTATCTGCCCCATTCACCTAAGTTTTGTTTTTTTTTTTTAATTGTGGCATGAACATGTAACATGAGATCTACCCCTTTAACACATTTTGAAGTGGACAATACCACGTCGTTAACCACAGGCACTATATTTTGCAGCAGATCTGTAGAACTCACTTTTCTTGCATAAACTGCAGCTGTTGGTTCCAGAAGTAGAGGGAGTTGGGGCTTCCTGTGCGATGTACATGATGTAGCAGCCGTATATACCGATGCTGCGTATTCCCTCAAGCATACGCCTTCTGCATGGTAATGACAGAGCAGAGCTGTTTGGAATGACAGTATTTACATTCAGAAACTGGAGCCTTTTAGAAAAATAGTAGCAGATCTTGGTACATTTCCAATCTGTGTGCTTCCCTACACATTTATGCAACAGGATTTGGAGATCCCAGCTGAGGAGGCTACGATAATAGCCCATCATTATATAATAGAGATCCATTCACTTATTCCTTCGTTCATTCAGCAAATATTTATGGGGGTCCTGGTACATGCCTGTTGAGCTGTGATGAGAATTATAAATCCGATTTGCTGACTTCATTGCCTTGTTAGTCTTACTACAGAAAATGAGGCCGTTCGAGGGTCGGTAGCAGATAGACAGTTGAAGCCAGAGAGCAGATGACATTCACGGCAGGAGAGAGAACCGAGGGAGAAGACAAAGGGGTTGATGAGGGAGGTTTTGGAACACCTAGATTTGAGAGAGGTGTGCAAGTAAAAAAGAGCTCACCAAAAGGACACACAGAATTAGGTGGAAGATGAGAACTAGGGAACTAGGGAGAATGAGTAGTGGCTGAGCTTTATAAATCAATTATTTTGATCTGTCACAATGAAACTGGATTCTTCTCGGGATGCCTGGGTGGCTCAGTCAGTTGAGTGTCCGACTTCGTCTCAGGTCACGATCTCACGGTTTGTGGGATCAAGCTCCCTGTCGGGCTCTGCACTGACAGCTTGGAGCCTGCTTGGGATTCTCTCTCTCCCTTTCTCTCTGTGCCTCCCCCGCTTGCACACACACACACACACACACACACACACACACGCACACACACTCTCTCTCTCTCTCTCTCTCTCTCTCTCTATCTCTCTCTCTCTCTCTCTCAAAAATAAATAAACACTTTTTAAACACTGGCCTATTTTCATTACAATGAGAAGATTCTTTCCTATCCTTAAAGGTGTTATACATTACTAACGAAATCACATAGATTATGTCTCTGGCCCCTCGTTAACATTGGAAGTGAACTCACAAATGAATAGCATAGGTTTGATATATACTTAGTTGATCACCAAAATGTTGTACATGTATTTTATAGCCAAAAATCTGAATAATAGCTATTACAAAAACAAATATGAACCTTAGCCTCCACCCCTGAGAAATTTCTGATGTGGGTTCAAGATCTCATTTCCCCCTCCCCCAACCCTGATGTATCTGAGTACAATGACCATCAGCTAATTTGCTGAGGTTAACATTTTTTTTTGTTCACCCTTTGGACTGGCAGCGTATCCACCATCCGAGCCAGGAAGAAGTCATTTTGGTCATTGCTGAGATTATTCAACTGTGTGAACACCAGCCAAATCTTTGCTCTAGCTGATGGTTGTCCAATTTTGAATTTCAAGATTGGATGGAATGAATTTAAGTCCTGAATTGCCTCTCTGGAGTCCCACATCCGGAGCTACCTGCGGGACTTGTGTCTTGCATTTTGCTGCTGCTGCTGGTTCCAGATGTCCTGGCCGGTATTCCCAAGAGCCCAGGGGGTTATTAGTAGATTAGGAACAGAGTCTAGGAGTGAACACTGTAGGGGAAGAAGAAGGATGCGGGGGGGGGGGGGCACACACAGTGACCCTGGGCAGATCTGAATATGGAAAATAATGAGATCCTTAGAAAAACAGAGGTCACTTGCTTTCCCTCCTACTGAAAATGCTGCCTCCTTTGTGGCTGTATCACAACATTCCTGCTCTACCTTCCAGAAATCTTAATGAGCCCTTGTCTTTTGTAGGTTGCCTCCAGTCAGTTCCTTGGTATGTAGGGGTCAAATCTGCTGGCGTGTGGCTGGGCCATTTAATTTAGTACATGCCTCCAGAAGGACACATGCGTTTAAAAAGCTGTGTTTTCTCTTCTTTCCTTGGAAGGATTTTGAGGTTTTGTTCATTTCCAATAGTTGTTGCACAAGCAACATTATAACGGTATTAAATATTTGGCTTGAAGAGATGGCAGGATAATGGGCGATTTAAAACAAATGTTCATTCTATTTCTGTTACTTTTCCACGTTGCCTTCCTTAGACTCTTTATTTTGATATACTTTTCGTAGTATCATGTGGCAAGAAAATCGAAGGTGACATATTCCTATTTTTAAAATGGATTCGGTGGGAAAATTGGATGGCCTTACAGAAATTAACTCTAGAACGTATTTAGTCGGGATGCCAGCCTTCTCTTTAAAAATATTTCCATTACGTGGGAAAATGTGCCCTTCCCCCTTCCTATATGTAGCAGTCCATACTCCTGGTGACGTGTTTACCTGGATTTGCTAACCCTGCGTAGGGCACGTTCAGCTTCAAGTGCATGGTGTAGTGGAAGATAATCAGGCTGGGGCGATGTGGGGTCTTGACATGTCTGTGCCATTCACTTGTTTGATCTTGTACTTGGCTTGGGCCTCGATTTCCTTATGAGTAAAATTAGAGAAACTATGGTCGATGAGTTCAGTGGGCTACTCTGGTTGTAATTACCATGCTGGCTCATGGGGCTGGGTTCTATTACTTGTATAGAGCAAAAACATAGAAAGGAATGATCCCACCATTGGTAAGTTTCCACTCACGCAGGCAGAAACACATAGTGGTCAGGGGCATGGACTCTGGAGCTCGTCTGTCTAGATTTGAATCGTATCTATCACTTATAAGCTGAGTCATCTTAGGTGGGTTCCTCAACCTCTCTATGCCTTAGTTTTCTCATCTGTCAAATGGGCATCATATAGTGCCTAGCTGTCTGGTTGTTTTAAGGAGAAAATCAGCTACTGTATGTAAAGCCTGCAGATTCAAGAGTCAGCTACAAACAAGGTGCTAATTTTTTTCAAGTAGTCAAGGTGTATGGTATCTATATAGATCACATAACGCAGCAGCCTTTTTATCTCTTAAGACACCTTGTAGGAAAAAAAATGCCATGTATAATTTTATAACCAGAGGGATTTTATTCATCAGCAAGATAATAGTTTCTCCTTATAAGATTATTCTAATGCTAATCATTTTATTGAGGAAATGGTATTCTAATTTACTACTGATTTATTTCCAAACCGAAATGATTGAGTAATAATTATTCCACTCTTTTAAGACCAGTGTTTGGTAAATTAGCAACAGCATTCAGTAATCACTCCTATTTGTAGACAGCTGTTTTCCTAGTGCTCCGGAAGAGTCAAGGTCCTTTTGATTGCTTTTTCTTCCTGTAGACTCTGAGCTGGAAGCCAGAGCCATAGGGGGTGGGGGGGGGGGGAGGCTGGGCGGCAAAGATCAGGTACAGGCTCTGCTCAGAGTCCCCACTTGTCCAGAGTGACCTTGGGCGAAGCCCGGTCGCATTTTCAAGCTCTTTTAACCTGTTTAGTCAGCGACACTTCTCATCTTCTAAGTTTTCTTTGAGAGGATAGTAGAGGATTTTGCTTAAGGGTCACTTTTATTTTTCATCTACATAGCAGACCAGAATGGCGGGGGGAGGTATTGTGGCAGTAAGCTCCGTCCTATTTACCAGGTATGTTATATGGGAAAACCTTAGGCTGAGAGACAGCTGACATGAGTCGTGTTCCATCCCTGCCACTATTCACTGTCCCCTCCCCTTTAGGTATCTTTGTAAAAGTCTGTGATTTTATGAGCCTTGTTAGCTTGGCTGGATAAACACACACACACACACACACACACACAGCTGAAATAAAGTTACCTCACCACATGTTTGCTGGGATCTAGACTTGCCTTCAGTTTTCCCTTCCACGTAGTCCTAATGGACAAAGCTAATGTTTTCCTTCCTTCCTTCCCAGTGGCATCGTGACAACAAGTGTGCTAAAAGTAGGGGTATGCCATTTGAGCTCTTCAGGAGGAAGCTACTGTGTGGCTAAAAGGCATTAGTATGAATACATGCGATGCCATTAATATTTCCCCAAGCTGCCTTGATCCTATTAGTGCTGTAGGTAATTTTTGTGGCTGGGGAACATCTCCAGTCGTGCTTTTATTCTAATGAGAACTGATAACAGTGTTACTTCATAGCTCTTAAAAGGAAAAAAAAAACGAAACAAAACAAAATAAAAAAAAATCTACATGGTGAACTGACGCAGAAGCTTTGTACATTACATTTTTACCTTGCTTCTGGTTGAAAAAAAAAAAAAGGGCCACAAGTAGATCAAATGCTGAGGCCCTTTCCAATGCTGGCCTTCATTGTCACCAGCTATTCAAAGCTCCTCATTTTATAGATGGAGAAGCTGGGGGTCCGAGAGAAATAGCTTTTTCCCGAAGACTATCAGCTAGGCAGACCAGGGATGAGGACCGTAGTCTTCTGATTTCCGAGTCATGCTTTTCCCCACAGCAGTTTGTGCTGAGTTTTGCTCTGCCCCTGAAACCATCTATGTTACGGTTTCTCTTCTTCCAGTCTGGGAAGGCATGTATTTGATGATATTTGGCTAAAAGAATGATTTTTTCCCAACCTTTCTTGTACAGCTTCTTCGATGGCTTCTTTCCAGTTCCTTCCTGAGTTCCGTGCAGAAATCTGTTACTGAAATGCAGAATCCAGTACCCCCTACTTCCTTGTTGAAAAATATACGTTCTGAGTTTGGGTTTTACCCTCTTTGGTTTTCCCTGGCATAGATGTGCTGTGACTACGTGGATGGGCTGGACAAGGATTGTGACATTCCGGAGTGGAAGGGCTAGAGATATTGGCAAAGCAGAGAGAACAAACTTGAAATAAGGGGAGGAAAAAAAAAAGGAAGGGTAATCATTCCATGCACAACTACTCCCCTTACCTTAAGTACCCAACAGCTCAGATGGTTTCCCCCACACCTGTCCATACCGTATCTCTGGTCCCACCTGCACTCCTGACCTCAGGGACGTTCCCCCAACCCTGATTGAATCCTGCAGTCTGAAAGAGCCGCCTCCCCTGAGACCATTCTACCCCATTAGTCAAGTCCTTAGCTGTTGATTATACCTCCATCCTTGTGCTCCCCAAAGTGGCCACAGCCCAATATCACTGAACGTACTCATCCTGACTCTTTTTCTAAGACTTGCCAAACTACTCACCCTGATCACATGCCCAGTCTGAGCCCTGATCCTGACTGCCTACTACTGGTGGCTGATTCTGGAAGCCACTTCTAAAGTAGAGGTAGGAAGGAGCAAAGGAATTAACGGAATCAAGAGGCTGTGTGTGAGGGAAGGAGAAGGGGGGGGGTGAGGAAAAGGGCGAGGCGTGCTGACCATGAGAGGAGCCTTAGGATGTGGTGCCTGAACCTAAAATTAATGTGCTGTGCTTTTGGATGGAGACTGAGGACGAGTTGAGTAAATGATGTAGACCGCTTCCCAATTTCTAACACCCTGGGTACTGTAGACCAAGTGGACTATTGGACATTATTAGCCGAACCCTAAAAGGCAGGAGTGATTGAAAACTGATTGTGGGTGAACACTCAGGTTGAATTAATGTAGAATTGGTCTGTGGGCGCTTCATGGAATATGTCCTACCCACCTTCATGTCTCCCCCCCACCCTCACTCCTAGCATACTGGCGACACACACACACACACACACACACACACACACACACACACACACACTTCCATTCCAACTGTGCTTTTCTGGGCCATATTCTTTTACATTCCCTTGCCTTTGCACCTGCTCTTTCTCTGTCTAGAATTAGGCTTTCCCTGTCTGTTTCCTGAATGTGTTAATGTAAACCTTCCTACTTGTCTTGTCTGCTCTGTTTGACCCTTTTGCTCATCTCTTCTATAGTTTTTGTTTGTAAACTGAATACATAGATCATGAAGCTGCCAAAACTAATGGGCATTGACAAGCGAACCCTGTTCATTCTTATCATCTAGGAAACAAATGATACCTCCGTCTCTCCAAACGTGAATTTCTTCAATGCTTTCCCCCCATTCGGGCCAGAAAGTATGTCTGGAAGCATCTGTAGTGCTGACTATCATTACTATTCACTAGAGATTATTGGCATTTATCAACCAGCTGTTTCATGGGCAGAGCTTTAGCAATTGTTTTGCATTTTGTAGCTAATTGCAGGAACAAAGTGGCTACCGATGCAAAATTTGGTTTTTAAAAGAAAACATTCTCTCCCTAATCAAGTCCTCATGGTAAAGACAACATGAAATTATTACTGATCAGCACTCATGAGCCAGGGAGAGATGAAGGGGTAAATTCTTTTTGATTTCTACTTAAGAAATTGAAAGGAAAGATGTCCTATGTTTCAAGGAAATTTGCGGAATCCAGTGATACAAATGCTGGAGACTTAAAATGAGGTAAGGTTTGGCTCGGGGATTAAAAGGAATGGGTAAGAAGTGCTTTTTGAACATTGCAGAAACCCATACTAACAGAGCTGGAAAAGCATTTCACATTTAGTCCGGTGATCTTTAATTGTTTTTTTTTTTTTTTTTGCTCATATTCCCTCTAAGACGATAAAAGTATTTTGGAAAACTGCATAACTGTTCACGTCACTATTTTTTATGCATAAAAACCACAAGTTTAAATGGTAGCAAAGGACATAATTTTCAGCATATTGTGTATTTCTTACAGACTTTAAGTATATTTTTGTCCCAGCCTTGGAAATGGCTCAGTTAATTCGCTCTTTGTCAAACCAATCGGTCAAGTCAGATCGACATTCTTTTTTTTTCAACGTTTTTTTTAAATTTATTTTTGGGACAGAGAGAGACAGAGCATGAACGGGGGAGGGGCAGAGAGAGAGGGAGACACAGAATCGGAAACAGGCTCTAGGCTCCGAGCCATCAGCCCAGAGCCCGACGCGGGGCTCGAACTCACGGACCGTGAGATCGTGACCTGGCTGAAGTCGGACGCTTAACCGACTGCACCACCCAGGCGCCCCAAGTCAGATCGACATTCTATTCGAATCTGATTTTATTATTTTATCCTGTGACAGATGTCACGCTACCGAATTCTAACGTGAAGGTGGGTAGGTAAGGCATGGAGCCTTGCCATGGTTTGTCAACTGGTACTTCTTACCTGAACACTCTGTTTTGCTGTACCGGGATGCTCCTTTCAGAGCCTCTCTGCTCTTGAATCCTTCCTTTGTTGTTTGGTACCTGAGAAGATTTTACTCCCTCAGACAATGCTCCATAATAAAATTCAGGAGGGTCGGGGGGTCTGTCTCTCTCTGGTCAAGTGGGAAAAGGGACACTGGCAGTGAGTATGGGGAAGGAGAATCTATAAATGATGGGCAGCTATCCCAGCCTCCTCACTTTCTAGAAAGTCACACGCCCAAATTTGAAAACTTCCGATCTTGTGTACTCTTTTCTCATTTTACCGATGGCTCAACTAAGACCTAGAAGGAAGCAAGACCGACTCAAAGTGGCAGTGCTTGATAATCAGTGGCAGAGCCATCCTGGGATATAGGTATTTTGATTTCCCAGCTGGTGCATGCTTCCTGCCCCGTGATGTCTCATTAATCTGTCCTACATTTCAGTGACTGTAGTTAGTCTCTTTAGGCAGTCACAGCAGAGTTTTCTCATAGAAGATAAGAGGTCTGACCTTGACATTTCTTCACAGGGAGGTGTGTGTACACAGCGACCTCAGGGATGGTAGTTATTTGTTTGTATCTGCTGTGACATTACTCGCAGGCTAAGCGGGTAGAGTTACCACATAGCAAGCCTTCATTCAAATGCCTGTAACTTACCAAGCCTGTTCCATGTTAGTGGGAAAGGCACTTGAACATGGGACTAGAACCTTTTGGTGGTATTCAGTGTTTTGACTGGTTTACGATTTACCTCGTTTTGTTAGTCTTCCGGATTCAATTGTTAAGATTTCAAAAGTACGTAAACTCTGTCTTGTTTCTTTATTTCACAGTCCTTGGAAACACTCCATAACAAGGTGAGTAAATGTTTCTTGGGTCAGAGTGCCTAGATTCAAATATTGGTCCTGCCGCCTGCCAGCAGTATGGCTTTGGACAAAATATTAACCTCTCGTTACCTCAGTTTCCCCTTCTGTAAAATGGGTAGTAAGGATTGCATATATGGTATAAATCAAGTGCTTGGAAGTATAATTCTAATAAGTACTCAGTAAATGTTAGCTATTGTTATTATTGTTAAATGAAACCTTCAAGTAATCTAATCTTTTTTTCTTAAATTTTTTTTAATGTGTATTTTTTTTTTTTGAGAGAGAGAGAGAGAGAGAGGGAGGGAGGGGTAGAGAAAGAGGGAGACACAGAATCTGAAGCTGGCTCCGGCTCTGAGCTGACAGCACAGAGCCCGATGTGGGGCTTGAACTCACGAACCGTGAGATCATGACCTGAGCTGAAGTCGGACGCTTAACTGACTGAGCCACCGAGGCACCCCTCAAGTAATCTAATCTTAAGAGAAGACTAAACAGGTCAGAAGGTACATGAAATTCACACCAGGGCAAGCTCTGAAGGAGTGAGAGCAGGCCTGCAGAAAGGAAGGGGCTAGACAGTATTATGGAAGGTTCATCAAGCCACATAGGAAATCATGGTTTAAGACAATGCTGACCAATAGACCTTTTAAATACGATAGAAATGTTCTGTATGGTAACCACGAGTCACATGTGCCTGTCGGGCCCTTGAAGTGTGGCTAGTCCTCATGAGAAATTGAATTTTTCATCGTATTTAATATTAATTAATTTACAGTTATATTTGAATAACCACCTATGGCTCTTGACTACCATTTTGGCTAGTGCAAGTTTAGGACTTCAGCTTTGTTTTTGTCAGGTACCTTAAGTCTTTGAGTAGTGAGACAGCTTTAATAGAGCATGAGAACGGTGAAGGTAAACCTGACTCTAGGACAACAAGTACCATGTGGTTGGTAGCAGTCACCTGAAATTAGGGGCCAGTTCCAAGTGGTGTGCCATATGGCCCTCTTCCGGCTCTGTCTGTCCTTTTGTTACCTCCTTCCTCTCCCTCTAGACTGCCCCCTTTCTCGGCTTTGCTCTGTACTCCCCTCCATCCTTCTTCCTTATTTCCCTGTGGCCAGGCTCCTCCGCCAGATATTTTGCGACCTATGTCTTACCAGTTAAGTCCCAATTAATTAAGGTCAAGGAATATATTAAGATACCTGTGGTGCGATGGCCGACTTCTTAGGAATGGAAGCGGATTGCGAGGAAGTTGCAAAGGTGTGGCAAAAAGACACCTTTGCCCGCCCTGTTTTCATGTGAAGAAGTCCCCTCTATCAATTTAGTATTAAGCGGTGGGTCCATTAAGTAGCTCACGGGCAAGATCATTTAAGATTTTGTGGACTGTCTGCAAAGGCTGCCGCTGTCGACCAGAGCGGCATACAGATGATATTTCAATGCCTTCCTCACCTCACAACGTATTATGTTTTGAAAGTTTAGTCCTTTAAGAGAAAGGAAAACGTTTGATTGAAGTCAGGAAACCGAATCGTCCTTACTGCACTTGAATGAGCTGAGAATCATGTGTATTGTCACCCGGGCAGTGTTTGGGGCCAGTGTTTGCCATGTGAACCAAGTTACAGACCTTCTGAAACCACGTCTTTGGGCATTTCTAATATCCAGGTTAAAATAGGTCATTGTTGGTATTTTGAATATCTTCAATGTGCACTGAGTCATAGTTAATATCTTAAATGGCTTCAGCGTTTGCTATTGTAAAAGAAGCTATTTTGTAGAGCACCACAAAACCCCTTTTTATCTGTGGAACCTATCCATATTAAAATTATAACTTTAGCAGCTTTCTGCGAGGAAAATGGTGACTCTGACATTTTATTCCATTTGACCACGGAGAAGAGGACCATAATTTCAAGAATCAAATCCCCAAATGCATTATTGTGCCCATTTTCTTTATACAAAATGTCACTTCATCTGTCTGCTAATAACCCACCTTAATCCATTTTCAAGGGCCTCTTTTCTTTCTCCCCCGCCCCTCAGGTAATTCTGACAAGTACTTTTCATTTTCTTTAAAGTAGAGGTAACTGTTGTAACTTCTCACACATGTTCATGGAATAAATGTATTTATTAAGACTGTAATTCACTTGGGAAGTCATGAGAGAGTGGGCCTTTCTTTGGGGTGCCCCCCAGGGTCCAGGATCTCTTCTGAGTAATACAGTGCTTGGAAGCCAGTGTGACAGTGGCAGTTGCCAGCGAATGACCATCAGTGCAGGTCCAGATTTTTTTTAAAAAAAAGTTTTTTGTTTTCTCCAGTTGAGAGAGTGTGAGAAGCATCCAATGGACAGTGGCTCAAAAATCTAACACAGCAGGTCTCAGACAACTTTCTCAAATCCATTTTTCTATATAGGTCAAACTGCAGCATTTCTAGTATATTCTCTGTACTGCTGTGAGCTTAGGCTCCCTGAAGCATAGCATGGTGTTCTTGCCCTTTGCTATTCTCAAACCCGTGTACCACCTAAATGTCTTTTCCAGAGTGTAGATTCTTCACGATTGTGCTCTTACCCTCATTCTCAGCCTTTCTCACTGATCTGTTCCCCTGCAGCCCCAACGAACTGTTTTTGCTCCTCTTGTCATCTTGTGTCTTTTGCCATCCTCTCTTGCCCACAGTATTCTGCCTCCAGGGTACTTTTTCTCCTCTGGGTCTGTTAGCCAGAGAACTTTCCATTCTTCTAATCGTGGTTCATATGCTGCTCCCTCCAAGGAACCTTCCCAGAGTCCCCAAACATACGGAAGGGCTTTTGCTCTGTAGTTCTCTGTTACTTTCACATTATGGTATTGGGGAAGAGGTTGGAATCAGCAAGCCTGGGTTTGAATCCCAGCTCCAACATTTGGTAGGTGTATGATCTTGGGCAAGACATTGAACTTCACTTTCTGAGCCTTTGCCTTCATCTGGAGCATGGGGATGATAATTAATGCCTTCCCTGCTCATGTCCCAAGCTTGCTGTGAACCTCAAAGGAGATAGTGCGTGTGAAAGCTCTCGGTATTCAATGAAATGCCACAGACACGGGGCGTGTCTTTCCTTTTGTTATTGTTCTTCCGTTGAAAAACCAGCCAATGCTGCCATGAAATAGTCATTTCGAAAGGTTCAGAGAGAAGAAGAATATTTAGGGTTTGAAAATCAGACTGGCTGTAGGTCCAGCACTTGCTTGTACTCGTGAGTTCCATGAGAGCAGGGATTCCATCTGATTGAGCTCTGTGTCTTCTACACCGCCCAGCGCCGTGCTGATGCTGATACATACCATGTGCTCGTTCTCATAATCTCCCTTAGTGAGCTATGATGAATGCCAGAACGTTCTGATGGAATGCATATGGCCGAAATCCTAGCTTTAGATTCCAAAACCCATATTTTGTCAGTCCGTTGTACTGTTTGGTGTTTTTGTTTCCTTAGTTGTCTTACAGAGTTGGGAAGGAATGGGGTTTCCTTATCCTCATTCAATATTTAAGAGTTGAAGACTTCCAAGTAGAGAGGACGTGATGACTCAGTGAAGAGGGAGTTGAGAGGTGAGGATGAGGCCCCAGAGTAGAGGCTTGGCAGAACTCTAGCTCAATCCAATTTAGGTGTTCCGGCACTCAACTCCAGCATTGGCCCACGTGACAGGCTCTTTTGTCCCCCCCATCGAGGCCAAGGCAGATGCTGTGAGGAAATTAGCATCCCCTGGGTCTGGTGACCATTTAGGGGCTCTCTATCCTCAAGGCAATGAATGAGCTGCTCGCCTTATCCTCTCTCCCTTCAGTTGAAGTTCTGATCTCATGGGCCGTAGTAGGGTACTCTGGCCCACCATGCCAGCCTGAGACCAGGAATTGCTTTCTGAATGAGCTTCATGGTAATAACCTCCATGCCTTAACTCTCTCAGAGTTTCTTCCAGTTTCGACATCAAACTTTTGTTCATTCAGTTACTCGCAGAATAAATATTAACTGACCATCTACCATTCAGGTGGCATAATCCTGTGTGTCCCACGTATTTTTCTTATCTGTATAGCCAAAGTATAAGCTCTTTGAGGGAAGGCTCCTCTTTTCTTATTTTTAAATAATATGTGCCTATTTTTATTAAACAAAAAAAGATGATTATATGTAAAGAGGTACCCAACTTTCACACAACCACGCAACAGTGAAAATTGGGAAAGGAGCCCCAAGGGACAGGGGAGTTCTGTGGTCAGCTTGAAGGAAGGAATCCTATGATTCTCTTCAAAAACACCTAGCATTCATTCATCCTAACTGTACAGTGGGCTCTGTGTTAAGTGCTTTACATGGAACATTTTATTGAATTCTAAACACTCTCCCTAAGAGGTAGCACGGTTGTGAACATTTTACAGATGAGGAAGCTGAAGTCCTGAGAGGGTAAGTGGCCAAAAGCTACACAGCGAATAGACACTAGAACCAGGAATTAAATGTATCTCTGTTTGACTTCAGGGCCCTTGGCAATACCCTGTCCTACCTTTCACCAGGGAACACTAGCCCAAATTTGCCTATACTGTGTTTCACGACTTTTCGAAGTAGTGTTCGATCTCCGGACTCGAGGACAGTAAGTGCATGGTGAACCCACTGAAGGTTAATCGCTGAGGCCAGGGGTTTGAATTTTACTCTTCATCGGATTGCCAGTGAGTTTGCCAAAAGAGTAAAAGAATTAGTGGTAGTGTTATGTGGTCATCACTTGAGCATCTAAATGGAATATTGATGTGGAATGTCCAAGGGTATCTTCGTCCTTGCCATACTTGAAAGTAGGATTTGACTGCTGCAAAGGTATGGGTAGTGGGAGGGAACTTAAAGGGCAAGGGTGAGTTCAGAAGTTATCTTCTGTCAGTCACCAAGTGGACTTGTGTGCTAGTCACTGGCAGATGTCGTAGGCCCATTTGGCGCATTGTAGGAACAGACGTTTCTCCTGAAGGTGCATTTGGTGTAAGTGGAAACACTCTTGAACTAGAAGGATCAAAGGCTTTCAGGGAAGGCTGTTGATGAGGTGTCTGAATTGGCACCGTTTCTGTAGCACACCTGTCTCTGGACAGAGGGACACATTGTTCTTCCTTTTTGTTCCCGACTCCATCTCGCTGCCCTCGTGACACCTAAAATGTAATGGATTGCACCTACCTTCCTGTCTTTCTTCTTCTTCTCTTCTCTTTATTTTTTGGCATTGTAGTGTTAGGTGTACCAGACCTAGGCATGCACACGTGCACGGACACACGTGCACTCAGTGCTCTGTGGCTTTCATTTATTTTAGCCCAAGACTGCTGCCATTCGCATGCATGGCCCTTCTGGCAAGTGAATCAGCCAGTCAAAAACAGGCTTGATTGATTTGCGTGAGTGATTTGCTCGCCAACAAAGTACGGATCTAGTCCTTGTGGTAGGTGGCTTTCAGGATTTTCACTGGTGTTAGGATTTCACATTTGGTTTCCTGCTGCTGGTTATACATGGGAGGCAATGACAAGCTATCAGCTCTCCAGTTTGTTGTAGTGATGTGCCAATTAAAAGGCATCCTTAATATGTTGCGTTGTGGGTTCAGAAGCCAGTGCTCTTATAAGAAAATGACACTGGTAATGAAGACTGCACCATGCTGTCCCATGACAAGTTTCACAAATATGACACCCCCTCCAACTCATTTGATTTTGCAGGCATTTTACAAGTTCCGTTGCTATATTGTGATTGCATGTGGCTAATGGGTCATCCTCTTCCACAAAGTGCTCTGCCCCGAACATTTCAAATCTCTGTGAGGGATGCTACCAAGTAAGTCAGAGACCTGGAAGTCAGCCTAGGTGTTTTGTTCTCTGCCCCCCCACCCTCCCCGAATCTTTCCCTCCAGTCAGTCCTCCTCCTCCACCTTTCCCACCTGCGACCAGCCTTCCTTCAGAATATATTTTCTAACACCGCGTCCCTTTCCTGTTCCGCATCTTTCAATGGCTCCCTCTTGCCTACACAGAATAAAGCCTGAACACCTTAGCGTGATGCACAGAACTCTGGCCCACTTTGCCAACTCTGTCCAGCTTCGGCCCTCATCATCCCTTCAGCCCATCACCATTCCCAGACATACCCAAATACTTCTGCTTCCAGGATGTGACGTCCATTCACTCAGCAGATATTTATGTCTGGACACGGAGTGTGTTGCCGTGAACAAAACAGACAAAAGTTCCTTTCCCCGTAGAGCTTACATTCTAGTGGGGAAACAAACAAACACATCATTTAGTTCTGCAACTTCTTTATCTTTCCATATAACCTTTCTGGTGGAAGAAAGTTTCCTGCCCTCTCTCTGTCTAGATGTTGCCTACTCCCCTTTCAGGAACCAGCTTCTAAGCCTTACATCTGAGGTAGGCTTGGGCCTGCTTTCTTCTTTTCTCTAGACTTTTGCACCCTTTCGGTAGAGCCTCTGCCGTGCTCTTGATTCTCATTGTTGACACGTCTTACCCAGCCCTCATGGCGTTCTCCATTTAATGGGACAATATCTGTTTTCGCTTTGTTTTCACAATACCCAGAACTGTGCCAGCACCTGTAATCAGGACTCAGAGAAGGTGTTTCAGTGCATGAGAGAATGGAAGGAAGGAAGGGAGGAAGGAAGGAAGGAAGGAAGGAAGGAAGGAAGGAAGGAAGGGGGAAGGAAGAAAACAAATTGTTTCCCGTTTCTTCTTGCTTGGAAACGTTTTGGTTTTTTTTTTTTTTTTTTTTTTAACGTTTATTTATTTATTTTTGAGAGAGAGAGAACACACAAGTGGGATAGAGCCAGAGAGAGAGGGAGAACCCCAAGCAGGCTCTGCACTGTCAGTGTGGAGCCCTGCATGGCGCTCAAATGCACGAACCATGAGATCAGTGACCTGAGCTGAAGTCAGACACTTAACCGACTGAGCCACCCCGGCACGCCTTGGCTTGGAAAAGTTTTAAGTAATTTTGAATTACGACCCAGTAGAATTGTATAGTCAAGAAAATGCCACTGGATTTTTAACCTGATATTTCCTAAAAGTATGGAAGCGGGGGGGGGGGCGCCTGGGTGGCTCGGTTGAACATCTGACTCTTGATTTGGGCTCAGGTCATGATCCCAGGGTCATGGGATCGAGCCCCCTATTGGGCTCTGCACTGAGCATGGAGCCTGCTTGAGATTCTCTCTCCCCTGCTACCCCTACCCCCACTTTGTGCGCTCTCTCTCTTTCTCAAAAAAAAAAAATAAAAAGGATGGAAGGAATGAGTATTCCCCCGTGATTTGGTTTATAAGACATTATCTCAACAGCTTTATATGAAGCTCAGAAATTAAATGAAATCTTTCTCACACACAGGTAAATTGATCTTTGCCTTCACGTCCTTTTTCTGCATAATAATTGTCAGAGTTTGCAAGAAGTTAGAAAACCAGAAATCACAAAGAAAATGATTGATACACTTGACCTATCAAAATAAAAAAAAAAACCCTTCTTGCGTCATAATATCAAAAATAACAGCTCTTCTCCAACACTCCCTTTCATTGTCTGTAGACATTAAAAACACTTCCGGTCTTTAAGAGTATCTTCAGGACTGGCTTAATGGATGTGTGATCTGTGCTTGGTTTAATGCTCTTCTGTCACCGTCTTGAAATTCTTTTTGAACAAGGGACGCTCCACTGTCTCATTTTGTACTGGGCTCCACATATTGTGTACCCAGTGCCGAGTCTCTCGAATCATCCTCGAACGTCCCTACTCCCGGTGATCCTTCTTACATCAGGCCTGCACATGTGATGCTGGGCGAAAGCATGTAGGCAACCCTCCCGTTCAGTAAAGCTGGACTTAAAGGGGAGTCTGGAGGACCCCATACAGGTTCCGTAGCTTGGCAGTGGGCCATATTTCCTGGCATTCATTCATTCATTCATTCGTGCCTTCGTTAATTTAGCAAACGTTTTCCGATTCTACCCTTGGTGCCAAGCGCTGTATTACGCACTGTGGGAAAGCAGGAAGAGCGCTGTGAAGGAGGTGTACATACGAGTGAACAGAGGTTAAGTGCAGAGGACAGCCAGAGCACAGAGCCGAGGCCCCTAACACTGCTGGAAAGAAGATTTAAGGAAAGCTTCCCGAGGAAGACGCCATCCATGCTATGGCCTGAAGGAAGAAAAGAAGTAAAGTTGAGAAGCACAGGCTGGGAAGCGAGGTCAGGTCGAGGAAACAGCATTTTCCCATGTAGATGGAACAGCTGACTGGCCTCTACTCGCGAGGTTTACCCCGCTCCCAGCTGTGTGCTGCTGTGCTTGCTTCCTTGGGTGGGTGGGACTACATATGGTCTGATGTCTGGTAAAGTCAATGGCAGAAGAGACTGGAAATATCCACTGCCTCTCATACCTCTAAGGCACTTGATCACCCCTCTGAATATTTAGAGAGGCCCAGCCCTCGAAGAGCCAGACTCCATTCTTAACTTGCCAAACTCCATATGAATTTACAATGAGTGGTGGGCCAGATTTGGTCCACAGGCGATCATGGGCTGATTTCTGATCTGGAGTGAAGACTCCAGATCCTTTATTTGTATTTGCTTTTCCTTTGCCGAGGAGACTCTCCCTTCATCGCCCTTCTGTCATTGGTCTGTCCTCACTGTCGATGAAAGCTCCTTGCTCTCCAGAACAGGTTAGAACTCCGTGCACTATTGTATGTCTCTGCAGCATCCTTGCAACTTCTCTCTGAAGTCATACATCGTATTTCGAGGACACTATTTGTTTGACGTTTAACGTTCCTTATATCCTAGAAACTTACTGGAAACAGAGTCTGTAGCTGTCTTCTTTTTTTTCACAGTTCACCCTATGCTCCAAAAGTATTTGTTGAGTGTATGTATGAACGAGTGGAGTACCACTGTCTCCCCATATTACAGATGATGAAACTGAGGCATAGCTAGTTGATCCTGACCGAAGTCAAAGAGCTGTTAGGTGGTGAAGTAGAAATAACTTTTCAGTTAGCTCCACTCCTTTTTAAAACATTTTAAGCATTCTGAGGGCATATTTGGAAGTGAGACAAAGAAAGCAAGTGAAATAGGGCTTTCTATAAGCACAGCATCGACTATGAAAATGTTATTTGATTTGTTTTCTCCTTGTTCCCATGGGGTATGCAGGGTATTAAGGGCGGGAGAGGGGTGCTAAGAGGTGCCCAGAAAGCTAGAGTAGGGATTTCATGGCTCACGAAAAAGGACTATAGGGCCTGAAAGGGTTTAATGTTCCTACGGTGAGTGATTTGGGAGAGTCTCTTAACCAGCGTTTGTTGAGTCAAATGGGGGTTCTATTTCTTGTGGCTGAACTTGTAGCTCCCTGGGTGGCCCTCACCCCTCCTCTCCCTCCAAGTGCTTCCTGAGGAGGGTTCTGAGGAAACCCAGCCATCTAATCCAGTCCCTCCCTTGCTGCACATGAGAGTATTGATCCAAAGAGAGCAGAAATGCCTAGCACAAGGTCATGCACCCCGTCAGTGGCAGAGCTGAGACTGGAGCCCATGCCAGTGACCTCCAGGGTGGAGCCTCAGCCATCCCTCATTTCCCTTCGAATTGCAGACCTCCTACCACCCACACCACATCAGCTTCACAAAGAACCTGGACACAACACAGTTTAAGCCCACGATTATATACAGCCACCACTATCTCAGCAGCAGGAGCTGGAGTTAAAGCTGACCTGTGTTGTTGCTCCATCAAGGCCTTCTTCATTCTGTCTTGTTTCTGCTGGTTCTCTTGTCTTGGTGACCTGCATCCATTTGACAGCATGGACTTTATTAGAATACCCATCACTATCACAAGCAACCCCTGTGTCCTCAACAAAGTGCCATCTCATTGGCTTTCCACAAACACTCCGCCATAATTCTTGAAGAAGCAGCAGCCGGCCGTGGTCCTGGCGTGGTGCCTGCTTGGCTGCAGGCCAGCCCAGCTAGACAACCCAAGCTATTATTGGGCTGGTCTTCACCCCCATCTTCCAACCTACTTTGTCACTGTCAAGAAACCTGACTGGGCCCCAGCTGTGGTCTCCAGACTCATTATGGACCATCGTCAATGGGCAAGCCAAGCCAAGTCCGTCTGGCTCTCCTTCGCCGTTTGTTGGGCCAAGGTGAGGACAACTGCTCTTGGGTTCCAGAGTGGAGAGAGAGAAACAAACAAACAAAATCAAAAAAGCAGGAAGGCAGATCACAGACACCTTTGTTGGGGTTTGGGGTGGGGGGTGAGCTGGTCTCTAGACTACCTGAGTTGAAGACCAATATTTCCCGGGGTAGAATTTCTTTGTGCCACTTCAGGAACAAAGATGGGTCATTTGCCAGACCAGGGATCCACTTACACATAGCTTCCGCCTATCCAGGGGTCTGAAAGCCTAGTGAAAGATGGTCAGGCCAGAGTTCCAAACCAGGATAGTGGCATGGTATACTACGTACACACTTTAGATCCAGTCAGATAGGAGTTTGAATCATGGCTGTGCCACTTACTACCTCTGTGTACTTGGCCAGGTTAACTTATCTTTGTTGGGCCTCCATGTTCCTTTATCTGCCAAAATGGAGAAAACAGTGTTCACAGTAAAAGAGTGTTTGGAGAAGTGAAGGAAAGACAGGACCAAACTTTTGTTCCCCTTGCTATCTTCATCAGAACCCCAAAATGGACCGTATTCTGAGTGTTGTATTCACCACCCATCATCCATATCTCTGTTGCATTGAGACAACTTGGGAACTGTGGCAGGGCGTGCGTATAAGAGCACTGGTTTAGCCACTAACCATTGCGTGAGCCATGATTTAGTTCCCTCTCCTCTGTTTGGCCTCAGTTTCCCCAATAGGAAAGGAGGGATTTGCACTGGAACAGTTGTTCTTTATGTGGATCCGGGACTTGAGAATTTGAAGATTATCTTAAGAGGTTTTTTTTTCCTTTTTCTAAGGACAGATGCGCACTGGACAGTCTGAGGGGATCTAGAGTGTGGTAATAGATCTCTAGATCTTTAAAGTCTTCAGATGATTCTGATGGGTGGTCAGGTGTGGGAACCCCTGATTTAGGAGAGTTCTCCAGATCCTCCCTTCCTTGACTTCCTTCAGCCTTAGAACTTCTTACTCTCAGGGCGCCTGGGTGGCTCGGTCGGTTGAGCATCTGACTCTTGATTTTGGCTCAAGTCATGATCCCAGGGTCATGGGATGGAGCCTTGCACTTGGCTCTGTGCTGAATATGGAGTCTGCTTAAGATTCCCTCTCCCTCTCCTCCTCCTTCTCTCTCTCCCTCCCTTCTTCCTTCTTTCCCCCCACCTCAAAAAAATATTTTTACTCTGACAAAATTCTCTCCCTGTTAATCAGGCCCACCCCTCAAACATGAACGTATTTAACACAGAGAGTTTTTCCATTTCTTCTAGAGGACCTCAAAGATGAGATTCTTCCCCATGGAGAATTCCTTTTGTTCTTGCTTTAGTGGCTTGATATCAGATTTCAGGGGATATAATACTTAGAACAGGGTGAACTTGAACGGACCTGCTTCCTGTTTCCTTCCCTGGATGATCACGCACATCATTTTAAAACTGCATTTTCTCTATTTTATAACTGCCACTGAAGTAATGAAGTTTAACAATAAATGTAGTGGAGTAGAAGTATCTCAGGGCAGATCATAATAATAGCTAATGAGCATCTTCTAAATGTCAGTTGCTAACTGTATTTCCTTAATCCTTACGATAATGCTTGAGATCGGCATTAATATTTTCCCAATTTTAAAACCAAGATAAAGCTCAGAGAGGTAAAGCGACTTATCTAACGCCACAAAGCTCATAAGTGATCCTCACTTGCTGAGTGGGAGAGAATGATCCTTTGAAAATGAGAATCAGATCACTTTGCTCCCTCGGTCAATGTCTTCCAGTGAATTATTATTTACCCTTAGGAAAAGATCTGAACAACTTTGTGAGGACAGTGATTTTTGCCTGTTTTGTTCGCTGTTGTATTGCCAGCGATGAGAACAATGCTTGACATGTAACACAGGCTCAATAAATAACTACATGTGGAAGAAGTCTGACTGACTTCAAAGCTCACTTTTCAGTAATTCTTGCGCGTGTGCACGCGCACACACACACACACACACCTTTGACTTAGGTGAAATTTACATGCAATAAAACGTACCAATATTTAATGTATAATTTTATGAACTTGGCAAATCCTTACACCTTTGTAACCTGCAACTCTATCAACATCTTGAACCTTTCGATCACCCTAGAAGGTTCCCCATCCCTTCCCAGTCAACTTCTCCACACACACAAGAGGCAAAAGCTTTCTGTTTTTATTTTCATCATATGTAAGTTTCATGTTTTCTAGAATTTTATATAAGTGGAATCATTTTGAAGCCCCTTGTATCTGTTATTTTTCACCCAGCATGCTCGTTTTAAGATCCGTCCACATCATTGGTGGATACGAGTAGTTCCTTTTTATTGGTAAGTAGCATTCCAACGTATGAATATTCCACAGTTTATAGTTTTCCTGTTGACGAACATTTGGATTGTTTTCAGTTTGGGGCTATTACAGATAAAGTTGCCATGAACATTGGTGCTCAGGTCTTTTTGTAGACAGATATTTTCATTTCTCTTCAGTATTTCTCTAGATATGGATGTCCTTGGTGATAGGGAAAGAGTATTATTTCCAAACAGACTGCCATCGGTAACGTAAGAGATTTGTGGATGCCCCGCATCCTTGCCAGCGCTTTGATATTTGTAGTCTCTTTAATTTTAGCCCTTATAGTGGGTATGTTGTGGTATCATTATGGTTTTAATGTGTATTTCCCTGATGTGCCCCAGGTGAGCACCGTTCACGTCTTTGGCCATTCATATATCTTCCTTGTGAAATGTCTGTTTAAAAGTCTTTTGCCATTTTTTTATTAGCTTGTTTACATTCTGGGCATTAGTTCTCTATTAGGTCTTTGTTTTGTGAATATTTTCCCCCAAACTATGGTTTGCTTATTATTTTTCTGCTTGTTTGGTGTGCAGGACCTTTTCATCTTGATGATGCCTAATGTAACAGTTTTTTAATGGCTCATACTTTCTGTGTCCTAAGAAATATTTGCCAGCCCCCAAATCATGAAGATAGTGTCTTTTAAAGTATCCATTTGAACAACTATAACAAAGACCCTCTCTTTAGCCTTATCTTTTACAGTGGATACATTCATTCATCACATAATTTTTATCAGAATGAGCTGATGGGAGGCCGAATTCAACAGGATGGCTTTGAGGTTCGACAGACCGGACTCGACCATGGCACATTGATCTTTCTGTGCGTCAGTTCTTTCATTTGTAAAAAGGGATAATACCAACTGCTCAACTCACAGGGTAATTGCAAGTATTAAATGAACAGTTATACGATCACTTCTTAGCACAGGGCATAACACATAGTAAGCCCTCAACAAATGGCTCCTGCCGTAGATATAATAATTTTTATTCATATTCTACCATTCTTAACAAGAGCTCTTGCTAGAGGCAAATAAAGGAGGGTTGCCTTTTATGTCCTTCCCATACTTGAAACAGAATCATTGAACATAGAGATGACCCACCGTGAAGAGACAGGTTATAGTTCTGGACCTAGTTCTTTATATAAGAGATAGAATATAGTTCTGGACCTGGTTCTTTACATGTAAGGCTAAAATCACATCTTTAAACCTTTGCTTAATACTAATCACAGATTGTCCCCACACAGATATGACAGATATGATTACACCTCCCTGGTGTGGAGGATATTTTTTGAAAACTGAAATTATATGAAAAAACATATAACGTGTGAAGCTTTTGCAGAAATGTGATATGGTAGTTAAGTGTGGTTAAGTGCAGTTGTTGAGAAGGTTTTTGCGTCCTTGCTATAGAGTGAAAAGAGCAGAGATTTGCAGATGAAGCAAACAAGGAGCTTGAATTCTTGGACATAGTACTTGATTTTTTGTGAGCCTCAGTTCTGTCTCTAAAATGGAGTGGAAGTAAGTACGGGTGAGTATTTTGTGAGTGTTCCATACAATATGAGTGCACAATCTGGTACATAGTAGGCCCTCAAAATGATACTTATTGGCCAGCCTCCTATTTTTAGTATCATTACTTTTATCCATAATAGCAAACAAAACTAAGATTGCATTTCAAATGAGTTATGTCCTAAGAGGAATATAGTATTGTTTTTGTACAAAACTTAAAACTTTATTAATCTTTTTTTTTAATTTTATTTTTTATTTTTTAAAATTTACATCCAAATTAGTTAGCATCTAGTGCAACCATGATCACAGGAGTAGATTCCTTAGTGCCCCTTCCCCATTCAGCCCATCCCCCCTCCCACAACCCTTCCCGTAACCCTCAGTTTGTTCTCCGTATTTATGAGTCTCTTCTGTTTTGTCCCCCTCCTTGTTTTCATATGATTTTTGTTTCCCTTCCCTTACGTTCATCTGTTTTGTCTCTTAAAGTCCTCATGAGTGAAGTCCTATGATATTTGTCTTTCTCTGACTGACTAATTTTGCTTAGCATAACACCCTGCAGTTCCAGCCGCGTAGTTGCAAATGGCAAGATTTCCTTCTTTTTGATTGCTGAGTAATACTCCCGTGTGTGTGTGTATGTGTGTGTGTGTGTGTGTGTGTGTGTGTATCCATTCATCCATTGATGGACATTTGGGCTCTTTCCATACTTTGGCTATTGTCTATAGTGCTGCTATAAACATGGGGGTGCATGTGTCCCTTTGAAACAGCACACCTGTATCCCGTGGGTAAATACCTAGTAGGGCCATTGCTGGGTCATAAGGTAGTTCTAATTTTAGTGTTTTGAGGAACCTCCATCCTGTTTTCCAGAGTGGCTGCACCAGCTTGCATTCCCAGGGAACATAGTATTTTTGATGGATTTCTTCTCTGCGTTTGGGAATATACTCACAAAATGTATCTCTCTGTTTGATATGTGAAGCTGTTTGCAGATCACTCGTCGATTCAGTGCCTTCCTGAATCATAGGGGAGGCTCCTTGGCTTTTTGTCACATCTGAGTGTTGGAAACGCATTCAAGTGGTTCTGTGTAATGGAGAAGAATGTGGTGTGGGCTCCATACATTTCCGCTTTTAACACCTTCCCTTTTAACATCTTCTTGTTGTGGTGGAGAGAGGAAAGGGAGGACAGCGCATGTAAATGGTGTTCTGCTGCTGCTACTGATTTCAGAATGAAGTGTGTACACACAGCCAGAGCATGGGATGCCCCTGGCTGAGCATTGTTTGTCTTTCGAAGGCAGCAAAGACTTTAAACCAGCCTTTAGAACTACATGTGCTGATGTTCTCTCCATGGGAATCACTCTGGACCATTCATGCTCTGGTCTCAACCTATCTTCATAGCCTTACCTCTTTTTTTTTTTTTTTTGGCCAGAGGAAAGCCAATCACCAAATGATTCCCATGCTTTACTGTCTCTGAAGCCTTTCTTCTCATCATCAGTCTGCTGACAATACAGATGGCTGTGCTGAGTTGAATAGTGTTTCCCTGGGAGACACATCCACCCAGAACCTCAGAATGTGACCTGATTTGGAAACAGGTTCCTTGTTGGTGTCGTTAGTTAGGATTAGGTCAGACTCGATTAGGGTGGGCCCTAATCTAATGACGGGTGTCCTTGTAAGAAGTCATTGACAACACAGAGTCACAGACACAGAGAGGAGAAGAGCAAGTGATGACAGAGGTAGATATTGGAGTGATGCAGTGGCAAGCCGAGGCATACCAAGGATTGTTGGCAACTGCCAGAGGCTACGAAGGTTCTCCGCTAGGGCCTTGAGAAGAAGAGTGACCCTCCCAACACTTTGATTTTGGATTTCTACCTTCCACAGCTGGGAAAGAATACATTTCTGTCGTTTCAAGCAACCCAGTTTGTGGCAATTTGTTATAGCTGCTACAGGAAACTAACACACCATGTTTCACGGTCAAGCTCAAATACAACAACTAGAAGCGTTTTCTCCAGGACTGCTAGCCCGGCTGCTGACCAGATTCCTTCATCTGTACAATGGGAGTAATAATACCTACCTAATACTGTTGTTTTTTCAGTGCACATGACTCTCCCTGTCCCTCTTAATTGATTCACCCACTCTGCCTCATGCTGCAACAGTTTTGTAATAAGAGCAGCAGTTCTGTTATTACTAGTTCAGGTGCTAGAGGGAGCATGGATGGGTGTGCAGTCAATTTTGGATGCTGTCAGACAGAATGAAGTACCTACCGGTGGTGGAGACAAGCAGTGTTCAAGGAGTCTACCTTTCCAAAATGGGGGTATCAAGACTCCAGGGTCTACACTGGGAGTTCCAGCCATAAGTTCATGAATGGAGTTCTAAAAGAAATGGGGAGATCCGCTTTTGGTCTTGGAGCTCCAGGGTTGTAAGATCTGGGGTGGATTTTGTCTCAGTTGCTAAATGTGGAGTGAGAACTTTGGGAATGTTAGAGCCCCGTACTGATCGCACAGCTCCAATGTATGGCGTCAGAACATCCTTACATTTGACGGCACGTGATAGGGTCAGTTCACCACCAGACGTTCTGGTCTGTCTTCCTCCAGAACACCCTCCTAAAGGCCTCATCCCTTAAGGATTTCTGTTTTTTTTTTTTTCTTTTTTACTCTTGAACCTTCCTTGCCAGAGGTCTCTTTGACTCTCTGGACCCCTCAGTCCCCACCCTCACCAGTCTCTTCAAAAAAGGTCAAGAGCAGCATCATCCCTTTAAGACTTTTAGTCCATCATCTCCTTTTCCAGGGATATCATCAGAATTATGTGAGAGCGTTTTTGTGGAATCACAATGAAGCACTGAAAAACATTGATCTGTACTCTGGGTAGCGTAGCAGAGTGGACAAGTACGGAACACCTGCCCCCTGTGTCTGAGTAAGCCCTTGTATCCATTTGCTAGGCTGCCATCACAGAATAGCACAGAGTGGGTGGCTCGAACAAGAGACATTTGTTTCTCACAGCTCAGGAGGCTGGGAAGTCCTAGATCAAGGCGCCAGAAGGCTTGGTCTCATTGTCAGGTCTCTTTGGCTGGTGGATGACGTCTTTTCCGTGAGTCTCCCCATGGTCCTTCTATTGTGCGAGTGCCTATCTGTGTCTAAATTCCCTCCTCTTATAAGGACACCAGTCATACTGGGTTAAGGCCTCACCCTAATGACCTCATTTTACCTTAATTACCTCTTTAAAGGCCTTATCTCCGAATGCAGTCACATTCTGAGGTACTGGGGTATAGGATTCCAACTTAAGAATTTTGAGAAGACACAATTCAGCCCACAACAGGCCTGTAGGTTGTTTTATGATCAGGATCAAAAGGCTTTGAGATCACCTTGTGATGAATTTATTGTTTTGTCTTGTTTCTCCAGATATCACATCTTGTAAGGCCTGAGACCAGGCTCACGGCAGATAGGTAGAGACTACTCAAGCACAATAAGTGGGGTTTCCTCATTGGGAGAGGCAGACGAATCACAGAAGTTAGCACTTGTTGAATACCTACCGTGTGCTGAGCACTGTAATGGGATTTTTTTTTAATTTATTTATTCCAAACAGTCACTATATGAACAGTCACTCAGCCGGATAGATATTTATACCCTCATTTTTCGGATGTGGCGATTAAGATTCAGAGAGGCTAACGTGATTTGCTCAAAGGCACACAACTAGTAGGTACTGGAGTTGGGATTTGACTGTAAATCTGTCTGATTGTAAAGCTATGCCCTTTCCACACGCATCCCTTATCTGAAATTGAAAAACAAGGTATTTTTTTTTTCTCATTTCAAGCTGTTGCATTAAAGTGGAAAAATGCTTTTATGAAAGTTTCTAGATATTTATAGCCATCATTTATTCATACTTCCATTTATCCTATACCCATACTTGACTGTGCATTCTTTGTAGTATGGCCTCCCTTAGTGCCTCTGTTTTAAAGCTTGTCATGCAAATTGCACAACTGAAGAAGTAGGACGTGGTGACAGCAAAGTCGTTCATTTTAAATTGGAAAGAAAATGGGGGTGATAGTGCAATCCAGCTCTCGCTCACTTTGTCACAACACGTGGCTTGCCGGACCAAAATGGTCTGTTTCTGTGCGTTGTTCCCTGTGCAGTGTTGTTCCCAAAGAGATTATTCAGTAACAGACAGGAGCATCCCAGCTCTCTGGACATTTTCTGTGATTGCAATCTATTTTGTGATAGTATTTCTACCCAGGGAATGATTCGGTTCCTAAGGATGCATTCTTTGTAGAGGAAGGAGCCATTGGCAGTTCCGGTGGCAGATATAATAACATTTTAAGAGATTGGAGAGGCAGTTAAAAATGTACACTCTGCAGATGAAGGGGGAAGACAGGTCAGGGGGATGAAACTATCTATTCGTCGACAGCTTCCTTGTGTGGAATTCTTTACGGTCTACGTGGACCTTCTATGTCTCATTTGATTTTCACAAAAACATATTGAAGCGATCAGTTAGGGATTCTTATATCTACTTTCCAGATGTGGAAATTGAGGTTCAGAGAGGTTAAATGAAGGCCGCGCAGACTCCCACGTCTTTTGATCGCCCCGCCTCTCTTGCTAAATTACTCTTTATAAGTCCAGCACACCAAGTTCATTCATTTTCAACCGTTGAGCATTTTGTCCTCTTGGAAAAATTTATAAGTGAATCGGGCTTACCGGTTTCAAATGCCCAGTGCGTGCCGATCAAGATACGGGGGCTCTTTTCTGCCTAGGCTGTGCGAAGCAGAACGTTTCGTGAATTCAGTCCATATACCATTCTTCCACCCAATGCTTTCCTCTCGCTGCTAATAATTCGTAACAAATAGCCACCATTTCTTTAACATTAGCCGTGTGTCAAGCGCTGTCTTCGCGTTATTTCTGATTCTCACAACAACTCTGAAAGAGAGGTATTGTAACCAAACGGATGTGAATTCACTCCTTAATTAGTTACGGGTAAAGACTATACCGGGTGAGGATGTCGCACAAAGGAAACTATTTGCGGCAAATAGGGAGATGACAGGGAATGACTTCCAGAGCCATGACTCCTCAAGCAACGGTGAATGGGTTCCTTTTATTTGGTGTTAGGATGATGATTTAGAAAGGAGAGCCTTGTCATGTATGTAGCGATGGACATAAGGTGGTGCATGGAGCCTAAGGAAACATGCCCGTACATACATCGTAGGCTATGTAAGCACGGCTTGTGCTTCTCCTCGGGCAGAGATTTTAGTGTTATAATGAAGTAAGGTAACTGTTGGTCACTCCATGGTCCATCTGTGCAGGTGTGAGTTGGCGGTTGAGTTCAAGCTGGTCTGCGTGTTCTGGGCTGCCGGCACTCTTCGTCCAGGCAGTGCTTGAGGGGTAGTTTCAGTTCCCACCAGGGGATGCTGTGCCCCTCGAGTCTTTTGCCTGAGTCAGGAGATAAGCTGGAAAGAAGGAAAAACGTGGGACAGAGGTCAGTGGGTAAAAGCAGATGAACAGTAGAGATCAGGTCTTGGAATCTCGCTGGTGACATACCTACCTTACAAATGGGGAAACTGAAGCTTAGAGCTGTTAGTAACTTTCCCAAGGTCGCACAAAGAGTAAGTGGCAGAGCCAGAGCTTGAAATCATCCAATCTGCCTCCTGATCATTTCTCTTAATTACTCTGCCTCCTTGACTTAAAGGAGCCCATTCCAAAGAACAGATTGGCAAACATAAATAATAAGCTTGGAAAAGCGCACAGAATATGTACCTGGGAAAGAAAATTGTCAACTTAGCTACATCATCTAATTAGGTAATAGTCTTCTACAGTTGGGTTGAAAGCTTATGGTATAAGCCAAGCTTCTCTGGAAATAACCCACACTCACTGCGCGTGCACAGATGCCTTCGTTGCTTACTCCTGATGCAAAGCCATTTCTGACCTTCTATCGCTCTAACCCCCTGAATCTTTTTTCCATATACCTGTTACTTCTAGTTCACGTCTCCTCACTTAATTGAAACATGCTGACCCATTTAAGTCTCCGTTTCTGGATGCTTTCCTGGTGAAGGGTTAATCATTTTTGTAGGCAAGTGGTGTTAATATGCATCATAATAAAGGGCCCTGGGTAAGGAGAGTCTGGGCAGGTAGATCCTTTCCCCTAGGAATAGTCCCTTCTGTTCACACAGTAGGGCAGGAATAATGAACTAAACTCCTTCCTTCAGACTCCATTGCCTGAATGATCTGTAGACATCTGATTACCTCTTTGGTCGCTCTCTGTGACTTACCCTCATCATGCAGGACGGTGGAGGTCAGTATCTATGCTGGAGGAGCAGAGGAGCGATCCCTACCTAAATCACCTTGACGAGTTTACATGCTCTTAAGACTTAGATTATTGCCTGGGAAGAGGACTGGTGCGTATCCATGAACTCTTCCTTACACGGCAGTGAAGAACACCATTTGGGGTATAAATAAATATGTAGGAAATGACAATCCAGCTCTCCATTACACAACAGGTCCAACATGGGACTGTGTTTCTAACTGCAGCAGCTACCTTTCCCTAGGCTGTTCCTTGCAGGTGCACTCTGACTTCTCCTCAGTGTAGGCCGCCTCTGTATACCTAACGCCTCACGCATCTCCCCACCACCAATGCAATCCTGAGAGCAATGGTGGCCGACGGCTTTTGTGGGAGGTCGCGTGTGGGATAAATAGTAGCCATTTCAATACATTGGACCAAAAGGAGGGAAGGAAGGACAGAGGGTGATTTTCAAAATTAAAATGGCTTTATTAATCCTCTGGTGGTTGGGGGAGGGGTGGGAAGTCTTTATTCTTAAAATTTTAGATTACCTCCTTCCTGACTAGAATAATACTGGTGAGAAAATTGCCGCTGCTTTTCCGCTCCTAAAAAATTTAATATCTAAGCGTGTCTGAGGAACAGCAACACAGTAGACACAGTAGCTGCTTTTTAATCTTTCATCCTGAAATTAGCCTGCCTGGCTCTAAGATGTAGCCTATGATCTATTGGCTGCTCAGGAGTACTTTAGAGGATTTTCGAGCTGGAAGGGCCCTTGGAGATGATCCAGTCTAGTGGTTCCAAAAGTTTTCATCACCAAGGGCACCTTTAATTAATTTCCCCCTGCATTCCATGTTTTCAAATATGTGGCCTACTAAATAAATTACATTTCTCATATCATAATGTATTTTCCCATTGCTTGTTGCTCAGAGCCATTGATAACTGCCCATTAGGGCATCTGGTCAGCATGAAATAATCAATATGACCACAATAAGCTGATAGAATTCCTTCCCAAAGCAAAGGCACTCAATGGTTGAGTTAGCCTGGGGTCTACCAGACCTCAGGGAACCCTCCAATCCATCTCCCTTAGGCTTATCAAAAGGTTAAAAATAGCTCATAGAGCGCCCATCATGACCTTCTTATAATCCTCATGAAGAGCCATTTGTCTCCTCCCCCTCTAAGGGCGGGCAGATGAGGAGACTAAGATTTCATAACCAAAGTGATTGGCCTGAGGTCACACAGCACCTCCGTGGCAAGGAGGAGCAGAACTCAGGTCTCCTGAGCCTCAATCCACTTTCTCCACATCCTCAATTTTCACGTGCTGTAAGTCTAAGAGCTTAATTAACATCGCCTTTTCCTCTTTGGTTGACAAGGACTCTTTAATGAGTGGACGGGAACGGGAAAATGGCACATTGTATCTGGAGAACTTTGAGGATGATGTCAATGGAGTAGAGTTCCTGTAAAGCATCCAACGCATAGGAGATACAAAAACTAAAAATCCCTGGGGCGCCTCGGTGGCTCAGTCGGTTAAGCGTCCGACTCTTGATTTCAGCTCAGGTCATGATCTCACGGTTCGTGGGTTCAAAGCCCCAAGTCTGGCTCTGCACTGGCAGTGTGGAGACTGCTTAGGATTCTCTGTCTCCCTCTTTCTCTGCCCCCTCCCCCGCTCATGCTCTCTCTCTCTCTCTCTCTTACAAATGAATCAACTAAAAAAAGTTCACCATGAATTCATTAAATAACCTGTAAAATAATACTAACAGCCAACTCTGAGTCCTGAATTTGTACCCAGCCTCCTTTCTCTCTCCCTCTCTGTCTCTTTTTTATTTTTTAAGTTTATTTATTTTGAGAAAGAGAAAGAGAGCAGGGGAGGAGCAGAGAGAGAGAGGGAGAGAGAAAGTCCCAAGCAGTCTCTGTGCTGCCAGCACAGAGCCTGGTGTGGGTGGGGCTCGAACTCAGGATCTGTGAGTGCTGTTGATGTTGAAAAGATTCACTGGGGCAATCAAATAGTGCCCACGTCATCGTGTTAGAGTTTGTCCCAGGGGCTGAAAAGGCACGGAGTTATTCTCAGCAGTCAAGTTTACTCTCTCTCCTCTTTTGCCTTCATCCCCTTGACCGCGATGACCTTTGCTAACATGATGAGAATTTGAATAAGAACACCTCAGGATGGCTCACTCCGGGTCCTTGTAGGTGGAGTCCTAGTGAAGACCCACCTCACTTCCTGGGATTTCCTTCTCTCGGCCAGATGGCTCTGTTACTCTTCAGATGCCCTGTAGCACCCCGTATGGGACGCATCCACTGGTCACTCTTAGTTAATGACATTTTTGACAGACAGATACACCTGCTTCCTCGTAGTTCAGGTAGTAAAGTTTTAGCAGTGCGTACGTTACGTGATTTTCATTAGCGTTTATGTTGGGAGCCCCGGCAAGCTCATACTTTATTTCATGAGCAGAGTAGAGTCTTGGCTGGTCTAGTGCTTGCAGAAACTGTCAGGCTCGAATAAAATTTTTCAATCTTGTAAATGGCCTAGAGCAATCTGAAAGATGAGAAGTTATACGTTGAATGGCGAAAGAAACAAACAAAATACTTGAAGAGCGCAGTGTGCCAGTATAATGACAATTTCCCCAGTTTTGTTTTTCTTGCAGTATTGAGGGTTTGTTTTTTTCCCTTGTGAACTAAGGAGATGGAAAATACCTTGGAGTCTAGTTAAGAGTGGATTCTTAATTAGCTGTCCAGAGATTTGTTGTGTGAGGTGGGATTCTGAGAAGAGTTCTTTCGATGGACAGGAAGAAATTAGCTCTTTGGCAAAGAAACAAAGAGGTGCGCTTCTTCCCGGCTTTTCTGAGCAAGCCAGGGGAGGAGAGTAACACGAAGGAGAGAGCATTATCTCGTTGCTCAAGTGTACCTGGGCTCCGTAAAGGAGGCAGCTGGAGACAGAACCCAGCTGTTTGGATTTCAAGGCCAGTGTTCTTTCACGTGACACCATAGTGACCACTGCTGTCCTAGGTCAAAGCTCGTAGGCCACCTTCACAAGGTCCCTTTCTTTGCCAAATTGTTAAGTAGAAGTATATGTGTATTAAAAATAGACTCTAGCTTTGGCTATTTGGGGGGTGTCCTTCGGGATGGAAATTGCACTGTGCTAATTGCGTCAGGCAGACGTTTTGTTCCAGAAGGGAGTGTGCGGGAGTGGGAGCATGGGCCCTGTGGTCTACGCTCTAATAGTTATTATATGTATTATATATATGGCTACCCTCTCTCAGCCTCAGTTTACTCACCTTACAAATGAGGAGAGGGGCGCCTGGATGGCTCAATCCGTTGAGCATCTGACCCTTGATTTCAGCTCAGGTCATGACCCAAGGGGCACGGGGTCAAGCTCCAGGTTGGGCTCTGTGCTGAGCGTGGAACCTGCTTAAGATTCTCTCTCTCTCTCTCTCTCTCTCTCTCTCTCTCTCTCTCTCTCTCTCTCTCTCCCCCCCCTTCCCTCCCTCCCTTCCTCTGCCCCTCCCCGGCTCATGCACACATGCTCTTTTTCTCTCTAAAATAAAAAAAATTGAAAAAATGAGGAGAATAATAATACCAATTGCCAACAGTTGTTTTATGGATCAAATGAGATGTTCCATGTAAAACTCCTTCTCTGCATTCCAGGCATAGAGTGAGTAGTTGCTTAATAAAAGGTAGATGGTAATGGCAGTGTTTTGCAGGATAAGGACTGTCTGGGCCTGTAGACTATTTATTTGAACATGACACTAATGAGAAGGCCTCATCCTTTGGGCCAGTAGGTCTCACTCAGGGAAGAATTCTGACACGCACCTACTGACTGACTGCACGTTTGAACTCTGGTGCTCTTTTAGATTGAGGACTTGGTGTCACGGGGCTCCAGGGGAAACTGAGTACACATGCAGTATACAGGGGACCTCAGACACCTGTAGATCAGCAGAAGTGCCACGTTTTCAGGAACAGGAACTGCCTACTTGAATGCTATTGTGTGATGTTTGAGGACTTTCTCGGTACCAGAAAGGACTTGTAATTTGTGAAAGCTGAAATGACGTCCATAGTTTTTCATTCTTAGCGGAAGAATAAAGGGCAGATCGTTTGACTTAGGGCCTGTCCTGGACCACTTGACCTATGGCTTGGTTTTCAGAAATAAATTTTCACTAGCAGCATCGGCAGTGTCAACAGATACCAGGCTAGGCCCAGATTCATTATTTCCTGGCATTGCTTCAACCAAGCGTGAAAGTCTTTGGATAAATCAGATTTTTGTTTTGTTTTGTTTTGTTTTGTTTTGTTTTAGGAAATGACTTTAAATACCACTGTCCCTTCCACAAGCATTTGAAAAGCAGACTAAAATAAAATTGCACTTAAACCCAACCGAGGCAGGAAAACCTCAGCAAATGCCTCTCAAGGCTTAATGGGCAAGCTTCTCATCAGAGCTTTTCCGGCCCTCATGTTATTCTGCACCCCAGCCCCCGCAAAGAACTGGGTAGAAAAGACTGCACTGTGTTCTGCATGTACATCGAGCTCAGCCTCAAATCAGAACATCTCTTGGGGGAGAAATCTGTGTTTAGATGTTTCATTTAAAAATTCATCCTTGAATAACAAAGTATTTTGTTGCAACTCCTACTTGATGCATTCCAAATTCTCCCTAACTCTTTTTTGATTACAATGATGTCATTAATAATAGATGGCATGGGGAGGGTGAGAATGTGCCAGGGGCTAAGCAGCAAACGGAGGGCAGCACAGGCTGATAATTCATGGCTCTTTGGGGCTGCAGAATCCAGTGAATCTCAGGCCAAAAGCCTGCCACCCTGCCTCCCCTTTCTGGATGCCTGTTATTTGCATCCTAGAATTGCTCTAAGTTGGCCAGGATAGAAATGTCTTTTTAAGTAGTGGGCAGGAAATGAACTACTAAAAAGGTATTTGGCAAGCAGTTTAAATTTCCCCGAAGGTTGGAAGAAGGACTTACTTTTTGTGTCTGCGCTGATAGCCTACTCTTCCTCTTCTCCCATTCCCTCATCCCATTCTAGCTATCCCTCCATTGTCAATGTCACCAGCGACCTCCTCTGTTACATAAGAGAATGGTCCTCTCTTGGGGTGCCTGAGTGGCTTGGTTGGTTGAGCGTCCAACTCTTGGTTTTATCTCAGGGTCGTGATCCAGGGTCGTGGGATCCTGGGGTCATGCTTGAGATTCTCTCTCTCTCTCTCTCTGCCCCCTCCCCCATGCTCTCTCTCTTCCTAAAAGCAAGCAAACAAATAGTCCTCTCTTTCCATATCTCATTTGATCTCTCAGTAGCACCCATCAGTTGACTGCTGTCTTTTTTTGCTTTATTTGGTTTCACGTTCTCTGAACGGTAGGGTTCCTGAGTGCTTGCCTTGGAGCTCTCTTCTCCTCTTCACGTGAACCCTGCCCCAGTAATCTCATCTACTCTCAGTGCTTTAATGTTTTACACAGTTGGCTTCCATATTTCCTTCTCCAGTCCTAATCCTTTCCCCCAATGTGTTGTGCTAAATACTTTCTCTCAAGCTGAAGACTGAACTTAAGAACTGTGAGGAATTCTAACTGTGAAGAACACTGATTGCTTAATGGCTTTCTCTTTTTTTCTCCATGGCCTTTCATTTCCCATTTCTAGATCATTCTCCTACAGTTACTCTTTCAACAGATACTCACAGACAGTCTACGCTGGGTCAGACACAGGTCTAGCTGCTGCGGAGGTTGGGGGGGTGGGGGATAGACAACAGCCGTGTACTGGGATGTGGGACTTCATGGGATGGCAGAGAAGCTTATGTTTATTCATGCAGTCATTAATCCGAATACTCATTCAGCAAATCTTAACTGGGAAGCTACAGCGAGGGAGTCAGAAGGCAATTCATCTCTGTACACAAACCATCTCTGTGGAACACGTAGCATTGCCTTATGATTGTTGACTCCGTCCTCCAGCGTTGAGACCCATCCCCCACCCGTGGCCTCACTCTTTGTTAGGATCGGTTCCTGGGGTCTTAGTACAGATGAGGGAAGGAGAGTGGTGGACCATTAGGGCGAGCTCCTTGTGGAGACCAGTGTCCGTGAGTATTCATGGAAGTTTTCCCACGGAAGGTGTGTTTTCGTAGGAATGAGCACATAAGAGGTGCTCAATTAGTATTTGTTAAATCAGTGACTGTATTACAGTGTGAGCAGGAGTTAGCCTGAATCTACCCTCGAGGAGCTCAGTTCACAGTTGCACGTAAGAGATTGAAATGTTAACAAGGAGATGCCACTTGGTGTTAGAATTATTATAGTAACTGCTAATTCTTACTGAGCCCTTACTACGACCAGGTAATGCTTCATATGATTATCTCACTTAATCCTTACAATAACTCTCTGTGAGATGCTTTGTTAGTTCCCACTCTTCAGGTGAAGAATCGGTCACGATGAGTTTAATTTTTTTTTTAACGTAACAAAGCCAGGATTCAAACCTGGCAGACGGGCTTCAAAACTTGGGCTCTTTTTTTTTTTTCTTCATTTTTTAAGTGTTTTATTTATTTTTGAGAGAGAGAGAGAGAGACAGAGCGTGAGCAGGGGAGGAGCAGTGAGAGAGGGAGACAGATTCTGAAGCAGGCTCCAGGCTCTGAGCTGTCCGCACAGAGCCCGACGCGGGGCTTGAACTCACAGACCGGGAGATCATGACCTGAGCTGAAGTCGGACACTCAACCGACTGAGCCACCCAGGTGCCCCCAAAACCTGGGCTCTTAAGTGCTATTGACATTGCCAGTGGGTCTGGGGGAAAGCTTCAGGGAGTTTTGGCATGCCTACAGAGGACTTTTTTTTGTGCAAAGAGAGGCAACCCAGGGATGTAGTTTTAGGGAGAGGGAGCGGAACAGAGTCGACTTGGGGTCTGTGGCAGCACACCCTGCATAGACTGTGGGGCCTCCTCTCCAAAAGGTGAGTGAGCCTTAGTGAGAGTTTTGAGATGATCCAGCTTTCCTCAGGTGCAGCTCTGGGGCCTTGGAACAGGCCCAGTATGCCTGTCCCTGTCTGTGGCTGTCAGGGTGCATTTGGAGAAGGTCATCTTCACAAGTACTCCTTGAACCCTCAGCCCAGCAAGGCCACGCACTGAGTTCCTCCGTGCTTACACAAACAAAACTAGGGACACCTGGGTGGTGGCCGGTTGAGTGCCCGACTCTTGATTTCTGCTCAGGTCACGGTCCGAGGGTCATGGGATCGAGCCCCACACTGGGCTCTGCACTGAGCATAGAGCCTGCTTGAGATTCTCTCTCTCGCTCTGCCCACACGTGTGTGTGCATGCTCTCTCTTTCTCTTTCTCTCTCTCTCTCTCAAAACAAAACCTATAGTGATGTAGAACAGAGTGGTCAGGGCTGGAAGAAGGATAATAAGACGAAGATTGCCTAAACGTGGCACCTGATTCTTTGCAAGTCACGAGAAGCTAAATGATCCTTCCATGTGCCATCTCTGTCGTTAAGGTACTGAATGCCCTTATCTGCACATGGCCACGTGGGCGCCATGGGATGATGCGTCATGATACAAAACGCTCCAAGGACGTAGTATGAAGCCGAGTCAAAGGGCGCCTTGCCCAGGCTGCAGCCCACGATCCTCAAATGCTTGGCTTCCCAGCTTTGCATCAGTATTTGTCATGATGTCAGCTGTCGTTTGTCCTTGCAGCACAGAGCAGGCGGACCTGGACTTACATGGACCCCGATCCATTGGAGGGGTCACCCACAATGTTTTCTGCAAAGACTAACGATTCTGGAAAAGTTGGTTCTGTTGGTCTAGGGCAGAAGGACACGCATAACTATCCAGTTGTCCTTTCCCCCCTCTCCTCGTTCCTCCTCCTGAAGTCTTGGGCACGCTAAAGTCCAGGACAGGAGGAGAAGAGAGGAAAAGAATCTTGGTCACAGTTATATTCCGCCTGGGCTGACTTTGGTAATATGCACAGTACTTCTTCAGACTTCTCCCCTTCCTGGCTATGGGACCTTTGCCAAGGCACTTGAACTTCTTTGAGTCTTCCTTCATCTGGGACCTGTGGATAGCCATACTTGCCTTGCTGAACTCAAGAAAGATCGTGAGGATCAAACGTCAAAGTGCTGGGCATATTTGTTTGATGATAAGGGTGAGTCCCATAGGATTTACGACGGACTAGTTTGGATACCTACCACTTCTTCCTGTGGGATCACGTGTTTTGATTTGCAGCCTCCTGAGCAACCAGATTCCAAGCGCATCTTTGCAACCTAGGGCACGTTACACCCAGTTTATGTTCAAAGCTGTGACCGGAGAGCCACGCTCCCTGAGAAAAAACACTTGTGAAAGAAAATACAAGTTCCCATCAAGGTAGTCTGACACGTTAGACAAGATGCCAAATTGTTACCGTTCTGCAGAATAATTAGGCAAGATTGAAAAGCGGTTTTTATCCTGATGGCAATTCATTTGTGCTTGCCCACATTCAAACCAGGCATCTTTGAGGTGTGGTCATGTGGGATGAGAACATTCCTGCTGCTTCGTCCACATCAGCTTTTTGAAGGGAAGGCATAGCCCCCTGCTTTTTGGCCGTGGGCCCACCCCCTCCTCTGAAATCCTATAACGTCGTGCTGGGACCACGCTTACAGCTGTTGCACCGTTTTGCCTTATGGCATCATTGTTCCTCTACTTGCCGCTTCCCCAATTAGTCTAGAAGCTCCTGCAGGGAAGCCAGGCCTCGCTCAGAGCACTATGAACAGTGTTTTGTGCATTGCTGATATTTGGGATTAAGCTCTTCAGTTGAAACTCAAAAGCAAAAGAGATTGCATTGAATTCTAAGAAAGCAGCCTATTTTTTTTTTTCATTTAGAAAAAAAAAAAAAACCGGAATGTGTTGATTATAGAACCTTTTGAAATAGTGTTAGCAAGACCAAGAAAATTAAAATCATCTGTACTCTACGACTTAGGTAAAGAGGTTCATGACTTAATCCGGCTTAGTGTATATAGCTACCGTGGTTGATCAGTGGCCACAGTGACCTCAGACTGGAGGGGAAGGCAGATATGTGAACTTCGTCCTATGGGCAACTGAGAACCAGCACCAATTCTGAGCAGGACACTGATAAGACAAAAATATTTAAGAAGTATTTGTCTGACAGCAGTTTGCAGGATTGTGTAAAGAAAATGAGGCCTGAAGCCTAGAGACCAGTGAGGAAGCCATTGCTAAGAGGCCACACATTTTACTATTTGGCCTTAAGATAAAGACAATATCATTCACCCATAGTGACCTCCTTCCGAAGTTACTCACCCTGGGGACTTTAGCGCTCTCTCTCTCTCTCCCCTCCACCACCCCCCCCCCCCCCGCCGTCTGACTGAGCTCCCAGGCCACACTGCAGAACCTGAGTCCTAGGGGAAAGATCTTTAACCTGAGAGTCAGCCAGTGGGTGTCCATGTTAAGAAATGCCTTGGAGAATCTTCCCAGGTGTATCACCATTATCCTCAAAGAAGATTGGATTTTCTTAAAAATCTGGATGCTTCTGGTCAGAAAGGCGTAGAACCAAAGACGTATTTTAAGATAGAAGAGACATCAAGACCTCTCATCTTATCGATGAAGGAAGGAGCCCTGGAGAGGTCATACTTGTCCAGGGTCTCCTGTAACGAGTAAGTGACAGCAGCGAGCCTCAAATTTAGTTCCCAGCCTCTCCTACCACAGTCTGACCAGTAAGTGTAAGTTGCTTAGAGGCGGAAGGAAAAGGCTGAGCCTCTGCATACCAAGGCCAGTGGTGCTGGGGGACCAACAATGAAGCCCAGACTAAATGGATTCCTGTTGATTCTTGCAGACACAGACCAGCGATTTAAAAATGACCAAGAAGCAAACAAACCCAAACTTGAAACAGACAAAGACATTACACTCCTGGCGGACTTATTTCTTCCCCCTTCTATTTGTTGCTGGGATTATGTTTCAGTTCATTACAGGGAAGGGGTTTGGTCTGAATGGCTCAGTAAACTGTGATCTGGTAGGGAAGGATGGGATTAGTGGGCTGCTTTGTTGAAAAGGTCCTAAGCTCTTCTGACTCTACACTGGGTGCCTCTTATCTTCAGGTTTGAAAAAGACACACTGTTGGGAGGGACAAGTGCACCATTGGAACTAATCTCAGGGACAGTAAATGGCCATGAGCTCATTTCGAGAGGATACATCATTGGCTCAAGCCAGCCGTTCTGGAGGGGTGACCTACCCTAAACTGCATGGATGAGTGGCCTTTATAATGTCGTGTGTGTTGGGGGGGGTGCTTAGATGGCAGCCGGCTTTTCATTCTGTGTGGCATGCACATGGGTAAACGCTACCTACAGGGTCACGGTGCGTTCATTGGAAACTGAGCTGTGGTCGTTCCTTCCTATTTGATTGTTCTTATTTGAGCATGTCAACCTATTTTTGAATGCTGCAAGTCACCCTTTATTAGGCTCTTCTTACTAGACTCAGGCGTTCAGGGTCCAGCCGAGTAGAGTATGGGCAAGTTTTTGGAAGCAGCAAATTCTCCCATCTCTACATCCTTGGCTAAAACTAGAAATACGCAGGCCTTCGTGTATCCATTTACAGAAGTCGATGACTCTGTTAACATATAGCCACGTCAAGTATGTTGGAGGCCTGGAGCAATTTGGCCACAGAGAACTGTTTTTAGGTTTAGAAGAAAACTCAGCCCCCAAAGTAGATAATGTGACATGTTCTCTTTTTAATGAGCGTATTTTCATGTGTCAGCTTAGAGGTGTTGGTTCATCATTTTGGTTCTTGACAAAAGGATGCTGCTCGGAAGCTCACCTCCCTGGTGGGTTGGAGTTTCGCAAAAACATCTGTGCCGAAGCAGAGGGGATTCGTACTGTCCTAGACAATGTTCGCTAGAAGATTTCCCATAACCATCTGTAGCTGGAAGAGTCCCTGTCAGTCTCCTCCCCAGCTAGAGATGGGCCTGCGGTCCTCGCTGCTGGCTGGGGAGACATCGCCAGTTATTAAAAAAGAGGATTCTTGTCTATCAACAAAGAACCAAGTCTGCTACCAGCAAATGGGCCGTATCCAATGCTCAGGTATTTCTTTGAGCATCTCCTATAGGCACGTACTCACTCTGGCTAAGCATTGTGGGTACTTAGGGAGTAAATAGCCCCAGAGATTGGCCTCGAGGGGGGGAAAAACATGATGGGAATCCTGATTATGGCAGAAAATCCTTTACAGCTTATCATTCATAAGAAATTTACTCCAGAGGAGAATTGATTTGGGAGGTTTTTTGTTTTTTTTTTTCTTCACATTTCTACTGTCCTTTCTTTTCATTTTCCGTTTCCCACAGACAACCAGTTATTAAATGAAGGATATGCACGTACTTCGGTGACCCAAGTTGCTAGGGATGCACCGAGTGCTTCAGCCCGGAGCCACTGAGGGAGGTGTGGGGTGTCTCCATAGCCCTTGACTTTTCAACTTCAATTATAAGCCGGTTTGGTCAAGTTGTGGTTCATGCTGTGTGTGGTCCCAGTGATAGGCGATCCGGAAACAGCTGCAGTGCAGAAACAACTCGGGCTTGTTATCATCTCTCTGAAGCTGCCCAGGTAACTGCATGCGGAGGCTGATGTAGCGAGTGAAAGCGGGTAGAGTTTTCTCAAGTGTAGGCTCCTAGGTTCGTGAAGGAAAATGACGCTTGGCCAAACACTCTTTCAAAGAGAAAAAGATTAAAAGACTTTCACATCTGTCCTCCCAAATCGCAGTGGAATGTTTTGTTCGCATCCCTTTGCTTCTGCCTTTTCTCTGAATTTGGAGGAGTCCTTTTTGCAGGGGGGCAATTTGCTCCATCCAGAAAGTAGTGGATCATTTTTTCCCATTCTATATGCACTTTACTAGCCGTCTCCCTTGTTTCTGTGGGGTATTTATTCTAAAATCAACAGAACTCTGCAACCTAAATTTTGCCCTTACTAAATAAGTGAATGCAGTAGTTATTAGTTGAATTCAAGCAGCTTTCAGATAGAAACATTATTCTATTATGGCATAAACACAGCAGAAAAAAAATCAGACGCCCTAGCACAGCACATGTTTCATTGGGAGCTTGACAAATACGTTGGCCTCAAAGTAAACAAGCTGTATTCTTTCCGACTCGCTGAAGCACATTAACTCTTTCAGGCCACTTGCTGCTAAGCACCCAGTACCCTGCTGGCTTGAGTCCACGACTTCGAAAACTATCAGTTTCCTGCCAAAGACTGGCTCAGAGACTGAAAAAGGCAAATTTAGACTCCCTGCCGCATTTCTTAGGCGAGGATTTATTTAGCGCCTGTTCTAGCCAAGATAGTGCTAAGGATTGGAAATCTACAGAGAGGTAGAAAACAGGGTAGCCCCTGCCTTCAAGAGCTTTGAAGCTGTTGAGAAGATTGAACACACACACACACACACACACACACACACACACACACACAGAGCTAGGGCAGGGAAATAATAGTTCATGACAGTAGATGCCTGAGGACCATCGTGAGTGGTGTGGACTACACAGTTGCTGTAGAGTAGTTTAGGGAAAGGAGGTCATCGCTGTGGTCACGGAGCCAGGGAAGGAGCTCTGGCAAAGTGGAGCTTGACCCGGACTAAGGAGAATGGGGAGAATAGTATAGATACGCAGGAAAGGGAATCATGGTATCGCCCAACTAAGGCAAATGGTTGTTGAAGGCTTCTTACTTGCTAAATGGTAGGGGCAGAGCAAAGAATAAGCCAGGCATTGTCTGGGCTACCAGGGGCTTATCCTTTAGTATGAAGACAATTATTGTAATTATGTTTTATTGGCTGAGTTACTACAAATACGCGAAGAGCTGTACATAAGTTGAGAATCCATTTATAAACTGCTTAAATAAAAGAGGCAATCAGATTGGAGGAATCTGTGAGTACAGCCTGCCCCGGATCCTGTGGCAAGATCCAACCAGGATTATTTGCTCCATGATCTTGGGTCAAAGAGACACTCATCACTGCTTCCTTTTTTTAATATTTTATGTTTAAGTGATCTCCACACCCAACATGGGGCTCGAACTCACAATGCCGAGATCAAGAGTTGCATGCTCCATCAACTGAGCCAGCCAGGTGCCCCATAGACACTCATCGCTGCTTCTAACAGCACTTTAAGTTTATCTCTTCTCCCCTCTTCCCCACACTAAACACACACACACACACACACGTGCACACACACACACACACACACACACACATACACAACACAGATTTGTTTTGTTTTTTGTTTTTCTGTCTTCACATGCTTATGGCCACATCCATCTCAACTCTAAATCCACTCACTAGTTTAAGGATCCAGCAGAGATTGGCTAGAAGTCCTGTGTTCTAATATCAGAGTGGCTTTGCTTAGATCAGCTGTCCCAATCAGCTGTGCCTAGTGGGGCAAGTCCCGTGGTCTTGAGAAGAGAGCAGGAAAAAATGGTTGCATTCCAGGCACAGGCAGTCACTGTTGGGGGAGAGAGAGAGCAGAAGCCCAAGCAGAGGCTTAATATCCGACTGGGACATGGTATATTTGATAAACAGTGGGGAGACTGCTGTCCCTGAAAACCAGGCTCACCGGGGTGGGAAATGGTGAGGAGGTGGCCTGGAAAGAGAGGCAGAGTGGACCTGTGTTTTTCCAGATCGTTTTAACGTGCAAGAGGCAAGTCTTCCTGTCTCATTGGTATTGAAGCATGTTCTGACTGCCCTGCAAACCCACAGAGAAATTGGAGAGAAGTCCCCGCCCTGGATGAGGGAGTGGTGGGCCTGGAGGAAGCATCTTCTGAGATTGCTTCCCAGCATACGTGTCTTCGACGTGAGGCTCCTACAGATTCCTCTCCGAGAGGAATTTTGGTGATTTTTCTCTCCCCACGGGAAGTGTGCTGTCTTCTGGGGATCGGGAGGCTCCTAGGAGGTGCGGGCACCCCTGAGTTGGGCCTTCTATCTTCTGAGAGCACTGTGCTAACGCCTTCCCACAAGGGGACTGTGTCCTTCAAAGGCAGAAATGGAAGAGATTCCAAACGCTCCTCTGCCTGGCCCGTGTCTAGATGTAATGCTGTATGCCGATGTGATATATACAAGCCGTTTTTCTCAGAGACCCGCTCCCCTTCCCAAAATCAGGTCAGTTTTTGGCATTATGCCTCTTGCCTGCCTTAGAATATTTAAATTATTTATTTAATTTAAAAATTCATAAATTTTACACATAAAATTTTAATATAGAAATTAGAATGTTTGCTCATTATGGAAGATTCAGGAAAGAACACCAAGTACCTGTAACTCTAAACACCCAAAGACGATCAAGGTGGCATTTTGTTCTGTTCCTTTCTGTTATTTTATACATGTTGTATATTATTTAAAATAAAATTATAACAATGTAGTACATACAATTTTTTACCCACTTTTTTCTTGGTAGTGTATAATGAGCATTTGCCCATATCAGTACATATTCCTGGTGGTTATAGAGGGCTACAGAAACATATTTTAATATTTACTTATTTGGAAGCATTTAATTGTCAGCTCCCCCCCCCCCCCCCACCTCAGGTATTAATGCAGATAAATATCTTTGTGTGTAAGCTTTGGACTCCATGCCTCTTTCCTTAGTCCAGCTTTCACGAGTGGAATTTACTAGGGGGAAGGAAGTGAAATGTGAAGGTCTTATTACATGGGTTCAGATTGCTTGCTAGAACGAGTGTACCAATTTCCACTTCTCCCAGCAGCTCCTGGGAACGGCTGACCTGCCCCATTCTTTCTGGTGCTAAGTAATAGCATGGCTTGTCATGTGTATCAGCTGGATAGCTGGACAGCTTCTCCAGAGATAGGTGCTGTGACATTAACTTCTCGAATGGCGCTCCTCACATACCGGGCACAACATGCATGGTTTTTTAAAAATATTTTTATATGTTTTTATTTATTTTTCAGAGAGAGAGAGAGAGAGAAAGAGAGAGAGAAAGCATGAGTGGGGGAGGGGCAGGGACAGAGGGAGACACAGAATTGGAAGCAGGCTCCGGGCTCCAAGCTGTCAGCACAGAGCCCGACGCAGGGCTCGAACTCATGGACCGCGAGGTCATGACCTGAGCCAAAGTCGGACGCTCAACCGACTGAGCCACCCAGGCGCCCCACAATGTGCATGTTTGATGAGTAAACCACAGTCAAAAGGGAGGGTGGTGAGGTCTGTTAGGACGACGTGTGATTTGCTCCAGGTGTGTGAGGAAGCCAAGAGAAGATTCCTTTAAGCCTGTGTCAGAAGAAGCAGTGGAGAGATGGGTCCGAGAGGTGAAGGACTGGTGAGCAATGGTTTGGTCAAATGCGTTGGAACTTAAATATAAGCAAACTAGGGTCAGGGAGAGAAACTCGTTAAAGATACAGTGTGCTCTAGTCCATGCAGCAAATCACAGGTGACTGCACAGTCGACTGTGAACTGTTTGGGTGTGAAAATCAGTAGATTGAACCCTTGGTCCCAGTTGGCTGGGTCTGAGGATCCCCAGGGCCTAGGACAACGCGAGACTGGATAGGCTACCGGGACCCTGATCAGTTGTAATAATAAAAGTCAGATTTTTATACTCATTCTTCTTTTTCATTCATCCATTTAACAAATAATTTCGAATCGGTGCTGTTTTCATAGTGGGGCTGCCTTCTCTGAATCATCTCATTGCTCTTCAGAAACGCTAGGTGCGTTCCCACCTTAGGGCCTTGGCACTGGGCCTTTGCTCCTTCCATGCGGAGTGGGCTTTTCTCAGGCACCCACTAGACCAAATCCTTAATCTCCTTCAAGTATTTGCTCACCTCCGACACTGTCCCCGAGGCCTGCACGGACCACCTTGTGGAAAGCCACAATCTATCTGAAACCCTCAGGCTCTGGCACTCGTGCTCCCCACCTCCTTAGTGCTCAGATTGTCCTCGTTTCTTCAAATTACACTATTTGTTATACTGTGTAGTTTGCTTACGTATTATACCGATTGCTTATTGTCTGTTTTCTCTGGCATCTTCAGGAAAGCGAGGATCTTTGTCTGGGTTGGTCACGTCGTACCTCTGGAGTCTAAGCAGCGTCTCACACATAGTGGGGGATCGTGATATATTTGTGGGATGAATAACTGGTCGTGTGATTGGCAGGTGCCGCCCATCCCCTGGGCCTCGGCCTCCAGATCGAAGTCTCCTCTCTTTCCTGGGGGTGGTGGTAAGATCAAGAGGAGAAATAGGATGCAACTGGGGAGAATTTGGGGTTCTAGTGTTCTGGGCGGCTTTGTCATGGTAACAGGAGTTCCGGCTGGCATTTCGGGGGCCCTTTAAGTGAAGGGCCTCCTCCAAATGTGCAGATCAGATTTCCGGGGCTGTTGCTGCCACTTTGACTGCAATCCGAACCTTTGCTCGACCACCTCCCCCTCCGATCCGTGGTCTCAGCGGCAAACAGATGCTCACTGCCACTTCTCGTTTGCATGACACGTCCCATAGCCCAACTCTGCCCTGCCTTCAACGCCAGGATGCGAGAAGCGTGGAAGAAAAAGATTGACTGGGGGTAGACTGTTTGGAAAGTGGTGCGGAAGCTTCAGCAAGGGGAATGGGGGGGGGGCGCTTCCGGAGCAAGTGTTGAACACCTCAGTGAATCTTAGGGCTGTTACTCACCCCTTTTGGGGGTGCGGGTAACGGAATGCAGAGAGAGCCACAGCTGGTTTGTGCTGAGTCATACACTTGGATTTGTACGTCGCCCCGTGTGGAGGAATCCAAGGTTGCTTTACAATGACTTGGTTAAAATTAGCACTGTCAGAGAGCTCCTTAAAGAGTCTTGTGAAAAGTCTTCCCAAGTAAATCAACATGGGCTTTCGTCATCCCCCTTGCTTCTTCCTTCAACCGGAAAGGCTTTTAAAGTGAAGGTGAGCCTTGCAAGTACAGATAGAGGGTCACATGCTGGCTTGGTCACTAACGTCCCGGATGTTCGTGTGTCTCATAAGTAAAAACAATGGGGCTTACCAACCCCCACCTTGCTGAGAGGCGCTGGATGTGCCCTAAACAAATGGGAACAGAAATGATAACGATAACCGCTTTCCATATAGCCTGCAAACAAACGTGTCCCAAACCAAGCGCATTACTTCCTGCCCTGCTGTTCTCACTGAGAGCCGCCACTCTCAGTGGCCGTTCCCTGTGGCTCCCAGTGAACACCATTCTCTCTGACACCAAGATGGCTCATCACCTCCTTCCTATCACCACTGCCAGTGCCTCTCATCACTTCGTACATGGACTGGTTTACCAGTATTTCTTCTTGACTCCCCTCCCTCAACCACTTGGAAGTTTACCTACTAGCATGGTCCATAGCCCTTGGTTTGGATGTTTCTTATGGTTTCCATCCTCTTCTGCTGGCTGGGTATTTGAGTTCTTTGGGAATAGCGTGCTACGTGCCTTTCAGGGACAGAGACTTGGTAGTTACCTTCTGCTTCCCAGTCTTTTGACCCAGGCTGGCACAGAGCTGATACTCTGTAAAGACTGGCTAGAATTAAAATTTGGGGAAGCTGTGACCGATGTGTCCCGAGGGTGTGTTAAATATCGCTGTCGCCGTCAGAAGCGATCATATTCCTTTCTTTATCTCCTTGCTGCTTGCGTTGCTGCCTCTTTTACTCCTGTGTGACGTCAGACGGGAGAAGATGCCCATATAGCTCATCATTCCCTAAGAGAACAGGGACCATGTCTTTCTTATTCATTGCTGTGTCCCCAAGCAGAGAGCCTAGTGCTTCGGGGGGACCATCTTTTCCAAATGTGAAAAGATCCCTCCTGAAAATGAAGTCAACACAGAGAAAAGAAAAGCTGAGACATGGAGAAGAGAGGGAGAGAGCTGTTGCCATAACTCAAGCCCTCAGATCCTGTCATGCCTGAAGCCAGCTTGAATATCCTGCTTAGATGTCCCTTTTGTGAGGCACTAAATTCCCACTGTTCCTAAAACTAATTCGAGTGACGTCTCTGCCTTTTGCAGTCAAAAGAGGACTGAGTAATACACCCTCTCTCTACCTCATAAAGCTTTGGGAAAATCAAAAGGAACTTTTCATCAGCCAAAGGTTATAACTTCAGGTATTAAAGTTTCTACATGGTTATTTTTTTTTTTTTTTTGCCTTGATCAATTCAGGAATGCAGAGTCTTGGCAATGGGCCGAGGACATTTGAGCTGACATCTGAATGATGAAGAGCAGCCAGACATGTGCTTATGTAGAAGAGACAGCAAGTACAAAGGCCCAGAGACAGGAAAGGGCTCGGTGTGGGTTTGAGAACGCTAGAGAAGGTCCATGTGGCTGGAGCTTTGTGAAAGGAGAGATGGTTGGGAATGGAGAAGGGACCACGGGCCCCATGCATCTTCCAGGAGAAGCCGTGATTTGGCGAAGGATGAGTATCCCGGGCATCTTCCCCGTCTCCCATGGGACACGAAAGGCCCGCGGTCACTCACTAGCAACAACGGATGGCTTGCCTGGCTGGCACTGTGTCGCTCAGTGTAGCTGTGCAAGATGGTTTCTGCAAGGTTGTAGGAGCAAATCAGTTGCTGTACTACCAACCTAAAAAAGTCAGTGAATCATCCTTCTGTTTTGATCATAGAGTTAAATATATTCTGTTTGATCCTTGAGTAAGTTAGCAGAGCTGGGAATAAATGACTCAGGTTTGAGAAATAAATTAACCTCTCACATTCGCTAGGGCTTTAATTTAGTGATTGCCTCCTCACTGCCCTAGATGGGCCAGTAGTATACACCCTGTCTCGGGGTGAGCACCTTGACTTTCAGAATGTTTCTTGGTTTCCAAAGGGCAGTGCCATAAAATACGAACTCATAACATTAAAAAACTCATATTAAGAAGCTCATCATACTTCAAACATGCTGGCGATTTAATAAAACGTGCATATAATAGAAGCATGTTTTTCTTTTTTAAGACCTAGGACTTATGCTTACAAAATACCTGGAAATCAGGGGCGCCTGGGTGGCGCAGTCGGTTAAGCGTCCGACTTCAGCCAGGTCACGATCTCGCGGTCCGTGAGTTCGAGCCCCGCGTCAGACTCTGGGCTGATGGCTCGGAGCCTGGAGCCTGCTTCCGATTCTGTGTCTCCCTCTCTCTCTGCCCCTCCCCCGTTCATGCTCTGTCTCTCTCTGTCCCAAAAATAAATAAAAAACATTGAAAAAAAAATTAAAAAAAAATACCTGGAAATCATGTTTATTCTCCAGGGAAATCATCCCTAAATCATTCATGTGCAAATGTTCTGAATAAGGAGACTGCCATTTGAGAAGTTTTGGTGCATTTGAATTCACCTCAGTTCGACAAACATATCTGAAGTGTTTGGTATGGATTTGCAGTCTGGACAGAAGACTCTTTTCCCATTACGGAGAATGATTGGATGGGGGAGAGGGCAAGAAATGAAGCAGGGAGTCCTGTTAAGAAACATTTCTAGTCCTCTGGGGAAGAGAAAATATTTGCATGAGCTACAAAAGTGACCATGGGGTTGGTTAGTGGGCAGATAGGGATATTTAGGGGCTATACTATCAGGGCTTAGTGACAGATTAGATGTGGGGAAGCAGGGAGAGTTGGGAATTGAACGTGTGTCTGTGGAGTCAACAGACCAAGGAAAATGATGGTACTTTGATAGACTTGGGAACATTTGAGGAAATCTCGTTGGGAAGCTGCTGCCCCCTGAAAGATGGTTGCTAAAGTCACAGAAATGGATGAGCTCATCCCTTAAGGAGATGAAGAGAGAGAAGAGAATTCCCACAGGTTGAGGCTTATAGAGTTCTGGGCTGCCCAACCCCCCAGTAATCCACCATGACTTTCCCCGTGAGGTGCTTACAGCCATAGGGTCCATCGTGACTTGGGATTCAAACCTTGTACTATAGAAGAGGGAAATCTATGGGAACATTCCAGTTTTGCCACTGGAAGACTGTCTGAGGGCTGAATGATGCACCTTAAACACTGAGTATAAACATTGCTTCCACTGAAGATACAGTTAGGAATCTGTAATTTAGCATCTAAGTAGTTTCAGAAATGGGAAGTGATTTCTCAGAGAGGTTCATCGGGAGGCATAGCCAGCTGCCAGATCAGCTGTTGACACCTTGAACTGCAGACCAAGATGAAGAACAATAATGCAGGGATTTTGTACCTTCTTTTTTAATTCCATGAGAAAGACCTGATTGGACGATTTCTCTGGTTATTTTATATATATAGATTTGATCTCCCCGATGAATTTTCAGTTCTTTTGAAGTCTGGGTTCTACCTCATAATTGTGGGGTCTCCCCACAGTCGTTTCACACCGCAGGACAAGTATGACAGCATTCACACATCTCTTGTGGGGAGAACACATCCCAACAAGTAGAATTTTAAGGTTAGATGGAAAGATCCTTGAAACACGGTCAAATCTGTTCACATGCCTCTGCGCAGTATTGCAATCAAGCTGTCCCATAAATATTGACTTTCTTCTTATAAATCACAAGGTATGTTTCTTAGGCTGAGGCAGGAAAAAGTCATGTGGAGAAACCATAGCTTCAAGGGCTCTTGATAGCTAGAAGTCAGAAATATCAAGGGAAGTAGCAATAATAGAGACGAGAAAGAATAATCGGAAGACTTACCTTAAGGAACTTGGTAATAGCATTTCTTATAATATATATCCCATCAACGTTGTCACTAAAGAGGCAGGGCAACTTCGGAGTTAGAATTAATACCATAAGATGAAATGATAAATTTCCAAAGCCCTTCCAAACTTGATAGCTTCACTACCTGAGTTCACAGTAAAATGAAGCCTTTATATACTTCAGAGTTCATATTACACAAGTTCTGTGTGGTCCAATGACGAGAGGGTGAATGTTCTGGACCAATTCATTTCTTATGACATATTCATTACCTTTAGGAACTTCCGAGACATGATACTGTGGTCCGTAGAGTTTGCTTTTGATAGAAGTCGTACTTAATGGTTGGGTAGATTGACATTAGCTAATTCTTCAGTGTTTACTATATGCCTGGCACCATGCTATATGTTCTGTGTAGATTATTTCATTTGGTCCTTCAAATAACCCTACGAAGTAGGTTTTATCATTTGTATGCCTATAGATAACTGAGGCTCAGAGAGGTAATTTGTCTGGGGGCATATGGGAAGAAAGTGGCAAAGCCAGTTCTCAAATCCAGGGCTAGATCTCAGATCCCTGCTCTTAAGAGCTAGGCTGGGGCACCTGGCTGGCTCGGTCGGTGGAGCCTGTGGCTCTTGATCTCAGGGTTGTGGGTTCGAGCCCCATGTCGGGAATAGAGGTTATCTAAAAATAAAATCTTTTCGGGGCGCCTAGGTGGCTCAGTCGGTTGAGCGCCGACTTCGGCTCAGGTCACGATCTCGTGGTCCGTGAGTTCGAGCCCCGCATCGGGCCCCTGTGCTGACAGCTCAGAGCCCGGAGCCTGTTTCAATTCTGTGTCTCCCTCTCTCTGACCCTCCCCCATTCATGCTCTGTCTCTCTCTGTCTCAAAAATAAATAAACGTTAAAAAAAAAAAATTAAAAAAATAAAATCTTTTCTTCATTTTAATGAGCTAGGCTATACAGCTTAGAGAATATATTAACTACATTAAAATCAGTGTCGGTTCTTTTGTACATCGATGGGTAGGGATACATCTGAGTTCATGGAGCCTTGCCACTCACTGTTGAAACCTCCGTCTGTGGATATGAGAGAGCGAGCATAGGGAAGACCAAGAGAGCTAGGCGTTCACGATGCACCTTGAGGCCAACCTCTCTCTGTGGTTAAGACATCGAGCAGCAGTCAGACAGTTCTGTGGCAGAGTCAATACCACGTCGGTTATCCTCATTTACCATCTATCTATGCTACAGTATTTTCTGGGATTAGCTAAAGGACAGTAGGATTTGATGTTGCTAAAATGGAGAAAACCACCAAAGGTAGACTTGTCCACGGAAGAAAACCTCCATGGGTTCAGTCGAATAATCTTTGGTTTACTTTTGGGGACGTATCAAATTAATTTTAGCTGAGGCCGTGCATGTTAAAAGGAACCTTATCATCATCATTGTCATCATTTCATATGAGCCATTAATCACATTCGTACTCAATACCAGACATGTTATATCCATTATTTTAATTAATCTTACAAAAAGGAATCTCTGAAAGCAGGGATTAGTGTGTTGGCTTTATAAAAGAGGAAACTGATATTCTGAGATTTTAAGTAATTTCATCATGGTCACACAGCTAGTAAGTGACAGATCTGTGATTTGAAATTAGATATGCTTTAGTCACTGTACACAGGGCTTCCTTGGGTTATCCTCTCCCTAATCTCTGGTAACAAACCTATTCCTTCTTTAACCTGTGTTTTTCTGTTACTGTTATTACTTATCATGATCACAAGGCAATTCAAACATACAATATTGGTACAGAAAATAACATCACCTGCTCTTACATGCCTGTCGAAAAGATAAAGTTAGCGTTTTGTCTACTTTGCCTCAGATCTACCCTCCCCCACTTTAAAAATGATTTTCAAATGTTTTATTTATTTAATGTATTATTTTTTAAATATAATTCATTATCAGATTGGTTTCCGTACAACACCCAGTGGTCATCCCAACAGGTGCCCTCCACCATGCCCATCACCCACTTTCCCCTCTCCCCAACCCCCCATCAACCCTCACTTTGTTCTCTGGATTTAAGAGTCTCTTATGGTTCCCCTCCCTCCCTCTCTGCTTGTAACTGTTTTTTTCCCCTTCCCCTCCCCCATGGTCCTCTGTTAAGTTTCTCCAGATCCACTTGTAGCCACGTGGATGGAACTGGAGGGTATTATGCTAAGTGAAATCAGTCAGTCAGAGAAAGACAGATACCGTATGTTTTCACTCTGAAATGTTTTATTTTTAAATAATTAAAGATTCATACGAGCTTTTAAAAAAATGTTCAGGGAAGTCCTGTGCAATATCAAAGTCATTGGTACAATCCTTAGAGCTTATTCAGATTTCACTGGGTTTTACATGCATTAGTGTGTGTGTGTGTGTGTGTGTGTGTGTGTGTGTGTGTAGTTCTATGTAATTTCATCTTCTGTATTGTGTAACCACTACCACACTTAACATACTCTACTGTACACGAGACTTTCCTGTGTTACTCCTTTATAGAAGTGCCCATCTCCTCCATCCCCCCCCCCCATCTCTGGCAACTAACCTGTTCTCCATATCTGTAATTATGTTACTTCACAAATGTGACATAAAAGGAGTCATGGCATATGTAACCTTTTGTGATTGGCTTTTTTCACTCAGCATAGTTTTCTTGAGGTTTATCCAAGCCGTTGCACGTAACATGCTGTCATATGGACGTACCACCATTTAAGTGCTTATCCATGGAAAGACATTTGGATGATTTGCAGTTTTTGAAAATAAGTCTTCATTTCTCTGGAATAAATGCCTGAGAGTGCAATTGCTCAGTTGTATGGTCTGGTGCATTTTCAGCTTTGAAAGGCACTGCCAAACTATTTTCTTGAGTGGCTATACTTTCTCCCTCTTGTTAATGTTCATTTTCAAGATTATATTGGAAGTGGAACATCTTTTTGTATGTTCCTTGGCCATTAGGGCTTTCTTTTCCTTGAAATTCCTATTCATATCATTTGCCCACTTTTTTCTGGTGAGCTTTTTGGCCCTTTTCCTACTGACTTGTTGCAGTTCTTTATGTATCGTGAATAGTAATCCCTTTTTGGTTAAATGTATTACAAATGCTTTCCAATCCGTGACGTGTGGAGTTAATTTGAATGTTCATGGTGTCTTTTTTAGGTACACGTTTTACATTTTGATACAGTCATATTTATCATTCTTTACCTTTTACGGGTTGTGGTATTTGTGGTCTTGAATAAGAAATCCTTTTGCACCTCATTCATAGGTAAGCCCCTTAGAGTCTCAAACAGTCTCTTGGCTCTTAATTTATACATAGTACTAATACTCCTGCTGAACTGATTTTGAAGCAACTCACACATTAGAAGCAGTACATTGCAAAGGGTATGGGAAATCCTATAGACAGATACTCTGATGACAGCAAATAATAATTTTCAGCCCATCTCAATTGTACTATCTGTCAACCAGTCGTTCACTTTTATTCATCCTTCAGGACTTAAGTTAGATATCTCCTCCTCTGGGAAGACTCCCTTTGACACTTCTCAAGTCTTGTTCTGAGTTCTTCCTTTATGTTCCCATGTCACCCTCTGCTACCCTCATTATAGCATTTCTCACACTGCAGTGTAACTGCCCATCGACTCGTCTCTATCCCCCACATGGCTTTGGCCCCATGAGAGAAGAGACTGTGCCTGTGTGTCTAACAGATGTACCCCTCAGTACAGTGCCTCATCCCATGGTAAGTGACCAGTGACCTTTAGTGAATGTGGAGATGAGGGAGATTCATTTAAAGTACCCAAACATGAGGCCTCACAAAGCATAGTGGCTTAGTTACGTCATGCAGAGGCATTTGCTTGTGACCTAGGCCTTCTTTTCTCCTGGGAGAAGCAGTCTGGCCAGACCTCTGTGGGCTGAGATGCTTAGGGTAGAGAACAGGGTCTGGAGGTCATAGGCTATGCTGGTGGCAGGGTTCATGCTCAAGGCAGTGGGGGGCCTTGGTAATGGATGGGCTCAGTTAAGTTAAACCATGAAGGAAAGCCACAGAGAACATGTGTCAACAAGAAGCTTCAGTACCAAGAGCTGCATGAAAACACTATTGGAGAACAAATATACGGAGACTCTTCAGGATTTTTTGTGCTCTATTTAATGAGATGGAGAAGTGTATCTGTTGTTTCAGAAAGGTTTTGCTCCAAGATGTTTAAACTCTCTGGTAGTATGGTTCCCTTCCCCCATCAGATACATACCCAGAGACACAGACACGTGTTCTTTCCAAGGAAGACGGGTCAGACCTTAGAAAATTCCCAGCAGCTCCTTATTTCAGATGACGTGATCATGTACCTTCCTTTTGGGCTCGTTGTAGCTCATGAAAATTGTTCTGCTGGCAGGTGAGGAGAAAACAGGGCCTCTTTTGGTAGTTCCTGCTGCTCCGGGGCTTCAACTGCCATTGTGAAATGAGAAGACTCTAATTAGAGGAGCCGAAAGCCCGATCTTATGTCATGGCAACCTGTTGCGGATGAAATACACACTCCTGGATGCTGCCGGGAGTGGAATATGCCCATAGCAGGGCAACTTAACAAGTGAAAACAGGAAAATAAGGAGCAAAGCTCAAGAAAACAGGACGTGATGAACACAATTGGATAATCTTTACTGAACTGGAAGCAGTTGTCCAGAAGTGAACTGTTATTGAGAATTTGTGGTAAATCACAGGAAAGTAAATTCACTTCAACAGGACTTGCCGCTCAAAGGCAAGGGTGCTGGAGGCTTGAAGCTAAACATGAACTTATTTATTTATTTATTTCTAATGTTTTTAAAAAAATTTTTTTTCATGTGTATTTTTGAGAGAGAGAAAGACAGAGTGTGAGCAGTAGAGGGGCAGAGAGAGAGGGAGACACAGAATCCGAAGCAGGCTCCGGGCTCCGAGCTGGCAGCACAGAGCCCAATGCGGGGCTTGAACCCATGCACCGTGAGGTCATGACGCGAGCTGAAGTCAGACGCCCAACTGACTGAGCCGCCCAGGCGGCCCTAAATTTTATTTTAGAGAGACAGAGAGAAAGAGAGCGTAAGCAGGGGAGAGGGGCAGAGGGACAAAGAGAGAGAGAATCTCAAGCAGGCTCTACGCTTGGTGCAGACCCCCACACAGGACTCGATCCCACCTGGGATGGTGACCTGAGCTGAAACCAAAAGTCAGACGCTCAACTGACTGAGCCACCCAGGCGCCCCTAAACATGCATTTATTTAAGTCTTAGGCCACTTGGTTATTTGGTATAACGATGTTCCTTTCTTCCCCTTCATTTCACTTTATTCTTGCATAATTAGCAGTGCTCTTCTGCTCTTCCTTTTTCTCTGCTTCACTCTTGTTCCCCCTCCCCCTTTTTTGTAAATTAGGAACTACCTGATTCAGTAAAAGAGCTTTGGTCCAGAAGCTAGAACATTCCTTCCCCTGTGTACAAAACAGTATTGCCACGTATACAGAGAGAGGGCTGGACGACTTGATCTCTAAAGTTCCCTCTGCTTCTGCTCATATTGGTCTCATTGAAATACGATCACCGCTCGACTGGGTATTGATGTGATGCCTGAACAAGCAGTAATATCGTTCTCCTGACTGAAACCGCTTTTTGAAAGCAATCAATTTGTCAAGAATGAGTTAATGTGTTCTGCCTGCTTCATATTAATATTTCTATTAGTGATATCTTTGTCCACATCGGAATTTATAATCAATGCGATGCGTTAGACTGCAAACTCGTCCTTCTCTGACTCATTGCTGCCCCCTTCTGATGGTGGTCTATTAGGATGTTGACCCTTTCTCTGCCGTGTAGTCCAAACACCCCTGCCAACTGCCTTGCATTATAAAGCCTGCTTTTCTGTGATCTCGTCTACTGAAATCAGAGATTTCAAATACGTTTACTTCACTTGCCACCTCTAGTCAGTTGGTGAAAGATGCCAGGAGTCTATGTTGAGAAGCATGGTGAGGACTGTTTGGCCACTACGGGCTTGGAGTTGTCAGAGTGGCAAGAATCCGCCATCCCAGACCTGGCGTGCGGTTTCCGAGTCACCTCTTGCTGTCTGATAATCGACTCACTACAATCAACAGGCCTCCCCAAACCCTGGAGGCACCTCTGGGCAACCCCAGCAGGGCCAATTGAGGAAAATGACGCAAACATTGTAGGGTTACCTGCGGTTCACACTCTGCAGCTTCTTGTGATTTAGGACGAAAACGAACGTAGAGACGCGTTTGCTGTCAAATGGGTAAGAAGTAGGTGTGGTCAGTGAGGGTGCTTGAACCAGAAAGAAACTGGAGAAACCAGAAGAGCCCACCATGTACGCGTATCCGTCCTTTGTCCTCTGCATGCTGTGTGCTGGGCATTTGGGAAGGCACTTGACTTTATGTCGAAGCCGCCTGACAGTCTTCTGACTGAAGTGAGTTAAGTTTTAGGTGGTTTCCCAGAGTTCGCACAGCAAGTACGGAATACCTTTGCCCCGCTCAGAGTGTGCGGAAATTGATGACAGTGACGAAGAGAAGCCCATGAACTCAGCGACTTGAATCCTGAGGATCTGGGATTCCTCACCTAGAGATCCTTTCCGATAGTGCACGAGATGACAGGACACAAGCTCACGTTCAGGCTTGAGTGGATCAATAAATAATAGCCCCTCCTTCTCCATCCAAGTTCTGAACAAAATGAGAAACAGTAGCGAGGCAGATGGAGATGGACGTATGACCTTGATTTCTGATAAAACTATTTAGAGATCGTGGCCCAGGTCCCTGGCCAGGCAGACCAGAATACATGCTCCTTCAAAGAAGAGAAAGGAGGGAGCTGAGCTGAATATACCCAGTTCCTTCTTCCAAACTTGTAACATAGACTAGTTGCTCCGTCCCCGGAGAGGGGTGAGTGAGCTAGTCGAAAGAGGCCAGGGGTGTTAGACTGCAAGCAACCCTTCCACATGGAATCACGAAGGTGGCAGAAGGTATTTGCCCTAATAGGTACAGAGTGCACAGTTGAATGGTGTGAAGTCACAGGGAAGCCTAGTCATCTAGACCAGAGCCAACAAGTATATAGTCCTGAGTTGGAGAGTCTTCTAGGGTGGCCAGTTGAGTGGACTAATCAAGGAGTCTTGGCATATAACTCCTAATAAGTGATTCTGAGTAGCAGTTTTAATATGACATCTTTCAGTGAGCCTCTCTGGCCAGCTCACCAAGTGCCCCTCCTCGTCATAGACCGTAAAATCCTTGTGCTGCCTCAGAAATGCTCTAGGCCTCTCCCCCAGGGCAGAGACAGGCCTAGCAAGCCTCATAAGTACTGCTCTTGTGTATGTCAAGTGCACATACGAATAGTCCTTGGAAAGAGAGTTGACATTTACCCGTGGGCAAGAAGGCCGCTGTCCCCAGTACTGTTCCCAGACCCATTTTGCTTTGAAGCAGACATGGTCACGTAGGGATGGTGGCAGGGGTTGGAGAGAGGCAGTCACGGGACTGGGGATGGCAATGATAAGGATGGTAAGGATAGATCATAAGTCAACTTCTCCCTGAAGGAGACCCTGAGACAGGATTGGAGCTCAAATGGATTATCTGGGAGGTGATTCCAGGAGGCACCATTATTGGAATAAGGAGGTAAGACAGGGAAACAAGGAATGTAAGTCCAGTAAAGTACACTATTTAGCAAGTTCCGACCGTGGGCATCTGGGGTTCAGTAATCCCGGGGATCATAGGAGTTGTGCAGAACATGCCTCAGAGTTGAGGAAACTAGAGTGTTTATTCACCAACCTCCTGGAAATTATTTACTCTCAAGCTGACCCCAAGCCCAGGCTGAGCAAGTTCCTGTGGTCAGAGAGTGCACTCTGGCTGGCAGAAATTGCAGATATGTGATGTGGAAAGCTGTCCTTGTGTACAGGAACTGGGATTGCCAAGGGGATATGGGTGGGATATGGTACACACAGCAAAGCATTTGCTATGGGACCCGACCGACCTGACCAGGTGGACTTTCAAAGAGGACCGGCCAAACCTTTGCTTAGAACAGCTTTCTCACTACTTCCTTTCCTCTGCAAGGAGTTCTCACCAGGACTGTCCCAACCTGAGCATGAGATTTGGTTCGGTGGCGGGGGGTGGGGGTGGGGGGGGGGGGAGGTCCAAATAAGAAAGATTATTTTTTCCCTCTTCCTTTTATTTTTTTCTGTTGGTAAGGCAAGACAGGTCCAAGCAAGCTCAGAAACAGTAGCAGGGTCTTGGCTTTACAATAGCTTTGGAAACCATTAGTGAGTTCGGAAGCTGTCAACATGCTGTCAGGTAGATTGGTTTTAAAGAAAAAGGGCAGAAATAAATGTATACTGTCTAGGGAGGCTGAGGAGGAATGTAGCACGAGGGTCTAGGCTTTACTCTTTGAGCATGGGGAAAGGAACAGGCAGTAAGCCAGGAAGTTGGCCTACGTCAGTGTGGGGTACCTGCAAAATAATGGCAGGGGGAAGATTCAAGGAAAGGAATGAAAGGCACTGGCTGCTCACGGAGCCGGAGCGGGTCCAACCGTCTGGTCCGGTGCCCCTTTATCTGGATCTTAATACTTGCTTGGCCATCAGGTGCTTGCTGTCCAGCCAAGTGGAGGAAGGTGAAGGTGGGGAGCTCTCTCAGGAAGAGCCCTAAGCGCAAGATCTCTGAGAGAGCTAATGACTGATCTGTAATTGGTGACTGAAGTTTGTCAAAACCACATGGAAGACTTCCATGGCTTTTTGTATTTTCTTTACTTTTAAGGCCTGGAAGGGGAGGAATTATCTCAGCAGTAGCCTTGCTCTCATTAATGGGGCATTAGCTCACCTCGTTCGAGCACAGACCAAATATTACTAACAGGATGGCAGTGACAGCCTTCCCTCGGGGTTGGCCTGGATTTAATCTTGGGTTGGAGGCATGTTGTTTCCATTAAGTTATTTCTTCCTGGAGTCTTATCTTTGTACCAAAATTCAAAAAAAAAAAAAAAACCCAAAAACAAGCTATTGAATTCTTCCAGTCACTAAAGATTCACAAAACGGGTCAAATCATATTATTTTTTAAGAATAAATATAATGTTACTCATTCAATGTGGTAGTTGTCTTTCTGTTTGGTTGGTTGGGTTTTCTTTTTTCCCTCCCACCCTGTTTATTATTGTAATTCTGGGCAATTTCATTCGTTATATTTCCACAAGTCCAACAGTAACCCAACTATATAATTGGGGTTTCTAAGGAGTAAAGGCTTTTTCTGCTCAGGTGCAAGAGAAGAAAATCATAACAAGGTCCTGTCCCTAAAAGGAATGATGCTGTCTGGTTACAAATGGGTTTTGAGATTGATGTAATGAAAACAGTGTTTGCAGTTTATTGCTATGGAAGCATAGCCTGGGTTTGAATGAGTTGTCTTTGCTAACAGCTTGTTTTCTCTTCGTACCAGGATGATACAAGAGTGACAAGCACATCCAGAGGACATGTCAGGGCCAAATAACAGGTGTAACCAGAGGAAGGGTCAGGACACTCTTCCACAGACTTGTAGAGGGCTCTTTAAGGAGTTCTTCTTCCCTGGGCACAGCCTGAGGACTAGCCCCACCTTCTCCCCACTGCCATTTTTTTAAAAAAAATGTTTTTCAATCTTTATTTATTTTTGAGAGAAAGAGAAAGAGTGTTAGCAGGGGAGGGGCAGAGAGAGAAGGAGACACAGAACCCAAACAGGCTCCAGGCCTGGCCTGAGCACAGAGCCTGACATGGGGCTCGAACCCAGGAATAGTGAGATCATGACCTGAGCCAAAGTCGGACACCCAACCAACTGAGCCACCCAGGCGCCCCTCCCTGCTGCCATTTTAAATGGGAACTTCAGGGCCAGGCAGAACAGAACCCGGATGGGACTTCAAATCTGAGCCTTTGTAGCATCGTAAACCCATGGGCTTAAACGTAGTTGCAGGACAGAATCACCTGGAAGCCTATTAAAATGCAGATCCCTGAGCAGTGTTTCCAAGATTTTGATACAGTGGGGTGTTGGGTCGGGTCTGGTAGCCTGTGTTCTTTCATCGGCTCCTTGGTTTGCCCATTTTTGGTCAATTTGTATCAATCCCTTACTCTGAGTCCATTAAATAATAGTATGTTGATAGAAGACGTTTTTAACTCTAATTCAGTTACATTTTTCTTCCTTTCCTTTGTATGGACAGCTGGCTTGTGGATTAATATGCCTTCAGAGCCCAAGTTTTGGATGTCAGTGTTCTGTTCTCAGATCTGCCTCTGATTTGAAGGGTGACCTTTAACATCTCCGTGGTTGAGTCTTTCCCTGCCTTCTGTGTGGACTTAACTACTCTGGTTTAGCATGTCGAACGCAAAATGAAAACGACTGTGAAAAGTTCAAAATGTAAACTTCCAGGGAAACATTATAGTGTCAGTAAAGCATGTACACTCTGCAGATGAAGGGGGAAGACAGGTCAGGGGGACGAAACTATCCATTCGTCAACGGCGGATTAATCAATGTCTCCTTGTCACCTTAAAGTGATGTAAGAGGAATTGCAGATTTGGGGACCAAATTTGCCTGCGTTATTATTTTTTTCGATCAACGCCAAACATGTTTATAAAATGCGTCACGCTGCTTCTGGGATATACGCAAAGACCAGTCTCTAAGAGGGCAGGAAGCTGTTTGCTAAGGGACCTGGATGCGGGGGTGGGGTGGTCCCTCTTCTTCCCTTCCCCGGGGAACAGAAGGAGCTGTTCTTTCGGAATCTGTGTTGGGCATTTATATGTCCATTTAAGTCACAGAATTGTTTCTGAGTACCTTCTGGGGCCAGGGGTCTTTTTCTGGGCGTTGTCTTCAAAATCCACTGAAAGATTTTCAGGTTGTCCTAGAAAAGGGGGTAATTTCCCCATTCCTGGCATAAGTTGGGGGTTCTTTTTAGTCATCCAAGGATTTGTCAGGGATCACAAGGCCTCTCTTGCATAAAAACAGCCTGGAATGTCAGGGCTTTTGTGTACTGCGGGAATGAACCAATAGCCTGCGGGCCTGGGGAACCAGCTGTCAGATACTGGTAAGGATCCAGCAATGGGACAAGTTGCTGCAAGAGGGCAAGAGGTTTAGGAAAGCCAAGCGACCTGCCTGCCTCACAGTGTCCACAAAAAAACCCTAGGCTTTGGAATGAGATCCACCCGATCCTGGTTCTGCCAGGTACTTACCAGTTTTATCCTAGGCAAATGATTCAATAATTAAATCTAATGTACCTAGTGTAGCTAGGATAGCTGGTACCTTGTAAATTTCGACAGCTGAACTGCCGGAGCCATGTTTGTAGAGGCCAAGTTTCAAAGACGGATGCTAGATGCTCACTTGGGTTTCCATAGGGCCGCAGTCTATTTCTCTTGACGTATGCCTCCTTCCCATCTCAGCCCTTTGCTTGGCTTTAGGCAGAATCGGGATACACGGTGGAATGTTCCTGATATGACAGAAAGAAAGACCACCCCTTCCGAACTTGCAGTGGCCTTCTCATTTTTGGATTCTTTTAGGCGATGTTCCCATTTTGCTAGGCTTTGACCTCCTGGCCCCTATTTGAACTTTCTAATCTTGCTGGTTTTGCCCTATCTCTATGGGCGCCCCACCATGACCCTCCCAAGATACCAGTGTTTTCTCCAGGCTAAGCTGCCTTAGCGTCTTCTTAAATGGACTCCATTCCTTGCATGTGGCAAATATCGCCAGCCGGTCTTCCTGATGGTGGTGAAAGGTGACGAACCTGGTCAGGACTGGGGGCCTTGGGAACTAGCTTGGAGCCAGCCTATGTGCTTGTTGACCTTGAGCTGGATTCCTCCGCCCTGGCAACTCCTGACATATGGTGCCTCTTGGGCAAAGGTAGGAGGATCTGTGGGTCATAGCTTGATCTTGTGTCGATATACTCCGAATACGTTGGTGGTCCGGAATGGCTCTCTTGGGCCTAACACTCTTGGCCAGCCTTGAGCTGTCCATGGAGCTTCTGAGCAGATTCTAGACTTCATGATAGACTGAGAAGTTGGTGGTGTGAGACTATAAACACAATAACTTCATTGTTTTCAAAAATCATTGGATGAGCACTCTTTCTGCCCACGGGTACCCTGATTCACATACGTAGCCATCAACTACCCATTAACATGGGGAGAGAATAGTTGCCCCATGCTTTAGGAAAATGTCCTAATTTAATCTTCATAAACATGTTGCGGGATAGATTTATTATCTTCATTTTACTGATGCAAAAAGTGAAGTTCAAAGAGATTATAGGACGTGTCCAGTGACGCTTACTGAGCAGGTTATAGAGTTGCTCACACCAGTTGGAAATCCTGCTGTTTTTCGACCACCCTCACTGTCTCTGCTTGCACACACCCTGCTGTCATTGGCCCTTATGATAGGGATGTCATGTTAGCACAAGGCTGGGAAGCGATACCTTTCCACAGGCTGCCCTTGTTCATCAGAAGCCAGTGTTATTTAATGCCCTGGATCTTAAAACATCAATGGGCTGTACTTTGAATTTTTTAAAAAAAAATTTTAGTGTTTATTTTTGAGAGAGACAGAGACAGAGACAGAGTGCGAGTAGGGGAGAGGCAGAGAGAGAGGGAGACACAGAATCTGAAGCAGGCTCCAGGCCCTGAGCTGTCAGCCCAGAGCCCGACACGGGGCTCGAACCCACGAGACGTGAGATCAAGTGTGAGCTGAGCTGAAGTTGGATGCGTAACCGACGGAGCCACCCAGGTGCCTGCGATTGGCTCTGCTTTGGGACTGAAATGAACCGGGACCGTAAAACAAAGTTGGGAAGCCTCTTACTGACATGTCATTAAACCTGGGGGCTTGCCATGGCGGCTTTTCACATCTTTCCTTCTCTCTTGGCTTAGAAGAATTCTCACCTGGGAGCAGCCCAGAGCACAGCATAATCACTACCTGCTCTCATTGGGGATTCTCAGCTTCCTCCACACCCACCCCCAAGCTTCCCAGGCCTCTGGCTCTGGGTGGGAGTGATGGTGGAGGCTTTTACAGTGCTCATCATTATCTTCATGCCCCAGGGACTAAGGGAAAAGCACAACAACAAATCCTTCTTGCTGGAGGATCTGAGCGGAGGAAAACGGGATGGAGAGGGCTAGAAGCTCTGTGACCACCCCCTCCCCGCCCCCCCATCTCCCAGCAAACTCAGCTGCCCCCAGTTTTGTTTCAGTAATATTCGTAGAGTTGCATTTAGCGTGTGTGAGCAGACATGGGTTCAGATGCTGGTACCTCGCCATGGGCTTCTCGGAGCCTGGAGCCTGTTTCATCATTCATGAAAAAGGGGCATAATGATACATATTCCTGTTTAATAGTGTGATTGTAAGGATTAAATGAGATAATGGATGTGCTTTGTTTTGTATGTTTCCGACGAACGCTCCAAGGCAGGGTTTGAAATAAACAAATTGCTTCGGCTGAAGGCAGATGTTCTGAATAGTCTGTTATCAATCCCACACTTCAAGATCCAGGATCAGGATGACTGTGACTCACGAGCAAATAAGGATAATAGCAACACCTGCTAGCTCTCGGACTGAGTGGCAGAACCCTGTAGAAAGGATTAGCCCCTGCAGCACACGGCAACTCTGGTCACAGTGACTTGAAATAGTGGTAATGTCCCAGCTCTTCAAATTGCCTATATCTACTCATATTGCCCCCCAAGATGTGTCAGCAACACAGGATGTTAGAATTGAAGTCTCCCCCTCCAGTTTCTGCCTCTCCCTTTATAAATGGGAAGGCTAAGGGTCCAAAGAAGGGACTGTACTGGGCTCCCAAGTGACACCTATCAGAAATGATTAAAATGAGATTCTAACCCCAATCTTTTATCTTATATGATGTCAGCGTTCTGATTTGACATGCTTATTAGATAAAATCTGAAAAATGTGGAAAATGATAAAGAAGAAAAAGCCACGTGTGATGCCACTCCACAGATAAGTCCACTATGATCATTTTGGCGTATTTTTCTTCCTTTCCGTCTTCTCTCAATGCATTTTCTTCCACCTGCTTGGAGACATATTAAAACCCAGGTCTCCCGACCTCACATGCTATGCTTTTCTCAACCATGTCAGGCTGCCTTTATTTGATCATTTTTTTTTCTTTTCTTTCTTTCTTTCTTTCTTTCTTTCTTTCTTTCTTTCTTTCTTTCTTTCTTTCTTTCTTTCTTTCTTTCTTTCTTTCTTTCTTCTCTCTTCTCTTTTCAAGTTAGCTAACATACAGTGTAGTCTTGGCTTTGGGAGTAGAACCCAGTGATTCATCTCTTACGTGTGGCATCCAGTGCTCATCCCAACAAGTGCCCTTCTTAATGCCTGTCGCCCATTTAGCCCATTCCCTCCCCCCACATCTCCTCCAGCAACCCTCAGTTTGTTTTTTAAAGTATGCTCTACAGGGGTGTCTGGGTGGCTGTTGGTAAGCGTCTGACTTAGGCTCAGGTCATGCTCTCACTGCTCACGGGTTCGAGCCCCGTGTCAGGCTCTGTGCTGACAGCCTGGAGCCTGCTGTCTCCCTCTCTCTCTGCCCCTCCCCTGTCAACACTCTGTCTGTCTCTCTCTCACTCTCTCTCTCTCTCTCTCAAAAATAAATAAACATTGAAAAAATTAAAGTAAGCTCTACACCCAATGTGGAGCTCAAACTCAAGACCCTGAGATCAAGAGTCCCATGCTCTACCCACTGAGCCAGCCAGCCACTGCTAGGCTGCTGCCTTTCTCATCACCATCCTTATTTGATACTTGATGAACAATAGTTAGGTTTTTAATTCTCAAAACCAAGTAAAGGTGCCAATGACCCTCCCAATACCTGCCCTCTCCACCGCCCCCCCCCCCGCCCCAGTATATGGCTCATTAAGAAAATAACTGTAATGATGAGATCAGGAACAAATTAGATCCCCAGAATGATCCCGAACAGAAAGCCAAGAAGGTGCTAGACTCTCAGGAGAATCCCAAAAAGCACCTACCAGCCGTGCCCTCTGGGAGCATGCTTGGGGTGGGGGGTGGCCTCTATCTGAAGCTGGGCCTCTTTAAGTCTGCCCTCCTCAGAGCTGGAAACCGAGCCCAAAATGAAAAGTCCACCTGGGATGCTTCCTATAGTTGTATTAATGTCGGGAATGTAATGCCTAGGCTGTAGGGCATTTTGACTCAGCCTCTGTTCTCTGTCCCAAGGTTGAGTTACTGGAACTGTAGCTGCAACTTGTGCACTTGAACTCCCGTCCTTTCCCAGCCCATAGTCTTGTTATCAATGTGTTAGGGAAGGTGGGGGGAGGGGGGAAGGTAGTGGACATGTGACCAAGAGGGACTGAGACACATCGGAACGTCCTTCCCGTTGATTCTAAATTAATGGAGGTGATGCTGTACCGCTCTGGGCACTAGGAGAGTGTAGTTCCTGCTCCGTTAGATAAGCTAAAGTAAGAAAGCGCCACCCCCCGCCCCGGCCCCTGGCAAGGCTTTTCCTAACAGGCATCCGTGCGTCTGTGCACCTCACTCTTTCATTGTGTGGCCACCATCCCTTGGGGAGGCAGGCGCCAAAGAGACTGCCCTCACCGACTTGAATAATTGGAAATAAATGTCATGAGAGCCATGCAGCCTCTTTGTTACGCAGCACCTCACTGACGCAGCCATCTATTTTTAGAAGAGGAAAGAAAAGGCAGAAGCTTACTCTTTAGGGATCGCCAGGTGGAACCACAATCTGCCAAACTTGAAAATTCATTTTATTCTTTTAAGCCGGGCTACAAATGAGACTTTTCTGCCGGCTGCGGTGCGATGCTGTCCGCATCATCACACATCCTTGGGCGACCAAAACGTGAATGCTGGGGAAAGGAGACACAGAGCACCAGGCTGAGGGAGCCTGTGCCACCAATTGCCTAAGCGATTAAATGGAGGGGGAAAAAATAGGTGACTTAGCCACTGGGAGGATGGAAACCTCAGGTCTCTGCTCGAACAGCACCCTCAGGGAGGTCTTCCCTGGCGCTGTGTTCGAAGTACCCCTAACCACTGACTGTGAATAAATGCTAGAGCAGGGGTTTGATCACCGGCCTGGGGACAATCATTCCCAACATACCAGACAGAGGGTTCACTTGATAATAGTTTGAATTGGATTCTTTGGACTTGCTTTCCATGATTCTTACCCAACTCTTTCAAGCTCTTTCACAAAAATGACCCCATGAGGTAGGTGAGTTTCCTCTGTATCTATTTGACCTGTGTGACACCTGTGAACTTGGCATCATGAATCCAGACTAGCAGAGCAGAATATGGCCACACTGCTGCGTTGGCGGAAAGAGCCACATTCTTTGGCCCAGTTGTGGCTCATTGATGGAGCCATACTACCAGATAGACAATGAGAGTTCCTTTGGGAATAAAGATTTGGGAAGGTTGAAGATTTGGGAATGAAGACTAACGACCATCGTGACCTGCTCTAATGTTGACTTTCTCCTACGGGAGATGTGGCCTAGACAACCCGATTTACTGACAAAGTATTTCACAAAGCCAGAGCACGTTAGGGCCCCTTTGTCAATTTCTTAGTCACTCTCTTCATGACAGTGCAGTGTGTATATACTCCCCCTCCCCAAACAAAATGTGACTAAAATGCATCAGACCAAAATACCATGTGAATAAAAGCAGGCCACTGAGCTCCCCAAGGGCAGTGTATATTTGTGTGTGCATTTGAAAGTCCCCAGGGCCCCTGCAGCCTGTGTTTATGAAAATTAAAGTCTCTAACATGTGTTTGTATTCTAATTAGCCAGGTAAAGAGTTCTATTATTCCTTTCAGAGGAGACTTACATATGAGGGAGAGAGAGACTCTGTTTCCATGGAAGGATCCGAGGGGTCACCGCCCTGTTACCAAGGCACAAGCTTCTGCACCGTCTGTTCTGTGGATCCTGTGCTCAGTCCGCTCCCTGGCCCAGGAATCCCAGAGTTTAGCGGGATTCTCTGCCACCCAACCCAGTCTGGATCTGGGCCCCTTCTCAGTGTTCAAACCACTAAGATTTCCTGAGCCATTCTTTCCTTCTGGTTGGGTTGTGTTTACATCTTTTATGAAGTCCCTGGGATTTCAGAGTACTCTTCTGTATTTCATATTGATTTGTAGATAATAAGTAAACCCCTAATAGAAGGAGCACAGACTCCTAACACTTGGATTCCTGTCACATTAGAGAAAAATGTATTTTTTTTTTTTTTTACCAAGTCTCACTTTTCAATATATTCTCTCAGCTCAAGTCCTAAATCGTCGAGGAAGAAAAGTAGCCCGTGTGGTTTGTTCTCTGGGGATGCACACGTCTCTTCCCCCAGCTCGCTTGGTAGTTCTCACCCTGGTATTAAAGTCGCTTGGGAGTGCTTCTAAACACGACCAAGTGGGCTGGCTCAACCATAGGTCACGTAAGCCAGAATGTCTGGGGGTAAGGCCAAGGGGATGTTAATGTGTATCTAAGATGAAGAACCCCTGAATTACAGAATTTTCAGTGCTCCCACCCGCAGTTTTATCGTGCAGCCAATGCCGTTGAGAACCACCGCTCTAGAATGGAGGTAGCTTCTGGGCAGGCCCTACATTTGAATGCCTCTGTTTCCCCAGTGCCTAGCAAAGAGCCTAGAGCCTGCCGGGTGCTCAGCACACATGTATGCAAAGGATCCTAGATGTTCTAGATGATTCAGTTTGCCCCAGTCACCTTGTGTCATTGTTAGAAATATTGGTGCTGTTCCGACCGCGTTTTCCTTTTGAACCCAACCACAGCCCCTCCACCCCCGCCCAGACACACTGATGCAATTACTAAACCGCTGTCTTCCTGGGAATTGCAAAGGGCTTCTTTGAAACTTCAGTTGCACTGCTTCTATGCCCCCATGCCTAAGGTATCCTGACACAAGTCGGTGTCCTTTTGATCTACTAGTTTGGGGTCTGGGGACTCCTTGTTTGGAGCGAGCAATAATCGTGACACAGCCTGCGATCCACTTGGACCACACCTTCCTGTCTTATTAAACGATGGTACAAACCATGCGAATATAGGTGCTTTAACTACTTGAGAAAAATTCTCAGCCTGGTCTGCAGTGTGGGTGAGCTAGGGATCCTCCAGGCGACTTCTCTAACACTCCAGGGTGCCGGCTTCTGCCTCGCTTAATGGCTGCAGACCTTGCTACACCAGGAGAAACGGCTCCCCTAGACTAGGTGATGGCTTTTCAGCTGATAGAGTATAGTTTTATTGGTCCCTACTCATGTTACCGTTTTAATTTTTTATAGACTTGTCAGTTTTCTTGTCGTCTGTTCCACAATAACATTTTCCAGCAGTATATCAACCTTAAAATTTAACTGTTGGCATATTCAGTCATGGGAATTTGGAGAGCCATTTTTTATTGATGTCCTAGAAGCTTGTACGCAAGGGACAATCATCAGTGCCTGGTAAACCGTTATTGGGTTTTTTTTTCCTGTTTTTAATTGTTAAGCTTCTTTTAAACTGGTAGAGATTGGAGACTGTTTCACTGGGAACCAGATCTTTTTGTTTCTCCTTTTTCTTTTTTTTTCAAAAATAATCTCAGCAAAACTTAAAGGCAACCAACAGAATGGGAGAAGATATTTGCAAACCACATATCACTCCTTTCATTTGGATTCAGTTGACTTCCTTCTGAACCACAGTACCTTCTTGTTGTGAAGTTCTCTAAGCAAACAACTACGTCTCCCTGTGTCTGATGATGTTGAAATGTTACTTCCACTCTTTGACCGATAGGTTAGCTGGGTAGAGATGTCTTAGCCCCCACTGCCAACCTCAGCACTTTGAAAACGCCATGCCTTCTGTTACTGTTGAGAAGTCAATCCGACTGTCTATCTTTTGTAGGCACTGTTACTGTTTTTCTTCATCTTGAAATAGTTTCTGTTTTTCTTCAAGGTCCTATAATTTCACGACAGTATAGAGATTTCACGACAAAGGTACACATTTGGTTTTGTGTATGCTTCCTGGAACTTTGTAGGTTTTTTAAGTCTGAGGATTCATGTCTTTTTCCTCAGTGCTTGGAAACTGTTGTCATTATATCTTAAAATGTTTGCTCTCCTCCGTTCTCTCTGTTACCTCCTTCTGAAAATCCTGTTGAACTTCAGTTGGCATTCCTCACTTTGCCCTACATGTCTATTGACCTTGTCTTCAAAATTTCCATCGGTTCCTCTCTCTCTCTGCACCACAGTCTGGGTTTCTTTTCTCAGAAAGCTTCTGGTTTACTGATTCTTCAGATCTGCCTGGATTCAAAATGGCAAGAGATTCATTATTCAATTTTCATGATTTCATGATTTCCCATTAAACTAACTGGAAATTCAACTAGAGTCACTATCAGTAACTGTGGCATGCGTCATGGTGGAAAGAGCACTGGTCTCGGATCTTTTCCTGATTAGTAAGTGCTCAAGAAATGTCTCATGAGTGATTGAATTGATGAATGAATCAACGACCCCGTTGTGCTGTGTAAATGCAGAAACCCAGTCCCTGACCTCACGGAGCTTACACTTTAGAAGGGAAGTCACTGTATGATACGTGGTGGGAACCAGAGGAAGGAATGCAGAGTAGGGGAAATATTTGCAGATGCGGCGGTGTTTATACTGGAATTGGAAGGTTCTGTAGGAGTTTGGATGGAAGAGAGAAAGGGAGCCCCACGTGTCCAAAGCTCAGAGATTCACAAGAGTCCGGGATTCCTGGAGGTGGGCATATTGATGGCTCCTGACAAGGGGACCGCTATGGACATAAAGGGAACATGGAAGAGGTACAAAAAAAGAGGGGGGGGGCATGTAACCTTCTGCCGTGGCCCCTGCCACAGGCAGATGTGCCTCCAGCATGCTAAGCTCCCCACTGTCCTGTGCAGGTGTCCTGGTGACGTATGACACAGAGTCGCGCACGGTGGCCACGGGGCTTAGAGCCTGTGGCAGAACGGCCAGGCCTGGGTAAGAGTCCAGCACGCAGCCCCACCCTCCGTGTCATAACGTAATCGACTACGTCAGTCCAGATGCTGAAGACTGAAACTGGGGAGGAGAGAGGAATTACCGACTTCAAAAATAGATTCGAAGCAGATCTAGGAGGCCTATCAGCAAATACTGATTATGTGCCAGATGATCTGCTAGGGATACAGCGGTACAAGAGACAGACCACATCCCTCGGGATCGAGATAATATCATCATGTCATAAATGCTCTGAAGAAAATACAGCGGGGGGGGAGCGATGGGAGGAGGGTCATTGGGGGGAAGTCTTTTCAGCGAGGCAGGTCTGAGGCGGTAGGAAGTTCTTTCTTCTCAGTGAAGAAAGACCGGTCCAGGCAGAGAGGGCAGAGGAAGTGCCAAACGCCTCTAAGGCAGGAACAAGTGGCTTAGGTCCGAAGGACAGACAAGAGCTGCGACCCCCGGGGAGAGTCAGAGGAGATGAAGCCAGGAAGGCGGGCGGGGCCCGTGCCGTCTAAGGCCTTGTAGGCGACGCTGAGGAGTTTGGATTTCCTTCGAAGCCACATGAGATGCCGTCAGATGGTTTTGAGAGGCCACACGATGAGATTTTTTTGGGTTTGAAAGGGTCGCTCTGGGCATCGTGTGAATCATTAAGTGGAAGAGAGCAAAGCTGCAAGTGGAGATTAATTAGGAAGCCGGTGGAGGAGTCCAGCAGAGCGCTGGTGGGGTGAGGACAGTGAGCGTGATCGCGTTCGGGACCCGCCTTTGAGGTAGCAGCTGTTCGTGGCATCCAGGGCGTGGCAAAGAGAAACCCAGGTTCTGGACCGAGGTGCCAGACGGTGTGGATGTGGCAGGAGGAAGAGAGGTGAGGGGATGAGAATCAAGAGGTCCAGCGTCCGCACGCCAGGGGATAGCGGACGACGGTGGTGATTCTGCCTGTCAGCATGCTCCGGGGGAGGCAGGACAGGGTTCCGTGTGGCACCCCGGGTTAGCGGAGGTGTGCACACCGCGGAGTCACACAGTCAGCTTAGGGAACTGGGAACGCAGCCGGGCCTCCAGTGGGAGCCCTGACGTGGTAGCAGACGCATCGCAAAATTGGCTTCGATTCATCTGAACAAAAAGAACGTTTCTGACTTCTGAGGCCTGGTAGGATCTGTGGTCACGTACAACTGGAGCCCTTCTTTTGCTCCTCTCCCATGTTCTCTTGGTCAAACTTCTCTCCTTCGGTGTTAATAAACCCAGGGCACAGACACATGTTGGCATCACACGCGTGAGAACACAGGTGCATCCGCACACACGCGTAGTTGTGTCATTTCCGATTTTCCAGCTGAGAGTGAGTGACCTCACTTAGGGAGCTGGCCTAGCTCCCCCGCTTCATGCCTCGAATCGCAGGCCGTCTCCTGGGAATGGGAGTTAGTTGTCTCGTTTATTACTAACCTTGGGAAAGGCTACAAACAGGCGTTGGGGGGTATCAATACACCGCGTGGAAGTTTCTTCTTGGGAGAAATCGAAGGTGAAGGATAGCCAAGTCTTTCTTGCCACGGCCTGCCACGCATACGGTGAATTATGCTGCTTTCTCGTGAGACGTACGGAACGCTTCTCCGGGCCTATGTCATTTGGGCCAGGAACATTGGTTTCTCATGAAACATCACCACACTCGCCTAGAATGGCGGCGCCAGTGTTCCAGAAATGGAGAGAATAAAGCCAATGGGAGTGGACTTTTGCCCTCAGGAACAGGCTGAAAAGATGGGAGGACAGTGCACAGCCCGGGCAGCGTGCTCTGGTTCACGTGGCGGGAGAATTGTAACCGGCTTGACAAACGCTTCCCTGCGTTTTCTCCTACTCACACATGTCAACGTCAACCCACGGCTGGCACAGCTTCAGTTTCTTCACGTTCCGATCAGCCCCCACCTCTCCAAACACACACACACACACAAACACACACACACACACACACACACACACACACACACACACACACGGTTTTTCTTTTTCTGCATCTAAGCCCTTCCAATATGTAAGCCACAGCACAGCAACAACTGCCTTAGCCCGGAATAAAGAAGTAAATAAAGGCCAGAGGATCTGAGAGAAAACAAGGGAGGGCACTGAACGTGGCTTCTGACTTGGTGGACCTGACTGAATTGTGAAGGAGTGCAGAGGGGAGGCTGAACCCACTGGTGTGAAGGCAAGTGCCAGAAAGATCTTTCCTCGCTGAGAGGAAATGTTCCTACAATTTCACTCGGACAGTCTCCTCCTGAGCCCCTGGCTATCGGCATAAGAGAGACAATAGGACTGAAGAGAGGGTGACAACAATAAATCACCAAATAGCTTCACTCCATCATTTCTCTCTCCGGCTGCCAGTTGAACACGGAGGGCAGGTGACGCAGATTCTCTCCTTCCTATCTATAAAATCATGTTTTATGAAGATGTTAAAAGAAATGACTCTCCTTTCGATTGGCTCTCTCATGAATCTCCCCTCCCCAGCGAACTTGGGGCATTTCATCATCTCTCAGTTAAAGGTTCTCAGGAGGTTCTCAGAAGCTGCTCAGGAACCTTCTGTTAAAAAAAAAAAAAAGTATGGATGGGGGTGCCTGAGTGGTTCAGTCGGTTAAGCGTCCAACTTCAGCTCAGGTTATTATTTCACGATTTGTGAGTTTGAGCCCCATGTCAGGCTGTGGGCTGACAATTCAGAGCCTGGAGCCTGCTTCAGATTCTGCATCTCCCTCTCTCTTTGCCCCTCTCCCACTTGCGCTCGCTCTCTCTCTCTCTCTCTCTCTCTCTCAAAAATAAATAAACATTAAAAAAAGTTTTTTTTAAAAGGGTATGGGTGCTTTCAAATAATAAGGAGGCGCAGAGGAAAAGGGGAGTCTTGACATGTTGATCAAAGGTGAAACAGTCCCCGTGTCTCCGCCTCAGAAAACTGAGGCATGAAGTGGGTGTGGGGCCCTCCGGGGTCTGCCTCAGTGACAGCATAGAAGAAGCATGACAGTCGTCAATTCAGTCCACTACATATGTACCAAGCAACTACTTAGCGCCTAGTAAAGTGCCTGGCCTGGCCCCGAGTCGATGTTCGAAAACTATCTATGGACCACCTGCTTTTAGCTTTGACCCTGTACTACTCACCGATGACACAGGTAGTACTTGCCCTGAGACAACGTACAGATTTTAGGTAGCTAAAAGGTATGCCGAGGAATAAAGGAGGGCTCTTCTTCCCTCCCTTTTGCCTTGTTTCCAGCGCCATTAGGAAATTTTAATTTGGATTGTGATTGTTAATGGCAGAGGAGGCATTGTTTAAACAAGAGAGCGAATGTGCCTCTTGTAGCTAGAGAAAGATCCCATGGCATGTATGTAGGCAAGAGGGATTTAAATTCAGAAGCCGCCGATACTACGGCCAAGCTTTGTAAACGTGGAACAATTTGTCAGCAGTGTGCCCTCAAGCCTGAGAGGTGGTTCCCTGCTCCAGCAGGTGTTTGAGACAGTCCTGCGAATGTTTGGCCTCATCAAGAAGAACAGAAGCGTGGGCTTTTAGGTTCCGTGATCACAGAGGGAATAATCCTGGTTCAGATTCGAATCTGGACCGCTGCCCTGGCCCATGCATTCACTTGCAAACCATTAGAGCTGATCCTGTGGGCCCTAGATGTGCGGTGAATACAGAGACCCATCAGCCCCACAGAAGTTTGGTGAGGTGTGCTCTTTCGGCATGTGTCCAGGTTAATCAGCAAGTGTGCCCAGACTCAGGTGGCCTCTTAAAAACTTTCTTGAACCAGCGCAGTGGAAATAGTGTTCAGAGTAGTTAGCGATCAGCGGAGCGTGAACCATTCCAAGCCTGGGATCCCTGTTTGCTTAGCCAAGCAAGGCAGGATTGAGCACCCTCCCTCCCCTGAACTTTTCACTGGATCAGGGATTTAGACCCTGACCGGCGTCTACCATCAGCTACGTTATCTCTTTATTCTTCTATGTGATCTGCCATTCCTACTGAGGCACCGGTTGAAGGATACGTGGGAGCCATTCAGACAGAGACGGCAAAGGAAGGGTTGGGGAAGGCATTCCAGGCCAGGGAGAACCATGGAAAAGTCCCAGATGCAGAAGAGCGATTGTTTCCTCATTTGACAAGGAAGGTCAGTGAGGCTTGGAGGAGCTGAAGTGTCCATATCTCGCGAGTAGCAGAGCCCAGACTCAAATCCATATATCTAACCCCAAAGCCAGTGTGTTTGGGCATATGGTACCTCACGAAGGCCAGGCTGGGGAGTTTGGCCATATCTCGTAAGAAGTGGGGAGCTGTTGAAAGGTTAGGGAAGGGATTTATGTGAAGAAAGCAATGTTTTAGGAAAATGAATTTGGTGGCCACGTGCAGGCTGGATTAGCAAAGCAAGGGGCTGGTCATAAATGATTTGCAACTCATTGCTGTGGGGCTGAACTATTGATACAGACTTCCCCCATCATAATATTGATCAGAGTTGTATTTTTTGAAGCAGATCTTTGCCCACTAGTCTGTAAGCTTGATGAGGACACAGACCGTGTCTCTCTTATTCACTGCTTTGGCCTTGGTGCCCACACACTTCCAGGCGCCGTAGCAAATGCACAATAGATACATGTTGGTTGGGGAAATTAATGCAAATGAAAGACACTGAAGGAAGATTTGAATGGTTTGGCTAAGGTCAAGTAGATACACATTTAAAACATTAGAGTCAGGGTGACAATGGCTACCATTTCATGAGTACCTGTTTTGAGCTAAGCACGTGCTGTAATTACATTTTCTCAATTCATCTTCATAGCCACCGTGGAAAGGAAGTAGGTTCTGTTATCATCCCTAATTGAACGCTAAGGAAATTCCCCTTCAGAAAGAGTAGAATGGAGCACGGTACCTATAGTTAGTAATACTGTATTGTATACTTGAAAACTGCTAGCAGAGTAGATCTCAAATGTTGTCACCACCTATGCAAAAAAAAGGTAACTATGTGAGATAACGGAAGTGTTAACTAACCTTATTGTGGTAATCATTTCACCCTGTGTACAGCGTCAAATCATCATGTGCCTCCTAAATTTACACAACGTTATTTGTCAGCTGTATCTCAATAACGTTGGAAAAAGAGAAAGGGTAGAATGTTTGACCGCAATGCCGAGAAAAAGCTGAGCCAGCATTTGAATCCACGTCTGATTGACTCCAAAGCCTGTAATTATAAGCATTCTGTTTGAGGGTCTGGGGGGAACTTGGGGCTGAAGGCTGAAGCTGGGAAGTAAGAAAAGAGAATATATCTCGGAGGTCCCTTTGGGCTTATTGATCTGTGAATTTGAAGATTTGGGTTTAATTGTGGTAGCAGACCAGCCGAGTACAGATGAGATGCCCAGCTGATGATACGGAAATGGGGCTTAGTTGAGAAGTCCAGCTACGGGTAGAAATTTAGCCGCCATCAGCATGCGGGCAACCATTGACACCCAAAGAATGTAGTGTGAAGACCATGGGCCCAAAGCCTCCATCTGGCTGATATTTGTACTCAGCAGACTGAAGGAGGAAGAGGAGCTGTCAAAGGGTTTGTCTTACACGAGGCCAGGCACCTAGAGTAGTGTAGACAGAGAACTCAAAGCATAAGCAGGAGAACCTGGAAAATGGACACTCATTCCTTCCTCTGGTTGGACATCTGGATAGGGCGAAGGCCCAACTGGTGGACTGTCTGGGCTGAAGCAGGGACCTCAGGTTCTTCCTAAATCATTCTGGGCAGTAATATGAATACCAAAGGTTTGTTCTGGAGGAAATTGCCGTGATAGAACACTAACACACCTCCAAAATAGGTGGCCAAGTAAGGAGGCCCAAGAGAAGTATCGAGCACACATACAGAGCCAAGTGGGGGTATTCTTTATTCGCAGTCTGAATGCGGAAGTGTGGACATATTGGGGCCCTTTAAGGGCAAGACAAAGCTCAGATGTGGGAGCTGAGAGAGGAGGAGTTGGAAGAGGGAACAATGATTATTAGCGTTTTATGCTGACAAGAGGTCAAATGGCCAGTAAATGTACTGGGAAAAGCCCTGGAGAGAGAGAGTCTCTTTAATTGTCCTTGCTACCAGTAGGCATGTATGGCAACCTGATGATATTACTGTCCAGAGAATCACCGAGTTACTACTTCTCTGGGGTCTTGTCTTTGCAGCTCTTAGAAATGGTCTTGCAATTATTTCTTGGATACTGTGGTTGCTGAAGCAGTAAGGGCAGCACTGATACCCACTTCCTCCCAATATGGCCCTGTGTGTTCGCTCTTGGCTCTTGCAAGTTTTTGGCTCTATGTTTTGAGTAGTTCCTGGGCTTGGATTCTCATAATATTATTAAACTAAAAGGTATCTCTAGAAGGATCACTTCTTCAGCCTGTCTCCTTCAACCCACTTAGGACAAAAAAATGTATCAAAGAAGCAGACAGTCATGCTAGCTGGACCATTCCATTCCATAGACTGAGATAGAAATAAATTCTTCCAACATTCTAACCGCTTACCAACTACGAACACAGCTGTTTTCATGGTGAGCCCTCCTTAACTGCAGCTGCCAGGAAGGAAGAGAAAAAAGGCCCAGGGGTCATGGAAACTTACAGTGTCCAAAATATTAGCATACTTCCACACAAATTGCCCTCTGCCTGCCAAGAACTGCCCAGTGTGTACCCACTGTCCCACTCTTCCCATTTCTGCTCTTGTGTGGTGGGCATCCCAAGGGAACGTACTCCACATACACCTTAGCCTCCAATGTTGGCCTAAAATTGGCCAACATCCTGGACATAGAATCATCCTGGACATAGGATGACAGCTTTGGCAAAGAGTTTGGCAAGACCTTTATTATCTGAGAGGCACGTGAGCAGTCACTGTTTAATGTAAGTCAGTGTTTATCTTCCCAACTCCTTGTTGTTTTTCCATTGTGCGTAGAAAGGATACTGATACGTAGGTTCCCAAAGAGAGGCAGTCGTACCATCTTGTATGTGTGTAAAGGGTCATCGTCTTCTCTGAGGGATAACGATAATAAGTAGATCTAAGGCTGTTAAAAAGAAACATATGATATTGGACTAAACACACACACACACACACACACACACACACACACACACACACACACACGCATCTCAGGAATCTCAGCAGTGGTTAGGCAAAGGGACTATGGCAGTGTTTCACACCCAGGGGCAGAATGGCTCTCTTCTATACAGGGCATCTGTCAAAGTGGTGGGGAGTGTTTCTGGGTTGTGACACTCACTGAAGGAACTATTGGCACAGGAAAGCACTGAAGAGGAGCCTGATGAGGAGGACACGGGAGAGTTCCTATGGGATTTCTGGGTTAGCCAAGATCTACGACAAGTGGTTAAAGTGGTGCTTCTCAAAGTGTGGTCTCTAGATCATCTTTATCAAAATTGCTTGGAGTGCTTGTTAAAATTTACTTTCTGGATCCTAATCAAGATATGCTTCATCAGAATCTCTAGGAGACAGACCAAGGAATCTGCATTTTAGCCAGCACTTGAGTGATTTTTATGTACAGTAAAGTGTGGGAACCATTGGACCAGAAGATCTTAATTTTAAAGAAAAGGAAGCTGAAAGTTAAATTAATTGATCTGTATATATATAAAGTCATAGCGAAAGCTGGCTATCCCCACTGAGGAAAGTTGGAAGTAGGCTTGGACAAGTGGTATTTAGGATAAACTTAGGGAGATAGAAGGAATCCTTATTTCTTCTTCTTTGAAAATATTTAGAATCTTATTGATTTAAACATGGCCCCAGTCTCAAAAGGCTTAAAAGAGTCAATTTACAACATACAAGCTACAAAGAGTCAATAAACCTATGAGAAAATGTGTAACTTCCTTTTCTAGTAATCAAGGAAATTAAAATTAATAAATCATCTATTTCTTAGATAAATATATTTAAAATAAATAAATATTTATAATATTGGCAGAAGGTGATTTCGTTTGTTTGTAATTTACTGACAGTGCTCACTGTTGAAGAGCATTAAGTTAAGGCTGGTATTCAAATATACTGCAGTTGGAAAGGCACATTCAGTCTTTCTGGAGATCGCATTGACCGGATGTATCTAAAGCCTTAAAATACATATATCCTTTGACCTTGTAATTCTACATCTAGAACAAAAACTAAAAAATTTCACTGTCATTTGCCTGCAGATCAGACGTAGATGTTCATTGCTGCCTTATTTATTCTAACAACAATGGGAACAACCTAAATATTCAACATTAGGGGATTATTTGGTAGCATATTATGTGGCCATTTAAAATGTAAGTGTATGATAAATGTAAGTGTATGATAAAATGTAAGTGCATGATTTTAATAACATGGACAATGCTATTATGTTGCGTTATGTGAAAAGATTGAGATATACAAGTAAGAGAGAAAAATTAACAATACGTGGAGAAAACTGGAAGAAAAAAATAAGCGAAGATACCGACGGAAGATTATCTCTAGTTGGTGGGCTTATGTGTAGCTATTAGCTTCTTTCTGCTTTTCCTAATTTCCAAATTTTCCACAGCAGGCATGTGCAACTTTAATTAGCAGAAGTAAGTTAGTTTAAATATATCTGTGGCACAGACTAGAAGCATAGAAAGATGCAAAGTTCTTTAATCACATTTCAGTAATTTGAGGTGGGATGGGGATCCTAGATTTCATTTAACATAATACAATCAGTTATGTGCCCACTAGCTTATATCAATATAGCATTACCTAAAAGGGAAATTTGTGAATGCTTGCATTGCCCTTTCGGGTACATTCTATTACTGGTCTCATGTTGATTTAACACATGCCATTCCCAACGGAAAGGTGGTTGGAATGGAGTAACCGCTTGGGTGGTAGTGGAAAGTTGGGCTTTATTTATTTTAATTTACATGTCATGAATATCAAATAAATTAGATTGACCAGTACGTTTCAGTAAGGCATCAGGAATTTTTGCAAATGAATGTCACCTTTTGTTTATTTTTTTCTGAATATGCTATTTGCATCCTATTCCCTTGAGCTATTTATTGTTTGTAGCTCTCATAGAGTTGCTGGATTAAATCTCTCTAGTGCTATTTATGAATACAGTACAGATGCAATGATGTACTTACTGGGTCATTTTGGCAGAAGAACTTGACTTTTCGATAAATAAAATACAACTAAAAGTATTCATTAAATTCAAAACCGCCAAGACCATATCGATTCCATCTGAGGATTAAGCCTGAAGACGTGAGTCATTATCACAGATTACATTTAAAAGACATTGATTGTGCATGTATGCAGTATGACTTTACAGACTCCCGGGAAAATTAGAATGAGTTGCTGCAAATAACAAGAATTGACACACTAGAGACCTAGCAAACCAAACGGTCTGTAGATGCTATGTCACAACATGTAGTTTGTTTACTTCTTTTGATAAAGGGAGTTAGGTTCCAATTATTTGTAGAATTCTCACTGCATTCTTAGCAATAATAACATGGTCTTCATAATCAGATACCTCTTTGACTCTATCCTGTGAACATGGGGCTGGTAAGTAGGGTGTAGTAGCTCAGATGCTTCCTTCCTTCCTTCCTTCCTTCCTTCCTTCCTTCCTTCCTTCCTTCCTTCCTTTTTCTTTCTTTCTTTCTTTCTTTCTTTCTTTCTTTCTTTCTTTCTTTCTTTCTTCCTTTTTTCTTTCTCTTTTCTTTTCTTTTCAATGAAACGTTGAGTCTAGGGACTAGTCAGAAATACCTGGAAGAAGATACTTCTAAATCAAATATGTGAAACTACTAAGATGCTTCTGTGCCACAGGAGATAGAATTTAGAGGCTAAGGAGACCACAAGGGAGCCAACTTCAGATACACCTCTGTCTCCTGATGCTGGTGGAGATGATACATACAATGGCCACTGGAGCCCTTGCATGGGGAAGTAAAATACACGGTTCAGGCTAAACGTGACTGAATCTTTGTCACAGAGTCAGTAGCTTGCCAACCCTCCCGGTGGATTGAACTGATAGTCTTTCATTTTGCAATAATGTGACAGTCATTGCCACCACAGATTGTTGCTGTTATAATACAAGCTCAGCCATGCCTGCAATTGTTAACCATATGATAATCATTTTGATTTTCACAGAGCCCCTTTTCTCATGAACTCCTGGAATATTTACACCAACTTACGTTACGTCCTTAGAAAAATTGTATACGATGAGCAGGGAAGGTAACACGAGTCCCACATCTATCCAAACCCATTGGGAACCAGTGCATTTTGGGATACAGAACTATCTTGGAATGAGAATGGTAAGAAATATTATGAAACAGAAACTGTTCCTGGCACCCTGACTCCCCTGGACACGTCTTGTGAGCTTCTGCTCACTCCTACACCTAGGCCCCTATATTAGCTCAGGTTGTTCCCTGGTCTGAAATGGCTTCCTCCTTCTTTTTCGCTTATTCTTATTTATTTATTTATTTATTTATTTATTTATTTATTTATTTATTTATTTTGAGAGAGAGAGAGAGAGAGAGAGAGAGAGAGAATCATTGGGGTAGGGGGAGAGGGAGAGGGAGAGAGAATTCCAAGCAGGCTCTGTGATGTCAGCCCAGAGCTCAATGCGGGGCTCGAATTCACAAAATATGAGATCATGACCTGAGCTGAAAGCAAGGGTCGGACGCTTAACTGACTCAGCAACCTAAGTACCCCTTCCTTGCTTATTCTTAATCATCCTCCAGTGCTAACTCCTCCCTTAAGCCTTCTCTTACACCTGCTTTTTGTACTGATCCTCACTATGAGACCTCCTGCAACACTTGTCTTCAGTACCACGGATTCCCTACTTAATTATTCTCTGCTTTATGTGATGTGCATATATGTTTCATTAGTATGCATTGTTTGCTTTTGGCCAGACACTGTATTTATTATTTTATATTGATCACATCATTTAATCCCTACTGCTCAGAATTGTCATTTTGACCATTTTAGAAGGTTCAGAGAGGTCAGGTAGCTTGCCCATGGCTACCTAGTTCAGTTAGTGATGAAACTGGGATTTGAACTCAGTTCTCATGAATTCAGAACCTATACCCTTAACCACTACATTATTGGGTATTAATTTATGCCATAAAAGAGCTCACACTATAACTGAGAAAATAAGAGTTTGACATCATGTATCTCATTGTTAAAGATGGGATATTTCCATTCCCCCCAAATTTATATGTTGAAGCCCTAAGTCCCAATGTGATGATATTAGAAAGTGAGGCCTTGGGGCGCTTGGGTGGGTGGCTCAGTTGGGTGAGCATTCGACTCTTGATTTCACCTCCGGTCACGATCTCACGGTTCATGGGTTCGAGCCCTGTATCGGGCTCTGCACTGACAACACAGAGCCTGCTTGGTGTTTGTTTGAGACAAACAAAAATGGAAACACAACTTACCAAAACTTACTGTATGCAGCAAAAGCAGTTATAAGAGGAAAGTTTATAGCAATAGATGTCTACATTAAGAAAATAGGAAGATTTGGGGACATCTGGGTGGCTCGGTCAGTTAAGTGTCCAACTCTTGGTTTCAACTCAGGTCATGATCTCATGTGTTTGTGAGTATGAGCCCTGTGTCAGGCTCTGCACTGACAATACGGAGCCTGCTTGGGATTCTCTCCCTCTCCCTGCCCTTCTCTCATTCCCTCTCTCAAAATAAATAAACATTAAAAAAAGAAAATAGAAAGATTTCAAATGAACAGCCTAATTTCATACCTTACAGAACTAGAAAAAGAACACACTAAGCCCAAAGCTGGTAGGAGGAAGGAGATCACAGAGATAAGGGCAGAAATAAATTAACTCGAGACCAGAAGGGCAATAGAAAAGATTAACGAAACTAAGAATTGGTTTTTTGGAAAGTTAAACAAAATTGACAAACCTTTAGCTGGACTAATTAAGAAAAAAAGAAGACTCAAATAAATAAAATCAGAAGTGAAAGAGGAGACCTAACTGATGCCACAGAAATACAAAAAAAGATCTTAAGAGATGACTATGAACAATTATATGCCAACAAATTGGATAACCCAGAAGAAATGGATAAATTCCAAGAAACGTACAACCTAAGACTGAATCATGAATAAATAGAAAATCTGACCAGATCAATCATGAATAAGGAGATTAAATCTGTAATTAAAAATCTCCCAAGAAAGAGAATCCCAGGACCAGATGGATTCACTGGTGAATGTAACAAAGATTTGAAGAAGAATTAATACTGATCCTTCTCAAACTCTTCCAAAAAACTGAATTGTAAGGAACACTTCCAACCTCATTTGGTGGCCCACATTACCTGAATACTAAAGCTGGGCAAAGCACTATGAGAAAAGAAAACTAGAAGCCAATATTTTGATGAACATAATTCTCAACATAATTCTTAACAAAATACTAGCAAAACAAATTTAATCCCAAGTGGGAGTTATCCCTGGGATGCAAGGATGCTTTCATGTATGCAAGTCAATTAATGTGACATGCCACATTAACAAAATGGGAGATAAAGTCACGTGATTATCTCAATAGATGCAAAAAAAAAAGCATTTGACAAAATTCAAATCCTTTCATGATAAAAAACTGTCAACAATTTAGGTACAGAAGGAATGTACCTCAGAATACTAAAGGCCATATATGATAGCCTCACAGCTGACATCATACTCAGTGGTGAAAAGCTGAAAGCTTTTCCTCAAAGACCAAGAACAGGACAAGGATACCCAGCTTTACCACTTCTATTCTAGTAGTGAAGGTCCTAGCCAGAACAATTAGGCAAGAAAAAGAAATAAAAGGCAAAAGCATTCAAATCATAAAGAAGTAAAAATGTCTTTGCTTGAAGATGACATGATCTTTTATAGAGAAAATCATAAAGACTCCACAAAAAAACAGTTCAAACTAATAAATTCAGTAAATTTTCAGGATGCAAAATCAATATACAAACACCAGTTGCTTTTCTATACACTAACAACAAACTATCCAAAAAAGAAATTAAAAACAACCCTATCTACAATAGTATAAAAAATAATAAAATATTTAGGAATAAATATAACCGAGGAGGTGAAAGATCAGTATACCAAAAACATTAATAAGAAATTGAAGAAGACACAAATAAATGGAAAGATATCCCACGTTCATGGATTGGAAGAATTAGTACTGTTAAAATGTCCACACTACCCAAAGCAATCCCCAGATTCAGTACAATCACTATGAAAAATCCAGTGGCATTTTTCACAGAAGTAGGAAAAACAATCCTAAAATTCATATGGAACTACAAAAGATGCCTAGTAGCTAAAGTTATCTTGAGCAAGAAGTGCAAAGCTGGAGGCATCACCCTTCCTGATTTCAGACTGTATATTACAAAGCTACAATGATCCAAACAGTATGGTATTGGCATTCAAAATAGGCACATAAACCAATGGAACCGAATAGTAGTTCAGAAATAAACCCACGCATATATGGTCAGCTAATTTTTGACAAAGGGTGGTCAAGAATACATAATGGGGAAAGGATAACCTCTTGGTAAATGGTTCTGGTAAAACTGGATATCCACTTGAAAAAGAATGAAATTGGGCCTTTACCTTATACCATACTCAAAAATCAATTCAAAATAGATTAAAGACATAAATATAAGACCTGAAACTGTAAAACTCCTAGAAGAAAACGTAGGGGAAAAGCTGCTTGACAATGATCTTGGCAATGATTTTTGGATCTGACACCCAAAGCACAGGCAAAAGTAAACAGGTGGACTACATCAAACCAAATAGTTTCTGCACAGCAAAGGGTTCAATAAAATGAAAAGACAATAGGGGGTTAATATACAATGTAAATAATGCTTACAGTTCAATTGAAAAAACAAATACAAAAAAAAAAATAAACCCACTGACGCGTAGCCCCATTGCAAATGAATGAAGGACCTCAACAGACATTTTTCCAAAGAGAGCATACAGACAGCCAACAGGTAATGAAAAGATGCTTAACATCACTAATAAGGGAAATGAAAATCAAAATCACGATGAGATATTACGTCACCCCTGTGAGAACAGCTATTTTCAAAAAGTCAGAAGATTACAAGTATTGGCAAAGATGTGGAGAAAAGGAAACCCTTAGGATGGGAATGTAAATTGGTACAGCCATTGTGGAGAACAGTATGGAGTTCCTTCAAAAATTACCCTTATCTCAGACTTCCAGCTTTCAGAACTTTGAAAAATACATTTCTGTTTCTTAAGCTGTCCACTCTGTGGTATCTTGTTATGGCAACCTGAGAAGGCTGAGTCACTTCCCATAGCGTGTTGAAACAGAGCCAAGAACCTCTTGGGTGGTCAATATTTGTATGTTGCTTGATTGCTTACTGTACCTCATTAGGGGCCAGCATGGCATATCTTAGTTTGGAACATGGAAAGCGTACTGGAAACATTTCTGGGATGATGTATTTCAATACCAGATTGTGTAATTATGCAAAAAAAAAAAAAGACTACAACTTGGTCAAGTTACTTGACCTCTGTGTGCCTTAATTTACTCATCTGTAAGATGGGAATAATCAAAGTACCTCCCTCAAGGGGTTATTGTGAGTCATGAACGAATTAACATGTGCACAGTACTGAGAACAGTACCTGGCAAAGAGCCAGGCATGATATACAATTATAAAAGCAAGGATGCCACAGTAATAACTCTGTTCTCTGGCATATGAATGGGGAGGAGTTTTCTTGGAGCTCTCCATGCCTGCTGCTTTGAGTTATTTGTCGTTTCCTTTATGGGCCTGTTGAAGAGAGCTGGGCTATGGGATGTGTCATGAAAGCCACAGGCATTGTCTTCTCTTAGACACCGGGGAGATTTGATGGGTTTTCTTTTTGTAGGATTCTAAGGAGATGCCCTCCTGATCTTGGAAAGACTGCCTGTTGTTACCCTTGAGGTTTGGCGTGGTGGCATTAAATCAAAAGACTTGTGTTCTGTTGGGAGGGAAAACCATCGAATATGCTTGTTTGGAGGCACCTTTGAGGCCATCTGGTTGAAATACCCATCTAAGGTATCTGTTGATTAAATGAATATTTTGCAAGCTGAGGCCTGGAAATACTTTATATTGGCCTACTTGGACTTGGCCATTCTCATCTGTACTGTAGCAAACAAAGCCTTTTCTGTCCACCTGCACCCTCAGTCTATATTAACCAGGTCTCTTCTGTACCGCCCCCCCCCCCCCCACATCCTTAATTTCCTCTGTTACAGCACTTGCTGTACAGTGATGTCTGTCTCTCTGTCCCCATTCTAATCCCTACAGTTCTGTGTCTGTCTTGTCCCCTGCTGTATTCCCAGTGCTGAGCCAGTGGTTGGTGCTGAAAAAAATATTAGTTGGAGGAATGATTTTAATGCCTGGGGTTTACAGCAAAAACAATGACAATGCCACACATCATATTTATGTCACACAAAGGGCTTCTTGTGGACAAAGATAGCAGAAGAATGGTGGCATTCATGGGACAGCTACTAGGGGAATGATTGGTCACTGAGTTTCTTCATTTGTAACATAGGAACAAAAAAGGTTGTAGAGATTCAGTGGGAAGATTCTCTAAAGGGAGCGAGGTCATGACTTTTGTAATAGCAGGTAGAAGTTTGCTTTGCCCCTCACCTTCAGTTCTATGAGCAGGCAGACGGATTTGGAAGAAGCAAAAGGCAGTGCCTTGGGAAGTCAGCAAAGATGACCCCTCCTTCCTCTCCCTACCTCTTTCCCCTCCCCATCATCCTTGCTAAGCCAAAAGGAGTGGTAAATGCCAGCCATCAACCTTGGGGAGTCTGGGAAGCACCACCCCAGAGGTGGACCTGCTGGGCATGGGTCTTAGAGCCTCGGAGCAGTAGAGCACTAAGCTAGGTTCCAGGTAGGCTGGAGACATGGGAGCCTAGGGGCTCAAATGCTAGCGAACAAGAAAGTTCCTTTGTCGTCATAATGAGCTAGATGAGTGTCCACAGAGACTGAGGTTGAGTGCTGGCTTTCTCGGTTTCAGTATCTGAGAATTTGTCTTGGCACATTTTTCCTGCTAAGGAGTACGGCTTGCAATGTGGTATTCTTAACAGCATTAGAATGGAATGACACCACACAATGGCAGCCATCTAAACTGACAACCGGAGCGCTCAGTAAAAGGGCAAGGTAGCAAAGAGGATCATTTTCATTTCAGCTGCTTCTCATTCATTCATTGACTTGCCCATTCACTCATTCCTCCGAAAGCCATTTAATGAGCTGTCCTTGTAGGTTTAACAACTGGCCAGGAAGGAACAAGAAATGTACTCGTGACCAAGATCAACATGAGGCTCTGCGCTGATGATATTTACAATCTAGCAGGAAGGATGAAATCACCACACAAATGTAATATAATGTGAGTTCCATGGAGGACGTATGGGAAGCAGCTATAATAGCAGGAGGGGCTATTAAGAGTCCGGAAAGGGCCTTTTGAGCCGAGAATTGATGGATGAATAGACATTAACTAAGAAGCTGGTAGAAGGAGGAGGGAAATCTTAAGAGGCATTCTACTAAGCAGAGGGAACCAACATAAAAAGGCAGTCACAATTGAGTGAGATAAATGCTTGAGAGGGGAAGGAGTGGGTATTGCAAAAGCCACTGCCTAGTTTCCGAACGATCTTGAGAGACAGGCGGGGCAACTATTACTATCCCTTTGAATGCATGAGGAAGTTGAGACTCTGACATATTCCATGTCTTTAAGTCATTTAATGAGTCATTATTGGTCACCTGTTAGGTTTAAGTCACGGTGCTGGGGCTGTCCGAACATGTTTAGATAGGGTCCCTGCTCTCCGGGAGCTTACTTTCTAGTAGGGAAGTAGAAGGGGTTAGCCTATGTCACAGAGATGAGAACAGGTGAGGCTGAAACTTGAAGTCTTCTGACTGCAAGTCCAATGTTCTTTCCATGTCATCACATTATGGCTCAGCAAGCAAGAGGTCTTTATCAGACATCCATGATGGCTTGGCTGGATGAGGCAGCTTAGCTTTTGTTCTGGCCGCTGGTGAGGGCTTCCTAACGTTGACTGAGCACGTCAGGAATCTGGGACTGTGAAAGGTAAAGTGGAAACAAAAACAGAATTTGGGCAACGCAGCTCAACGGTGACAACGATAGCTTCCCCTTCTTGAAGTGTTTCTGGGGACTAGACGTTTTACACATACCACATATCTAATCCTAACGACAAGCCTATGAGTGAGGGACATAGCCATATTCATTCACCTGTTTTACAAATGAGGATGCTGAGGTTCAGTGAGGTTATGGAGGAGCATTGCTAAGCTTGCAATTCAGGGCTACAGAATGCAAACCCATAGAGTCTCCACAGCCCGTGCCCTTCACTGCCAGGCTACATTGCATCTGTCTCCTGGACTAGAATGAAGTAGATGACACTAGCCCAGAGACAAAGGGTTAGTCTGGGACAAAGGCCAAAGATTACTCTTTCTGGCAGGACTCCCATCGTTGTCTAATAGGTGAAAAAGCACAAGATTGGACCCAGAAGAGCAAATTGACCGCATCTGCTAATTTCAAATGTCAAGTGACTATTGACTTTTGGTTTCCTACCATTTTGTCCATTGTGGTCATAATTTATAAGGCCTTTCTATCCTCCCAGTGGGTATTTTTTCCAAGTAATCAAAGCTACAAAACATAACCTTTATACAAGCTGAATTTTAAAAGCTTGCCGAGAGGGCAGACTTACCTCAAACCTCATGTGTGTCTTTCACCTTTATGATCTCCTGGGATCCTCAGAACCACCCCCCAGTGAGGGTCTTTCTGTTTTATAGCTGAGGGAATGTAAGGCTGGGGGAGTTCAAGGTCACGCAGCCAGTAAGGGTTTTAGAGTCATTGCCGGGCACCTTTGCTGTCGGAAATGGGTGAGAGCATATTCATTCCTCGGGAAGCTTATCGCAACTTGCGACTGTGTTTTTGTGCCCCCGCTGGAACGAACCCGTTAGCAAAACATTTGACTTTTCAAAACATGTGTTGTGCATGTAGGTGTACAGTGATTTACTAAGATTTATTTCCCATTCCAGATTCAGAAAACTCATTCAGTAAGTATTGATTGTGTTCATAAACACCGTCTTATACGTTACCTAACTAATACGAAAAGCATGTATTATTTTCTAGGTTTCCTAATATAAGTAGCACATATGGATAGCTTTAGTTGATAGAAACCACGGGGATTTCTATTCAGATACAGCATATTTGGCTGAGGCCGGGGTGGGGGGCAGCTTTGGTCCCTTTTAGGGTATACCACATACTTAAACTGCATTTGGATTTTATCTGTCTACTGGTTAGTGTCAATGGATTCTTTCTTGCAGTGTCTTATCCCCCATGACTGGCAGGATTAGTTGCTTCAAACATTTTTACTTTCCAAACAAACATGACTCATAACCCATGTGGAGATGATGACTGTAGAATAAAGCAAGGAAGAGAGATGGGGTTGCTTGAGTGTGTGTGTGTGTGTGTGTGTGTGTGTGTAGGTGTGCAGAGCCAAGCTAGAGAAGGCTAAATAGAAAAGATGACATCCAAATAATGGCCAGAAGGAGGTTAAGGGAGAAATAATGCAGATACATGCACAGAAAGAGCTTCAGGTACAGAGAACAGCACGTTCAAAGACCTTAAGATGAGTTCATGTTCAGGGAGACCAGGGTGGCTGGAGCGGAGTGAGCGAGAGAGAGGAGATGAGGTTGGAGCGGTGGCCGGGAAGCTGACTCACCCATGGCAGTAAGTTTTGTTTTCAAGGCACCCGGTTGACAGTCAACCAGTGGAGTGGATACTGTTGGTGCCCTGCCCGCATTGCCTTTGCCAACCATGTGTACCTATCCCTTAGCTGCTGGGGGTATCGCTTCCTACGGCTCACAGTTGCCCCCTCTCTGGAGCAGGAGGTCTCTTGCCTGAGAGGTACTGCTTCCTCATCCCTCGGAGCAGCCCACAGCCGATGACTGGTCGGACCCTCCTGCCTCAAGGTGGGTCCAGCCACGTCCTGCGGTTTGTGCTCCAGAGCTCCTCCAGGGCTCCGGTTACAGCCAGACTCCAGCCGAGACCACCGCCTTGCTTGGTCAGCTCCCCTCCCCTGCCCTCTCCCTCCTTCTCCCGTTCTCCCCGAAGAATCTCCGGCTCAGGATCTGCTTCTAGGGAACCTAACCAAAGAAACCAGCTTTCAGCAACCTGATTTTAGAAAGCGAACGTGCTCCATTTTTCTCCTCAGAGGTCGACTTGGGGTTATATTTTATTGAACCAGGCACCCGGGAACCAGTCTCTGCTACCATCCATTTAAGAAGCCGGGAAAGATATTTGTGAGCTAGATGGCACTTGAAGTGCCACTGTTGCCACCTGTGACGGCCTTTGACTGTCACAGGAGGGCACTTTGACTAGGGTCTTGGTGGTATTGTGTTACAGTGATGGATTTGTTTTTACATGGGTAAGTGAATCCACGGGGGGTGGGTCCCTTTAGAGGCCTCATTTTAGTTACTTGAAATCCTAGTCAATACATATTGACTTCCTTCCTGCAGTCTTATAATCGTGTGTGAGTGAATACAGTATCTGTCCTTTTCTGAGAAACGCCAGTGTTTTACACACCTTTTGTCTAACCACAGCCTCTCATCCCTGCTCTCTCCTTTTGGAAGGGGAGATAAGCTGTGGCCAGAAAATCTGAACCCATTTCAGAAATACCAAGTGATATGTTGGGATGACCGCTGGGTGTTGTATGGAAACCAATTTGACAATAAATTATATTTTAAAAATAATACCAAGTGATAGATTTGCCTTTCCGCCACTTCTCACTATGTGGGCAGACTGACTTCGTTGTCAAGGACAAGGTTTTGAGAACAAACGCTTTGTGTTAACAAACATCTGGTTATAAATCTGACCTTTGGCCATTAGTGTGAGAAAACTCCAATTGAAGGCCCTCTACCTTGTGTGGGTTGTGAATGAGCAAAGCCAAGTTCCTGAAGGGCCTCTCCAACTCTCTCAGGTTCTCCATTACCCACTGTTGACATAGGACTTGCCCATGGTCTTGAAGACGTTTGATTCACCTTTCCCAGAGCCACCATTAAGGTATCATACCAGGGCAACTCACACCGTATAAGATACTTTGCAGTTCTTTGGGATCACTGCAACATAATACCATCAAGATCATAGTTAAAATACCCTCCTTGGCTAAGGATCAGAATTAGGAGTGAGGAGAAAGTAGAATGTATTAGTTTTCTAAAGTTGTGTTGTTGAAAGTTGGTTGTCTTAGGTTTGGTTCTCTAGAAGCCGATCCTGAGACAAAGGTTCTCTGTGGGGAGAATGGGAATAAGCAGGAGAGGGCAGGGGAAGGAGCTGACCAAGCAAGGCGGTGGTCTCAGCTGGAGTCTGGCTTCAACCTGACCCCATGCGTTCAGGCCCTTTTGCCCTGCTTTCTCTTCCCTCAACATATTCATCTAGAGTAGTCCAGATGCTGTGCTGACTCACACCTCAATTAATACTACCCTGTGCAATTGTCCTCACTTTGCAAGTGATACAGTAAAGATTCAGAGACTTAAATGACTTGCCTAAGATCACAAAGCTAGTAAGTGGCAGAGTCCGGGATAGACCCCAGGCGTTTTGACTGTGATGCCCTTCCCGAGAAAAGTGTTTTCAGAGTGCGGTGACTTATTTGTAGCATTCTGCTTGTTAATAACTGTTATTCTGCTTCCTCTTGGTGTGGGGAAGCCAGTGCATCCCAATCTACTCAAGCCAAATCTTTGTTCTCTCCGAGTGATCTGTCTAGGTAGTGCTCTCCTCATTAAAGCCACTGACTGGCTGGCTGTGCTTCCCATGGATTGGTCCTTGTAAGCCTAGAGCTTCTGGATTGTGGCTGTGTTGTTCCTGTACTTCGTCTTGCATTCTTTTCCATCAGTTGTGCAGCCTCCCGCAGCCTTGTCCATCTCCAGCATCTGGCAACATGTTGGCCACTCCAGTGTGTTGCTTTGGCTCCTAGTTGATTATTATTGAGAAATGTCATCAGTTAATGCCATGTAGATGCTGGTCTAGACTCCTGAGAATTGGTCTCAGTGCCTACATACTGAAGCTCCAACGGTTCCCCCAGGATTTTCCAAAAGCAAACAGGCAAATAGTCAAACAAACTTACCAACCCACCTCAGTATGTTTACATCGGCTTGCTTCCAGTTCAACTGGAGGGTTAAAGTCGTAGAGAGCAGGGGAGCTGGTGGTGAGATAGGGAGGGGAAGCAATGGGCAAAGAAATACTTGGTGTCTGATGGAGAAGTTGTTGGCTGTCTGTTTTATTTTTCTTTTTGCAGAGGAAAGTAGAACTCTCTCGATGGTTCAGAGCATCAAAGAGGGCTCTGATTTTTGCCATTGCTCTGCCATTATTTTAAAGGTGGCCAAAGGGAAGCAAAACAATGACAAATGTTGACATAGCCCCCATCCTGGGACTCCTAGGGAACTTTCTGGGGACCTAGAACTACAGGACCTTCATGGGCTGTCTTTGTGGCTGGTCATACCTAAGATAGAGCAGCTCCTTGGAATTTGATCCTTTGGGTAATTAATTGCTACGCTTTCACAGACACTGCATGCCCTCTGTTTCCATGTCGTCTCCACTCTGGCACTTTGTTCTCCTTATGCCCAAGGGTATGCATCAGTGACATGCCAGCCAGGGCAGGGCACAGGCTGAAACTCCCACCTTAAATTTGTCCATTCTGTGTATGAAGTGGCCAAGCTGAGTCGCGACAGACCCTGTGGTGAATGGGTACGTGAGAGAAGCCTCCCACACCTCTACACAAACGGCAGGGAACCTGCTAGGCTGGCACTATGCCCCATCCAGCAGGAGAGAGTAAGCCCGGTCTGGGAAAAACACCCTTTATAAAGCAACCACCTGGGCTAGGGTGGCTCTTGTTGGGCATTTGGCTAAGGAGGGCTGCTAACCACTCCCAAGTAAATGCTAAGTAACACGTATACCTTTAAATGACAGCGTTCACACGCTGGGGTTATGTACAGCCAACTGTATCCAGATTCACGCCAAACCCAGGGGGCACAGCTGCTTATAATTTTCTTGCCAAAACATGGAAAAAATTAGGGGGTTGTTACCTTGTAATTCAATGAGGAAAAGCACTATCATCTCCAGCAGTGGCTAAGTATGTAGAGAGGTGCTGATTAAGTCTTTGTGTTTCCCTCTGGAAGTACGGTTCCTCAGCCTGTTTTCCGGGACCACCCCCCACCGCCCGCCTTCAACTCTTTTTGTTGCTGCTGCTGTATTTAAATTCAAAAAGGAAAAAGATAAAGAGTTGTCTGCAGGAATTTTCTTTCAAGAGGCAATACTGACAGATCTTAATTGAATAATCCCTGTCTGATGGTGTTTTCCTTACCGGGGTTGCTTCTGAATTTGCTACTAGCCCTCAATTTGCCTAGCTCAGAAGGTTTTTAGGTTGTATGTGTTGTGCGTGGTGTCAGTACGGTGTGTTAGATGCTGGATTTAGGATTTGGAGACCTGGTTCTGTTCCTCCTCGTGGCGTGTATTTTCCCTCATGTAACAGTCAGAATAGGGGCGCCTGGGTGGCGCAGTCGGTTAAGCGTCCGACTTCAGCCAGGTCACGATCTCGCGGTCCGTGAGTTCGAGCCCCGCGTCAGGCTCTGGGCCGATGGCCCGGAGCCTGGAGCCTGTTTCCAATTCTGTGTCTCCCTCTCTCTCTGCCCCTCCCCCGTTCATGCTCTGTCTCTCTCTGTCCCAAAAATAAATAAAAAACGTTGAAAAAAAAAATTTAAAACAGTCAGAATAATACTTGCCTTGTTTATTTCACAGAATCGTTAGGAAGATCAAAGTCAAATCAAAATGAGGAACTCTATGGGAAAATGCTTCTTAAACTGAAATGCTAATAAAACACATTGAACGGGTTACCATAGTACTGGTCGCACATGACATTGGGTTTGGGTCTCCTCTATGTCATTATGATAGCAGCATTCAGTGTTTTTCACTCACTGCGTCAAAACATTTTGATAGCATCCGATAGAAATGATGCTGATTACTGACAAATTTCAATTATGATAATTACCTCAGAGCAAGGAGAGCACGGGATTACATTGAAGTGTTGATTTTATAATGTTTTCCACTGTGTATCAACACATGGATGTAAAATATGGCCTGAAATACAAAATATTTTCCCATCAAATAAAAATTCACTCTGTCATCACACTGAAGGAGTTGGGGAGAAGATTCTAATTCTGCAGACCCCAGTATACTGCCCAGGGCACTTGGGACTCTTGCCGTGGGATGAGAAAGCACCGAAACCCACAGATACTAGATTTATGATTGGGATGGATCAGTCTCAAATCTGGAAAACGAGGGAGTAAAATGGTAGGGTATTAGAAGGAATGGGGACTGAGAGATGAAGATGGGAAGTTCATGTCCTGCGACATTTGAATAGGTCTGCCTCCTGATCTTCCCGTTGCTAAAACATCTACGGGCTTTTCCAAGTCTCGCATTCTGGCAAGAAGCCTGGGAAGATTCCTAAAAATCACATGGGAAGAGGGCCTGTGACCCAGTAAGCATTCAGTAAACAGTCGCTGCTACCATCATTGATATTTCATTATTATTCTTACTCTTTGTCATTACCATCAGCACCAATGTTAGAGAGGCTGAAGCTTATATAGTCTACACTTTGGCACGCTCACCCAATTTAGTGTTTGCTTTTGAGGCTATACTCCTACAGACTATAGGAGGAATCTCGTCTCCCAACTGTTTCATTTCACAGAGAAGGAGACTGGGACCCAGACAGGAAGCAACCTGTTCTAGGTCCCGCAGCGAGCGAGAGACAGAGACACGACCAGAACTTGGAGCTCATTGCTTCACGCAACTCTGTGCATGTCACTGGCTGTGCCTTCTGGCTCTTCCGTCGCCATTGGAGACGTGGGGACTTTGCAGCCTGAATCCTGTGTTTCTCTTAACCGTATAGTCCTCTGATTTCTCTGGGCATTTCCACTTTAGAATAGTGCCTGGCTCATGGAGGCTGCTCAGTTAAAAAGGCAGAGTTGAGTGGATGGTTGCTGAGTTTTCGTTCCCCGTAGCTGAAGTAACCGAGCTCACGGCCTCCTGTTGAATTCGCCTTTTTGTGACCCCTGCCTCCTAAAGCCTGACTCCCATAGGTCAGCTGAAGATACGGCTAGATCCAAATTATGGCTGATAGAGATGAGGTTGGGCTTTACCTCCGAACCGGAAGGGCTTCCTTCTGCAGTCTTCGGGAATTTTGTGTCCGAGAGAAACTGTTTGCCCCAGGCTGGTTTTATTTGCTCGGTGCTTATTGTTGAAGCCAGTGCCAGCCTCGGACAACTGATACTGAAGATGACAGCACTTGATGGAGCCCTATGTCTAGACTTCTTCTCCACACCCCATCTGCTTGTGTGCCTGACTTGGAACTCCAATTGCAGGGGGTGGCTGCCACTGTCCTAGAGAACGGAAATGTTTTCTGGGGCAGGCTTTTCTATCCTTCCTCCCAGCCTCAAAGCCTGTGATTGGGGGCAGTGGTTTTCATGGACAGTTTGAGGGAGGCGAGACAGAGGAGGAAAGCCAGGAGGGCTGTGCTCCCTCGTGAAACCAGTTCGTGTGTTGGGTTTCATGCAAGTTTGTTTGAAACAAAGTTCTGCTACTGAAGGAAGTTTGAAAAATACTGATCTGGGATGCTAACTTCAAGTCTAGGTGTCAGAGGTCTCTCTGTTCTGAAATCAGCCCTGTTCAGGTATCCTGAAAAAATGAGAGCTGAGGCTAGCCACCAGTCGATTTTGCGCGGCTTGGGTTGTCTGAGCCACAAAATGAAACGATGCTTTCACTGATGTAACACCTCACTTAGGGAGGAGCTAAAGGTTTTGCTGGTTGTCTATGAAAAATTTGGGGCTGCTTTGAGGATGGGTGAGAAGGAAGGAGAGTTAGGTTTTTCTAAAGTCATGTGATTCCGGGGCACCCGGGTGGCTCCGTTGGTTGAGCGTCTGAGTCTTGATTTCAGCTCAGGTCATGATCTCACAGTCGTGGGATCAAGCCCCCATCAGGCTCTGCGTGGGGCGTTGGAGCCTGCTTGAGATTTTCTCTCTCCCTCTATCTCTCTCTCTTTTTCTCTCTCTCCTCTCTCTATGTCCCTCCCCCACTCATGCTGTGTCTCTCTTAAAATAAATAAAAACTGTAAAATTAAAAAAAAATACACACTCCTGGGGTGCCTGGGTGACTCAGTCGGTTGAGCGTCCGACTTCGGCTCAGGTCATGATCTCGCGGTCCATGAGTTCGAGCCCCACGTCGGGCTCTGTGCTGACAGCTCAGAGCCTGGAGCCCGCTTCCGATTCTGTCGCCCTCTCTCTCTGCCCCTCCCCCACTCACACTCTGTCTCTCTGTCTCAGAAATAAATAAACATTAAAAAAAACTTTAAAGAAAAAAAAATACACAGTCCTTTGGGGGAAAAAAAAGAAAGTTTCCTAGTCAGGGACATTACAAATTAAAAAAAACAAAAAACAAAAAACAACTTCTCAACAAAGAAATGGCTCCACTGGTGAATCCTCCCAAACATTTAAAGGGGAATTATCAACATTTCGCAAATTCTTCCATAAAATAGAAGAAAACACTTTATAATTCATTTTATAAGGCCAGCATTACTCCAATATCAAAGACAGATGAAGACATCAGAAGAAAAGAAATTACCGCCTGATATACCTTATGAGTACAGATGCAGAAATCTTCAATAAAAGATCAGCAAACCAAACCCAACAGCATATGAAAAGGATTATACATCATGACCAGCTGGGATCTATCCCAGTAATGTAAAGGTGGCTCAACATAAGAATACCAATCATGCAATGCATCATATTAATAGAATGAAGGGGGGCAACCCACATGATTATCCCAACAAATACAGAAAAGACATTTGATAAAATCCAACACCCTTTCCTGGTAAAAACTCTCAGAAAAACTTAGGAATAGAAGGGAACCTCCTCAACATGAGAGAGGGCATTTCTGAAAAACCCACAGCTAACATCATACTCAAACTTAAAAGCTTTCTGCATAAGATCAGGAACAAAACAAAGACGCTCACTCACACTACTGCTATTCCACGTTGTACTGGAAGTTCTAGCCAGGGCATTCAGGCAAGGAAAAGAAATTAAAGGCATCCAAATTGGAAAGGAAGAAATAAAACTATCTCTTCACAGGTGACATGATATTATATGTAGGAAATCCCAAAGAATTCACAAGAAAGCTCCTGGAGCTAATGAACTAATTGAGGAAAGTTGCAGGGTACAAGGTCAACATGCAAAATTGGTTGTTTCTTTCCACCATCTATAAAGGAAAATAAGACAGAGATTCCATTTATAATAACACCTAAAATAATAAAATACTCAGGAATAAATTTAACCAAGAAAGTGAAAGCTTATACACTGAAAACTATAAAATATTGCCAAGAGAAATTAAGTAAGACCTAAATCTAAATCAAAAGGCATCTTGTGTTCATGGATAGAAAGATTGAATAGTGTTAAGTTATCAGTGCTACCCAAAGTGACCTATAGAGTCAGTGTAATTTATATCAAAATCCTACAGATTTTTTTTGCAGAAATGAAAAAGCCAATCCTCCAATTCATATAGAATGACAAAGGGCCCCTATGTAAACAAAACTATTGTGAAAATGGAGAACAAAGTTCGAGAACTCATTCTTTCTGATTTCAGAACTTACCACAAAGCTATAGTAATCAGAACAGTGTGGTACTGGCATAGAATAGACATATAGACCAATGGAATAGAAATGACAGTCCAGAAATACAGCCATACATCAATGTCCAATTGATTTTTTGACAAGGGTGACCAGTCCATTCAATGAAGAAACAGTTTTCTCTTCAATAGATGCTGCCAGGACAACTGGAATTTCCACCTGCGAAAGAATCACATTGGACCCCTACCTCACACCGTATTCAAAAATTAACTCAAATGGATTAGCAAACTAAATATAAGAGCTAAAACTATAAAATTCTTAAAAGAAAACATAAGGGTAGTTTGCCATGTATTTGGATTTGGCAACAGATTTTTAGATACGATGCCAAAAGCATGGACAAGAGAAGAAAAATTAGATGAACTGGACTTCGTCAACATTAAAACGTTTGTGCAAAGGAGAGTAGCAGGAAAGTGAAAAGACAACCTACACAATGGGAGAAAATATTTGCAAATCACGTATCTGATATGTGTTTTTTAAATGTTTATTTTATTTGGGGGGAGGGGTACAGAGAGAGGGAGACACAGAATCAGAAGCAGGCTCCAGGCTCCTATTTGTCAGCACAGAGCCCGATGCAGGGCTTGAACCCATGAACTGCGAGAACCTGAGCTGAAGTCAGCTGCTTAACTGACTGAGCCACCCAGGCGCCCCTCTGATATGTGTTTTATATGTATAAAGAACTCTTTTTCAACGTTTTTTTTTTTTTTTTTTTTTATTTATTTTTGGGACAGAGAGAGACAGAGCATGAACAGGGGAGGGGCAGAGAGAGAGGGAGACACAGAATTGGAAACAGGCTCCAGGCTCCGAGCTGTCAGCACAGAGCCCGACGCGGGGCTCGAACCCACGGACCGCAAGATCGTGACCTGGCTGAAGTCGGCCGCTTAACCGACTGCGCCACCCAGGCGCCCCTATGTATAAAGAACTCTTAAAACTCAGCAACAAAAAGAGAAAAACTGGGCATAGCACTTAAATAGACATTTCTCCAAGGAAGATATATAATATCCAGTAAGCACATGAGAAAGTGTTGAACAGCATTAGCCATTAGATTAATGCAAATCAAAACCACAATGAGCTACCAGTTCATATCCATTAGGAAAGCTATATTTTTTTTGAAGGAAAATAACAAGCATTTGTGAGGACGTGGAGAAATTGTAACCTTCGTATAGTGCTGGTATGAATATAAAATGGTGCAGCCTCTGCGGACAACCGTTTGACAGTTCCTCGAAAGGCTAAATGTAGACTTACCTTACGAACCAGCAATTACGCTCCTGGGTATATACTCCAAAGAATTGAAAACAGGAACACAAACAGATACTTGTATGCTAATGTTCATTTCAGCATTATTCCCAATAGTCAAAAATTGGAGACAACCCGAGTGTCCATCAACAGATGAATGGATAACAAAATGTATGTACATTTAGTGGAAGATGTGATTTATGCTACAACATTGATTAACCTTGAAAATACTATGTTAAGTGAAATAAGCCAGACACCAAAGAATAAACATTGTATCGTTTCACAGGCAAGTTCACAGAGACAGAAAGTAGATTAGAGGTTGAAGAAGGGATGGGGAAGAGGGGAATGAGGAATTATTGCTTAAGAGTTACAGAGTTTTGGGGCACCTGGGTGGCTCAATCAGTTAAGCGTCTTACTTTGGCTAAGGTCATGATCTCACAGTTCGTTGAGTTCAAGCCCTATGTTGGGCTGTGTGCTGACTGCTCAAAGCCCGGAGCCTGCTTCGGATCCTGTGACTCCCTCTCTCTCTGCCCCTCCCCTACTTGCACTGTCTCTGTCTCTGTCTCTCTCTCCCCAAAATAAATCAACATTAAAAAAGGAGTTATAGAGTTTCTACTTGTGGTGATGAAAATTTTTTTGAAAGGGATAGTGGTGATGGTTGCACAGCATGGTGAACGTAATTAATGCCCTGAATTGTACACTTAAAAATGGTAGACATCGCAAATTTTTATGTTCTGTGTATTTTAGCACAATAAAAGATATAAAGAAAGAAAACCTTTTCTAATTCAAAATAAAGTTATTCAAAAGTGCTTATATTATTTAAAGGGAAGTGACAGTGTTTTCGAACAATCTTTTTCTCTGAAAGAAGAAATAAAGCTAACCACAAAGGAGTTTCTTCTAAGAATAGAAATTTTCTCATAAAAAAGAGGCTTTCATATCTCATATTTAGAATGACTTTACTTCAAATGGAAGAAATATTACTGATACTTTAGTCTACTCCTATGGAGAAATTTTTCTTTTGTTGTAACCTTTCTGAGGTGACTAATGCTAACTATTCAGATGATAGTTTTTCTTAATCATGGTAATCTTTATGGAACACACAGAGATCCATCCTCATTATTCTGGTCCATCACCAGAGCCTGTTTCTTCGGTCTTAACAAGCAGAACCTGAAAATACAGCAAATTCGTCGCTGATAAAGTCCCTGCCGATAAATGTGCAGAGGCCATGTCCTAGCTGGCTTCTCTGTTCAGGATCTCACAAGGCCATAATCAAGGTGTTGGTTGGACTATATTTCTTTCTGGAAGTCAGCACCTCTTCTAAACTCAGGTGATTGTTGGCAGAATTCACTTGTTTGTGACTGTAGGATTGAAGTCCCCATTTTCTTGCTGGCTGTCATCTGGGAACCATTTTCCGATCCTAGAGACTGCCCAGAGTTCCTTGCCACATGGCCGCCTCCGAAGCCTTCTCACATGGCCTAGTTTTTCCAGGCCAGCGGATGAATCCTCTCCTTTAATGCTTTCACTTGATTTAGTCAGGCCCACCCAGATTAATCTCTTTTGATCAATTTAAAAATCAACTGATCCTAAAATCGTTTTCAACTTTGCCATCTTCTATTGGCTGGAAGGACGTCAGAGATTTCACTCACATTTTAAGGGAGGCAATTATACCAGGGTGGAACTCATTCAGATTCTCACGTAGCATTGGTAACAAATGGGGAGAAGAAAGATGATTCTTACGATGAAAAACCAATGTAGCTAAGCCGAAGTTTGGTTGAAGAAATGGGCTAATGGTACTTTTATGTTTCCCAGATTCCCCGTGGTGTGTGTTTGCATTAGTCAGGGATCTCTAGAGAAACCAACAATAGGATTTATTTGTTAATTATAAGGAATTAGTTCACACAGTGATGGAGGCTGGCAAGTCTCAAGATCTGCAGAGTGAGTCAGGAAGCTGGATACCCAGGAGAGCTAATGGATTAGCTCCAATCTGTGTCTTAAGGCCCAAGAACCAGGAAAACTGGTGGTGTAGCACTAGTCCAATGGCCAGCAGACTTGAGACTGAGGAAGAGCCCATGTTTCAGTTTGAGGTTAGAGGAAGGAATAAAACTTATGACTCACTTCAAACAGGCAGGAGTCCCCCATTCCTATGTGAAAGTCAGCCTTTTTAGTCTATTCAGTCCATCAACTGATTGGGTGAGGCCCACCCACATTAGGGAGAGCAATCTGCTTTACTCATTCTACCCATTCAGATGTTCATCTCATTTCAAAAACATCCTTACAGAAATACTCACAATAATATCTGACCAAATATCTGAGCATCCTATGGCCCAATCCAGTTGACACATAAATGAACCATAATAGTATTCTTCAGTGATTGCATGCCCTTTACTCTGACCAGTGAGACTAATCCAATTATCATGGCAATAGTATTCATCCAGTTACATATTTTCCCAGGCACCTGAGTTGAGGCGGAGGGGCTTCCCTCAGGCTGTTCCCCACAGCCATTGCTGGGGCACTCTACAAATCTGGTGACAGTGTTTTCGTCTGTGTGTCTTCAGGGAGCTTTTAGGAGAAGAGAAACAAGTGGCACTTGCTCAGGGGCAAAGAAGCAAAGATGAAGCCAGGAGCATAAGCAGGAGGCCTTCCTTTCCTGGGGACTCCCAGCCAGGCATGCCTAATGCCTTTTCAACTTGCTTTTGCCACTTTGTCCACTCACTGTAACCACCCTCAAAATGGATATCAAAAAGAGAACCACGTTCCCTTTTTGCCCACCAGAAACTGGTTTGGGACTCCCAAACTGTCCTAGAGAACAGAGGAAAGTGTAAAGAAATAGCCCACTGGGAAATGTTGGCAACCAAGAATAGCATGTGGGTCAGCCCACTATCATTCCCACTTCCTAAATCTGAGTGTGATCCACCCTGCTCTCAGCCCAAATGTTGTCCAGGTTTCCATGGCTTGACCTAAGGATCTCCTTGCCAACCAGAGACTGACCCAAGGGTGACGTCTCAAAGCCTCTGAGGACATCTCACATGCATTAAGGTCATCTTTGCAAGTTGTCGGTTAATCAAATGTTACACAGAGACCTTGGGAGACAAGAGAGGAAATAACTGCTCTGTAGACAGCTCTTTGATGTTGCTGGTTGTAAGTCTTCTGCATTTCATAGGAACTCTAAAGGTATGTCTTTCACCATTCAGCAATTAAATGCCTAATTGGGAGAGCTTTTATGTGGGACATTTTGTCCTGGCTTTGTTGTGTGCAATCTTGAATTCTACTTCACTCTACATTAAGGAGAAGGCAGAGGGCCACCTTTATGGGAAATGGTTCCACTCCCCCAGCTGACATTTTTCAAGCTTGTGAAGATCGGCATGTTTCAATTTTTTGGTGGTATCGATAGGCACTTCTCAAGTGACTACAGTTCTTGGTATGAGCCTAATTAATGCAAATATTAGAGGCATGTCAGAGGGGATTAAGTGGCAGAGGTTATCAGAAAAGAAACGGAAGTCAGATTTGGGAAGCTTGGGCTGCCTCCTGGTGTGGATCGTTTGCTCCAGTGCAGCCCAAGAAGAATGAATTCACAGTTAGCGTTTCCCCCTTGCACTGGTGTTTCTGTCCCCATGTATGACTTGCATTATCCCTTTTTGTCCCTTTCTTGCTGCTTTGAAACGGGACTTTCAACTGAGGCTCCTGTGGAACTATGATAACATCATCAATAGCTAGGGATTTCCATGGCGACAGCAGGTTTTTACTTTTTACATCTTTTTCTTTTTTAAGTTTATGTATTTATTTTGAGTGAAAGAGAGCATGAGTGAGGGAGGGGCAGAAAGAGAGGGAGAGAGAGAAGACAGCTCCATGCTGTCAGCACAGAGCCCGACGTGGGGCTCAATCTCAAGAACCGTGAGATCGTGACCTGAGCCAAAATCAAGAGTCAGGCACTTAACCGACTGAGCCACCCAGGTGCCCCTTTAAGTCTTTTTCATAGGTATTCTTTTTTGTTGAAGTATAGTTGACACACAGTGTTTCATTGGTTTTAGGTGTACAAAGTAGTGATTAAACAAGTCTCTATGTTATGTTGTGCTCCCCACAAGTGTAGCTCCCATTGTCCCCGTACAGCACTATGACAATGCCATCGACCATATTCCCTATGCTGTACCTTTCATCCCTGTGACTTATTCATTCCATAACTGGAAGTCTGCACCTCCCACCCACCCCCACTTCACTCATTTTGCCCATCCCCCCACCATCATCAGTTTCTTCTCTGTATTTATGGGTCTGTTAGCAGAAGGTTTTGAAATTAACATGGCAGCCAGCTCCTTCCATCTGTGGAGGAGCAAGTCAGCGTTCATGTCTTCCTTTCTGCCTCTTCTTTTCCTCATTCCTCCCTCCTGGTTTTCCTGGCCTGGGAGTACAGGTCCCCTGGTACTGATCCTGGCCATGAAAAACAGTGGTAACCATCGTGAGCTAGATTGGCCAACAGAGGGTTTAAGACTTGGCCAATACTCTAGAAGCCATGATTCTGACCATTCACAAATATTGATGGCATTTTGTGGGGCGGGGAGTGGGAATACTCTTTCTCTCTCTGTCCAAGTTGTGAACAAATTAAGAAACCAGTCAAAAGAGAAAGGTGTGTGGACAACAAAATAACGCCTTTATTCTAAATAAGGCTAACACTGGGAGGTGAGGTTTTTGTCTCTGAAGAGGTGGACATTCTAATGGGGAACCCCATAGTTAGATGTATCTACTCAGCCACAGGCAGCTCTGGATCAGAGCAGACGCCCATCTTATTCTTCAGTCCTTCACCTGACACGGACCTCCACCTGCAAAACTTAAGGCAGAGCATAATGCATGCTTTCTGTGATGAGCTGGTTCCCAGGGAGAAAGGAAAAAGGAAGGTGCTAGGCTAGGGCTGTTAGTTTGTCTTTTAAAAACTCATCAGTAGGGGCGCCTGGGTGGCTCAGTCGGTTAAGCGGCCGACTTCGGCTCAGGTCATGATCTCGCGGTCCGTGAGTTCGAGCCCCGCGTCGGGCTCTGTGCTGACAGCTCGGAGCCTGGAGCCTGTTTCGGATTCTGTATCTCCCTCTCTCTGACCCTCCCCCGTTCATGCTTTGTCTCTCTCTGTCTCAAAAATAAATAAACGTTAAAAACTCATCAGTACCCCATCCAGGAAACAGTGAATGATGGGGCAGAGAGAAGCCAACAGTGTTATACTGGTGAGGTTCATATTGAAGAAACCATCAAGGAGAGGGAAGAACCTCCCACCTCCACCCTGAACTGAAACATTGAAAAGACTTTAGAGATCATCTGGTCCATTCCATTTGAGGAAATCTGGGCTCACACAGATGGTGTGACTTATATAGCAAGGGGTAGGTTCTGAGGCTGGGCCAGGAGTCCAGGCACCTGAGTTCTACAGTTGTTTTCTCTCCATTCATTTCCTCCAGTAGCACTTGAAGTGTTAGATTTACTTGGTGGAATCTTTGACAAAACGACAGAGGGAAAATAGGTTTGTAGAAGAGAAACAAGAATGGTGTAAAGGGTCAGGAGAATTGATTTCTCAAGAATGTTGTTTTGCAAATTGCCCGTCGTCATCTCCATGGCCATCTCTGCCCATCCATCCCCATCATCTCCATCATCACCGCCGTTAATACTCTTCTGCAATGTTAATGTTTGCTGGGTACTTACTTGATCATATTCTGTACAGATGTGTGTAGTCCAGTGAGATACTGCAGGGGAGAGGTAACGGTGAGGTGATGTCTCTCCAATGTCTATAAAGAGGAGAATTAGCTAATCTACAGCGAATATTTTCCCTCTGGGAACTGTATAGACCACGGAATTACCATCAAAAGGTATCTGTTTGAAATAGTGTTGTTAGATGTTGCATACTGTTAGATAGAACTTTTTTTTTCTTTTTTTTTTTTCTTTTTTTTTTTTTTTTAAATTTTTTTTTTTCAACGTTTTTTATTTATTTTTGGGACAGAGAGAGACAGAGCATGAACGGGGGAGGGGCAGAGAGAGAGGGAGACACAGAATCGGAAACAGGCTCCAGGCTCCGAGCCATCGGCCCAGAGCCTGACGCGGGGCTCGAACTCATGGACCGCGAGATCGTGACCTGGCTGAAGTCGGACGCTTAACCGACTGCGCCACCCAGGCGCCCCTTTTTTTCTTAAGTATAGTTGACATACCATGTTATCTTAGTTTCAGGTGTACAACAAAGGGATTCAACAATTCTGTGATAAGTGTCGTGCTCGCTGTGATAAGTGCCCTCACCCTTTGTCACCATACAATGTTATTAGAATATTATTGAATGTATTCCCTATGCTGTACTTTTCATGTCCCTGGCTTCTTTTATAACTGGACGTTTGTACCTCTTAATCCCCTTCACCTTTTTGCCCACCCCCCAGCCACCTCCTTTCTGGCAATGACCAGTTTGTTTTCAGTATTGAAGAGTCTGGTTTTTGTTTGTGCATGTGTTTTGTTTCTTAGCTTCCACACATAAGTGAAATCATATGATATTTGTCCCTCTCTGACTTATTTCACTTCGCATTATACCCTCTAGGTCCATCCATGTTGTTGTAAGTTACGAGATCTCATTCTCCTTTGTGGTTGTGTTAATAATCCATTACATGTCTACATCTCCACATACACACCACTTCTTTATCCATTCTAGATAGAACCTCTGTTCATAAGAGTCTGTGTTCCTAGAATATGTACCCAGAATCCTTTCTACCTACACTACTAAGTGCTATTATCATCTTGCCTGTATTGTAGCAGTAATCTCCCAACCGGTCTCTCTGCTTCCTCTCCCCTGAAATCTGTTCCATCGTAGCAGCAAGAGGGAGCCTTTGAGCACCTAAGCCAGATCACATCACTCTTCTGCCCAAAACCATGCCATGGCTCCCAGCCACTCAGAATTAAAGCCAGAGTTATTACCATGGCCTATATGAGCAGGCTTCCCATTTCTTTTCTGCCCTCACCTCCCATCACTCTCCCCCTCACTCTCTCAATCCCGGCCACACTGGCCTCCTGCGTTTTCTACAAAAACACCAATTCCTACTCCTACCTCAGGGTCCTTGCATTTTTGATCCCTCTGCTGGGAACGCTCTTCTCCTAGATATCTCCATGGCTCACCTTCTCAGTGAGGCTGTCTGTATTATTTTGACTAGGCTAGGTTATGCTACAGTGACAGAAAGCTGACATGGCAAAGTCAGAGTAGCTGTCTTCCCACGAGTGACTCAGAGACCCTTGGAGGACTCATCTTACCGACGTGTTTCCTGTATGCCCTCCACCCCAGATGTGTAAACTCCAGGAGGGCAAGGGGTTCTTGTCTGCATTTTTAAGTGTTTATTTTTGTTTTGAGGGGGGAGGGGACAGAGAGTGACGAGAGAGAGAGAGAGAGAGAGAGAGAGAGAGAGAATCCCAAGCAGGCTCCCCACCCAACATGGACCCCGACGCAGGGTTCAGTCTCACAACTGTGAGATCATGATCTGAGCCAAAATCAAGAGTCGGATGCTTCACCGACTGAACCACCCAGGCCCTCCTACATTTGCCCCCCATCTGCTGTGCACCGTATGCATTGACTAGTGAGTGCCTGGCATACAGTAGGTTCCCATTACATATTTGTTGGAAGAACATTGCAAGTTAATATGGTGGAGGGAACGGAAAATAGAAAGGCCAAAGGAAACCATCTTCGTTGTGCATGTTTTCTTCTCGGGCTGAAGATTAAGATACATCAATTCCACATGAAATATTTGGTTGTTGTTATTAAAATAACTGTAGAAGGCTTATGAGCTATAAACCCGAGTTCGGTTTTCAGCATTGAACTTTGGATATTGTATTAGTTTTCTATTTCTGCCGTGGCAAACTGTCAACAGACTTCGTGACTTAAGCCATGTAAGTTTTTTAGCGCGGTATGTAGATCAGAAGCCAGACACACATCTGGAGGCTCTAGAGGAGGATCTGTCCCCTTGTTCGTTTGGGCTGTTAGCAGAATTCTGTTCCTGGTAGCATGGAGCTCCCTGTTTCCTTACTGGCTGGCGAGTGAGGGCCATTCCCAGCATCTCCAGACTATGTGTACTCCTTAGCTCAGGACCTCCTGCCTCAGTCTTAGAAGCCAGCCAACAGTAGGTTGGGTCCTCTCATACTTTTAATCTGACCTGCCTCTTTTTCTTTTTCATTTCTGTCACCCACTCGTCTGCCTCCCTCTTTGGATCTTAAGAGCTCGTATGCTTACACTGGAACCATCTGGATAATCTAGGCTAATCCTCTCCATGCAAAGGTCAACTGATTAGCAACCTTAATTACATCTACTGCCTTAAGGTAACGTGTTCACAGATCCCAGGGATTTGGATGGGAACATCTCTGAGGGGCCATTATTCCGCCTACCACAGTTATACAAATGCTTATCAGGTATGGCATTGTGAATAACAGTATAGACTGTAGAGGCCTGAGATTGAGTCCCACTCTGAATCTTGATAGCTGGGTTATTCTGACCAGGTTCCTTAACGTCCCGACATTGAGTTGCCTCTGTGCCGAGTGGGCACAATAACGATATTGTCCTTGTTGTGGATATTGGAAATGATAATGTGAAAGTGCATGGCCCACACCGGGCACTCTATTTTACTCCTTTCAAAAGTATAGGGGCGCCTGGGTGGCTCAGTCGGTTAAGCGCTCGACCCTTGGTTTCGGCTCCGGTCATGATCTCACAGTTCGTGAGTTCGAGCCCCTTCATGGGACTCCGTACTGACAGCATGGAGTCTGCTTGGGATTCTCTGTCTCCCTCTCTCTCTGCCCCTCCCCCACTCACGCTGTCTCTGTGTCTCTCAAAATAAATAAACAGACTGAAAAATATATATACAACGTGGGCGCTCCTAATGCTTTAAATGTGAGCACTGGACCCAGCTTGGAGCCCACCTCCGAAGACCTTACCTTTAAAAGGACAGAGCACGCTGAGTGCTCTTTTGTTAAAACCTTACTTAACCAGCTGGGTTTGTAGGGAATGAGGAGGAAGTTTAATCTAAGTGTTTATGATTCATTTACACCTAAATCATTAAGTGCTATTTTAAGGAGATTTGATGGCTCGAGGCTTTTAAAATAATTGCAATGCCTCTTTCTTAAACAGAAATGTTGCCAAGAGTAAACAAACTCAAATACCATGTGCTTTGAAATTCTTCTCAAACAAATTTAGAGTGGGTTCTAACCTGGCACAATCTAGTCTCCCATCTGTAATTCCTGCAGGGCTGGAAGAAGAAACACCAGCCCTGCTCACTGAATGGGGAGTTAGGAACCGTGGCAGGCGTTGAGTGCAAAGAAAAGGCTTGATGAATTGGACTGTTTCTTTTTCAGAGCTATTTTCTGGATTTTGGCTATTGTAGTTGGGAATTTTGTTGGTAAGGCTTTCCATCAGCTAAAAATGCGCCTCTTTTCACTCCCTGAGGGGTAAGAATTCTTCCAGAGCATATAGGCGAGAGCTGCCTTTCCTGGAGGTTGTTGAGGCCCATTTGAGCTTGCAAGTTGATGAACATGATGTTGCAGCTGAAGTGGACTAACTGCCTTTTGATGAGCTTGCGTACGGTTTGTGGCTAACTAGGGAGAGAAGGATTTAACCGGCGCGTATCTTAAATCAGACAAGACCTGCCAGGACTCACGTCTTGATCAGTTAATTAGAAGAGCCTTCTCCCTCTTTTCCTGGCGCCTTCTTTCTCCTTTTACTACTTCTCAAGTCCCTGGCACAGCCGTGTTAAGTGGAGTGCCAGGTGCACAAGCCACGATGACATACACATTTTTTATTGTTTCCGAGAAATGGTTTTGATAGCTAGCCCACACGTTGGTATTTGCTTTAAGGTTCCTGCCAGAGGGTCAGTCATGACGGACTGCCGATGGACTTGAGTGAACTTTCTTCCGTGTCACCTTGGTGGAAGGCGCACCAGTAGGTGACAGAGGCACATGTGATCACAGAACCCTAGCAGAAAGGGGAAATAAAGGAACTCTATTTGCTTGAAAATAAGGGCAGTGTTTCCTGACTAATAAAGTACAATAAGTTTTCTATAGATGCCTTTTGGGGGGACATATGGAGAGGTAGAGGGGAGTCTGATGGCATTCATCACTCTTCCCGTCATCGTTTCCAAGCAGCATTACGTTATTGCTTTCCAGCTACTGTCACTAGGACCAAGGAATCCCAGGCTGTCACAGAGCCCGTAAGGTGGGTTTTCCTGAGCTCTAAAGACATCCCGGGAGACCTGGAACAGCCAGGAGATTTAGATGAGAGATGAGCCTTCAAACCGTGAAATAGGAATATGAGGGAAATAGTGACAGTGAGTCGTGCAGGACTCTCTTAGCATGCCATGTGAAGAAGTATGGTGTCGACGACCACATTTGCTAGGGGGACGTGGGCGTAGTGCTGGAGTGTGCTCTCTGGTGTATTGGTGAGGAAACCTCAGTCCTCTGAGATTTAATGCTCGAAAAACAGAAGAGATTGACAGGAGAAAATAGGATTTCTGTAGCAATTTAGCCCATGATGTTGCCCAAGAAAGGTCTTAAGATCAAAGGCTGAGGTTTCAGACTGTTGCTATAATAGCTATGACATCATTTTGTGAGCCTAATTGGAGTGCCTATACTAACTTTTATTAAAAGCAGAGGCATGTCTCTAGCCTCAGACACACACACACACGCACACGCACACGCACACACACACACACACACACACACACACACACACATCAAGGCTGGCTGAACAAACATGCATCAGGCAGTGGGTTATATGGGAACCCTCCCCTTAGCTGATTGTGTCTGGAAAAAAAAGGCCACTGATTGAATGATGCCACTGACGCCCTATTTATGCACGGAGGGAGACGCAGAATTTGATGCCAAAGCTATGCCTGGAGTCCGTCTTGCAGCCATCTTTAAAGGCTGCCTAGAATTTCAGTCTCGAAGGCACTATGGCCAAAAGCACTCTGCCTTCAAAGCAAAGCGAGTGAGGCCAAATAAAAGCTTTCGATGGAGCCGGTCGCGATGAAACATCTTCAAGAAATTGCAGGTGTCATCCTGACAGAAACACCGTTTGTCAGTCAATTTACTACTCGGTGGGCGGCACAGCCATCTTTTCTTCTCCTGCGGGCCGTTCCCCCTACTTTGGTTCGAAAACCAAAATGAAGGTTGCATGAAGCCTTGTGGAGGCCCACAAGACTTGTGGTGAACATGTTCTTGGGAAAGGCTCTTTCACGTTAACTTGGATTCAGCCTCGGGTAACACTGAGGGAGTGTACTTCACGCGTATGGAATACCTCTCCAGCGCTAGGTGTTGTGCCAGATGCTTCCACCCACATCGTCTCTTAATTCTTAAAACAGCCCCGCTAGGAGTTGAACACCGTGATTCGGTTAGGTCATCTGTAAAAGCTGGGAAATTGATGTGCCCGAGGTCATGGTAGGTAGGGGTGGCCGGGGTCTCTCAAGTCCAGAAGTCTTTCTTCTCTCCCGTGGCGGGGTTCCCACAAATGCCGCCCAGATAGTTGTTGGGCCTCAGGAGAGAAGGGAACGCACCCGTACTCAGTCCCAGTCACTGTTCTAGGTGCGTCCCAACTTTAAGGTGTGCAGCAGTCACCTCAGAATTTTCTGAAAAGACAGATTCTGATTCCGTTGGTCTGAACTCGGCGAGGCTAAGAGCCTGCATTTCTTTTTTTTTTTTAATTTTATTTTTATTTTATTTTTTAATTTTTTTTATTTTTATTTTTTTTTAATTTTTTATTTTTTAATATATGAAATTTACTGTCAAATTGGTTTCCATACAACACCCAGTGCTCATCCCAAAAGGTGCCCTCCTCAATACCCATCACCCACCCCCCATCAACCCTCAGTTTGTTCTCAGTTTTTAACAGTCTCTTATGCTTTGAAGAGCCTGCATTTCTAACAAGCTCCCATGCGATATCTGTGCTGTGGGGTCAGGGCCCTCCTTTAAGAACAGCTATCATCCCATTTTGAGGGTGAACAAAGAGGATCCACGGCTTGCCCACGGTCACGCTGTGGAGACCACTTAACGGTCTCAGAGTCAGGGTTGGAAAACGGGACAGATGGATTGTAAGGCCTTTGCCAATACACCTTCTTGCACTCCCTGAGGCTTTTGGAACCTTCTCCTTGAGAGACCCATTTGTATTCCTTAATTAAGGGGTCTAGCACTTGAAAGTCCTAGTTTCTTTACAGCCCTTCCTTCTTTGCTCAGGAAAGCATCTTTGCAGTTAATCGTGGTTGCACTTGGGCCTTTAATTTTTCTCTTGTTCCCTCAATCAGACACGTTGCTTTGCCACCCGAGCTGCACCTGAGAAACACCTGAGAAGCGTTTCAAGGCCTACCAAGACCCGTACCCCACTCTGACACCAATTGAGTGAGAACCTCTGGGGGCGAGAATGTTCTAAAAGCTACCCAGGTGATTCTAATTCCGCAGCTAGGGTGGAGAACCCCTGAATTACGGGGTGCAAGGAAGCAATTTCTGGGAGGTGTAGCCCAAGTCCCTTAACTGTGCGATGTCATGAAAGAAGGACCAACATATTTAGCCAATCAGCAACAAAGCTCCCGATGAATTCTGGGCACCATTTCGTTCTGTGACTATTTTGTTCTTAGCCTGCACTGTGGTTGAGAGTGTAGCATGTGTAAAGTTTGAAATAGCTGTGTGGCCCCTGAGGATGAGGAACCTATAGGAGAGAAGCTGATGACGAGGGACCAGGGTGCAAGATGGAGCATCAAGGACTGGATTCAGGCCAGATACACATGTTCTCACCAGCCCAAGACAGTGACCTTGAGGGGTGCTAATAAGGATAGAGCTTAGTTTGACTCGATTCAGCAAAACTGGCTAGTGAGGTAGTCACAATGAAAAATAATGAGGGCGCCTGGGTGGCTCGGTTGAGCATCCGACTCTTGATTTCGGCTCAGGTCATGATCTCAGGGTTCATCATGATCTCAGGGTTCATGGGATCGAGTCCCTCATCAGGCTCTGTGCTGACAGCGTGGAACCTGCTTGGGATTCTCTCTCTCTCTCTCTCTCTCTCTCTCTCTCTCTCTCTCTCTCTCTCTCAAAATAAATACTTTTAAAAAAAGAATGAGGACACAGGGCAGGGGTGGATTCATGCTATGGCAGGGCTACGGACAAACCACCGTGTTGCTCAGGCCAGAGTGGAGCTGCTGTGTGGGGATGCCGTGTAGTTTTACACAGCGCATAGCCCACCCACACAGAGGTATGTGGCAATGCTGGGCTGAGATGTGGAAGGAAATGGCAAGAGTAAGACGATCAGGGGCCAGAGACCTCCTTCCGGCAGGGGAGGGGGGGGGAGGACTTTTCACTGAGCGTAGTGTGGAAAGGCTTAAAATAGTCATTCCCAACCCTAACGGTGCAGTTGGACCAGCTGAGGAGCTCGGGGACCTACCAGTGCTCCAGCCCCAGCCTGGAGATTCTGGCTTAATCGACCTGGTGTGGCACCATGGGTTTCTTAGTCTTTGAAAGTTTCCCAGGTCACGCTAATGGCCAACCACAGCCAAGAACCACTGGCTTAGATGGCGTTTGCACTGGGCCCGGGACAATGGAGACAGGCAGAGATGGCCGGGAGAGGCCCAACCAAGCAGCTGGGGCTGTCAGTCTCCACGTGTGATCCTCGCCCAGCAGCGTCAACAGCATGTAGGAACGGGTTAGGGGGTGGATACTCACGCTCCGGCCCAGACCGCCTCCATCAGAAACTCTGAGGGAGGGCCCCCCCCCCGGCCGTGTCTTCACAAGCCTTCTGGGTGAGCGTGACAGGCGCTTCAGTTTGGCTGGGACTTCGGCGGGGTACATGGCAGGGCGGCGCAGTGGCACAAAGCTGGAGCACAGTCCTGCTCAAACGCGCGCACGTGCGCTTTGCATCGCAGCAGGGATCGAACGTGGGCATCCGTGCAGGTGTGCGGGACCTCTGACAGCACCCTCTGCTCCGCCGGTGCCGAACCCCTGCAGGATGCTGAGCGTCTCCAAGGGTCACAAAGGGACTTCCGGGATTGGCGCTCACTCTTTACAAAGAGGTTCGTAAACCAGAGGCGCTTTACCCATCATCATGTCCGGCGGTTCGCAGCTAAGGTTGATTTGGCCTTCATCCCGCTAGGGAGGGATGTTTGGCAGTATCTGAAGATCTTTTTGGTTGTCACCACTTGGCCGGGGGTGGGGAATGCTACCGGCATGTAGCGGGTAGAGGCCAGGGATGCTGCTCAACATCCTTTGGTGCACAGAACAGCCTCTCAACACAGAGAATTTTCCAGCCGCAAATGACAAAAGTGCCGATGTTGAGAAACTCTGGCCTGGTCCACACCACTCATTTTTGAAATGGGAAAGTTGAGGCTCAGAGGCAAAGTGGCATTCCACAGGTCCCCCAGAGAGTCAGTGACCTTATGCGTGCAAAGCATCGTAGGCCATTAGGGAAAGCAAAGATGATGCCAAAAGACATGGTTCTTGCCCTCTGGGAATTTACAGTCAAGTAAGTTGTAGAGGAAAGACATATATATGAAAATAATTTTCTGGGGCGCCTGGGTGGCTCAGTCAGTTAAGCATCCGAGTTCAGCTCAGGTCGTGATCTCGCAGTCCGTGAGTTCGAGCCCTGCGTCGGGCTCTGGGCTGACAGCTCGGAGCCCGGAGCCTGCTTCGGATTCTGTGTCTCCCTCTCTCTCAGCCCCTCCCCCGCCTGTGCTCTGTCTCTCTCCCTCTCAAAAATAAATAAACATTAAAAAAAATTTTTTTTCAAGAAAATAATTACCAACGTACCTTTTCAGTAAAAGCCTATGATCATAACCAAAAAGCTGTCCCAAGACACGACAAGATAAATTTCCGACCAAGTAATACGGAAATCAAGAGTTAGAGTGAGCTGTTTATCGTAGCTTTGTGGGAAGCCTGCGTGAAGAAAGAGGGCATTCTCCATTTGATTAATGAGAATTCTTAAGCGTATGTATTACCAGTGAGGCGCTATGCTGGACCCCCCATATAGAGTGATAAATGAGACAAATAACGTGCCTGCTTCAGAGAGCTTGTCTTCTTGTGGGGAGAGTGAGACAAGACACACGCATCCATGCACACAGACACACAGGCATACCTACGGGCATTTACAAATCGCAGATGTGACAAGTACAGACCTACCTAAGGCAGCGGAGAAGACATCTCCGAAGGGGTGACATTTAGGTAGAGCCCTGAAAGACATAAAGGGGGCGTCATAGTGAACGGCAAGGACAAGGCCTTGAGGCAGGAAAAAGCCTACTGTATCCTGGGTACTCGTGGAACAGCTAGCGTGAGTAAGAAGCGAAGAGGCAATAATGGAACTGAGGAGGTGGGAAGCCACGATGAGATGGAGTCGGCATTTCGTTCTGCCGGGAAAAGAACAAATCAGCCTGAACAAGCAGAGTTTGGAGGAAGTCCTAATGGCGGTTGAGGGGGCTGAATGGAGACGGGGGAGGTTGCCAAGAAGGCAACTGAAATTTCTAGAAGCATTTTAAGTTGTTCTTGCGTCAGTATTCAAATCCATTCAGTGAATTACTTACTTAAGTTACTCGTGTACATTTAAGCCTGCCATCTTGATCGTGTCCACTGTGGCGGTAAAGCTTGAATATCATATACAGATAAGTGCATGATAGTTATCTGGAAGGCGAAATGGAGGTCCTGAGCTAACTCAGCCTGTGGCTCCAATTACTCCATTTTCTCCTCACCTTCTTTCTCATTATGTGAGGACATTTGCTAATGTGTATATTTGGCCACGCTTTCTGATTCATGGGGGTTTTTATGTATTTGCTTGTCGGAGTCACTAACATACGTGTAATGGCTTCGATGGGTAGCCCCAATCATTTCGTTTCCGTCGCCCTGGCGATCTCAGATCTGCTTTGATTTAAAATCATGTAGCATTAATTAAGTATGTTGAGTCATCTCTGGGAAGAGTTCACTTGAAAGCAAAACAACAACATCATCCAATAATTGAGGGCTTGTTAACGATTTCCAGCTTAAAGCCAGCAAGCCTTGTGAATTACAGTGGCCTGGTGAGGGGGCCAGGTGCCTGTGTGGCGTTGTCTAGTGTCCTAGGCTGTCTCTGGCGGCTTTCCCATCTTTGAATAAAGGAAGAAAAATTTGTTGGAGACAGGGGTAATCTTTTAAGCTAAATCATACTAAAGATCCCAATCCCTTCTTAATATATCGCTAGTTATACAGTCTTACTTTAGGTTTGCTGGTAAACACACTGGAATCCTGGCTTGTAGGCTGGGCTGTTCCAATGACTCTGTGACTTGTCTAGTTACTTCCCCTTCCTGAGTTTTATTTTCCTTATGTAATCGTCTCTAAAGAGATTTTGTTTGGAATAACATGGAGGATGACCTTGTAGTGTTTGTGATACTAGTAAATATTCGGGTAGTTGTTTTATGTAGCCAAAGTTGTATTTGTTGGTAAAAGTTATGGAGTAAAGCCACTGGATGTTTTGTCAACATAGGGATAAATGTTAACCTCTCCGATTAAAAACATATTTAAAAGGTGCATTGCATTGGGATCATTTTTTTTTATTTTATCAATAACTAAGTTTCGATATAGATTGCTGCTTTCTTTATGTCTAGTTTAAAATGGGAATACTGTATTTCTGTGAACATGAGTAGCTTAGGCCAGGTCATCAGGCTTAGACTTAAACTCCCTTCCCTTGCCGTGGCTGCCCCCCGCACCCTCCCCCCCGTCCTTGATCTTGGTGATTGCTGAGAGACATAGAGGGTGGGGATGGTTTAGTGACAATCCAGTCCTGCTGCTGGGAAACCAATTCTAGATGCAGGCTTGCCCACCTGAATGGTTAGTCAACAGAACACCTTTTATGACAGGCCCTAGTTCTTCCATAAATTGTGCTCCTAACTATCATCTCACCCCTAAGGTCACTTATTCTTGTCCCTTCCATGTCTGAGTATGCCACCCGCCAGTGTCTGTGTGTCTGGATGTGTGGATTTGCATGCGTGCGCTCGTCTTCTCCCAACTTTCGGCCGGTCCTTTGGGACTTTGGAATTCCCGAGTAGGTGGGCTGGATGATCAAGGCCAAGGGCACTGGCTGTGTGTGTGCAATTTCCCGGCAGAGGCCCGCCCCTCGGTAGCTATGGTCATGGGGCTCAGCAACCTTTCTCAGAGCGTGGGCCTCATGGTCCAGAGATCAACCAGGGGCCACTCGTACCATCTTGAATGTCTGAAACTGGAGGAGGCTTTGTGTAAATCCGTTGTCTACCTCAGCACTGGAGTCATCTGTCTACCTCCAAGATTGGATAAATCTAACGTTGGGGAGGGTAGCAGAAGTCATTGAATACATGTGGACAAATGGTTCAAATGAACAGAAGAAGTGGTTTTCAAAAGAGAGCGGTCATGTGCAAGAAGGAAATGCACTAGAAGGGGGAAAATGGCAGAAAACATTAGACTAAGCCAAGGAAAGAAGAATCGCATTCTTTTTTCCTGTTTTGATGAGCTGGCTTCTTCACGAGCCTCCTCTCCCTTTCATAGAGCTGATGCTCCATGGAAACTTTGCATCCTTACCCCTTTTTTAAGAGAAATACAGTTAAGGTGCCCACCTGCCCTAGTGCTGGGGTCCTGTGGCAAGTCCCCTGTCCATCCTGTTGCTGTCATTGCACATACAGCCACTGTCCTACTTGAGGGAGCCCTGGGAATAAATGGATTTGATGTAATAGTTTTAATTTTTTATGCAGAATATCGTCAAGTTCAAAGATTTGATAGACCCGTGTGAGGTGTTGCCTGTACACCGTCACTTTTGCTAGACTGACTTTTTTTCTGTTTTGCCTGAATTGACTGATGTTTGGGGCATTGAGCAGAGACGGCCTGAGACCCAAAGCCGAGCCATTAACTCCCAGATGTTCACAATTTCCAAGGAAATGTTCTGTGCCTGTGGTTATTACTCACATGGCTCCTTAAACGCTCTCATCTTGGCACCTTTCGCACTTGCTGAATTCAATCTGAAGGAAGAACAGGAGAGCGAGAATTTTGTGGAAAGCAATTATCTTGCACTTTTGTGACCTTCATGCTTTCCCATCGTGATGAATTTGGGGGCTGGTTCTTGTATCAGTCAGCATGTCGCTTTTATTAGAATTTTGTTGTATGTTACAGATAACCAGTTGTATCTAATTAAACAATAATGATGGCAGCGCAAGGCATTTTCTGGGAATTAATGACCAGCTGGGAAAAGCTGATGGCTGGAGAGTCAGCGAAAGGCTATTAGCTTCAGTCTGCCATTAATCTCCGGAAATGCCCATTTGTGACGTCATTGTTGGTACCGAAACATGATCGTGGGAGACAATGTACTGATGTCTATCAAGTGCTTCTGAATGACAAGTTCCCCGTGTATTATCAAAAAGTTGTTGTCTTCTTCTCACTGCTCCAATTGTCCTTTGATCTTAAAACACGTCTCTTATGTACGGCGCATGAGAATGGAATTTCTCAGCTTCTGTATAATCATGGGAGTTTCTGTTTTTAAAGGGCTCCAAGTTTGGGAGGTTTCCTTTAAATATTTTGGGTGGTAAAACCAGAATCGGTCTTCAGCTGTGATGCTGGAATTTGATAAGTGTCTATATTATCAGAACTATCTGCTCATAGCAGGAAATGGCTGCAAATGTTTTGAATAGCAGCTGTTGCTAGCAAAGATGTGCATTTCACAACGAGATTCTATGGAGTTATAGTCACATTCCTAGTAGATGAAGGGAACTCTCTGCCAGGAAAACTGTGAGGGTGTGCCTATACAATATTTTTGATTACTGCTGTTGAATGCTAGAGGAAAATAGAGAGCTAAAATATTCATCACCTTCGTGCATAATTCAATGACTTATAAAGGAAGACAACAGTTCCACACACAAGCCATCTATCAAGAACTTGTTCTAAACTCATAATGCTAATTTGACAGTTTTGTTGGTTTTGATACCATTTTTACCCGAACATGAAAGTAAGTTCTTAAAGGTCATTAAAATCCCAGCCGGTAATGAGCCGGGAGCGTTTTGCCAAACACAGACGCTTCAGGTCCCACCTAATGTCAACCGTAGGCTGTCTGTAGTTTACAAACACCGCAGCATGATTCTCCCGATAGGAAGCTTGCTGGTGATACGGGTCCTTCTAAATGCATGCTAAGTGTATGCATTTGGGGGAGTAGAATGAGTCAGCCTGCCATTAATCACAGCTTTAGAGGCACTGACTCACTCCTGGCAAAATGGAATGGCCTCACTGGGAAGGGTGTGAAAGAGGGAAAAAAATCCACTCCGGGGTCAGTTCCCTGTTTCTGCCAACGCGGATCAAATTTGCACCCCCTTGGGTGGGCGGTTTGGGGGCTCAAGAATGCTGCAGTAGACCCCGTAAAAGCGGACCCCGTGTTTTTTTTTTCCGGGAGAGGGCGCTAGATGTTCACAGTCTTGGCTTGGGAAATGCAGAAAGGGTCTGGAAAGAAAAGGGGAGCCGAGAGGGGCTTGGTGTTGATCTAAGGCCAAAATTAGTGAACCGGGTCCTGGCCTTCCAGCTCCTCAACCAGGTAGGTCTTTGATCCAGATCCACTGTTGGTTGTCAGGCTCGCAACTGGAACCCCTTGTGTTCGTGAAGGGGTTCTGAAGGTCTGAAGAGTATTTGCAACAGCCCCGGTTCTCTTTGCAAATCAAAGGTTAAATAAAGCAGCGCCCTCGAATCTTCTGCCCGACCCGGTGTATGTTGCACTTGAAGCCAGCCAGGTTCTCCGAGGAAGGAAGCATAAAGGAATGCGCTGATATTTGGTGGACATCACCTGCAAATGTCTATGTTGTATCTGAACTCGAAACAGAGGGATGGGTAGTTGAGTCAGGGCTTTGTTATTTTCAAGCCAGCCCCTAAAAAAGAGCCACTAGCGAGCTGTTACACGGTTTTCTTTGCAACTTTTCTCAGGAATGTTGTTTCTTTAGTCTTCCCTGGGAGTAGATGTGATTTAAGACGTTCGCTGCTTTCTTGAAGCTCTAACTTGAGTTCATTTTGTTATGTGGTGACCACAGTTCTGGATGACGCCCCCCCTGGCACACAGGAATACATTATGTTACGGCAAGATTCCATCCAATCTGCGGAATTAAAGAAAAAAGAGTCCCCCTTTCGTGCTAAGTGTCACGAAATCTTCTGCTGCCCGCTGAAGCAAGTACACCACAAAGAAAACACAGAGCCCGAAGGTTTGTGCACCACGGACGCGTGTTTTGCTTGTTTTCTCTCGTTCTTCTTTCTTTCTCTCTCTTTTCTTTGTGCATTGCCCCCCTGGTGTGCTGTATGTTGTTCGGCCCCTGACATGGTTAGGAGGCCCCTGGCTCGCCGGTGACTGTGTTATGCAGGCTCAGATGGGACGCTGTATAACACAGTCATCCCTGGCACAGCGCGCGGGCAGCCCCCTGCTTCTCGTAGCCCAAAGCGTTTTCCGCTGCTGTCCTGACATTGCCCCATTTTGGCTGCTGAAGTCGCTTGCTCCTGTAGCCAACATCTGGCCACGTCTGTTCCCATCACCTTGCATTCCTGAAACAGCAGTCGGCTGAGGAATGATGCTTCCAAAATGAAATCGTGAGAGGATTGTCCCAAATTTTCTAAGTCTCCTCCACTCCATACGGCTTCTGCATTGCGCTCGAAGAATGCTCATCATCTACTTAGTTTGCCATCGTGAAATGCATGCCTCAAGGAAACTATGAGTAGTTTGTTTTTCCTTTCAGCTCGAGTACAGGTTTGGAAAAGTCCACTTGCCGTAACGTAAACTGAGGTCAATAGCGTGTTCACCGCAATCCGTGCTACAAATCTCTCTCTAAAGTACCTCGTCGGTCTAAAAAGAGCATTCGCACCTTCCCCCACCCCCGCCCCCCCACCCCAGGACATTTGAGAAGTGTCCTGTATGTTGCTAATTACTTACTGTGAAACAGCCTCTGTCCACTCCACGTCAGATACCAGTGATGTGGTTTCCGGGCGAACGACAACGAAAGTGACCAAAAAGTGCCCCTGTCCTTTGGCATACACTTGTGCGTAAATGGCTCTGGTGTGATTTCTAAAAGCGACTTTGTCCCTATTTCAAGTTGCCCTTTTGCAACATGGTGGGTCTCTCCCTTACAGCTGTCTTTCTGACCTAGAAAAAAAACACTGCCATGTGGTTCTGTTTAAAGTTTGGTGGGTAAAGGAAAGTACTCCAAATTGACTCGAGCCCACAGTTCTGGTACCAGTTCTTTACGCCTCAGAGTCTCCCTTCTCCTCGCTTCCAAATGGAGTTCTCCATGTTCATCGGCAAAAAAGGAGAAGTGTACGTTTTTCTGTGTTCATTTGTATTTCAGCAATAGACTAGAGCATTTACATTTGTTACTGCCCATACTGTGGTATCCAAGCTGTCTCCTTTGGGTAGGAGTTCTGATGTCAGCCCTTGCTCATCTGGAGATGTAAATGGTGACCCCTTTACAGTGAGTAAACGAAATCTTCTGGTGGTTTAGTACAGAAGATGCCAACTTGATCTTATGCTTCGATGAAACAAAAGCTTTCAACCAGTGACAATTATTTTACTATATACGATGCACTGCAATATTTTCTGCTTTCTTTTCTCTAAAAGAAAGGAGTTTACAAGAGCCCGAAGGTTTGTGCATGATGGAGGCGTGTTTTGCTTGTTTTATCTCGTTCTTTCTTTCTTTCTTTCTTTCTTTCTTTCTTTCTTTCTTTCTTTCTTTCTTTCTTTCTTTCTTTCTTTCTTTCTTACAAGTGTGTGTTTACAAGTATAAAACCAGTATCCATATGAGAGATCTACACCGTTTATTATATAATGATATACATTAAACATATAATATAATGGAATATTCGTGTTACAGATGCTATACTGTTTTTCTAGTTGCACATCAGCCTGAAAAACCAATTTTGATTTGAGCAAGAAAAAGAAGCAAATTTAAGAAGCACCTGGTTAAATTCAGTCAAACAAGCAGTTAGAAACTTACTTCAAATTGTTTTAACAATACTCAGATTTAAGGAAAATACAGTTGAATAACTAAATTTACACCCCCATCCCTTTTCTTATTACATACAATTTTTCAGGCTCTGTGAATTTGCAAAATATCATCTGGAGCGTTATTGTGTTTACCGTTACGAATGTTTTCAGACATGAAGAATCCTTTAGAGAACGGGTAGCAGTTAAACTCCTTAGACAAGGTTTGGACAATTTTTAATCTGTCGTTTCATCCACACATTCAGTGGCTGCCACCGTGCTTAATGTGACTGTCATTCTTTTACTTGTACGCTTTGATTTTCCTGATCTTGCCCTCCTCCAGGTCCCCTGGAATAGTGAAGCTAATATCTCCCTCCTCACTCCTGTGGGCGATGTGTAAATAGTATCAGACCCATTATAGGTTTTCTGGAATGACATTTGAATACTGTTTACAATTTTGCTGTACTCCCTTCAAACAAGGTCCCAGAAGTTAATGGCAGACCCAGACCTTGAAATGAAAACACTCTGTACAAATTAGCAGGGTCCCGAAGACCTTAGACTGGGACGAAAGCGATCGTGCTGTGGAAGAGATCTAGGATAAATCAGGAAACTATGCCAACAAATGAGCATGCCTACTTCACGTAGGATACCAAAGCTCGTCATTTCCAGGAGGTGGAGTGACCGCGGGTTTGGAAGGGCTCTGTGGTCATTCTGGAAGATGTTTGTTTTCGAGGCCGCAAAGTACTGTCATTAGTTTTTGCTTAAGGTTGCTATAACATGTTGTTACAGTTGGTAGAAACGAAAGGCCTCGTTAATACAAACAGAATCTCAGTTCCAAACTATATCCACACCTTGAAACATGTCAATATCGCATGAAGCATTTTGAAGAGAGTTCCTCTCATGGTATCTGTACCAAAGCATGAGACCTTAATTGACCTTGGCTGTGGGTGCCCACCAGTCCCACCTCATGTGAAGGCAATGGACAGGATCTGTGCAATGCCAACCTTGGCAGTATGACCCCCTTCTAATGAGGTGGTTTTTCTATAAACCCTCAAGCGTGAAATGAAAACTTCTTTGAAACTTGAGAGGAAAATAAAAGTTTGAATGGGGTAAGTTTTGGAAATGATGAAACTAGGTCAAAGAGCTTTATGTCCGTTGTGATAAAGTTGCCATTAATTTTCTTCTTACTGAATTGATAGAAACCGACCAACTCTTTTTATGTTATTATAGACCAAGTCTTGGTGTTTCTTTTGATTGGTGACGTCTTTGTGAGGGCCAGATTATTCTCATAGTTTATGAGCGCTTGAGATTTGGTACAGATCGTTTATTTATGGTTCACGGTCTTCTCTCTTTTAAAAGGTATTTTTGTATTGTGTCCAGGGACCTCAGAATGCACGTGAAATCATACATTGAAGGACGGAAATATCCCGCTGGCTTTTCAGGATACACTAAGGCCAAATTGCACTTTGCCAAAACCAGGTTTCTATTTCTGAACAGCCCGTTCCAAAATAAGTTCTTTAATCTATTCCGAATGCTTGTGATTTTCAGTGATGTGATTATTTCCATAAAAACCACTTATGATGTAATCTTATGTGAGTACCGGAATTTGGCCGAAGACACACATACGAGTGTCTGAGCGTCTATCGTGGCTCAGTACCAACAACGCTCTGTTGTAAGAAAGCCACATGGAGAGGGGAGGTTATTACCAAAATCTTGTTTTCTTACTGTTCCAGGAGCCTTTTGGCAAGAGAAAATACAAGCCTTGTAGCTTTCTTCTTTCTTTCGTTGTCGCGTGTGCCAAAATGAAATCACTGATTTAGAGTAACTTTTGAAAGCCAGTCTATTATCCTCATAGCTGCTGCTTCCTAAATGCCAGTCATAGGGCTTTTACTGATGTTTGAAGGTTGTTCAAAAGAATCACACCAAGATACCCGGGCTTGCAAGGTGACACTGTTGAAAATCTACTGAGAAACATAAATCATGGATTTCCAGCCTTTGCTTTTAGGATTAACAATCCTGATTACAATAGTACATTTGAAGGAGTTAACACAATACAGGAAGATGTTATGGAGCGCAGGGGTTTGTCACCCACCGTTTTTTAACCAAGCATTTGGCCTTTTTCTTACAGTCCTGCTTTCCTGTGATTTAAATATCTATATATTCCATCTCCCTCAGGACGTCTATAACCTTTTAATTCAGAGAGGCATCCAACCGTAGGAACTTTGGTTGGAGGAGAAGAGAATCTGTGCTCCAGAGTGGTGATGAGGTGCGGCAGATTTTACCAACCAAAAGAAAGCCAAATGTTAAGGGGCCATATTTGTAACTAGTGCCAATGACTGCTACTCTCATGTTGCCTTGGTTTCTTTACACCAGAAAGAGAACATGATCCCATGGATATCATCAGTCTGGCCTCAGTGGGAGGGGAGGAGGAAGGGAGAAGAATATTAAGGAAACAGGCGAAGGGAAATGTCTTTATTTCCATCCTTAGCTTTTCTTCAACGTTGTTGTCTCCTGTCTTCCTCATTTTAATAATAATTAACCTTTTGAGAGCAATGGGTCTAATAGCATTTGGCTCACTCGTTTGATAAAAAACCAAGCAACCCCTGATGCTCGATACCTTGAAAACGTCTTGACTTTCAGAACGGATGTAACTGGGTTCCATATCCATCCCCTTGAGGACGAGAATCGAAGGGATATTCCTCTTTTATTAGAGAAACATGGAGCCGTATGTTCGGGTGACTCTGAAGAGATACAAGACTTTATTCTTAATCTTTTCATTTCAAAATAACTATCACTTAGGGTCACCTTACCTTTGATGTAGTACCTGCAGGATGACAAAACAGCACCGGAGAGTTTTCTTTGCTCATTGAAGCAAATGGCAGCTTAATTGCAGAGTCACAAGAAGGATTTCAAAACCGGTTCAAATTGAAGCCAAATTAAAGCCAGAAATCTGAAGGCCTTGGTGATTAGTAATGAATAAACACTATCCTCTCCCCAGAAAGTATTCAAATGTGTTCCTCTCTGTTGCATGTCAGCTAATTCTTTTTAAAAAAATTTTTTTTAACGTTTATCTATTATTGAGAGACAGAGACACACAGAGCATGAGCAGGGGAGAGGCCAAGAGATGGAAAGACCCAGAATCAGAAGCAGGCTCCAGGCTCCGAGCGGTCCGCACAGAGCCCGACGCGGGGCTAGAACTCACGGACCCCGAGATCGTGACCCAAGCCGAAGTCAGAGGCTTAACTGAGCCACCCGGGTGCCCCTCAGCTAATTCTTAATAGACAACTTATGTCCTAAAGCATCAGGAAACTAGCAACGGCACATTCTCTCTTGGGTCCTATTTTCCACGTATGGCAGCAAACACGAAATCCAGTCATATTTGGGGAGATAGTCTCTTCTCTCTGGAAAACTCATAATTTGATCAAGGAAGTATACTTAACAGCCAGTAATTCAGTTTCAGGCCAGGATGGACATTTATTATTCTCTTTTTAGTCATATGCATCTAAACTCCATCTCCAGGCTGGCCTTTACAGTAGAAACTAACAACCATTCATTTCTAGAAAAGATGACTCACTTTCTAAAGCAACAGGCCTCCTTTCTTACTTGAGCCTAGGTGTTTCCATCGAGCTGGCGGTGTCGTTTTCCTGAGAAGAAGTGGTCTCTCCTTTACAATTCTCTTGGCTGAGGTTTTCCTTGGTTAATATTGAAGGCAAATATTTCCCATGCGAAGCCAACACTGATTACCCATTTCAAGTTTTTTGTGGTTTTTTTTTTTTAATGTTTAAAATAACACCACCCTGGGAGAACGCTCTGAGTGGTTTATTGGCCGAATAACAGTGTATGGTGATGATTTTAATTAAAAAAAATAAAGTGAAAATCCAAGTGCCGATACTTGAAACCATTATCCATCCATTGGGGATTGTTTCTGAGGGTCTGATCCCTCAGCGACTCCTCGTTGTTGTTTTCTTTTTCTCTTCACAGCCAGTTGATAAGCCACGTAAGAAAATAATGCCATTCTGACCCAGCATGATAGGAGCCAGGTAGGCTGTGTTCCTTGTCCGAAAAGGCATGGCCTGAATGACTTTTAGCTGTTTGCCCAAATCCAGCTCAACCCTAATGTGTGGAGGTCTCCCTGTATTAAGGGGACACACGGGAATGTGCCGCTGTCTCTGCTTCAATTGTCACCTCGTCTTTTGTTTTCAGTGATAACTTGATGGCCTGGTTGAAGAGAATGAGGGGACTAATTATACTCTCTTTCACATGTTCTTCAATAATTAGCCGATGGATATTTTCCAAATGATGTTTCCCGAAACACTGATCGTGCATCTCTGTGAAAAGACAGATTCTGTGGTCAAATACATATTTCCCAAATTCCACGCCACTCGTAGAGGGTCTGAATTTATCAGAAGAGAATGTGAAAGGTTTTGAGGAGTCTTACAGATCAGGAATCTTGCTTTGAGCGATTCAGTGGCGAACATCTTCCAGCTACCAAACACGGTTTGTTCGTAACATCTATCCATGTCCCCAAAACACACTTCGGGGAGCATCGTGCTGGGCATCAGTGTATTCCTCGTCAAAGCTGGGCTTTGACGAGGAATACACTTCAGAAAATGAATGGTGGCCCCCACCCACTGTCTTTAGGGAAGTGCTCCTCAAAGTGTGGTTCGTGGATCGGTGCTGGGTCTGAAATTATGCCTTCCAAGTCAGTGATGAGAAAAGGAGCTTGTGCCAGAATGTAAATCCGCGCCCTTCTTTCTTCATCAAGAGAGCCTTACTGTCTTGCTGTGGAAAAACAGTGTCAGCTGAAGGAAAGAAAAAGTGTGCTTAGTGGAAGAGTTCACAGATCAGCGCTAAGTCTGCAGACCATACTTTGAGTGACGCTGCTTCAGATCACTTCGATGACTCTCAACCTTGCTACACACTGGAATCACCTGAGGACCTTTGAAATAATATTCATGCCTGAGTCCAACACCAGACCAAAACCAACCACCTGAGCAACAACTTGTCCAGACGAAAACCCTGCAAAATCTCTTGCGGCAGAGGTAGTGTTTCAAAAGCTCCCCAGGTGATTCTAATGTGCTAACAGCGTTGGGATCACTGCCTTGGGAAAAAATCACCTTGGCATAAGGTCTGGTGTGTGACGTCAACGTCAATTCGGCATTCTTATCATGCTGATTGCATGGGCCTCTTTAGGAGGTGCCCTGTGATGAGAGGGCAATGCTGGACAGGCAGCACTTATATGACCTTTAGAACTCATGGCCATGTAAGGTAGCCATCATTCCCAACACACACGCATGCACACACATGCGTGTACACACACACACACACACACACACACACACACACAGACACCCCTTTCCGTTGATTGTTTCCTTTGCTGTGCCTTTTGTTTTTATGAAGCCCCAAGAGTTTCTTTTTGCTTTTGTTTCCTTTGCCTCAGGAGACATACCTAGTAAGAAGTTGCTTCAGCTGATGTCAAAGAGATTACTGCCTGTGTCCTCCTCTAGGACATTAACCGTGTCCCGTCTCACATCTAGATCTTTCATCCATTTTGAATTTATGTTTGTGCGTGGTGTAAGAAAGTGGTCCGGTTTCACTCTTTTGCACGTTGCCGCCCCGTCTTCCCAACACGTTTGTTGAAGAGATGGTCTTTTTTGTCCGCTGGATATTCTTTGTTACTTTGTCGAAGATTAGTTGACCATATGGTTGTGGGTTCATTTCTGGGTTTTCTGTGTGGTCTGTTGATCTATGTGTCTATTTTTAACGTTTATTTATTTTTGAGACAGAGAGAGAGACAGAGCATGAACGGGGGAGGGGCAGAGAGAGAGGGAGACACAGAATCGGAAGCAAGCTCCAGGCTCCGAGCCATCAGCCCAGAGCCTGACGCGGGGCTCGAACTCACGGACCGCGAGATCGTGACCTGGCTGAAGTCGGACGCTTAACCGACTGCGCCACCCAGGCGCCCCTATGTGTCTATTTTTATGCCAGTACCATATTGTCTTGGTCACTAGAACTTTGCGATATAAGTTGAAGTCTGGAATTGTGATGCCTCCAGCTTTGCTTTGCCTTTTCAAGGTTGCTCTGACTATCCGGGGTCTTTTGTGGTCCCATACAAATTTTAGGATTGTTTGTTCTAGCTCTGTGCAGAATGCTGGTGTTATTTTGATAGGGATTGCATTCAATGTGTAGATTGCTTTGGGTAGTGTAGACATTTTAACAACGTTTGTTCTTCCAATCCATGAGCATGGAATGCTTTTCCATTTCTTTGTGTCATCTTTAATTACCTTCATCAGCGTTTTATAGTTTTCAGAGTACAGATCTTTCACCTCTTTGGTTAGGTTTATTCCTAGGTATCTTATGGTTTTTGGTGCACTTGTACATGGCATTGATTCCTTGATTTCTTTATGCTGCTTCATTATTGGCACACACCCCTTCCTGAAGTTTTCCTGCCTCTGCTGCTCTGTGCTTTTAGAGAAATAATCAGCCTTCTCCATAGGAGCGTGGTAATCTGCCACCTTGTGACCAACCTCCTTTCTTGCAAGCAATTGCTGCAACACGTGTCTTCTCAAACTATGATCCAGCTTGCGAATGTGGGTGGAAGAGTTCCTCGGGACCACGTATGTGTGTACTTGAAGAAGAAGATGGAGAAGGAGAAGAGTGTGCAAACATGCCAGGAACGTACTACTGTTTCTTCGCTCGATTGCTCCCGCTCCAGGGTGAGATTGCAAAATTTGGCTCAAACTGCTCATGACCTGGGTGTCTGTCCCTGAGTTACACCCGAGGCTGTCGTGATTGTAGCATTGCCCTCTTATCACGTACACACCAGCTACCACGGCATCAAATTAGTACAGCAGCATGTATGGGAGACTGACTTTGATACGATTGGGACACTTTAATTGCTATCCATGATTCTATATCGTTCCTAGCACCGTATATTACACTGGTTCAGGTATTCATTTATTATACTCTACAGCATTTCTTAGCGTGCTCGAGAATACACAGCTTGAATAACGCCCGCGGGAAAGTGTGGAACAAGAGGTATAACATCCTGCGTTTTATCAACACTTACCCTTGTCTTGCTTCACAGCTGATATCCGCACTCACTCCAACACATCAAAATCACATGTCCACTTCCAGCCATGTGCTAGCATATTTCTACTTACGAGCCCCAGCTATTTTAAGATATATATTCTTGGAATGGCTCCAGGTCAATCTTCAAGTCCATCCAGCTTTGGAAGTGACAAGTGTACATTGGCTGAAAGTCCAGATCTCCCGCGGAGGAAGGGGAAGAACACGGATCCACGTAGCTGCCTCTCTCTACAGTGAGAACACTGTGCAAAGCAACCTTAGAGCCATGATCACAAAATCCCTGTAAGGTAGGGCTGCTACCAACATTTGACAGATGCCCAAACTAAGATACAGGAAGTTTAAGTCACTTCCCTAATAAATGACAGGACTTGATTTGAACCTGGTTTTTCTGGCCTCTGAGGCCCATGCTTTTTCCCTCCGTGGCCTCTCCATATACCCAGTTTCCCCCCTCTTGCCTTCTACATGCGTTTATTGTCTAACAGCAATTTTAGCGCAGAAGAGATCTGTTAGGTTGAAAGGAATGAAATGCTGTCCACACTCCATTCTCAATCTGTGCTATGAAAAGGAGCTGCCATAAGTAGAAGGGACTCAGGAGGTAGTTGTTAGTTCTGTGGGCCTGGAGTTGGATGTAGTGAAACACTCAAAGGTAGGAGGTGAAGTGCCCCTTACCTTCAAGGGGGTGACGACTTTGTCTAGGACACACACACACACACACACACACACACACACACACACACACAAAACCAGTATAAGGATTGGCGAATAGCTAAATTCAGTTAGAATGCAATAAAACTGTCCTTAGATAAAAAACATAAACAGGATGGGGTGCCTAGGTGGCTCTGTCGGTTAAGTGTCTGGCTCTTGGTTTCGGCTCAGGTCATGATCTCACAGTTTGTGAGTTTGAGCCCCACGTCAGGCTCTGCGCTGACAGCGTGGAGCCTGTGCTTGGGATTCTGTCTCTCTCCCTCTCTCTCTCTGCTCCCCCCCCCCCCCACTCTCTCTGTGTCTTTCTCAAAGTAAAAAATAAACTTTAAAATATTTTTTGAAAAAACATAAACACATAAACAGGTTACTTGCCTAATCTCCTTTCTTTAAGCCAGGAGGCACTCCTCCCCTATAATGCTAGAACTGAGGAAAGATGTCATTTCTAATTACTAAAGAGCTGATTCTGCTGCTGAATGTTTTCTCGGCTCAAGAAAATTGCCACCAGTGACAGAAATGTTATTAAGACTTGCTCTGAGCATTTCCATAAGATTAGGTGTTACCTAGAGGTCCGGATATTAGCAATGAATTCTCTTTCATCACTTGCTGGAGCCCCACTTTCTAGCCTAAGGTAAAGGATAATAAAAATAGTAATTGACAATTAAGCAGAATTTACTACGTGCCAAGCATTTTTACCTAACACTGCCTTAATTCTCGTAACAGTCCTTGGAGGCAAGTAGGTATTGTTTTCCCGCCATGTTATGGATGAGGACACTAAGAGTCAGATTAAGGGAAGTAACTTGTCCAGTGTCGCCTTGCGCCTGCTCTCAGAGGAACAATAGATTAAAAAGGTGGCATGTTCTCCAAAGAGGAACACCCGGATGTCACATGAAAATGTTGGCAGGGCAAATTCCCATCAAATTTGACTTGGTCAGAATGCTTTCCACGCTGTAGCATCAGAGTTGAGATTTATTCACTGTGCTGATATACATTTATTTAGCTGTGGGCCGGGTCTTCATCACCTCAGGCCACCTCATCTTCCACCTCAAGACATCGTCTCACAAAACAGCCGTTGACCCAAATCCCTGGATGACGAAACCTTCATTACAAAGCGAGAACCGACTTAAGGCGCGTGACCAAAAAGCCCCGCCAAACCGGGTTGGATCCCTGTCAAGATACTGTTCTGTGTGACCTTCACGAGGAGCCAGGTTGCGTGAAATGGCCCGTTGCCCTCCAGAAGCATGAAGAAGGAGGTCTTGGGAGTTCGTGTGGCGCATTCGGTGCGGGACGTTGTATATCGTGCTCTGGTTAGATACGAAATAACTTGCTCAAAGTCATACGACTAATAAGTGTCTTCATGGGGATTTGAAGCCAAGTCTGGTCTCTCTGGTCGCTCTCAAGCCTGGTTGGTCTCTTCTACGTTGTGCTGCCTCAGCTTGTGCCATACCCTGACACCTGCCACCCCCTTTCGGGTGCAAGGCGTGAGAGGAGAGCTCAGCACCGTCCTTTCCACTGCTGGTGACACGTGCTGTTTGGAAGAAAACTGTAGAACTGTCTTTAACCTCTCGGCAGCGTTCACTTACCCAGTGCCTCAATCAGGAGAGTTCTCGTGCATTCCCCCACAGCCTGCTTTGAATGCTGGTACAAGCAGTAGGCCGAGGGCTAAACAAAGCAGCGTCCTCAAGATTTGTCATATGTTTCTTGTTCTTAATTCTTTTTTTTTTTTTTTGGAAATGTCAATGCCGTTATTTCTTTGAATTTGGGTAATCTATGGCTATATTCCCTATGCTATGCTTTTCAACCCCATGCCTTGTTTCCTTATTTATTTTTATCGAAGTATAGTTGAGACACAATGTTACATCAGCTTCGGGTGTACAACATAGGGATGCGACCGCTCTGTGCGTTATGTTGTGCTCCCCACAAGTGTAGCTACCATGTGTTAACCACGCAATGCTATTATACTACCATTGAATTTGTCGCATGCTTTTGTCCTTTGTTCCCTGTATCAACATCTGCTAACTGGAGGTCATTCTCCCTGCAGTCCTTCCTTACATAAAATAATACTTCAAAGCCATGGTTTTCCTCATGGAGCTGCTGGACCTTAACTGGCTCTGCCATGAGCCACCTCCCCAAGGAAAGAGAAGAGGTTCCATTCTGACGCTGGATTTTTGTGACCGCCTGGGAGTGGAATGATCTCATGCACCAAAGTTGGCCCCCTTTTTAAGGTGGTCCGTCTGCAAATATAGGGCAGTGATAAGGGCAGATGTGTCTGTAATGGAGTGATTTGCTCCTGCTGTCCCTCTCCCCTGGTGTGGGCACAGGGGACCTCCCTGGATCAGACACCTGCCATTGTCCTTACGGTGGCACCTTGGGCTTTGCCCCTTCCGGAAACACAGCACACTGGGACAGGTGAAATGTGCCCCTCGTGGTTGCTAGTTGCCACGCAAAGGTGCGAACACACTCCCACGCGTGTATGCAGATCACTAGTTAAAATTGTTTCTTGAGAAAGACACAGACAAACAGGAGAGTCCACATGGTCCCTCCGCTGGAGCCCCTTCTGGGAGCCAGCCAGCCAGCCCAGCTGTGCACAGCCTCATCACAGACTCAAGCAGCCCATTCAGACGGTGAGGTTGGCTGCCTAGCAAGCTGCCTCAGGCTGTGAACAAAATCTCCTTCTGTCCATGCAAGAAGGAAGGAACAAAGGGCATTTGAAAACATAGGGGTAATAGACACTGCCAACCAGTGGCTTTTCTCTTTTGTTCCCTCTTCTGGCACTTTTCCTCTATAATCACTTGATTTTTCTCTGAGAAGATAGCATTTCGGATCCGTGTTAGAAGGTTCATGAACTGAGTCAGTAAATTTCTCATCGACATGCATCGCTAGCTGTTCACTTAGGGGATAATTGGCTAAACATACCCAGAATATTTACTGAGGGAGGAAAACGGAGTCCCCTAAGCCAATCAGGATAGTTTGGGAACCTTTTATTCTGGTGCAGCTTTTTCTTTGGGAGCAGTTACTGGTGTTTTAAAAGAGATCTATCTCCCTTCCCGATTAGGACTCCATTTAAACATACATCTTGATTTCATCCCTACTGAATAGAGCTTTATTAAGTAGATGCCACAGGCATAAATACCCAATAAACATCTCTCATTAGCTACCTCGTCAAATAGCAAATTTTGATATCCTGAGTTCACCCAGCCATTTGCCTTAATTCTGGGCAGCAAGTGACTTATAGCACTTCTGGTCACCATTAGCAGAATTGATGTCTTTGCCAACAGAAACCTACTGTCTTACAGGGGCGCCTGGGTGGCTCAGTTGGTTAAGTGTCCGACTTCGGCTCAGATCAATGATCTCATGGCTCGTGAGTTTACGCCCCGCATCGGGCTCTCCGTTGTCAGTGCAGAGCCCGCTTTGGTTCCTGTCTCCCTCTCTCTCTGTACCTCCCCAGCTTGTGCTCTCTCTCATCTCAAAAAAAAAAAAAATCAAAAAAATTTTAAAGAAACTTATTGTCCTGTAGAAGCTAGGCATTTAGCTGGTTTCTAGGCATGGCATTGAATAGGGGCACTGCCTCTGCCCTCAAGGAGGAAAGACTGGAAGGAAGGGAAAGACTTTGAACTAGTCTATCAGTTTGGCTCTTTGTGTTTTAAGTCACCCTAAAATATAGTGGCTTCAAACCGGAACAGTTTTATTCTTTCTCATAGTCTGTGGGTTGGCTAGATCTGCTGTAGGTCAGGTATAGGTTCTACTGACCTAGACTGAGTTTATTCATACGTTCGCTGGTGAGTCAGGATGGTTCTGACTGTTCTAGGATGGGCTTGCTGAGGACAACTCAGCTCTCCTCCACAGGTTTCCAAATGAAGTCCCATGAATCCATTTGTATGTTCCCTTCATGTATTCATTTAGCACTTAATGAGCAAGTGTTGCGTATCAGAAACTACAGGATCCTGCCTTCAAATTGCTCAGGAGTGAGTTCCAGGTGGGTGGCGCACATTTAAGACTCGCCAGCCTGTGGAGGGTATTAAAACCACAAGAGCAGAGGAGATCACCTAGGGCGGGACGAGAGGCAGAGAAGCGAGCCCTGGGGCACGCCAGTATTTTAAGGTGCTGTAGGAGAGAAGGGACTCGTCAGAAGCGAAAGAAGGAAAACAAGGAGAATGAGGTGCTGAGGAAGCCAAGGCAGGACTGAGCTTTAGGGACTAGGGATAGATCAGTGGGCAGAATGCAGTGCGGACTTACTGATTTATTGCAAGCCTCTTACGTAGCCCTTTTAACACCTGCACTTTGTGGCGCAATTCATTTCAATATAGAACAGGTGTCTCTCCACTTCTCTCACTGGAATAAATGCTGGCCTAAATCACTGGAGCGCGCTTGGTGAGAATGACCCCCCGATAGGATGGAGTGATGAGGAATCACGTGGTACCTGTTATTCTTTAGTGGTAGGTCTTTGTAGAGACGTCATTGATTTTTCTTCTCCATAATGCATCTGAAGTTTTAAGTCTTTGCCAAGACTGATTTATTCTTTTCTTGTTTGTCCTTTTTAACATAGTTAAGCTCGCTCGATACTTTTTAATAGCCTAAAAATATTGGACCGCTGGGAATTCAAATTAAAAGTAATTGCCTCTTGAGTTCAGTATTTAAAAACGGACATACTTTGGAGTTGTATTAATATGCTGCAATCAAGGATGACATTACGTGAGTTTCCAATAAAGCAAGTTTTCTGCCAACTTTACAAATGTGTGCTTTTGCTAGACTATGGAAATTGATTCCTTGTCTAGCAGTGAAGGTTTCTGGCTGAATCAAAGAGGTAGTGTTTAAAAAGAACAAATACACCTAGGGTTTGCGAATTTGGATCCCAAGGAAATGTTAATTTTCCGTGCAAAACTGGATGGCGGTTTTCTGTACAGGGTGTCCCCTTGTCCAAGGTCAAATAACTCTTCCTTAGCGGCCTCCAGGGAGTCAAAAGAAGCTTCATGGTTTCAGGATGAGAAAATAAAAAAGTAAAGTAATTAGCTTTTTGTAGTGCAAGCTGGCCCGAAAGGTTTTTAGGGGAAAATTCTTTAAGGAAGCCTTGTACTTGGATCACCCCTGATGAAGACGACAGGAGGCTGCTGCTACCCATTTCTAAACTAAGACCAGAGCCTACAGCTGCCAGACCCTTTGTGTTTGGTACTCTTTTTACGAAGACCAGAAAATGTCATTGTAGAAAACACTGCATTCGTGCACATACCCCTGACAACATTCAATTTTGTCCTTCGCCTATCCAGTGCTGTTTTCCTTCCTGACCGTGTCTCAGTTGAATCTGTGCTGAGACAGCAACCTGTACCGTAAAATGTAGGTGGGGTCTCAGTAGTGGAACAAGGAGGCTAACCAAGGAGACTGTGTATTCCTGTGGCTTGTGAGGCCATTTGGTACCTGTCTTCCTTTTCTCACCTTCTGCTGGCCCCGAGAAAGGGCTTTGAAGAGGAAGGAGGTACATCTGTGCAGGTAGGGGGAAGAAGGTTCGATCTGACACATAATGTGAACTTGGTCTTCTCTCTTGTTTAGCACCATTCTTGCTGACTGTACAGGGGTGAACCCTGGGAAAATCAGAAACGGACCTGCACCCCTAAAGTCCTCCAAGTTGTGGTATTTATCATCCTTATGCAGTGGTACCTAGTTTTTCCTATATGGAAGACCTAGACAAATCAGCCAACACATCCCAACACTTGGAAACAAATAACATTGGATTAAAAACGATACTAAATTAACATGGGAAACCACATGAGGACTAAAACCCAGTGAGCGCATTTTTTAATACTTCTTTCCTGCTGTAAGAAGTAGTTGACCTATTTTTTTAATTCAGTCACCCCATCCCCGGCCCTGTGTTGAGCTAGAATAGAAGGATTCTCAACCTTAGCACTCTTGACCTTGGGGGCCAGATAATTCTTTGTCTTCAGGGGCTGTCCTATACATTGCGGTATGTTGAGCGGCATTCCCCAGGCTTGTGACAGCAAAAAATGTCCCACCGGGAGAGAAACTGCCCTGTTAAGAACCACTTGGCTATGTAACAACTATGTAAATAAGAAAGATACAGTCTTCGAATTACTCCTCCTTTAAAAGCCAGTCCAAATGCTTCTGTTTAATCACAACCAAACCAATGTTCGCCTTCCTTGGAGAACTTAATTCAAATTCTGCCTTTCCCCTCCCAGTCATTCCCTGACCTCTCCAAAAGCGTTTCAAGTTATCTGAAGTATTTATAAGGCTTTCCAGTAAAATCCAGTGCTGTTATTCGGTATGAGAAAACCGAGGCCTCTGGTCCAATCAATCATTCCACAGTCATTTAATGAGAATCTACTTGGTTTTCCCCTGTGTCTCCTATAGGAGATCTAGAGCTCCTGCCTTCAATGAACCTAGAGTCAGAACTCTCATATGTAAAAAGTAATGTAAATCAATTTGTGTAAAGGACCCACGCTCAACTTCAGGAAGTTCTTTGTGTTGTGGTCCTTTCAGGATACTCTCTGTGGTCCTGTCCAGTCCACTTCAGCAGAGCTGATGATGAGCAGAGGTGACAGTATTCCTCCATATTTTTTCACAGGTTCGCATATCCAGTTGAAAATTCAAAAGTTTTGAACATCAAATCTAACCATTAAGACTCAACTGACATTGGCTACACTGGGCTATTTGCTTCCGTCCAGGTCCTTAAAACAACCCTAAAAATGTACCCATCAACTTTTCCCTTTATCCTCTTGGTTCCCTTTACAGCCACAAACACAAGATCAGGAAAAAAGGAATTTTGTGAAGCGTTACTTCATGTTTTAAGGGATATAGAGAAACTAAACGTATCAGCGTTCAGAAAAATTAATATTCTAAAGGACAATCAGAAATCAGAATTAAATTCACCTCTCAGCTAATTTAATATTTTTTTCCAAAAGCATTTGTGGTTTATCTGCTTCCTGTTTTTTAGCCTTGCTTTTATTCCCTTATCATACTAAAGTGCCCCTGGTGGGTTATGTAACTCTGGACAAGATCCATTCTTTCCTTGGGTCTCCATATGTCTTTCTGTCAAATGAAAACAAAAATGGATTGAATACCGAACTCTCTTTTTGTTTTAAATTTCTCAGATATATACAATAAGAATCAATATGTTGCCAGGCTTCCTAACAGAACTGCACATAGTCAGAACGGAAGTTGCTGCCTTCGGGTGGGCAGTTCAGTGATTCAGAGCTAGAGTGCTTTGTGCTCCATATGGTGACGGCCATGGGCTTCTCCTTTTCCAGATCCTTGCTGAAACTGCTAATCTTGCTTCTGGGCTAGCTTTGAGAAGAGTAAAGCCTAGGCATGAGCTGGGGTGGGGATGGGGAAGAGTAACATTTTCTGAATCCCTGACTGTCTTCATTTCAAATTTTTTTAATGTTTATTTTTGAGAGAGAGAGAGAGAGAGAGAGAGAGAGAGAGAGAGAGAGAGAGAGAGAGATGGAGTGCGAGCAGGGGAGGGAAAGAGAAAGAGAGAGAGGGAGACACAGAATCCGAAGCAGGGTCCAGGCTCCGAGTGGTCAGCACAGAGCCCGACGTGGGGCTCGAACTCATGAACCGCGAGATCATGACCTGGGCCGAAGTCGGACGCTCAACTGACTGAGCCACCCAGGGGCCCCTTGATTGTCTTCATTTCAAAAATTAATTCAGGGGCCCCTGGGTGGCTCAGTTGGTTAGGCATCCAACTCTTGATTTCAAGCTCAGGTCATGATCTCACAGTTATGAGTTTGAACCCTACATTGGGCTCTCACTGGGCATGGAGCCTGCTTGAGATTCTCTCTCTCCTTCTCCCTCTGGCCCTCCCCTGCTTGCTTGGGTGTGCATGCATGTGCTCCGTCTCTCTCTCTCTCTCTCTCTCTCTCTCTCTCAAAAAAAAAATTAATTCATATGATCAAATTAGCTAACTAACTTACCCAATATCACACCATTAGAAAATGGGGGAGTTGAGGTTCAAACCCAAGAGTCTTGCCTCAGGTACATTCTGCTTTCTCCTCAAGGGAGGCTTTCAGGACCCACCTGAGGAGGGTTAGAAGGTAAGCTTGCTTTACCTTTGGTGACCCTTTAATTCCTCCCTTTCCTTCCTCCAAACTGGACCTCAGGGTCCTAATTGCTGTTAGGACCCTAATGTGAAGAGCCTCCTGTTTGTACCCTTTGTGGAGAAGTGGTTTGGACCAAGGACGACCCCTTCACCACAGACAGTCAGAAGCTGGGAGTGAGAGAGAATGGTTGACTGGTTAGTTGGTTGGTTAGTAGGTTGGTTTGTAGACGAGCACAATATGCTGGCCGCCAGACTTCACTCCTCTGTTTCCTGGCTCAAAATCACACATATCAGACTTCACATCAGTCCTCAGCTTACTGTCCCTCCTCTTGGGGCTGTCCTGGCGTTTATGCTCTCCTTCCTTCTTTTCCAGAAACATGGTGAGAGTGTGTAGGAGGTAGAAGAGAGGCTCTGTTCTGAAAGTAGCCAGATATGCTTTCATTTATCTTTCCTTTTTTTTTTTTTTTTTGTTTCAAAACCCATTGTTTCATTATAGTTCCCCTGTGGGGAAGTAGAAGCACATGGAGGCAGGGGGACTTGTGCACATGGAAATGTAGCATTCATCTACTCCCACATTTGCCTGTTGCTGCTAGAAGTTAAATAGCAATCTATAGCCTCCCAGTGTGTAAACTAATTGTGGGTGAGCATTAGGGACAAAGGTGGGACATTTAATCATCTAACTAAATTTTCGAGTTTTCCAAATGACCCAGTTTTCTTATAGACGACAGCCTATCATCCACAGAACCACCACCCCTCTTCTGTGAGCACCACACCTGTTCTGATATTCCTACAACTGCTCCAGATGCTGGTGGTTTAGGGGACAGAGAAGTTTAGGGAATGGTTAGAAAAACAGAGTGAAGGATGCCTGAGTGGCTCAGTCATTTGTGGGTCCGACTCTTGATTTGAGCTCAAGTCATGATCCCAAGGTCATGGGACCAAGCCCCGTGTTGGGTTCCACACTGAGTGTGGAGCCTACTTAGGATTCTCTCTCTCTCTCTCTCTCTCTCTCTCTCTCTCTCTCTCTGCTCATTGCCCTCTTGCTTGTTTGCATGTTTTCTCTCTCTGGAAAATAAAATAAGATAAAATAAAATAAGAGTGATATGCCAGTTTGATTGGAAATGAGAGAACCTTGCAGAGTATCACCTCAAGGCAGGCTCTCTATCTCATCTCTCCTCACCCCTGTCCCCAGCACCTTGTGTTGGCCCAGGAGCAGAAATAACCGTAGCCACCATTTATTTGAAGGCCCATGCAGGCCAAATACCATGTCAAGTTTCTCTAATCTCTATATCAATCCGTGAATGTAGGTATTTTATCCCGATTTCATACTTCGGGTAACTCAGAAAGTTTAGGTTGGGCGGAACCAGGGAAACTACTAGGTGCTTAAAAATACAATTGGATTTGAATTTTGAACTATAAGTGATCTAAACTGATCTCTTGATATATCAGCTCCTCCATCTGGGATATCACCTAGGTTGGTGGCTTGAACTATTAAGATGTGACTGAATTTAAATGTGTAGTTTCTATATACAAGATAATTTACTCGAGAATAATAGCTTTACCACTACTCTGGCAGATCTCCTTATGAGCTGTAAAGATAGTAGCTGCATAAATACGCATTCAAATCTGTTTGTCCGTAAATAGCAGATCTGATTTGAGTATCTTCATTTCTGGACTTTTTTTTTTTTTTAACTTATGGTCTTTCGTCTTTCTTTTACTATGGACGACACAGCTCATCCCTGTAAGTTCGAAGTGGGTCATGTTCAAAATTCTTAAACCCAACCTCAGCTTTTGCCTTCCCAGATCTATTCTTCACTCTGTTTTTCTAACCATTCCCTAAACTTCTCTGTCCCCTAAACCACCAGCATCTGGAGCAGTTGTAGGAATATCAGAACAGGTGTGGTGCTCACAGAAGAGGGGTGGTGGTTCTGTGGATGATAGGCTGTCGTCTATAAGAAAACTGGGTCATTTGGAAAACTCGAAAATTTAGTTAGATGATTAAATGTCCCACCTTTGTCCCACCCTGCGACCTTCTTGGAATCAGTCTCTCCTTATCAGCTTCCCTCCATATTAGATCTTATGGCCGCCTGCCTAAGATTCAAGGGTTTTGTCTTCCCAAAGAGGGCAGGCCCTGTGCCTTCATCCTGGCGCACAGTAGGTGCCCAATACAAGCTTCTCCATCGAAGACTGCAGCCCTGCTATTTTAGAAACGAGGCCGCATGGCATATCAAGCAAATAGAACCTTCTGTCGCCTCTTGACGCACAAAAGAATTGGAAAATACTGTGTGTTACACATCGCTATTAAGGACATGTGTGTCCTCTGGCAAGAGGCTATCACAGAATGTGTTGTATGATAACGTCTGTCTCTTGAGTGCTGTTTTACCTTAATGGAAAATTTAAAATGCAGAGTGAACAATAGATTGATTACTTTATCAAGGCAATTAGCCTCCACATAGAATTTGCTTGCAGGTTACTTCGGGTTAAAAACATTTGGGTTGCCGATTGTAATTTTTCTGTGTTTTTAATTCTCTGCCGTGAGAATCCATCCATATATATCATTTTCTCCTAGTTCTTTCTGCTGGGTACAATTAACTACAGCATAAACCACTGTACGTGGCATCCTACAGGTCCTTCTGAATTTGTCTTCACCGATGCATTCACGAGAGACAGCTGTGGTGGAATGCGAGGAACACAGAACTCATTGTCCTGCAAACCTGGGTTTCACCCTGACCTCTGACAGTCGTTGGGTGATTGGGACAAATGAGGGGAAAATAGAGACAGTGATAGGATTGAAATTATGGGGCTGTCTTGAGGATTGATTGACCACGGTGCCTGAAACATAGTAAGTGACCAATAAAGGTGAACTGTTTTATTATCATCATTGTTAAAGCTCTTGAAGTTTCAGCTCTGGGTCGTTTAGCTCATCAGGCCATCCTTGAGCCAATCCAGCCATTGCCATGCACAAATGGACCTTCAGAGCCCTCATCAGCTTGTAGCCGCTGTCCAGAACTATGACATGGAAACCATCGTGCACTGTGCTTCTAGACTGGTTCCTGAGTTTCGCATATTCCGTTCTTGCACTTAATAAATGCTGCTTGCTGTTATTAAAATTGTCTTTAGCACGGCAGATGTGTTACCCACATGAAATGCTCCCCTAGGAAAGGTCCCAAGAGTAAAACTGAGGAACAGCTACTTGCCAGATCCCTGCCCCAGGGAGTTGCACTGCACATTAGAATATTGAAGACTCTGAAAAGTAAAAGAATATTAAAGACTCTGAGGGGTCCTGTATTGTCCTTAGTTTATGCGTATGAAATTGGCTTTTGCCATCACAAAGTACCTCATCGCAAGGAAGGCTCTTCTGTTCTTGCTGTCTTCGCTTTTGTATCAACAACCCTTACCATTCTTTCACTGTCTTTCCACTTCAGGGGAGTCCTTCAGTGCCAGGTGCTATGAAGTTGTAATCACTGCAGTCAGGCCACCATAGAACATGTCAGGACCGTAGAACCAGCCGGGACCATAGAACATGTCAGTCCGTTCATTGGAAGCGTCCAGGTGGTTGGTATTCAATGCCGCTTTCTAGCTTGTACACACGTTCTTCTAACGTCACGATGTGCTCTGATAGCTGGCAACTTCCTCTGAGATCCGCTGAGTTTTAAAGTGTAGCCAATTAAAATGGGAAGTATGATCTCACGTAGAGGAGGCTATCCATCACTTATACAACCCCATGCTGTGATTCCACGTGTCACAAGCTTATGGCTTGTCTTTCAGTTTGCTATGCATTAATATACCCGTGCACCAGTTTAGAGCCCTAATGGCCATCTTGGAATAAAAGTTGCTCGTGGTATATAGCTATTGAGCTAGGGTCTCCTGGGTCATAAGTAAATCCCACTTTAAGTATTACTGTTTGAGCATTTGAATTTATAGAAGAGGTAAATGGGAAGAATGATTCATTTTGCTAATGGATCCGTTGCAAGATTGATTTGTAGGGCCCTGGCAAAATATATTTAAATAAGCATTGAATTATACACAACTTTCCAAGATCAAACCATTTTATTAGATAAAGAAGGGGATAGCTGTCTTGGGCTATGTGGTTTGATTCCTTCCCTTAGCAGCATTCTTTGGATCTGCTATATTTTTGTTTGTTTGTTTCTGCATAGTTGGCATCTCCTGAAGAGGCTTTCGTGACTAGAATGTTTTGTGAAATATTATCATTCAGGTCTCTCCTTTTACCGCTTGAGAAATCTGTGCTGTAGACCTGTGTTCTTAGGTTTTGTGTTCTGTGAAAAGGCACCATTATTCGGTTTGGTTTTGGCTAGATTTTGTTTGAACACTGTAAATGTCTTGTAGGGAAATGAGTTAGTACATTATAGACATACGTTGTCTAATGATACTCATTCAGCCTAAAAGAGGGAAGAGATTGTCAGAAATAGCAAACTCATTCCCAAGAGCACCTAATGCATCGGGTGAATCATCCTGAAACTCTGAAGAGCTATAATACTGAGATCCTGGGGGAAATAGCACAGCCAAATATTTAAGAAAGGACAGATATCATGATCTTCTGGAAAGGATCTTTATAAATCAGAAAGCCGAACTAACTGACAGAGACTGGGAGGATGAATTGCTTTTCAGTCAGGCACAACTTTCTATTAGGTACGTTTCCGTCAATGCCCTCACCCACACCGCGAGAACCACCATTGGGGGTCGTGTTTTCTAGAATCCCTCACAGGTTGGTCCAGCACAGCCACACTCGGTCTTCATTCCCTGAGGAGTTAGAAACTGCCTGTCTAAGAAGCTAAACAATTAACCATCCTGATGTGAGGTTGGCCTGCCAGCATGGAACCAAGTATAGCACGGGGCTTTTGGACACTATTGGGAAACCTAGAACTCATTTTTGTCAGACTGCCTCTGGAAAACGTCGCCTTTACTTCAGGAGCTAGGAGTGAGCCTACCCAACAGAATATCGATTGCCTACGTTTTTAGTGTAGCTATATGCCAGTCACCATGCTTTCCATATGTGACTTCATTTACAGGTGGGAAAACTGGAGCTTAGAAAGGTAGCTTGTAAGTAGCAGATCAGGGACTCAAACTTGACCCATAGAGTCCAGAGGTCAAGGTTGTTTTTTTTTTAATGTTATTTATTTTTGAGAGGGAGAGAGAGAGAGAGAGAGAGACAGCGCAAGCGGGGGAGGGTCAGAGAGAGAGGGAGACACAGAATCCGAAGCAGGCTCCAGGCTCCGAGCTGTCAGCACAGCCCGACGGGGGGCTAGAACCCATGAACCATGAGATGATGACCTGAGCTGAAGTTGGCCGCTTAACCGACAGAGCCACCCAGGTGCCCCCAGAGGTCACGTTCTTAATCCTAGCAGTCCACTTTGAAAGGGCTTGTGTGCTTATCATGAGGGCATGGAAAGGTAAAGGACGAGTTAGTCTTCCTTCTGAAACAAAGGCAAGAGGAAGCACTGGGTTGCTGTCACTGAGCTTCACATCACGGAGTGCCACCGTGTGCCAGGTACCATGAGAAGGCTGTACATGCATTATCTTTTGTAATCCCCCCCCAACGATATTGTGAGGTTGAGCTTATTATTTGCCCCCAATGTTGAGATAAGAAAATGGAGATTGGAGCGTAACACTTAAAGGAACACTTTACTTTAAAGGAACGCTTTACTCAAACTCTGTGGGCTGGGCTCCTGTCTGCACAAGACGTGGGTTGGGAGCTACCTGTGCGGTGGAGGAAATGCCCAAAAGAGAAACTGTTTGAGCACGAATACCGTTCTTAAGCACAAATCAAGTAGGGCGTATAATTCCTTTGCAGCAAAGATGGAACAGCCTGCTCACTGAAGCAGAAAGACAGCGTTCCTTTTCTTTAGGGATCGTGAAGCCAGAGGGTGAGTGAAGGAAGGGGTGTGAGTTTAGAGGGTTTTTCACATAGAAAGTCCTAACCCCTCCTGATTCCTTCTCTTTAAAGACTGAATGTTATCATAATATGGGCTCTTTGAGTACAGTTAGAATAGAGGCAGCATTCTGTGAAACATGGCCTGTATTTATGGCCAGGGTCTTGACACAGCTGTGCTTTTAAGATGCGTTTTGTTTGTTTTTTTTAACACTAAGAATAAGAAGTTATTATTATACGCTCTCACGTATCCCTTAACCTTTGATGTCCATAAGGTCGGTTTGTACAAAAACTTTTGATCCTTTATGCTGGAAAGTGGGTAAACAAAAGGCGCCCAGAAAACAGAGCCTTGCCACCGAAGTCGTCGGGTCAGTCGTGTATCCTCTCGTCACCCCATTTCTTCTCCCACAGCAGATGCCCTAAACCCCTGCCGCTTGGCTCAAGCCTCTCCCTGTCTGAAGCCCACCATATTACTCAGTATTCTCCAGAGAAACAGAACTAATAGGGTATATATATAGGAAGGGAGGGAGAAAGAGAGAGTTCGCCGATAAGCATTGGCTCGTGGGGTTATGGAGGGCAGGAAGCCCCACAGTTGACCGTCTACAAGCTGGAGAGTCAGGATGGCCAATGGTGTGGTTCATTCCAAGTCCAAAGGTGTAAGAACCAGAGGAGCCAATGGGAGACGTTCCAGTCTGAGTCCAAAGGTCTGAAAATCAGTATGCGGGGTATGTCAGTCGTGTAAATCCTGGGTCAGAGCCATCAGACCGGAGAACCAGAAGCACCAACGTAGGAAGGCAGAAGGCAGACGTCCCAGCCCATGCAGAGAACCCATTCACTCTTCCTCCATGTTTTTGCTCTATTCAGGCCCTCAAGGGATTGGATGATGCCCGCTGCCATTGTGGAGGGTGATCTCCTTTGCACAGTCCACTGATTTCAAATACTCCGCTCTTCTGGAAACACCCTCCCAGACACACTCAGAAATAATGTTTTCCCAGCTATCTGGGAATCCCTCAGCCCAGTCAAGTTGCCATATAAAATTAACCATCACACCTTTTCGGTGGATATACTCTCAGTGTTGCAGAAAAAGGTCCAGGTGAGCCCGCATAGCTCCCCTCTTCTGCACCTTCAGACTGCTCGCGCTTGCCATCACCCTCTGGCCCATTTCCCTTGACACCGGAGATGTCTCTCTTCCTGCTCCGAGATCATCTTCCTGTACACGCACAGACTATTCTTCCAGACACTTCAGTGGCCTTGTTCTCAATCAGTCCTCTCTCCCTTAAAATTCTAGCATTTTCCTTCCCGCTGGCTATGCTGTCTTTTGGAATGCAAATATGCTCAGGTGGGGCACCCAGGTGGCTCAGTCGGTTAAGCGTCCGACTCTTGCTTTCCACTCAGGTCGTGATCTCATAGTGTGTGGGTTCGAGTCCCACATCAGGCTCTGCACTGACAGTGTGGAGTCTGCTTGGCATTCTCTCTTTCCCTCTCTCTCTGCCCCTCCCCCACTTGCATGTGTCCCCCCCTCAAAATCAATAAATCAATAAACAAACAAACAAACATTTAAATATGCTCAGCTAAAGGAGTTCTGGAGACCGGACACCCTTTGGTGCTAATTTGTGGGGAAGAGAATAGAGGAAAATGAGTTATAGGTTCACTCCCATGTCCTGTCCCCTGTATAAAAATAATCCATTAGTGAAATGTTCTGGTCTCTTCAATGAGTATGATGATATAGACATGATAGGTCTCTTTTGAGGATCAAGTGAAATAATGCTTATCACTGAATAAATGTGGATCATCAAATATAGAAACTAGAACCCAGTAAATATTCAAAAACGATGACAGCTGTGGTCATGGTATTATTTGTAGTACTTCTGGTAGTTGTAGGAATAATTATACGGGGGAATTGAGCTGCAATATTTGCAAGGCACCCTCTACCTGTCCACATAGAAGTTTGGACCTTGTCATGGCCTGTCCAGTCCTTTTCACGGTGTTCAATACATTATAGCCGAATCCCAAGTCTCCCAGTTTCATTTCCTCTCCAAGAGACCCTTGTTGCAGGCATACTGGGCCACTTACCCTTCCCCAGTCATGCTGTGGAGTTGCGTGACTTACGACTACGTTCGTGCTGGTTCCTCTGCTTTCCCAGTCTTTCTCCCTTCTTTACAAGACCTAGAATGGTACACCTTGATCACTGATATTTTTCTCACCGCCACACTCCTCAGGGCAGAATCTGTGATCCCACAGCCTTTATATGTACCGTTCCCACATTGGATGACCACTGTTGACTTGCTTTTCTATCTGCTGCACTGCAAATTCCTGGAGGACTCAGATGAGTTACCCTTGGCCTCTCCAATGACTGGGCACTCAATAAAAGCCTAGCAATCGTGCTAATGAACCACTGACGAGGGGCCTCATGATACTGTCCCACCAGGTGAGAAACCCTGTGTTTGCTTTCACCAGATTTTTTACTACATGATTGGAAATTCTTCCTTTACTTTTAAAGCCATTAAATAGCAATGTTCCTTTCTTGGACATTCTGAAGATGGGAAGTTAATACAGTGTTCAGTTCCTTCCTTTCTACTCCAGTTGATGCTAAGAAATCGAACCTTTTAGCTTCTTGATGATAAGGGGGAGGTAGCCTCTTAAAAATAATTGATTCCAATAAGCAGAATCCCTTCTCAGCCACTTTTCTCTTGTCTCTCTGTGAGAGCATGAATGATTTTAGTGATTTCTCATCAATGTGAAAGACAATTCTGCCATCTTCCCTGTTCAATGTGTATGAGGCCACTTAGCAAACTTGGAGGTGGTAATTATCATCAACTTACTCTTTCATCCAAGATGCAAAGCATGGCTTCATCATTTAACGAAGAGTTGCAGGCAAGAAGAGAATCCGATTGGTTCGGCCTCAGTCTTATTGGCAGATTCGGAGGTATGATGCTGGTAGGCAAGAAATTGATGGAGGAGGAAGGGAGCATACAGGGCTCCCATAGCCAAGGGGCTGGATTGTTGCTTAATTTTGAGGTTGGCAACTTTGCCACAGCTAACAGCTTCTTTGCATTTTCATAACTGGCTACAGATACCCTACAAACCTTATCACTTTGTTTTTCCTGCAGGGAGATCAAACCCTTTCCTCCAAAAGTGGATTTTCTACTTAGTTCTTCACTTGTTGGCAACCTCAGTTTTAGAAATGATCTAAAAAGTCAATGTCTTCAAATGTCCTCTTTTATTCTCTCTTTTTTTTTTTTTTTTTGAGAGAGAGAGAGAGAGAGAAAGCAGGGGAGGGGCAGAGGGAGAGAGAGGGAGAAAGAATCTTAAATAGGCTCCACACTCAATGTGGAGCCTGACATGGGGTCTTGATCCCATGACCTGTGATCATGAGGTGAACCAAAATCAAGAGTCGGACTCTTAACCGACTGAACCATCCAGGTGCCCCAATAAATGTATTTTCTGTTAGAAAGTTAAATTATCAGGTTGTTTTTTTTTTTGAAGTTCTTTGGTTTGGCGAACTGAATCTGAATTTTTTTTACCTTCTTTTTTTCACATTCTCTCTTTCTTATTATTTTATTTCTTAAGTTTATTTATTTTGAGAGAGAGAGAGAGCATGGGAGGGGCAGAAAGAGAAGGAGAGATAGAGAGAGAGAGAGAATCCTAAGCAGGCTCCACACTGTCAGCACAGAGCCAGCCATGGGGCTCGAACTCATAAACCTTGAGATCAAGACCTGAACTGAAATCAAGAATCAGATGCTTAGCCAACTGAGCCACCCAGGTGCCCCACATTCTCATCTTCTTAAATCAACTATAATACTTGCTTTTAAAACACAGTTTCTCAACATTATGGACAGATTGGGCCAGATAGCTTTGTTCTGGTTGATTGTCCTTTTCATCATAGGATGTTGAGCAGCATCCCTGGCCTCCTACCCTTGACATACCAGCAGCACATCACCCCTGCCCTTGAGTTGTGACAACCAAAAAAGTCTCTAGAATACCGTATGTGCACAGGGGTGGGGTGGGGTGGCAAAAACACCCCCAGTTGAGAACCACCAATTTAACATACTTTGTCCATTTTGAAGCCTCCGTGCCAGAACATGGAAAGAATTCTCTATTTTAGAAAGGAAAAGAGAAAGAAATGATGGGCAAGGCAGGTTTTCTCCAAAGAATAATGGAAGTCAATCTCATTCAGCTTCCAGATATTTCTGTAGTGTTTATCTGGTAGAAGGAACTGTATGTTCTTATTTTTATCCTTATTAATTGATTCCTCTTTTCATTAGGTTCATGATCTGGACATAGGTTATGCCTATGTTTTAATTTCTGCTGTAGATTTACAGATTATATACCTGGTCCGAAGAATGAATTTGGAAGGCAAATGTTCCCCATTTGCCCCTCTATATCCATTCTCTACGTTTTTTTAGACCTATTCTGACCACAGGGTGTGGGCTAAGTGAATCATCCAGAAACTTTTGCCCTCGGGCTTCAAGATGGTTCAGTTAGAACAGACCATTGGCTTCAGCTCATGATCTCATGATGGTGAGATTGAGCCTTGCATCAGGCTCTGGGCTGAGTGTGGAGCCTGCTTAAGATTCTCTCTCTCAGGGTGCCTGGGTGGCTCAGTTGGTTGAGTGTCTGACTCTTGACCTTGGCTCAGGTCATAATCTCATGGTTTGAGGGATCGTGCCCCACGTCTGGCTCTGCACTGACAGTGTGGAGCCTGCTTGGGATTCTCTCTCTCCCTCTCTTTGCCCCTCTCCTGCTCACTCTTGCTTTTTCACACTCTCTCTTGCTCTCTCTCTCTCTTTCTCTCTCTCTCTCAAAAAAAAAAAAAAAAAAAGGACAGGTCACTGGGGATTACTGACAAGAGATAGGAGGATAGGAGGAGAGAAAGGTTGGGATTCCTCTGTCTTTGGCCACAGTTTTTTTCAGGTGGCCCTTCTTCCAAGGCTACAATTCTCTCTGGCTTCCAATAATAATTCTTCGTGTGTCCTCTCAGGTTTTAGTGAGATAATGACTTTCTACTCTTTTCGTCCCTGGGAACGTCGCTATTTCATAAAGGTCTTCTGAATGCTGGCCTTGTTTCTGAAAATGGTCCCTTTATTAGACACTCTTCAGTTACTCCCTGGAATATACTATCTGTTTCCTTCTAGAACACTGCCCATACAAGATGATCCTTCTTTTTTCGGTAAACCCAGGTAGCTTTTAGTAACTTGTTTCCATCAGGACCTTGACTGCCTTTGTGAAGTCTTGTAAATTTCCCATCCCACTACCTGTAACTCTGGTCCTGGAAGGTTGCTGACAAACCTTGGCATTGCTATGTGTAACAAAGTGAAGGTACGGAATTATTTTGACTCTAATAAGATTATGGTGGTTACATCTGTCTTTATCTATGCAGAGAGATATAAAGGAAGCTTTCTGTTTGCTTTAGAGTGTTTCTCACCAAGCACAGACTCCAAGACAGAGAACTATCACATTTCTTGACTTGATCGGACTTTGAGGTTCCATGTGTATTCATGATCATGTGATCTTTACCATCAATAATAGCCAATGATATCATGTACCCCTCATATATGAAGGCCTATACTAGGTGCTGGGTATAGGGGTGCAGAGTATATGAACCTTGGTCCTCCTGCCCAGATTGAAGAAACTTGGCTAAGCATGTAGACTATGGGAAGATCATTTGATTGTTTTCTCTTTTAGAAAGCATTAAAATCATCTTTCTTTCATATTCTTCCTCATATCATTCAATCTGGTCGCCATTGATATCCCCACTCAGTTCCATGTAGTCACTAAATCATAGAAATCCTCTCTTTAAATTTGTGCTATACAACAGCAACATAACATGAGCCATATGTGTAATTTTATATTTTCTTTTTTTTTTTATTTTTTATTTTTGGGACAGAGAGAGACAGAGCATGAACGGGGGAGGGGCAGAGAGAGAGGGAGACACAGAATCGGAAACAGGCTCCAGGCTCCGAGCCATCAGCCCAGAGCCTGACGCGGGGCTCGAACTCACGGACCGCGAGATCGTGACCTGGCTGAAGTCGGACGCTTAACCGACTGCGCCACCCAGGCGCCCCTAATTTTATATTTTCTAGCAGCCACATTGAAAAAGCAAAAAGAAACTTAATTTTCTTTTAGGTGCACTTAAATTTAATAGTATATTTTATTTAGTCCAAAATATTACGAACATTTTCATTTCACACTTAACTATTACAGAAAAGTTTAGTAAGTATACTTTGTAAATACTAAGTCCTTAAAATCTGTATATTTTATACTTACAGCACATCTCACTGCAGATACCAAATATTCATTGGAAATATTTAGCCTGTATTTGGACTTCATCAAATTTACTGTTGAAAGAGTAGATCCATGTTACCCAAGTTGTTCCAAACATACTTGAATATTTGCAATAGCTGGATTGAGTACTGGTTTTTTTAAATTTAAATGTTAATTAATTTAAATTTTAAACTAAATATTCAGTTCCTTGGTTGTATTACCTCATTTCAAGTGCTCGTGGCTACCATATTGGACCACGCAGGTCTAAATTATCTCCAGAATGCATTTCCTCTTGTCACCTAACCACTAAAGACTTAGATTAGATGAAAGCTTAGATTGGTTGTTTGGACTATTACCACATTCTCCAATCTGACCTCTTTGTCTTTCCACTTCTCCCATCTCACCTGAGCCCATCATCCTCACTGGTTCCAGAAGGATTTTGGTAAAAGATATATCTGATCACATCATTTTCACTGCTTAAGAGTTCTCCAGTGCCCACTGTTGGCATCAGGATAACGCCCAATTTCCTCAATATGGCCTGGGAGGCCCTCTCTGACCTGGTCCCTGTCAACTTCTCCAGCCTCTTCTGCTCGTTCCCCCGTGCTTCAAATACACTGGACTATTCCCTGTTCTCTAAGAGCATCATGCACAAATAACTGTCTACAAATTGACTTGCACTAGGTTCTCCCAAATCCTACTGTTTATCCAGGACCCAGATCAAATGTCATTCGCTATAAGAAGCCTTCCACTAGCCCTCTGCCGGCTAACAGTAATGTCCCTATTCATATCTCAAATGAAATGCTTCGCCCATTGCATTATATTCCGACGTAGTTCATCTGGCTCCTGAAATAGTCTCAGAGCTCAGAACAGAGGCCACAAACTATAGACTGTAGGCTCAATCATGTGCCTTACTAAATATGCTCTTTCATTTACATAGTGTCTATTGCTGTGCTTATGCTCTGTGGCAGAACTGAATAGTCACACCAGAGACCAAATGACCCACAAAGGCAAAAACTCTTCATACTTGGCCATTGATGGGAAGCGTTTGCCTCCCTCAGTCCTAGAGTACCAGGCACATGGCAGGTTCTCGATAAATGTTAGTGGAATTGGATAGTAGATGAACTCGATGAAGTTGCATTGATGAGTTGAATGAAAGTTGATGTTTTTGTCTGTAATTGCAAAGATTTTAGAGACTAGAACCCTTTTTGCTTCCTCTTTAGAATTCTTTAGGATGCCTACCTTATTGCCACTTTGTCACTGTTGGCCTGAATGAAACAAGTTTTGATTTACCACCTTCATTCTTTTTTTTTTTTAATGTTATGTACCACCTGCCATTTGTCCTGTGATTTCTATGTGATTTCACTTGTTTCCCACAGACACAAATTGATCAGCTCCTGAGAATTTGAGTGCCTCCAACACACAGACGTGGCAGAAGCTGTGGATTCAAGTCTTGACTTGATCTTTGGCCTAATTGGTTACTTTGGAAAAGACAGTTGACCTAACTAGTTAGTGTTCTTTTCTGATTCTTTAGTGCAAATGACAATATCCCACCTTCGAGTTATTGCTTGTAGTGCGTGTGGATACAATCGGCAGTTTTGCAATGAGTATTATTAACATAACAGATTTTCCTCAAGTAAAAAGCTATTTTTCTTCCACAGAGAATGGAAAAACAAGCTTAGAGTCAGCCTCCATTATTAAAAGTTGCCCATTTGGGGGGAGAAATTATTGGCCATCAATAATCCTGTCATAATTGGGTACTCGCACCAAAAGACCACTTGGCCATGACTTCAAATGTTGCATTTAAAATCTAGAATTCTGAAAGCAGACGTTGGAGATGGCTCTCACCATTGAGCCATATCTTTATGAACGAAGAACTTGAAGGATGCGAGGCTACGGATCATGTAGAAAGGTCTGGAGGCTTTATGACACGAGGGCAAAAGATGGAGGGGCTGTCAGTGGGAAGTTTCATTTCTAGCAGGATGTTCTATCTAATACTGGCTAGAGGCATTCATTATCCACACCCACATGCACACCAAGCCTTAGAGTTTACGTCTGTACCTCACGGTTTTTCTCAGAATTCTTGGGTTAGTGACAGATTCCACTTCTTGAACACTACGGTATGCCATTAATATATCTTGTTTCTATAACTCCTCTCTTGTCCTAACAATAACCCTGTGAGGTAGGTGCTATTATCTCCAGTTTGCAGATAAGGATACTGAACCCCCAGAAGACCAAATGCTCTGCACCCAGCTCATGAAACAAGCAAGTGGCAGACCTGGGACTCGAACCCAAGTTTCAGGAGCCCATGATCTTGACCACTACAGAAGCTATAATGTTTTCTGAGATGAAAGAAATTAGGCTTTGGTGGGGGTGGGGTAGTGCCCTTTCTGTGCTTTGGAATACTGTACTTTTTTCATTTGAAGGACTGAATCCTAGAACTAGGAAGGGCCAGAGAAATCACCTAATGTAACCCTCAGAGGTTGAACAACTTGCTCACACTACCTCAGCTAAGTTAGCATAGTGATAAACACAATAGTCTCCTGACTCCTAGCCTAGTGCTTGCCATAATCTACATCCCAATTCACATTTACGGCTGGATATAAATAAGCCTACACCCATTACACCCATTTCTTTTTATTTTAAGATTCATTTTAAGAAAAGTCTTTCTGCGGAAAGAAGAGGAGAAAAGAAAACAGTACTCCAAAAGTAAATGAAAGATGATTTATTTTTACCAAATCTGCAGGGAATCCAGTGAGGGATGCCAGCACACATCAAATTACCTACTTAAGAGTTTTGCTGCTGACAGTCGGAGCTACTGTGGGCAACTCTCTTTGGCAAAGAGATTATGGATCTCTTTGAGCCATAATTTCGTACCTGGAAAATGAAGAATCTGAGCCAGGTGAAATCTAAGGTCCTTTCTGGCCCTTAGTTTATGATTTCAGGAGTGTGATGAGGAGGTGCCAGGACCAATGAAAGGAGACAGTTTTGGGTTCAGTATTAAGAAATTCTTTCAAAAGGGCACAGCCTTCCTCAAATGAATCGGGGTGCCTTAAGAGATGAAGAATTCCCATATGCAAGCAAAAATGGACAGCCCCTTGATGGGAATGTTGTAGGAGCTGTTCAGATGTTATATTGATGATTGGGTGACCATTATGCCTGAGGTTATTTCTATACTTCACACTCTGAGAAATGAAATCCGTTGAACTTTTCAGGCATAACCACACCATCTGACCTGTGGTCACCTACATAGTCATTGAACAAGTAGTTATTGAGTACCCTTGAGGACTGCAGGCAAGGGGCTAGAACTGAGGATGTCAAGACATGCCCTCTGTCTTGAATGTCATAGACGAGGGATCAACAAATTATGGCCCTCAGGCCACATCCCGCCCACCGTCTTTCTTTCTAAATAAAATTTTACTGGCACACAGCACACCCATTTACTTTCATGTTGCCGATGGCTCCTTTTGCGCTACCGTACCAGAATTGAGTCGTTGCAAAGGGGACCGTGTGGCCCACAAAGCCTCAAATATTTGCTCTTTGATTCTTCATGGCAAAGGTTTGCCAACCCTTGGTGTAGACGAACACGGACATCTTGACCTTCAATCTAGTGGCCTATGTACAGAACTGGAGGAAGAACAAAGGCAGCGCATGTAATTACTTCATCTTCAAGAGGGATCAGAAAATGTTCAGAGGGATCAAACCATGTAACCATGACGTCTTTGAGTGGGAAGAAACCTAGGCAGTTTTACCTGTCCCACTTTTTCAGCCATTCCTCTACATCTTGCCTCTACAGCACCCCTGATACCCTGAATTTCTTTCATGAGGAAAGTATACATGCTCCCTCCAGAGAAGTGGGAAAATTTTGGAAAATGTAGCCTGCCCGTGTCTGCAGAAGCGTAAGAGGTTCATAGGTGGCCTTTGCGTTCTAAAAGGGATGAAGAGCCACCCATCTTCAGGTTACTGTCTGAATTTCAGGTGAAGCAAGTTCATACTCTATAGCTGGCCCGTGCTGATGACGCTGACCTGCAGTAAATGAGGGACTAAGGGCTTGGGGCCGGTCCTCTCTCCCGTACACAGGGATGAAACCCCAGCTTCTGTGGCCATGTTTTTATCTCCCCGGCTATATACCTAAGTCCTACGAAGTAGGATTCCAAGATACTCAATAACCAGTTGTAGGGAGACGTGGAAGAATGATCCGGACCACCTCTGTTGCTTGCTTGTGCCCTAATGTCATATAGGACCTCCTGGGGTACACTCCTCACAGTAGGAATTCTCAAGATAAGTGGCATGGACTGGTTGACTGGCTTCTACAATTTATTGCCAGTCCAAAGAGGACTACAACAGCGTGATTAATGATTTGTTGAATATCCCACTTACTTATATGTCAAAACCTTGACGCTCTATTTTTTTTTTTTTAATTTTTTTTTTCAACGTTTTTTATTTATTTTTGGGACAGAGAGAGACAGAGCATGAACAGGGGAGGTGCAGAGAGAGGGAGACACAGAATCGGAAACAGGCTCCAGGCTCCGAGCCATCGGCCCAGAGCCCGACGCGGGGCTCGAACTCACGGACCGCGAGATCGTGACCTGGCTAAAGTCGGACGCTTAACCGACTGCGCCACCCAGGCGCCCCAACGCTCTATTTTTAAAATTCCTCTGATAAACTCTCGAAGGTCTCTCTAGAGGAAAAATTCCTTTTTTAAAAAAAATTTTAACTTTGACATGATTTCAGCCCTCGGAAAACTACAAGAACAGCACTCTGTGGTATACCACTGTGTCCCATATTTTCACAATCACAGTGCTGCAGTAAGTAACCTTGTGCTTATGTGTTTTCGTATTGTCGGAGATACGTGTTTAGGATAAATTCTGCCGAGTGGGATTGCTGAGTCAAGAGGTAAGTACACATATAATTTGGTTAAATACTGCCAAATTCCCTTCGGGAGACTTCCACCAGTTTGCAGTCGCACCAGCAGCATGTCCGCACCTGTTTCTCCTCAGCCTTACCTACGGAGTGTGTTATACTTTTTAATTTTGACCAATATGGTACATGAGAAATGGATTCTTTTTTTTTAATGTTTGTTTTATTTTTGAGAGAGAGAGAGCACGAGAGCCGGGTAGGGGCAGAGAGAGAGGGAGAGAAAGGATCCGAAGCGTGCTCTGCACTGACCGCCGAGAGCCCAACACGGGGCTCGGACTCATGAACCGTGAGATGGTGACTTGAGCTGAAGTCAGGCAATTAACTGACTGAGCCACTCAGATGACCCAAGAAATGGACTCTTAATGTAGTTTTAACTTGCATATCCTAACGTGCATATCACCTGAGTGAGGGTGAATGTGTTTTGTAAGCTTAAAGGACATTTTAATGTCTGTTTTGTGTGTGAATTACCCACATTTTTGTACATTTTTGTATCTGGGATTTGTTTTTTTTCCCCTCAGAATTTAAGAATTATTTATGTAGTGAAGATAGTAGTCACTTATCTGTCACACATGGTGCAGTATTTCTCTTGGTTTGTCAGTTATCTTTTCTTTTTGTTTATGGTATTTATTGACATTCATTAGGGTTTTTCTTTTTTTTTTTTTTTTTTTTTTGGTGTTTATTATTTATTGAGAGAGACACAGAGTGTGACTGGGGCAGGAGCAGAGACAGAGGGAGACACAGAATCCGAAACAGGCTCCAGGCTGTAAGCTGTCAGCACAGAACCTGATGTGGGGCTCGAACTCACGGACCTTGAGATCATGACCTGAGCTGAAGTTGGACGCTTAACCAACTGAGCCACCCAGGCGCCCCCATTAGGTTTTTTAAAGTATTGTTAGGTAGTGAGATTTAACTATCGTTTGTTTTATTGTATTTGCCTTTGGAGTTCTAGTTAAAAGACTTCTTACTAAACCTGGCTTACAGAGGAATTCACCCATGTTTTCTTCTAGTGCTTGTATGGTTTCACTTTGCATTAGATCCCTGACCCATTTGAAATTTATTCTTATGTATGGTGTGAGGTGTGGATCTAATTTATCTTTTTCCAAATGGCTAATCTTTGTCCCAGCACCATCTATCAAAAAAGTCTGTCTTTGCTGCAGTTATACAAGATATGACTTTTATTATATACTAAAGTTCTGTATTTACTTGGGTCTATTTTTGAACTCACTGTTCTTTTTTAATGATCTCTACTGATGCACGAGTGCCATGCCTGTTCAATTACAGAGGCTTTATAATATGTTTTATGGTCTGGTAGGGATAGTATATACTCATAGTTTCTTTCTATCTTTGTGTTTTTCCATGACTGTGTTCATTTTTTCACATGAGGCTCCATGACCACTTGTCTAGCTCTCTAAAAAAAGCTTGTTGATATTTTTGTTAGGATTATGGTAAATTTATAAATTAGCTTTATAAATTAAACCAATAAATGAAGCAACATCTTTATACTGTTGAGTCATCCCATCAGCAAACAAGTAATGTCCTTCCATTTCTCCAAAGCTGTTTTTCTGTCTTTTATGAGCAAAGAAACTTGAAGAAAATCAGATTTGTCTTTGGACTATTGGTGTTATTCAGCATGAGAAATGTATTTCGTGATGATTCCATGGACATATCTAACAGTAGAAAAGGGAAGCACAAATCTGCTCCAAACCTATTCCAATTATATTCCAAGATGAAATGTCCCAGTCCAGCACTTACTCATTCATTCATTCATTCTCATCAGTGACTTCACTGAAGCCAGAGAGAACAACTTTTCAAAACCCAAGAGAATAGGTGTAAAGGATGATAGTCATGACTGATAATAATGATTCAAAAATATTTTGACAGTTGGAAATGATCAGCCCAAACTCAACAAGTAGAGAAAAATCTACCCGGAGCTTTAAAAGTAGAATCACATATGTAAAATGCAAGAAAAAAAAATCTGCATTAGCTGCAGTACTTTTGATATCTGGAGGAGGTATCTAGATTGACCCATAAACTTAATAGGGGCCAATGCTTCCTATTTAGCAGCTCTTAAACTTACATATTTATCCAAACTTTATTAAAACATGTGTGGTGACCAGATCAAGGTAAGCAGTGCACTGCTTTGGTCTGACCAACCTGTAGGGAACACTCTTTTCATTTGAGAAGAAGAATCCTAAATTAAGTAAAGAGGGACCGCTAGGGAGAATCTAGAGGAGAGCACCCAGAGATGTCAAGCTGTCAAGAAAGCATCTGTTATTAGGAATAGTTGGAAGAGCTGAGGGTATTGGGGAAAAAAAGAAGAGAGAACTTGGAACTCTTACCTGTCTTTGATAAATGGGTGTCAGGAGCTCAGCACTGCTCTAGAGACCAGAACAAGAAAGTGGAACAAGGGGGAAGCTGTTGGTTCAACTTGGATTTCCTAGTCGAGTTTCAGTTTACCCAGAGTTTGTGGGAGAGGGGAAAGGTGGAGAAATGGGGCAGGCAAAGAGAATAAGAATGAATGTACTATAATGGAGCCACAAGCAGAAGCAGAGAGCTCAGTTAGGAGGATGTTGGTACAGTATAGACAAAAGGTGATGGTGGTTTGGTCTAGACTGCAAAGTGATAGTGGAGAAGATAAAAGGTGTTGGATTTGGCCTTTATTTTCTAGGTAGAAATAATGAGAAATAATGAGATTTACTAATGGATTGGATGTGGGAGGTGAAGGAGAAAAAAGAATGAAGGATGAATTTTGGTTTGGGAGTTGAACAACTGGATGCATGGTGGTGCCATTTAATGAGATGGAGAATATTGGGGGGGGGTCAGGATGGACTAGTGGTGGGGTTGAAAATCTAGAGTTTTTTCTATGATCATGTCAATTTTGAGATGTGCACTAAACATCAGAGCGCATTCGGTGTGCAGTTAGCTTTATGAATATGGAAATAAAAGGATAAATCAGGGCTGATGCCATTGTTTGTTCACAGCTCTCTCCTATATGGTTTGACCTTGAACTAAGTGGTTTATTACTATATATTACACAATGTTTATTCTAAAAGAGCCTCCAGTCCAGCTTAGGAGACAGAAAACCATCTTTTTTTTTTTCAGTTTTAGTTATTTGAGAGAGGAGGGGGTGGAGGGGCAGAGAGAGTGAGCAAGAGAGAGAGAGAGAGAGAGAGAGAGAGAGAATCCCAAGCAGGCTCCACACTGTCAGCACAGAGCCCAACATGGCGCTTGATCTCACGAACTGTGGGATCATGACCTGAGCAAAAATCAAGAGTCAGATGTTTAACTGACTGAGCCTCTCGGACGCCCCAGGCCAAAAACCATCTTAGAACAATTTAGGAAGCAAAAGTAAGCAATTAAAAAGAGGTATGGTAGAAAGGGTAAGTGCAAACGAAAGCCTGAGAAGAGAGAGATTATTGAAGACTATAGTAGAAGAGGGCTTCCTGCAGGAGGTAACATTTGTTCTGTGCCTTGGAAGGCTAGGCCCAGGGCAAGAGAAAGGAAGTGAGCATTCAGAGTTCTGCTGAAATATAGCGTGGCCTTAGTTCTTAGTGAGAATGTGCTTCCATATAACTTGCCGTGATGACTTTGACATTTACTAAGTGTGCTCTTGGTGCTGTGCTCCATTTTGCTTTGCGGTAGAAATGCCCCGATCTTGCTATAGCGTTCGCTCATGGTTAACGGATGTGACAGTGGAGTACAGCAGGGCACATGACTTTCAAAGAATCTCAAATATTTGTGCCCTATATGGCCTATCTCCAGCACCAGAGATCTCCAGCACTCCTCTCCTCCTGGGATTACACCCTGTGATTGGACCAGCATGCAGAGTGGTTTCCTCAAGTAGTGTCAACTCAGTCTCTCAGGTGGAGAATCTATGGAAAGAGATACAGATGTGTGAGTGCGAGAGCACATGGGGAGAAAGCGCCTCCCACACTTGGAAGTGTTGACAGGGGCTGCATCAATGCACTCTGAATATAGACAGCAGGTTGTGTGTTTCTGCTAAGGCAGCTGCCGCCAATGGCAGCACGGGCTGTGCTATTCTAGGAAGCTCATTTTACCTTGTGATGCATTCTTTCAAGTCAGTCCATGTTGTCCAGCTCCAGATTCACGTCCTCACATTCCCACCCTGAGATAGAACTCGCTGGGCTTTCCTTCTCTCCCCTTTCCAGAGGGAGTCGTAGAGCGCTAGTTTTCAAACTCTGCTTTGGGGAACCCCAGGCGTTCTGAGCTGTGGGATGCTAGGAGAGAAACGATGAAGTTCGAGCCCTGACTTCATCAGGGTAGGACTAGAGGCTGCCTCCCTCTGCATACCAGCTCCGTGTGGTCATTGTTTTGTATTTTGAGTTCTACATATGGTTTCATTAACAATACGTTTGAAATGTACTGTTCTAAAAAGTAGAAGTAATAGATTCAAACTCTTAATTTGATGAGACCCTTTGGTTAAGTTGGGATCGATTTGCAAACTGGTTTTCATATTGTTGGTCCACATAAGAACATGTTTATTTCAATGATCTGGTAGGTCATCCAGCAAGAGAAAGAGGCTTAAGGGGAGAAAAATCCAGCAAGAATAACAACAGAAATGTTAAGGATGAGATGGGCATGGAGAGGTATATATATAACATTCGCCATTGAGTTATGTAATTAAAAGAGGATTTGGGAAAACAGTGTTATTATTTACAGATCTTTTTTCATTAATCTTATTCATTCATTGACAGCCATTTATTGAATACTCATTATGTTCCAAGCACTGTGCTCCATCTCAGACCCACAAAGATGGACATAGCTTGTAGACTCTTTTATTCAGGTAATCAGCCATCCCAGATATTTTAACAGTCCCCCAACATTCCCCTTTTCCCTCTAGAATCAAAAGTGGCAGGGTCCTAACATTTACGGAATTCAACTGGCCTATATGTTTTTGAATCATGAAATTTTAATCTGTTTTCATTCAAACCACGTAGAAGAGAACTAATTAGATTGTAGAGTCTAACAGATTCCTCTACCCCTGCCCCCTACTTGGAGCACAGGTCCAATCAAATATTGCATTTAAAAAATACAGTCCATCTAGTCAATGTAATAAGAGCGTCAGCCATTATTATAGTTAGATTCCTTCCTCTGCATAGGTGTGCACTTATATTTATCCCGTATTTTATGCCGTTATCTCAGTTCACCTCATTTCAGGTATGATATATCAAGTATCAAAATATAGCAGAGGATTTTGAAAGATGGTAAGGACAGGAGACAATGAGATTTCCTCAGGTTTCAGTATCTGAAAATAACGTGGCATCTGATATTTCTTTGTACATTTATTTCCCCAAAGCCACCATAAGTAAATGGTTTTTGTTCTCCATATCCAAGTGTATTTACTTAAAGTTGAATGTGTAGGAGGCCATACATATGGTAATTTATGTAACATATATAAACCCATGTCAATTTGACATCTGATATTAATTTTGCACCTGCTTGAAATGTCTGCCTTTTCATTTGATGGGTATCATCAAATAGTTGTTATGAGTCTTTCTTTTTAATCTCAAGTGATTCGTGATTAGGTAGTCATCACTCATACATTAGGTGGTATGCAATAATATTATTAACCTTTGCCCTCCTATCAGGTGATTACGTTGATATTGCAATATTTCTTTCAAAAGTAATGTAGGGTGTTTTAATTCTCAGACTGAAATGCGCTTGTGAGACTTTGGAGAATCTGTCCTCAGAGTTAAAATTATTTGAATGTAGTTCAGTGGGAAAGACGGTCTCAGAAATCGAATATGCATCTGTTTCAAAACGTAGCACAATATAGCACAAAGCAAGACCGAATCGAACTGTTCCGTCCGATATACTGACGCAATGTAGATTTGAAGCGCTGAGAAGCCTTTTAAAAATGGGATGTGCGTGTCCAAAAATAGCCTAAGTCAAACTGGTGAAGCAGAAACGCCCCCGAAGTGCATAGATGGAGTGATAGGTCATGTTAACGATCCTCCTTCTAATGAATGACGAAGATCCCAATTGTATATGAGGTTTCGGGTGTGCGCGTGTGTGTGCGCGTGTGCATGCACACCCCACAGATACGCATAGAATATTGGACTAATCGGTGACGAGGAATTCTGGTAGAAGACATCATTGGCTCCAGTGGATGGCCGTGTCCATCTGCCCTGGGCGCAGGTAGGTGCATATTGAAAATGAGAATCTGGGCTTCCGAGTGATGCTCTTAGGCCCGCGGTGCATTGCACCGGTCCGGGGCGTGTGACATGTGACAGGTAATGATGGTGGTGGCGAGGAGCGGTGACAGTGAGATCGATAGCCTCTTATGGGAAAATGTAAAGCCACGTGTGAAGAATCTAGCTGTCCATGAAGGGAAAGGGAATGGTACTAAGAAGCTAAGGAAAGGGGTTTGTGAGGACAAATTCGAAGCCGAGTGCTTGCCATTCAGCCTCCACCCGTTTTCCTTGTTAGAGAGCTGAGGCTATTTTAAGTGAATGGAGAGGAAAATTTAAATTCTGTGGGAGCAGAGTGTGTCAGGTTTTATAAAGCAGAATAAGTCTAAACGCGGTAACATGTGCCTCTCTTCAGAGGGGTCGCCTGGAGAGCAGACTCCTTTCTGGAACTCGGGCAGAAATAATGGCACCGACCGCGCCGAAGCACACGCTGTTTTTCAGGGTATGGATGTGGGTACTTAGTTCCTTCTTAGCCCCAAGCCGGACTCGGTGCTGCCACCCCATCTGGCATCAAATCCCAAAACCAGCTTGGCTGCCCGGGAAGTACATGTGGCTGCAAAATTGTACCGTTGTGAGGGCCTTGGCATTGCCATTTTTCTGAGACAATGAGAGGCGGGCTTGAAGCCTGCTACGAGGCCAAAGCCTTGTCAGCCAGTCCAGGGGGACGCACAGCTTGATGCAGGTAGGTGGCAGGAGAGCCAACAGTGACAACTTTAAACAATCGAGGCACTGTCTTACCAGTTTCATAAATGCTTACCGTACAAATCGCGTTCCGGGGCTCAAGCGCCCTGCCTCTACTCGGCTTCCAGAACAGATTCTACAGGTAGTGTTCATTTGGGTCTCACTCAGTCCCTCAGTAGGCTGTGGGGTTGGGAATCCTGAAGGTTCAGTCTGAACTGCCAAGACCCCTGCCCAGGGCAAGAAGTGCATGCGAGAGACCAACCCATGTACAGATGAGTGACACAGAAGGGGCCCCCATAAATATGAAGTAACTCCTATTGCCAGCAGTCTACATGCTCATCCTGACTCATTTTCCAGACCCCTATCCCTTTCCCTTACCTGCGCCTAGCTATTTGAAGGGATCCTAGAGATTTCTACTCAAATTCTTTATCCAGTGCTTGGGTCACCTCTGAATCCCCCGACCTTCCCCCCCCCCCCCACACACACCCTTGCTTTTAGCAATAGCAATTACGCAGCTAAATGGGGTCATGCTTTGACATCTAAATAGAAGAAACTTCAGCTCCTAATGATTTGAATTGGGAAGCTAGAAATGAAGGCAGATAGGCTAATTAAAAGGCACATGGACTATAGCAAGAAAAAGACGTGGGCCAGAACCAAGGCAATTGCCATTAGAGTTGGACAGATTTTGGATTAATTGGATCACAAGGTCCAGGAGAACTTGGTGTTGTCCTGGATGTGTGACTTAGAGAGAGGGAAGACAAAATGACAGGCCTGGGGTGTCAAGCCTTGGTCCCTTGACAAATGGAGATACCCTTCACAGAAAGACATCAGAAGGAAGACTTGGTTTACGATGTTAAATTTTGCTTCAAATACCATGAGTCTGGGGTGCAAATGGACCACTGCGCTGCAGAACTGTTGCTGTGGAGGGAGGCCAAAATTTGAGAATCGTGTGAGTAGTACACAGAGCAGGTGAGACCACTAAGGGGATACAGGAAGAGAGGACAAGGAATTGAGGGTGGATTCCCCATGAATACCTGGCTTTATGGCAGAGGAAGAAAAGGGCAAAGAGGGACTAGGAAAGGGAGACAGGGAGCAGGGGTCACAAAAGTAAGAAGAGAACCAGGACAGCGCCATGTAATGGAAACCAAGGAAAGAGAGAGGTTGGCCAATATTCTTAGACACTTCAAAAGCTCAAGGAGTGTGTGAGCTGAGACCAAACCATTGGACGTGGTGGTTAGAACTCTGTTCTGTCCCTTTATTATGACCCCAGCGAGTCAAGACCATCACCACCACCAAGTCCTTAATAATGGTATACCAACCCCAGTGATCAGTGACTGAAAGAATTTGGAGAAGTGATACAATTTTACTTTATCCATTTCTTCCCTCCACAAACCTTTATTGAACTTTATTATGTGCCAGGCACTGAGCAAGACGTTACCTCTCTGATGCCAACGGGAGCTATAATATTAGCAGTACCCTTCCCCTGCCTTCCAGCTAGGTCTTGATGTAATTATCAGTAGCTCCCCATTTCAGCCTCAGAAATGTCCTGATTTGGCCGATATATTGTATTTATTGCTTACGGCTTCTCAGACTCCTATAATTCTTTTTCCCTGAGCAAGGGCTTCTGGACTCAATTGGAATAGGACCCCCCCTGTGCGCCAAGTTGTCTGTGAATCATCACCATCTTTGTTGTCTTTACAACATGGGTCATGTGTTCCCAAACGTATGTCTTACCACATAGGCTGCGTGTGTTTCTGAGGCTCACCTGCCCCAGACCTACTATTCACGTGTTACCTGCCGAGAACCCATGACAGCCGTTCGGTTTGGATTGATCTTGATGATTCAGAGTAGGTCTGTCACTTACTCGCAGGAATAACTCCTGGTACAAACCAGCCTAGATCAGTTGTGCTTATTTTAGGACCGTAGGCATCTTTGCCAAATCCTATGGTGCGAAGAGTAAGTGAGGATAGCAGAATTGACTTGGCTAAACCAAAATTTCTCATGGAGAAGTGAGGATTAGGGTATTTTTAGCTGGTCAATAAAGAGTTAATTGTGTTAGCCGGAGGCACTTGGGAATCCAGGCTGTGCTTATTCCTCGGGTTTATAAATAACTTAAACCTATATTGGAGTTAATTAATTTGGATCCTTTCCACCTATGGTTTAGCTTCTTGAGGGAATAACTTGACCCTTCTTATACCCTATGTTTGTAGTTATAAAGAGAACTCCCAACGGAATGCATAAAAGCTCTCTTGGATTGTCTGAGTTTGGCTTCCTATATACCTCTACGGAGAAGTTCTAAGATGTCAGGCACAGCAAAAAATGTCAAAATACCTCTTCAGTTAGGGACACACATCTGCATTGTAGTATTCCTGGCTGGAGTTAGTTACGATTCTGGGTTTTTTTTTATTATTATTATTATTGTTATTATTCCTTTTAAATGACTGACTTTCTTTAAAAAAATTTTTTTAATGTTTTTTTATTTATTTTTGAGACAGAGACAGAGCATGAACGGGGGAGGGTCAGAGAGAGAGAGGGAGACACAGAATCTGCAACAGGCTCCAGGCTCTGAGCTGTCAGTACAGAGCACGACACGGGGCTCGAACTCACGGACCGCGAGATCATGACCTGAGCCGAAGTCAGATGCTTAACCGAGCGAGCCACCCAGGGGCCCCTTAAATGACTGACTTTCTAAAGCAAGATTTAACCTGTGACTTGGTCACAGAATAGAGACCCCAAATTTTGCTCTCTTTGTCTTTCCTTTCTTTTCCCTGGAGAATATTTTAAATTTTTAAAAAAATGTTTATTTTTGAGAGACGGAGAGGGAGAGAGAGAGAGAGAGAGAGAGAGAGAGAGAGAGAGAGAGAGAAAACAGGCGAGGGAGGGGCAGAGAGAGACAGAGAGCGCATCTGAAGCAGGCTCCAGGCTCTGAGCTGTCGACGCGGGGCTCGAACCCACAAACCACGAGATCATGATCTGAGATGAAGTCGGATGCTCAACCAACTGAGCCATCCAGGTGCCCCTCCTGGGAGAATGTTTTAAAGCAAAAGTATTGCACTGGGGACAAGAAGTCCGTTTCTCCACCTCTGAGGTTGTCCATGATTAAATAAGAAGTTGCAGGAGTTTTCTCGGTTGTCGGAATCCCAGAACGCAGGAACACTGAGCAGTAGGAATACAAAAGCCCACCTGTCACGCTGACAGATCTTACTCGTAACACCTCTAAAAGGATCTGACAGCTTAGACGGCAGGTAAAGGCCAGTGAAGTGAGCGGAACAGACGAAAATGAATTGAGTCATTTGATGTCACAATGCAAATGAAGTGTGACTTCATAGAAAGTACTCCTTCCCAATGCCATGTCCCTTGCGTCATCCAGTCTTCCCAGCCACTCAAGTGGATGCCATCCCTGAATATCATGACAGAATCTAGCCTCTTAGCCGGGATGGTGGTTGGTAGTGTTTTGTGGACCTCGTTTAAAAAAAAATTTAATCCCCATGAATCATTCATATCGTACATGTGACTCCGTTTTATCCCGAGTTACGATAGAGCCATCCTGTCTTTTTCCAGAGCTACGAAATACATTGGATTTCACCATTTCTCCACGTTGGGAATTGGGTCCAGGACAGAGAGAAAGCTGTCGCTCTGAGCCATCTTCCACTTCGGTCACAGCAATTGAGCATGAGAATAAGCCCACGCCTTCCTCCCGCACCAGCTCCAGGAAAGGATCGCAGTAATAGAGCTGCATTCTAGGGGCTCAGGACCGAACAGAGCAACTGCCGTGTATCGTGAGCACTTACCTTGTGGCAGTGATAGGACGTGTAAGCTTACAATATTTAATTTAATCCTGGCACCATCTCGATGAGCTAGTTCCTGTCATTATCGCAATCTTGCACATGAGGACCCGGAGAGACTTTCTAGTTATGTCAGCTCAACGGCTGTGACCTTGGACAGGGCCAGGATTCAAACCCAGGGGTTCTAGGCCAAAGTCCATGCTCCTTTCTCCACATAACACAGCTTCAGATGAAGTCTCAGGGCAGGATGAATTGCCCTGACTGAAGGCTCGCTGAAGCCCACAGGTTTATAGGTCAGTACATCTCGTGTGGTATTGATTGCCAGTTCGTTGGAACCCTTACTTTCACACCTATCAAGATTTTCCTGACACATGCATTAGCCCAGCTGTTTACAATCACAGGGATTTTGCTAGGCCCCCACCCGTACCCACTTACTCTCTGAGCCTTATACTCCGAGAAATGTGGCCTGCACCCTGAATTCTGAGCATCCATTTGTCACGAGCCAACTCCTCAGCCCTACTGGTAGACAGAGCTCTCCTTTTGTGTGTTTGCAGATGGAGGCATCTCGATCTGTATTCAGGGCATGGAAGAGTTTCCAGTGGCAGCCAGAACAAATTGCCATGAACTCCGTGGCTTAAGGCAACAGAATTTCCTTCTCTTGTGTTTCCAGAGGCCAATAACCCTTGTTGGCCAGGATACGCTCCCTCCAGAGGCTCTAGGGGAGAATGCGTTCCTTGCCTCTTCTGCCTTTTGGTGGCTCCGGGCATTCCCTGGCTTGTAACCATCGGTCTCAAATATCCGTCTGCCTTTCCTTTGTAAGGACATTTGTGACTGGATTTAGTGCCCACCCAGATAATTCGCGATGATCTCATCTCACGGTCCTTAATATAATTACATCTGCAAAGACCCTTTTTCCAAATATGGTAACATTCACAGGTTCAGGGATTAGGGTGGGGACATATACTCTGAGGGGTCACCATTCAACTCACTACAGGGGGGTCAACATTCCCCCCCACACACACACACAGTGTCCTGAACCACAGGGAATCGGCTGTCTAGGGCCAAATTGAGTCACTAGGATCCTGAGGATAGGAGGGTGGCTGCTGTCCCCGCCCACCTTTCTAAATACTGCCCCTCCCCCACTCTGACTTCCAGTCTGCAGGCTTTTCTGACACCCCATGGGATCAGCCGCAGGCCGGCTAGGTCCATTTGTCACGGAAAGAGGGCAGTTGAAGAGAGCCCGGGAAATCTGGAATCTGACCCGGAATCTGGATTACAAGTTACTCCAATACTTTCTGGTGATGTGACCTTGGACACGTTACTTTAACCTCTCTCAGGCTCAGTTCACTCACCCGCAGGACAGAAATGAGATGAAATCCATGTTGGTCAGAGGCTCCTGTAAGGGGAAAAATACCTTGGCTTTGGAGACCGAGAGCCATCAGTTGGTTTCCCGGTTCTGCCACCCACTCGCCACGCAATTCGGGGCAAGACACTGAAACTGTCTACACCAAAGTTTCCTCATCCACGGTAGAGGGATAATGCCTCTTAACCTACAGAGAAGTTAGGATTTAATAATAAGATGGACAGAAAATATAGTCGGTGTCAGCGCACGTTTATTAACCGTATTGTTGTTGTCATTAGCAACAACTTAGACTGCCGGACCTATGTCACACATCCTGCCCTGCAGCATCGCAGAGTGCCCCTTGGTCCCCTCGCAGAAATGGCTGACCTAGGATGGGGAATATGATATCACTGGGAAAAACTAGAAACACCACTCAACCTGTGCCCCTTCGAGTCAATTCCTTGGGATACAGTGAAGGCATCTTCACTCTTGGGTGAAATTATATACATTTGCAGAGTTTAGAAAAGAACGGAGGAGGTGGGGGTGCCTTAACATTTTAAGGAGCACCCGTTTTAACTACGGTGAACGTTGCAGCAAGACCACAGATCAAAGCCAATGTATTTCCTGTCAAAATTCGTAGATTTTAAATATGTCCCGGGGATAAGTTGAGAAATGTAGACGGCTAACAAACGAGCCCTTTTTAATTGCATTTAGCTTTTCTAGCCCGATGAGCATGGAGCTCTTCCTGTTTTACTGGCAAATTCCAATTTGGGCCATTAGAGTGGCAAAACCAGCTTGACCGTTCATAAATATCTTGCTTCATACAGAAACTAAAGTGTCGCTGCAGACACGATCAGACCACCGAGGGAGCCTTCCAGGACAACAATCTAGAAGGCCACATTAGCCTTCCTCCTTTGATTACAGCTAAACACACAAGCGCTGCTAAATCTGCCAATGTCAGTTCAAATGTGGTAGCATGACCAATGGTAGAGGAAAAGGCTTTCCCTAAATAGAACAGCCAATTAACAGTGTGACGCATAAAGGGAAGGTCTTGCCATCATACTAAGCATTGGGTTCGGGAAGTGCCACTTTGGTCTCCCGCATGGGCAGATCCAGGTTATGAGGACCCATTCTTACGCTCTTTTATTCAAGAGACAGCGACCAAGTGCTTTAAAAAGCAGAGATTTTACTAAAGGCAGAGGACAAAGCCACAGAGATGTGAAAGCGCACACACACACACACACACACGCACACACACAAAAGCATTAGGCGGGTCAAGGTGCAGGATGAAAGGGTTGGCTCTTTGGGTCTTGACCTATTTGGGAAATGTTTTTTGAGGTAGATTCACCAGGACCAGGTGTTGGGTAGGATATACGGAGGGTATTGGGTGGGTGTGGAGGCAGGAAGGCTGTGAGGCTTCAGGCTTAGGAAACTGGTGTGGAGGCACAGTTTGGGTGTGCCCCAGCACACGTGGTCCGTGCGGCAAAATCTGGGCTGCCAGAGCCGATGTTCCTAAAGCTTCCACGGCCCCATCTGGCTGATTAAGGGCTGATTCAAATCTCGGTTCACTGTTCTTCATTTAATTTCTTTTAAAACATTTTCACCACTTTAAAGAAACTAGTCAAAAATTGGGAAATTGTAAGCTAATAAGCGAGCGGGGATTGGCAGTTTGGTTCAGGAGCTTCAGATTTCTGTCTCACAAAAGAAACATCAGATCCTTGGTTAATCATAAGGTTTTCCAAGAAAAAAGGGGAACGCCCAATCTTTTTTTTTCAAAACTGCCTATTTGTTTCCTGTCTCTGTGCTAGTAGAATTGACGACGTGTTGCGACTTGCAAACCAACAGTTGATTATGGAATCTTAGTGTTAAGGAGGACCATTTCGGCAACCTTAAGGCTCAGAGAGATCAGAGAGGTTACGTAGCTTGCCCAGGATCACACAGCTAGTCAGCGGCAGATCTAGCTGGACCCAAACACAGAATGGTTCTTATTGCCTTTCTTTTGATCAGTGTTGCCTGCTGGCCTTGGTAGTGAATGGTGCTTGCCTGTGGCTAGGTGGTGAGGAGGGCAGTGGGAAGTGAGGCAAAGAGGGGGGCGGGGATTCTAACAAACTCTTGGAGGTGTGAAGTTCTCTGGAAAGCAGTCCCCCAGGGAGGTCCCGGATTGGTGGACAGATTGACCCCTTCTTGGGAAGAAGCTGCCAAAGCCTTTTAATTTTCTGCAAGTAAAATAGTCTCCTCCTCAGGTACAGATACCGGGTGCATGTTGTGTGTTCATTCCTTTACCCTCTTCCCCAGCAAGGTTGTGTTTGTTTTTTTTTTTTTTTTTTCTGGAAGGCGGAGACTGAAATGCCTCCCTGACTTTTCCCAAAGGACTTGTTGGTAAGAGGTAGGAAAAGGAGTTTGGATTTTATTCTAAGTCTGCTGGGTAGTCCCAGGAAGATTTTAAGAAACGAAGTGAATGATTTGATTTCTTTTTTTAAAAAGGTTACTCTGGTGCTGAGCGGAGAATGGATGGCAAGGATTCGCAGAAGCTAAGAAAAGCCATCAGAAGCAATTGCTTTAGGCCAAATGGGTATGATGGATCAGATCAGGATGGTAATATTGGTGATGGATAGAAGTAGACAGAATCAGGATACATTTTTTGGAGGCAGAATAAGAAGGATTTTTGGAAGAATCGAAAGTGAGGGGAGGAAAAGAATAATGGGTCTTAGAGTTGTTTTGAGAGCAACTGGGAGAACAATTTTGCAGGAAGAATCATGAGTTTGGGTCCGAACACATTAGTTTTCAGGTGCCTATTAGACATCCATGTAGAGACGCCAAGGGGGCACTTGGACGTATCAGTGGACGTGTAAGCTTGGGACACATCGGCACATAGGTTTCATTTAAAGCTATAGGACTGAATGAGGTCACTTAGGGTGAGAAGGATTAAAGGCTACCGAACAGACAGAGGAGAGGCCAGTGAGATAGAACTAAAACCGGGAGAGCGCAGCGTCCTGGAAGCCCAGGGAAAAACAGGTTTGTTGTTATTTTTAAGTTTATTTATTTATTTTGAGAGAGAGTACGCGTGCGCAAGTAGGGCAGGGGCAGAGAGAATCCCAAGCATTCTCTGCACCACCAGCACAGAGCCGGACACGGGGCTCAAACCCACGAACCGTGAGATCATGACCTGAGCCGAAACCAAGAGTTGGACGCCTAACCAACTGAGCCACCCAGGCGCTCCAAAGAGCAGACGCAAGAGTCAGCTGTGTCAAGACCTGCTTGCAGCCAAGCAAATCAAGAGCAGAGAAAGGACCACTGACTTTGATTCCGCGAAGGTCACTGATGACTTTGGCAAAAGCGATGTTTCTAGAGTGGCAGAGGCGGAAACTGGATTAGAGTGAATTGAGGAGGAAACCAGAGGCGAAGAGTGCGAATGGTAACTATATACCACTTATGAAAGGGATCTTGTCGTGAACGGGAATGAAGGAATGCGGTGGCAGCATGAATGGAGCTGTAGGGTAAAAGGAATTTTTTCTTGACAGTAGGGGACAACTAGGACCTGCCTGTGTGCTGATGAGGAAGACCAGGTCGAAAGGGAGACACTGAAGATGCGAGAAAGAGAGGGACTAAATCAGAGGAGGGAGACCCCAGAGAAGGCTGGAAGAGACGGGATGGATACTGAGCACAAGTGGAGGAGTTAGCCACCGACAGAAACAGGAACATTTCACCATAGTGCTCCTGCTTTATCAGTGAAGTGAGGCCAGGACACCATCTGTGAGCGCAAGGTTGGATCTCGACGTGCGTGTGCGTCTGAGAAGGAAGAGAAAGCTGTGAGATAGTTGTTTCGGAGAGTGGGAATGTGAATAGGAAAGCGAGTGTGGTAGGATGTTCTGGCAACATAGAGGGCTCATTTGAAATTGATGACCATGATATTGACATGAAACCTGTCAACACAGCTGTGTGTTTTTTTCAGGCAGCATTTGGCTACTGAAATACAAGGACGAAGTAGGCAGGGAGTAGAGTTGACTGAGGTTGGGACTTTACAAGGCACAGGTAATAGAGGGAGAGAGAAATTAGGGTGTAAAGCTTTTTCACAAGAGAGTGAGTATAATGACGGCTGGTTGAACCTAAGGTCTGGACACAGTGAGGCCATGAGGTAGATGATGAGCTGTGAGAAGGCGGTGAGGTCAGGAACTTGCAGGTCTTAACGAAGTTAATTATTAGAATGAGATTACACTTGACCCTTGAACAACATGGGGTGGGGTAGCGGTGCCACACCCCCTCCGACGCAAGTGAAAATCCACATGTAACTTTTGACTCCACCAAAACTTAACTACTGTTGACGGGAGGCCCTATCGATAACATAAACAGTCCATTAAGACACATTTTGTATGTTCTATGTATTGTATACTGCATTCTTATGATAAAGTAAGCTAGGGAAAAGAAAATGTTAAGAAAACCCTAAGGAAGAGAAAATACATTTATAGTACTGTACTGTATTTATTTATTTTATTTTTTTTTACATTTATTTATTTTTGATAAAGAGAGACAGAGAACAAGCGGGGGAGGGACAGAGAGAAAGAGACACAGAATCCGAAGCAGGCTCCAGGCTCCGAGCTGTCAGCACAGAGCCCGATGCGGGGCTTGAACTCACAAACTGGGAGATCATGTCCTGGGCCGAAGTCAGACGCTTAACCGACTGAGCCACCCGGGCGCCCCTGTACTGTATTTATTTTTAAAAATCCGTGTATAAGCGCACCTGAGCAGTTCAATCCCATGTTGGTCAAGGGTCAACTGTACTATGGTAGGTGAACTGGAAGGAAAAGAAATAGGCAGATAAAGAAGAACCCAAGGTGAGATTGAGTAACCAGTGAGGTAGGAGGGGAAAGAGTGTTTCTGGAAGGAAGGAGCAGTCAACAGGTTGAAGCATCAAGTAAGACAGGGACAGAAATGTCAACGTACAAGAACAAGACGTTACTGTTAACCTCGACAAGAGCCATTTTAGTGAAGTGATAGGATCCATTGTGGTGGATTGAGAATTGATTGAACAATAGGGAAGTTGACGCATAGAAGTCAGAGGACCTTTTCAAGATGTTTGGTTGTGTGAGGAAAGTTAAAAAAAAAAAAGGATGGTAGTTAAGAGAGGAGTATGGAGTCTTAAATGAAGATCCAAAGCTCGATTATGTTTTTTCACTGAAATTGCTATTGAGATCATTGTAGATTCACGTGCAGTTGCAAGAAATAATACAGAGATTTTTTTTTTCCCCACAACCTGCCCAGCTTCCCCCATTGATAACATCCTACAGTAACACAGTACAGCATCCCAACCAGGACATGGACGCTGATATGAAACATCAATCCTACCCAGATTTCCCCAGCACCACTTGGACTCATCTGTGTGTACATATATTAAATGCTGTACAATTTTATCGCTTGTGTAAGTTATGTATGTGTCACCCCACGTGGTTCCAACGCCACGGGAATCATCCCTCTTGTTGCTTTTATAACCAGCCATGTCCGTCACCACCCTGCATCCTTCTTGCCACCACGGCTCAGTCCCTAACCACCTGTAACCACTCATCTCTTTCTTTCCATAATTCTGTCCCTTTATTAATGCCCTGTAAGTGGAATCCACAGTATGTAACCTTTTGAAATTGCCTTTTCTCATTCGCCCTACTCCCTGGAGATTCCCCCGGGTCTTGGGGGTATTGAATAGTTTATTCCTTTTCATTACTGAGTTCCATGATACCACAGTTTGCTTAACCATTCACCCATCGGAGGTGTTACCAGCGTTTAGCTCTTGTCCTTATTCTTACGGATAAAGCTGCCGTAGACCTTCACGTGCAGGTTTTGTGTGCAAAGAGGTTTTCATTTCTGTGGGGTGAATTGCCCAGGAGTACAATTACGGCATCATATGGTAGCTGCATGTGTAACTTTTTAAGAAACTGCCCGACCACATTCCAGAGCCACTCACTGCACCATTTTACATTCCTGCCAGCAATAGATGAGCAATCCAGTGTGTTGGCATAGTCACCAGAATTCTGTGTTGACGTTATTCATTTTAGCCCTTCTGCTTGGTGTTTAGTGGTATCTTGCTGTGGTTTTAATTTGCTTTTCCCGGATAGCTGATGATTTTGAGTATCTTTTCATGTGGTTGTCATCTGTGTGTCCTCCTTGGTGGAATGTCTGTTCATGGCTTTTGTCCATTGTTTTTCATTGGGTTGTTGGATTTTTTTTTTTTTCCTGTTGAGGCTTGACAGTTTTGTATATATTCTAGATACTCTCGATCGTTTTTGTCAGATGACGTGGTTTACAGATATTTTCTCCCGGACCGTCGTTTGTCTTTTCATTCTCTCCGCATGGCCTTTCTCAGAGAAGAGGTTTCCTTTAGTCCTTGAAAAATGTTGCGTTACTTCCTGCTGTTCTCCATGATTTCAGATGAGAACGCTGCCATCATTCAAACTGGTGTTTCTCTCTGGGTGGATGCATTGCTTCTTTTTCGCTGCTTTCAAGATTTCGGTGGATGCATTGCTTCTTTTTGGCTGCTTTCAAGATTTCGGTGGATGCATTGTTTCTTTTTCGCTGCTTTCAAGATTTCTTCTTTGTCTTTATTTGTCAGAAATTTGGTTACGATTGGTCTCGGCTTGCATTTCTTTGGGTGTGTCGGATTGGTAGTTCGCTCAGCTTCTGGAATCCGTAGGTCTCCATCGTTCCCCAAACTTGGGATGTTTTTAGCCGTTATTTCTTTACATACTTCTTTCCAGCTCCACTTTTTCTCCTCTCCTTCTGGCATTTCCCATGTCGTCTGTCATCTTCACTCTACTGTTGATTCCATCCAACACGTTTTTTATTTATATTACTGTAGTTTTCCTTTCTATAGTGTCCATCTGGTGCTTCTTTATAATGTCTATTTCTTTTTTTTTCAACGTTTTTTTTATTTATTTATTTATTTTTGGGACAGAGAGAGACAGAGCATGAACGGGGGAGGGGCAGAGAGAGAGGGAGGCACAGAACTGGAAACAGGCTCCAGGCTCTGAGCCATCAGCCCAGAGCCTGACGCGGGGCTCGAACTCACGGACTGCGAGATCGTGACCTGGCTGAAGTCGGACGCTTAACCGACTGCGCCACCCAGGCGCCCCTATAATGTCTATTTCTTGTCAGAGCCTTTCTCTATTCTTCCATTTATTGCAAGAGGATTGGTATTTGCTGTTTAAGCACGTTTCTGGTGGCTGCTTCAAAATCCTTGTCACATAATTCCAACATCCAAGTCATCTCAGTATTGACGTTAGTTGATTATCTTTTGTTTTTCCCCCATTCAAGTTGTGGTTTTCCTGGCTCTTGGTGTGACAGGTGTTTTTGTTGTTGTTGTTGTTGTTGTTGTTGTTGTTGTTGTTTTATCGTGTCCTGGACATTTTGGCTAATATGGTAGGAGACTCTGGGTCCTATTTCAATCTTCTGGTGTTGCCGGAGTGGGTAGAGGTTTTTCCAGGCCCACAGGGTTGAAGAAGCTTCCTGGAAGTCTGCTTGTCATGATGGGATGCCCCCTGCAGCTCCACCCACCGGCCCCCACATCCCTTGGCAGGGGAAAGGACCTCAGGTCCCTCTGTCCCCTTTATGGTGACAAAAGCGCTGATGGCACATGGTACTTGTTGAGGTAGGATCGTCCTAGGCGGTGCTGCCTTGCCACCTGGTGTCTCTCAAAGCGGGAGGGAGTGGCAGGTGTGCGGGGACAGAGGGGCTTCTTGTGGCACGATGCCCCTTGCCGGCACTCTCTGGTGTTTCTCAGTGGCGGAGGAGCGTGTTAGGGGAAGGAGAACGCTTCCTTTGCTGGTGCCACTGGGCTCCCCGGATGTTGTCAGAAGGATTACCATTTGCTCTGGGGAAGAAAGAAGCCTACCCGAGATGCCTTCTGTCGTTCAGCCCGGGAGCAGGAAATGCCGGGTCCGGGTCACCTTCGGTGGGGTAAGAGTGATCACGAGACACCGTGCACTGTGCCATCCCTCCAGTCTTGGGATCCTAGTCCAGTTAGCCTTCCTTCTGTCACTTTTCGGAGTCCTCCTTTGCTCGCCTCTGGCATTATTCCCAAACTTTATCGTTGTACTTTGTACAGAGGAGCAGGGAGGGCTGGGTTTTAAATGCCAGTGAGGGGAAGCAGATCGAGAGAGACCAGTCCATGGTGGGAGGTCCCACAAAAGGCTAAGAGAAAGGGATCAGAACGCAGATGAGAATGTCAGCATTAGCAAGAGGTGGGGAGGAGGAAAGGTGCAGATTCGGGTAAGTTTATACACTGGGTAGCGGGAATTTGAGGCATTCTGACCCGATGGTCCTAATTATTTCTCCGTGAAACAGAGAGGCAGCATAAGGGCCCAGACTCTGGAGTTTGGCATCCATGGCCCTGAACCTCAGTTGTGCTTCTCACCAGCAGTGACACCTTTGCCAAGTCACTTAATCCCACTGTGCCTCGGTTTCTCGTAAAAGGGAGATAATAATAGCATGCCTCCTCATAGGAATATGATGGTGACTGATTGAAATGAATTAATATTTGCGAAGTGCTTAGAATCAGGTATTACCTATGCGTGTGGTACCTAAAAACACAGGGTTCGTGTGAGTGTTAAATGAGAGAAGTTTGCTAAGCAAAGCATCCGATGAATGTTCCTGTGATTTCCATACCTCTTCTTTTCAGCCTGAGGCTGTTTCCTTGAAGTGAGACGTCATTGGCCGAAATTTGCCCAACTCCGCTCAGTCCTGTGCTTTCCGTAGAGAGGGACCAGGTGAGGGGAGGCGTAGGCCCGAGGACCCAGTCTGGGTAGGAACAGTTCTGGGTGGGGGGCAACCGAACTTTGAGATTCAGTTGGAGCATTTCCCTGGGAAGCTTTAGATGGGTGCCGTTCGCCCTGTAGTGACATATGCAGCTCTCGGCCCTTCTTTTCCTTCAGCCTGAGTGTTCCTCCAGGGTAGGCACCAGCAACAGGCCCACATTCCAACCTCTTCGCGTCCCAACGTGCCCCCCCCCCGCCCCCCGTGTGGCAACAGAAATCCTCTCCGAAGTAGCGCTAGAAAGTCTCGGAGAAAACCATTGTTTTCAAGTGTCTAAAACCCGTTCGTAGGAGCAGTCGGCTGTGTTAGTTGCGACACAAGGCATGGTTCTGTGTTTTCTGCCACCGTGGAGAATTAGGGCCTTTTCATCAGGATGAACAAGGAAAACAAAGAAGAAATAGGAGTGCCATCTTGTGGAGCGATCTATCATTACCACTTGCGAGTCGCAAAGTGAGAGAAGGGGACAGGGGTGGAAGGGAGACTGGCTTTGGAAAAGTTCAGCCGGATGTCATGTCGATAAAACGTCCGACGCGCTGACCGTCGTTGGTTTGGAGACCTTTAGAGACAATGCTATAGATACCTCAAGGCACAATTACGTACCTGCCACAGAGGAAAATGAAGAATAAAATATTTGCATGAGGAAATCCAGGACTTCCAACTTTGCCATGTTTTGGCCTTTCCAGTGGTAGGCGAGTAAAGTATCCGATGGTATTATTTTCTTCCTAGAAGCATCAACGTGCTTGCTACAAATTAATAAAGCATTTAAAGGGCATGAAGAATATGGTTAGCTCCAGAGCTGGTTGGTGTTGTCTGCGTTCTAGTGGGCCGAACTAAATGAAATTGACAGTCAACTATTTTGACAGAGACCAATGTTAATTTCATACGGATTAGCCTAATATTTCAAGTCGGTTTCCTTTCCAGTGCCTTCTGGACATCTGCTAGGTCTGGGCCCTGTGCTGGGCCCTGGAAGATACACAGACAAAACCTAGGCCTTGCCTACAAGTATCTCACCATTCAGGGGGGCAGGTGGACACTCAGGCAGCATGCCTCCTATTCCAGTCCTTTCTGTCCCATGCCGAGAGCGTTCGGTTAAGCCAAAATCTGTGGAGCTCTGGCACTAAGCTATCTGGGTTTGAATGCTGGCTTTGCTCGTTAGTGGCTGGGTGACTGTGGGCAAGGTCCTAAACTTCCTTATACCTGTTTCCTCGTCTGTAAACGGGGCTCCTAGAACACCTACTTCGTATGACCGAAGTGACGACTACGTGACCTCATATGTACAAAGCACTTAGGAGAGCTCCTAGCACAGAGCAAGTCCTGTATGAGTTTCAGCTGCCAACATTACCTTCCACTCTATTACCGCAGGGGAGGCAACGCAGGGGTGCTTGGTAGGGTAAGCTAAATGTCACTATTCCTTCTCCCATCTTTGTATTTAACAGGAATTTACTTATTGAGGTCCTACTTTTCCCAGTTTCTGGGACTAGCTGGGGGGAAGCTGAATACAATAAAGAGTTAAGGGACGCCTGGCTGGCTCGGTCGGTAGAGCACGTGACTCTTTTATTTCCGGGTCATGAGTTCAAACCCCCCTTTAGGCACAGAGCTTACTTTAAAAAAATAATTTGAAAAAAGAAAGGTTACAGGTGCGTCCCGTTGCCAGCATACGGTACCTTAAGTGTCTCTATAGATACATGACTGCTGAATGCTCTGTGTCCTTAAGCTGTGGAATCATCCCTCCATGAAATATATTTTCTACTAAATTGCTTAATCCCCAACTACTTTCTGCACCACAGCAAAAGCATCCACAGCTAAGAAGTAAGGATATAAAAGTTAGCTGCTACGGAACATGGACAGTCAAAGTCTTCCTTTGGTTGTAGTTCCTTAGCCACCTAACAATGTAGTGCGGCATGGCTTTACAGAAAGTGAACGGGGTTCCTCATTTGATCGTTCAGTATTTCAAAGTTCTTAGGCTAGGGGGCATTTGTTCTTGATGCTTAATTTTCATACAGTGTCCATTTTGGTCACTGAAACTCATCACCACACACTGTGGGTAGCATGGGCCATATGGGTGCACTAATTTCATGGTTCTGTTTTTTTTTTTTTCTTTTTTTTCAACGTTTTTTTTTTTTTTTAATTTATTTTTGGGACAGAGAGAGACAGAGCATGAACGGGAGAGGGGCAGAGAGAGAGGGAGACACAGAATCGGAAACAGGCTCCAGGCTCCGAGCCACCAGCCCAGAGCCTGACGCGGGGCTCGAACTCACGGACCGCGAGATCGTGACCTGGCTGAAGTCGGACACTTAACCGACTGCGCCACCCAGGCGCCCCTTCATGGTTCTGTTTGAATTAACTTGCCTCTTGGAATACCAATCCTTCTCTTAATTTTATGGGGCAACTATCATTTGCCGGTACTGAGTCTCAGTCGATCACCTCTGTCATGTTTTGGGGAGACCAAGGAACTAACAATATGAGAAGTAACACAGGATCTGTTGGGAATTAAAGTACTTCATGGAGTTTTAAAAGTTTTCAGAGCCAGTGACGAGTTAAATAGGTCACAGAGGTGAAAGGGAAACTGGCTTGCCCGAAACCATAAATGGATCGATTTGTGGTAGAGCTTGAGTTTCTAATTTACAACCTGGCTATCAGAACACGCTTTCGAATAGAAAAGGAGACACAACCTCTACCCATCTTTCCTTCTCTGCCACTCACTAACAAAACTAGTAGGGTTTGCCCAGGGCCAGTGCGGAAACATGGTTGAAAACAGCATGGGCTTAAAGTATAGGATAAATAGCAATTGAAACTAAACAGCATGAGGGGCACCTGGCTGGCTCAGTCGGTAGAGCATGTGACTCTTAATCTCACGGTCGTGAGTTCCAGCCCTGAGCTGGGCGTGGAACCTACTTAAAAATACACACACACACACACACACACACACACACAGCTACACAGCATCAAAATTCTTTCTGGGTAAAATATTTGCTATTGTTGTGGGTGCCGTAATTTGAGGGCGCAAATCCAGCCTTGAGGGTGAAATGTAAGCTCTGGAACCCCCCTTTTCTCTCCTTCCTTTTCTTGTGTTGTAGCCCTCCTTTTTATGTACTAGAAGGAAGGAAGCTCACAGTAGGTGGCTCCAGATTTACAAATAATACCAACGATAGAGATGAGAATTCCAATTTCTGGAACGTTTACTCTGTGTAGGTGCTTTAACTGTTATCACATGTAGTTCCTGCTAAAGCCTTAAGACAGAGGTATGTTTATTCTCTTCAGTGTAATATTCTAAAAAACTTCACTGGGGGCGCCTGGCTGTCTCAGTCGGTTAAGCGTCCGACTTCGGCTCAGGTCACGATCTCGCGGTCCGTGAGTTCGAGCCCCGCGTCGGGCTCTGGGCTGATGGCTCAGAGCCTGGAGCCTGCTTCCCATTCTGTGTCTCCCTCTCTCTCTGCCCCGCCCCGTTCATGCTCTCTGTCTGTCTCAAAAATAAATAAACGTTAAAAAAAGAAAAATTAAAAAAAAAAAACTTCACTGTAAAGAAAACAAATACATTTATGTGTTCTCTAAAAGCAGAGAGAACAAAACAAAGTGAAGACACTCTCCACTTTAAACATGTCCTGTTATCACAGCCTCATCAGAATTCAGCGACCAAACCTTGATTTTTTTTTTAATGTTTATTTATTTTTGAGAGACAGTGAGCGAGGGAGGGGCAGAGAGAGAGGGAAACAGAGGATCCAAAGCGGGCTCCGCACTGTCAGCGCAGAGCCCGACGCGGGGCTCAAACCCACGACCCGTGAGAGCGTGACCTGAACCAAGGTCAGACGCTTAACCACTTGCCCCTCCGAGGGGCCCCAGACCTTGATGTTCTAAATCCTTCCGAACTGACTTTGTTCCCTTCCTTTCTGAGAGAAAAGCTTCTTTCTCTTAAAGTATCATGGCAGTATCCTTTCCCCTTGTGTACTCCGTCCTGCATGTCAGGGAAGGCGTTCGGAGGGTGTTCTCATGTGTATACACTAATTACTGCCCCAAATACCCTGTACCTTTTCCGGGAGGTTCAGTGCCAGGAAAATCTGACTTCTCTATTCTAGCTGTTAATACACGGAGGCATCATGTGTATGGTTGCCAGGTTTAGCAAATAAAAATAGAGAATGCCCAGTTAAATTTGAATTTCCGATTAACGGCAGCAACAGCAAAAAAAATTTTTTTTAGTATAAGTATGCCCCAAACAGTGCCTGGGACATACTTATACTTAAAAAAAAAATTCATTGTTGTATGAAATTCACATTTAGCTGGGCAGCCCACGCTTTTCTCTGGCAATCCTGACTGCTATTTCTAATGTCCAAATTACATAAATGCAATCCGGCAGTAAGGCCAATTTTAACTTGTTTCTTTATAGTGGGAATCCTACGGAATGAGCTCCTCCTCCTGGGAGACAAATGAGCAGCAGACGTCCGATTTGGTGAATGGGCCATCAGCCGAGTACAACCAACTTCTGTAGCAATTGAAGCAAGCGAAAGGAAGCACGCTAATTCTATTCGGGCTTGCACGGAAATGTCTCTTTACTTACTTTACACTTGTAGTGTTTCAGGCCTGAAAGGGCAGTGGAGGTCAGTCTGTGCAACATTCCCTCCAAAAGCCCACACCCCAGCCTGGAACCCCGTTCTTTCGTTCCAGGGTTGCCGGCCAAAAGGCTTCCAGGACAGAGGGGCCACGTGGAGCTGAAGCGCCGCCCAGACCCTGCTTCCCGAGCCTCGCACCTAGTGGAAAGAGCGCCCCCACCCACCCACACAGACACTCATGTGTGCCTCCCTCTTGGCAAATCACGCACCCCCAGGCGAAGCCTGCTAAGAGCAGGTGCCTTTTTAAAAAAATAATTTGCATGGAGACCCCAGATCGTGTGGGCCTGCCCATTTCACACTTCTTGCCCATTTCACACTTCTTGGCAAAGCTGTCACATTTCACATGCCCATTTCACACTTCTTGGCAAAGCTGTCCCTGAGAGCCAGGCACTGTGCTAAGCTGGGAACACACAGATGAATTGGGCACGGTCCCTTCTAGGTCCTCCTTCATGCAGAGTCTGGCGGGAGGCGGACAAGTACTACAAAGATCACTACGAAATGTGCCGGGAAGCAGGGTGTGCACAGGGCACGAGAGCGCAGAGGAGAGGAAGCTGTTCCATCCCGGCGGTGTGAGCTAAGAGGCATCCTCAGAGAAGTTGGAGCTTGCACAGAATCTAGATGGAAGAACGGGGTTAGCGAGGCCGGAGTGGGTTGAGGGGAGAGGAGGCATTCCAGGCAGAGGCCGGGGTGGCACGAGTGAATTCGCGGAGGTGTGAAACTGAATGCCATGCTTTGGAAACCTCTGGATACTCATTGCAGCTGAGTGAGTGTGGGGAGATCAGGGAATGGCAAATCAGGAGGGGTCTTTATAGGGGCGGCTGGGCGGCTTGGTCGGTTGAGCGTCTGACTTCGGCTCAGGTCGTGATCTCGTGGTTCACAGGTTGGAGCCCCACATTGGGCTCTGTGCTGACAGCTCAGAGCCTGGAGCCCGCTTTGGATTCTGTGTCTCCCTCTCTCCCTGCCCCTCCCCTGCTCATGCTCTGTCTCTCTCTCTCTCTCAAAAATAGATAAACGTTAAAAAATTAAAAAGAAAAAAAGGAATGGTCTCTACAAAAAGAATGCATTTGGAAAGCTCTGGGTTAGGCAGTGCCCTGTGGGGTAGTTTCGTTCCCTGCTGTATTTCCCCCAGTGTCTAGAATAGTGACCGGCAAATGCTAAGCACTCAGTGTATATATAATTAAGTGAACGAGTGAACAAGCGAGCAAGTGAATGGCAGGACTTCGTCAGGGCCTTTAACAGGCCAGTGTAAGTTACAGATCTCAAGAGGCAGACAGTTTGCCGAACCTCCACCTTATTTGACCACATAATTGTTTTCTTTCACTGAATAATACATTTTCAAAGACCACTGTTTTCTGGAACACGTTTGGGGAGGTCATGTTCTCCAGGAGAGATGCAAATGAATAACTCCGTGAATGAATAAGTAAGAGAAGTCCAGGCTGAGAGTTTCGGGATGACACTTGGGTAAAATGCTCGGCTCTCTCTGTATGCTCTCCCCGGAACTGAATGATTGTTGGCAGGTGGGCAGCATGGGAGGGCCAGACTCCGGGTTAGCTGGGCCCAGTCCCAGGGGGCTTTGCAAGACCTTTGTGGGGAAAATAATTTATAGTCACTTTGTCCTTTCTTTCCTTCATTTACAAGCCCAGATGGTCCCCCAACTAGTCAGGAAAATATTCAGCTTCCCTATGGGCCAAGATCGTTAAGGGGCATGATAACACTCAAGATAATAACGGCATTCATCAACCGCTAACTTTACATCTGGAATTGTCTGCATTTTTATCTCATTGATTTTCCAAGATCGTTAAGGGGCATGATAACGCTACAATAATAATGACTTATTGAGTGTTTACTCTGTGCCAGGCAGTGGGGTAAGTACACTTCATGTAACATTATCTTTATTAATACGCCTCACAACCTGATCCATTTCTAACAAAACCGAACCACGCCGAGGTTGAGGAACTTGTGCAAAGTCACGCAGCTAGTAAGCGGCAGAGCAAGGACTTGAACCGAAAAAAAGTTACTCCTCCCTGCGTCCACACGCACGTACCTTCAAGAAAACACTCGTGACCCCAGCGATCGCTACACAATAGGATCTACTTGTGACTACTTGCCAGGTAGTCAAGGACTGAGCGTGTATCATCGCTATGTAAGTGACAGATCGAGCCTGTTGCCGGTGTTGCTGGATGAGAACAGTCGGCTGAGTCGCGTTCAACACTGACTCGTAACTGGCAGTTGATACAGAGTGGTGACTACCGCAGCATGACACAGACACCCCCTGGCCCTAGGACGGAAGCAAACCTAAGAAGTCAGGACCATGCTCGGCCGGACCCCAAACTGCCCGGGCTTTCCTATGCTCTCCACGGGAATTCAAGGGTTCCATGATTCTGCTTCGTGCGCCTTCTCAAATAAAGGAAGTAGTCTGGTCGGCAGAATTAACGACATGTCACCTAGGCTGTTGGCACAGAGACTGGCCGCTTTTGAGGGCTTTTTAAAAGTTTATTTATTTTCTTTGAGAGAGAGAGAGAGAGAGAGAGAGAGAATCCCAAGCAGGCTCTGCACTGTCAGTACAGAACTCGATGCGGGGCTCGAACCTACGAACCATGGGGTCACGACCTAAGCCAAAGCCAGACACTTAATCGGCTGAGCCACCCAGGCGCCCCTTGAGGGATTTTTTTTAACTCTGCTACTCCCTCTTGCTTTTTGAACGTGTAAGCATTGATTCACGTCATGGCATAGTCTTTGTAGATGAGTTCGTATGAACTGCACGCTTTAAAATTCATTGTAAAGTGGGGCGCCCGGGGGGCTCCGTCAGTTGAGTGTCCGACTTCGGCTCAGGTCAGGATCTCATGGTTCGTGAGTTCGAGCCCTGCATCAGTCTTCGTGCTGACAGCTCAGAGCCTGGAGCCCGCTTCCGGTTCTGTGTCTCCCTCGCTCTCTGCCCCTCCCCCACTCATGCTCTGTCTCTCCCTGTCTCTCAAAAATAAATACACGTTAAAAAAAAGTTTTAAAATTCGTTGTAAAGTCTAACATACATACAGAAGAGTGCACATATGATTGGTGAATGATGGTCGTGAACTAGACACCCCTAAATAAGGAACAGCCGGATGAAGAAGCAGAATACCACTAGCCCCCCGAGAAGAGCCGCTCTAGTCACTGATCCCTAAGGATAACCTCCCTCCTGACTTTGAGCAGAACACAAGCTAAGAGAAGCATGACAACGGCCTATGTACAAACTGTCAAACGTGAGATTTGGGCCATCTGACTCCAGAGCTTACCCATTAGATAGCACATGCCTAAAACTCTAGAACTTTCTCAATTCCACAGAGAGAAGACTGTTCGTAGATTTTTTTTAAAAACGTGTTGGGGCGCCTGGGTGGCTCAGTCGGTTAAACGGCCGACTTCGGCTCGGGCCATGATCTCACGGTCCGTGAGTTCGAGCCCCGCGTCGGGCTCTGTGCTGACAGCTCAGAGCCTGGAGCCTGTTTCCGATTCTGTGTCTCCCTCTCTCTGACCCTTCCCCGTTCATGCTCTCTCTCTGTCTCAAAAATAAATAAACGTTAAAAAAAAAATTAAAAAAAAAATAACGTGTTTGACGGTGTCTGAATATAAAATGATAGGCGCCTGAATAGCCAGGCCCGGAAGAGCGGTTGTGGCCGGAGAGAGGGGAATCCGGGATGATGGCTGTCCCTGGCGGGGCTGATGGCAGTACTGATCTCGAAGGGCTAAAGGCCAAGTCTTAAATCTCTGAAGCTTTCGATTACCTTTAGAGGGCTCGTCCCTGAGCAGGGATTCCCACTGAGGAGACTGCCAATGAGAAGCTTAGGCGGCCAGCTAGGGTGCGTCTTAGATGCAACCAACTTTTACGGGGCCAAGATGACCCTTAGCTGTGCTGACTGATACAGTCACTGCCAGGCTCTGCCCCGTCTCTCTAGTCTCCAGTCTTCCAAACTCCCCTCTGCAATTGTTATCCCTTTTCACAGATGAGAAAACTGATGTTCAGAAAGGTGAAAAGCCCCGGCCAGGGCCACACCGCCGGTGAATGGCGGGGCCAAGATGCCCGTGTCTATTTTGACTGGCGCGTCTACTTAGAGTCGTCACACACCAATCTTGAAACGCCTCTTTGCTTCCCAGAGAGTTGCTTTATTGGGAAATTCTTGATCACCACCCCCAGAATGTCAAATCGGGGTCCTGCGTCTCTGCTCTCTGGGGGATGGTTCAGAGGGCGTTGCCGGGCCTCTGGATGGTCACTGATCACGTCAGTTGCTACTGGTGATACCAGAGAAAGACTGGCATCTCCACAGGACCCCACTTCTCCAAACATATTCCATGGAAACGCATGATCTCGGGCCCACCCGGGACCTCCTGAGTGGGAAGTTGCATTTCAACAGGGCTCCCAGGGGATTTGTCCGCACGTTAAAGTTTGCAAAGCCTGGTTGGATGCCAGAGAACAAAGTTTGTGTAGTCTTCTCAAAATGGGCTTATGTGCAATTTGTATCTATCTTTGGGAAAAAAGAGGAAGATACGAGTGAGATTGTTAGTCGGCTCATTTCAAGAAGAGGAATAGGAAGCTGCCTCTTTCTCACTGAGCCAATGGAAGGCCGTGAGAAGATTCTAATGGGAAAAACCTTCCCCCTCCCTTTGTCGCCTCTGTGGACACCTGCTGTCGTTAGCATTAATTGGATTTGCAGTATTCACATACCTGCTGGGGAAAATAGACCCCTTAATTTGCTACAATGGAAGGGGACATCAGCCATTTCAGCCAGGCCTTTGTGGAAATCATGTGCAATGTCAAAAAGATACTTAAACTCCCTAAACACGGGCTGCAGTGTATGGCCTCTAACAGCATCTTGACTCGCAACGGTAAAGAGAAATAGGTCTGCGCCGAAATCATGTCAGCAGGGAGGTCGGAACGGCTGCCCGTTCTCCATGTCGTTTTGTCATCGGCGAACTGACCACTGTGCAGATGTTCGCCTTCTGGATCTTCTGTCTCAGTGAGATCTAAAGTGCGTGGCCTCTTAAAAAGCACGTCACAGTTCATTCATTCATTTATCCACTAAGGACTTTTTTAAGCATTTTTAAAATGTTTATTTATTTTTGAGAGAGATGGAGAGACAGAGCATGAGCTGGGGAGGGGCGGAGAGAGAGGGGGACACAGAATCAGAAGCAGGCTCCAGGCTCGGAGCTGTCAGCACAGAGCCTGATGTGGGGCTTGAACCCACAAACCGTGAGATCATGACCTGAGCCAAAGTCGGACGCTTAACCGACTGAGCCACCCAGGCACCCCTCCTTCTTCTTTTGCCATTGGGAGGTTTAGTACGTGTTTATTGTGTTGAGTAGACCCTTGCTGTTATGAAAGAACTAATTGAAAAGAGGAAGGTAACAGCCATCTCTCAGAGAACCCCAGATTTTTCCAGCCTCTGTGTCCCCTCTCGAATCCCCAAGAAGGCACATTTATACGCGTCATCTAATTTGATCCCTACAAAAGTCTGAAGATAAAAGGTACAGTTAACAATAGCATTTGCTAAAGGAGGCTATTTGAACACGAAGAAAGGGGTTGGCAAACTTTTTCTACGAAGGGCGAGAAAGTAGCTATTTTCAACTTTGTAATCTCTGCTCGAACAATTCAGGTTTGCCACTATAGTTAGAAAGCAGCCACAGGGGGCGCCTGGGTGGCTCAGGCGGTTGAGCCTTCGACTTCAGCTCAGGTCATGACCTCGCGGTTCGTGAGTTCAAGCCCCACATGGGACTTACTGCTGTCAGCCTGTCAGCACAGAGCCCTTTTCGAATCCTGTCTCCCCCCCCGCCCCTCCCCCACTTGCGCTCTCTCAAAAACAAACATTTTCTTCTTTTAAAAAAAAGGAAAGCAACCACAGACAATACAGAAAGACGTGGGTATGGCTGTGTTCCAAGAAGACTTGGCCTAGGGACCGTGCAGTTTGTATTTCACGTAACTTTCGTGTGTCATGAACTATTATTCTTTTGAATTTTTTCGACCATTAAAAAATGTAAAAACCACTCCTGTGGCTGTGCAGAAACAGATGGCAGTGCCCTGGATTTGACCTTGGGGCCATAGTTTGCCAAGCCCAGCACTCAGGGGTTAGGCAGCATGTGTGAGGGTGCAGACCTCGTAACAGCGGTACTGTTTGTAAAAAGTTGGGTGTTTTCGTGAGCAAGAGTTAGAGGTTAGTTCCATACTCAAGTTTTATTTCAGGCAGAACAACAGAATTCGGTTTTATTCAGCTACGCTATCGGGGGGGTTAATTTCGCATGCTCTCATCTGGAAAAGCTGCCAAGAGACCGCTGGCCCAAGTTCAGGGTTGACATGCTGCCTGACTGTAGTTTGTTTCCGTGCTGCTGGACTGTTCTCACGGGGCCCCGGATCTGAGGCCCCGTGGGCAAAGAAAGGGGCGTCCCGGCTCAGGGTATAAGCCAGAAATGCTACCCACGCGGGGGGGAGAAAAGAGTTTGGAAGCACTGGATGCCTAGAGTTGACAGTGTCTCCCTTTCTGCTGTGCCTGAGACGCAGGGGAGGAAGCAAGGTATCTGGCTGATAACCACTTGCTTCTTTCTAAAGAGCAACCAGCTGACAGTGTGAGCACTTACTGTACTTCTGCTGTCCTGATTCAGCCACTTCCTCGGCTGTTTTCTCTGTGCCCGATGAATATAAGGGTGACGGTGCCGTCCCATCGCCGAGGATGTATTCTTAACACCGGATGGAGCACATAACTGCAACTTACCGCGTGGAGAAAGAATGGAAGGCCGTGTTTGACAGCTGGTGAATTTAATGCAGGGAGGGGGCAGGGCACTGAGGGAAGAATGCCAACTTTCTCGTAGCCCCTGAAGCAGCCCCCATGTTGAGGTTCATGATGTAAGGGAGGGTAATACTATGAACGAAGGTGCCAATTCACTGGTACCAGAACATTCAATCCCAAAACAAATGTTGGCTTTAAGGCCCGAGCATCTGATCATCTTACGCGCTATTCAAGAAATACGGTGTTTGCGGATACGAGGGCCACACTTCTGTGCACGGGCGAATTTAGTAGATGTGATATGGAAGGACTACAAATGCTTGTGGAGTGAGCCACGTGTCTGTCCCCAAACCGACAAGAACACGCAGGTCTCCCAACTACCGTTGTAGGTATTAAGGATTCACTCAAATAGGGAAAACCCCTCCATTCTTTAAGATATGTATGTATATATGAGATATATCTCATGTAACAAAGTACGTATGATCTGTAGAATATATCGCATACTTATATATCGGGATAGGCTATAACTAGTTGTGAGCTAAGCAAGAGGCCCCGATTATCTCCAGTTATAGTGAAGTATAATGGGAAAACTCAGCCATTTGGGGTACTACCCTTTTATAAATCTAGAATATCTTCCAGATTTTTGAGGTTGGCTCCTAAAAATAATTCTGTTAAGTTGGGAGCAACCCCTATAAGGCTTGAAGTCCCGGGGGCTGAGAGTACTCCAAAAGTCAGTGTACAAGCCTGTGCCCACTAGACAGTTCCACTAAAGGATTTAGTATCTAGGATTTAGGCTCCTCCTTAAGGGGTCCTCGTTTTTGACCTGAGATCCAGAGTCCCTAGGCTTCCGAACGGATGACGCATCTGAGCTAGATCTGGTGAACGCAAAGCTTGTGCCCCAGGTCAACATTAGCTATTATTATTATCGTTACCTTATGCCAGATGTTGCCCTAGGCCACCCAATGCTTGCCATCGGTCTAGGAAGTAAGTACTATTACTATCTCCGTTTCATAATAAGGAAACTGAGGCAGTCACTGAGAGGTTAAGAAACGTGCCCACATTTACATCACGTAAGTAAGGATTCATGCCCAGACACTTCGACTGCAGATATCAAGATCTTACCCCTGACACTCTGCAGCTCTCCGGGGGAGAGAATCTCAGCCCTTCAGGTCCTAAGTCTGGCGACGGAATGTAATAAATTTGGGGAAGAGCATAGGTTCTGTCTTTTAACAGGCCACGAACTGAGTGTTCTTTGAACCGTCTTGCCCTCAGTCCAAAAATCTAGTACTCACAACAGGGGGTGAAATTACAGCTCACTCACCGTCATTGTGCACCCTCTCGTTTAACAAGCTTTTCTTATATGTGCCGGGCCTAGAAGTAGAGATTTTCCTGGAGGTAGGATCCATGGCACTCTTGCACTTCCGGTTGGTTATCAAATCAGAAGGCACTGAGGAGCCCTAAACACGGAAGTGCCACCCGAAGCCACGCAAAGGGATCCGACTACCCTATGCGGGGGTCTAGAGCTGTGCTCTCCAGTAAGAGAGGCAGTGGCCGCATGTGGCTAATTAAGTCTAAATCAATTGTAATTAAATGAAATTTGAAAATCGGTGAGTTACACTAACCACCCTTAATTGCTCAATCGCCGCATGTAACTTGTGGCGACCACAGTGGACAGCAGAGGTACAGTTCCATCACTGTAGAAAGTTCTACTGAATGGCGCTGATCTCCGTGAGATGTTGACAGCCGCTTGGGCGCCACCTACAATTAGGAGTTAGGAAGTAGAAAATGGGGCAGCAAAGGAGACAAAGCGGGGAGATGGAGAAGTTGGAAAGATGACCAGGACGATGTGGGCGTCGGGAAAGCCAAGGGTGGGGGGGGGTATCCGAGAGCAGGGTCTATTGAAGTTCAGAGTTAAGAAATCTGCCTCTGGATGTGATAAATGGGAGGACACTCGGTGCCACCTTGGTGGGCGTTGGTGATGGGACCGCTTCTATGACAGACACCATGCTGGCCAGTGGAGGGCCCCAGCCCCGGCCCCTGCTGTGGGGCAGACATCATACAGCAGTGCGCTATCGATCTGCTTTTTGAGAGTGTGAGTTACCCTTGACTTGATAGGGCACGGATGGCAGCATGCCTCCTGACTAGCCCGCTGCCTCCGTGGCCCGTTCAGAGCCCTCGGCCTTGAACACTTGCACAGCTGTTCCAAGGTCCGGACACGTGTTCCTAGAAGCTGGAAGCAAGTTTAGCCTCCGTTTGGACCTGTTCGTGTTCAGTGGTTCCAGATTTTCTTTTACTTATAGCTTTGTGGGCACCGCCGGTGCTGGAGTATTCGAGGGCCTGGCCACCACCGTTTTGATGTGGGTTCGGATCCAGCTCTGCTGTTGACTCAGTGGCCTGTTGATGAAGTCGCTATGGTGTATTCGCACGTGCACACACGCTCCTTCCAACCGCGGAGCAGCAGCCGTGCACCTATTCAGCTTAGGGCGAACGCAGGGACTTTTGAAGGAGGGCGGATGTGCGAGGTGAGCCACAGTGTCAATAACTCTGATCCGGATTCACTGTGCCATGTTTCCGGACTCTGACGTGAGCATCCGGCAGGTGCATAACGGTTGCTGGGGTTGGCAGGAGTTCAGGAATCAGCTTATTCCTGGAATTCCGGCCCGAACGCACCGTTGTCAGCCCCACTAAGGCACACGTAGCAGCCGGCACAGGCCCGGCCTAAGGCGAGGACTCATGAGAGGCTACTTTTCTTCACGAAATAACTGCGCTAATCGAAAGGTGAGATACAGGATCCTGACCTTCCGTTAGCAGCGACCATGACCGTTTACTGAAAGCACGTTACACGTCTGTTGCTTTGCTTGAAGTGTCTCCTCGTAGCCTCGCGACAAGCCCGCACAGCCCCGGTTCACAGACGATCAGAGAGGTTGCACAGTTGCCCAAGGCCACACAGCTCCTGAGCGGCCTTTGGCTCTGGAGACCGTGCCCTGTCCACTTTTACATGTGGCACTCAGGAAGTAGGACAGAGGAAGCGAGGAAACGCCCAGGGTTAGGCCACAGATGGAGGCAGATGGGACTTTGTTGAGCCAGCTTAAAGATCAGCCCGTCCCTCCTGTGCCCCATGCCCCGGGGTCAGCTGGCTGGGCCTTCGTAGCCACTCCACGCATTTCCTTTCTCTTGATTCTTCCCTTGTTTGCTTGTCTGCCGGCGCGCTGCCCTGCTTTGCTTACTATAAATAGCTTCCTCTCCGCCAGTTGCCATAAATGGCATTTTTACAGGGAAGGTGCCCAGTTTGAAATAAGCCCTAAGGAGATGTCAGGACACGGAGATTCGCTCGGTGTGTGCAGTGTTCGCAATCTGTGGTGGGAAGTTAGCAGTTGGCGCCCTTGAAGCAAAAGTGGTCTCATCTCATTCATGATATTATCCCAAGCCCTTGGTCTGGGGATTTACGATGCACCCAGAAATTTGCTTCTTGCGGATGCAAAGCCAACGGTGACTTAGACTAACCTCTAGAGGAAATAGAGTGTGGGCCCCGGGCCGACCACATTTTTAGCCTCCTCGCCGGAGGTCTGCGATTCACTCTCTTCTGCCAGCTGGCCTTGAAGAGTTAATGCCGTGTGAACAGACCCGGAGTGTAAACACGTTTGTGTTAAAGTATGTGCAGACCGTCCCAGGACGATTAAAAAAGGGAGGGGGGCGCGAATGTATCCACATGAGCCACTTTCATTATTTTCCATTAGTAAATAGCCAAATAATTGATTGTGGATCTATTGTTTAATTAGCATGAATAAAATGACTGTTATATAAGACAGAATGCACGTATCGATTTTGGCCGAGTCCTTTAACAAGGATAAATGATTTTACTTCTGAGAGTTTTTGTAATCAAAACTCGCTGCAAAGCGGGAGAAGCTACAAGACCAGAATGCTTCGGGGCAGGCTTCGGGAAGCTGGCCACTTGGGAGAAGGAGGTGCGTTGTGTCCCAAGGGACTCGCATCTCCTCTGTTGACAGCAGAGAAGACCAGGCTCGTCTCAGCCACTAGACACTGGCACCCGACCAGAGGGGGTCTGAGAGCCAGAACAGGAAGGAGTTGAGCGCTTGGGGGCCGAGCACGGGGACCCAGGAGCTTTGTGTGTTTCCCCGGACCGGTTCGGGGGCTTGGTAACTGCGGTCTGGGCTGTTCGTTCCTCTTCCTCTTGGCTGTGTCTGGAAAAGACTGTGCACAGGAAGATCTAGCTCTCGTTTAGAAAAGGCTGCGTGAGGAGCGCCTGAGGGGCTCGGTCGGTTGAGCGACCGACCTCGGCTCGGGTCACCATCTCGCGGTCCGTGGGTTCGAGCCCCGCGCCGGGCGCTGTGCCGCCAGCTCGGAGCCCGGAGCCCGCTTCGGCTTCTGGGTCTCCCTCTCGCTCTGCCCCTCCCCCGCTTGTGCTCTCTGTCTCTCAAAACTAACCAAATGTAAAAACGATCTTTTATGAAAGGCAAAGCTGTGTGAACCCGGAGCAGGAAATGGGTGTAGTGACAGTAACAGCTTCACAGGATTAGATGATCCACGTAAAGCAGCCGTCGCAGAACCTGCTCTAGAGTGGGTGCTGGGTGCCCATCCCTTGCCCTCCGCCCCCTGCCTGTCTTCTCACTGCCCCCACACCCCCTGGCTCCCCCCCTCGCTGCACCACTCGCTACGTCATCTCCGTCACCCCCCTGAGCATTTCCAGGTCGGGGACCCCGTGGTAAGCGAGTTTTGGGTGCCCTCCAGCCTCACTCGTCAGGGAAGTGTCAAGTGCTTGAAGGAAGAACTGAAAATAATTGCAAGATAGTTATTTTTAGGTATTCTCAGAAATGCACTGAGGTGCCGTGCTGGATTCAGATTCCCTTCGACATGTATGTTCAACACCTACCAAGTTCGGAGAACGGCGAGTGACGCGGGAAAACATCCGGTGACACACGCCATGGGTGAAGCAGGAAGGATGGAGGGGGGGAGGCGAGGAGAGGGGTAGTGTTGGCAGGGGGGGCCTTGAGGGAGCAATGACCAACACACGTAAAATGTATGGGCTGATGGGGACTTCGCTCGACCTGGAAGTAGCTGAAGGATGGGAATGAGGCGATGGGGAAGGGAGGCATCCCAGACGGAGTCTCCGGCGGGAACACAAGCCTGGAGCCAGAAACATGCGGCGTCCGTTGCCACGGGCTGTGGGGGGCAGGACTGTGAGGTCACCAGGATGACTGAAAGGGGGTATTTACGACCCCTACGGAGTGATGCGGTGACGTCAATGTCCCCCAGGCAGCCTGACATTCATGGAGGATGTGCTCTGCCGAAGGGCTTGGGGGGGGCGGGGGGTAGGGGGGTATAAATTATCCAAAAGAAAGAGGTTCTTTCTATAAGCTTCGCCAAGGTCCGGGGCTCCTAGGACCTTTGACTGCCAACCGCTCTCTCTTTTCTCTGATCGGACAGGGAATGTGTAGCGAAGGTTGTCATCTGGAGGGTAAGAAACCCCTTGTATGAGTTTGCTAGGGCCGCCGTAACGAAATACCACAGACCTGGACTCAGAAGACAGACCTTGATTTTCTCGCAGCTCTGGAGGCCTGAAGTCCAAGATCGGGGTGTCAGCGGGTTCGATTTCTTAGGAGCCCTCTGTCCTTGGCTTCCAGATGGCCACCTTCTCGCTGTGTCATCACATGGACTTTCCTCTGTGGGCACATCCGTGCTTCTCTGTGTCCAAATTTGCTCTTATGTGAATACCTTTCTGTTTGGATTAGGGCTCACCCCAATGGCTTCCTTTTAATGTAATCATCTCTTCAAAGGCCTGGTCTCCAAATACAGTCACATTCTGAGTTATCGGGGAGTGGGGGGGTTGGGACTTCAACATGTGAATTAGGGGGGACCCAATGTAGTCCCTAACACCCCTCATTCATTAAAGAGGGTACCCTGATTCCTTGGGACTTTGGGTCAGCTCTTTCCCCTCTCTGCACCTTTATTTCCTCATCATTACAACAAATGGATTAGAGCTAGAATCTTAGAGATCTTGTCCAAAAAAAAAAATCAGCAATTCTATGAAATACAGACACGTGCTTCTCAAAAGAAGTGCAAATCTGGATTTTTCACAGTCCAGACTGATTTTTTGGTCTGAGCACAAACTAATGTAGCAATTTCATTATAGAGTTTGAACTTGATATATACCTTCATTAATTTGTTTATTAAATAACCGTATTTTAGTGCCTTCTATATGCCAGGCGCTAAATGCAAGAGAAAAAAGCTGAATGTATTCCACCAGAAATTGCTGGACCCTGAGGTGTAAAAATCAGAACCAATATTAAGTTTAACCATTCTTTTACCTTGAACGAGTTTGTAAAGCGTAGTCCTAAGGTGTTTTATTCCCCAAACGTAGTTCTCTACTTATTCTTTCATTGATTTGTACAATCTGAGTATTTTAAATATCCCCGGTTTTCCAGGCACACTGCTGGGTGCTGAGGATGCGTAGTGACTGAAACCTCATGGAGCTTACAGCCTATGGTGTAGCTGAGGCTAGTTTGTTTATGTCTTGAAATGTGACGAGTATAAATCATGTGGAAGATAGGTCGCGAGTGGCCAAGCCCTTCCCCAGCCTTGGTGATTCACTAGAAGGACTTCTGGGATTCAGAAGGTAGTCGTGCTCATAGCTAAGATTCATTATCGCAGAGGAATACAGAGCAAAGTCAGCAAAGGGGTAAGGTGCATGGGGAGAAATCTGGAGGAAACCAGGTCTAAGCTTCCAAGGGTCCGTTCTCATTGGAGTCCCAAGGATGTGGTGATGTCCCCCCAGCAACAAGGTGACCACACATGTGAAGTGTCTACCAAGAAGTTCATTGGAGACCCGGTGCCCAGAGTTTTTATGGAGGTTATTATATAGACACCATGGGCCTGGCACCTGCCAAAATTCCAGGTGCCCGGAAGGAAAACAGGTATTCAGCATAAACTACGTTGTTTGCAAGAAGTTGTTTGCCAAGGGCCTTTCTCAGGACGGCAGTGTCCGGACAGTTAACTTGGTGGCGTAACGTATGAGGAGTCAAGGGGCTAATTTTCTGGAAGGGAACATTCCAGATAGCAGCAAGGAAAAAGGCAACATCCCAGTGAGAGAAGGAGCATAGAAATTTGGTCTGTCTGAGGGGAGAGGGGAGGGAACCAGGTTAATCAGGCGGACAGTCTTCCTGATACTTACAGTCATTCGGGTATCCAAAAAATGTTTATTAAATGGCTACCATATGCCAAATATTACGTGAGATGCTGAGGACACGACAGGGGACCAAATAAATATTCCTGTCCTGACAGAGCATACGTTTTAGTGCGTGTCGTATGCATATGCTGAATTATACTACGTTCATTTTCCTGGAAGTTCTCTCCAGTTTCACGCGGAACATCAACATTCGAATATATTTGTGGCGTGCTCCCTGATGAGAAGAAACACAAGAAGGTTTCACGTTCTGTCCATAACTCCAGCTAAGCCCGTGTGTTATAACCTGTTACACGTACATATTAAATGCTGACAAAGTCGAACTTAAGTGGAAGCCACTTAGTTGCTGCTACAATCAAAGACTGTGGCATTATTTCAGTTGTGGGTCTCATAATCTGAATGCCTTTCTATGTTGGCAACGCGCTTTTCTCATGTGACGTGGGTGAGGAGTAATCTGTTAGCTATTCAGACAGCGGTAAAACACATTACCTGTCTAACGTAATCAGCTTCCGCAGTAGATCACTGATAGTGGCTCTTAACTTGAGACCTTTCACCAAAGAAAAACTGACCTCCACAGAGTTAAGTCTCAGGCTCAAGTATGGCCCACATTTGGTCACACGACTAGAAAGATCAGAGCGAAAAAAACAAAAAGATCAGGGCGGGTATAGGATGCATACACTCATGTCAAGGAATCTTACAGTTTGGCGTGGTTTATTTTCAGCTGAATTAGGCTCTCCTGAAATTCCAGCCTCCCGAGAGGGGAGATGCTTGATAATTCAGACACAGTCTGGTGTTTGCGCTCCAAAAAATGACAAGTGTGGCTCACAGCCATCAAAAGGGAGACCACTGCTGGACCTGTGGCTTCATTTCTACCAATAAAATACATTCCTGCTTCATTTCCTATATTCTTATCTAACGACTGAAACTGAGGGACTGACAAAGAGCCTCCCTTTTTCCTGGAGGTGGCCAAGAAACTCAGAGCAAGGGGAAAACAACACTCCAGATAAGGAGAGCTTTGCCTACCGTGTAGCTCCTGGAAAAGACAAAAATTTGAGATATGCTGCCATAGGAGTTGAATGATTGCTTGAATTCCTTAGGACCTAGAAGAGAGCCTTGGAACCCAAAAGGCTCTCGGAAAATACCTGATGAGTGTATGAGCAAACGAGCGGATGCATTAAATATATAAAAGTAAAATCGTGCCTAGGGAATGCGTGAAAATTGAAGCTAACCTCTAACGTGGTCGGTTTTCTGGGTGCAGGCTTCGGAGTTGAAAATTCTTTTCCTGTTCCAACTGTAAAAACAAATCATCATCAATAAAAATGAGTCATGGGAGGTGCCGATTCAAACATGGATACCTTTGATTTTTTCCTGACAATGAGAAATAGCCTCACAGGATAAATGTCTGGAAAACGAATTGTTCACAAAACTATGCTTTAAATTAGATCCACGGTCTGCGCTTTGGTCCAAACGACGCAAAGACTGGCGAGCCTTAGGAGCCCGGGCTCAGGGGAGTGGACAGTTCTGCGTGTGGCTTCTCGGAGGTCAGGGCTAGTGAGGTCTCCTTTGCCATTACTGCTACACCTCCTCTCACTCTGCGAATCCCCCCTGGGACGTCTCATCTCACCTGCCCGCCCCCCCTCCCCCTGCCAGCCCCCATGACTGCAGTTACCATCGCTTTTGAGTGATGTTGGGCAAGGTTAGTCTCCTCACCTGTAAAAACAGAAAATTGGGAAAACGAACTCCAAGAGGCCCGGTCTTGATGAAGGACAACACCCCAACTGTCCAGAAAACCCTAGAGTAGTCCTTGACAGCCGGCTTCCTTCCTCTTCCTCACCTTCCGGCTCCAGTCTACAACCAGATTCTACCGATGCTGCGACCACCGTGGCTCTGAAGGCTGTTGCCTTTTCCCCTCTTCACGGTGTTGTTGCCTTAATTTAGGCTACCAAGGTGCCCTCTGGACAACTGCCATCCTCTTCAAAGGTCGCCCTGCCTCTCGTCTTGCACTTGGAGCCACTGGTCTTCACGCTGCAGCCACTGAGATCTGTCGGAAATGCCGATCACATCGGGTCTCTCCCTTGCTTAAAACCCTTGCACGTTTCCCTTCGGCATACAGGACTGTGTCCCATGGCTTTCCCCATCATGTGGGCCATGAGGCGCCCCGTGATCCGGCCCCTAGCAACCTCACAGCTGCGTGGCCCGTGCCATTCCCGGAAACCTGTGCTCCGAACATTCCAAACTGCCTGCGTTTCTTCCCTGGGTCAGACCTACTCAAGCCTGTACGTCTTTGTACTTGGTGCCTCGGCTCAGCATTCTCTTAGCCCGACGCGTGTTCTTACCTGCTCCCAACTGACTTGACCGATGAGCACTGGCCTTCAAAACCCAGATCCCACCACCGCCTGCCCTGAGAAAGGTTCCCCTGGCCACCCCGGAAGCTGGGTTTGGTAGGTGCCCCACCCCGTGCTTTCATATTTCATGATGCCTCGTGCCTCGTAAGGTGGTGGCGCACGTCGGTCTGTCTCCTGGGCGCTAAGAGCTCCTTTAGGGCAGAGGCTTTGTATGATTCCTCTGGGTCCTGCCCATTTCTGGAGCAGTTACTCTCTTCATCGGATTGTCTCCTGCTCTCCTTCAAGCCTCAGCTTATTATCACGTCCCCTGGGATGCCTTCCGAGACCCCCACTTGCCAAACCCAAACAGGTGCGTTAGACGCCCCACCTCTGTGCCACAGAACTTCTCCTTTGCTTTTTAAATGCGCTTGCTCATCTCTCTCTGCCACGAAACACTGAATTCCTTGAAGGAAGGGACCAGATTTTATTCAGCCCCAGCCCAGCCCCTTACAGCCAACCGCCGAGCCAGGTACAGATTAGGCACTCGCTAAGTGTTCGCTGGTTTCACTTCTCATTTGGAGACTGCGATTTTGCCTCGTTTCTGTTTCATTAAAATTGCATTTCTGTTTTTAAACCGCTCCGGGTTGTGTCAGCTTGACCAAGCGTGATCTACTTGTACAAGTTTGGACTGCTGTTTTGTCCTCTCGGCGGGGTTGTTTGGAAAAGAAAGGGCAACGTTATATACGCTTTACGAGAAATAGTGCTAGGGCTGCAATAACAAAATATCAGAAACTGGGTCGCTTCGACCCCAGAAATGTGTTTCCTCACAGTTCTAGACGCTAGCAGTCTAAGGTGCAGGTGCTGTAATGAGTGGTTTCTGGTAAAGCCTCTCTTCCTGGCTTCGAGATGGCTACCTTCCCACAGTGCCCTCACAGAGCTTTCTTCTGTGTAGGCTGGGGATGGGGGTGAGAGAGGGGGAGAGAGAGAGAGAGAGAGAGAGAGAGAGAGAGAGAGAGAGAGAGAGCTCTAGCCTCTCTTCATCTTCTTACGAGCACAGGAGTCCTATCAGATTATGGCCCCACCCTCGTGATCTCATTGAACTTTCATTACCTCCCTACAGGCCCTATCTCCAAATTGGGGGCCAGGAATTTGAGGGGACTCACAATTCAGTCCATAACAGGTATGCGTCCCACGGTTAACAAAAACGTGTGCAGTTCAACGAAGCCCGGGATTTAAATTGTCTTGCAGCAAAAGTACCAGGGTACTTGTAACCCCAACCTATGACCCAGCTACCTGGGTTCCATCACCTCACGTGTCCGAGGAGGAAGCTCATGCTGCTGGAGCAGTGCAGGGACAAGTGGAAATCCCAGGGAACCCTTGGGCTGCCGAAATGATACTTGAATTCTTTCCCTTTCCATCCTTCTAGATCCGTCTAGAATCGCTGCGGTAGGCCCAGAAGCTCCATTCTGTCTAGGTCAAGTGGAATGCCTTCTTCGAGGGCTGTAGTGTGACCATTTTCTAGGTACCGGGCATTCAAAACCTCCCTGAGGGAGCCCCAGTTGGAAACCAGAAAATACCAGAAGCGATGGAGTTGCTCACCCCATCCCTGTCACCACCTGATACATGGGTTGAGAATACAATGCCAGCCTGGAATTTGGGCCCTTGGGAGGCCACTAGCAGGGGCCTAAGTGATTCTGTCTGTCAACCCTGGCTAAAGACTCTGGTGCCCAGGAGACATTAGCTGGGCGTGCACTCTACGTCTTGTTCACTGAGTATTCAGGACTATCAGTAGTAGTTGTAAGAAATAAAGGTTTCTGGGGGCAAATTAGTATGTGTAACCCGAAGTTTCTCACAGTTCATGGGTTTCTTTACCGCAGGCTTTACTAGAACCTTCAGCAAGCCGAATGTATAATAGGAGTCTCCGAGAGCCAGTGTGGTGAACGGCCTTTCCTAAACCGACTGGTCACGGGATCTTTTCAGTCAGAGGACCTTGGTCGGATTAGCGCTCGCAGGACTCACTGTTCCGACTGCTAAGTATGGGACGATCCTGTAAAAAGCCATTGTGTTAGGCGCGCCTTGACTCAAGGAATTCGTCCACGCCTAGCCTTGCCGTCTCCCTCTCTGTAGCAGTCTACCCGTCCGTTCTCGGTAATGCCAAACCCACTTGGCCTCCCATCTTGGCCGGGCCTTTTCCTGTTCGCCGGTCTCGTTCTTGGCTAACTTAGAAATCCCACAGGATCCTGCTGCCAGCCTTGTTTCCAGGCTCCGAGCTTTCCAGTGAGAATTGGCAGCTACGAAGCCCAGGCCCTCTGGACCATGAGAACCTGGCTTGTTCTCAACTCCCCTCTGTGGACCTTACACGCTGTTCCGGTTAGGAAGGAAACAAACTGCTGAGGCCACCTTGCAAATACAGGCCTGCCTTCCAGCGCCAGGTAGAGTACCCTGGAGAGGTCCTCCTATGGGACTTCGATGCCTGCCATCCCACAGACCTGTTTGCCTGGCCTCGCCGAAGACGGAAGAGAAAGATGAAATGAACCAGCCCTCATCAACTGCTGACTGCGTGGTGGGCGTTGCAGCGAGTGCCTTCTGCATTCCCTGATTGAGTTCTTATAACCACCCTAAAGATAGATACAATTATTGTATCCGTTTCACAGAGGAGGAAACCAAGGCTCAGAGAGTCAAGGCAACAGGCCCAAGGAGGCAGAGCTTACAATGGAGTAGAGCCATTGTACTCCCAAAGGAGTAGAGCCAGGGTTCAAGTACGTTGCTTCCTGGTGAGCCCACAGACCAGTGGAGCCCACGCGCACGGTGTGGGCCACAAGAGCAGCTCAGATGACTGCCTGAAAAATCACTGCCTGCCCCTCTCCCCAGCCCCAAACTCGATCGTTTTAGAGTCAGCCGAAGCAGGTTTTTTTTTTAAGGAGAGAATGATCTAGGCTTCAGTGGGGTCTTCAGGGGGAACCGACAAGTCCCGTTTCCACCCACGCAGTAAAATACAACCCTTGACAGAGCTCGGTGTCTGCAGGCTTACCCCTTCCCCTCCCGCCCTTCACGCAGCAGCCAAGTCACCTGTCTGAAAGCAGTCTTATCCCGGCTGGTATAAAACCCACTTGCCCCGGGGCGCCTGGGCGGCTCAGTCGGTTGGGCGGGCGACTCTTGGTTTCGGCTCAGGTCACGATCCCACCATCCGTGGGATCCAGCTCTTCATCCGTCTCTGCGCTGATGGCACAGAGAGCCTGCTTGGGATTCTCTCTCTCTCTCTCTCTCTCTCTCTCTCTCCCTCTCTTCCCGCTCTCTCTCAAAAAAATGAAGCCTGTCTGGTTTCCATTCACCTCTGAGTCTTACCAGGCCCGGTTCGGCCTCTCAGCCTTGCACTTTCGGAGATGGCTTTTCACGGTTACCTCTCAACTTTGGACAAGCTCCTCCCCAGCAGGGACCCAGGCTTATTTATTCCTGTGTCACAAGCACCCAGAAAAGAGCTAGCACATCATAGGCACCCAGGAAATGTTTGCTGAATGAGTGAAAAGGCAGTTTCCCTAAAACAGGCAAGTACTTGACATTAATTTTTCAATCGGCCAAGAGGATCTTCAGAAGAAGTGAACAAAAGTGACTGTAATTGGATTCTCTGTTCCTGTGGTCATGAGCTATGAATCCAGAAAAATCAAAATATTTCATTTCTCCCTCCATAAAGCTCTTGAGAGGAAAATAAAAAGCACTGCGGGTGGGAGGATTAATATGCGACTGAAATATGCTAGTTCTCCACCAGGGGGTGCTCCGAACACAAAGAGAAACCATTCTCCATTAATTTCTTCTTCCCTCAGAGAGAAACTGCAGAAACCAAGTAACTTTTTTATTTTCCCTGCATTGCGTACAGTTTCGCAAGAAGTGAATAACTCTCCCATCATGCTTGAAAATCATGCCTGCCTAGAACAAGTCTTTCTGCTAATAAGATGCGCGTGTGTGCGCGTGCATCCAAACGCGTGCGCGCACACTTCTAGCACCTTTAAAGATCCAGGCATCAAGTTGAAAGGTGTGTGATTTGTTGTATATCTGAAATCTGTTTTTTGACAGGTGTAGGTGTTATTTACGATGCTGTCAGAAGCAGAATCGAGCGGAATAAAATGTGCCATGCTGCTCTTAACCCTGACACTGAGTAGACTGTCACAGAAGACCCGTCCAAGTATCAGAGGTGGGATATCAGTCGGCTCTTGTTACTAAGAGCACACAGACACGTGGGTACTAGTTCAGCTTTGATTGGAGCCCATCCCGGCAGAACACACAGCACGGTCAATATTTGGGAAGTATAGTAGTTCGCGTAACCAGTGACTTAGGCAAATCAAATCTTGTTTTCAACATCATAGCTCTTATGAACTGTATTCAAGTCCTTCTAGACTCTGAGCTCTGTATATGTGTGTCTGTATCTTCTGCATGTGGGCAAACGTTCATTAGACAAAAGGTACATTGTAAGGACTCGGGGTTCGTGGATTGCTTGCGTATTGATCAGTTTCCATAAAAATGCCGCCAGAAACGTCGGGAAGGATAACAACGAGATTACAGGGGAGGCAAGCAGATGGGCCAGAAGGGACTAAGGGGAAGAGAAGAGCACTCATTTCCACGGACTACCCACACTGTCCCGGGCCCTGCCCTAATAAGCACTTTGTGTGAATTTCTCATTTCATTCTTGTAATAGCCCAGGGAAGCCATGCTTCTCACCGGAGTCCGTCCACCGATCTTCTCGCACAGTTGTGGCCATCCGTTAAAATACTCAATGAGGCCGCGTTCCCGGGCGTGGCCAAGGTGTCGCCTGTGCCTCTTGTGCAGGAGAGCCACGGTGGCGCTGATAGGATTTGAGCCATGGGGGAAAACAGCCAGGGGGCTGTTCCTGAAGCGGACTCCTGTGATCCTTGGAGTCGGGGGCACCATGGATCTCCCCGGCTGCGTCTCGGCCCCTGCTACTCTCTGAGAAAATGAGAGGGGGGTGTGGCCCTTGGTAGCGGACAGCAGTCAAGTGGCTCCTGTCTTCCGACTGGGCTGGGGGCTGCCCATACAGCATTGCCTTTCCTTCCGGGGAAACCATCTATTGGGAGAGACCATAAAGGGTACCCAGTCTGACCACCAAGTAAGCTTTTGAAACCCTCGGCAGTATTCCAGCCAGTTACCAGCCATGTGACCTTGGGCAGGGACCCCCCCCCCCTTAGCTTGAGTTTCCTCATCCACAAAAACAAAAAGCATAACAAAGAAAACTTGACAGCATTGTCGTGAGAATTCAAGGAGAAAACATGTGCTCCTGGAACATATTAGGTACCCGGTACTTTTTTTTTGAGAGAGAGAGAGACAGACAGAGGGTGAGCAGGGGAGGGGCAGAGAGCGAGGGAGACACAGAATCGGGAGCGGGCTCCAGGCTCCGAGCGCTCAGCACAGAGCCCGACGCGGGGCTCGAACTCCAGAACCGTGAGATCATGACCTGAGCCGCAGTCGGACGCTTAAATGATTGAGCCACCCAGGCGCCCCCTTATTTTTCTTTGTAGAGCAGTTTTAGATTCACAGAAAAATTGAGGGGAAGGTACAGAGATGTCCCATATGCCCCTGCTCCCTTCACACGCGCACACACACAGCCTCCCCCGTTATCCACACCCCCTCCAGAGTAATACATTTGTTACCGTTGATGAACCTGCATCATTACGTCATTATCACCCACAGTCTGTAGTTCACATTAGGATTCACCGTCTCCATTTTTTTTGGCTGTTGTTGCCTTTTCCAGAATGTCATTACAGTTGGAATCACACGTATACAGCTTCTCAGATTGGCCTCTTTGCTCTAGTAATACGCATTGAAAGGGCCTCCGTGTCTTTTCCTGGCTCAGTCACTCGTTTCTTTTTATCGTTGGACACTATTCCATTGACTGGATGGACCACAGTTCACTCATCCATTCACCTACGCGGGACATTTTGGTTGCTTCCCGGTTTGGGCAATGATGAATAAAGCTGCTCCCAGCATCTGAGTGTTGCTTTCTGTGCAGACAAAAGTCCCATTCGTTGGTACTTCTTAATAAAAAACATCTGCCTTTCCTCTCATAAGCTCTTCCTTCCCGTAACTTCTTCCCACCAGGAGGAGGGATCGGTGCAGCCAAGACGCCCAGTTGCAGCCCAATGCCCTTATTAATTAGCCAAGAGGCTGTGGTAGCCGAGCAAGTGAACAATGCACTACAAATCTGTTTACCTCGGCTTCTCCAGACGTTTGAAAACAATTAAAAGTGTCAAGGGGACCGGGAGACAGGGCTTTGCATTTTAATGGGAAATGATTAAATACCGGGCATTATTGCGTTTGATGTGTCTGGGCCTTAAGAGGAGGGCAGAGCATTGATTGGGGGCCTTCAGGACGGCAGGAAGCTTCCTCCGGCCACTTGACCACAATGCAGTGAGAGCTTGGAGATCCCTAGCTTCCTGGGCCGGGATGAAAGGCCACTCGCCCGGCGAGGTAACTGGGTGTGTCAGTTTCCGGTGGGTCACGTTCTGCCCGTGGGGGCAGATGATGGATGGTGACTCCGGCGGGGTGCGCTTGGCTGATGGGTGGAGGGAGTTAGTCGCTGACGGTATCTGTTAGAAGAGGGTGAGCGACCCGGCACTGAGCGCTGACCCCCAGCATTGATTGCATCTGGATTAAAACGACTGTAAAGGAAGTGAAGGCCACCCGTGCCAAGCTGCACCCTGCAAGCTGCGAATATGCGTGTGTCAATACGCCACTCTCCCGCGACGCCCTTTATCCTGGGGTTTAGAATCAGGTGTCGATAAAGAAGCCGTAAAGACATGGAAAAATGTCACCCCAGGAGGCCAAGTAGAACGGGCGAGCGCTACGACCGAGGTCAGGCACAGGGAGGACTAAGAGAACAGGTAGGGTAGAGACGGAATGCGAGAGAAGGTAGGGGCCCCCAGGGGGCTGCCGAGCGACCGGAGGGTTACTCCTGCAGGGTAGGTACAGCAACTGGAGAGGAACAGGAGGGCCCTGAGCGGCCGAGAATTAGCTTGAGACACGGGATAGCAGACATAAATTTCACCTGCCTTGCAATTTGGCTCTGTGTTGGCCCTTACTTTGTTTATTTCTGCGCAGTCTAGACATCAGACGATTGAGTTGCTGTCATCCCAGGGGACCCCCTTCCGCGCTGCCCAGTGAGGCCTCCTGCAGGCCATGAGAGGCGACGGCACAGCTAAAAGACAGTCTCTTGATTAGACCTGAGACCACTCATCTTGGGATGACTTCATTTTGCCCCTTGGGAAATACTCTTTTTTTTTTTTTTAAGAGCTCTTATATTGGCCAAGAGACGCTGCCTCCATATTAGGGTTTTCTATTTTTGTTTGAAGGAAATTGGCATCTCTCCTGCGTAAGGAGCTCCCTGAAGCCTAAATTCTTCCATTAGCCATTTTGGTTTGCAAACAGGGATCTGAGCATATGCCACTGTCTGCCTAGTGGCTTGAGGACTAGCTCGGCTTCCTAGTCCAAGGGCAGCGGGGAAGACCCTGTGGTCACCCTTGGAAGCTGATCGTCGGCCCCTCTAAGTTGAGCTGATTAGTTAACGAATGCCTTCTTAAGGGATGGGACTGGCTGCATAATTTGCAGGGCCCGGTGCAAAATGAATATGTTCAAAAGTTTTGCCCCGTGTTGAAAAATCTTTGAGAATTTAAAAACGGGGACAGGAAAGCATAAAAACCAAGCGCAGGGTCTCTCTCTGACAAACCACTCTTCGGCGCATTTGGGTTCCGGGGGGCCCCTGATGTGCTGGCCCCTGGGCTGTGGGCGTCTGGAGGGAATGGGGGAGGGTGTTTGATTTCAGGGCAGAACAGATTTTCTCCATCCCCTGCCTACTGCTGAAATCCCGTCCTTACAGCTAAGCCAATTTCGCTTGAGGCTGGATCCCTTTGGGAAGGGCTTACGCTTGCAGCTGTTGTCTGTTACACTCCTCGTGTTGGATGGAAAAGTAGAGGCAGAGAAGCACAAGGCAACTCTGATTATGCAGAGAAGCTGAAGGGGAAAAAATTATGTAAGTTTATGGAATGCTTTTGGAGACACATAATCTCCCTTTCCCTATAGCGCTGAGTATGGGTGATGGGGCTCAATAAATATAGCTCCTTGTGGGTGTCAGTAACTCTTCAATATTCATTGATAGTGACGATATTCAGACCCCGAAACAGATTTCCTTTCTCTCTGACTCAAGGGAAGTTTTCCCAGAGCCACACAGAAGGAGAATCCAATGTGTTCAATAGGAAAGACTCATTTGCTCCCGGAATAACTAAATTTCCATTTTCATTTCCATTTTTAACCAAAATAGTGGATCTTCCATAAGGCAAAAATAAAAAGAATGGCAATTTGGTGTGGGGTTTCGCCTTTCCTTAAAATTTTCATTCCTATATTAACACTGTTGTTGAGTGCTTCAGTAACATGTATGGCTAGATGCTAAAATGGTCTGTGTTTCTTGCTTTTTGTTGTAACTAGCTGAAAGCCTTGTCACAGGCTTTCATGGTAGAGTCTCTGAATTTTTAACAAAGGACTCCGATATGAAAATGTATTTTTTGGCAAGAAACTCAAAAGTCAGGTAGAATTTCAGCATTTTACAAGTAATTGTTACAGAGGATTGGGTAACTGTAATTCTTTTAAATGTCTGTTTTGCTTGTAGCATTTTCTATTCATCAATAATTCAATTTCAAAATAAAAGACACATTTTCTATATCCCAAAAGCTATTGGGGAGCCTTTCAGACTACACGATTCCTGACAGTGGGAGAAGCGTCTACCAAAGAAGACAGCCAGCTTCAGAAGTTCCTCTAATGTGCAGAGGGATCCTGTTACAGACCATTTTTCGTAATTCTAGAAGGCAAAATAAAAATTTATGCTTGGAAATAATAAGTTTAAGCAAATAGTATGGGCGAAGCTTATATCTGCGTCCAAGCAATGGTCTGATTATTGCCAGAAGAATACTGCTACATGATGAATCATTAATGATCTGTGAGAGTCATAATGGTCTGTCACTAATGCCCATTAATGATCTCTCTATACCGCGAATATGGGCTTGATGTTTCTGGCCAGTACCTTGGAGAATACTTTAGATATGCCTTAAACTTTCTCCGATCTCCTTTCTCTGTGTCTGCTCCAAATGTAGACAGCAACTGTCTGGGTAGGACCAGCTTACAAAGAAGCATGGCTTTGTTAAGGAAGTCGTATTCAGGTAAGATTTATTTAAGCAATGTTTTTGAAGGGCGTAGATTTGAAAGCTTATCCTGGACATTAACGTCTTGATAGAAATTAACAAAATCATGCCGGGTCTCTTTCTGTTGAGATCTTTCCTTTCCGGATGGGACAAGGGCTGTTGACTTTCCCCCATACCCCATGATGTTTGGATGTTGAGCAGACTCTTTGAAAAATGCTTCCTTTGTCTGTTGTTTTTTTTTTTTTCCTAAGAGAAATGTTAGATATTGTTATACAAGAGTGAATGTGTATATCTGTCTGTGTAAAGTCCTATTTATATTTAGAAAACTGTGACACTAGCGGATTCGAGAGAGATTTCCTCCCTCCAGATTTGCATTTGGTCTGCAGACAGCACAAAACATTAATTTGAATTTCTACAGGAAGAAAAAAACAATAAATAGAGTCAGCTTTAAATGCACTTTGCTTTTAGCTGAAGGAAAGGAAAGAAAGAGAAGGCAACATAGAGCAAAAGAAAGGTGGACACAATCACTTTAATTCGGAGAATTGTATTAGGTGTATCTGCAGGGAAATCACAGAAGATAGGCACTTCATAATGTCTGAGCGAAACCAGGGGACTATCTGTCCCTCCATGGCTGCGGCAGATAGGTAATAGAACCAACGCCCAAGAGCCTCGGGCTCACGGAGAAAAACAAGATGACAGAAGGTTGCTGGAGCGGCCAGCCTCGAGCCTCTGCAAATAGCAAGACAGGGATTCTTTGGGATGGTGGGAATCAGTCCACTGGATACTGTTTGATGAGAAATGTTAGCACGCAACGAAACGGAAAATGACCTCTTTTCCTGGGGAAACTTTCTGCCAGGTTTCATATCCTCTGAGCGAAGTAGCCTCATCAAGCAATCGCTTTCATTGAAACCCTCTGCGCTTTCTTTATCATTGAACTCCAGCGGATCCCAGAGAATGCTGACCCCTCTGAACGTTTAATTTTGCTAGAACGTCTCATTCAGATGAGTGGCTGCTCTTTGCAAGTTTTGTTTCTTCGGAATCCTTCCACCTGTCCTGAAACTGCTGGGTGGCTTGTGTTTGTTCATGGAATTAAAGACTATACATACCTTCAGGGATCATTTCTATGGTTCGTTCTGCATGGAATTAACTGGGATTCATAGACTTTCCCTTCTGAGTACTTTGCCGCAGCTCCTGAACTACTTGGGGTGATCCCGGAGCGTCCCCAAATGAAGGTTCAGATTGATCTGTCGTGTTGCCTGGGCATTGTTTATTTGCTTGTTTTCAATTGATTTCCCCATGAAAAGGAGAAAAAAAAAAAACAAACCAGCTCGTTTGAACGGTTAGGGCGTCAGGGGCCATATCAGTGATAAAACTCATAGAATTTGTGAGTTCGGTCCAGAATTTCATTTTTTTTTTATTATTCTCACAATTCATGCCTCTAATAAACCCACCAAATTTTCCTCCCGTCAGATGGGAGACACGTATAACCATCCTTAACCGCTGAGATTACAGACTCTGTGTCCCTTATCTCGGGATATGGTACATGTGGCAGAAACATTTAAAGCCATCGCTCTGCTTATAAAATATTTGCTCCGTCAGCTCTGTGGCACCAGTCATTTTCACCAATTACTGCGTTGCCGTTGTATCCCATGTATTCATCGGAAGCAATCAGATGGCCATCTAAGCTGTCTGGTGAGATAGAAGCGCGAGCCAACTTTATGCTTACAAAAGACTTCTAGATGGACTGGGGAAACGTTATAAATAGATGTGTCTGTTTTAAATAGAGGTACGTCCGTGGCACACGGAGCCCCCTTGCAGAAATGAATGCAGACTGCAGCGCAGATGGTCAGTGGCTGGGAATGCTTCGGTGTCTCTTTGGGAGGAATACGAAAAGGGCCGGGTGTGATACGGGATGAGCTCTGGGCCCGAGAAAGGTCAGGTCGTCTAGCCCTTTGCCTTTAGATAGGACACACGTCCCCCCCCTCCTCCACAGGCGAGACGGGGTCCCAGGCCCGTTGAAGAACTCCTTTCAACAGCTCTCGGGGCAAGAACATTCCCCCCCGAGCCCCCCATTCTCCAGTTAAGTCTGGTGCCTCTCATTTGGGCCTCCGGGGAGTTAAGAAGAGGCAGGAACCGTGCTCCGTGTGACCCTTCACAGCCCGCAGGCCCCCGTCATCGTGCTTACTGCGGTCGAGGAATCCGAATTTCTTTACCCTACCCTCTGAGTCCTGTGTGTGAGCCACCCTGTGTTAGCTCAGCCATTTCTTTCTCTCTGCGTCTGTATCCTGGTTGTACCGCCTCCCGCTTGCCCGTGACTCCTCCTTCCGTTTCTCCGGGTCCCTTCGTGTGCTTTTCAGTTTCTGGCTCATTCTAGGCCTTCTCTCCAGTGGCTGTGCCTACACCTGCCTACCAGTCCACACATCCTATCCTAAGTTTCCAAAACTTAGACCAGAGGAAGACAGATCTCCGTCTCTCTGAGAACTAGGGGAAGCAATGTACATGTTAATGGGTTCTTACTGGTAGGCGCTTAGGAAACGATCTGTTTATTCATGGTTTTCTTATCAGTAGTTGCTCAGTCGGTATTTCAGGAGATGCAGCTGTGTACTCACAGCCCTCCCTTAGATCACTCACTGCAAACACTGCGGCCCCCTATCACCTGGGGCAGTCTCTCAGGCTGCCTTCTCACAGTAAGCAGTTCTGATGGCCCGCCCCCAGGCCTGGTGCTTAGTAGGTATTCAGTTGCTGTTGGGTGCATGAATATATCCACAACGGTTGCGTAGAACACTCAAAAACAGTTCAGCACATTTGCTCTGGGCAAACGATGAAACGATCTAAGCTGATCTTATAAAACTGACCGGAAAGACGGTCTTCACGTTGCGTCTTTAGAATGTACAGCGGAAGTCTGTATTTGCCTTGTGCCATTTGCTTTAGAAACAGGAGGTTCTGGAACTGAGAATGCTACTGCAAGCGAAGAGGTCTCTGGTGGTGGGACCACCGGTTCATCCTAGCAGCTCAGCTCCTGGGAACAAAGGAGAGTATCCACAGGAAACCAGTACCTCTTGGGTAGGAAACGGCTGTTAAGGTCCCCTTGGGATGCCAGTTCCATCCAGTTCCATGGGTGGAAGATGAATATAGCATAACTTTCATTTTATCTCCAGCAGTGCCACTGGCCATGGCCTGAAAGTGAAAGCGTATCTCAATCAACAGGACAAGCATATCTTGCTTTATACGATTCAATTCGTTTCCGGAAATTTGTATGTAAATCAAGTCCCATTTGAGATCTGCATGAGGCGCGTTGTAAGGAAAGGAACTTTTTGTGAATGTTTTCGTAAAGGGAAGACTTCTCTAATAGTAGATATATTTAAAGGATTACTCTTTATCCATTTGAAAGCCTGAATTTTTTATACCAGAATGAAAACATGATATCTACATTCTATTCAGAAGGTGTTCTTTGGCCAGGGCTTGCTAAAGTATGTTTTTTTAAGTTTATTTATTTTGAGAGGGGGAGAGGGGCACAAGGACAGGGAGAGAGAGAGAGAATCCCAAGCAGGTTCCACACTGCCAGTGCAGAGCCCGACGTGAGGCTCGAACCCACGAACTGTGAGATCATGACCTGAGCCGAAGCCAAGAGCCAGAGGCTTAACCGACCGAGCCACCCAGGCGCCCCTAAAGTATGTTTTAATAGAACAATGCTTGTTGGTAAGAATGTGAAAATGGTTACATTTAAGTCTCCTTTGTTTTGTAAGTTTCTGAATAACTCATTAGTGTTTCTTTTATGATTTAGCACATATTATCTGATATGACACCATTGCCTTCTAAAATAGAGTTTTTTTTAAAAGCCTTACTCAAAAGGAGTTGTAAATAACAGGCGTGATTATTTACACATTTAAAGAGGGCGTACACGTGCCTCCTGGACCCAAAACTCTTACTTTATTGCCGATTCTCTATGTCTAGTTCAACATGTACGTGCAATGTCCAAATAATGACTCGTCCACAACATACTCCATCCTTTACTGTTTTTATTTTATTTTGTTTTCTGAGAGAGAGAGAGAGAGAGAGAGAGCGAGCAGGGGAGGGGCAGGGTGAGAGAGAGAGTCCTAATCAGGCTCCTCACCCAGTGCTGAGTCCGCTGGGGGGTCTCAATCTCATGACCGTGAGATCATGGCCTGAGCCGAAATCAAGAGTCAGATGCTCACCTGACTGAACCACCCAGATGCTCCTTTATTCTGTGTTTAAGGACTAAGAATTACAATCCACGATCTTTTCCTTGCATGACACGATGGGTGTTATTTAGGCATATACTAGGGCTCCAGACTGCCAAAACACTCCATCCTTCTTTCTAACATTCATCGTCCTGCTTAGGCCTAGCTGCATTGTTGATTAAGAAGGTATTTTTCCAGCTCTAATACCCGCTTATGTAATGGGGTATGGTAAGGTCTCCAGATGCCCTGTTCATCGTGCTCCTTCCCTATATCAAAACCTGTACTGGCTTCACTCTGAATACCAACCAGCTGGGGACAAGGGGTGGTAGACTTTATTCTGTAAGCATATCTCAGCTATCATTTCATGTTCATTAGATGTCATTTAACTCGAGACTTAAATGTGTGTGTCCCCTGAGATGCTTTTCCTGTCCCCTCCGCCAACCAAATAAGATGTTTTCCACCTCTACAACTCTCATAGTACCTGGTGGCTAAACCAATCGTGACACTCATTCGAAACTCCGTATTTTATTAAACTTTGTGCTCATTTTCCCCACTGGATTATAAATTCCTAGCGGGGCAAGGCTCATGGTCAACACTTCTTTTTATCTCCCTAATCAAGATCACAGGGCTAATAACAGCAGTAACTAAAAGTGTTATTTATGTGGGGGGAGAAAAAAAAACCCTATTGCTTGGGTGCTGGGACTTCCTTGACTTCCTAGTTAACCACCGCTATGGTAGCATGCCAAGACGGAGAACAAAACTAGTCAAGTTCACTACGACTGAGGTAGACTGGAGTGCGTACAAACTATGAAGATTTCCTTTTGCCCCCTTTCATTCATTCAACAAATATGCAATGAGAATGCCCTAAACCACATCACAATCCTGTCCTAGAGACCTTGATACTCCAAAAACAAGGAAAGGTGAGCCCATACAATTTCTTTCAGAATATTTCCTCCCCATAATATTTCGTTCTCTAAAGATGTGATCCACCTGACCCTTGTTCTTGGTCAACAGGTTCTTTGTTCCTCCTCATTGAGAAAAAGAGGCTTAAACAATCACCCTAATTGTTAGACTGCGTGACTGAGTAAAATCAACTGCCATTTGCTAAGCATCGACTAGGGGCTAGTCTCCAGCTTAAATACCATACGGGTATAACTCTAATGCTTACAACTCTGCAAAGCAGGTGAGTACTTTGTCACTTTACTACTGAGGGAACCGAGAGCTGAGGCCCAGACAGGTTAAACAATGAGACAGAGTTCCCCAGTTAATGAACATTGGAGCCAGTCTTTAAAACAGGTCCCTATAAATGCCATACGATCCCACATAGAATCGATTTTGAGCAAATATTAGTTTGCTGATTGGCCGATTATTACTGTTCTGATTGCACTATCTTTATATGTTTAAAATTCCCGGGCACCTGGGTGGCTCAGTCACTTGAGCATCCGACTCTTGATTTCAGCTCAGGTCTTGATGGAATCGAGTCCCACGTTGAGCTCAGTGCTGAACGTGGAGCCTGCTTGGGATTCTCTCTCTGCCCCTCTCCCAGCTCGTGCTTTCTTTCTGTCTTTAAAATTAAAAAAAAAAAAAAAATAAGTAAGTGAAAATAAAATTCCCGTGGAAGAGGTTGGTAGTCTTTGGTTACTCTCAATCCCAAGCGGGTGTCTTTATGTTCTGATAGCAAAACTCTGAATGTTTGATGCTTAATAGAAGGAAAATTATTGTTTTGATACAACATAACTCACTTGCCTTAAACATTTTTACGTGAATGCATATTGACATTCATCTAAATAACAGGAAAATTTAGAATTCAGTTAAAGTTATAGTTCGTGTCAGATGCTTTAAAGTTTCAAGCACCCAGGGCGCCTGGGTGGCTCAGTGGGTTAAGCGTCTGACTTCGGCTCAGGTCATGATCTCGCAGTCTGTGAGTTCAAGCCCCGCGTCGGGCTCTGTGCTGACAGCTCGGAGCCTGGAGCCTGCTTCGGATTCTGTGTTCCTCTCTCACTCTGCTGCTCACCTGCTCCTGCTCTCTCTCTCTCTCTCTCTCTCTCTCTCTCTCTCTCTCAGGAATAAATAAGACATTAAAAAAATTTAAAGTTTCAAGCATCCAACTAAAAATGATGTCAACTCTTCTCAATAAAATAAAATAATCTGATTTTATAGACATATGAAAGCTGACTCATAACTTGTGAAAATATCCAAAATCACATTTCAAGCATTAGCTAAAGTGTTGTCTAACTACACTCGTTCTATATGGTAAAATTCTGCTTTCTGGACTGAACATTCTATAACCCAGCTGTTCCCAAACTTTAGTGTGTACCATCAGTTTCCTCTGTGAAACTGGTTAAAATTGGATATCCCTAGCTAATTTGGTTGGAACCCGAGAATCTACATTTTAGCAAGTACTGCATGAGATTCTGGAACAGGAAAACCACACATATGTCACTCAGAGAAATCCTCCTAGAAGTATTCTTCTCCACTAATGACTGTGCTCCCAGTCCTTCCCTTACCAGTATATTACTTTCAAAGCTTTCTGCTATTTAGGTATAATTTACATACAGTTAGTAGACAGTTTGATGAGTTTGGAAAAATGCATACACTCACGTAATCTATATTTAAGATATAGAATTATTTTCATCACCCCAGAAAGTTCTCTATATGCCCGTTCCTAGTCAACACCCCTCTGTTGCCAGAAGCAGCCGCTGAGCTTATTTCTATCCTCATCGGTTCATTTTCCCTCTGTTGGAACTTCACATAAATGGAAACGTTATAGTATAATTATGTTTGTGTGTGTGTGTCTGGCTTCTTTCACTCAGAGCAATGTTTTTGAAATTCACCCATGGATCTATATCCGTAAGTCACTCCACTTGTTTACCAGTCATTGACACACCCGAATTGTTTCCAGCTTTTGGCTACACTGAGTAAATCTATAAACAATTTTTACAAATACTTCTGTGGCTGTATGTTTTCATTTCTTTTGGACAAGCAGCTGGTAGTGAAATTGTTGGGTCGCAAGACTGATGTAAGTTTCATTTTTTTAAGCCTACTGCTAAACAAGTCCCGTATTCTTGCTGTGTTATGTGATGATAGTACGTTTTGGTCTTAATTTGCATCTGCCTGATGACTAATGATGCTGAGTAGTTTTTCAGGTGCTTTGCGGCGATTTGTAGACCTTTATTGTGTCTGCTCAAGCATTTGGCCTATTTGCGCTGGGTTCTCTGTCTTACTGAGTTGGTCACAACAGCGTCTCACTGTCCTCTTAATGTCTGTAGCATCTCTAGTAATGTCCTCGGTTCCACTTCCTATATTAAGTTTCTAGTTTTCTCTCTTTTTGATGATCTGTATTGCTAGTGGTTTCAAATTTCATTAATTTTTTTCAAAGCATCAACTTTTGGCTTTGCTGATTATCTGTACGTGTTGTCTGCCGTTGATTCCCTTTTTCACTTTATTACATCGTTCCTCCTACTTATTTGGCATTTGGTGAGTTCGTCACTTTCTAGTTTCGTAAGGCAGAAATAGAAGACATTTATTTTGTAACTTTCTTCTTTTTTGAGTAAAGGCATTTTTTTTTTTTTTAATTTATTTTTGGGACAGAGAGAGACAGAGCATGAACGGGGGAGGGGCAGAGAGAGAGGGAGACACAGAATCGGAAACAGGCTCCAGGCTCCGAGCCATCAGCCCAGAGCCTGACGCGGGGCTCGAACTCACGGACCGCGAGATCGTGACCTGGCTGAAGTCGGACGCCCAACCAACTGCGCCACCCAGGCGCCCCTTTGAGTAAAGGCATTTAAAGCTATACATTTCCCTATAAGATAGCTTTGCATTGCTTTCATTTTTTTATGTATCATACTTTGTCATTCAATTCAAAGTATTTTCTAACTTCCTTTTGGATTTTTCTTTTACCCATGGCTTAGTTAACATTTTTTAATGTTTATTTATTTTTGAGGGGGGGAGGGGCAGGGAGAGGGAGAGGGAGACAGAGGATCCGAAGCAGATTCCGCCCTGTTAGCACAGAGCCCGACACGGGGCTCGATCTCAAGCACTGTGAGATCATAACCTAAGGCAAAGTCATACGCTCAACTGACTGAGCCACCCAGGCACCCCACCCATGACTTTTTAAAATGTGTGATATTTGATTTCCAAATTTGGGGAGATGGTCTATTTATATTCTTGATGTTGATTTCATACCGGATATTTTTGCAGTCAGATAACATACTCTTTTTGACTTTGATCCTTAGAAATGTATTTAAACTTATATCATGGCTGAGCCTAGAGCCTACTTGGTGAACATTCCAGGTACCCTTGAGGAGAATGTGTTTTCTGCTATTTGGTTAGTGTAGCGTTCTGTAAATTTATATCAGGTCAAATTGATGGACAATGTTGTTCAAGTCTATAGTCTGAATTTTTGTCTGCATATCCTGTCAATGCCTTAGAGGTGGGTATTGAAACCCACTACCGTGACTGGGCATTTACCCCCCTCTCCTTTTATTAGGAAGTGTAAACATAGAGGAACTCATATTTTTTTATAAATTGGGTCATATTTTTTATATTACACCATCTTTCTTAGCCTCAGCATTTGCGATATGTCTGTCTACTTCCCATCTTCTTTGTGTCTTTCTCTTTAAAGTGTGTTTCTGGTATGTATATAAGTGAGACTTGCCTTCCAAGTCCCCAGATTCCACCTTTCATTTAGAGTTTTTACACCATTTGTGTTTAAATCACAATTCTTGATATGTTTGCATTTAAATCTTCTATTTTGGCACTTGGTTTCTATTTGTGCAATATTCTCGGCATGCCCCTGTCCCTCTTTTCTAGCATTTTTGGGGGGAATCGAATATTTTTTTCGTGTTACATTGCTTGTATTGTTTTTAGCACTCTCCCAAGATTACCATATGCATCATTATCTTTGCTCTTTGGAATATATATTCTATTACTTCGCAAACAAGGTAAGAAATTTGCAGCATTATTCTTCCAACTATCCCATTCACAACCTTTAGCATCGTTTTCTCATGTTTTTTTTCTGTACGTGCTATGAAACCCCCTTGTGACTTTATTATCAATTTTACTATGAACAGTCAGTAGTCTTCAAAGTGATGTCTACATAAACGCACACGTACTATTTTCTTAATTTCGTTCAATTCAACTTAGTTAACATACAGTGTAGTATTGCGTTAAGTATTGCTTTCACGCGCTTCTTCTGCTCATTTCTCTCTTTTTTCTCCTCTGGGGACTCTGATTACTCATAGATCAGATGCTTTGCTGTTGTCTCACAGATACCACTCTGTTCTAGTTTTGGTTTTGTTTTGTTTTTTGACTCTTTTATTTCATTCTGTTTCTTTTTAGATACTTTCTATTCATGCGTATGCAAGTCACAAATTCCATTCTGGGCTCTATCCAGCTGACTGATAATCTGTCCAAACAAATGCATCGTCTTTGGTATTCCACATTTCCTTCCTAGCTTTTCCAGTTTTCTCCGTTCGTAGTTTTCCATCTTGGTGCCGAAGTTCTTTGTCCACGCGTGCGTGGTATTCACCTTTTCCGCTAGAGCTTTGAAAATATTTATCAGAATCATTTTAGAGTCTCCATTTGATAATTCCCTCACCTAGGCCATCGCTGGAATTGGTTCTGTTGACTCTTTATCTCCGAGGAATGTTTTCTCTTTTTGTCCTTTTTTTTAAGTCTTTTGTTTGTTTATAGAACTCCTGTTTGAATAAGAGTCACACCGTATAAAAGAACAGAAACTGAGGTAAATTATATTAATATCCCAAAATGGGAATACCTTTTCTTCTATGAGGCCATGAGTACTTTGTTTGGGGGTCAATCTATTATTAGACTGATCTGGAGCTCTGCTTCGTTGTTGCTTTAGTTATGTTTAATCCACGACAGGCTTCACTTTAAGAGCAGGATCATGCCTTTCCCTTTCACGGGGCTTTCAATCTGAGGGGATCATTTGTCTCTGTTCTCCTTCCTTAACCCCATCCTTGTATGGGTGTGGAACCTCCTGGAACCCTGGAGGGAGGGGGTGTTCTGTCCTTAATCTGTTGCCCATCACAGCAGTAGAGGGCCACTGGGTGCTAGCTGGTGTTCTCAGCACATTCGGCACGTGGGGTTCCTCTCAGTTATGATCCGTGCCCTCCCCGCACTGTGCCCCGCAGCCTCCCTGCCCACCTCCAATGGCAGGTGACCACTCCTACTCATCGCACAGCCCAGAGCGGGAAAGGAGCTCTAATTCATGCTTTCTGAGCTTTGCTTTACCATCCTGTCTTTGATTGTAGAAGTGATAGAGCTCACCAGAGTAGTAAAATATCCATCGTGCACGCAATACTCCAAAATTCCGTGCATGCTTCGCTAAGCCATAAGGACACATGTGGCCTGCTTCAACAGTCTCTAATTAGGAGGTGAGAGTTTTTTCATGGTAAATTTTCAGTGAAACGTCTTTGAAGAGTCAAGGGGCTATGGCTCGAGGGATGGAGTATTTGGGAATGGGAGAAGAGAAAAACACGGTCTCTGTCTACCCACATTTAAATGCGAGATGAGAGATTGACTCCTCTCTGAAATTCTGAAGAACCTGGAGTTATAACCCAGAGCACCAAAACAGGAAAGCTGCAAAACTTGTGTCACCCTAGAGAGAAGTGTAAGCAATAAGCCATCACATGATGGATTATTGTTCATAAAAGGCTTGTATTTCATATAAATGTGTTCGTATTTTACTGAATATAAGGTTCCTCAACAGAGTATGAATTCACACATTTTTCTTCAGTTTTTGCTACATGCAGCTTTGGAAAGGATAATATAATATTAAAATACTGGGTGAGTAAAAGTTACTGTTTATAGTTAAAATATACATTTTCCCATCTGTCTTCATTTCCTGTGTGGTGGTATGACCTTGTTGAACTTGAGAGACTTTTTTTATACAAAATTAAAATGAGGAGTTATATGCAAGTAATATCCAATGGCAAAAGCTTAAGAATCACAGAACTTGCCTATTTTCCCAATTCTTTGCTGTTCACTGTAATGCCTTCTGGAGCATTCTTTGTGGGCTGTACTTCCAAGCATCTAAAGACAAGGAGATATTCGTCATTGGCTTCATTTCACATCTCACTAGGTACATTTTCATAGTAGATCACCCCCCCCCAAAAAAAAAAAAAAAACGTATTGGCCTCCCTGATAGCCTATGTATTTATAGGGTAACCAAGAAGAATTGTTCTCCCATAGAACTAAATAGGGCGAATTTGCCCCACGGTTATTTCTTCCATGCGTCTCATTGTGTTTCATCATGTAAAAAGCGATGTGATTATGGGCTCTAGTCAGAATGTTATTTTGTTCACTTAGGATTCATTCTCAGGAAGGTTGCGCAGATTTGAATTTCATATGAAAGCTTTCTTTATGTGCTTCAGTAACTCTTTCCCTTTACCTAAGAGAAAAATCTCCTCGTTGGAGGAATCTGCAGATCTCTCCAGTGCCTGTGGGACCTGCACCAGCGGCAGGGGGCCTCACTGAAGGCTATTGCTTCCTGTCCCTCATTAACGAGAGGGCTATACATCTTTCCCAGAGAGAGCATTGGTGTGGGAATTATCCAACTGCTCCACACATTTGACACTGAATAAAATTTGCCTTCCCCTCCCGCAAGAAAGCCTCCCAAGTTAAAAAACAAAACAAAGCGTGGATCTCATTCTTGTGAAGAGGTAGCACAGTAGAGTGGACAGAACACAGATCGTGGAGACAGACGTTAGCCCTCCCTTGCCCTGTGAGGTTGGACAAAGTCCTTAGTCTTTCCGAACGTCACCGTGCACGTTTGTAAAGCTTGAGGTAAGCAGAATACTTTCCTTGCAGGGTTGTCGTAAGAATTAGAGCTAAGGTTTGTTGATCGTCTGGCGCTTGGTAGGCCCTTAGCAAACACGAGTTATTATTATGGCAGCAGAATGAGCATAGTGTGAAAAGCAGGGACTCTGGAACCAGACTGCGTGGGTCCAAATCCCGCCTCTCGTGTGGACCAGTATAGTTTATTGTGTGTGTACGTACGCCAAGTACATGCTAAACTCTTTATAAACATTAACTCATTTAGTTCTCACTATTACCGTAGGAGAGAGGTACCATGGTTATTTTCATCTTACGGTTGAGGAAACTAAGGAACAGAGAGGTTACTTGGCATTCTAAGGTCACACATCTCACATGCTATGGAATCAAGTTTTCCAGTTGCAGGGCCCATGCTGTTACCCACTCCGCCGCGCGGACTGCTGGCTTCCTGGGCCTTCTGACTCTTTCAGTTTGACAGAATAGCTGAATGCAGTGGACAAATGATTCTATGGCTGCGTGATAAACTCCTGTGACCATCGTTTTCTCGTTAGTTATGGATGAGTTAAATTCAAAGGGGTTTGGTGTGTGTAGGTCTCGTATTTTATAAATGAGGAAATAGAAGCCCAAAGTATAGATAGAGTTTTCCTAAAGTCCCAAGATTAGTTAGTAGGAGAACCAAGACTCAAACCTAGGATTCTTATTGCCGTCAGCCCATTAAGCCCAGACTCGTGTGTGTGTGTGTGTGTGTGTGTGTGTGTGTGTGTGTGTGTTTCAGTGAACTCAATCCCCAATGTGGGGCTCGAACTCATGGCCCCGAGATCAATAGCTGTGTGCTCCACTGACTGAGCCAGCCAGGGACCCCTCAGGCCTATAGTTTGAAAAGTGGAAATGACCATTTACCTTGGACACAACTAAATACTGTTTTATTAAGTTTATTTATTTTTGAGAGAGAAAGAGAGAGAGCACAAGCAGGGGAGGGGCAGAGAGAGAGAGGAAGGCACAGAATCCAAAGCAGGCTCCAGGCTCTGGGCTGTCAGCACAGAGCCAGGATGTGGGGCCCGAACTCACGGACCTGTGAGATCGTGACCTGAGCCGAAGTCAGACGTTCAGCCGACTGAGCCACCCAGGCGCGCCCAAATACTGGTTCTAATTACTATGTGCAAACCCATAACAAAAGTTACCTTAATACAATGCCCAGTCTTTGCTTTTGCAAACGCAAAGTCATGCTCTGTCCATTACTAATAATATCAATAGTTTTGCAGGGAGGAGAAAAGGAGCTTCAAGCTTCCTGGGCGTGTAAAAGTAAATATCAGTGGAAATGTTTGCCAAATATCCCTAGTTAGGGAAGAAGCCATTATATTATCAATATTCTTTGCCCTAAATGGCATTTCCTCTGCTGCAGTCACAAACGCCATCCAAGCTGGCTCCTCTGAAGAAGTAAAGACTTGAAATTCGTAAGGTCTGGTGCTGGCAGTCTTAAAGCTGAGAAATCTCACAGTACAGCTTAGGTAAGAACAAGGAAGACCCACATAAAGGAGCTCACCTTGACCTGTGTCAACGTCTTGTGCGCTGGTTGTTGGATTCAAAGAGCCGTATCTCCTGGTGAATGACCAGATCGCGGGCTTCGCTAGTCTTCACCTGTTGCTTTGCTGTTAGCAGTGACAGAAGGTGGACACGACAGTGTCAGGACCATCCCCTGAAGTCAGGAAATTATAAAATCGGGACCAAAGAGTGAGCAGAAAACAGGTCTTATTTTCGACACATCTTTTCCAACCACGTCAGATTCCATTACTTACTATCCCATAGTTTAGGTTAAATGGAAAACTCTTTTCTGACCAGAAGGCCTCTGAGTCGATTTCCAGATCCAGGGGAGAAGCAAACCACACCACAAGGTTACAAAACATATTGAGCCATTACTCACGAGTGCGAGAAACCAAAGCAAGACGTGATGGGCAAGACGAACGGAACTCACGCTATGTTTTAATAAACCTTACCGCTTTTGGAATGAGTTTGGGTTTACAGAAAAGCTGCAAAGGCAGTACAGGGAGTTCTCCTATATCCTTCATCCAGTTTTCTGTCATGTCAACATCTTATTACTGTCCAACCCTGGACTTTATTCGGATTTCACCCGTTTTTCCACTAATGCTCTTGTTACCTTCCAGGGTCCCATCCAGGATATCATATCTTACTCTCCTCTGGTCTGTGACAGTCTCGTGGTGCCTTAGTTTTTAGCTCGGACTGTTTTGACAGTAGCTCTGCGTAGCTCATGTGTCCCAAAGACGAGACCACTGACCGTTCTAGCAACTCACCTAGTTTACAAATTCTGGTCTGAATTTGGAAGGACCGTACTTACCAAGTGCTGCCTTAAAACGCTTGATGGGTTGAGGGTCCGACTCTTGGTTTGGGCTCAGGTCATGATCTCATGGTGCATGGGATTGAGCCCCGCATTGGGGTCTGCTCTGCGCTGGCAGCATGGAGCCTGCTTAGGATTCTCTCTGTCTCTCTCTTTCTCTCTCCCTCCCCTGCTCATGCACACACGTTCTCTCTCTCTCTCTCTCTCTCTCTCTCTCTCTCTCTCTCTCTCTCAAAATAAATGAACATTTAAAAAAAACATTATGACCAACCCCAGCCCCTAGAACCCTGTAAGTGCTCTTTGCCAACTTTCCTCGTGCTCTTTGCCAACTTTCCTCGTTTGAGCCACCGCTGAGACTCTATCAAGGGGGTGCTTTCTCTTTTTTGAAGTTTATTTATTTACTTTGAGAGAAAAGAGAGAGTGGGAGTGGGGGAGGGGCAGAGAAAGAGGGAGAGAGAAAATCCCAAGTAGGCTCCATGCTGTCAGTGCAGAGCCCAATGTGGGACTTGATCTCATGAACCATGAGATCATGACCTAAGCCGAAATCAAGAGTCAGACACTTAGACTGAGCCAAGGGCGTAGTTTCTTTTTCTAAGCATGTTTCACACACTCAGCTTTTAATGAGCAACATGTTTCTCTGATGGTCTTTGTGTTGAGTCTTTGACCGAGGGGTCCATAATGATTCAAATCATTCGCTTTATCCGAGAATCTCTTCTGTAACGTCCAATAAGCGTTTACCAGGTCGTTGTGAACCCCACAGCCCCTATATGAACACTTCTGATCACAGGGCACTGATTATCTCCCAAGATAATCCATCCTATCCATTTCTGGACAGCCCCTATTGTTAGCAATGGCTTCGTCAAACTGAGCCTTAATCCGTTTCCTTGCAGCTTGTCTTTATCAGCCCTGTTTCTGTCTTCTAGACAATCAAGATATTGGATGGGAAGTAAGGTCCAGCTACGGCCCCACTCCAGTGGTGTGGAAAGAGTCAGACACACTTGGGAGGTCCAGCTTTGTTGGGACAGTATCCCTTGATGTGTCTCAATTTGAGCCTGTGACTCACCCTCTCTTCTCCTGGCCTCCTAGGATTATTGTGAAAACAAGATGAAATAACACCTCCGAAAGTACCTGGCACCCTTCCAGGTGCAGAGAAGCCTCTTCATAAATGATAGTTGGTTGGAGTGCTCAACTCCTGAATACCCGGAACGAACCGTTCCATTTGTGTTGCTTTGTATCATCCTATTCTTTCCTCTTCCTCCCAGCAGTGCATTCTAACTTCCCTTGCTCATTAGCTAATTTCCCAAAAGATATAATTTTATTTTTCTGTTGACCTTTTCTTCCCCCCCTCAAGGTTTAATTAAGCTGTTACTGAACAGAACTGAAGTGTTAAATAACCTGAAAGGATCAGTTCCCAGCCTTCATGAATCCCATACATCGCCAACACATGAGATTAGTCATGGTAGTGGATGGGAGGGATTAGCAAGTACCCTTGCTAATGGACAGAATGTGCGAACTAGTCCCCAGCTCATGGCATTGATCAAAATCTCTATGGCAACACCAGACCTAGCTATCTACTCGTGGAGAAATGATTTGAAAGTTGCAAAGTATGATAGAAATCATTGCAATGAGCATCGGGGAGTGGGGGAGAACTAAGAAGTATTCCCTTCTTGAAGAAATTCATGGAACTTTCTCTAAGTTTAGTAGTATCTTTACTTTCCCCGAGCCTCTATCGCTGGAATGCTAATTGGCAATGATCTAAACAGCAAAAAAGCAACCATGAGTATAGAAGACCAGAAATGATCCACAAAATATATAATCCATGTATTTGACGAAACAACTATAAATTTGGGATTGTTTGCATGTTTGTGCATAGCAGAATTCTCTAGATTAGTGTCCCAGTTCCACCACTCATTAGCTGTGTGACCTTAGGCAAACTATTAACCTCAGTATACCTCATTGTCCTCCTGTATAACCTGGGGATAATAATAGTCCCTATCTCATAGGTTTGTCGTAAGAATTGGATGAGTTAATATATGTAAAGTGTTTAAAACAGCGCCGGGCCCAGAGTAAATGCTCAAACCATGTTGGTTGTTATTATTCTCACTCTCTCACCATGGTTATTATTCCTGCTAGTTGGTCATGATTCTGCAATAGAGACTATCTTTCAATTTTATATCTTGTGAAGAAAATACAGGGCGAGAAAGGTTATATTTTCCATTTTCTAATTTTGTTTGTGCTGGGAAAGAGTCTTGGAAATGTCAGCAGTGGAGAGGCTTCACAGGCATTATCATTTTCAATTTCAGTAAAACACTTAGGAAAATGGTATCTGTGATTCTGGTTGAGGCACAGGCTCCCCAGTAAAGCCACATTATTATTTAAACTCTCATCAAAAAGTCTAGGAGCAGGTGGATGTCTATAAAACATGATGCGATCAAAATGGAATTCGCTTACCTCGGAAACCGAGTCACCTCTTGATCTAATTAATATTTTTTATGTATATATGTGGCTCTGAAAAACAAACCCAGGCCCCTGAACCTTCACGGACCAATTTTCTTTGTGGTCTCAGCTCATTTCACCTTGCCTCTGTCTGTTGCTTGATGTAGGTTTCCAGTCCAGGCAAAATAATTGCAGCAATTCAAGTTTGGTTTTAATTTTCGGTGCTGACATTTGATGGGAGAGTATTCCGATCGATACTAGGCCACTTGCTTTGTGAAGTCAAAATAGTTGCTGCTTTTTTTTTTTTTAATGCCAACAAAACTCCTGCCAATCACCACCCAGTGGTTCAAAAGCTCCTGGAGGCAGCCTAATGAGACCTTGGGCTTGAAACCCTGCTGGCCTTCTCTAGTGTCTGACTCTTCTCTCTTCAGGCCGATGCCCTCTTCCTTGCTTTCCAACCTTATTTTCCTGTACACCTTTTTGTAAGCAGCCACAATCCTTCTTTGGAACGAGGTAGGGGATAAACTGATCGGTACAGAAATTCGCCATGTGATGGGAGGCAAACCATGAGCTGTTGGTGAGATCTGCAAATCACAGAAGACAATGGCTATGAGAGGGTCCTGTCAAACCTTAAAGTGCTGTAGACCTCTAAGGAATTATTTTACTGACAAAACTAGGGGCCAATCTAATGACTAACCTGATGCAACTTTCCCTTTCTCCAGGATGCAGTAGGTCCCCCTGCTTCTAGTTCAATGACCCAACTATTTGGTTCTGTTTGTAACTAAAACATGGCCGCACTCGACCACGAGTTGTACATGAACCTGCTCTTATCGAAATAGACTTGGCCTGCGTGTCTTTGCTCCAGGTGCCTACGATCTGCTTTCTAACCAGAGAAGGACGAGTTGGCCAACTCGTTTATCCATGAAGCCATCATTTATTGAGTCCCTCCTCTGCACATGAGGATACAAAGATGAAGTCCCAGTCCCTGCCTCGGGGAGCTTACGTTTGGTTTGTGTGACAGACAAGCAGACAGAAATAGATCTCATCGGCGCCATAGTAGCTATCTACATAGGATGCTGTGGAGCAGAGAAGTGGAAAGTGTCTTTACTCGGGGATGGTTGGGGAAGATTTCCCAGAGGAGATGATGCCACACATAGATCTTAAAGAGTTTGCCGAGCAAGAGGGAACAGAATTTTGACAGGTACGGTAGTTGGAGCGGCTAAAGGGCTGGATGGGGGTGCTTGGGGAAAGGTAAGTACTTTGGCGCATCTGAAATACGGTGTGTCTGAGGCAGGATGTAAGGGTGACAGGGAAGTCCGGGGCCAGATAACGGAGGGCTTGTAAGTGGAGGGCCACTGAGACTTGTGAACAGGTCCTGGCAGGATCAGACTTGTCCGTTAGAATCATCGCAGCGAGCACAGCAGTTTGATCACAGGCCACAGAGGAGGCTGTGGTAAAATTCAGGCAAGAAAGGAAATGGGCCTAGGTGAAAGTTTTAACAATAGGGATTAAGAAAATGCCATAGGAAGGTACTTGGTTACTCTTTGGAAGTACCTGCGGTACTTGGTTACTCTTTGGAAGTGAGGTTGGGAAAGGAAGAATTCAGGCTAACACCCAAGTCTCTGGCTCGGGTGAGACGGTGAATGAATCCAGAAAGGGGTAGGATGTAAGCAACAAACTTAATGGCCACATGGAATAAGAGAGGAGGAATCCGTTTTGCGAGATGAGGTCTGTTTAGGATTGGCTCGGGATTCTGAGGTCCTGAGTGCCACTGGGGTGGAACTATCCATATATGGAGCTCAGAGGAGCTGTCCGAGCCCGTGAGAGGGTGGGGAAAGAAAAAGCTTCCTCAACCCTCCTAGGGTCCCTGGCTGGCTCTGAAAATTAGACAAAAGACAAATTAACAAGAAAGAACATGCAGAATCATTTCATGAAAAGTGTTACATAACTGCCTTCAAAATGAAATGAAGGCCCAAGGAAACAATTAGACCCGAGTTATCTTTGCACTGGGTTTGATGAAGAAAGGGCTGTCGTGTAGACGTATGATAGGCCAAGGAGTATAAGGTAAGTGTGGGAAACCAGGGGAAGCTTAGCAAGGCCTGTCAGGATTCTTCTTGGTGTCCCTTTGTCTTCGGAGATACGATGCTTTTTTCCTGGGGGGGTACGAGGAGGTCGCTGCTCCCATGAAGGGTTCATAGCCTGTTTTAGGGGAGAAAGGAAGAGGAAAGGTCACCTTTCTGCTTCAGCCTTTTTCTCGAACTCCTTTAGTTTCAAATATTCATTATGCCCAAGGGCCATATTTTGGGGTCGCATGGCCTGAACCCCATCAAAAGCAGTGGAGATTTTTTAGAATTGTTAGAGTAGAAAAGGTAGTCATTTCCTGCACTATTCATCCCCTTTTAGAGGCCTTTTCCAACCTCCCTATCTCAAGTAGCTTCTTCCGTGTTACTCTTTTTTTTTTTAATGTTTATTTATTTATTTTGAGAGAGAGAGATTGGGGAAGGGGCAGAGAGAGGGAGAGAGAGAATCCCAAGCAGGCTCCGCACTGCCAGAACAGAGCCCGATGTGGGGCTTGATGCCACGAACAGTGAGATCACAACCTGAGCTGAGAAATCAAAAGTTGGACGCTTCACCAACTGAGTGACCCAGGTGCCCCTTCCATATTACTCTTGAGTAGCATTCTGTCCTTTTGTTTTATAGCAGTGATCACAATTTATGAGCCCATATTTATGTGTCAGTGTTTACTATCTGACTCTTCCTTAAACTGTAATTTCCACGTGAGCAGGATCATATCTGCCTTGTTCCCTGCTGAATACCTACAACTCAGTCTGGCATAGAGCAAATGATCAAAGAACATTTGTTGAATGGATGAATGAGGAGTCAATACCTACAAAAGGAAGAATAAGGGAGAAAATGAGAGGGCAAAGGACAGAATCCTAAGAAGCTCAAATGGTCAGTAAGACGAAAAGAAGACCAAGAGAAGGTGCGGTCAAATATGGGTAGGAAGAAAATCAGAACATACTCTGGGAGAAGTCTATGGAAAAGTGTCAAGAAGATAATGGTCAATAGTGTCAAATGCTGGGGCGCCTGGGTGGCTCAGTCAGTAAAGCCTCCGACTTCGGCTCAGGTCATGATCTCACTGCTAGTGAGTTCGAGCCCCGTGTTGGGCTCTGTGCTGATGGCTCATAGCCTGGAGCCTGCTTCCGATTCTGTGTCCTGCTCTTGCTCTGCCCCTCCCCTGCTCGTGCTCTGTCTGTCTATCTGTCTCTCTCTCTGAAGAATAAATGAAACATTAAAAAAATAGATTTAAAAATTTTTTTTAAATTGTCAAATGCTACTGAAAGGTTGTGTAATGACTGAGAAGGAATCACTTAATGTGACAATAAGGTTATTGATCATCTCAGTAAAAGCAATTTCCGTGTCATAGTGGAAGTAGGTTGAATAGGGACTTCTAGTCACTATGTTGAACTAAGGTACGGCAGAAACCACTATCCTTCCGTAAAAACATAGACATAGTGGATAAAATATTACCTTAAGTCGGACAATACACGCAAAGAAAACAAAAGCCAAAGAGGGAAATTTTCAGGTGATAGAGATGAAGCGCCTATTTAAAGCCAAAGCACAGTGCCACAGTTGGAACTACATAGCCCTCAAGAATATCAGAACCGGGGCGCCTGGGTGGCTGAGTCGGTTGAGCGTCCAATTCTTGATTTTGGCTCAAGTCGTGATCTCGGGGTCATGAGATCGAGCCCCATGTCAGACTCTGGGCTGGGTTTGGAGCCTGCTTGGGATTCTCTCTCTGCCCCTCCCCCCTCCACTCATCCCTCCCCCCTAGCATCCCAGATATAAGCACAGTGTTCATTCCTGGCCTAGAGCGCACCTGGAACCCCACATCTTAATTTGTGCTAAAAAGCTGGGAAATTAAAATAAAAAACTGACCTGCCTCCAGTGGGATGCCCGAGTGCTGGCAGAGAAAGAACATGGAACTATAGACATAGATAACTCTACTATCCAGTGTTCAAGTAGCACTTCTACAGAAGACAACTGTTAATGCTAAAGGTGAGCCCACAGTCAAGTTTACAGAGCAACAAGAGAAATAATCCACTGCAGGGGGAGTCAGCAGCGACAATCAACGTGGTAATCCACGTTCCAGAAAAGTAGTATCAGAAGGCAACATCAAAGAGACCTGCAAAACGTTCAGTAAGATAAAGGAAGAGATAGAGTCCATAAGGCACGAACAACACATTGCAAAAAGAATAGCAGACCTATTAGAAAAGACGAAACAGAAATTGTAAAAATTATATATATGTATATATACACACATATATGTATATAATTGTTTTCAACTAGTAACTTCTATTTTTCTTGTTTTTTTAATTTTTATATAAATTCTAGTCAGTTAACAGTGCAATATTGGTTTCAGGAGCAAAATTCGGCGATTCGTCGCTTACGTGCAACACCGAGTGCCCCTCATAACAAGTGCCCTCCTTAATACCCGTCACCCATCTAGCCCATGCCCCACCCACCTCCCTCCATCAACCCTCAGTTTGTTCTCTATCATGGTTTGTTTCCCTCTCTCTTTTTTCCCCCCTCCCATGTGTTCATCTGTTTTCTTTCCTAAATTCCACATAGGAGTGAAATCATATAGTATTTGTCTTTCTCTATCTGACTTACTTTGCTTAGCATAACACATTCTAGCTCCATCCGTGTTGTTGCAAATGGCAAGATTTCATTCTTTTTGATGGTTGAGTAATATTCCATTCCTATATATATATATATATATATATACACATATACACTATATATATATACACACTATATATATTTATGGCAGCACTATCAATAATAGCCAAACTATGGAGAGAGCCCAAATGTCCATCAATTGATGAATGGATAAATAAGATGTGGTGTGTGTGTATATATATATATATATATATATATATATATATATATATATATACATTTGGGCTCTCTCCATAGTTTGGCTATTATTGATAGTGCTGCCATAAATATTGGGGTACATGTACCCCTTCAAATCTGTATTTGTGTATCCTTTGGGTAAATACCTAGTAGTGCAATTGCTGGGTTGTAGGGTAGTTCCATTTTTAGTTTTTTGAGGAACCTCCATACAGCTCTCCAGAGTAGCTGCACCAGTTGGCATTCCCAAAAACAGTGCAAGAGGGTTCCCCTTTCTTGGCATCCTCGCCAACACCTGTTATTTCTTGTGTTGTTGATTTTCGCCATTCTGACAGGTGTGAGATGGTAGCTCATCGTGGTTTTGATGACTTGTATTTCCCTGATGATGAGTGATGTCGAGCATTTTTTCATGTGCTGGTTGGCCATCTGAATGTCTTCTTTGGAAAAGTGTCTATTCATGTCTTCTGCGTGTCTATTCATGTCTTCTGCCCATTTCTTCACTGGATTATTTGGTGTTTGGGGGTCGAGTTTGAAAAGTTCTTTATAGATTTTGATAGTAACCCTTTATCAGATGTGTCATTTGCAAATATCTTCTCCCATTCTGTAGGCTGATTTCCTTTGCTGTGCAGAAGCTCTTTATCATAGTGAAGTTTCAATAGTTCATTTTTGCTTTTGTTTCCCTTGCCTCCAGCAACATGTCTAGTAATATGTATGTAATTTTTAACATGTCATATAGAATATATATTACCGTACGATACCTAATGTAGTATATGTGTGTGTATCAATGAAATCAAACAAAATCAAACAGTAGACTAAGCCCAGAGTGGGGATCAGTGTAACACCCAGATTCTACACAGAAAGATAAAGAGAGGGACCTGGGGAAGAGAAGTAAGGAGTCATGAGGAGAGAAGGAGGTCTCTGGAACAGAAGTTTCAGAAAAAGAACAGAAAGAGCTTTAAGGAGAGGCCGTGGATGAAGAGTTGATGGTAAACTTCTAGAACTGAAGAAAGGTAATTGAACAATGGAAGGAGTGCAACTGAAGAGGAATACAGTGAGTGGGACTATTTTTAATGTTTTAAATATATTCAAATACCAAGCAAATCCTGGTTTTCCATCTCTAAAAGGGATACTGAAATCTACATAGAGGAATTACTAGGAATATACACACATACATATAATATAATTTATAATAAAATCAGAGTCAATGGTGAATGGAAGTAAGGAAATGGGGTTGTTGGTAAAGACTTCCAAGAATTGTGGCCGTGAAGAGAAGGAAAGATTGACCAGGAGCTAAATGAGCATGTCTGGTATATTAATTTATGCTATATGAATAGCAAAATCAGGGACGCCTGGGTGGCTCAGTCGGTTAAGCGTCTGACTTCAGCTAGAGTCATGACCTCACGGTTCGTGAGTTCTAGCCCCGCATCAGGCTCTCTGCTCTCAGCACAGAGCCCGCTTTGGATCCTCTCTTTCTCTCTCTGCCCCTCCCCCGTTCATGTGCCCTCTCTTTCTCTCTCTCAAAAAGAAATAAATGTTTAAAAAAGAATAAAAATCAGCATGGCAACCTTATGTGCACACTTGTAACTTGCGATGTTCTCCAAAGCTCCTCCTTCCTAAAAGCTACTCCCGCAGCCTGTTCTTTCATTTAAAATGTCACCGTTAGAGGCTCTCTTTTGTAGTATAATATTGCCTCCATAAAATCCCTGTTAGAAGAAGCCAACTGGGGGGGAGGGGAGTGGGGTCATGAGGCTATATTAGTATTTAACCCAGAACTGATGAGAGTACCTGATTAACTAGCTGTCATCTTGGAAAGCAGTGACCCAGGGAAGGGATATAAGAAAGGACAATTTTAATGAAGAATTAGGACAACCTGGATCCCGGAGTCTTATCTGGAAGAGCGGTTTCCTGAGGGGCCTCATAAGGACAGTGGGCATCTGGGCTGAGGTGCTGGCTTTACAGCATTGCCTAAAAGCCTGCCTGCACACACACACACACACACACACGCACACACACACACACTCTCTGTATTGGTTTGGTTGTTAAAAAAAATTTTTTTTAATGTTTGTTTATTTTTGAGAGAGAGAGAGAGAGAGAGCGAGAGCATGAGCGGGGGAGGGGCAGAGAGAAAGGGAGACGCAGAATCGGAGGCAGGCTCCAGGCTCCCAGCCATCAGCACAGAGCCCGACGCGGGGCTCGAACTCGTCAACCGCAAGATCATGACCTGAGCCGAAGTCGGACGCTCAACCGACTGAGCCACCCAGGCGCCCCGGTTCTTCTTCTTTTTTTTAATGTAGGTGACATAAATATTATATTAGCGTCGGGTATACAACATAGTGATGTGACACTTATATACATTATAAAATGCTCACCACGGTAAGTGTGGTTACCATCAGCCACCATATCAAGTTATTACAATATTACTGACTCTATTCCCTATGCTGTATTTTTCATCCCTATGACCTATTTATCTTGTAACTGGAAGTTTGTAGCTCTTAATTCCCTTCACCTATTGTACTCATCCCCCAACCCCCTGCCCTCTGGCAACTACCAGTTTGTTCCCTGTATCTATGAGTGTGTTTCTGTTTGTTTGTTTGTTTTGTTTTTCAGATTTCACATATGAGTGAAAGCATGTGTATTTGTCTTCTCTGCTTAACATATTTCACTTAGCGTAATACCTGCTAGGTCCATCCATGTTGTCTCCAACGGAGCTATTTCATTCTTTTTTTTTTTTATGGCTGAGTAGCAATCCATTTTACGTATATGCGACATCTTCTCTATCCATTCATCTATTGGTGGACGCTGGGTGGCTTCCACGTCTTGGCTATTGTACGTGATGCTGCAGTGATCCTTGGGCCAACACTTGTTGTTTCTTGTGTTACTGATTTCAGCCATTCTGACAGGCATGAAGTGATACCGTATCATGGTTTTGATTTGCATTTCCCAGATGATGAGCGATCTGGAGCGTCTTTTCCATCCGTGCGTGTTGGCCATCTGTATGTCTTCTTTGGAAAAATGTCTATTCAGGTCCTCTGCCCATCTTTTGATTGGATTATTTGCTTTGGTTTTGGTTTTCCTGATGGTGAAGAGGGGCACTTGTTGCCTCCCTCAATGATTCCGTTAAGTATGTACTTTTTTCCAGACCAAAGGATACTAAGATTCGGACAGAGACAATAGGCGTGGGCATTTTAGTGGCAGGAATGCAGTGAGTAGGGAGGTTTTTCAAATATGCTTTCAATATATTCAAATAGCAACCAAATCCTAGTCGTCTCATTTGTTAGCTTAAAGCTTTGTTGTCATCATCATAAACTTATTTAATAACTGCCCACAGGCAAATCTCTGGTCTCCAAGCTCCCCCCTCCAAGCTCACTATGGCATACGTGCCAGTCGAATCTTCATTTTGATTGGTGTCTTTCCAAAGGGATTACTCCCACTAGACCCTGTGCTGACTGCAGTTGGAAATCGATCAACTCCCGTACACTTGAACATCACCGGTGACCATACGTGCTGAACACAATCAGTGGGAAAGGGAAGACAACTGGTTTACAGGCATGAAATGAAAACTCGTTCATGCCCATCAGAATATCTGCGTAGCACGTTTTATTTCTCCCAACCCACAGAAGGCGTCATGACCATACCAGTCATCAGTATTTCATGGAAAAGTACGTTCCTGGGGACCGGTTGCAATAGGAGATCAACTTGTTGCCAAGTGATTTAAAGTGTAGGGGCATAAAAATCCAAGGTTTCTTTGTAAGTTCTCTCGGCTACGGGGAAGTCATCTGCCCTGCTAAGAAGTCGGCACTGAACGTCCGTTTAACCCAGTTTGAAGTCTGGCTTTGCCTGAGTTCGTTCCCCAACTTCCTCGCTCTTCCTCACCCTCCAAACCCACAGAGTTAGCTGTGCCTTTTTTTTTAAGTGCCCCACAAGATCGCATTTGTATTTTAGTTATTTTATTTGCTTCTCTTTTCTCCTCCTCTTGGAGCCAGGGGCAGTAGAGTAGCTTTATCAAGTCAGAATGCACGGGCTCGGGTCGACTTAGTTCTATCACTTCCCACCTGAACGAACTCATTCATTAACCTCTCTTTGCCTCGGCGTCTTCATCTGCAGAATGGGGATGAGCTCAGAAGGCTGTTGTAAGCATTAAATGAGCAAACCAGGATAAAGTGCTTAGGGCCTGGGATATAGTTAGTGCCCAATGCGTAAATTCAAGCTTTGCATTCTTTAGGGTATAGCTTGGTACATGGCAAATAATTCTAAGTTGTGACTAAGTGAATGAACAGTTTCGCCTAGGACAAATTCACTTAGCTTCCCCTGCCTCACATGTCTTTTTCTTTTTTTAATGTTTATTTATTTTGAGAGAGAGAGACAGAGAGAGAGAGACAGAGAGAGAGAGAGAGACAGCACGGGAGGGGCAGTGAGACAGGGAGAGAGAGAATCCTGACCCCCGAGTTCCCGTGAGCTCATGACCTGAGCCAAAACCCCGAGTCCGGTGCTAAACTGACTGAGCCACCCGGGCGCCCCCTCACATCTCTTCTCTAAAATGAGATTCTTAACTGACCATCAAGGTTGCTGTTAGGAAATCAGGTTCTAAAATTGCCACAGGTCTTCAGTGGCTGCAGGAGAAGCTATGAAACAATTTCCATCTGTTGATAATACTCCTAGCTATTTGTCGGAAGGGAAAAGCTTGGAGCAAATTAGTTAGAATGGATACTGGAGAAACCCCGGATCTCAGAAGGATAGTCCTGGGCTTCAGACCATGGACCCAAATACACTGTGTGCAATATTTTTCTGTCTTTTGGCTGAACTCGGGCTTCCCGTAGCTGAAAGCAGGTGGCACGAAAAAGCTTACTCTGTGGACAGCCAGTGTTACCAGTATGAAAAGAACTGGGAGAACTGGAATGCTTTACCTCCCTGCCTCTGCTGAATAGTGGTGAAGATAAAGTCCACGAAGCATCCTGTGGGCCTCCGAGCACCCCCAAACCCCAGATGACCCGGCTCAGACCAGGTCCTGGTGTTAACGTACTCCTGGGGCTGAGAAACCCAGAATGGTTTTGAGCAGTGATTGAGAATCATTTCATTTAGTGAGAAAGGTGGTGATGTCTTCTTAAAATGTCACTCTAAGAAGTTATTGTTCAACATGGAGGAAGTATGCAAATGGCTGTGTAGAGATATCGTTTGTTTTACGATTCCTTTGTTCTAGAAAAGGGAAAAAAACATCCCTGAGTTGAAAAATCATGCCATAGTCCCTCTTTTTCTGTTACCCAAGCCAAGAGATAGGCATAGCCAGGCACCACTGTCCAGAAACTCAAATTCCAGACCCAGTGCCAAGGAGGAAAATGTATTTAAAGGGCTGGACTCGTACCCATCAATTCTTTTGGCCGAGGATCCTGAGTTTAAATACTGGCCACCTGTGGACACGCCAGGAAATCATAGAGCTAGATCACGTAGTCTCACGAGACTTCACCTCCCTCATCTGTGAAAGGGCAATAGTGATAACACCTACCTTATAGGTTGTTACAAGGATTATAGAAAATCGTGTTACGGCGCTTAAGTCGCTTGCCCAATTATAACCACAGTATGTATTGACTGTTGTCTCCATTTGAAACCCCAGTTTTGGCAAAAAAAAAAAAAAAATATATATATATATATATATGAAAGCAGAGTGCAGAGTCTTGAAAACCACCCAGGATATCTGCAGGGTTCTCCGATGAATCACAGCCCTGTCCTTCATCCCCTCCTTGGAATCTAGAGGATACCATTTCTTCAGCAGGTTCTCCTGCCCCGATCCTGCGAGGTGTCTGAAAAGGAATGTGTTAGGATTCTTTTTTTTTTTTTTAATTTTTTTTAACGTTTATTTATTTTTGAGACAGAGAGAGACAGAGCATGAGCGGGGGAGGGTCAGAGAGAGAGGGAGACACAGAATCAGAAGCAGGCTCCAGACTCTGAGCTGTCAGCACAGAGCCCGATGCGGGGCTCGAACTCACGGACTGTGAGATCATGACCTGAGCTGAAGTCGGACGCTTAACCGACCGAGCCACCCAGGCGCCCCAGGGATTCTTAATCCTGAGAGAGCCATGAAGTAGTTTCCGAGACCTCTCTGCTCCTTTAAAACAGGGCAGACCTTGATAGGAAATTGGTGGAAACAGCTCCACTGGCAAATAGGAAATGGATGCAGAGTTCCTTGTGCTGATTGCGAATCCCACCCCGTATGCTAAGCAATAGTGAACGTTAGATCATTTGCAAACACTGCATTCCCTTCTTCAAATCTTGGGTTTAGGTCACCTTCCCCCACAAATCCTACTTCCTGAAACAGCTTAGATCCAGCAAAATTACTGATGGCCTGCTTTGGCCTCAAATCCTCGCATCGTTTTTTCCCCTTAGCTTTGCGTTGAGCTGATTTCGTTCACCGAGCAAGAAATGAACCCAGTGTTACAGGTGTTTTGCCTCTGAGTCGGACACGTCTTGTAGTCGGCCATAAATGTTTCATCGTAGACACACTTTGTGTACGTTTGTTAGCCACCAGTCAGCTCATACAATAGCAAGCGTCCCTTCAGAATCTTTGAATGTCATCAAAGAAAACTGAATAGAACTCAGACAAGCCGGTGCTTGTGTTAGCTCTAGAAGTTCCCTCACCACTGAGGCAACTCATTTGGTTAAGAATACACTTACTGTCATCTGCAAAGTATTTCCCCCACCTTGGGCCAGAGAAACTTCACAAAATGATTGTGACTGCCTTGACCCACAGGATCCGAGTTCACCCAGTAGGATCTTCCAAAGGCAAAGGCGCGCGCTAGCTCCCGTGCCCCATCAGACAGGACCTTGAACTTTCTCAACACCGCTATCGCCGCCCCCTTTCCAAGTGAGCGCTTCCAGGTTGCAGGTCACGGGCGTGTTTACTAAATCTAGTAGTCTTAAGGACCGAATGAGAGCCTCGAGGGGAACCAACCCACAGACCCACTGAGGTAGATGAGGTTTCTGTTGTATTCATAAAGCTTCCATAGAAGAACCAGTACGCCATTATGGTTTTGAACAGCCCTTACGGAAAAAAAATGTTTTCTCCTTGTACGAAACTTAAATCCCCACCTACGGAAGCTGAAGTTCATTTCCCCGTGTTCTCTTTTTATGATCAAGGGCGAACCCTCCACCCCGGAAGCCCATATTCCTCCCCAGGTTTTCTTGATTAAATGGCCAAGCAGGTAATCAGAGGCCTTGAACTCGATGTTGCAGCTGCTATGGCTAATTAAATGGCAAAGAGCTGAATTCGTAGATATGATTAATACCATCAGGGTGCTCTATGGTTTTTGATGTTCATAAATTATGACTGAACAATAAAATTTTTATATGGGTTATAGGATTTGTCCCTGACTTTTCCTTCTGAATGCAAATCAGAAGAGCCAATCCATTTCTTCAAAAAATTGGTTCTGGAGACCTTTGTTTCTGAAGCATAATTCCGCCAAATGATCTGACTAGGAGAGACTCTTTGCCAGCTAATAAATGTGTCGGGTTACGTTACAGAATACGGTAGTCACTCTTTCTGTCCCTGGTATTCCAGTGGGACATAGACAAGATTTCTTTAAGTTGCATTTTTCTTCCTGCTTGGAGTTAAGCGGCAAGAGCATTTGCTAATGGCTTTTCTCTAATCTCCTCATTTGTATTTCTAGCCAGTCGTTTCTCTGGGCTTTGGGACATAATTAGATGGCCACAAACGGTGGTACTGGCAGCCCAGTCTCTACAACACCCCCTCTGCTGTCCTACTCCATTAACGGTGAGATGCCGGTACTGCTCGTCCTCCTTTTCTCCCTTTGTGCTCATCGTCAGTCTTTCACCCGGGAACGGGTCACGGAGAGGTTTTGAGGGACTGTTAGTGACGACGCAGAGCCAACTGGCAAGTGGCTCCCATGATGTTTACCTTCACGAAGGACGGGTGTTTGAAATCTCTCATTTTCGGAGTTTCAGAAAGACGGCCAATTCCTTCCTGCGCAGAAGGTACTGAGGCTGCTCCTGATATAGGCTGTCTGAATTCTCTCATTTTTACTCATCACAGTCACATCTGTTTGGGTTTCTGTGTCTCTCCTGGAGATGCCTCTTGAGAGCAGATGCCCTCAGCTGCTTTACAGCTCATCTGAGGCCTGCCAAAAGAGATTGGCAGAGAACGATCAGCATCCTATGCTCTGATAACTCGCATAACTCTCCCTGAAAGGAACGCTAAAACCTGGTTCCCTTTAATATTGTCTAAAAGATGACTTTAAGGATGGGCAAACTGTAGCCTCAACAGGACAAATGACACATCCAGAGTCACACAGCCCATTCGTGGCGGAGGCAGGATTCAAACTCAGGCCTCCCGTCATCCAGGCTAGAACTTTTTGTGAGTTGAACTCGAGAAAGGAGCAAAGGATGCTTTTTCTTCCTCGAACATGATCAAGGAGCGAGCTGGGTGGACAGCACAATGGGAAGAGGAGGTCTGGGAGGAGCAAAGGCGAGCGATATTGGGAAATTGGGAGCCCTGGGGTTAAGCCGGGGACAGCGTGAACAGGTAGGAACAAAGGAAGACAGGAGAAAAAGGCACTGTGGAAATAGGCGTCAAAGGAAAGCCCTTCATTCTTCCACTCAGATGCCATCCTGCTGGTGGGGTGGCAGTAAGACTGAAAGGAAAGGCAAAATAGCTTCTCTCAGCCTCGGGGGTGGGGAGCTGCAGTTCTTTCTTTCATCATGCCTTCCTAAAATGAACGGGGTCTTGGCACGGTTCTCCTTCGGGAAGTTGAGGCTTCTACTCACACTCATCTTGGAGTTCAGAAACATCTGAGAAATACACGAGAGCTAGGAAAGGGTGAAAATATCTGCTTGATTAATGGCTAAGCTGATTGCATAGTGATTTGGATCCAAAGTCAAAATGGCTTTCCTTCACTTTTCCCCTGGATGATTTCCCCCCCCCCCCCACCCGGTCCGAGACCTCTGTGAGTTAAGGGAGGGACAGGAGACTTCTTATGATCTATAGGCAGTCAGATCACAGAGAGTTAGAGGCCCAGATGCTTAGCGGAAGGTAAAAGCAGGCCGAGAGGGAGTAGGAACCCCTTACCAGTCCCATTCCACACCCCAAATATTTGGCCCTGGCCAGATCTTCTTCTGAGGCCTCTCTTGGTGAGGTTATTTCCCTTTGGGGTAACTAGAATTCGAATCCCATACATTCTGGGCTAGGAATCCTCTTCCTACCCTTAAGAATCAATGCAAATCAGTCACTCATCAATTATTTTCAACAAACGGTTTATTGAGCATCAACTATGTGACAGGCACCGTGCCAGGAGATGGGAATATACTGATGGCCAAGACCCAGTCCCGATTTTCGAGGCGTTCCAAGTCCAATGGGAGCTGAGCAGGGTACCCCCACCCTGACAAGCATTAATGTCTGTGTGTCCATTACCCTGCAGGGAATTTCAGCCCATTTGGCAGGACGATCCTGGGACCCTCCACCTCAGTGCCTGCAGCCTTCACCCCAGCCTGCCTTTGCAGACACAGAACAGTGCTTCTCACAGGGCAACAGACACTTCAAGACGGGGGAGGAGCGGAAGCCCCTGGCGGGGGGGGGGGGGGGGGGGGGGGGAGTGAAATCTGTCAAAGGCTCAGGTGATCCAGCTCTGATGGGCTAACAAGCCCGACAGAGTCTCCTGGCTGGGATCTCAGGCAAGAAAGAAGGACCGGGATCTGGGCATTTGGTTTTGCATCATATCCCGAAAAGATCTGGAAAGCAGGGAGGAAGAGAGGTCCAGCCAAGAATGTAGCGGCAGCGTTTCCCCAATACCGCTCACTGTACCCGACCCAAGCTCTCCGCTGGGATCCCGAACCCGAACCAACGACTTGGGGGCGGAGGAAAAGCGGGGTTCGGACCGCACAAATTGGCCTGAAATTGAAAAGTCAGCAAAAACCACTGGGTGGCAGCGTGGCGTGCGGGCGCAGCTCTGCAGTGCCCGCTGCCGCCGCCGCGAGGGCTGAACCCGTCTGCGAGCCCTGGCCTCGCTCCCGAAGGGCTACAAGTGTCGCCAGGCGAAACGCCTCGGCGGGGAAGTGTGTTTGGGGGAGGGGGCTGCTGGGAGTCGCAGACCCGGGCGGGGAAGGGGGGGCGGCGAACTTCCCAGGGGCTCCAGCCCGGGGCAGCGTGGCCGGCTCAGAGTCCGGCACTGAGGCAACGGTCCCTCCCCCGTCCGGCCCCCCGCGTCTCCAGGCCAGACCCCCTCCCCCCGCCCCCGCTCTTCCAGCCCCACCGCCTCCTCCCGGCGCCCCCTCCGCCACCGCCTCCTCCCGAGGCTCGGCTCGGGAAGAGGAGGGCAGGAGGCTCCGGGCGGTGGGGCGGCGCCAGAGCCCCTACAGGTGTTAGCGCGCGGCCCGCCGGGGCCTCGGGGGGCGGGGCGGCCGGGCGCCGGCGGGCTGGGCTCCGGGAGGGAGGGGCCGCCGGGGGAGGGGGCCTCGGGGAGGCCGCGGCGCTCTTCCGGAGGGTGCCGGCGGCGACCGGAATCCTATGCAGAGACTGTGCCGCGCCCAGAGCAGCAGCAGCCGCCGCCGCCGCCGCCGCCGCCAACGCCGCCGCCGAGATGCGAGGCCGTTACCTGTTTGATCCCCGTCGGCCAGCTGGCACGGGCCAACTTTTCCCGGTGGCCAGGCCCCGAAGTTGCAAGGACTAGTCGGAGGCTCGGAGGGGCCAGGGCGAGGGCGCGCTCCCCCCGCGCGCTTCCTCCTTCCCCCCCCCCTCCCGCCGCCCGCGCTCGCGGCCTCTCTCCCGCCCGCGCCGCTCCCTCCGCCCGCCTCCCCGCTCCGGCCCCCTCCGCGCGGCACAGGGCGGGGGGTGCCGCGAAACTCCGACCCGAGCCGCTTGGACTCGCACAGTGTCCTCGGGGCGCAGGGGCCGAGCGCACGCAGCCGCGCCGCGCCGCCTCCGCCGCCAGTCTCTCGCCGCGATCCCGGCCCGGGGCCGTGGCGTCGGCTCGGACCCAGGCAGCCCGCAGCCCGCGCGGGAGCCGGCCCACCGCCCGAGGAGCCCGGACGGCATGCTGAGCCCCCTCCTCGGCTGACGGCCGAGCGCGGAGAAGCCCGGGCGAGCGCCGGCCGGGGAGACGAGGGCGGCCGCGGCGCCAGACCGAGCGGGGCGCGCCGCGGAGGAGCGGGAGGCGGAGGCGCAGGCGAAGCCGGAGAGGGGCCGCCAAAGAAGTGGTGGTGGTGGGCGTCGTGGCCATGGCGGCGGCTATCGCCAGCTCGCTGATCCGTCAGAAGAGACAAGCCCGCGAGCGCGAGAAATCCAACGCCTGCAAGTGTGTCAGCAGCCCCAGCAAAGGCAAGACCAGCTGCGACAAAAACAAGTTAAACGTCTTTTCCCGGGTCAAACTCTTCGGCTCCAAGAAGAGGCGCAGAAGGAGACCAGGTTGGAAGGGGCGCTTGGCCGGCTTTGGGTTTTGTTTTGTTTTTTGTTTTTTGTTTTTTTGCTCCCCCACCCCCATACTGAACGAGCGTGGAGGGGGGCTGGAGGGCGTGTGTGGAAGCGTAGGTGAGTTTGTCGGGGGCCCATCTGGTGCGGATGTGGCCACCTAGCCGGTGTGCGTGCGTGGGAAGCGATTGCTTTCTCGCCGCCTTCGTAGCGGTAACTGGCTTGCTGCATTGCAACTGCCGTGGGACAGGCGCAGAGCCCGGGGCCGTCGCCGGCCCCGGGGGGGGGGGGGGGGGGGCGCCCGCGGCTTCAGACGTGCCACATGGGTGCATGCCCCGGGGGCTCTGCGGGCGTCACCCAGACGTGGCTGCCGTGTGTGTGGCGTGGAAATTGCGGGCGCCGAGCCGGGCGGACACCGCTGCTCTCCCTAGTGAGCCCGGGGAAACCCTCCTTTGCCTTTACCCCTGCAACTCTGACCCTTCCCCTCCGAGCTTCCACTCCCCCCCACCCCACCCGAGGGCCGTGGGCTTCGGCGAGCGATCCAGGCGTTCCGTTTCTTTGCTCGCTTTCGAGCTCCTCGGCCCAGACTTGACTTGTGGTGCACCTTTGAAATATTTGCTGGGGAAGGGGGGAGTGGATTCCTAGAACCTTGTGGCGGAGAGCTTGGTGATCTGGCTAGACTAGTGAGACTGGTTACCCGCGACCAAAATGCAGGGTTGACGAGCGCATTTAAACTCCTGGCCAGATCGTAGGTCCTTTTGGAACCTATTCCGTGAGAAGAGGAGCGCGATATTCCGGTGCCCGGGGCGGGGGGGGGGGGGCGGCGGAATTCACACAGCTCTAAGTGTCAGGTTGCGTCAAGGTAGCCGTTCAGGCGAGCATGCAGCGTATTTGGCCGATCTTCACCAAATGAATCGTTTACGCTCTTTTCTTACTTTTAACGAGACAAATAATACAGAATTTCAGACTTAGTCATCAGTTTGTTCTTTCTCTGTTTATGTGTTCCGCACGCTATGGGATGGAAACGCAGACATCCATTTTCTGTTTGCTCGAAGTTTTTAAGGCATTGGCTGTGCATTGGGCTTGTTTTCGAAAGGCGGAAGCGGTTGCAGAGCATGATTATGTGGCCTGAATCATCACACACACAATGTTTCAGTGCAGGGGACTGTGTTCAGTCAAAGCAAATTTGGGATAGCAGGGTTGTTCTTGGTGAATTAGGTGCTTCCTTAATCTGCGGTGATTCGTAACTGAAAATCAGTTCCATTGAGAAACCCGTGTGGTTAGATGATCATATTTCTGGTATTAAATGTGAAGATAAGTATAAACTCATTTTCTTTCCTCCCCACCAACAAAAACCCTGCCCTTTTTGCACCCACTTTCCCTAAGCATAACTAACACGATAGGGTATGGTAGTAACGGTTGGGTTTTTTTTTTCCTCTCCTCCCCCCCCCCCCTTTTCTTGTATCACAGCTGGGTTTTCCAGATTATTTGTGCCTTTTCAACATTCTCAGAACGGAGGGGACTCCATTCCCTCCGTCTTCAAATAGCGATGATTCTGAGGGAAGTCTTTTTGTTAGCGTGGTTCCTGGTCCCTGGTGGGCAAACCACTCTAACTTACCTTCGTATTTCTCCTTTTCCTTCCACGTGAAAAGGGGCACGTTGTGAAAAGGCAGAGCCTGCCGTTTGCCAACCCATCCCGAACGCTCCATGAGCTAGAGTACCGCTCTGGAAACCCCGTCACACGCTGTCAGAAACCAGCCGCCGCCGTCAGAAGCTTTAGGGCTTGGCCGAGTCACGAGGTAGAAAGCAGTCGTTTCTTCGGTTTGGACACTTCCTCGGAAACTTGGGGGTTTGCTTTGCGCATTTTCTTTCCGAGGACTCTTTAAAGTTGTAGCGTGACCCTTGACAGCAACGTCGGCGTCGGCGAATGAAATCAGGATCTCGGATCCCGAGTCTCTCCCGCCGCCTGTGCACGACTTACCGATTGATGCAAATTCCCATTCTCTTTGCAGAGCCTCAGCTTAAGGGTATAGTCACCAAACTCTACAGCCGACAAGGCTACCACCTGCAGCTGCAGGCAGATGGAACCATCGACGGCACGAAAGACGAGGACAGCACTTACAGTAAGTGACTGCGAAATAAATAGTAGATCCCCAGCCCGTTGCTGACATGGCGCGTTTCCTTCATTTATTTATTTTTGTTTTTTAATTTTTTTTTCAACATTTATTTATTTTTGGGACAGAGAGAGAGACAGAGCATGAACGGGGGAGGGGCAGAGAGAGAGAGGGAGACACAGAATCGGAAACAGGCTCCAGGCTCCGAGCCGTCGGCCCAGAGCCCGATGCAGGGCTCGAACTCCCGGACCACGAGATCGTGACCTGGCTGAAGTCGGACGCCCAACCGACTGCGCCACCCAGGCACCCCTCCTTCATTTATTTATTTGTTAACGAACAACCCTTGCTAAATTCCGACCCGAGGGCAGAAAGGCCGCCAGCCCCGTACTCGTGTTTATGCGGGTCAACCTGAAGCCAGTTGAACGTGAAAAATGTCTAAAGTAGCGAACTGCAGCAAATGATGTGGACACCGTCTGGAGAACAATCCAAATGTCATCTCCATGGTAATCTGGATAGATTTATGGCTGGCCTTTGGATTTTTATTACTTTTTTCCCCCCACAGAAAATTTACTCACCCACACACCCGATCCCGAAATAGCACGTTATCTCTACTCTTAAGAACCGATCTCATCCCAAGAGAGAGGAGTGGTTTCGTGTCTAATTGGGATTTTAACAGTTAAGATACCTCCACAGGTGGGGAGAGGGATTTCTTGTAGAGTTTTATTTGTTTTTTTTACGGTGCTCTGAAGGCCACGCTGGGACCATAATGGCGAACCTTAACCAAAAGGGAGCACGTCGAAACTAAAGTCAGTTTTGTTATTTCTGATGATTGAAGTAAGGTGAGTCTAAGCCGTGACATAACCTTTTGATGACATGTGCTTTATTTATTTGAAATAAGAGAAACAGACTCACAAATAGCGAAGCCCTCTCTTCACTTCACTTGCATGCTGCAGACTTTTGCAGACCCAGTGAAATATTCCGTGAGGCTGAAACACCTACTTCTCACAATTCGTTCTCTTGTTTTCCCTCATTTCTGTCGCATTTCCCTCAGGCTTTGGTAACTTCCCAGAAACCTCCCCATCGTCTGCTCAGAAAGCAGCCAAGGAAAGCCCATCAGAGTGGTAACAAGTCCTCAGCGGCATTTTTAGAGATGTTTGGCTGTAGACAGCAAGGCCATAGACAGGGGTCCCAATGTAAAGTGTCAAGACAGTTTCTCACCTTTTAATAATGCTCCCCGGGCTGATGGCCAAGCTATGACCTCAAGAGGAAGTCACCTTTAATTACCCTTGAAGAAGGTCCTGGTGATACCTAGGATGAAAAACATCCACACTAAATGGTTCTCACTGTTCTTGCAAAATGCTGTGTTACCGCTGTGATACTAAAGTTCTACAGTGAGTATCCTAGACGATCTTTTGTGCCTACTCTTCTCCTTGACAAAATGAGTCCAGTGTAACTAGAAGGTTTTACCGTAATCATATACAGAATACAGACGTTCGTACGCAGGGATCAGTACTAAAACATTCCCGTAAGTTTTATGTAGAATCAGCTCTTAGGGAAGGAATTGGGAGGGTGTGCATTGGTCTGGTTTTCAAAGCGCCTCGGCAGAATAGATCCGTTGGGCATTATCGAAAGGAAGTTACGATTAGCTGCTAATGAGCCCCACCCCGTCAAGTTTTCCCCCTTCTACTTCTGACTTCTTCTCCGGGTTACAATCGGAGAAAAAGTGATTTGGGAGCTAGTGTTCACACGTGTCACTTGAAAAGGAAAAATTAGTTCGTTTGTTGTGTTTTGTAAACAGCAGTATGTCAGACGTGTCAAGATCATACGGTATGTGGCCATTTTAAGAAACGTATAGACACATATACATACACACGTATATTCATATACCTTCGTACACATACATTATCTACCTACACACAGGCTTTAAATCATGGAGTAGATTTTCTACGTGTTCACAGCTCCTGCCTTCAGTTGTCATATGCCTCTGATACGAATGGCATTTCTGTGTGCTAATGATATTGTAAGACCTTGAAAGAGTGTGGTCTGATAACCAGAATCTGTGTTTAGGCAGAATGTAGTAATGAGAGGTAAGTCAAACAGTAGTGGTAAGTATTACCACAACATGAAGCCTACAAGTAGAAAGCATCTCAGAAGAGGTTCCAAGTCTGTGGGGCTTGACCCTACCCCGGATGCCAAGTGTGACCAGAAGCCGGGGGGACTAGGTCATCTTCCCAATTGAGGATATTGGAGGGCACAAGTCATCATGAAACAGGAACGTTTCATGATTGAAATGATTATTAAAATGATCATCGTTACAGTGCAAGTCCAGCCATATACATTTGTTCTTTTTTTTCCCCTAAAGCCAAGCGGTTTTCTTGGCATTCATTAGTTATTTTAAATGAGTAGAACAAGACTACAGTTGGTTTCTTATTCACCTGTAACTCCTTTGTTTATATAGTATTTCCTTAATGTGTATTCCTGGAATTGTGTTTTTATTTTTCTTATTTTTTAGCACCTCTCATCATTTTTGCACGTTTAGTTCAAATCGATTTTACGACCTTTTAATCCTGATGTGGTAAACAAAAGCAGGATAAAACGAATTAGTTCACATTTACCCAGATATATCGATGCCTAAAAACATGTGTTTGGTATAATACATTTAAGCTGACCTTAGATTTATTGCAGTGGTAAATGTCAGTTCAATAAAATCTCATCATGAGCATATCAGCCATTGTAAATTATGTATTTCCCCCTGAAAAGGAAAAGATGATAGACATTTCATGGCAGGAGTTTTATTATCTGCCTTGGGTGCAATGAGGGCTATTTTAAAAGAATAGGCAACTTTCCCTTTAAATGTCCGGGAGTGTTCCCAGTTCAAGGTGTCAGGTCTTCCCAATCTACATTAAGATGTACTTTGATTAATTGCTCCCTTTGAGAAGTTGACCTTAGCCCAACTAATGAAGAAGGATGACCTCAGTGTCCTATTCAGTAAACATTAAGTGCCAACTTGTGCACATCTCTGAGAAAATGGTCCCTTCGAGGTAGAAGGAGTTTGTTTTTATGTAGACACAGCAGAGAACAAACAAGAAACAAAAGCCTCATTATTTGTTAAAAGTTTATTCAAGGGCGCCTGGGTGGCCCGGTCAGTTAAGCATCCGACTCTTAATTTCAGCTCAGGTCATGATCTTGTGGGTTCATGGGATGGAGCCCCACGTCCAGCTATGTGCTGACAGCAAGGAACCTGCTTGGGATTCTCTCTCTCCCCCTCTGTCTCTGCCCCTCCCCTGAAAGCACTCTCTCTTCCTCTCTCTCAAAGTAAATAAACTTTAAAAGAAAAAAAAGCTTATTCAAAACTTTGATGGAAATAGAAACGAGATTTTAGGTACTTAATGAATGTGTTTTAGATACACAAATGAAATCAGTCGTTTTCTTCTTCTATTTAGAATATTTTCATCCTAATTGAAGTAATCTCTTCTGTCCATGAGAAAGTACTCCAGATTTAGAGAAACACAGGCACATAGGAAAATAGTGATTCTGCCCAAGCTTACCCTTGATATAATTTCTTTGCATTAAAAAAAAAAATTTTTTTAATGTTTATTTTTGAGAGAGAGAGAGAGAGAGCAAGGGGGGGGGAGGAGAAGAGAGAGAGGGAGACACAGAATCAGAAGCAAGCTAAGCTCTGAGCTGTCAGCACAGAGCTGGAGGTGGGGCTTGAACCCGTGAACCGTGAGATCATGACCTGCGTCGAAGTCGGACGCTGGACTGACTGAGCCACCCAGGCGCCCCTCTTTGCATTTTTATTTGGAAAGGCTGACAACCCTTTAGACTTTCAGCCAACCCAGTTTGTTATCTATCATGAATGTCTAAAGAAAAGACTGGACTAGTTAGACGAGCCGCTGTCCGCTGCTGCTTTCTTCAATATTTGTGTTTTAGAGTGCTGAGTTTTTATCTTGAATCGGGTTTCATAGAAATTTATGGTACATAGTGAAAAATTCACGTTCTACTATATTGTTAATACCATTATTCAAGAATAGATAATCCTGGGCATGGATTGCTGATGGTCTTTGCTACTCTTCCACTTACTGCTCTCTGATGTTTGGAGTTTAAGCATTTTCTTGCTCATTAAAACCCACACCAGACAGTAGTTGAGGCACATGGTGAAAAGCAAATCATTTTCACTCTTTTTTTTTTTCTTTTTGCTTGTTATAAGCTGCATTAAGAGAACTAAAGAGGTTCCAAATGTCGTAAACAATGAAGTTCTAGAAAGAATCCTGAATTTCATCTGTCATTCCCTGTCCCCTATTAGCATGACTAAGCTACGATTCAGACCGAGGCTGGTATTCCATTTGTCTGGTAGTACGCAGTGGTATGGCTTTTATACCAAACCCATATGGAAGTTTGTGCTTGGTTTTTTAGAACTCAGAATTTTTCAACTCTGAACTTCCACAAAATGGGAATGTGATGATCTCTCACATTCCAAAAATACAGCGTTGTCACGTTTTCACCATACGCATTGCTGTCAGTCCACAAATGTGTGGTGAGCACCTGCTGTGAGCAGGGCCTCAACCACAAAAAGAGATATATACATGACATACTCAAAGGTATCAGACTTCGTTCCTATGCATTGCACTGTCAAAGATAGCATGAGATCCTGGCTCGCAATCTGTGCAATTACTTTCCTTTACCTCACATAACAGAAGGGCACAGCTTTTAATATGATGAGCATTGAATGGGATGCCATCGGTAGCACGTGGTAGGAACACTTGGATTTTGAACTGTACGATGTCCTGCTCCTCTTCGCTAACACCCTCATTTTAAGGGAAATAGACATTGTAGGCTCCCCAAGGAATATTTAGTTCTTCATTAATGTTTCTCATCCATATTACCCCACCTATAGACATATATATAACATATGTATATAACACATGTGTATGTTATTCACACACACACACACACACACACACACACACACTTACATACATCAAGGTAAGAGGTCTCAGAAAGTCCGCTCTTACCCATGTGGAGGCTCTTTTACACTCTTGTTCAGAGAGATGATAGCAGACTGATCCATCATCCTCCATGAACTTACACACCAAGGCAAAAATCATCAACGTTGGTCTAGGACTCTTGAGAGAAAGGTGCACAGGCTGGCTTCAAAAGATGTGTGTGGCAGGCACTACGTTTTAAAAATGTACTGTTTTATTTTTATTCACGGCGTAGGAGGGAGTAGACAGCTGGTAGGGGGAGGACGCCCACCGGTTTTCTCCAGTGAGTGGTGTGTAATTGTGGGGAGAGCATGGGTGTAAGTTTCACGCACTCAAACCTTCAAATGGAGAAAGGGAGGCCTCTTTGGTACCAGCGGGCTGCCGCCTTACAACTATTTTGCTAAATAAACAAACAAACCTCTCGACTTCATTGTTTGTATTCCTTTCACCTTTGCTCCTAGAGACAAAAAGCTGGGCATACCCACCACCCTCCTCAACCCTGTCTTGGAACATGTTGGTTCTGTAAGAAATACTACTCTGGGAACCTAAGACTACAAAATGCCTTTTTTTTTTTCTTCCAAGGCCTGGATTCATTTTGGGGTTGTTCCATTGGAAATAATACAGATAATTTAGATGAGGGAGTTGCACTGGTATCTTTTCTAAGATTCTAGGAATCTCTCCCCAACTGGTAGATCATAACCATGTCTGTGAATTTCAGCAGTCATCTAGGGGAGCGGTTTAAAATAGTTCGTTGAGGATAGAGCTCTTTAATGTATAGACCGATTCCTGGAAGCGTATCGCTTCAAAAGCATCAGGATTCCCTACTTCCAACACTATACAAACCATAGAATTGTCTTCCAGTTTCCCCAGGGTATTTGAGAATATGTAGCTATGGTCCCAGTTGTGTGACTGCCACCAGAAATCAAGGGTAGAATACTAAAGGCCCTATCTGTGGGTAAATGTATATGTCTGTCTATTTTTACCAAGCACCCGTTACTGTTAGAGGGCCAGACCTGCTGGAAACCTTGAAAAGCTATGGAATTCCGAATGATGACCTTGTTTTCACATTCTTTGTTTATTTCAGCTCTGTTTAACCTCATCCCTGTGGGTCTTCGAGTGGTGGCTATTCAAGGAGTTCAAACTAAGCTGTATTTGGCAATGAACAGCGAGGGATACCTGTACACCTCGGTAGGACTTTCACTGTGTTCGTGTTTGGACTATTCTGGTTTTCATCTGATGTGAACTAAAATATGCTACATATGTGTAACCGTTGCAGATTTCTGGGATATGAGGAAGAATGTTCTTGATGGAAATGTCTCCTTTGAAAGGACAGATGAACTTCCTGTGAAAATTCTGTCTATTGCTAGTTAACTATTTGCAGCTAACAATGTTGGGTTAACATCAGAGATCCACGAAACGTTTTCGCACATGATGACGCCTGAGTTATTATTTTATGTGGCGTATAATAGAACGCTCTGGCTGGCTGTCTTGCGTTGCACCTGCGGGGAGCAAAGCCATTTCTGTAAGTTCAACATCTATTGATCCAGCTTCACCCTAAAGAACTCAAGGCGAGCTCTTCCTCCAGTTAATTCTGGGACATACAGGACAGTTCTGGAAGTTGCTCTCTTATCTGAAGTTCAGTTGGGGGCACATCTGTTGTCTGTTTTTCCATCAAGCACGTTTCGGCCTCTCTGTGTGTACAAATACCTGCTGTTCCCAAGAAATGTGTAAATAATGTAGACAAGACTTCAGCTTAGGAATATGAGGCCGAATTAAGCTTTTTAAAAACGTTTAACGTGTAGATATAGACAGAGGGGGTGCAGTTACCAGGGTTAGGATTTCCGTCTTATCAGTAGGTCGAGTTACAGGTCGTAGGAGACCACTTAATACGTGAATTCTCTGTAGTCTTCGTTTTGAATTTCCTGTTTTAAGAAAAGGCTAGGATGTTGAAAATGGAGAAAATTGCTTGCCCAACCTCCCACTAGATAGCCTCGAAGGAGGCTATCCGCACGATTAGAGAAATGTATTCCTCTAAGCACCAAAGTGGTACTTTTTTGCTCTCGGCCATTCCCTGGATTTATTGCAAAGCCAGGCGTGTAGAAAGGCTGTTGGGAGATGTGGTGGAGACCGTGTCATAACCCTGTGTTTTCAGAGGCCAAGACGGGAAAGAGGTGAGAGACAAGTAAGACCACAAAGGACCCATTCATTTGGCAAACCGGGTAGTTTGTTTCATATTACAACAGAATATTATTCTATTGTGGCATAATAATCCTCCAACCCTGGTCGCTATCAGCATTCCTGTCAGGCCATTTCAGCTGTCGTGTTTGATAAGTGCAGGGGTGTTATTATTTTTACAAATGATAAACTCAGATTTATTGTACTATTCATGACGTGTGTCACTAGTTAATACACTGACTGCTATTCCTGCAAACGATAGGAAAGGGGATTTGTTTTTCAGATTTGTGCGTTAAGGTAAGAGAATTTAATAAAGAAGGATTTTAATTAACCTCGTTTAGATCCACAGACTACCTCGACAGGGCCAGATACCAAGGTAGGTCGTTAATAAAATAAATGACTGTTTTCTGAAACTACTGTGCAGGCATGGGAAGGAAATGGAATATATCCGAGGCGTGCTTTTGAGAAGGTAAATACCAGATGGCGTAGGAAAGAATTATTAGGCAATAATGACTGGTCAAGAATCCAGAAGGGTGAATTTTTTAAAAATCTTGCAGCAGTTAATTGCCTTTTTTTTTTTTTTTAATTTTGGAAATAACATGTAAGTTAAAGACAAAGTCATGTGCGTTAGGTAATATGTCAGGTCCCTCCACTCAAGAAAATCAGGGCATTCAGTATTACATTTAGGGAACTGAGGTCAAAAATGCATAGCCTAGCATTCAGATTGACCGTTATTTTAGCAGATCGGTAAATGCCAACATGAGCTTCTTTCTAAAGATGACTTCCCGGGAAGAATCAGCCTTGTAGATCCATGGGCTTCCTTTCCATGATGGGCAAGCTGAGAGCAAAATGTGAGACACTCTGTATGGATTTCCCATTAAGGCAAAGCAACCTTAAGTTAAGCATTTCCTATTAAGGAAAAGAATCTATGCTTTCGTCAAGGAGGAAAGCTGTCTGATTGATAATCCTGGAGTTCGTACAGGGAAAGAGATCTAACTCATCTGCTCCAGGAAAGAATCTGAATCTTCTCCAGGATAAGTTGCCCAGTTCTTCTCATTGCTCCTCATGGAGTATGGTGTGGACTCCCTTTAGCACGTTGACTACCAACCTCAGCGCTCCATTTCATCATCATTTAAAGTATGGTGCCCAGGGGCGCCTGGGTGGCTCAGTCGGTTAAGCGTCCTGCTTCCGCTCAGGTCATGATCTCACGGCTCGTGAGTTCGAGCCCCACGTCGGGCTCTGGGCTGACAGCTCGGAGCCTGGAGCCCGCTTCGGATTCTGTGTCTCCTTCCCTCTGTCTGCCCCTCCGCTGCTTGCACTCTGTCTCTCGCATCGTCTCAAGAATAAATAGACATCAAAAAAGTTATTTTTTAACCTATTAGGACGTTATCGAAAATAATCTTGGTGAGGCATGACAAGGGTCTGCCTTAAGCCATCTGCACTGGCTAAAAGGACATGCACTCTTCATGAGCTGTTTTAGAGGCAGAATCATCTGGATTTGGAGGGAAAGTGTGACCACCACATATGGTCAAAAGTAAAGTAGCTTCAGGTAGAGATGCTTTTTAAAACTTGCACAATGGTGGGTTATCAGGGGCCCCGGGGGGGGGAAGGGAGAATTCTACCTTTGGCAACTGGTTTGATGGTGAAGCTGTTAACCAAGATGGCGACCAAAGGAAAAGGCAGAACTGGGAGGAAGATACCAGGGTATAGATCGCTATAGATCCTTGAAAATCTGAACGTAGAGTCTGAGAAAGATGTGAGCTAGAGATAAAAACGTGGGCGTTCTCGCACATAGGTGGTGGTTGATGCCACGAGAATAGTTGAGAGAATGTGTAGCATAAGAAGAAAAGAGGGTTTGTCAAATAATATTAGGGAATACCATCACGTAAGTGGCCAGCAGCAGAGAAGGAACTCATTGTGGCAGATAATCATGGTATTACAAAAGCTAAGAGGGGACTTGAGTTGAGGACAAGAGTTGGGGAGACTGATGGAATGGAGTGTTGAGATTCACCTCGAGAAGAGGGATGCTGCTTCTACGATACGAGGCCGGGATGAGGACAGACGGAGACCTAGGCGTACCAAGTCTGCAGGTGACGGACAAGAAAGTAGAGCGATTTCCAGCCGAAAGACCTGTATTTTTCCCGTGAAGTAGGCCGAGAGGTCCCCTGCTGAAAATCAGAGGCATTGGGGTGGCGTCCGTGGAGATTTGAAAGAGCTGTTTGGGAAAGGGTTAGCCGGCCGACCAGGGCTGGGTGAATTGCAGCTCGAGGGCCAAATCTAGCCCATTACCCGTTTTGGCAAATAACCGTTTGTGTTCAATACCCGTTTGTGTTCATCGGAACACAGCCCCACCCCATTCATTTACTTCTTGTCTGCGACTGCTTTTGTGCTGGAACCCGCAGAGTTGAACAGTTGCAGCGGAGCCCTCAGGGCCCCGCGAAGCCTCTGTTATTTGCTGTCTTACCCTTTACCGAGAAAAGTTTGCTGACGCCTAGTTCAGACGGCGGTTCTCAACTTAGCTACCTATTAGAATCGCCTTCTGATGCTAGCGGGTAGCCTGGGTTGAAAACCGCCGATCTGGGGCCGAGAAAAAGGATTGCTGGTCCCCCCCCCCCCCCGCCATGAAGTCAGAAACCGTGAACTCCTGTGCCCTTTGTCCTTTATTGGTTTGAAATTTCTGATGCTGGTCGTCGTCTTCTGCTCTTACAAGCAGATTGACTTCACCTTTCGGAAGGACTGTTTCTTTTTTTTTTTTTTTTAATTTTTTTTCAACGTTTATTTATTTTTGGGACAGAGAGAGACAGAGCATGAACGGGGGAGGGACAGAGAGAGAGGGAGACACAGAATCGGAAACAGGGTCCAGGCTCTGAGCCATCAGCCCAGAGCCTGACGCGGGGCTCGAACTCACAGACCGTGAGATCGTGACCTGGCTAAAGTCGGACGCTTAACCGACTGCGCCACCCAGGCGCCCCTGGAAGGACTGTTTCTTGAGGTGAAGGAAGATGCTGATCCTTGGAAGCCGTTTCTTCCTTCCTCTTTTCTATCTTCTTTCGCATTTCTGCTTGGACATCCCTGAATTTCTTTGAAATTCACTTCTACATTTTTACTGTTTCTCCCCCCACCCCTTCGGTCCACCAAATGAAGAAACAATACTGCCACGTCGTTATTGGTTCAGAGATAGTCATTTGTTTTCCATGATTAATCTCAGGATTCTTGCACTGTGCCCTCCCCCCTCCTTTTTTTTTTTTTTTTCTTGTTGCCACGGGGGACAGACTTGATGTAGGCTCAAGTGGCAGGGAGAAACCATCTGTGGCACAGAGAATCATAATTAGCCATTATTTCATAACATATTTACTTTTGTCGATAGAACGAAGTCTTTCCGCAACTATAAGGAAATCATTATTCATTGTGCATAGAAAACTTTGTTCATACCTTTGGTTTTTCTTTGCCAATAATAATGAGTTGTACGCAAGCTTTTGAGACTTCCTCAAAACTTGATAGCATAAATATTTAATAGCATAAATCTGTTTGTAATCCATATTGCAGAGCCGTTGAAATAAACATTAACTACAGAAAATCAAGAGTCTTAAATGAAAGTATCGTTAATGTCCTAGCATCTATTTTAACAGAGGAGTAAGAACAGATATTAGAGATGGGATAACACAAAGTCAAAGCTAAACCCAAAGCCTTTTGTTTTGATTTTGGAATATTTCAGAACCCCGTAGCAGCCTTTTTACCTGCCTGATTCCTTACCTCTCGTCCATGCTAGTTTCCCATTTCCAGAGCGCTTGGTTGTTGCTTGAGGTGTTGTTGGGGTCGGGGTTGCTAACGTGTGGACGCAAGTAGAAATCCTTTGACGAGTAAACCTTTTCCGTCCATGTATTTCTAGAGAGGACTTACAGGAGTGATTTTACTGCCCTGTCCTGGGGTCCTGGGACTGCCACAGCAAATGAGACGCGAGATCCAAAAGCAGGTCTCTCTGAGGGTCAGGGGCCCAGTCTTGGAATCTGAAGTATGAGGACAGATTTCCCTTCTCTGCTGGATTCTTTCCACGTACCTTAAATTCACCAAGTTTCTTCTCCCATCACAGATGTTCATGTTGATGGTCCGGTCAAGATGTTGCCTGATTTTCCAACCATATAGTTCTTGCTATTATTTTTTTTTTTTCTTTTGCAACAGTGAACAATCCATTGGGAAAGGCATGGAGTAAATAGCCTGCTCCTGAAAGTTAGCCCAGTTTTTGACATTATATTTTCAGGAATCCCAAACCTCTGTAGAAAAATAAGATAATTCATCAAAAATTTGAGAAATGACCATTGATTCTTAGGCATGCCATATAAGTTTACCACTGGCTAAACTGAGGTAGAGAAAAATGAACATGTTTTTCCCAAAGCGAGGAAACATAAAAAAAGAGGATCCAGCAGCAAAGGATTTTCTGGGTTTAGCATCCTAGTCCCTGGGCTTAAATACCATTATTTACTGGAAGGTTAGTTTATATTGTCTGGGTGAATTAAAATCAGTTCTGACACGTGTTTTAACTTCAGGCTGTGGGGGGCGGGGGTTGGTTTATGTTAAAAAGGCCTCAGATGCTCAGTACGCTTGTGCAGATTTGTTTTGTTTCTCTGATGCCACAATTTAAGGCCTAATTTTCAGTGCTACGACTTCTCAGGTGTAGCCCATATTCTTATATAGAAAGGATGTTAAAGTTTAGATGAACTCATTGATCAATTCAGTGTGGTGAATGTCCTCTTAGCAAACATCTGTAACTTATAAAAATGTTCCAGTTATGTTAAATCTGCATATCAGCAAGTTCACACAATTTAACTTCTAGGGTTATTGTCATAGAGGCTTATAAATTTAATTAGAATTAGATGGAGGGCAGTGGTTTAAACATTACAGCTGTTGAGGGAAGTGGGATTGACTCAGTTATAAAAGGAAATAGATTTAAAATAAATATCAGCACTCTCATATCCAATATAGAAGAACATGATCATTATTAAATCAAAATTGATTTCTGGGATGGATTTTGCATATAGCCAGTAGCCATCATATATATAATAACCCTACAAAAGCAGTAGACACAAATTCTAACATCTAATTATAGCTTTAGCTTCTCTGTATACTTCAGTGAATTCGCAAATTGTTGAATTTGATTCGTTGCACATAAAACTAGGAAAGGGTTGACTGTGAAAACTTAGCTTCTCAATTTCGGTGCCTGCATCTGACAGACTTTTTGTTTCAAGTGGCTATGGAATTGAACATTTTTGATGGGCATTTCCGTTTCAGACGAAGGGAATGGCAAGGGCAATTATACACACACAAACATATTTCTGAGTGACATCACGAAGAATGGACTAGGAAGAAAATGAAATTATTTTACAGAAAGAAAAGCAGAGAAGACAGGCACATTTTATTTGTTAGTGAATGGCCCCGCCAGCTCAAGGAGCTCAATTTTATGTTTTAAAGAGGCTTCCAGTGTCGGTGCTATTGAGGTAGAAGTCATTATAATTATTGTATTGAAAAATATGCTGAAGGAGCTGTATTCACTTCGAGATTCCTTCAGAATACCAGTGAATCAGCATAATTTCCAAACCCAAAATACATTTCCCAAGTCCCAGATTATTTCACGTTTAGCTCCCTTTCCATTTCATGGAAGTTTCATTCAAATGTGAGAGAAAATATAGCTTGGCAGTGTTTGACTACGAAATTAGATAAATCTGGTTGTTTGTAACCTCACAGTCAAGTGCCTTCTCCGTATGGTCTCCGTGAAAACATAGCCCAAACTGGCAAATTACTCAGGGTGAAGGTATAGTTTCTTAGGTGGAAGAATGACCGAGGATGGCACTTTCTCAGAAATCAAAGAGACAATCGAAGTTGGAGCCAAATAGAGCAAGATTGGCCCCGTATTCTGTTTTTGAGGCCAAGTTGAAAAAACATTCAAATGAGAGGTCATGGGGCACCTATTTCAAAGAGCGTCTCATGGCTTTAAGTCAGAAGCTAAATTCACGTTTGTAGGAAAAAAGCCAGTCTCTTGGAACTAAAGAATAAAATAATTGGCAAGAACAAGGAAGAAGAATTTTCGCAAATGAAGCCAGATGTAGGGGGGCAATTCTTGCACGCGCGTGCACGTAATGTGCGCAAACACAGCACGCATATACAAAGACAAATGGAAGAAACCAGTCTTCTGTTCATTACTCTGTTGCTATTATGGGACTAGTTATTTTGGAATTCCCAGAATAAATCTGTTTTAAATATATATCCTACGCTGAACATGTAATACCTTTGGAGATTGCCCTAGCAACATATTTGGTAATGCTTACTAGCTTTATAGAACAGAGCAGATGAGATCTCTTAGCTACATTTTGTGTAAGTATCTAGTGAGTCTCATGTCTTGGTGCAGACAATGCTGTTAGTCCCTCCCTTCTTATTTATGTCATTTGAATCCACAATCTGATAGAGAAAACAGCCCATCGAGGCCTTTTTTCTTATTGCCCTTTCCCCGAAAGCCGTGTCTTAAAATAGTTTACCTACCAAACTCTATACTCGTTAAGTAGTAGCTGTGATTTTTCTCCACCCCCACTTCGAGAGCAGTGTCTCCCAAAAATTACATTTTGGGCAAGTATTTATTAAACTGATTAATAAACGTGTATAATTATTAAAAAAAAAAAGACAAATCATATTATTTGTGCCAGGCCTCTTAAATATTTAAAGTAAGTTAAAGCGCCCAATTATATAACCTTCATGGATCCGCTCAAGTGTTAACATTTCCAGATTACATAAGAAAGTGAATTACTGACACACAAGAAAAAAAATTTGAAGGCAGCCGCGACTTCCCAATAGAGAAACTTTAAATGAAAGCATTCCTCTGATCGTTATAATAGCTGTAACCAAGGTTAATAACTGGCAAGCCCCTGACTAATGCATTTAATATGTTTTGCCCAGGCTGAATGCGTGAATAGGTAACATGTCTGTGCTAAAATTCTGATTAAGTTATTCATCAGATACTCTGATGCTAACTGCTTTTGACAGTCCCGGAAGTGGAGCTGCTGGGAAAGTCAATTGATTGCTTGGACGGATTTTGCAGACAGCCAGTAGCCATGATATTGAACACCCCCTTCCATAAGGGCCCCAGATGTGGAGAGGAATTCTGGCTCAGCGTATAACAGGCGTAGCCGAACTTAGAGATGATGTCCGTTTTTACCCAAGGAAAAACAATCATTATAGATAGTTGGAAAAATCAAACGTAAGTAACGACCCCAAGGTATTAACAACTTAGCGATAATACGGAGGATGAGAAAAGCTTAATGGCTGCGGGGGGGGGGGGAGGATATGAATCATCCTGTAATACTTTCATAATTGACGAGACACCAGAAAATGACAGTGACAGCCTTCGGACAAGAGATTCCAACTGGTAAAAACTCCATTACGTATATCAAACACTATAACAAAAAAGCCTGTGCGTGACAAATCCGTTGCTATAATCTGGCCACAAAATCAGCAAGGCTACAACAACAAAAGTGCTTTGGTTGTTTGTCTGGGTAAAGGGTTCTCAGGAATGTCGTAGCAAGTATTTATCTGCAAAACAAGGGCTAATGAAAGAGCCTCTTTGCACTGAAGAAGGTTGAGGGAGAGCCTATAGAAGATCTGGACGCTGAGAGCTTCTTTACTATATCATAACGTTTAAAGCAGAGATCTCCTGAACCACCCCCACCCCCGACCCCAGCACTCTTGGTCTCAGCCCAGTCACACGTGTCAACTCCCAGAGAACTGGAGGCGGGAGATAGTCTAGGAGCTTTGTCAACCAATCAATTGCCAGATCTCTGCGGAACATCCATCCACAAGGTACTAGGCACCCCAGACAGTGATCGCACTGATCCGTTAGGATGGCTGGAGTTTGCAGTCTTTCGTCATGCATTCGGAGCCCTGATTGTTAACAGTTGATCTACCACGGGAAGGATTGGCATAAACTGTTCCTCCCCAACTTCTGCAGGCTGGTGATGCTATTTTTAGTCCAGAACTCACTGTAAGAAAATGCCATATAGGGAAACAATTTGAATGTCCTTGGGGATGGGGTGGGTTGAGGAGGATGCCTCCTTATGGAAATTTACCAGTTGCGTTGAACAACGTATATTAGAAGGTGAGCACCACACTCTTCAGCAGATCCCATTAAGACCATGTTTGTATGTCCTGGGACGGTAAAATCGAATACGGCGGCGAAGTGGTTTTCAGTTACATCAAGAAATGATGGAAGGCGAAGTGCTTTAAAAGTCTTGTAAGCGTGCGACTCCGCTTGCATAACACAAGCGGGTTCTAGTGGATTCGGCCAACCAAAGCTTTAAGGTATGCCAGAGTCCACCTCCCACGTTTGGACAATGCCGCCGGGAAGTCTCGCCTTCCGGTTTTCTTCAATTTCATGCCGCAGTAGTAGTCGTAGCAAAGAGGAACGGTGCTGACCCGCAGACCCAGATACCTACTTCTTAGGGCCATGATACGCAAGGTACATTAACACCTACGACTTTGAGGAGTGCAAAGTATTTATTTCTCCAGAACGGAATTATCATTTGCCGTCAGGGACTTTTCACGACTGCTGAGGAAAGGGGGTAAGGTTTGGACTCTACCGTCTCCTTTTCCTCTGAGGTCCCTGTTACTCGTGTTACTTCTCTTTGATGAGATGGGTGGCTACCTAGGTAGTCCACACCAGAGACGTTAGGTGGATAAAATTAGGTGGATTTGTTAATGCTGTTTACTACGTCTGCATTCCTAATATCCTTCCCAAGAAGGGAGGCCATCTAGCGAACTCCTCGCGTTTTCCTTGCATTCCTCTATTCCCAACTAGAATTACTGGCTCAAACAAAAAGTTCCTGCCCCCAGTACGGCTGTCAATAAGTCAAAGCATCCGTGTGCCACAAGGGAATTTGAATCTAACAGTTTTTAAATTTCACATAATAGGCTCAGGAAATGCTTTAACTGCTAGTGTCTCTGGTCTGGGCATGAGACTTTATTTAAGCCAGTAATTAACCTCGAGACTAGAGCTCACCAGAAATGGGGATAGGCGGTTTTGCTCAGTTCATGCCTCTCTCTGACTCCTGTTCACACGGAGGGCGTGCAGTGCAGCATTTCATCTTACGTGGCTTGGGATCTCTCTGGGTCCACCTTCTCCAGATTTGGAACCTCTGGAGCCTTAGTGAGACTCGCGGAGCTTCGACATCGAGGGAGGGTTTTTGTTGTGGCTGTGTTTGTTTTTCAGGATCTAGAATGCATTCTGGTGATGTTCATCCGTTTGCACGCACCACTGACAGTTCTTGCTTTCGGAGAGGTAAGGGCTTCGCCTCTTGGGGCTCCCCCGCCCCGGGTGTGGACACACAGAGGCCATGGTTTCACAAGTCGCTGGATGGTAGCGTTGTTTTGGTGGCCGTGTGCCATCAAAACATGCCAAAGGAGCAAGCAAACAGGGGCGGAATAATAATAGTAAAGAGATGTAAGAATTCCAGATGTGCTTGGACCACTTCTGGACTAGATTGGGTTCAGACCTCCCCTCCTTCCCGCCCCCCCCGGCATTCGGGGCACATCAGTCTTGGCAGGTTTAGGGAGCTAACATGAAAATGAGATGCGGTTTCCTCCACAGCGTTACCGGTACTCTGAAGTTCTGAGTCACCTCTAAATGCTAGGTTCTACCCTCAGGGTTCAGCAGCGTGGGAGCCGGTGGCCCAGGAGCTTCCTAATCCCCGCCCCCACCTTCGTGGTGAAGATGTGCCCCAAGATTTCCGAAACTCAGTCCGTAGAGGAGATTATGTGATGACACGTATTTTCTCTTTTTTAAATATTGATTCATTTTTCGAGAGGGCGAGACAGAGCTTGAGCAGGGGAGGGGCAGAGAGAGAGGGGGACACAGAATCCGAAGCGGGCTCCAGGCTCTGAGCTGTCAGCACAGAGCCTGACGCGGGGCTCGAACCCATGAACCGTGAGATCATGACCCGAGCCGAAGTCGGACGCCTCACCGACTGAACCACCCAGGGGCCCCGTGATGGCATGTATTTTCAAATAAGTTTACTGTCATGGCCTTTTTTTTTTTTTATCCCATTTGCGCTTATATTCGTACAAGTAGCTGTGCAAGCAGGTTTTAAATCGTTTGATACTCTCCCTGAAGGGCAGGTTTTCCTATTGTTTTACGTAGCATTTTCTGTCAGAATATTCGACAAAGTGTTTTTGTTTTTGTTTTTGTTTTTTGGTAAATGTAGAAGCGTGTATGCAGCAGTCTTTTTATGTGGTTGCTCTCCCATTTTGGCGGGGGGGGGGTGTGCTTGCCATATTTGTCACAGTAAGTGTGGACTGCCTGAGTTTAAAACTTGGAACAGTGATGCGATTTGATTGGTGCTGTGGTGGGTTTTGTGCTGGCTAAAGCTGACATTAAAAAGTATGCTCAAAGAAGATGGACACTTAGTCGGTTTGGATTTTTACTTTGCTTTAACCACCAGTACTTAATTGTTATTATTAACATACCTGAAGTATTGTTACGCATCGTGGAATGGTGACTTAAGTCAGTCTTTGAGAGGCTTTGCAAATGGACAGTCTAGCCTTTTTCTATGTGTAACCAATCCTTAAGTGTAGGTGTCAGTTACCCAATTTGTTTGAGCAGTCCCTTTAACGATAACGATTTTCTTAGCTGACATTACATAGACTTCATCAAGTCCAAAATGCAGTCATCCAGGAAATTCTCCCAAGACATCGACATCATTTGTATAAAGGTAAAGGCATATTAAGATCAGTGTGAAACGTGTCATGAGTGTATGAGATATTCAACCCACTGATACCCCGAATAAATAGCATTTGTTAGTAGTCAGATCCTACTTTTCATACGGCTCAGCACTCCTCCACCTGAGGGATCTCAAACCTCATATGAAAGCAGGGCCCCCTGTGGAAAAACCTGGCAAATCTCTGCAGCAAGTTGCTCATTTCTGGCACATTAGTTAATTACTTCACAAATTGTTTACCGCGTTCCCATTTCACTTTTATAAGCACAATGACCCTTCCTTTTTCTGTTGCCAACACTTAATCTCTTAATGAATCGATGACTGTTTCATAGGTTATAAATTAGCATATGGAGTCACCCCGCCAAGTGGCCACACGACATTCTCAAACATTTGTTAGAGCATCAGGGAAAAGTCAAAGCCAACTAGTAGTACGTTTACGCCAGTCAGACATTTTCTCTTAGAAGTTAAGATTTGACCTTGTTCTTGAAAGTTAGCAGCTAGATGTTCAGAAACAATAATCCTCTTTTTCGTGGGGGAGTTTAAGTATTATAGTAATAGAAAAAGCATGTCTTTTTTATGGGATTTTATTAAACCTTTATTGGCTGTTACTGTTGCCCCCCCCCCAGCCTATTATCATTTCATCATGAACCAGTGTTCCATTCAATATATTGACCGTAGCTCCCAAGGCAATTATGTATCATTAGTGGTCATCCCGCTGAATTCAAGGGAAAATTGTCCCTCTAGACAGCTTTCTTGTATTTCCTCGTGGTTGCTAAAAGAGGCTTTCTTACCAACTGAGTTTTAATTCCTGCTTGTAATTGAAATTTTCTTTTATAGGAGTAGCTGGTAGTTCCTTTTTTCCCTTCAGGTTGTGACGCTCCGATTTCAAACGAGAGGATTTTGTGTGTGTGCTTTTGCATTATTGTTTGTTTTGTCTACAGTCATTTCCCTCTCCTGAATTGCTCCTGGAAGGACTCAGTGCCTTCACGTTTTTATTTGGCAAAAGTCCTCGGAGAGAAGCTAGGTTACACGTCCTTAAGGCCGTACTCTGGGCTTCATGGAGATCATTGTAAATACAGAGATTTAAGAAGTATCTGATAAGGGTGCCTGGGTGGCTCAGTCAGTTAAACATCCTACTCTGGATTTTGGCTCAGGTCATGATCTCACGGTTCGTGAGTTCGAGCCCCGCATCGGGCTCTGCCCTGACAGTGTGACGCCTGCTTGGGATTCTCTGTCTCCCTCCCTCCCTGCCCCTCCCCCACTCTCACTCTCTCTGTCTCTCTCAGAGTAAATAAATAAAAACTTAAAAAAAAAAAGTATCTGATAATATCAGACTGTTGCCTGGTAACGTTACAACCTTAATAAAAGCCTGACCCCTCACTTCGTGTTCTCAGAGCACAATAAGTGTAATATTTTCATGTACCTCTTTTATTGCCCAGATGCTGCTTGTGTTTGAATCCGGTATCCCCCAAAATGATACTTCAAGCTATTTGTGGATAAGAGCAGTGCCCTCTCCTCCTTTTATATTCGCCACAGTCCCAAATTCATTACTAAAGACCCAGCAGATGCTCTGCTAACATTTAGTAAACAGATGACAGATGAATGTTTGACTCTGTAAGAGGCCGAAGACGGCAAGCAAATAAATGATTTCTCTGTTTCCCGTGGTAAGAGATGACTGGATCAGGAATGGGGCCGTTTAGGAAGGAACTGTTTAGAGACCCAGATTGCACGCGTGTGTCCGTGGATTAAACAGTAGTGGATTAAAAACGCTATTTGAGCAATCGTGTCTTTTTTTTTTTTTTTTTACATATACGTGAGACACGGTGGTTGAGCAAGTAGTGACGTCACGGTCGGCGCTGAGTGTCACAGTAGGGCCCCAGATCCTGAACCAGAAATCTGGGATGGCAACAGCCCCTAAACTGTGCTCAAATGAACGTACACGTTCGGGCAGCCCCTTTCCTTCGTCTGCCTCTCCGCCACCTCAGACGTTAATTGAGGGTATTAGATCTGATTCCTGTGGTCCCTAGAATCTGTTCTGCAAGGAAGAACTACCTCAGCTTTGCATCCGTCATTTAATTTTTAAGGAACTCCATAGTGATGGGGTTGACTAGAGTGCAGGTCCGGTGACTCCTTAGTACTCCTGGTGGGCCAGGGGACCATCTCTGACATAGACGGGTTCTCCCCGGGGAAGGGGACAGTTCTTTTCTATTCGTGATCAAAATAGTGGACCTGGGCTTCTGATGTATCTTTCATGATGCCGTTCTTGTCTTTTCCTTTGCCTCGGATTATCTGGTTTACTTACATAAAAGTAACATTAGGATTCTACTGGGGACATAATTGGGCTTGACCAGTAAAGGATGACAGTTTGTGTCTTCTAATTGCCTCCACTTAATGGCCCTGCTCTCCATCCCACTGAACTGTGGAAAATGTCACATTTCCATGGTCTATGAGTCATATAATAAATGAATGTGTGAACAGTGTCAAAATACAGCAATTTGCTGCGTGTGAAGTGAGGTAGACAGCTTTTGAAAATGGTAAGGTACGTAACTAGATATTTCTAAAGTGAAAAATAGCTCGTTCGGACTTAAAAATATGCTTTTGGTAGTACATGTAGTTATTGTATCACCTAATGAGGGCTCATTTGCTCGCTCTGTATTCGTGCCCCACTGGTAATGACCCAGGAAGCAAATCAAGGAGACTTAAACCTCAGCTGTCATTACCCCATACGACAAGAGAAAAATACACGGTTTGCCTTCGTCTGTTAATATCAGGTTTTCCTTTGCGCCGGTTTGTTTAGTTTCCCCCCTAGTGCAGTCTTCCAAACATTTGTTATTTCTCTTTTCATGCAATTTGAATTAATGTGGATAATTGTGGTAGTTAGAGGCTTTACTCCCTCAGATGGTGATTATCCATTCTATAGTTTCATTCCACACCCAGTAAAACAGCGTTAGAAAAGTTGATGTTTATCAGAAGGGATCTCTGGCTATAACTCAGTATGCAAGATTTAACAAATATATACTCATAGGTCATATTTAAGTTAAATTAAAACAAATTTCCCCCCAAAGCTGCCCTAGTTAGGTACACGTTAGAAGGCTTTACTAGCATTACTACAGAATATCAGCAGGCTTCTAAAATATTCATGGCAATCTTCTGTCTTCTATGAATTTATCAAGTCATGATTGCCCAGGATTTATATTGCTTTTTCTGGCAAGAAAACGTGCTTGAGATTTCTTTGGAGGAGTTGTTAGCAGATAAAATATCCAAGTGGTGGTGGTCTGAAGGGAGAGGAAGGGCTAATGTACCAGATTCACTTAGTTTTGCTTGTCTGTTCCTTTATATTTAATTTCATTGACAGTCAAAAATGCTGATGTTTGGGATTTCTGAAAATTAAACCCAAGGAGTTCTGTCCGATTCCCTTACAAATGAGCCAAGGAAAGCTGTTCCGTAGTATAATCTCTTTTCATCGATCTCGAAATGGCAGTGAAAATTAAAGATCACTTTTAGAGGACATTGAATCTGTCATAAAATTCCTATTTATGCACAAATTATTTCATTTTAGAGAAACATAGTGAGATCAGTGTTCCCAGGTTCCTCCTTTGAAAATATATTTGAAGATGCAGTTGTGTATACTTCTGTCAGGAACTATGAGGGTTCTGAGTGCATTTAACTTGTAGGACAATGCCGAGGAGTTCACGGGGTAGCTTTCTAGTGTTGAAGGGTTTTTTTGTCTTAGGGAGACAGCCCCCCGCCCTCCGTGGTACAACTTTTAGGGGCAGCGTGAATGCTCCTGAGCCGTGGCAATGCCTACGATTTGCTCTCATAATATGTTTATAGAACTGTAGCGGAAGGAATTACAGCGGTAACCACCACTGTAATAATAAGCCACAGCCTTATTTTCCATGTTCATAGGGTCACAGAAAAGAGGGGAATAGTGGGACCCACCTCTGAGACCCAATACGGGCATCATAAGCATATGCACCCCGTACTTTGATTTGCCAGCCATGTAGCCTTGGCAAAGTTATCTTACATTTCTGACCTTCAGGTTCCTCATCTTGAAACTGGGTATCCCATATTCCTGGGGTTCAATAAGATTGCCTGTGTGAATTGTCTGGCACCCATGGGTGCTCAAGTGAATGTTTGCGTCCCCATCACAGTGGTTGAATGAACATTGGACCAAGGTAGGCTTCTATGTAACAAAAGCTGGGGAAACATGTCTTGAGGCTCACGCAGTTGTAGAGTCTAGAATTTAATTTTAGGGGCACCTGGGTGGCTCAGTCGGCGAAGCGTCCAGCTCCTGATTTCGGCTCAGGTCCTGATCTCACGGTTTGTGGGATCAAGCCCCTCATCGGGCTCTGTGCCGACAGGAAGGACCCTGCTTGGGATTGTGTCTCTCTCAAAAATAAATGAATAAGCTTTTTATTTTAATTTAAAAAATAAAATTTAAGTTTAGCTTATAAGGGTGGGTTATGGAAAACAATCAGGTTTTTAGAGCTTTTTCATTTCTTCGTGAAACATTTTGGTAAAGAAAAACATCTCCTGTGGGTGCTTTGTTACCCTGTTTCACTCGGTTGATAAAGCCACGTTGCTCATGCAAGTTCAGGTTAAAGCCTGGGATCATTTCTTGAAAACGTAAGGTCCAGTCATACGTGTGCCCAAATAGGTTGTGACAGGATCACAGCCCCCGACCGCCCTCTCCCTTCAAGCTCTGTTGTGGACCCAGGTTAGGTGTGAATGGGATGTGCCCCGTGTTAGAAATGAGCAGAGATCACGGGAAAGCTAGTAAAAGAAACACTGACGTGACTGAATCTAACAGCTTAGTTATCCATTTCAGGGGATAATTTATTTTGCAACACTGCTTTATTTCCTAAGATAGCATCCCATAGTTCATCGCCAGCCCTGCGATGCTGTTTTGCAGAGGTGTTCTAGCAATGCATGACTGTCGCAGGCAGTACAGGATACGAAAACAGGCGGTGAAATATGAAAAGCTCTCTGGGAGAGGATCAACTAAATTTGAAGGCAGTGCTGGTTTTAAATGTTAATCATATTCCCAAGCTTTGCAGTTTCTCATTGGCTGATTTACGGGTAGGAGTTCATGGTCCTGCGAATTCCTTATAAGGAAATCATGGCAGTCTCCCCAAAGATGGTCCACTGGATTTCAGATCATCTACCTTTTTTCCCTTTATAGCCTACCTTTTTTATAGATCGGGAGGCAAAGGATCCAGGTAAGGCTTTCCGAATTCGGTGATGCACGGTGGGGAAGGAAACGTGTGTTCGTGGAAACAAACCGTTACTTAGACATTTAGTTGGGTTTTCCACGTGCATTGATCCCATCCGTGTTTAAAAATGCCTTTGAACCCGGCATGGCCCCGTGAACCTCTCCCGTTTCCTAAGGCTGCTGGGCTAGCAGACCTCATAGGGACCAGGTACCTGCGGGTCCACTGGAGTATGGGTTTTCCAGCTTTTTCTTCTTTATGTGTATTTCTGTTGTCTCTAACCTTTGGTCACCCCAGTACATCTATACTAGCCATGTGACTACACACGGAAGACGCTTCTGTTCATTTAAAACAAACATTTCTTGTCTACGACAGAACCTTTCATGGGTAGTAATGATGCCTTAGCACCTAGCATGTATTTTCCCCATAATTTAACAGGAGCTTGAATTACTGCAAAATGCAAAGATTGAGAGGATACAACAACAACAGAATGCCTCACGGAGCACTCGGGCCCCATCTCGTGGCTCTCATTCCCCATAAAGGAGGCACATATCTCAAAATATTCAGAATGGTTATTGCCACACGACAGAATCATGTGATTCTTCTGTTTATGCCTTTATCAAAGTTTCTGAAATTAATTTTATTATATTACCTTCCAAAAGATAAAAAAGCCTGGGGCGCCTGGGTGGCTCAGTCGGTTAAAGCGTCCGACTTCGGCTCACGTCATGATCTCTCAGTTCGTGAGTTCGAGCCCCGCGTCGGGCGGGCCCTGTGCTGACAGCTCGGAGCCTGGAGCCTGCCTCGGGCTCTGTGTCTCCCTGTCTCTCTGCCCCTGCCCTGCTCACACTCTGTCTCTGTCTCTCAAAAAGTGAATAAACATTAAAAACAATAAATAAATAAAAGATAAAAAAGCCAGACAGTGGGCTCTTTAGACAGTGTCTGACTTGCCTCAGTTTTTCCACTCCCCTTTGTCTGTAGGTGTTGATTTAGTATGAGACATTGTCATGAAGATGCATAGTAGACGATCAGAATTGCTTCAGTGTGCAAAAAAGGGAGTAAAATAAATAATAAAATAGATTTAAAAACCACAAGAACTTTGCTTTTGCGGAACTACTTTTTGCATGTGGTATGCAATATCGAGTTGGAAGCATAGCGGATGACTATTACGATTTCTCAAGCTTTTTAGAGGAAAATCATGGATAGTTCAGAGTTAAAGAAGATTTAGATTGCATTTATCCTTTGCCTTGGCGTTCATTCAGTAAACCCCATTTCTTGGACTAGGTGACGAGGACTTTAAAAAAAAAAACAACTTCGTATATCTAACCAACATTTCTGTTTGGAGCTATTCACACGTGAGCTCTGCTTTCGCATCATACATACAAAGCGTAGCTTGCTTCATTGGAATAGAAAAGGACACGAAAGGGCATTCATAGAGTTGACAAGCTCCCGGCCGCAGAAGTTCGGCAAGTAGCAAGTTGATAGGAACAATGAACTGATTACTTAGGAAAGTGACAAGAGTTTGGGGCGCTCTTCAGAATCCAAAGCATGAGAACTCCCCAGGGTTTGTCCTCCTCTGTTAGGTTCCTTGACCTTTTCCTCTCCAGTGACCTTTTCCACCTTATCTCAGCCGTCCACAGTTAGGGAAAACTTTAAAAGTGACCTCTGCCCCCCCTTCTCGGTTTCAAGCATCCCACCCATGGACTATAACCTTCTACCTTTATGGTTCATTCCTTCTAGTCCCCTGCCTCTGACAATTTCTTTTGCCCGCTAGAACTATGTGTGTAGGCAGAAACCTTCTCCCCCATTTTCAGTGACTGGCAACATCCCAACCCTAGTTCATTTCGCATCTGTGTCAGTTCAATACCTATTCTAGTGCTGCTGGAGGAAAATGGTTCTGCTGACTGATTTCACTTTAAACTCATGACCATGGGTGGACGGTAAGCGCTAAACCAGTAAGCCTGCTACACAGATCGGTTGTTGACTTTTGTTTTCTCATCTATCGTATGGGGGTACTCACAGAAAACCACATCATAGAATTGCGAGATTTAAGTCACAGGGGCGCCTGGGTGGCTCGTTCAGTCAAGCGTCCGACTCTCTTTCGGCTCAGGTCGTGATCCCACAGTTCGTGAGATCCAGCCCTGAGTTGGGCTCTGCACTGGTGGCACAGAGCCTGCTTAGGATTCTCTCTCTCCCCCACTGTCTCTCTGCCCCTCCCCAGCACATGCACCTTCGCTCACTTGCTCACTCTCTTTAAATAAATAAATAAATAAATAAATAAATAAATAAATAAATAAATAAATAAATTCATACATAAGGCCCATAAAATAGCGCCCGGTACCTAGCAAGTGCTTAATTTCTCCTCTTCTTACCCCCCTCCTCCTCCTCCGCCTCCTTCTTATTAGGATTAGCATCATTGGAATTGCCCTAGGTGAATTGCTTTGATGTCAACCGACTTGATTATTTCATACCTTCTTTCTCCTCAAGTCCTGAATGTCTCGTCCGCCTCCTCAGGCTAAGATTCTTGTGTCACAGAGAAAATAGAACGAAGAAAATCACCTTGTACTTGCACCACCTGTCTACGTACCCACATAGTCTTTTTTCCCCCCCGTTTTATGTGGATCACTTTTCCTCGCTCCCACATAAGGCCAGCCCTTATCATTTTGCCCCAGATTCACCCCCATATTTCTTTCTTGAGATCATCACTCTAAAAATTGTCCCCCCACCTCCCATGTCATCAGTTGTCCCTCTCTTACATATAGTCCCCTTCAGCACAGGAACGTGCTCTTATTTTTCCCACTTAAATAAGAAAAATCTCCCTTTAGGGGCATGTGGGTGGCTGTCGGTTAAGCGTCCAACTCTTGATCTCAACTCGGGGTGTGATCTCATGTTTTGTGAGATCGAGCCCCATGTCAGGCTCTGTGCTGACAGTGCGGAGCCTGCTCGGGCTTCTGTCTCTCTCTCCCCCTCTCTCTGCCCTGCCCCCACTTGCACGCGCACATGCTCGCTCGCTCTTGCGCGCTCTCTCAAAATAAGGAAAAAACATTAAAAAAATCTTTAAAAACACAAGAAAAAGAACACTCTGCCTTTATTAGGTATCCCTCACCAGCTACCAGTCCACTTATTAGTTTCCTATTGGAACAAAACCCCCGAAAGATGTGTATACTTCTCTCCGCCTCATCTCCTCACATTCGTAAGCCTGTTCCAACCAGGCTCGTACCGTCTCCACCCCCTTGAATCTACCCAGTTACTCTTTGCAAAATCACCCAACACCGCCATGTTTCCAAGTCCAGTATCCAGTTCTGTCTTCCTCTTATGTGACCTGTCAGTGGTGTTCGATGCCGTTCCCCACTCCTTCCTCCTGAAAACACTTGGCTTCACTTGGATTCCAGGACACCACACTCTCTTGGTTTTCCTCTGCCCCCCTTACTGGCCCATCCTTCTGTCTCCTTTGCCAGGTCTTTTTTTTTTAACCTTCTCAGCTTTAGACTTAGGCGGGTCACAGGGCTCAGTTCCTGGACCTATTCTTTTTTCTCCGTTCGTTGACTCTCCTGGTGTGCCACTCTCATGACCTTAAATACTGTCGACATGTGGGTGACTCCCCAAATTCCCTGGCCCGGACCTCTTATCCACGCTCCAGAAGCAGGTTTCCAGTTGCTTCCTTGACCCTTCCATTTGGATGCCTAATTAGCATCTTTCAGTTACCTTGTCCAGACAGAAATTGTCCTGTCCCTTCCCCAGATTTGCTCTCCCCACAATTTTCTCGTCTCTCGGTAAATGGCAGCCCCACCCTTCCAGTGGCCAAGGTCAACGTCCTCAGGATTGCCCTGCCTCTGTTGGTAAATGGCAGCCCCACCCTTCCAGTGGCCAAGGTCAACGTCCTCGGGATTACCCCGCCTCCGTTCTGCCTCTAACGTTACACACCACGCGCATCAGCAGGTGTTGGCTTTTCCTTCAAAATATACGCACTTGAGAACCAAACCACTTCTGTCCCCTTCGTTTCCACCTCTTAGGCCCGCCATGGCACACCTGGATTATGGCGACAGCCTCCTAATTAGTCTTCCTTCTTAGCATTCTGTGCCTCCCCACTCAATTCTCCACATAGCCATTCTTCTCAAGTAGAAGTCGGCTCATATAATAACTCCTCTGTTCACATTCCTCCAGCGGCTTGCCCCGAGTTAAATTCAATTCAGAGGCCTCACTATGGACTGTAAGACCCTCTGTGCCATGGTCCCCAGCTTTCTGTCTGACTGCACCCTCCGAACACTCACTGTGCTTCAGTCACGTTGGCTTCCGTGCCGTACCTTCGTCATATCATGACGAGCCCTCCCCTGCTTTAGAGCCTTTGCACTGGCTGTTCCCTCTGCTGGACTCCTCCCTCTGCTGGACTCCTCTTCCCCAGATACCCCCACTGCTCACTCTGGCCACCTTCAAGTCTCTTTTGAGATACCACCTTGTCAAAGAGGCTCCCCTGACTAATTTAAAATAGCACTTTGCCCCCCTCATTCTGTCTCCCATTGGCCATCATTTATGGAGCGCATATGAATAGGTGAAGTCACGATAAATATGTTGAATGTATATTTGTTGACCAAAGTGTTGATTGGTAGATTTTATTTGTATGGTTTGTATCTATATACTAGAATATAAATTACTTGCAGCCAGGGGATTTTGTTGTGCTCACTGTTTCTGTGGAATGAGTGAATATATACACATTTATTTATTGTCGGGCTCTACTAGAATGTCAGCTCCTTGAGGGCAGGGTCTTTATTTTGTTCAGTCTTCTATCCCCGGTGCCCGGAACAGTGCCTGGCTTAAAGTGCATGCTCACTACATGTATGTTGAAATATTCGACTAATTGGTTAATTTGTTCAGGCTTTCAAGCTGATTCACCTTGTTTCAACCATTTCCAAGAATAGTGCTCAAAGTCAAATCAATGTGACAGATAAATCCCCAAGTGTCGTATGAGGAAAATGTAATGATAACTATTGACTGTGTTTCTTAAGATTCAGAATCTTATCCAACTCCTTGATTTGGAAATGTTGATTTATTTTAAAAACTTCTAAATATAAATATAAAATCCAAGGGTTTTTCTTGCTAGGAGTATTTCACTATATGAAGCAGAGATGTCATTCAGCCTAATTTATAACTGAACCTCTGTAGTCTAACCAGTGATTCCTTTCTCGTGTGTTTAGATTTGTTGCTAGGAAATAACTGTTTTAAGTATACGTTTATTTCCACTAAGAGTTATTGAATCCATTTTAATATTCTTTATGATGCTATAGATTCATAGATGGTGGTGGTGGTGATGTGTGCGTGTGTGTGCGCCACAGCTGAAGAACAACTTTGAGACTTGCCATCCAGTTCACACACACACACACACACACACACACACACACACACAACCCACTCCCTACTAAAAAAGAATTACAAAGTGGGTCACTCTTATAAAGTATTTTTAAAGAGATGCAGTTATACCTATTCCCTAGATTAACTAAACTATCTAATTCCTTTCTTTAGTAAGGGTCGTGAAATGACCTGATTTAATGACAGGATGTGTAATTAACGCTTCAGTTATTTACATGTGAATTTAGGTTATTTGAGGACTCCAGAAGTTTGTTCACAGGTACATTTTTACTTCTAATTTTTATTTTACATAAAAATGAAAAGATGTTAAATATCACCCCAAAGTCACCATCCAGAGATTTTTGAGTCTGTCATCCATATGCCTCTTTGTGTGTGTGTGTGTGTGTGTGTGTGTGTGTGTGTGTATGTGTATACGCATATATGTACTTGATTGTACGTAAATGTGATAATTCGATATGTGTTGTGCTGTACCTGGCTTTTATCACATACATCTTGTACACGTATTTCTATGTCAATAAATCCGCATTCACATTTTTAAAAGGTAGATGATATTCTGTTGTGCGTTCGTACCATAATTTGCTTATCCGATCCTCTACTGATGAAGGTTTAGGTTGTTTCCTTTTTTATTGTTGTTACAAAACAATTTGTGGTGAACATCCTTATGCATGCATTTTTAAAATTTGATTTACGAGTATTTTTAAAGTTTCTTCTTTAGTGTTGTGATTTTGTACTCTAGATAAATCGATTGTTAAACAAAAGTAAGTTTCTCCCCTGTTCTGTTTTTTAATTATTGTAAGTTTCAAGGTAGTGAAATTTGAAGAAAGGAGATTTTACTCTGTACTTGGCCCCAGAGCCCTCTCTTAAAATATATTCAAAGGGAATGAAAGGGCTCATTAACAGATAGAGCTATTTGAGTTAAAGATCAAATCTGTTGAACATTTTCACTTAAATATACCAATCTTATCTTCTTGACATTATGTGTTATGTTTGATGCTGACAATAAAAACTTTGGTATAAGCTATAATTTCTGCATCCATGCATATTCAGGTCTGAAAATGAAAGAATATGACAGGTTTGCATGTAGCAACTTCCCACCCACACATTTCTTTCCTTTCTGATTCTGACACTTCAGCCTTTGAAACAGTTCCCATGAGCAATACTGAGATTCAGACTATTTAGATCTAAAGGAAGAAAAAAAAACACAGGATCTTCTACTGCTTGTATCTAGCACCTGGAAACCTCTTTGAAGAAGTGCTGAAATGTACATCATGCTGTTATTTGTTATGCACACAGGAGAAATCCTAAAGATATTTTAGAAGAAGGAAGGGCAATCTAGAGATAGTAGGGAGCGCATGAGGCCAGAGGTGAGGGAGGGAGCCCCAATTCACATGATTAAGCAACATATTTCCAATGTATTCTTGTCCACTTATATGGAGATTACATGTCACTTTAAGGCAAAGGTATCCCATTTCGTCCTCGGCGTTTAGCAGAAACCAGGTGAAACAGGAAAAGAGAGACCTGTGTTGGAGAAAGTCTAGGTTTAGCATCCGGAGAAGGGGTTTATTGATAGCTGTCTGAAGTAGACTGGATTCTTGAAACATCACCTTGTTCTGTGCCTTACAGAGCCAGCCTAAGTCCAAGGGAGTACATTTCCCTCCTAGTTATCCAAAATTCACTACAATAGCTATAAGATTTTTTCATCCTTTATGGAAGAATACTGGTATCGTGAAGGGCCTTACAGATCATTCAGTTCAACCTCCCTCTCCCAAAAGAAGGCCTCCTCTTGCTTTTCAGAGTTGAGCTCACCAGTCTTTCCCTTGATCCTATCCTTTCCCCAAACCATGTAGACCCAGACCCATCAGTTGACCTTTTTTCCCATGCTTCCACTACCTCCTTGACTACTGGCTTTTTCCCATTGGCATACAGATCGTTCAAGGACTGCCTGTCCTAAAAAGTCCTTCCTGAGACTCTCTTTCTCCCTCAGACTGTTTGCCTGCCTATTTCCCTTGATAGCCAAGAGCCAACTTAATTTGTCCTGGCTTGCTTTATTTTCGCATCTACAGCCTAAGTCCTCAGCCCTTCCCATTCTGTGTTCTGCCCTCATTCCCAACCTTAAACTCCTGTTGCTAAGGTCACCGGTGACCTCCAAATAAAACCCATTGTTCCCTTTGGCCCTTACCTCGGTTCTCTTTTCTGCAGCATTGGACCCTGCTGATCACTTCCTCCTCCTCATTGAAACGAACTTTGGCTTTCCCGACAACGCTTTCTGTCTGTTCCACAGCACCACTATTGTCCTTTTGCCTCCTCTCTTTCTTTCACCTCTTCTTAATGTAGATGTCTTCCCTGCCCCCAGGTTCCAGCCTCAGTGGCTGCCTGCTATTCGCTACGTTATTAAACGTGTTCTGTTGGCTTCAGTCACCATCCGTATGCATAAAGCTTTCCTCTTGAGAACCAGGCATGTATATCCAACTGAAGGCACATCTCCCTTTGTCCGTCACCGATGGCTCTTGAGACTGAAAGGAGCCAACAGTGGATCACTGCCTCTGTCTTCAAAATAGAACAGAAGACCCTACTTCTCACTCTGTGGTGTCCTAGGTTGAAGCATTCTCCAGCATCATTAACACATGATACCTAATATTTACCTTTAAGATGCTCGCAGTGGTTAAGAGGGAGGGCTCTGCCAGACTCTGTGGAGGCGAAACCCCCCTCAACTGCTCTTTTCTAAGGTTTGTGATTCCGTGCAAAGGAGTTCATCCTTCTGTCCTTTCCTTTCCCCGGTTGTAAATGGGGTAGCAGTAGTGGAGACCGCATAGGGTCCCAAAGAGGAGTAAATGAGATGACACGCCCACGGCGCGAGTTAATAAATGTGTGATTTTATTACTTGCTGATACAATCCGCATAGTGACATGCTGACTTCAGGCCGATACGTAAGCAGCCTAGAATTCCTGGGAAGACTACGGAGATCTCCTCGTGTATTAAACTGTCATATTTTGCTTTTGTCTTTTCTGAGACTGAATTGAGAAGATTTACACAGAGCCCAAAAGTACAGTTACTCACAGGGGACAAACTGACCCACAAGGACACAGGATACCCTCATCCGCCAGTATGCGTCACCGCAGTGGGACAACTCAAAAGGAAAAGTAACGCGCCGGGCCTTCCGTTGCTCACACACCATCACAGCCGAGGAGGGAAAAGCGCAAGTGGAACGTTGAACGAGCTGCTGTTGGGAGACCCTGGTCTGCACTCTATCTGTACGCTTACTGAAGGGAGCGCAGGGCAGGGTTTCCCATACAGAGGGCACGGGCTACCGCCGCCATTTCACCTGGACTCTGCCCTACCCGCCCGGTGCTTCGTGAAAATTCAGCCGGTCTGCTCATAAGAAGAAGCTCAACCTTGATAGGTCTCTTCAGTAGTTTGAAATGTCCTCGTAACTCTCTTACAGTCTTCGGATGAACAGGAATTCTTATTTTCTAACTGAATCCCCCCCACCCCCACCCCCCCGTCTCTTTTCACCTCCCTGTCACTAAAGGAACGCTGATTTTGTTCACGTTTCTTTTCGGTTTATCAACGTAATGTATGTTCTTTGTAGAAAAATTGGAAAATAGAAAGATGTATGCATAAAAAAAACCCTAACCAGAGACAAGCATTATAACATTCTATTATAGATTCTCACAGTGACTATTTCTCTCTCTCTCTCTCTCTCCCTCCCTCCCTCCCTCTCTCTCTCCCTCTCTCCCTCCCCCCCCCACACACATTTGATCCTTGAACAGTGTGGGGTGTTGGGTACCAACCCTCATATGGTTGGAACTCTGTGTCTAACTTTTGGTTCCCCCAAAACTTTACTTACAACGCCCTGCTGACCAGAAGCCTTAATGATAACATAGTCAGTTGCCACATATTTTGTATGTTCTGTGTATTTTATGTCGTATTCTTACAATAAAATAAGCTAGAGAAAAGAAAATGTTACTAAGGAAATCATACGGAGGACAAAATGTACAGTAGTATACTGTATTTATTGAAAAAAATCCACATAGAAGTGGACCCACAGAGTTCAAACCTGTGTTGTTCATGAGTCAACTGTATATATAGATCTGTGTGTGTGTGTGTGTGTGTGTATCATATATATCAAGTGGGGTTCATATATGTGTGTATATACACAATATATAACACGTTTGAAACCTTTTGTTATTATTATGAATATTCCCTTATATATTAAAATATTCTTCCACATCATCATTTTAGTAGTCAAATAGTAATAGTCTATTTAAGTTGTTTTCTGATTCTTTGGTTTTGTTTTTGTGAAACACCTAAATGTGTGCAACCTCCATGTCTAGATCAGGGCACGTGAATCCCTGGAAAAGGGTGAGGAAATGGAATAGTTACTAATGATCTTGTACTTACAAATCATGTATCGTTCTGGCTCCTGCTCATCCATAACAATAGAAATTGCCATGTTTCTAACTAACACTTGAAAATGTATAGTGTTTTCATATTCATTTCTTCGTCCGATCCCGGCAGCCACGATGGGAAATAGACAGGGCAAGGGTTATAATCGTGTCCTCGTAGAGGAGGAAACTGACGGCCAGAGAGATGAAGCGATTTGCCGAAGGACACATGCTTCATGAATAATGTGGCGGAATTGGATTTTGAACTCCAGTCTTCTGACTCCAAACCAGTCCTCTCTCCAGTACATTTTGCCATGTCCAGTGCCCCTATTTAAGTGCTTCTTTCTAACAGTTCTCACACTCTTTGGTCGTAAGTCAGAATAATGTAGCTTTCTCACCAATTTCATTTCTTCATTGGCAGAAAACGGGATGGGGGTAAATTCTAGCAATAAAAACACGTTTGTCCTTGCAGAAACGCAGACATGCTGTGTATCGTACCTGCAAAAAACTCTTCCGTGTGTAATTCTTACTGCTGATGTTTATGAGGTACCTCAGGCTTTCCTCAGGGACACGGATACCCATTCTTGTTCTCGAATAGCTTAGGGAGATGGACTGCAGTCATTCAGAGTTTGAACATCTTGGCTTCAAAATATGGATAACCAGGTTAAGAAATATAGCGTAAATGCCAAGAAACTAAACCACAGGGCAAAAACTCCCTCTCAAAAGTTCTGGGGCACCGGGGTGGCTCAGGCTCAGCCGGCTGAGTGTCTGACTCGATCTCACCTTAGGTCATGATCTCACAGTTCGTGAGTTTGAGCCCCGCGTTGGGATCCACGCTGTCGTGGAACTTGCTTGGAATCCTCTCTCTCTCTCTCTCTCTCTCTCTCTCTCTCTCTCTCTCTCTCTCTCTCTCAAAAAAAAACTTTAAAACTGGTCAGGCACGCACTTTTGCCACCTGTGGGTAAATACTTTGCTTTTCTTTTTAGAATTAAGCCATCACATCTCAGCTGAATTGCCTGCATTTAATGAGCACTTACAGAATTCTAAAACTATCAACTGCCAAATAATCTGCGTGTTCTCTGTAAATAGGAATAAAGTGCTTTTAATAGTATTCCTTTGCTCAGAATTCATGTTTGGGCATGAAGAACAGAATGCTAGGTGCTAATGCCCCATTTCCATTGGCCCAGCCGGAAGGCACCTTGCAGATACACGGAGCCCAAGGGCTTATGAAATCATCCAGAATTGTTTTCCCTAAAAGGCACAAGTATTGGCTCACCAAGTCTCCCCTCCAAGCAACCACGAACAGTTGCGGGAAGCACAATGGCTGGTCAGCGCAGCGGGAGGGAACGATCTGGATTACATAGATGAAGAATAACTTGAAACCATAAGAGCCTCAGCTTGAACCGTACCCCAAAATCAACATGATTTCTGAAGGAGAAGTGACAGGTTCCCTGGCCTCACGGGACAAAAGGAGGACAGGAAGCCTGGCTCTGTCCCTCCAAATTAGTTGTGAACGAAGGCATTTAAGGCTTAAGTAAGGCCTGGATCTTGCCTTGAGATGATCTCTGGAAACAGAGCTAATGGGAACTCTCCAGGACTAGATGTCTGTGAAGGAACAAAAGGAACAGAATCCTGAACACTAAGAACCCCTTTCTTTCTTTCTTTCTTTCTTTTCTTTTTTCTTTTTTCTTTTTTTTTTTTTTTAGTGTTTATTTTAGGGAGAGAGACAGAGCGCGAGCAGGGGAGGGGCCAAGAGAGAGGGAGACACAGAATCCGAAGCAGGCTCCAGGCTCTGAGCTGTTGGCACAGAGCCCCTCGCGGGCCTCGAACCTCACAACTGTGAGATCATGACCTGAGCCAAAGTCGGACGCTTAACCAACTGAGCCACCCGGGGGGCCCCTAAGAACCCCTTTCATAGAGAGATCTTCACTGTCTTCCCTCACTTCCAAGGAGCTCATTGGATCCGCGTGTCCTTGAGTGTTGAGGTCGACGCACGGCCAAATGGAAAACAGCATGGGAGTAGAAGTGGGTGAGGCCGTGGTGAGGAAGGCAGAAAGGGTTGAGAAGGGAACTGACTTCTCATAGTTTGGTTTCTTTGGACTTTTCAGAGCTGAGTTAGTTACTCTGTATTGCCTGACTTCTTGGAACCGGACCATTGTTGGATATTTGGTTCCGTTGTGTCACCTCTTTGTTTCTTCCCTGTTTCTTGGTCTTTCTGCCAGTGACTCTTTTCAAAAGAAGTAACATCATTTTTCTCCACCCTACGTGGGAAACCCTCTTGGCATTTTCTAACTGCCAAGTGTTCTATAACCAGCCATCTGTGGAGGGATTTTTTTTTTCTTAACTTAATTTTTTATTAATTTATTTTCCTTTTCTCTCTTTTTCTCTCTCTCTCTCTCACACACACACAACCTCAGATTAGTGTTTGAGGATTAATGAGCAACTGATCTCTCTCATAACAAGTTCCTTTTTTCAGCTGAACTCCAGTGCTTGCTCATCTGAATATTTCCTCCTAAAATATCTTAAATGAGGCAATTTCACTGAAACAAAGGCATGATGCGTCTTTCAGAGCCCGTACAGGTATTGAGGGTAATATCTCAGAACTGACTCATCGTTTGGAATAACACTGAGCTTCATGAGAGCCTGAGCAACCCCTCCCCACCCCCCACCCCCAAAAAAGCAAGGTAGACTTTCACATCATTGTCCTTAACAGATTATGTTCGCCAGAGTTTCCTCCCAATCTGGATAGGGAGCTTCATGCCATAACAATTTTCAGACTTCAGTGCATCAATCAAACAGATTGTTCTTACGGTGGTTACTTCCTGGGGAATTCGCCAGCTGGGAGTTTGCACCATTGAGCCAAAACAGGCCACTGGAACAGCCATTCTCTTTACTTACTCATTTATGGAGCCATTTAAGAAATTGCTCTCCCAGCACCTGCCTGTTTGTAAGAGCGGCCGTGGGGGTGAGCTGAAGAAGCCCTAAATGAGCCTGGTGGACGATCGGATGACGAAAGCCGCCAAAGAGACAGGTGAATCACAGAAGATGATGTCGTGGGGCCTTCTGTAGCGCTTCCCCACCATGACGCCAAAATAACTAAAGTTTCCGCTGCAACGATGCCGAGTGAAGTCTAAAGCATTGAAAGTGTAAACCAGAATGTGCGTGCCTCTCTCTTAGGCTTTCCCTCACCTCTCGTGTGTGCATGCACACACACACACACACACACACAGAGCAGCCTTCTTATTTCTGAAATAGAATTGGATTTTAGATAGCTTTTTAATAAATGAAATGGACCTATTTATTTGAATTTCTGTGGCAAAGGTTGCCCGAGACCATATGTCCATTTGCTTGCTGTATGCTCACATTTTGGCAAGTAAGGGAGAGTAGTTGAGGATGACTCATTTGGGACTAGATACAGCATCGCGTATAACTCAGATATTGCCGTTCTTAGGATTTTAATGGATGTCTGTACACAAGGCCTCGGTGTAGAAATGGCCATCCTGGTTTCTGGTGTGGGTTTAATGTTTACTCTTTCACGGGAGGGCAGCAGTTGCTTTGTAGATTTTGTTTCTTAAGACTCATTAGTCAGCGTTCAACCATCTGTGTATAAATAGTGAAGGTACCGTTACCTACTTTATGGGTTTGCTTGAGCATTTTGGCTCAGAATTGATTAAAGGCAATTAGGACCTGGAAATGGTGATCGGAATATGTACAGAATGTTAAATTCCAGGCCATTGCCGCCTCAGCTCACTTCCCAATTCTTCCACCTTATCTAAGGAGGCTCACAAGATACACAATCGTGTTAATATCCACCGAAGCAAAATATGATTAGGGAGAGAAAAACTTCTGCCCTGGATACCGCATTGCACAATCGAGAACTCCAGGAGAAACACATTTCCGGTCATCTGTTCTCTTGGATAACTGATTTTGTTTCCTGTCTATTAGTCCAGAATCTAGCTTTTAGGAGTGAGGGAGGGGCTAGTCTTGTCCAAGCTGGAGCTCCTTACAAAGCACAGGTAGTTCAGAAATCCTGAGCAAAGCTTTGATCAGATAATAAGAAAGGAAGTGTGAACACTGAGAGCCTCTGGAACAAAGGGACACTCCAGCTATGCCGTCTGTCAGCCGGCTGGTGACAGCCCCCAGCCGTTACTCAGTCGGCATCAGAGCCTCCAAACCCCAGCTGATGCATTCTCTGGACCTCGAGAGAATGGGATCGAGACGAAAGCCATTCCCACCTTCTTAATGGTTATCCATTAGTACACCGTGGGTTGTTGGTTTTTTTTTTTTTTTATCACAGAATAGATTAGAAACAATTAGCAAATGGAAAACTGAAGAGGCCCTTGCTGCCTTTAGTGTTTAGAAGCAACTTTTTTTTTTTTAAGTTTATGTATTTATTTTGAGAGAGAGAGAGAGAGAGAATGAGCTGCTTTTAGTGTTTAGAAGCAACTTTTTTTTAGGTTTATGTATTTATTTTGAGAGAAAGAGAATGAGCAGGGGGGCGGTGGCAGAGAGAGAGGGACAGAGAAAATCCCAATCAGGCTCTACACTGTCAGCTTGGAGTCCGATATGGGACTTGAACTCACGAACCTTGAGATCATGACCTGAGCCAAAACCTAAGAGTCAGACGCTCAACTGACTGAGGCAACTTTTGAAAAGAATCAAGATGTTCTTTTCAGAGTCAGATGTGCCATATTACCCGAATTACATGTTATTCCTCTGTCATGGACACATGCTTTCTACCATCTACAAATGGAAATTTTCCAGACATGGATTCAGTGTATGTATCGCTGATTGTGGCATTTATTTTCAGATGCGTTTTGGAAACATTATTTAGTAAGTTCATTTTCTCATGCTGAACAATATATGTACTAAAGTGATGGTTAAAGCACTTTCCAAAGGCATCTTTTAACTCACAGCAAGAATATGGAACCGTATTGACTGCCGCTTAGTTTAAATCCTTCGTTGTTAACCGAGAACGTTTTCGATTTTATTGTACTTGTCATTACCAATCACTGCACTCTTGTAGAAAAAGAAACCTTTTTTTATAGGAAAAAATAGTAAAATTAAAGGAACAATGGATCTGATTTTGTCAGTGCTCAGGAAGCGAATCATTCAATGCCAGGCCTGTAGAAGTCAGGGGAATGTCATTGGGACCTCATGAAGTTCATCTTCAATAATGTGGAATTTTTTGTATTTCTCATAGACTTGGATGATACTTTATGTAGATGCAAATCCCCTCGTTTCTTATATTGAAGCTTTTGTTCATTCTCTGTTATTCGACCTCCTCCAAAGAGAAGCAAAACTTGATTAATATGCAAGTTAGAATTTTTATCGAGGATTGTGTTTTATTTTTCCCAACAACTACAGTGATAAAGGTTAGTTAGAACACCTGATGAAATTTGTGTCGCATTTAAAGAAATCATGCTTAGCGAGTGAGGTTTTGTCATGAACATTTGCACAACTTGATTCTACTTCTCATTATATCCCAATTATTGAATCAAATAAAACCATTCCTATAAGGGGTGCCTGAGTGGCTGAGTTGGTTAAGCATCTAACTCTTGGATTTTGGCTCAGGTCTTGTTGGGCTCCAAGCTGAGCATGGGGCCTGCTTGGGATTCTCTCTCTCTCTCTCTCTCTCTCTCTCTCTCTCTCTCTCTCTCTCTCTCTCTCTCTCTCTGCTATTCCTCTGCACATGCCCCCCCACCCCACCTCTCTCTCTCAAAAAGAAAAAAAAAATGATTAGGCTGCTGTCTCTTATTCACAGCCCAGAAGATTTTCAGGGAAGGCTACAGCATTTCACTTTTAAGGGCATGGTTTCCTTTTACGATTAAAGATTAAATCCTTTGAAGATTAAGTTGGGAATCCAGGGGCGCCCGGATGGCTCAGTCGGTTAAGCGTCCAACTTTGACTGAGGTCATGATCTCGCGGTCTGTGAGTTTGAGCCCCGCGTCGGGCTCCGTGCTGACAGCTCAGAGCCTGGAGCCTGCTTCGGATTCTGTGTCTCCCTCTCTCTCTGCCCCTCCCCCACTCATGGTCTTTGTCTCTCTCTCAAAAAGAACAAAAAAAAAAAAATTAAAAAAAAAAAGATTAAGTTGGAAATCCAGGTAAATTTCATGGCCCCTAACCAGTGTTTGCTAACGTCTGGTGACAGAGCCAGAGGTCCTTCCCCACTACAAGTCCGTGATCAGACACAATGTAACTGGGCTTCTGTAAGCTTCTCTAGACAGAAGAATGCTCACAAACTGAAAAGTTATTTCCTGTAACACTTTTATAGGAACGATTATTCTTCTGTAGTGGTAAATTGAATTCAAATTTGTCATAATTTTAACTTTTGAAATTATCTACCTAGCCAAAATAAGTCAGAAAATTTAATTTAAAAAGCACAATTAGAATAATTGGATTAGCTCGTTGCTTTCATTTCAGCAGCCATACAAAAGGGAACAAGGCTTTAAGGATTAGTTTCCTGCATGTGTCGTGCAGCCAGCTGATAGCTATTGTAGCCAGGGCGATTTCTGGTAGAAATTGTTGCTTGTATTTGCTCATACCTTTCTTTTAAAGGAAACTCGTCTGTTTGGACAAGCTCACCGTTTGTGCTCATTCCGAAAATTACTTGGGAAAATTACTTGAGTGCAGAAACGTATTTTTCCTTCTCTCCTAGAAAAAATGTCCCTCCCTCCTGAACACAGATACTTTAGCCCTGGGAAAATCGACGCGCTCAGCTTCCGTAGTAGGCTTTGTCTCCTGGGATTTTGCCATCAGAAATGGGAGCTTAGTTTCGGTCGCCGTTTTCCCAACTAATCCTGAAGGCAGCAGCCAGTTAGGCCTAATAAATATTTTCCTACCAACTTGTACATGGTCGCTCTCAAAATCCGAAGGAAGCAAGTCCGTCCGTCCGGGTCTTCATTAGAATCTTCTGTGGTCTTGTATGTATAGTCCTCGAAAAAGAAACAGAAAGAGAATCATCAAAGACCTGTTTTAATCACATATCTCAGGTTGTGATTTGTGCTGTCAGAGCAGTAATCATACCGGGGGTGGGGGGGGGAGGGTTGGTTGTTTCTTCCGGCAGGCAAAATGCTGGGAAATAAACAGTTTCTGTTGTGGATTACCAAAATCAGCCTTCATACAGCCCAGTCATCAGTGAAAGATTGGGTTTCTTTAAGCATCTCGCCACAGCTGGAAAGTAAAAAAAAATGAAGATAATAAAAAGTAGGCAGTGTAGTTCCAACATCACATGTGATACAGTTGTATAACACTGAGTCAACATTTTAAAATAATGTTTTCCAATAGATTATGTATACCCACGTGATTTGAGGGAAAAGCTGCTAATATGGGCTATTTAGGGGAAAAGGCGCGGGCCCATCTTTAAGTGATCGTGCTGGTATGAAGTCAGGGATTGCTAGAGAACCATCTGTGTCTGGTTCTAATAAGATCGTTGAAGAACCTGGAGTGATTAATGTTACTTTAATAGTAGATGCAGTCACGTAGGCACCTAATCTCTAAGTTAGTGGCTTTAATGGGTTGTGTTTATTCATGATAAATGAGACCCTAGGGGATCAAAAGTAAAACTAAAGATTCAACTGAATCTGTTCATTTGTTTCCAAGAATCTAGTACAGTACCCTGCCCATAGGCAGTCAATTAACATGCGCCAATTAATTAGCTTTGTTTTTGCTAAGATTGATTTCCTATAATTTCTAAAGAACAAGGCTTCGTTCAAGGAGAACAATATAAAGAAGTCATTTCACCGATAATTGGGAATTTGAGCTCAGGGTGTGGGGGGGGGGGGTGGTTTCTGTGAAATGCCATCGTGTCTGAAAAGCTTCAGTAGGGGTCATTAAATGCAAGGGATTATTCCATTCAACGCTGTCAGTCAGGTTGGGGAAATTAGGCCTTAACAATGCCTGCAGCCAGCACTTTATTCCTTTCTCTATATGGCCTTTCCATGGTTAAGATGCCTCACGATGTTCCCGAGCCAGGATTTCCCAGCCGTCTCTTGTTTTCCTGGACATCGTGCCTGTCTTCCAAGGTCCAGAAGAGTCTCTGTCATTGGTTTTACATTTTAGTAGTACCCACCTAGAGGATTGAAAAACAGGCTGTGTTTCTCCCCACCATTCCCCCCCCCCTTTTACCCTCCAGCATTAACTCGGTGGTCTTCAGGATGAAATGGCTGTTAAACCTGGGTCCAGGATGCTCGTACCAGCTCCTTCCCGGACTAGATGGCCACATGGTGCACTGTGATTACTCCTTCAGCAGCTTGCACGTTGCACAGCTCCCTCTCCTGCCCCTGTTTCTTTCACCAGCCCACAAACTCTGATGAACAAAACGGCTACGTCTCATTTACTGCCGTGGCCCTAGTGTGTAGCATAGTGTCTGAAATTCTCACGCGCGTAGTAGCTGTTCAGTAAACGTTTGCCGAACGCATGAATGGCATGTCCTGGAGCTGTCGCCCACACACGTCAACCCTGGGAGCCCCTCCTTAGCACATTTTAACCCTCTCCCGCTTTCCCCTTTTTCCACCTGCTCCAGGTAATCCCGCCAAATTACACACCTAATCTCGGCTTCTCTTCGTTTTCCTTTAACTAGTTGGTAAGATCCCGAATAAATGTGTGTCGCTCCCATCTTCTCTCGACTCTTTTTCTGCTCCTTTCGTAATAGCTTTCTAAGATACAGATGTATACTTCCACCCATCCATCCAAGCAATAATCCACTGACTGCCCAGTAATTGGCAGACATGGCCCCTGCCTTCTCTGAGCTTACGATCAAATGAAAGAAACAGGCTTTGAGCTGCTGATTACACTCAGGTATCTACCCAAGGTCCCCTTTGTACCAACACGTGACCACTACCAGCTGAAGACCTCCGCGAACAGATTGCTGTGGCAGAGCAGCGTCGTGACATTACTGTGAAATGCGGATAGGAGCGAAGCAACCAGAAAGGCCTGGGAACTAGGATGCAGACGAGAAGGAGGTGCACTAGAATGAGACACATTTTTAGTAGTCACTACCCAAAGTTGAGCTCTTGCAACTCATTGCCTGGCAACAGGGAAGGCGGCTTCGCTCCTCAAAAGCTGAGAAAGAGCAGAGGAGGAGAAGAGCATCCCCAGAGAAATCCCCCAGGGATTTCTTAGCCAGATGTTTACAAACTATTGTTGAAATTCTTGAAGGTGAAGGATTGTAACCTGTGTGCGAAGGGTGATGAATGAAGGACAGAGGAAAAAAAACAAAACAAAACAGAATTTGCCCCGAAAACGAATTCACCTGCCACCACCCCATTTTAGGAACAAGACGCCTAGATCATCCACCCTGAAGCCGATTTGCTGCTGACTGCATGCACGAATCCATGGTCAGTCCACCTGTGGTCTATACAACGGGAGTGATGCGGCTCCGTTAGCAGCCGTCACTGCCCCGGTATCTTACTCAGGCACATAGTAACTGTGTCCTACGTAAATGCAATTGTCCTACGCTACTGCCGTTTGTTCCCGAGTTTGTTTGTTTATTTTTTGAATATGAAATGTTTTGTCAAATTGGTTTCCATACAACACTCAGTGCTCATCCCAACAGGTGCCTCAATGCCCATCACCCACCCTGCCCCTCCCTCCCACCCCCCATCAACCCTCAGTTCATGCTCAGTTTTTAAGAGTCTCTTATGCTTTGGCTCTCTCCCACTCTAACCTCTTTTTTTTTTTTTCTTCCCCTCCCCCATGGTCTTCTGTTCAGTTTCTCAGGATCCACAGAAGAGTGAAAACATATGGTATCTGTCTTTGTCTGTAGGACTTATTTCGCTTAGCACAACACTCTCCGGTCCCATCCACGTTGCTGCCCAAGGCCAGATTTCATTCTTCCTCATTGCCAAGTAGTATTCCATTGTTCCCGAGTTTAAGACGTCTGCTTTAGAAAATTCTATACCTGATTATGAGCCCGGCAGCCCTTTACAAATTTGTGCCTATTTGATCCTCCCGACAACCCTATGAAGACAGGACTATTATTTTCCTCATTTTAAAGATGAGGAGACCTAGACCAGAAGTTCCAGTACACGCCCAAAGTTCCCCAGTCAGACGTGAGTTCTAATCCCAGCTCTGCCACTTTCTGGCTTTAAGACCTGTTCTCTCAACCAGTACACAAAGTTGCCTTCATATGGAACGTAAAACGGAGGAGCAGAGCGTGGGCAGCCACTTGCCACTAGCCTTAGGATCGTTTCTCCTCTTTTCCAGCGTCACATTTGTTGCCGTTGACGGTATCAGATAAGTTTACGAATGTCGAACGTGATTCACAGGTTCAGCCATTCTGCTCTCTTTCTCCCGCATTGTGCTTCCTTGCACATTCATTATTCCTTTCTCCAAAGAATATTGGAAGCGTGGCACCCAAGTGCGTTTTCTATCCGTTGTCCTTAATGAGCGAGGTGTGGCATTTTGTTTCTCCCTTAACATCTCTCTTTCAAAAAAAGAGATGTCTCTCTCTGTTTTGGTGGGTTGAAAACAAAATGTGGTCCACGGCCACGAAATGTGAGGATGACGTATTCTATGCTCCGGAAAACCATTCTGGACACAGATGTGTTGTTAGTAGCTGGAGATACCTGAGTTCTGCACGGAGCCATTTAGGCACAGACCATGTCAGGCTTTAAGCTTCCATGAAAAACATGTCGGAGTTAGACACTAGGTCCCTGGCTAAACTCCTCTTGATATTTTAGTGTTTTAATCTTTTGTTCATGTATTTTAATGAAATCATCAAAAATAATAGCATCCTCTTTGGAAATATGTATTCTTCGTTTATTCTTTTGTTCAGTACAATGAGCTGACATTTCTAATGTGCTAAGAAGAAGATTGCACTTTCATATATTACCGAGATAAGCCCTTGAAATTTACTAGCCATCACGATTTGCCGCTTTCAATGATTAATTACCTATTGGCACACTTTTCAGAGGTATTCTTTTTAGCTATTTCCTTTCATCGTGACCTACCCTTTTTTCTGAGTAACCTTTCATGTACAGCTCAAAAGAGTATTAGTAAAGGTTTATTTTGTTTCTTGGGGCAGCGATGCTCGTGTATAATTACAATGCAGATCATAACCACAGTGAAAACGAAAGCCCCAATAGCAAGAGGAGGCTAAGTATCATCTTGTGACAGTTCTGATTCTTTAATACTTCTACAAAGACCTTAGTAATCTGGAATAATTCGCGCCTTTAATCTATCAGGCCATCAGGATTCATGCATCTATTCATCCAGCAAATTTTTATGGCACGAATACAGAACTTCACGTACTGTTCGAGATGCCAGAAGATAGTGTATAAAACATAATCCCCGCCCTTGTGGAGCTTATGTTCTAGACGAGGTAGACACGTGGTAGACAAATAAACGAATATATAATTCGCTTTAGCAAATAAACAAGCAGGATTAAGGGGATAGGGCATGCTGAGAGACAGGGACCACTTCCACGTAGGGGTGGTCAGGGAAAGCCTCTCTATGAAGGTGGCATTTGACGGCAAGAGGGGAGGGTTCAGGTGGAAATCTGAAAGAAAAACATTCCCGACAGAGACATCCTCAAATTCAAAGGCCCTGAGGTAAGAAGATGCTTGGCGCGTTCAAGGGACAAGCTAGGAAGCCAGTGTGCCTGGCCTAAAATGCGGCAGAGAGCAAATGATAGATGAGAACCGCGAAGTAGCCGGGATTGGATAGCGTGTGGTGTTGCCGTCCAAGGCCAGGACTTCGGCTCTGGCTCTGAGATGGGAAACCATCGCAAGGTGCGGCGTGGAGGAACCGCATGACTTGCCTTACATCGTAAATTAATGTTTACCTGCAAGGATGGCCTTTATGGCACCAGTGGCCGGCTGCCGCAGTCAGCGAATGCTGCCGGGGAGGCCACGATCTCCCCCAGCCCTCGCTGACTGTGCTTTGTTCCACAGCTGCAGGATGAACCTCAGACGTGAACCCAGCATCGTGGGCATTCGTGCTGTGGGTCACCGTGGGATTGGCAGGAATGTGTAATTAGTTCAGGCCATCCCATCCATACTGCAAGGAGGAAAAAAACTAGTACATTCATTGAACTCAGCCGTCAGCAATGCAGGAAAAACAACTCCCACTGAAGTGAGTCAGTAGCATCTTTATAAACCAAAGCAAGCATATTATGCCTTAAGTGATGGCTCAGTGGCCTCCAGGAAGGAATGCACCTTCCTGAGCACCTAATTTACTACCAGGCTGTGACTCAGGCTCCGGGAAAATTGAACCTGTTATTGCTTACTCAATATACAGTAAGCAACCGTGGGTAAACATGGAGACTATTTAGAAGGACAGAGAGTTAATGTTGTTCCGAAGTCAAATATGGAACCTGGAGAAGTTCTCATGCCGGCTTTGGATGTATGTCCGTCCTCCAGTGACCGGGTGCTGTTTGCACATCATCTCTTTGCTTGCTTTTTTTTTTTTTTTTAATGTTTATTTATTTATTTTGAGAGAGAGACAGCATGAGCGGGAGAGGGGAGGAGAGAGAGAGAGAGAGAGAGAGAGAGAGAGAGAGAGAGAGAGTCCCAAGCAGGCTCCGTGCTATCAACGCAGAGCCCGATGTGGGACTCAAACCCATGAACCGTGGGATCGTGACCTGAGCTGAAAGCAAGAGTCAGACGCTTAACCGACAGAGCCACTAGGCGCCCCTCTTTGCTCTTGTATTGGAGTTGTGCACGTAATTTTATGTGTTTGCGCAAAATGAAACACTACGTGAAATTAAACACTGCGGTTCTAATGGCTTCACACCTATTTAATTTGCCTTCTCTTATTTCCTTCTAATGCTAGAAAATTAGCAAAATCTCTGACAGCACGGCATGGCCTATGGCACCACCATCAAAGCTCTGAGGTTTGAAGCCCTCTTAGTGTTTACTCAGAATATTTGTACTGTCCTTTATTCTGCTCACTTAGCTTACAGCCTCCCTGTTCATTCCTTTCCCCTATGGTTTTCAGCAAATATCCAGCTTCTGTAAACATTCTCTCAGTAGATCAGAATGGCAGGAAATAGAACGGCAGTGACACCAAAGTGTATTTGAAGCATATCACGTCGGGTGATTGGCGCGCTCGTGATCTCACCATGTAGGACGGCGATTTAAAAATGGAGCCTTATTATCTTATACAAGCATATAATGCACAGTATCGCTTACAGTTCACTGAGATCAAATCGACCCACATTCGGCTAGACATAGAATGGACAACGTACATGTTCTTTTAGGTACTCTCACAGTGGCGACTTTGGTCATCCTCTTGGGATTCCGAACAATCTGTTTTTAGGACTCAACATCAGCTATTTCTATTCCAGTCTATCCCTCGACCTAGGACGGACACACTTTTTCCAAGATGGGTAAATGCTTAGCTGCCGCTGACACTAGAACACTTAATTATAACAGATGGAATTAGTGAATCGTTGGAATCAAATGATTCAAATGAATCGTTTTCCAATGGAAGAAATGCTCAGTCAGGTTATCCTAGTAGGAAGCTGTTTATGCATAGTAGGGCTCTATCTGGCTGGGCTGCTGGGGACTACAGAAGTCAGTTTGGGTCTGTTGTCTCTCACTGTAAGAACACACTTTGGGGCACTGCACGAGCTCTGGAGGCAGCTTGGGAAGTGCTCTTTGGACAACCGTCTGGAGAAGGCAACTGCTGTTCCCAAAGCACTCAGCATCTGGTTTAGGAAAAACAAAGCACATTGATAGGCCCTTAAGAAATCTTGGTTGACTTAAATGAGTATAATCCCCATAAAATGGTATCTAAAATAATCAGTCTCCGCAAGTCAGCCAGACATGATACTGCACATTCTACAAAACAATAGCCATTATATAAAGATGTTGTTTCGAGAAGCTGTGACTCACCAAGCAGATCACGCACTGTGATTCTGTACATAAACTGACTCGTCTCTGCGGCCGGAACTCATACCCTGCTTTACCTGCGGAACAGTGTAGAATAGCAAGGCTCATCTGAAAATGCATCGTCCGATGTGAACCAGCACATGTAAGCGAACGTCTCCTCTCCTCTCCTCTCCTCTCCTGAACTTGAGTCTCACGTTGGCATTTGAGACTCAACCGCAGAACATCTCCGTGTCTCCTCTCTCCAACGGTGGGTTTCAGAGCAAAGGGAAAATGGATCTGTGACGGGGAGGGAGAGGGAAGCATTGGATGCTGGACCCACACGACCCCCTCCCTGGAGACATAACTCGGGTAGAACAGGAAAAGGCTGTACGTCTGGCACGCCCTGTCTCCCTTATAGTCGTCAGTCACCCTTCTGTCAACTGTTTCAGTTGGTAGTCCGCGTTTCACCACTTCTGCCTGGAGCTAAGTGGGAGAGTTTAATTCCGAGGACGGTGATCTCCACACAGGTCCGTGTCCTCTTTCTGTTGGAGAAGGAGTGTTGTTTGCACCCTCACAATGCTGAGGGATATAGTAGGCCCCGTCATGTGGCAACATCCCAGATTGATTCTATCCGAGAGGTTAAAGAAAGAGAAGCAGTCCAACCGCCGATATGATTCATGAATAGACGATGCCTTAGTGATACAGCTTCTCATACACCAATCACATGCGTTTAGAAGAACCTTTGTATGGAATCAATATGAGCCGTAAAAGACCAAATATCGTGAACGTTTAAAGGTTTAGCCGCCCCCCCCCCCGATTATCTTTAGAGTAATATATGCAGCATATTTGCCAATGTAAATTTTTTCCATCACCAGCCACCTGGTAAAAATTAGTATGAGATGAGTGATTTAGCTTTCTTCTGTTCAGATATAATTTCATTATCCCCCTTTAAAAAAATTGGACATTGTTTATTTGAAATTCAAATTTACCTGAGAATCCTGTATTTTAAAAAAATTTTTTTTTTTTACAGCTTATTTATTTTTTGACACAGAGAGAGAGCGAGCGTGAGCTAGGGAGGGTCAGAGAGAGAGGGAGACACGGAATCCAAAGCAGGCTCCAGGCTCCGAGCTGTCGGCACAGAGCCCGACGTGGGGCCGGAACTCACGAACTGTGAGATCATGACCTGGGCCGAAGTCGGACGCTTAACCTTAAGACTGAGCCACCCAGGCACCCCCCCCCCATTTTTTTTTTGAGTCCTGTATTTTTTTAATGACGTGTGATACTTTTTCCTCTGTGTGCCGTGAAAAGAGGAGGTGCCAATCATTAGCTGGGAGCCACCAAAGAGTTGCATACCTAGCACGCGGAATCATGACGGGAGGCTGCTCGGATGTTCGAGAAGTGCAAGTCATTTTTTTGAATGAAAAAAAATCATAGCCACGCAGAACATAAGGAAGAAACTCAGGAGGAGATCAGTTACATATTCCCTGTGACCCAGTAATTCTCTGCAATCCCAGTGGCTCCCCCAGCCTCCGAAGCACAGTAATTGGTTCGGAGGAGACATTTTCCCATTCAGGAGACAGCTCTCTGCTACATTTGGCCCTGGCCTTATTTCTCCAATCTGGCTTAAGTTGAGGAACGTTCTTGCTAGATTCGTAGGGGAACGCGTGTGAGATTGTGAAAGGCCTTGGACACCAGGCCAGGCAGTTTGGATTTTACCCTGTAGGCAGCAGGCAGCCATTAAAAGATGTCGGACAGGAGCAATGATAATGATAAGAGATATTAAGGGAGTGTTATGGTTCTGTTCCCAGCATGAACATGACCGGAGAATTCATCTGTACTAGCTGTCTAGTTCAGCTTTTTCCAGCATGCAGATTTTCAGGGCCAGCTGTAAGAGCTCGATGGTAAGAGAACAAAAGTCAGAATTGGTAATGCGAATGTAATTGCAAAGAGAGGGATTTTCGTGATCCAGATCACCGGGAACAGAGAATAATAATCATTTTAAAGAGTGACTGTAGAATTATTTGTTATTTTGTTTGAGTTCTTTGAAACCGCTTCCATGCTATGTAATTACCTTAAGTTTTAAGTGTTCCCTGCAGGGATAATTTATGCATCTTACATTCTCATGCAAATGCTTTAACGGTCTACACTGTTGAAAATGAAAGCCGAAAATTATTCCAAATAGGTCATGGTTGTGCGAAGCTTATGAAGTATTAATCATTTTTACAGAGTCTCACAGTTTATATTCTATATTCTGGCATTGTGTTTTCACCTACGGTAATACTTAGGTAACAAATATTTGAAAATCTAAATTGCGTATTTTGATAAAGCAGTGTAATTTGCCGATTTCAACATGAAACGTCATCCAAACCCTTTAAAAAAATTACTATAAAAATGTTATGGTATCTCAGGATATACAGAACAAACCACATTTAATTTAAGTGAAGCTACCGAAAGCTTATTTGTGAATCCTGGCTGGATACTTGGTTTAAACCCTCCCGAAAAGAACGGCGTTTTTAGAATTCAGGCATCACTGCTGTGGTAATAAATGGATCGCTGGTGACGGCACTTTGGTCATAAATAGGGAGCCGGTTTTGTTTACCGCGACATAGCTACATGCCTAAGCGTGACATTTCTCTTACGAAATAGCCCGCTTGATGCTAGCAGCCTTCAGAGTGTCTTATTTTAATGAACTTTCACGCGACTTGTCCGCAGCAACCCCGAGTTTCTCAGGGAAACCGATCTCTCTGTTGTTTTCAGAGTTGGATGTGTGTTACACACAGGAAACTCCCCAGCAAGAAGTAGGTTTTTTCTTCCATCAGGCTCCTCTGGAGGTACCGACTTTGCAGGAGAACATAAGCTGCCCTGGGCGGGCAGCTTCTCCCCGAGCTCTGAGCACACCTGGGAGTTGGGACAGGAAACAGATTTTTCTCAGCAGAGGAAAGACAATTCACTTTCCCACCTTCCTTCCCCGTTCAACCTTGGTGGGGGTGCACGGATGGCAGGCATTTCGCAGAGGGTCACAGGACTACAGAATTAGGGAAAACAAATCTTCACACTGACTTTCTGTGTGTTCACTTTTTGTCTGTTTTTCCCCCCACCCCATCTCTCTCTCTCTCTCTCTGTCTCTCTCTCTCTCTCTCTCGGGCATGTGCTCGCTCCCTCTCTCCTCCCCTTTCCCTGCAACATACACGCATGCACACACACATCTTCCTAGATTGATCTTTGTGTCTCCTTACCCATCACCCACATCTGTACCTAGTCTCAGTAAACATGCTCTGGGGTCATCCCCGGAAACCTCCTAGGGTAGAGAACGAAAACAAAAATCGAATTTGTTGAAATTCAGTCATGAACATTTGGCAATAGAAGAATGAATTTTCCGGGGCGCCTGGGTGGCTCAGTCGGTTAAGCATCCGGCTTCGGCTCAGGTCATGATCTCGCGGTCCGGGAGTTCGAGCCCCGCATCGGGCTCTGTGCTGCCAGCTCAGAGCCTGGAGCCTGCTTCAGCTTCTGTGTCTCCCTCTCTCTCCGACCCTCCCCCCCCCCTCAAAAATAAATATTAAGAAGAAGAAGAATGAACTTTTCAGGGCATGATCTCGGAGATGGTAAATGAACGCATTAATGGAAAGCTGTCTGGCGGTGTGGGGAAAGCACGGCTGAGGCCGAGCTGTGTGTCAGGACTCTTCCTCCCCTCTCTGCAGCTCAGGAACAGATCAGGCTGCAGAGTCTTAAGTGTTTGTGCAGCCCTGAAACATCCTCAAAATAAGGACCTCTCACATGTCAACACCAGCTACCTTCAACAGATTCCGGTGTCCTCTGGAAGGAGGGCGTCCCTGCTCTGGAGTTTTCCTCTAAAAGAGAGTGTGAAAAACCCGGTTCCCATATCTTAGCATCTCTGGTCCCATTTCTTCAGCGGTAAAAAGAGCCCTTTAGACAGAAGACAAAAGTCTACCAGAATCCATTAGAATCATTCCCTTTGTCATCATCATCGCTATCAAACTGTCCCTTAGCTGTCAACTTGAATGCCGTGACAATTTACGCAGTCAGAGAAAACTTTAAAAGTAGGCACAGCTTAAACATAAGGGACTATTAGATTTTTTCACGACTGTTGTTATTAGTAACCTACACTATGAAAGTAGAAGTAGCAAAACAGTGGTTTGGAACAAAAGAAGTGAGATAATAATGTTGTACTTTTGGCGGCATAGTAATTAAAATGAGACATGCAAATGCCGTCTGGCCCATTATTACTGGATTGTTGCACAGATCTCTTTACTATGATGTGCGTTCCACTGGTACACATTATAGTAATGCAAATTTTAGACTCTTAGGATATTTTAAGCCCCAAATTCAGAGCTCATGTATTGTTAGCCTTGAAAAGGAATCACTGCTGAAAGCAATTCTCATGCATACACTTTAATGTGTAACATGAACCCCCCCCCCCCGACACACACACCAGAAGTGCAGATTAAGGCGAGGGAAGGGATCCCAGAGTCAGCGGGCACTCACACGCACGCTAGCTGCCTTCCACACCCCCTGCGGTCCCCACTCTGAGGCACACACTACTGGTCGTCTCTCACGGGTGCAGGATGGGAGCCCAGGCTTTTGCCCACAGTCAGCCATCTGGAAAGTGGAAGAGGCGGGTTTGAACAGAGATCTTCAGGGTTCAGAGAGGCAGGACACACGAAGAGGAGGAAGGGCTGGACCTTCGGCAGATACTGGAACTGTCATTTAGAGGAGAATGGACATCGCAGCCTCTGTCTTACACAGCGATGATTTGTGGGAAAAGGCACACTTGTGACCAAGTTTATAAAGAAAGAACTTGTTAAGGTCTTCTTTCCCATGGTTTTGTCCCTTGTGGGGAGGTGGGGGGACTCTTCTCCCAGGCCATCCCTCTGAAGTTATCACAGAGGGCTGCGACCAGGGTTAAATCAGATCATCATATACACACAGGGGCCTCCCATCATGCTTGGCACATGTCAGGTTCTCAGAAAGTCATAGCTTGGAATGAACTCTTCCGTTTGTGTCTTGAATTGATGAGCCGACTTCCCCCATTTGGATTCATGGTCAGTAACTGTCGATAGCATCCTCTCGTGAGCTCTTTTCAAAGGGCAGATGGGAGTTAGAAATGCACGGTCTTCATAGAAAGAAGACTGTCTTTGCAACTTCCTATCCCCGGAAGTAATTTGCAGGTGCCATGTGATGGGGCAGTCCAGTAGCCCTCTGTGACACCTTTCTCATTCTTGGTTTTATAGATTAGGCCTTCGCACCTTGCCTGGGGACTCCGGGTTTTATGGTTTGCGGTGGAAAGCACGCTCAGTGACTTCCATTTGAGCAGCCACTGTTGTCTAGCTTTGCTTCCCTACCTGTGCAAGAGAAGAGATTAGAAGTCTTTGAAGAAGTAGGCGCCTGCCTATTGTAAGTGACTCTGCTGCAGAGACAGACCCTATCAAATTTCACACAACGCTATCCAACGCAAACCAGAATGACGATCCTCAAAATCGCCTGAAGTCTCAGAACATCCTGCGCACCCATCTTGGTATGATTTCATTTTTAATAGGCCACCGACCTCGCGGGGTTTTTTTCTCTGATCCGCAGGGCAAGAACCTTTCTCCTTTGCATGCCAGTTTGCCGGATCTCTGGGAAAAGTTTTCCGAGTTCCCAGGCGTGTGAATTTTCAGACAGGAGTTTGCAACAACTACTTCAAAAGATACAAGCTACAAAGTTGATTCTCTGGCTGTGCACAAATACTTCCCAGGCCCTTCTCTTGGCATTGGCTTTAGGGCCCTCTCTGAAGTTCTTACACAGAAGAGTACCACCACAAATGAGAAATCACCATAGTACCAGGCAAACTTTGCCCAGTGGGCACAAATGAATGCTAGTAAGCAGCCAGAAGACCGGCAAGCTTATTTTTAGAAATCAGGTCTGATATTTGATTCCCCTCTCAATACACGTGGGTCAGCCATTCTGTAGGAAAAACCAACATCCAGAGTTAATGCACATCCTAGACCAAGAAAAAAAAAAAGTTTTAGGGAGTTATTCAGTTAAGAGAAGTATTCTTCCCTTGGGAAGAAAATGCTTTGCCACAAACTTCTGTTAAACAGGAGGGTTAAACCCAGCAAGATTTGAAAACTCCTGTTGTGGTCACATTGTCTCTCCACAGTGTATCTTACAGAAAATGAAGTACGTCTTCTGCTACCTAACTGCGTCGCCTAAACAATCTGTGTTCTTCTGGAAGGTTTGGGTCACACTAACACCGTCTTGAGCCAATTATGCAGCCTTGAAGACATGTGGCCCATCCATCTGCTTTATCACAAATCGTAGCAGAGTTATTTATCGTACCAAACATATTTGCTTGACCAGGTTTGGAGCTGAGTGAGGCCTTTGGATCACATAATTTTTGAATCATGACAAAAACAGCCCCTCTTAGGTTCTGTAAGGGATGCATTGTTTTTGTTCTTTTTCCTGCTTTTTTTCTAGCTTACTTCAGTGTTTATAAAAATAAAATAAATTCCAGGCCACCTGGGTGACTCAGTCGGTTAAGCATTCAACTTCGCCTCAGGTCATGATCTCGCGGTCCGTAAGTTCAAGCCCCACGTCGGGCGCTTTGCGGACAGCTCGGAGCCTGGAGCCTGCTTCGGATTCTGTGTCTCCCTTTCTCTCTGCCCCTGAACTCCAGGCCTCAAGTATGGCCATATCTGTGTCCTAATTCTGTTTTAAACAGGCAATCGGTTGACAAGCTCCTTGATATATTTTTGGTGGTTTTTGTTTTGCGAAAAATTGGGAAAAAAAAAAAGCATTATGGCATGCTGGCATATTTTGTAGGGTCAACATAAGATTAATTAAAGGATCTATTAAATACCTTGGAATTTGAAAAATACTAGTAAGAAATTTCATTGTAACCCTATGAGGAAAAATAGGCCCGTATCTGTCATCTTAATTATAATTTGCATTTCTTTGCAAACGGTTGCTTGATCACATGTGCACTTTTAGGTCATTTTGTCGCCTGGTATTTCGTGAGGCCCATTCATAAGTACCTCATTTCTTTAGTGCTGTGGCTTGAAGCACTGCAGCCTTTTGGGTCCACCACAGACAGAGATGAAAAATGGGGGGGAGCACGAAGCACAAGGTGTAATTCACGTGCAGTCCCAATTTGGGGGCCGAATTGATACTCTTCCGTATTAATAAAACACGTATAAGCAGACCCTTTATCAATGCCTGGTTTTCCGGGTACGTATTTTGAGAAGTCATCCCACGTCGCATGTTTATGGGGCCCTTTTCCACACGCCTTGCCTCCTTGGATCCTTGTACGACAGTCCAGGAAGGGCAGCGGGACCCGCGGGGTTTGCACCCCACCCGCCCCCTGCCATTTTCACAGAGCTTGGGCGAACAGAACTTAATTGAAATGTTTAGTTCTTTGCAGACCCAGAGACCAAGAGTAGAAGTTTAACGCCCCTCTCTTGGTTAACACGAAGTGTCTTCATTCTTGTAGCTGAAGCATGATTTGGTCCCTGTTACTCCCTCTTGTCTTTCCCCCTCCCCGCCTCCTCTCCTTCCGGCCCTCATGCCTCCCTCCTCTCTCTTGCTCTCCTCCGTCTCCAGTTTCTGAAGTTGAATGTATCTGTAGGCCTCCTCCGTCCTTTTAGCCACCGCTCTCTCTGCCCTCGCAGGCAGGTTCTGACTCCTCAAGTGTCCACTGGGAAACAGCCCTCTCTTCCTGGGGTGCCACATAACCCTTCTCTGGATCTGGACCAGGGAGCTTCTGAGCTCCCTGCATATGTGACTACATTCTTTCGTGTATTTCTTTCACCATGTGGGAAACTGATCATTGACTGTAAGCCAGGCCTTATGCTAGGAGCTGCCCTCAAGGATCTCACAGTCCAGAGGATATTTGAATGAGCAAACCATTGTCTGTTTATCATGAATTAGTAGCTGTGGTGCCCTGGGTGAGTACCAATTCCCCCTCTCCTCCAGCCTCTCCCTTCCCATTCTTTGATCTTAATAATAATGAAGTTCATTCACATCGAATATACCCTGGGAGAGAACATCAAAGTCCTGAACATAATAATTAATCCTGGATTTCTAAATCACTGATCGAGGGGAGACCTATGTAGAGAATATAGGTATAGTTACAGCATCACCCCCCCCCCATGGGTATGATTTGTATTTTATGGTTCTATTTTTAAATTTTTTAACAGAGTTGGAAATCTAGTTTTAATTTGCATATTATTTTCGTTAGGCTGGGGAATAATTGAAACACACGAGTCAGACGTGCTTAAGTAACCTGCTAACTTTAAATCTAGAGAATTAATTGTCATCCGAACATGGCTCAGAATTAGAAGAGTGACCCTTGCTTTTGGCAGTAATTGTTAAATTAATTGGATTGTCAGGCTATGCAAATGTGGCCGGAAGACAGGAGGCCGGAAGTGAGAGGATTAAAGGGAGAGATGAGTACTTTAAAAGGCCACCCATGTATCTGTAAACTGTTTTTGCCTCTGTGTTCTCTGGTGCCCGACGTACAAAACGTTATGTGTGAATAAAACAAAACGTATCGAGAGCTATTCACCTAGACCAGGTTGTGTGTAGTTAGTTAGCAATGGCACGTACATACGCGAAAGGCTGTACCGAACATGCGACGCTGTTACGCGAGCTGTGTTCAGTAATCCAAAGGCTCAGGGTGGCCATTTTATTGATGGACAAGCTCTGTAGACTCTGTTGCTCTCTTGAGATCCAAGGGAATCACTGCAGCCCATTTAAAAAATAGTTCTTTTGAAGGGTGCCTGGGTGGCTCAGTTGGTTGAGCATCCGACTTCGGCTCAGGTCACGATCTCACGGTATGTGAGTTCGAGTCCTGCATCGGGCTCTCTGCTGTCAACACAGAGCCCGCTCTGAATCCCCTGTCCACCCCCCCCCCCGCCCCTTCCCCGCTTGGAAGCGCACGCTCCCTCTCTTTCAAAAATAAATAACCATTTGATAAATAAATAAAAATACAAAATACTTCCTTCGAGAGAAATGTGCTAAAGGGGAACATTTACGGTATGCCTGGCAATCCCCAAAGCTCCCCATCGTACCGACGTGCGGACTCCAATGAAACACGGCCACCTTACCAGTGGTACCGTAGCTGCGAAAGGGGGACAGAGTATGAACAATCTGCTGTTAAGGCCTGTGTTTGTTGAGTGACTTAACCTTAATCAGGAAGGCATTGGTCTCGGCATGCGTCTGTTGGTGCTGGAGATGTGTTTAGGGCACCGAGATGACATAAAGGATGTACGGATCTTTTTTAGCCCTCACCTTTCCGGTCATGGCCCCCAGGGATGTAGGTCCACAGCACCTGCTGAGTGATACGGCCCCTCCGTGGCTGCCCTTGGGGAAACTGCCACCACAGCCCAAGGTGCTTCTGACCTGGGTTCAGCTCCAGGAGGCCAGAGAGGCATCGCGCCCTCTCCGTACTTTACTCTCAGAGTCAGGGCAACCCAGGGCGCTCCTGCTTTTTCTGACCCTAATAGAAAAGAGTGCTTTACACAGGCCAAAGCCTTTCCTTCCGGGGCAAAGGTGTTTTCCGGCACACCGTTGGCTCTGGGGGTTGTTTGCACATAACCAACGTTACCGATTGTGCCAATGTCTTCTTCTGTGCCTCTCAGAGTCTGTGTAGAGGTCTTGAGCCCCGATAAGGGTGGCTGACCATTACCGTTTGTGGCTAGAGGCGTTCTCCAGTGTGTTCTTGGAACGTGATGCAGAAGGCTTCAGATGTTTCCTTCTTGTCAGTGATATCTCAACCTCCAAGAAACGATTCCCCCCCTTAACAGTGACTAAATTGGTAAAGAGAAATGGTCGATTTTGTTCCTGGATCTGCTCATTCTGCATAGATCCTTCTCCCTTACCCCAAATAGAGTCATTATCACTAACTGGTATGGATTCTTTAGGTAAAAAGGTTCGATATTCACTGAGAAAACACTAACCTCGGACTTCAAGGAGAATAGAGAGGATGGCACAGAGGAGATTTAAAGACAGATTGATTAGTTCATGAACCGAAAAGACGTTATTCCTCTAGAAAAAATAATACATAGATATGCGAGAGAAACAACTTTTAAGAGAAATCGATGCATAAAACGTTGTAAGATACAAGAAAGCACCCTTTCTTTTGTACCCATGCCAGATAACTTCTTAGCGACTATGCAGGGAATGCTTGGCATCTCCTGAAAGCGTTCATTTATGATGATGGCAGACGTTTATCTCATGCGTGTGAAATACAGAAAAGTGATGCTCAAGGCCACTAGGGTACCTTTTTCTGTATTTTTTTCTCTTTTCAAATTTTTATCTAAATATCAGTCAACACCCAGTGCAGTGTTGGTTTCAGGAGTAGAGCCCGGTGGTTCATCCCTTCCGTACAACCCCCAGTGCTCATCCCAACAAGTGCCCTCCTCAATGCCCATCACCCGTCTAGCCCATCCCCCCACCCAACACCCCTCCATCAACCCTCAGTTTGTTCTCTATCGTTCAGAGTGTCTGGTTTGTTTCTCTTCTCTTACCTCCCCCCGCCATGTTCCCATATGTTTGTTCTGTTTCTTAGATTACAACGGTACCTTTTTCGAGAGCACTGCTAATCATCTCCCGATCAATCAGAGGATGTTGATTCCTTGCCCTGTGTCTTCCCGGCATCCCCTGAACAGGGCTTCCCTGATAGGGTCAAATCCAGTACGTGTTACTGAGGTGACTCATTGCTGAGACAGAGACGCGGCCGTACCCCTCTTCCCTTTGCGAGCCCTTCCTGTGTCGGGTGGGATGTTCACATTTTTCCGCACTGGATAAAAACGAAGCCTCTTCTGCCTACTCATTCCAACACTGGATGAAATGACAGTGACACACACACAGAACAGAACAGTCCCTTGGTTGCTTCCACATTCTTTTTTTGGCCTCATTTCCCGCTCTACTGAGTTTTTGAGTCCAAATTTAGTGGTGATGACTAAGAAATTGCCAGGATGTGACAGAGCATCCAGCTCATTGAGTCCTTCCTTGCCATTTTCCAATAGTTGTAACAATCGCCAAGTTTTGCCTCCTAACGTCGTAGGTGCCAGCATCTGTGTAGTATCTGTTATTCTTAACAGATGCTAAATCGCGCGTGCAGGATCTGTCCGTGCAATGACAGCCTCCTTCTGCAGACAGCTGATTCCATATGGTATTAAGGAAGTTCCCTGCCGACTTTTTACTGGTTGATACTTCTGAATCCTGGAATTTCCAAGACTTAAATCGGAATCTCTGAAATCCGAATCCCGTGGGCGATAGGTAAGCGGTCTGCTGTGTGCGAGGCAGCCCGACCGGTCGGCCGTGAGGGTAGAAGATGGGTTCAGAAAATACGACAAGTTCCCTGCCATCTGGAGCCGCTCATGCATGTGCCTGAGTCACGGGGCCAGCTAGAGGTGTAGGGAGGGCTTAAGGGAGCACCAATTCGCGTGTCATCAGCTCTGAGGATCTCTCTTAAGAGATCCTCTGTGATTCCGGAGGCAGTCATAGCTGAGCTAGGCCTTGAAGGATGAGAGGAAAGCCAGTAGGTAAAGACAGAAGAATGACATCCCAAGCGAAGGAAATGAACGGCATCTGGAAAGGCACAAAGGCACACGTGAGTCTGGATGGTGGGGAATTTTATTTTATTTGTATTTTTTATTTCTTTTAGCTTTTATTTAGTCTTGAGAGAGAGAGGGAGAGGGAGAATGTGAGCGGGAGAGGGTCAGAGAGCGAGAGGGAGAGACAATCCCAGGCAGGCTCTGTGCTGTCCACGCAGAGCCCGACGCGGGGCTTGATCTCATGAAGCTTGAGATCATGACCTGAGCCGAAATCAAGAGTCGGAAGCTTCACCGACAGAGCCACCCAGGCACCCCGCAATTTGTGGGAAATCTTAAATTTTTAAAAAATTTTTAATGTTTTTTATTTTATTTCTGAGAGAGAGAGAGAGAGAGAGAGACAGGGCACGAGCGGGGGAGGGGCAGAGAAAGAGGGAGACACGGACCCAAAGCAGGCTCCAGGTTCTGAGCCGTCAGCACAGAGCCCGACCCGGGGGCTCGAACCCACCAACTGTGAGATCATGACCTGAGCCGAAGTCGTCTCTCAACCGACTGAGCCACCCAGGTGCCCCTGGGGAATTTTAGATGCCATGTCAAGTCGCTCGTTTTACTGTAAGGCAGGTGACACCGTCAACAGTTCCCAAGGAAGGGAACTTTGCTTTGGGGTGGGGGGGAATCTGCTGGCGGAAGAGGAGAGACCAGTTCGGAGGTTAGGACAGCAGGCCGGTGGAGAGGTCAGAGGGCGCCAGCTCGATCAGTCGCAGTGAAAACGGAAGGTGAAGCTCGTGGACGGGAGAGATCGTGCATGAACTTGAAGGTCCCCCGGAGTTTTAAAGTCCTTCCCCTTTTCCTGGTCCGAATTCCTGCCCAGCCTTCAAAGGTCAGCTAAAATAACACCCTCTCTGTGAACACTGCCCCTCTGCAGCCCCCAGTGAGGGCGAAAGCGGGCTTCCTCTGTTGTCCTGAAACCCCGCCTGCGAATACACTGCAAGTTTCCTGAGGCCCCTACTTGTTTACCTGTGAACCCTTTGTGTCACCCAAGCATACAGCGGGGTCGTCGGAAAACCGTGTACACGTGAATGAATGAATGAATGCGACCATCACACAAGACGTTAAATGTAGCCCTTTTGCGGGACCTGCCTGAGCACATCGCGTCCCACCGTTGGGAGAATCCTCCAGAACGCTTCAGCTCCTACATATGCAGTAGTTGCCTTGGAAATACATTTTTCTTGACCAGGTTGAATTTGTGTGAACCTTCAGAGGACCTGTCAAGTGTGCCCCTAGGCTGAAATAACCCCTAGAGAGGACTCTCTAATCCATGCACTGGGTGAGAATCGGTGAGATGACGGAGTGACCCAGATTTCGTGGATTCCCAGAAGAGAAAAGAACGTTCTGTTGTTTCACTTTCAGAGAAAGGCCGCCTCATTTGAGGAATCTGTCCCTCTTTGCTGAAGTGACTGTCTCAGAGCACTTCAGGTTCCATCCCTCGGACAGCGTGCGTTGCTTAGACTGATATCTAATCTGAAAATGAACGAAGGCAGGACCATGGAGGCATTGCGCGGAAAAGGCTGGTGTCCAGAAAGCGCATGATTTTTTTTAATGTGTTTTCATGTTTATTTATTTTTGAGAGAGAGAGAGAGAGAGAGACAGAGCGTGAGCAGGGGAGGGGCAGAGAGAGAGGGAGACACAGAACCCGAAGCAGGCTCCGGGCCCCGAGCTGGCAGCACAGAGCCCGACGTGGGGCTCGAGCCCACGAATCGTGAGATCATGACCTGAGCCGAAGTCGGACGCCCAACTGACTGAGCCACCCAGGTGCTCTAGCACATGATTTTTTTACAAGGTTTTTTTGGTAGGGTTTTATCAGAAGCTATTGCTGAGAACATCTCAGCAAATTACCATTGTTTTCTATGTCTACCACTCTGTGGATTACTGAGAGATGAGAACCTGATGCTCATTTCATTTGGCTTACAAATGGCTGTTTTTAATAGCTGTTTATGGCACACGCCCACATCTGCAAAACGTGAACGAAGGTTTTCAGGTTGTTTTTTTTTTTTTCTTTTCTGAAACAGTCCGTTTTCATTTGTGGGGGCGAATCCAAAGAAAACATGGCCAGGTACATGGCAGAAATCACATTCCAGGGTTCACAGCCCCCTGGGCTGCTCTCTCGTGCCTGCTTGTAGAATTACTGTAAATTCCTGCTTCCCTATTGATTTGCTTGTAAATGTTACTGTTAGGCAAGGACGAGGTGGGGGGGGGATTTTCTTTTCATTTTTAAGTCAAGGTCCAGTGATTAAGAGACAAATCAATTTGGTTTACCTAACAGCCAACCAAAGGTAGCCTTTCTGTGTAGCATCCCTCTAGAAATATAGGCAGCCAGTAATAAAACACTGTAACACAGCTCTTAGCCTCAGGCAGTTGACAGTGATACTACAGAATAAGTAGACAATCTCTGAAAATTAAGTAGAAGGACCAAATGTTTATTTTCTCATATTCAGTCCCGACGACGGCCAGGAACAAAGCCTCGTGTGACAGCTTTATACTTGTCTTTTCAATCTTTAGCTCTTGTATTCGTCCAGTGTATTCCAGTTACGTGGCTGGTTCTAATTTTTCCATTATCTTAGTACAAAGAGAGCGAATCATTGATCAGTAGCACTTACACTTGGGGCTTTTTGCAGAGCGTCACGTGAACTGTTATATATAGTCTGGGTTTCCAGTGGTAATAGTCTATGCTATTAAAATAGAGCACCGGTCGTACAAGCTTGAACAAAGTATGTCCGAAACTCCTGAAGGGCAATACCACAGGGTTCTCCGTGAAATCCACAGCTATAAATACTGAGCTTTGGTTTATTTACTTTTCTCGCAGGAACACTTTACACCTGAGTGCAAATTCAAAGAGTCGGTGTTTGAAAATTATTACGTGACCTATTCGTCGATGATCTATCGTCAGCAGCAGTCAGGCCGAGGGTGGTATCTGGGTCTGAACAAAGAAGGAGAGATCATGAAAGGAAACCACGTGAAGAAGAACAAGCCTGCAGCCCACTTTCTGCCCAAACCACTCAAAGGTAAACCTGATACGATAGGAGCTGTGTACGAGGCAGTCCTTCATCATGCTTGTCTAAGTGGAACGTCATTCTTCCCCATGAAGGCAACTATACAGAAAGGGACTGACCTTCTGTAACACTTAGAAACATGAAAAAAGCACTGACAGTAGCACCTGATCTTCTGATTTTAATTTTCCCGTGGTACATCTATAGATAGTAGCACCTTAACTTACGTGGGAGTAGCTGATCGCTAACTCAGAACCGCCAGGAGCCCCAAATGATGCCAGAACAGTTCCTGGACAGAAACGCAGATGCTAAAATGTACGCGCACTTACCGGAAAGCTCCTTGGGCCCTCTGCTGGGCCCGGCAATATCGTCCCGGCAGTTTTCATTCGTGGGGTTTGTCTCGCAGCCATTAGTAGGAGGTTAGCAGCAGATTGGACAGAACGAGGGATAGAAATGGGGTGCGGAAGATGAGGCCAGTAGAAGCAGCCGAGACGTGGGAGGGAAGGGATAGGGAACGGGGGGCAAAGCAGAGCAAGACCTCCCGAGGCCACCGGCCTGGGGTTAGAACCGAGGTGAGCGTAGCGGCGGCCCGTCCCCTCGGGTGAGCTCAGCGCTGCTTAGCAGCGTACGTTCCGTAGCCACATGACTTGGATTCAAATCCCAGCGCCCCTCTTCACTAACTGGATGGTCGTGTATGTAACCATACAGCACAACAACAATAATAACACGTAGCGTTTCTTGCATTTAAGAATTGGGCTAATATTTAGACTCTCGGAGAGTATCATCTCGAGTATGATAGAAGTAGGTGTTTTAAAATGTGTTCGATTTTAATATTTGGCTCGCACAGCGTGCTGTAGGTTATATTTAACCTTCGAAGAGCTTTATTAAATGCAGTTTTCGTTAATCCTCTCATGTATATAACCATCAGGGATGGAAATGAGGCATTAGACTTCCTTGCACACTGTGCCAACGCTAGATTTTGCTTAAGCCGAGCCAGTCCGTTCTCGACTGAGTCCTTGGTGGCGGCGTTTTCCGTGTTGGGCTGAAAGCACGGAAGACTAGTGACCAGGAGAGAAGCTGAGGGCCAGTGCGGGGTGCGCGTTCGAAGGCCTTTGACTCCCATCTGTCTGTGCTTTCCAGTGGCCATGTACAAGGAGCCGTCACTGCACGATCTCACGGAGTTCTCCCGGTCCGGAAGCGGAACCCCAACCAAGAGCAGAAGTGTCTCCGGCGTGCTGAACGGAGGCAAATCCATGAGCCACAACGAATCAACGTAGCCAGTGAGGGCAAAACAAGGGCTCTGTAACAGAACCTTACCTCCAGGTGCTGTTGAATTCTAGCAGGTCCTTCGCCCAAAAGTTCACTTTTGTCAATGACGTTTACCAAACAGGCAGAGTTCACTAGTCTATCTGCCATTAAACCTTTCGATCATCCATACTGAAGCCCCCTAATTTCGATTGAGCTTGTGCAAAAGAATGCCAAGCATGATCAGTGAACTAAATCCTGGAGAGAAGGGCCTGCCCAATTTTCTCATGATCTCACCTGTGCTTTGGGGATGAAAAGCCAAAAACATTTCACAGCACTAATGCTGATAAAAATTTGCTCTCCAACCAAGACAATGTAAAAGACCACAATTGCTCTCCAAAAACAAAAACAAAGCAAAACAAAATTAAGCGCTTAAATGTTTCGTAGGGGCAAACAAAACTTCTTGTGACCTGTGTTGTTTTCTTGGCTTCATGTTTTCCATCTACGCTTGATTCAGACGTATTCTTTACTTGGTAATATTGTGACTCCATGATTTCTGAAATTCAATGGTTCTACTGACTCTGTCACTTAATCCCAATCAACCAAATTCAGGGTTGAATCTGAATTGGCATCTCAGGCTCAAGGTAACAGTGTTCTTGTGATTCTACCATTTTTTTTTTTTTTTAGATTTGTAGTGTATTCTGGTCAAGTTCTTGTGCTGTATTCTGTGCATAGAAATTGAATTGTATTGTCAACCCCAGTCAGTAAAGGTTACTTAAAAAAAAAAAAAGATTATCCTCAAGTGTAGATTTCTCTTGATTCCATTTGTGTTATCATGTCAAACTATCGTTGTGGCTTCTCGTACAAAGACACGAACTGTGGAACTGTGATGTCGTCTTTTGTGTTGTTACAATAAGAAGCGTCCTATCTGTATATGTACGAGTCCTGCTGTTGTTGTATTTGGCATGTGAATATTGTGTACAAGGAAATGTTAAGACTGGTTACCCCTAACCAACATATACTTATACTTGCTTCTGGAAAAGTGTTTAAGACTTAGCTAGGTTTCCATTTAGATCTTCATATCTGTTGCATGGAAGAAAGTTGGAATCTTGGCATAGAGTTGCATGTTAAAATCTGTGTTCCTAAAGTGGACATAGCATGTGCAGGCAGTTTTCTGTCCTGTGCACAAAAAAAAAAGTGAAAAAAAAAAGTTGTTTAATATTTGTTGTTGTATACCCAAATACGCACCGAATAAACTCTTTATATTCATTCAAAGAAAAATCCCTCAGGGTACATTTATTGTCTGTTGTGTGCCATTAGCTGTCACAGAAACCGGAGCTGAATGTTCAGTTCTGTATATAAGGTCACTGCCCCCGCTCGTCTACAGTCTAGAGATTCACATTAACACGAACGCTCCTTAAAGTGTGTCCGTCGTACTGGTTATTGTACTTAGACTTCAGATTGGAACAGAGAATTCTCATTCCCACTCAGTGATGGGATTGTACAAACGAGACCTGTGTTCTGGTATCTTCTCTGCCGTTCACGCTGTCAGTTCCCCTCTCTGTTGCCCACTTCTCTCAGTGGAGGGAAGGCACACGACTAAATCTCTGCAGTCCTTTCCTACCTCTGAAGGCTGAGGGAAAATGGGAGCGTTTTTAACGTCCGTGACTTCACACTGGCTCCCCAAAGTTGCCGTTGCCTGACAATGCATGCTTCGGGGACAGTCGATACATGAAGGAAAGCGTGGAGGAACAGGTAAAACCATAACTGCCTGGGACGTGCCAGGACATCTGTCAAAATAGAGTTACTGGGTCCCCAGGCGGCGAGCTTTTGCACAGATGGGTGGCTACCCGTTCCTGAGATGTCTGGGCCAGATTCAGCAGGAGCCCCTAGCCCAGCCCAGTCCAGTCATCCTGCCTCTTAAGCCCTCATCCTGCGTGAGCTCTGAAGTCCCACCCGCGGGAAGCGAGGCTGCCCGCCCGCCTAGCTGGGACCCAGGAGCCTTCTTATGTACCACGAGTAGAATCACGCCAATTCTACTCAACCCTCGCCCCTTATTAAATCTTAACTAATTCTCAATCCTAGAGCAGAGTAACACCATCTCTGGCGATCACCAAATCAGGACACTGGTGCCTCGGGGGAAGCCCAGTGTAAATAAACCGTGGCCGAAATACCCAGGAAGCGTCAGAGCCATAGTCTCACAGGGAACATGCTGACCCTGAGAAGAGTGGCCCCGCTCAAGCCTGTCACGGGCACCTGAGTCACCTGTGCTGTGAGTCTGCTTCCGTGGTTTTAGGCCGGGCCTGGGAATCTTGAATCTGATGCCCACCCCAGTTTGAGGACCCCTGCTCTATGGCACAGCACTCAATTTCATACTGTCCCCCCGCCCTCCCGCCATCTGTATGTATCCAATCCCTGCATTGTACTGAGCCCAGGGGACAATACGGAAAATAACACTTTCTTCAAGTTACTTGTAACTATTGCAAAGCCAAACAGGGGCGCCCGGGTGGTTCAGTCGGTCGAGCGTCTGACTTGGCCTCAGATCGTGATCTTGCGGTTCGTGAGTTCGAGTCCCAGTCCCGCACCGGGCTCTGTGCAGGCAGGGGAGCCCACTTGCGTCTCCTCTCTGCCCCTCCCCTGCGTGCGCTCTCTCTCACAAATAAACAGACATTAAAAAGCAAATAAATAACAGCAAAACACATGGCAGCATTTCCCCTCCACGAGTTGGCGTTTGTATCTGGAGGGAGCACGGGCTCACTGCCATGGAACCCTCAAACAGTTGGGAGCAGTGACCCCTTCCCACCTCCCTCGGCAGTATGTTGCCCCGGGCCTAAGCCACTCAAGTTCACAGAAGAATCTGTTACAGACGCCGGCTCCTTGATGCCAAATTTTTCAAGCGTCCGTTGTCCAAATGAACACACGACAGGGGGAAATGAGTATCTTTCAGGATCATCTGTCCATCTGAACAAGCTGGTTATAACCATTCTGTGGATGAGAGGTGGCAAAACAGAACAGTGGAGAACTGTAGCCGGGGCAGGTCCCTAGTACCCAAAGTATTAGCCGTATTTACAATGACAGGTTGGCATACCTTTCACCAGCTTATTCTGTCACCTTGCCTTGTGACTTTTGCCCCGGGGGGTTGAGAATGCCACACGCTATGGTACATGCACCAGGATCTGTCTCTAATTCTGGGCTGCTTTTTAGCTCTAAGTGACCAAGAAAGAAAAATCCAAACTTAAGAGAAACAGCATTTGGGTGTTACTCTTTCATAGACCATCCTGGACCTTTCTATGTATTTATTTTTTTAAGTTTTGTTTATTCAAGTAATCTCTCCACCCCGTGTGGGGATCGAACTCACCACCCCGAGATCAAGAGTCACATGGTCTTCTGACTGAGCCAGCCGGGCGCCCCCTATGCTGGACCTTTTTAATCTCCTCCACACTCTGCTGCTTTTTAAATGTTAGTTTGAATTTGTTGCACAGAGAACAATAATCTTTGCCAAATCAACCAGCCCTTTTGCTAATATCACATGAGTACAAGTGTCTGGTGTTTTCTTCATCACATTTACTCTAATGAAAAACACAGAAAAGTACATGGCATCATTTTGGGAGTATTCCAGTTTCTACGTGGGCATTCTTAAAGAGGGTTGTAACAGCTGCAATTCTGTCATTGTGCAGGAAGTCTTTCTAGAACACTCAACATGGATGGTTTTCAGTATTAGAATTCTAAACCAACCAAATAGCAACCCTATTTCTCCTTTTCTATTAGTTTGTGCTTCAAATGCTGCCTCTCTCTCTCTCTCTCTCTCTCTCTCATATGGTCACTTCACACATGCACACAACATGCAGATGTGTGTCCTGAAAGCTGTCAGAGATGCCGTATCCTCTGAGAGGACGAACATAGGTCTATCCAGCAGGGAGACTGGGACAGACATTGAAACGCCAGGCCTCCCTGGCCTCTGAAGCTGTCCTACCAGCTACGACACTTAACATACACTGAGGAGTATTGCCCAGGCCTGTCCCCTCAACATGTTCACGTCTGCGCATTTTGCCCCCTAAGTAATTCTGCCTGCTCTTGCAATGATTTGTTTGCAATTGTGTAAAGTTAACAATTAGAGTAAGAGAATTATACAAGGGCGATGAATGAGTAAACGATCAACTCCTTTAAGTCAATGGCTCAGCCTGTTGGCTCAGTGGATGGATATTTACTACCTTCTAAGCTGTCAATGCTGGAGAGCAAGTTGACTGAGGCCTGGATAAAGCATTCACGCAGGGACAAATGGGTTGAGACTGAGTCAGTCTTGCACAAAAAGAGATATTCTGGGGTTTAGCAACAGGGCAATTTTATTTACTTACTGGAATTAATAAAGCGGTACTCCAGTTGGAAAGAACTCTTCATTTCTACGTTCCTTCCATACGTAAACCTCTCTGTCACTAATACCCTTGTACGAACTGGATGCTTGCTACACAAGTGGTTTTTTTTTTTCTTCTTTCAAAATTGCAAAAGCAGAAAGAATTCATTCTCAAAGGCTGGCTATATACTACAGCTTGATCAGTGCTTGAGTTTCATGGGTTCATGGGCTTTGGGGACATTTCAAAATACATGATTATGTTCACCAACATACTGAATGCCAAATACACACAAAACACTGCCCTATGGGGTGTGTGTGTGTGCGTGCGTGCGTGTGTGTGTGTTTTGGAGCAGGACGCTGAATAGTCTTGCTACCTGCTCTCAGGGAGGTTTCAGTAAAGAGATCTTCACATTTCCTTGGAGTCACATGCTTTAAGTATAAAATCACGCGACTATAATCTGTACTAGAAACCAAATACGCAGGTTCTCCCTTCTAGAAACTCTCAGGCTAGCATACTAAACAGATACCAAACGTAGTCAGGTTTTGATAAACGCTATAGTATAATCAAGGTGCCAGGAGAACACAATGGAGGGAGACCAAGTTGATTTGGGAAACCGAAAAAGTTTCAAAGAGGAGTTATTTCTTTTAGTTGAGTCTTACAAGTTGACTAGCGATTCAACAGCCAGAAAGGTAGTGTAGACAGCCCTAGGCCAGAGTCCATTCTAGGGAAAGACACAGAACGAAAGACACATAGCACGAAGTGTCCAGAAAACATTGATGAGCCTTGCGAAGCCTGACAATGGAAGGCACGGTCCCTGTTACGTGAACAATGTTTGGGAAAAGAACAGTCCCCACCGTGTTTCGTTCTGTTATTGTCTCATTGCCTGAAAGAGACTGTGAGCCGCGTAGGTCTGGATTCTTGGAGTGTCTTCGAAACCTAGTTGCTCTCTCTTATGTAGAAGCCAAGTGATGTACATTGGTCTCTTCGGTAGACAAAAGCCCAAGGAAATAGTCTATGAGCAAAGTGTGATTCACAGCCTTGTGCGTTGGACTAGGGTGGACTGGCCTCCTGATTCTTCCTTCTCTGCTGTGGAACAGAGGGTTCTTTGCCTGCTCTAAAAAGCATTTGTCAAGTATTATGGGTTGTTTGGCCAGTGCAATCATACAGAAAAAGAAAAACAGGCAGCGGGATGATGAAAGGGAAACTTGCTTCAAACAAATTCTCTCTATGCAAAATGTGAAGTTTAATGATTTGTATTCCTTTGAGTTCAGTTTATTTGGAGTTTCCAGACTTCCAAAATGATTTAAATAGCCCCTCTCGCTCCCTCCGTCTCTCTTTCTCTCTCTCTCTCTCTTACACACACACACACACACACACATACATGCATGCACACGCGATATTTGTACATTTCTTGTCAGGGGAGCTACAGTTTTCAAGTAAGGTAATGTAAAATCCTCTTAAGTGTATCAATTCATTTGGCCAAATGCATACACAATGGAACGAACCCAAGCCCCTATCAAGATGTAGAACATTTCCGTCACCACAGAAAATTGCCTTTAGCCCTTTGCCACTCAATACCCACAGGCAACCAGTGTTGTCGTTATTTTCAAAGTAGATTGCTCGTTTCTGTTTTAGTACTTATTACAAATATTATCATCCCACGTTGTGCTCTTTGCGGAAGTCTTCTTTCGCTCAGGAAAATGTTTTTGAGATCCATCCATGTTGCCACAAAGTCTGTCCCTTTTGCTTGCTGAGTAGTATTCCGCAACATGAAGGTATATCCTCGCTTCCTTATCCATTTTCTGGTTGGCAACACCTGAGCTGTTTCCAGATTTGAGCTGTCGTGGGTAGAGAGCTGCTATAAACAGTCTTAGGCAAGGTTTTCGTGGAAATAGAGTCACATTTGTCTGAGGTGAATACTGAGGAGGAGGTTTTCTGTGCCCTAGGGTAGGTGTAAGGTTCATTTTATAAGTTACTGTTCGTGCAGCAGCTGGGTGGCTCAGTCGGTTAAGCAGCGACTTCGGCTCAGGTCACGATCTCGCGGTCCGTGAGTTCGAGCCCCGCGTCGGGCTCTGTGCTGACGGCTCGGAGCCCGGAGCCTGCTTCCGATTCTGTGTCTCCCTCTCTCTCTGCCCCTCGCCTGCTCACGCTCTCTGTCTCTCAAGAATAAGTAAACGTTAATTTTTTTTTTTTTTTAAAAAGCTAGTGTTCGAAGTTTTCCCAAAGTAGTAATACTAGGGAGTGTATGAAAGTTCCAGTTGTTCCAAATCCTTGTCAACATTCGGAGTAGCCAGTCCTTCTGATTTTAGTTATTCTGGTATGTGTGTTGTGGTATCACATGTGCTTTTAATCTCCAGTTCCCCAATAATTGGTTATGGCAAGCACATTTTCGTGTGCTTATTGGCCATTCGTGTATCTTCCGTTGTGATGTGTCTGGCTCCCCTGATTTGCCCACTTACAGTGCATTGTCTTTTTATTGTTGATTTCTAGGGATCCTTTGTATAATCTCGATACCCATTTCTTTGTCGGATATATGATTTGTGAATATTTTCTCCCAGTTTGAATTCAGTTTATCATTGTGATAAAGTCAAAAGTTCCAACTTCTTTTCTTCTATGACTCTTTATTTTTCTGCCCTGTCCGTAGCGTTTATGTTTATAGCCGTGATCCAGCGCAGATTAAGTTCTGTGTATGATGCGAGGCAGTAGTTGAGGTTATGTGGTTTTTCGGTATGAGGATATCCAGTTTCTCCAGCCTCACTCGCCGAAAATACTTTTCTTTTCACATCAGGTTGCTTTGGTGTCTTTGTCAGAAACCAAATCACCGTGTATGTGTGAATCTATTGCTAGACTCTGGAATCCGTCCTCTTGGTGTACTTCTTGATTCTTATGCCAATACCACCTGTCTAAATTACCGTAACTTTGGAGTAGGGCTTGGAGTCGGGTAATACTTCCTTGGGCTTTGTTCTTCTTTCCCAGATCGCTTTGGAAAATTCGAGGTCCTCTGCTGGTAGCTGGAGGTGTCCCTCAAGGCTCACTCTCTAGCCTTCTGCCCTTCTACTTTTCCACCCCCTCAAAAGGCTCACCTCACCTCATGTTTACACTAATCATTGCTAATAAATGAATCTCCAGATCATTCCCAGCCGAGTCTGATTCGAACCCAAACCCACGTATACATTCCCCTGAAGTTTAGACGTTTCTCCACCTCAGTAAATGATTGCACTCATCAGGCTTTCCTCCAAGCTGGGCCAAATCAGGAGTAAGATCATTCTTACCAGGTTCACGTTCAGACAAACAAGGTCTTTGAATTGCCTCTTTGTCTCCCATACTCAGCCAATCACTGAAGGTTGCCAAGTATTTATTTGCTCTTGCTTTTCCTTTTTTTTTTTTTTTTTTTTTTTTTTTTTTTTTGCCGGTCTTACCGCTACCTTCTCTGGAATATTCTACCTGGATTAATGCTACTGTTTCCCACTATTTCCCCTTCATATCCTGGGCAGATAATCTTTCTAACAGTCCTTCAGGCCATATCATTACCTTCTTTAATAACATCTGATCAATTCTTTTTTTTTTTTAAGTGTATTCATTTGGGGTACCTTGGTGGCTCAGTCGGTGAAGCGTCCAACTGTAGATTTCAGCTCAGGTCATGATCTCACGGTTCGTGAGTTCAAGCCCCGCATTGGGCTCCATGCTGGCAGTGTGGGGCCTGCTTAGGATTCTCTCTCTTTCCCTTTGTGTGCCCCTCCCCAGCTTGCTCTGTCTCTCTCTCTCTCTCTCTCAAAAACAAATAAATTTTATTTAATAAATAAACTTCATGAGGCTTGAACTCATGAACCGTGAGATCATGACCTGAGCTGAGATCAAGAGGCAGACACTTAACCCACTGAGCCCCCAGGTGCCCTATACGATCAATTCTAAACCTCTGGGTTTCGACTTGGAGGCTTGTCTACATGTGGTCTTTCTCCAACTCTCCCACCTCACCTCCTAGCCATCTTTATAAATAAACGTGTGATCCAGTAGGTATTTGAGCCTGTTGACAATGTCATTCTGACATAAAATTCAACCTTTCCAGATATTACAAGGTGTAACTTTAAAGTGTTACCTCAGATCAGAAGTAAAACCCATTCCTATTATTTAATAGCTGTGCTACGTTAACATTTCTCGCCTTTCAGTAACCATTTCGGCTCAGACTTCGATTATTTAACTGATAGGTCCTATCTTTTCCAAGTATTCTTGGGGCTGTTGATTGATCAAGCTCCCAGAGCCACTTCGGTCCCCTTCGTTATCCTGTGACTTGCGATTCGGCACTGAGCAAGTAGCGGGTCACAGCTTCAGATCCTCCGTAACTTGGGCAATGATGCCGATCCGTAATTTTCTCTTGACTTTACTCATCAAAATGGACATCAGAGGGGAGGCTGGGTGGCTCAGTCGACCGAGGGCTCAGTGAAGCGTCTGACTCTGGGGCTCAGTGAAGCGTCCGACTCTGGGTTTTGGCTCAGGTCATGACCTCACGGTTTTGTGAATTCGAGCCGTGCATCGGACTCTGGGCTGATGGTGTGGAGCCTGCTTGGAACTCTCTCTCTCCCTCTCTCTCTCTCTCTGCCCCTCCCCGCTCATGCTGTCTCTGCCTGTCCCACACATAAATTTAAAAAAAAAAAAACTTAAAAAATTCTTTTAAAAAAAGACTAGGGACCAAGGAATAAATATCTTACAAGACTGATGAGCACATCTGCCACACTCAGTCATTTGCTTATCAAACATTTATTGGGTTCTTACTAAGGTCATGTAGACACTCAGAATATAGGGATGAAATTAATATATCCTTGTCCTGGAAAATAATATAGTCTAATGAGGAAGACAGGATGTCTACAAATAAATTACCCTACTGACTGGAAGTTAATATAATATTTACAATGTGTTGGACCACATTCTGATAAGTTAGCAGCATCATAGCAAATAGTAGGGTTTCTGCCGCCAATTACAGAAACTGAGTCAGTTCAGACCCTTGGGCAGTAGGGTTTTTTAAGGAAAACTCATCTGCCCCTTCTTTCCTGGCTTTGCTAGCATAAGAATACATCAAAGATTTTACATTTTCTCAGAACCAGAAATGTTCACGCAGAATAAAATAGAAACACAGTGGGAGACTGTCCTAGATCTAAAACTACCCTTAGTGAGGTTGAAAGACTATCATTTTGAAATTCACTATTAGACATTTACAGGGTAAAGATCTAATAACAAACACACGTACACATACACACACACACAAATAAGCAAACCTATACTCTTTCAATTCTCCCCATTATTGCATTATCCTTCTTCTTTATTCTGTGGTACCAGAAGATAATGCTTCACAACCTGTCTCCCTGCCATGATGGTCACTCAAATGGATGTGCTGTGGTTCTTTTCAATTTCCTGATTACTAGTTCTGACTTCTTCTCACCTCTTCTCTCTACAGGAAGAAAGCTATCACAATGTAGCTAAGTGCATCACTCTCTCTCTCTTTTTTTCCCTTCCCCTATGTTCTCACACCTGTCAGAATGGCTAAAATTAACAACACAAGAAACAACAGGTGTTGGTGAGGATGTGGGGAAAGGGGAACCTTTTTACACCGTTGTTGGGAATGCAAACTGGTGCGCTCTGGAAAACAGTATGTAGATTCCTCAAAAAGTTAAAAAGAACTACTCTATGATCCAGCAATTGCACTACGAGGTATTTACCCAAAGGATACAAAGTACAAATTCGAAGGGGCACATGCAGCCCAATGTTTACAGCAGCAGCATCAACAACAATAGCCAAACTGGAGAGAGCCCAAATGTCCATTGACTGATAAAGAAGATGTGGTATAGCTATACAATGGAATATTACTCAGCCATCAAAAAGAATGAAATCTTGCCATTTGCCATGATGTGGCTGGACCTAGAGTGTATCATGTTAAGTGAAATAAGTCAGTCAGAGAAAGACAAATACCATATGATTGCATTCATATGTGGAATTTAAGAAACAAAACAGATGAGCTTATGGGAAGAGAAAAAAAGAGAGAGGGAAGCAAACCGGAAGAGACTCTGAGCTATGGAGAACAAATGGAGGGTTGATGGAGGGGGATGGGTGGGGAATGGGCTAAATGGGTGATGGGCACTTTGGAGGGCAGTTGTGATGAGCGCTGGGTGTTGTATGTAAGTGTTGAATCACTGAATTCTACTCCTGAAACCAATTTTACCAGACACGTTAACCGGAATTTAAATAAAAAATTGAAATATAAAAAGGAATGCAGTTGAGTGCAATACCACGATCGTAAGAATAAGCGCCGTCTTCTCTGATTGCTTCGTACTTTTATCTTGAAATAATTATAGATTCATAGAAGATGCAAAGAGTACAGAGAAGTCATATGTGTTCTTTACCTCGTTCATAGTAACACCTTACAGAGCTAGAGGACAATATTAACATGTGTATATAACTATAGTACAATGTTAAAACAAGGAAAATGACGTTGGTACAATCCACAGCTCATATTCAGATTTCATCCATTTTATAATGTGCTCACGGGTGCGCGTGGTTCCATGTAGTTTTATCACATGCGCAGATTTGTGTAACTACCACAATGGTCATGATGGGGAGCTGTTAATAATTTTGTTATTTCGAGGATGTTACACAAATGCCATCACACAGCGTGTGACACTCTCAGATCGGCTTTCCTCCTTCTGTCAAATTCCCTTGAGATCCATCTAAGTTGCTGTATGCATCAATAAGGATAATAATAATAATAATCAATCAATCACTGAAATCACCCCATAATTATTGAAATCAGTGAATCCAGGTTTTCGCATGTTATCGAATGCATTCCTTTTTATCGCCGCACGGTATTCCCTAGCGTAGGAGTGCCACGGTGTCTTTAATCACCTACTTGGTGAACAACCCTTGTGTCGTTTCCACTTTTTGCCTATTACCAATAAAGTTGCTAAGAACATTCATGTACAAGATTTTGTGTGGACGCTAGTCTTCATTTCTCTGGGATAAATGCACAAGAATGCAATTGCCACGTCACGTCATAATCACGTTTAGTTTGGTAAGAGATGGGCAAACTTTTGTCACGGCTGCGTTACCTCAGCTTCTACCGTCAGTGCACCGTCATCCAATTTCGCTGCAGCCTCACCAGCTTTGGGTGTCGCCACTGTTTTATTTTGTTTTAACCATTCTCGCGGGGGCATGTGATATATGATTGTGGTTTTCATTGCGTTTCTCTAGTTCTAATGACGTTGCACATTTTTCGTGTTTTAATTTTCCATTAGTACATCCTGTTTTGTGAAATATCTTTTCACGACTTTTGTCTATGTTCTATTGGGTTTTTACAAATTTTACCATTGGGTTTGGAGCGCCTGGGTGGCTTGGTGGATTGTGTCCAACTTCGGCTCAGGTCACGATCTCACGGTTTATCAGTTCGAGCCCCACGTGGGGCTCTGTGCTGCACGGACCCTGCTGCAGATCCTCTGTCTCCCTCTCTCTCCACCCCGCTCTCAAGTTCATTCTCTCTCTGTCTCTCTAAAGTAAATAAACATTAAAAAGAAAAAAAACTCCCCTGGGAGAGGAATTCATTTTTTAAAAAATTTCGCACTGTGTTTTAAAAGTTTGGTATATATTCTAGGTATGAATCTTTTGGGAGATACATGGTTTGCAAATTTTCTTCCGGCGACTGATTATTCAAAGTATGTACTCAGGGGAGACCCTTGGGATGATAGAGTAAGGACCCGTGAAAATATTTTCCTCCATAAAAGCAATGAGAACACTGGCAAAAATTGTAAATCAGCTTTTTAAGAACTCTGGGAACTAACCAGAATACATAAATTACTCTCACAACTTAACAATAAAGACAATAACCCACTCAAAAATGGCCACATGATTTGGATAGACATTTCTCTAAAGAGTACATAAAAATTACCAATAAGTACATGAAAAGATGCTCAGCTTTGTTAGTCATTTGGATAATGGAAATCACAACCACAATGAAATTATAATAAATACACCCACCAAGATGGCTCAGACAGACGAAAGATAACGATACACATTGGTGTTGGTAAAGCAACCGGAACCCTCGTACAACTGATGGGGGAATGGGAGGGGGTGCGGCCACTTTGGAAGACAGTCTGGCCATTCCTGAAAAACGGAGACATAAAGTTAGCATAGGACACAACAGTTCCATGCCTAGGTACTCACTAAAAAGAAATGAAAATATCTGGTACGTGAATGTTCACAGCAGCATTAGTCACAATAACTACAAAGTAAGAACAACCCAGCTTAACCAACTGAGCCAACAAACAATCGAACAAACAGCAAAAACAAAAACAAAAACAAAAAGACAATCCAAATGTCCACCAACTGATAAAATAGACCTGATAAAATGTGGTCTATGTATACAATGGAATATGAACCTGAACCTTGAAAACAGACTGAGTGAAAGAAGCCAGACACAAAAGGCCACGTATTATAGGGTTCCATTTATATGAAATGTCCAGAATGGACAAATCCTTAGAGACAGAATGTAGACTAATAGTTGCCATGGGCTGGGGGAAAGGGGGAGATTGGGGAGTGACTTTTAATGGGTATGGGGTTTCCTTTTGGGGTGGTAAGATGTTCTAGAATTAGCAGTGTTGTTCGTGCAATGTTGTGAATCTAATAAAAACTGAGACTGATGATTGCTAGACGGGAGGGGGCGTGGCAGAATGGGTGAAATGGATGAAGTGAGGTGAAGAGACAATCTTCCAGTTACAGAATGAATGAGTCACGGGAGTAAAAGGCACAGCATAAGATATACACAGTGAATGATATTGTAATAAGGATGTAAAGGGACAGACTAATAGTAACTACACTTGTGAACATAGCATAATATACAAACCTGCCAAATCACTAAATTGAACACCTGAAAGTAATGTAACAGTGTGGGTCGACTCTACTCATGTATAAAGAATAAACACCCAGGCCTGTGCAATTGTACACTTTAAAATTTTTAAAAACTTAGGGCGCCTGGCTGGCTCACGGTGGAGCGTGTACATGACTCTTGACCTTGGGGTTGTAAGTTCGAGCCCCACGCTGGATGTAGAGATTACTAAAAGAAAAAAATACAATCTTTTTTTTTTTCAACGATCTGTTTCAAGTTTATTTATTTATTTTGAGAGAAAGAGAGCACCTGAGCAGGGGTAGGGGCAGAGAGAGAGAGAAAGACCCAGAATCTGAAACAGAGAGGAAGTCGGACACTCAACCGACTCAGTCCCCCGGGCACCCCAAACTAGTATTAGTAACAAAATATGCCTGACGTCGTTCACAATTTATGTATCGATTCAACCCAATTACGACTCACGGCTCCAGGGAACGAAGAGGGAAAGCATTTCTAAATGCTCTGTCACCAGAGAGCTGGAGCTCTTGGGTTGATGTGGTCCCCCCTCTGCTCTTTCATATGTACTCTTTAGTACAATGGGGATAATAACAGTCCCTTTGTTAGAGTTTTCTTACGAAGGTTAAGGCCAAGGGCTTAGAAGGGCACTGGCATGTAGCAAACAAGAAGTTTCCGCTACGTTACAGAAGACCAAAATGCAGGTAACGGAACGAAAACGGGGCTCAAATAAGAGGTTAATGTTTTCTATCGTTACCATTGCTGCTGCGGCTGTTCTAATATCCCTTTTGGAAACTAATAGGGGTGTATTGTGTAGCCCGTCGGTCCTTGTTAGACAACCCGCCCTCCAAATGGGTCGTCGCCGTGGAGAAAGAATGATCATTTTCCTTTATTATTAACCATGTAACATGTTGGCTGTGACCTGTGATTTATAGGAAATAGCTACTTGGTCATCTAGATGACCCTGTGTTTCGTTTTTGGCCAGGTTCCCGGCTGGAAGCTCCTTAAAACGCTTGAAATTTCCCGTGATCGGGGTGAAAAAGGTGTCTTTTGTTACGTGAAGGAGATGTTCTGGACCCCACCCGAGGGCAGGGGCTGGTTGCCAGGAAGGCCTACTTAACGATTAGAGGAACTTTTAGTCCCACCCCCCACCCCCACCTGAGGGGCGGGGAGAGGGGCGGGACGTTGAGTTACCCAACGACCAATGACTTTCTCACGATTATGCAATGAAGCCTCTGTTAAAAGCCCCAAAAGGAGAGGGTTCCGAGAGCGTCTTGGTTGGCAAACGCCTGGAGGTTGGGGAGAGTGGCACAACTGGTGTGGCGTGGCCACCCCCCCCCCACCCCCCTGCACCTTTCCCCACACCTCGCCCTCTGCAGCTCTTCAGTCTGGCTGTCGACTGGCGTCCTGTGTCATCACTTTCACTGGCCAAGGTAAGTGTTCCCCTGAGCTCCGGGAGTCGCTCTAGCAAATGAAAAGAACCTGAGTTGGGGGTGGTGGGACCCGCTCGTTGCAGCCTGTGGGTCAGAAGCACAGGTAGGAGCCTGAGGCCCGTGGCTGGTGTCTGACTTGGGGGGGGGGGCGGGGCGCGAGGGCAGTCATGGGGGCTGAACCCTTAACCTGTGGAATCTGATGTAGCTCTGGGTGGATAGTGTCAGAACTGAGGTGTGGGAGGAACTACCCCCCCCCACCACCACCATGTTGGAATTGGGTGTGGCAACCCCCAAAGAATGGCCCTGTAGAAAATTCGAAAAATGTAGAATAAGAAATGTATTTAAAATTCAAAAATCGCCAGATTAAAAATCAATAACCAATATGTATGTGTGTGTGCAAATGATATATGTATATAAGCAGTTGCATATGTATTAAATGTATGTATTTCTGGGGAACGCGGAAGGCCATTTTGTATGAGTGGTAATTTCAAGACATGGCTTGTCACACGTTGAAACAGATGATATAGTAGAATATCAGAGCTAGAAAGAATCTTCGTTTATTATCTGCTATCTCAGGCCTTGAAAACATGCCCTCTAGGGGCACCTGGCTGGCGCAGTCGGTGCGGCAGGTGACTGTTGATCTCGGATTCATGAGTTCAAGCCCCACTTAGGGTGTAGAGCTTACTTTAAAAAAACTGGCGGCACCTGGGTGGTTTAGTTGGTTGAGGAGTCAGACTCTTGATTTCGGCTCAGGTCACAATTTCACGGTTCCCGAGATCGAGCCCTGCGTATGGAGCCTGCTTGGGATCCTCTCTCTCCCTCTCGCTCTGCCCACCCCCCATTGGCGTACACACACACGCACCCTCTCAAGATAAATAAAGAAACTTAAAAAAAAAAAAAAAAAGCAAACAAAAACATGCCCTCTTCTGTTCGTTTAATCCTGAACTTCATAGTACGGACATTGGATAGTTTACTCTTCTGTATCGTTTCGGTTAACTATATTCTCCTCCAAACGTTTATTTTTGCACGCCAAAAAAAAAAAAAAAATGGAGAAATTGAAATTTTCATTCCCTTGCCCTTGGTCGCAAACTTCATAAGTGAGCCTCCAGGCCCCTTCATAGTGTATTACATCACTGATTGGACTGACATGCACTTGATTCAATGTCAAGTGCCATTTAGCAGGACATTTGCATTTAGTGCTGAGATATTTAATTTGCTTCTGAATGTTTATGTATCTTCATATGTCTAAAGTGAATTTCTGGAACTCTACATAAGATGGGGCATGACTAGAAGTGTCTGCCTCCTCCCAGATATCCACCCGCGGAATGAGCAAAGGAATTCAAAGGATGGCTGGGTACCTGTTTTCATCTCTGGGCAGCAGGTAGGAGTGCTATTTCCATACAAGAAATTTCAAGGGATTTCTTCTAAATATAACGAACACGGCAGCCCATTGAAGAAAGGCGCAGATCCCAGTCTCCCCTCTCTTGTGAAAAGGCATCAGAAAATGATGGCGCTAATCACCGCCTCATTGGGAAGGGCCAGGGATGCAGGCAGGGATGAGCCACCCTTAGGGCAAGATGGGAAAGGAGCCTTCCGGAGCCCCTTGTGCAAATAAAGAGCCATAATATCAACAAGCAGCTCCCGCGGAAGGCCCCAGGATGCACAGAGCTCCCAGAAGCAGAGCGCCAGCTGTACAGATGGCCCCCGGGAAGGAGGCCAGACCGAACCATCAAAGAGCTGTAATGGAGGCTCAGCTAAGAGACATCTAAATACAAAAAGCCATCCCGTAGCTCAGTGGCTTTACCAAACCAAACAGAAGGAAGTTATCAGAGACAGACAGACACACACACACACACACACACACGGTACTCTCTTTCTGGAACCTTCCAAAGCACCACCTTCCTTTCCATACCCTGCTCCATCACCAGCGGGTACCTTGAATAGATGTATCTGCCCATTCTCTTGAATTGCACACTGGTAGTAAGTGTACAGAAGGACAGTCTACTCACATTTGTCTGTGGGTCTGAGAAAGACTTATCAAAACCCCCTTTTTTCATGTAATAATAATCAGTAATCTACATTCCCAAAATGTGTTTTGGGAAATGGTGTTGAGGGAGATGTTGTAAGCTAAATAGTATCTGCTCAGGTAGGGTATTATGGATGTATTTTCTGAGGCTTTGCATAACTGGGAGAATGACCAAAATATCTTTTCTGTTATATATATGTATGCATATATAAATATATTCAATGACATTCATCAGCCAAAAGTCCTATATATGAAAATGAAGAACCCAAAAATGGAACGTGTGACTTCTGAAACCAGTTAAATGCAGATTTAACTTTAAATAACTTGAGTCTCCTGCGGCTGATTGTTTAATGAGACACGTCCTGCAGTATCCGGATGTTTGCAAGAACTCCAAAGGCTGAGAGTAATCGGGGGTCGTGAAACCTCTGCACCCTAAAGGGAGGAGCTAAGCCACCTATTAGGACATGCAAAAGGTGCATCCCCAAACTGGATCTGCCACCATGTGTCCATCATACATCTCCAAGTAATATACGCAAAGGCCAAGAATTCTTTGAGAAGTTAAAGACTGTGACCCATTTAGAGTTTTGGTGTGATGTATATAATCCCTCATGGGGACTCCTGGGGGTGGAGAGGAAGCTATTTCCCCCCACCCGAAGCCACGTCAGGGCCACTTCAAGAGAATTGTTGGGAGAACGTGACGTGTGACGTCAATATTATACTGAACTGTACTCTTCGTTATCTGAGAGTCACTGGACGACTTTTCTGTTGCCTGAAGATGAACAGAAGAGATCGAGAACATGCCCAATATTTTATCTAAGGAGACAGAGTCATACACCGAGAGAGCAAGTTTAATAGGAGGTGGCAAGAAACAGGCCAAGAGCAGGGCGCCTGGGTGGCTCAGTCGGTTAAGTGTCCGACTTCGGCTCAGGTCACGATCTCGCAGTTCACGGGTTTGAGCCCCGCGTCGGGCTCTGTGCTGACAACTCAGAGCCTGGAACCTGCTTCGGTTTCGGTGTCTCCCATTCTCTGCGCCCCACCCCCCTCACTCTCTCTACTCTCTCTCAAAAATAAATGAATGTTAAAAAAAATTAAAAAAAAAAAAAAAGAAACAGGCAAAGAGCTGCTTCTGGTCGCTACGGAGCCCAGGTCATTCAATAAGCAGGTTACATAAAGTTGTAAAAGATCATCTCCATGTAAATAATTCTCAGAAAAGAAACACCTTTAACTCGATAGTAATGAACTTGATCTCTGATACCAGACTGTGAAAAAACACCAGGGAGTAAAAGGGCGAGAGAGGTAAGAAGCACAAGTGTACTTGGAAGATTGTGTAATTTCTACGGTGTTGGAGTTCTTAGCACATTTCCCACCCACCCCCCCTTTTTCTGGTAACAGAACCATTTGTTCCATTTGGGAGCCTATTTTATGTGCTTCTAATGGGATTGAGCTTTCCTTGGACCACTACACGAGTGAGCATATGGCTCAGGCCCGGACCTGGCATACCATTTTCTGGCCCAATACAATTGGTTTAAGGATGGGCACATGTCCCATGCCGAGGCAATCACAATCTTCCATGGGACTTTTCCTGAAGTCGTACGGCAATAAATGCTCATTTGCTGGGATCAGTAGCTATGACGATGTGTAGCTAGAAGGTCTGGGGGCCATCTTGGTCACCAAATGGATCAGCCTGAAGGTAAGCCAACCAAAAGTAAAGTAGAATTAAGAACAACAGAAAATTGATGACATCGTTTGTATCTCTGACTACCGTATTGCCTAAAACTGGTATCATTGCACTTTCCAGTTATGTAAACCAGTAAAGGTGTATTCTTAGCATGAGACTGTTCTAAAAATGCTTCCAACTCTATTCACAGTGTACTGACCATGACATTAAGATCCAGCAAATAAGAGGAAACCCAAATCACTGACCAATTTTATGAAAATAGATGCGAATACCTTGAATGCAACCCTACACACTGAAATCTAGCAAGATAGGCAATGAATAATATGTCAATATGAAGTGTGTTTTACTTCAGAAATGCAAGGAAGTTAAATATTAGGAAATGTATTAATAAATTTCTTACATTGATAATTGAGAGGAAAAGCCATAAGATTACCACCATGGATGACAAAACATTTTGTCTTATGTACGTATGTATGTATGTATGTATGTTTATTTACTTAGAGGGAGACAGAATCCCAAGCAGGCTTGGCATTGTTAGCACAGAGCCCGACATAGGGCTTGATCCCATGAACTCCAAGACCACGACCTGAGCCGAAATCGAGAGTTGGAAGCTTACCTGACTGAGCCACCCAGGCGCCCCTTGTTGTCTTTTTTATAAACCTACAATAGAATACAACTTTAAGCATGCAATTTTTTTTTTCGAGTTTTGACAAATTGATACACTCCTGTAACCACCACCACAATCAAGATAAAGAACTTTTCTATTATCCCCAAAGGTGTCTTTGTGTCCTCGAGGTCCCGTCATGGTCCCATCACTGTCAACCCTCCTCAGCCCATATGTGTAGCAATAGCTCCAGGTACCTTCCGATCTGTTCTGTCACCGTAGATTATGCTGTCGTTTCTATAGTCTTATATAAATGGAATAATCCACTATATGTTCTTTGGGTCTGGCCCGACGTTTTTGAGGTTCATCTATGATATATCATAGGTCAGTAGTTTATTCCTTTTTATTGCTAATAGTATTCCATTGCATTGATGAGTTGACGGACATTTGAGTTGCTTATATAGTTCTTAGCTATTACCGACAAAGCTGCTATGGGACATTCACACGTGGTTTTATTTCTCTTGGATACAAATGGAGGTGTGTGATTGCTGGGACATGATAAGTCATGATTCAGTCTTATTGCTTAATAAGAAATTCCTAAATTCTCTTCCAAAGTGGTTATAGCACTTTATGTCCACACCAAAAATGTGTGCTTTTCCAGTCATCATTGACTATCTTTTTGTAAATGTTGGCCATTCTAAGGGTACATGGTACTATCTCCTTGTGGTTTTTATTGCCCTTTTCTTGATGACTGATGATGCTGAGCATCTTTTCGTGTCCTTACCGGCCATCCGCATACCTTCTTTTGTGAAGGGTCGGATCACCTCTTTTGTTCATTTTTATTTGGCTGTGTACCTCACTGTAGGGCTGCCTTGTAGAGCTGTAAGTGACAGAGTTCTTTGAAGATTGTGTATGTAAGATTTTTATCAGTATGTTTTACAACCATTTCTCCAGATCTGAGGATTACGTGTTCATTTTATTAACCGTGTATTTGGAAGGGCAATACTTTTTCATTTTGAAATCCAGTTTTCCAAATTCTCTTTTCATGCCCTTTGTGTCCCCTTTAAGAGATCTTTGCCAAACCTAAGGTCGGAATGATTTTCTCCTCTGTCTTACTCTGTACGTTTTATAGTTTTAGATCTTAGATTTAGGTCTACGGTGTGGTTCAAGTTAATTTTTGTGTACGGTACGAAAAAAGCATCAGGTTCTTTTGCATCCAACTGTTTCAGTATAATTGGTTTAAAAGACTATCCTTTCTCTGGATTGCCTTTGCACCTTTGTCAAAAATCAACTGATCGTAGATGTATAGGTCTGTTTCTGGATTGTTTTATCCCATTGACCTAAATGTCTATATCCTTATCCCAATACCACACTATCTTGATGAGTGTAGCTTTATGGTAAGTCTTAAAATCTGATGAAGTTCTCTAACTTCATTCTCTTTGAAAATTGTTTCTTATTCTAGGTCCTTTGAATTTCCATATACATTTTAAAATAATCTGGTCAAGGGGCGCCTGGGTAGCTCAGTCGGTTAAGCGTCCGACTTCGGCTCAGGTCACGATCTCGCGGTCCGTGAGTTCGAGCCCCGCGTCGGGCTCTGGGCTGATGGCTCAGAGCCTGGAGCCTGCTTCCGATTCTGTGTCTCCCTCTCTCTCTGCCCCTCCCCCGTTCATGCTCTGTCTCTCTCTGTCTCAAAAATAAATAAACATTAAAAAAAATTAAAAAAAAATAATCTGGTCAATATTTATTCCCCAAGGCCCCGAATCGGTTTTTAAAAATTTCAGCATTTATTCCTAACAAAACTTCTTACTATAAATTAGAAGTGGGCCATTTTCTTACATTTTCATAGCATGGTTATGTCAATATGTCTGTCTACCTCTCTATCATCTAATCTATGAATGTGCCGACAGCCAGTATCATACTCAGTGCATATATGTAAAAGGTATTTCAAAGCCAATAATGGTTATTAACATCACTAATAATCGGGGCGCCTGGTGGCTCAGTTGGTTAAGCGTCGGACTTCAGCTCAGGTCGTGATCTCACAGTTCATGGGTTCCAGCCCCTCATCAGGCTCCTTGCTCTCAGCGCAGAGCCTGCTTCTGATCCTTTGTCTCCCTCTGTCTCTCCTCTGCACTCTCTCTCTCTCTCTCAAAAATAAATAAACATTAAAAAAATCACTAACAATTAACACTACTTTGGCAAAATGGCATGGTGTTTAAGAACACAGATTTTGACTTCTGACTTCCTGGGTTCAAATACAAATCCAAGACTTACAAGCTGTGAAACTTGAAGCAAGCAAACTGGCCCTCAGATTTGCATTCAAAAATGAGGATGAGGGGTGCCTGGGTGGCTCAGTCCTTAAGTGTCTGACTTCTCTCTCTCAAAAATAAACATTAAAAAAAAGAAGAAGAAAATGAGGATGATAATTTATGCCTCCTCCTAAGATTAATATAGGAAATACATTGTATAATGCATGTAAAGTGCTTAATGTGTGTCTAATTCTTACTATTTAATGGATTTTATTTTATTTTATTTAAAAAAAATTTTTTTAATGTTTATTTATTTTTGAGAGAGAGAGAGAGAGAGAGAGAGAGAGGCAGAGGGAGACGGAGACACAGAATCCGAAGCAGGCTCCAGGCTCCAGGCTGTCAGCACAGAGCCTGACGTGGGACCTGAACCCACGAACCACAAGATCATGACCAGAGTCAAAGTCAGCCGCTCTACTGACCGAGCCACCCAGGCGCCCCAGTACTTAATGGATTTGAACTCTTAATATTATTAGTGTTGGAATTTCTAGACAATGCAATAATAAATAAATGAGATATGAATTTTAGAACATTGCCAATCCCTCCTGGAAATCCTCTCTTAGTGTGGCTCCCATGACACCAGTGGGTTGTCTTTCTTGGTCATCACGGGCCACTCCTTTCTGTCTCCATTCCTGGGTCTTCCCCATTTTTCTTGACACACACGTTGAAGCATGCCCCAGAGCTCAGATCTTGTCTTCATATTCAAAACTGTTTGGTGATCTCCTCCGACCCAATGGCTTTAAATTACAACTACAAACAGAGAAATCCCAAACTGTCATCTCTAGTCCAGACATGCCCCTGAACTTATTATTCGTAGTTTCAACTGGCAACATGCATCTCCACTTGGCTGTTTACTTGAAAACTCAAGCTTAATGTGTACAAGGGAGAACTCTCCATTCCTTTTCCACCCCAAATCCGATCTTTTCCCCAAATTCCCCATCTGCATTAACCCAGCCATTCAGTCCCCAAACAGAGAAATACTTCACCCTACTGTCGAGACCCTTTTTCTCATAATTTAAACCCCGCCCAGGACGCCTGGGTGGCTCAGTTGGTGAAGCGTCCGACTTCGGCTCAGGTCACGATCTCACGGTTCGTGGGTTCGAGCCCCACGTTGGGTTCTGTACTGACAGCTCGGAGCCTGGAGCCTGCTTCGGATTCTGTGTCTCCCCCTCTCTCTCTCTTTCTCTCTCTGCTCCTCCCCCACTCATACTCTGTCTCTCTCTCTCTCTCTCAAAAATAAATAAACATTAAAAAAATTTTTTTTAAATCCTGCCCATGAGTAACTATTATTTTTCTCTGCTAGTTTCCAGGCTTCCATCCCCTCCCCCATCAGCCTATTCTTCATCTAGGAGCCCGAGTGATCACTACAAAATTTAAGTCGGATCATGTCACCCTTTTCATTAAAATTATTCTATGGTTTCCCACCTTGCTCAGAGGGAAAGTGCAAATCTGACAAGGTCATATACACCTCCTACCCCCTCACCACGTCTCTGACCTCACCTAATCCTCCCTCATGCTCACTCCATACCAGGTACACTGGCCTTCTAATTGTTTCTTGAAAATTCCACTCATTTCTGATGCAGGGCAACACTTTTCATGTGCTGTTCTCTCTGTCTGGAACATTGTTTACCCAGATGAAAATCTTTTCATGGCTTACCCCCTAACTTCTTTCGAGTCTCTTCTTTTTTTTTTTTTAAACGTTTATTTATTTTGAAAGAGAGAGAAAAAGAGAGAGAGAGAGAGAGAGAGAGGTGGGGGGGGAGGGAGAGAGAGGGAGAGACAGAATCCCAAGCAGTTTCCACACTGCCAACGTGGAGCCTGATGCGGGGCTCCACGCGGGGCTTGAACTCACGAACCTGAGCCGAAAGCAAGAGTCAGACATTTGATCGACTGAGCCACCCACGTGCCCATTTTCACATCTTTCGGTAAATGTTACTTTATCAGACCATCCTCCCTGAAACCACCCTGCTTAAAATTGCAACCCTATCAATATCCTCTTGCCCTGCTTGATTTTCCTTCATAACACTTATCACCACCTGATGCATTGTAGAAGGTTTTGTTTGATCATCATCTCTTTTCTGCCGTAAGGGTAGGGTTATCTTCTGGCTTGTTCTGTAGTTGGGGACATATCCCCAGTGTGAGGGACCGTGTCTGGCATAGATTAAGTACCGAATAAAGGTGTGTTGGATGAAGGAATAAATGAATCATCATTTTTTTTTATGAATCATTATTTTTAAGGGACATCACAATCTACAGGGAGAGAAAGAGAACAAACTAACAAATAGTTTAGAAAAGTAAAGGTGAATTGATTTTAAGAGTGACAGCCAACATGAGGAAGAACTTGAAATAAGTGACAGTTCAAGAAAAAATGGGAGTGGAGAGAGGCAGAAAACAGAACAGTGATGGTGAGAAAATATTAGAAAGGAAAGAAACAGCATTGGGCAAACCATTAGTGAAGGTTATATGGTGATTATATTTTTGCAAGATAAGAATGTGAGTTTTATGTGTTGGCCAGGAATAGAGTAGCTACAGATTTGGAGGAGGGGGAGTATTTTCAACCCAGAGCTGTTACAGTTGCTTTTAGTAAATGTTGCAGCCACAACTTGCCATCTTCAGAAAAGTACACGGGCCGTTGGGCAAATGCTCTGTATTTCCTTTAATGACATGCTCGTTGTGACCGTATTATAGTTTGGGACTCTGCCTGGGAGACAGATCCATTACTGATGGGCTATGTTCTGCTGCTTACTTTTTCCGTAATGAGTGTTTTTATATTTCCTTAGCTTTTCCTCTTTTTTCTTTTTTTTTTTTTTTAGAGTTTATTTATTTTGGAGAGAAAGAGTGAGAGCAGGGGAGGGGCCGAGAGAGAGTGAGACACAGAATCCGAAGCAGGCTCCAGGCTCCCAGCTGTCAGCACAGAGCCCGATGCAGGGCTCGAACCCATGGACCGTGAGATCATGACCTGCGCCGAAGTCGGATGCTTAACCGACCGAGCCACCCAGCCGCCGTCCCTCCTTAGTTTCTCTTAAACAGACGTCAGAAATAATGCCCTCTAGAATAAAGAAGTAGATTTCCTAAAATTAAATATCAAAGCCTTTTTTTAATATACCAATATTATTATTTCAAAAATATAAAGAACAAAAATCCTATTCACAATAGCCAGAAAATATCAATAATTAAACACAGGTAACATTTCATTTTTACACAAATAAAATTGTGGCATTTGGCAGCATTAGAAATAAAAACATTAGGGGCACTTGGGTGGCTTAGTCGGTTAAGCTTCTGACTTCAGCTCAGGTCATGATCTCACAGTTGGTGGGTTCAAGCCCCGGGCCGGGCTCTGTGCTGACAGCTCAGAGCCTGGAGCCTGCTTCAGATTCTGTGTCTCCCTCTCTCTCTGCCCCCGCCCCCCACCCCCCGTCTCTCAAAAATAATAAAAATGTTAAAAAAATAAAAAAAATAAAAACATTAAAATTTACATTGAAATAGAAAGGAGGAAAACAATAAAATACAAAGGAGGAGACAAGAGCTTACATATTCAATAATGTATGCTTAATAGAGTACTCCCTTATCAATAAGGAAAATGTGAATAATAAAAAAGGATTAAAAGTCAAAGCGTGAGTAACCATAAATTCAAAATAAACATTTTCAATAAACATCGAAAACTGCACAGCTTTATTAGTGTTTGAAGAAATGGATATTAAGATAAAACATTGCTTTTTATTGGCCTAAGAAATGACAAAGTAAATATAAAAGTATTCAAGGTTAGAAAGCTCTGAGGGAGGGGTGTTTGGCTGGCTCAGTTGGTAGAGTATGTGACTCTTGATCTTGGGGTTGTGAGTTTGAGCCTCACGTTGGCTGTGGAGATTACTTTAAAATAAAAAATCTTTAAAAGAAAGAAAGAAAGAAAGAAAGAAAGAAAGAAAGCAAGCTGTGAGGGGATAGGAAAGCCCCAACACTGCTGATCAGGGTATAAGTTAATAAAATCATGTCTTGAGGGAAATTTAGTAACATGTATAAAAATTATTTGCCATTTTGTCTATTCCATGACCAGAAACTGTATTTATTTGTTTAAAAGCTCTAACTATGCTCAGTGTGGGGCTTGAACTCATGACCCTGACATCAATAGTTGCATGCTCTCCTGACAGAACGAGCCAGGTACCCCTCTGTGACCAGAAAATTTAATTGTAGGATGAATCTTAGGAAACAGACAGAAAAATGAAAACCTTTCTACAAAGATGTTCATCACACTTAAAAAAAAAATCAGAGGCAACTTCAATGTCCATCAATTAAAAAAAAAGGTTAAATTATGGTTCATTCACATATAGATATGGGTTCAGGTAAAAAAAAATCTCATTCTGGAAAAGAAATTGGTATGATATATAACAAAATGTCCATAAGAATATCTATGCGTAATTATTATTTTCTTTCTATATGTTTCTAGATTTTCCATATTTTAATTAGTATTTGCTACATTAACATTTATACAAAACAATGAATATTTGTTAAACATAGAGTATGTTGAGGCAGATATTTTGCTTTATTTTTAATGTTTCGTTCATTTATTTTGAGAGAGTGTGTGCACTAGTGGGGGAGGGGCAGAGAGAGAAAGAGAGCGAGAATCCCAAGCAGGCTCCGCACTGTCAGCACAGAGCCCAACGCGGGGCTCGAACCCACAAACCCTGAGATCATGACCTGAGCCAAAACCAAGAGTCAGACGCTTAACCTACTGAGTCACCCAGGGTGCCCCAAGCCATATATTTTATTTTAGGGAGCAATTAAAGAAATAGCTCAATTTATTTATTTGTGCCACAATTATTAAGCTTATACTATGTGCCAAAAAGTGCCATATGAAGGAGTTAAAAGTGTAAACCAACTTTACAAAGTCCACATTCTTCCTGAGTGACTCTCTAGAGGGAAAGACAATGATTAAATATATAGCATAATGCCAGGTGCTGTGAGGACATTGTAACTGGGTAAGGCTGATGGGGGTGTTTTAGAAAGAGTGGGTGAAAAAAGGTCACCCTGAGGAGTTGCACTGTTAGCAAAGATCTGACTGAAGTGAGGTAGCCAGCTATGCAAAGATTCACAGAAGGAACATTCTAGTCAAAATAACAGCGATTCGGTGACATCGCTGGGAATAGTGAAGGAAGGAACTTTGAGACCCCTCTCTTCCATAAACGCAATGAAAACACCAGCAAAAATTGTCAGAATCCATTTTTTCAGACCTCTGGACATTCACCAAAGGTTTGGAAGAATCTGGGAACGTTTATTCAAGAAAAATAACTGAATCTTGGTGAGGATGGAGAGTTTTGTGGCGGTTCGATTTGCCCTATTCCTCAATCCCGCTTCCCTGCTCTACAGTAGCCTGAAAAGCCAACACAACCTGCCGCCATTGAGGAGGACAGCCCCATTCCCATCATGGTTTAATCTGGGGTTCTCTGTAGAGTGCAAGTCCTGACACTTGTGGGGTTTTTTTGTTTTCTATTTTTTTTCTGTTTTGTTAATGCAAGTGGTTGACTTAAGCTTTGATTGCCTCGGCATCCACTTCCAAGATGGCTATCTGGAATAGACACGTTGTCGGCCAAGTGACTAGGTAAAGACCCAGGCCACCTCTCTGCACTGAGGCTCCTTTGGTTTAGGGCTCTTGGTTGATTTCAATACCAGACCATTTGGGCCACTTGTCCACCCCCCCCACACTCCCGCTCTTTAAATTCCTGCTCTTATGTTTTAAATGCACCAGTAAGAAATGAGCCCGTGAAACCCTACGCTTTCACCTTTGACCCCAATAAAAACAGAGCCCCAGCCCATTTGTTCCCTCAGTCTCTTTCTCTCCCCCTGCCCCCATCTGGCTATGTGGCCTCAGGTGTGCTGTGTGATTTCCTACTCTTCTAAGCAATAAACCTCTATATTTCAAAGTTTCCTGATGGTTGTTGTTGAAGGGACTCTTGTAATAGTAAGAACCACAAGGGTCAGTCCTGACACTGATTTGGAAGGAGATGTCTGTTGGAAGGGTCAAGGGTTTGTAGCCCATGGCATTACCGTCCGTAGGCTGAGACCAGCATAAAACACCCTGGAAGATGCCATTCCTGAGGCCTGTGTTTATGTGACCTAACACAAAAATCCCCCAATTCTATCTTTTCTTGAAGGGATTTGTTGAAAACAATTATAGCAGTTGTTTAAAATTATAGCTGTTTGGGGCAGTTGGTGACAGAGCAAACAACAGGCCGACCAAAAAGCTTGGGAATAAGATGTCCTTCGGGGACTTTGAAGAACTCTGACATATTCCTGAAAATCTGGAAGGCCGTGCACGTGTGTAGGGAAGTGTGCGTTCCTATGCTTTTGTGAATACTCAGGACAGACCTGAGAGCGCCCTGAGCTGTCGCCTTGAGTTGAACTTCAGGCGTCTTGAGTGCATGAACAGGAAAGCAGAGACCCTTGGCTAACCCTGGGAGACTTTTAGTTCCAGCGTTTAGGAAATCTCTGTGGTAGTCGTTAGTTGACCAATAATCTCAGCAGAGACTTCGGTGTCCACACACAACAAAGAATTTACCAATAATGGACACAAACCTTCAGAGAATTGGTTTGGGAAAGTGACTAAAAAAGTAGACGACAGACAGCAAAAATAAGGAGGAATCTGATTTCTGGCATCGACACGTTATCTTATATAAAATGCCCAGATGTCAACACAAAGTCATGAGCTCTGCAAAGAAACAAGAAAATATGCTTCGCAAGTAGGCGGGGAAGTAGTCAATGGAAACTTCCCCTGAAGAAGCAGAGATGTTGCAGTTCAGCGGATTTTAAATCAACTATCTTAAATATGATCTGAAAGCAAGTGTGGACAAAGAACACCAGGAAGCCGGGAGACCCATGTATCACCAGATGGAGAATATCCACACAGAGAAACTAGGCATTTATAGCCATAAATTTCATCCTAAGCACTGCTTGAATTTCATGGGTTTCGCTCTGTTGCACCAAAATGCTAGCAGTGCGGCTGCTCAGTAGGGCTTGAGTTTGGGATACATTTGAAGGTGGGGCACACTGAATCTGGCTGTGGAGCGAGAGATCAACCACAAAGACGCTTAGGATCTTTACCTAAGCGATACGGCTTCGGGTGGCGCCCTTCAGTGGGACGAGGAACGTTGGGGAAATCGGTCATGTGGGTAGAAATCCGGGGTTTTGTTCGGGCCGTTTTAATATTTTAGATATTTAGATATTTAGATGCTTACGAGACAAGAGTCTGGATGGTGCAATCTGAAGGAGAAAGCCTCGGACCAAATCCCCTGTGGGCTTCCTTGTTTAGAGATTAAAGAGGAGGTGAAACCAACAAAGGAGGTTGGAAAGGAAACAAGCCAGTGGGGTATCCGGAGATCCAAGGGACTATGGAGTCCTAAAAGCCAAGTGAAGAAAGTGTTTCAAGAAGGAGGTTGTGATTAACTGTGAAATGATAAAGCCTTAACAGTAAGGACTGAGAACGGATCCTCAGATTTGGCAAGGTGAATGTTGTTTCAACTGGGCGGAGGAGATAGAAGCCTTCTAGGTGTGGGAAGTGAGAAAATGAAGATAGTAAGTCTAGGCTACACCTTTGAGGGGAGTGTGCTAGTCAGTCTCCAAACTACTGTCCCCTGATTCCCTGACTCCCAGTATTCACACCCCTGTGTAAGCCTCTCCCCTTGAATTCCGGCTGGATTTAGTGACTCACTCCTAAGAATAGAATGCGGCAGAAGTGATAGGGTGTCACTTCTGGAAGATTAATTTACATAAAGACTAGCTTCTTTCTTGGCTTTTTCTCTTTCTCTGTCTCTCTGAACACTGGCGCTGGGAGAAGCAAGCTGCCATTGCAACCCCGGAGCGGACCTAAGTGGTGTGGCAAGGCACGAAGGACCGCGGTCCAATAGCCCACAAGAAGTGAAGGCCTACCAACAACTTGGCGAGTGAACTTGGAAGTGAAGCCTTCAGCTCCATTGGTGATGGGACCGCAGCCCTGGCCGGCAGCTGGACTACAGCCTGATGAGAGAGTCTGAGCTGCAGCCACCAACCAAGTTGTCCCGACTTCCTGATCCAGGTGAACTGTGAGATAATGTGTGTTGTTTCCAGCTGCCAAGTTTCAGGGAATTTGTCACACAGCAATGGATAACTAATACAGGGGTGGAGGAGTGTGGAGGGTGGCTGTATAGTCTAAGAAGGGTTGTTTGTTTTTAAACAGGGAGATTTTATAGCGTGTTTATTTTTTCTGTTTGTCATAGATCACTCTCTGCATTTAGTGACACCGTGGAGAGGGATGCCAGTTGTAACCCTTGCACAGGGACCTGGTACTAAGTTGGAAAGGGTGCTGTTAGAAAGGACGAGGCACAGTGTGTGTACCATGGGTCTGGGTTAGCAGATCTGATGGTAGGAGGATGTGTAAATTTCTTCTGATGGCTTCTGTTTGCTCAGTCAAAGAAGGGAGGTCGCCAACGAAGAATGAGTGGAGAAAATGAAACCACAGTAGTGCTAATTTTAATTTTCTATAACCATTAACCCATGGTATAAAGGCGGTTCATAGAATTGGAGAACAACAAAACTGTTGCCAGTGCAAAGTAATTACGATTTCTCTCAGCTGTCCCCAGCATGCTCCTTTACGCCTTTAAATCTCTTCTCACTTTCTCTAAATTACATAAAGATCTAATAAACAGCAGCTTTCCCACAGCCAAATAGAATGGCTGTAGAAATTCCTAGGAAGTCTTCTTGGAGCATCTCTCTGTGAGGACCGTATGCACAGACAAATAGTACTGAGAAGAATATGCATTCGAGAGTGTCACAGGCGAACCTGGGCGCGTAGAGCTCACATTACGGAGGCAGACACTGGGACTGGGCATTCCAGAGGCTGCGAACCCCGGGCACACTCAAGTCTGGTCGGGGTCATTTGAACGAAGTAAACTGGTCTCAATCAGAACTGGGGAGCAGGACTTGGCTGGGAGCTCAGCTAAGGATTATCAAGGGTTACACGATAATGAAAGAATTATACATCCACAGATACAAAAGCAAAACCATCTAAGAAGCTACACGTATAATGAGGCTTGGAATTGACATTCTAATAGCCCCATCATTGATAAATGAATAAATAAAACATGCCATAATTCCAATCCACTGAGAAGTTCTCAGAGCATGATTAATAGAAGTTGAGCAGTAATTCAGCGAACTTGTACCGCAAATAGAAAGCTTCAAAGTGTAATCAGTTTTGATGCTCAAGGTCTAACGACCATCCCTGAAAAGTTTACAGTGAGGGTCACTTTCACTTTGTCGGTGTTGGTAGGAAACATTTCAGATATGAGTCCACATCTTTGGAAGAAAATTTGAAATAGATGGAGACTCCAAAAAACCATCACAGTAACGGCAGTTGAATATATATCATAGATTGAGCCCAATGGCTCATGAATCTTGTAACCCCATCTCACGTTTATTTTTACCTTGTCTATACAGCGTACCTGGAAATCTTTGGGCTTGTGTACAGTGTGAGGCATCTGAAGTTCATATCTAGATAACGGACGTGGTCCCCATCACGATTCGTTTGGTCCCACAAAGTGGAAGTTAAAGGGAATATCTTTATAGAAAGGAATGGTGTGCTCTTAGGCCACCATGGCCAAATAGATCTCTTCATCCTCTAAAGTCCCACAGTACTTTCTTTCATCTCTCTTTGGCATTTATTATGTTCTGCCTGTTTGCAGTTATTTGTGGGTAGGAGTAATGAACTTAGGGCTCATGGAAGGTATATATTATCTCCTATTCATCGTCAAATAGGGTAGTCCTTACAGCTGTTGGCCAAAATATTTCTGATTCTTTCTATCAGAAGTGGTATAGGAGGTGGTCGACCCTTCCCACCTTGAAGTTAAGTCCAGCCTGTCATTTACAGAGGAAGTAGAGGAGAATTCCCAAGCCATCAGAACTAGCTGAAGAGCTCAAAAAGGTTGCTTAACACAAGTCAACATCAAAATCAATAGCATCTCTCTAGATCAATAATAACCAATTAGAAAATACAATGGAAAATAAGACGTAATTTTTAATAGTGGCACCACTGTAAAGTACCCCTAACTGAATCTAATCACAAAAGCAAAAAATCTAATGAAGAAAGTTTAAGTGTTTACAAAGGACTTTGAAGAATACTTGAATACATAGAAATACGTAACACATTTTCATGTGTGTTTCTACCCAAAATGAGCTACAGCTTTAAGGCAATTGTAACAAAAGTCTTGCTGTATTCCGGGGAGTGATTGGGCATACAGACTCCAAAATGTATAGGAAAAAGTGGAAGTCCAAAATAGCGAAGGTGATTTTAAAAAAGAAGACCAAGGAAGAGCCTTGCCTACCATATTTTATTGTATTGTATTATATTTTTTAAATTTTTTTTCTTAAGTTTTATTTATTTGAGAGAGAGAGAGAGCAAGAGTGGGGTAGGGGCAGGCGGAGAGGGGAGAGAGACCATCCCAGACAGGCTCCATACCATCAGAGCAGAGCCCGATGAGGGGCTCAAGCTCATGAGCCATGAAGTCATCACATGAGCCCAAACCCAAGAGTCAGACGCTTAACCAACTGAGCCACCCAGGTGCCCCTCTAATGTCCTCTTTTAAAAGATTGTTTGTCACCACCTTATATTCCCCTGAAATAAAATGCACAGATAAGATTATCTATAATGTCTAATATCTATAATATATAATATCTGTCTATATTATACACAAAATTATTACGGTGTCCCAATTGCCCTATCAGAAGAAATAAAATGATAATCGTTATGTGTTTCAAAATGTAAATAATAAGGCCAAGTACATTCGAAGACATAAGGAAGAAGAGAGATACTTGCACATAGAAAATCACTAGGAATGAATCGGCTATACACGTAAACTAATAAAGGCATATTTTATTGGAGTCACAAATTCTCGAGCCTTGTTGCCATTGGTTACCTGCTTTTCCACGATGATGAGCAAACCTAGGCGATCATATGCATAAAAGGGACTTGCATTCCCGAAGAAAGTTCAGGACTACTTTGTGCTTAAAATGTGCTCACTGAAGCCCAGTGATGCCCTCCGACCACTGGGACGACTAAACGTGCCTCCACCATTGTCCAAACTGCCCTCTTGGGAGGAGCACTGTCTTCATTGGGAATACTTGGTCTAGGTACATACGAAGCTTGGGCAAGTCAGCAAGACGAATAGACTCTGCAGAATAGAAAACCGGGTAAAGATTATAAAACGGTAGTTCACAGAAAGGCAGCAGGAATGAGTTAAAAATGTATGAGGAGATGATCGATTTCATTAGTAATTAGAAATACGCAGGATGAGCCAGCGACATAATGTGACTTTATGCTCACAGCCCAAACTTTTAAAAATGGATAATGCCCAGTGCTGGAAAGGATATACATAATCAAGAATCCTCAGGTAGGGGCGCCTGGGTGGCTCGGTGCGTTAAGTGGCCAACTTTGTCTCAGGTCAGGATCTCGTGGTTTGGGGGCTCAAGCCCCCCCTGCCCCCCCCCTCGTTGGCCTCTTTGCTATCAGTCTGGAGCCGGGTATGGATCCTTCGTCTCCCTCTCTCTCTCTCTCTGTCCCTCTCTGTCCCTCTGTCTCTCTTTCTGAGAACGCGTGCGTTCTCTCTCTCAAAAATTAAAAAAAAAAAAAAAGGATCCTCAGGTATGTTTGATAAAAGTATAAACTGATGCAGCTATTATGAAAGGTCATTCGGAAGTTCTTATGAAAACAGAAACGTGAATTTCCCGGGACCCGGCAATTCCACTCCCGAGTATTGAGCCCAGAGAAATTACTGTACAGGCACCCAAACGATGTAGGAGTGGGGCGCCTCGGTGGCTCAGTCAGTTAAGTGGCTGACTCTTGATTTCAGCTCAGGTCATGATTTGTGGGTTCGAGCCCCACTTTGGGCTCTGCACAGACAGCGGAGCCTGCTTGGGATTCTTGGTCTCCCTCTCTCTCTGCCCCTCCCCTGCCTTCTCTCTCTCTGTCTGTCTCTGTCTCTGTCTCAAAGATAAATAGTAAGAAAAATATTAAGAAAAAAACCACGGAGGAGTATATTCACTGCAGCAGTGTTAGTAAAATTAAAATACTGGATGCCGCCTAAATGTTTGCATAAAGTAAGGTACCTGCAAAGGATGAATAGCCTATGGCAGTAAAAACAAAATGAAATTGATTGGTGTAGACTTCAATAACACAAGGTCGAGTGAAAAGAAAAGGAAATGAAAAGAATACGATGTAGAGCCCGATATTATTTGTATAAATGAAACACCAAAATTATACATTCTTGTGAAGACTTCCCACTGTATGTGCATAACGGGCTGGAGGGTCCATTGAAAAGAGCCATGTGCATTCAAGATGAAATCAAATGGAACTGCATGCTGGTTTTAAGTCACTGTTGCATTTTGAGGTTGAGAGCGAGGGGAGGAAATGGGGGAGGGGCAGGGCTTGTAGAATTGGAGGCAACAAGCACATTCTGGAAAGCAGAGGTTGTATGGGAAAACGAGTCCCCATTAGACAATCGTAGCATTCCCAGGGAAGTCTGTTTGTAACCGTTCTCCAGAAGCCCACAAAGAGACAGCGAGAGGGGTCCACGTCGGATGACGATAGTATATTCACATCATTTTGCGGGAAATCATGACGGGGCCTGAAATCCATGGTCTTTTTCTTTGGTTTCATCTCCATTAGAGACAAAGCCAAACACTCAGGTTTTATGAAGCAGGGATTTTATCTGGTGCTCAGGTGCCTAACAGGACAGTTGATGCGAGGAGATTTTTGTGAAAGAATGACGAAATCATTTTTAGTTTCTGCTAGATACTGTCAAAGCTTAGGAAGTATAGGACCTAGGGAGTTTGAAGGATTGACAGGTCTCCGGTGGTGGCACAGGGGCCGAGGGGGGCCGTTTCCTTACAAACTGCCTTATTAGGGGAAGTTAGGGGAAGTACCCCTACCCTTCTAACTTGACCGTGTATTTGTATTAGCTGATATCATGGCTCATACTCCGTCCATTATCCTTGATTAGCATCAATTAATCTCAGTAAAAATTTGCTTGTGTGTAAAGTGACTCATCCCTAAGGGTAGTGACTGTATGCAATTATCGGGTAGACTTTTGAAAAAAGAAAAAAAAGATCGGAGCTAAACTTATAGCTAAGGGACAGCCGAAGTAGTCACTACTCCGATTCCTCTCATTGCACAAAAAGAAAATAGTCCACAAATGAGTACAGGATTTTGTTATGATTGGCCCACCGCAACACTGTCCTCCGCAGGCCGTGTACCGTGCCTTTAATTATCTCATAAGAGCACTGGAAGGAGTGATTTTAAGACCCTGCTGTGTGATCCCGGGTTACATATTTAATTTTAATGAATCGTAGTTTTCTTTTCTGTAAAATAAGAAACTCAGTTTAGATGATCTCTAAGCTTTCTTCAAACCAAAAAAACAAACAAACAAAAAAAAAATTCCGAATCTGGCTTTCGAGATTTTCCAGGTTTGTTACTTTGGCTGAGAATAATTCAAAGACGCACACAAAACTGAATCCTAACCCCTCTCTAGCGCTACATCATTATTTTTGAATGATAATTTTCACATTTTTAAATTTGGTCCATTTTTAACGCGAAGCTGCATAACTTAATGACGCATATGCAGAGTAACATATATGAGGTATTGAAATTAAAAGCAAATATGCAATTCAAAAGAAGTTTTATTTTGAGGTGGGAAAGCAAATTATAGGGGTGCCTGGCTGGCTCAGTCGGTGGGGCATTTGGCTTTTGATCTTGGGGTTGTGAGTTCGAGCGCCACATTGGGTGTAGATATTACTTAAAAATAAAATCTCAAGGGGCGCCTGGGTGGCTCAGTTGGTTGAGCTTCCGACTTCAGCTCAGGTCATGATCTCACGGTTCATGAGTTCGAGCCCCACGTCGGGCTCTTTGCTGACAGCTCGGGGCCTGGAGCCTGCTTCGGATTCTGTGTCTCCCTCTCTCTCTGCCCCTCCCCCGTTCATGCTCTGTCTCTCTGTGTCTCAAAAATAAACAAACATTAAAAAAAAATCTCAAAAGCATGGGGTGTCTGGGTGGCTCAATCGGTTAAATGTCTGACTCGATCTCAGCTCAGGTCTTGATCTCAAGGTTGTGAGTTCAAGCCCTGCGTTGAGCTCCACGCTAGGCATGAAGCCTACCTAAAAAAAACTGGTTATATTAGGAGAAAAGTGCAGGGACCTTCTAAGAGAGCCTTTCTTCCTAATCCCTAGAAAAGCTACATGTAAGTAGATGTGTCGGTCCATCTATTTTAATGCTGCGTTAGAAAAATTTAAAGACTGGTTTTGTCGACACATGATATGTTGGAAATGGGATCTACGTACGGTTGTGGGTTTTTTTTTTTTCACTGACCTTAATTTCTATATGGGTGTAATCAAACTTTCAGGGTGATTTGGTAAAATCATGTTAACAGCTACAAACTGTCTGAAATTCCTGCAGACCAAGAGGGCAGAACTGATTCCAGGGCCTTCTATTTGGGCTGTTAGTAATACTCCCTTTCCAAAAAAGACCTCAGGGTCACAATTTGGAAAACCAGGGCCAAAGTAGTCTCTGCCCGTCCACATTCCTTCCTTCTGCATCGGGGGGGTCGGGTTACGTGTCCTCTGTTTCAGAGATCCGAGAGAAATACAAAACACAAAACGGTCTCCCCCAATCTGTTAGAAATCCTTGCCCGGTTTCCTGGAGTGAAAATGACTAGTTGAGATACCCTCACGTATGACAGCAGAACTGTAGATCCACAGAAATAATTTTTCCAGTGCAGTCGATTTTAAATGGACTTTAGACTCCGGAAGGAATTTCTGCTTATTGTAAGACTGATGGAACACTGGAAAATAGCGATCAGAACCCCATCAGTGCTCTCCCTCATGCAGCGGAACAGCCAAGTTGGTCAGCAAGAAGACGAGAAGAGAGAAAACTTGGGTCCCCTGATTAAATCCCAGGGTCTTCCGAGGGCGGAAAGATTGAATAAATTACCACCTGCTCTGACCTGGCATACCAAAGGGTTATATCCTCAGGGTAATGTTGAAGGAGAAGTAAAAAGAAGTAAAACAGACCGCAGGTGATCTTGGGTTGTCTAGACAAGACGCCCTGTGAGAAGGGCTGCAGACTATATATATATATATATATATATATATATATATAGGGACTGAGAGCGCCCCCCCCAGCCGACCGTCAACAAGGAAACCATGAACTCAATGCCACAAACAGGGTCGACTTGGAAGACTGTCAGAGGCAGGTGAGAATGCAGCCGGCCTCAAACTTGGATCTTAGCCTAGAAACCCCAAGCACGGAACTGTGCCTGAATTTCTGACCGAACTGTGAGCTAATAATGGGTTGTTGCTTTAAGGTGACCGAATTTGTAGTCACTTGTTAGGCAACAATAGAAAAATAATAAAGACACCTGAGAAATTGGAATGATCTGCAATCGACCGTAAAACAGATATGTTTACTGTGCCTAGAGAAATCAAAGAAGAGCTTGAAAAGATCAGCCGGAAACAAGAACCCATGAAATTTGTCACAGATTGCTGTAGCCATCCATGATAGGGTAATAAGGATCAGATTTACTCTCCTGACTTTAAGCAACTAGAAACCTTGGTAAAATACATGACTCAGTTGCTTTCAGACTGGACAGCAAGGCAGCACAGGACTGTTATCACAAAAAGAAGAGAAATAAACGAGATGATCCCTCCAATCCCCTCAACTTACTGCCAGGAGGCGTTTCCAAGCTACCCCGCGGAGGGAGGGGGACCTGAACTGAAAAGTCAAAGATCAAAATTGAGGGAGGCCAGTGCAGCTGGTAATCATGGAGCAGAGTGCCAGAGAGGAGAAAACCGCAGGCAGAAAGCTCCAGAGATCTGCAGAGGTGTTCCCTTGAGTCTTTGGCATATTACTCCTGTGCATGCATGAGAGGAAACTGCCAGACGCAGGAAAGAGAATCACTGTAAAGCACCAGGCTGAACAATTTCCAGAGGTCCCATCGGGCTGAGAATATTTTGTGTTCCTACCAGCCAGAGTGGAAAGACATCACACACCGTGCATAGGGTAGAGTTGTCACGATAGCACCATGGTAGAGGAGATACATTCGTTCTTGAGAAAAGAAGACTCTAAGAAGGCTCAGAGTCTCCCAAACATTGGTCTTAGCAAAGCTTTTTTGGCTATGACACCAAAAGAGCAGGCAACAAATGCAACAATAAACAAGTGGGACTAGAGCAAACTAAGAAGCTTCTGTACAACAAAAGAAACAATCGGCAAAATGAGGCAACCTAGGGAATGGGAGAAAATGTTTGCAAACTATCTCCCTGATAAGGGGTAAATGTCCAAAATATGTAAGGAACTGCTAGAACTCAATAGTAAGAAAACAATCAGATTTAAAAATGGGCAAAAAGGACACCTGGGTGGCTCAGTCGGTTGAGCACCTGACTTCGGTTCAGGTGGTGACCTCACAGTTCATGAGTTTGAGCCCTGCACGGGGCTCGCTGCTCTCAGCACCGAGCCCGCTTCAGATCCTCTGTCCTCCTTGCTCTCTGCCCCTCCCCTGCTCATGCTCTCTCTCAAAAATAAAAATAAAACATTAAAGAAAAGTGGACAAAGGAGTTGAATAGACATTTTTCTGAAGAAGAGATCCAGGTGGCCAACAGGTACGTGGTTGCTCACCGTTACTAATTATCTGGGAAAAGCAAATCAGAACCACAATGGAGCTATCACCTCATGCCTGTTCGAATGGTGATCATCAAAAAAGACAAATTCAACTGTTGGCAATGCTCTGGAGAAAAAGGAACCATTATGCACTGTAGGTTGGAATGTAAATCGGTGTGGTCATTATGGAAAACAGTACAGAGGTTCCTTAAAAAATTAAAAACAGAGGGGCACCTGGGTGGCTCAGTCGGTGAAGCATCCGACTTCGGCTCAGGTCACGATCTCACAGTCCGTGACTTCGAGCCCCACGTCGGGCTCTGTGCTGACAGCTCGGAGCCTGGAGCCTGCTTCAGATTCTGTGTCTCCCTCTCTCTGACCCTCCCCTGTTCATGCTCTGTCTCTCTCTGTCTCAAAAATAAATAAACATAATTTTTTTTTAAATTGAAAATATAATTACCATAAGATCCAGCAATCCCACTTCTGGGTATATATCCAAAAGAGATGAAAACACCCCCCAACGTGCATTGCAGCATTATTCACATGGAAACAACCTGTGTCCATCAGTGGGTGAATGGATAAAGAGAATGTGATATATATATATCTCCATTATGTATTATCTGTGTACACACTATCATCTACCTATCTATCCACTACATATATATATATGTACACTCTTATACACCATATATAGAATTTACACACAATCTATATAAATGGTAATGAAATGTTATTTAGCCAAGAAAAAGAAGGATATCCTGCCCTTTGCAACAACATGGACAGACCTACCTTGAGGGCATTATGCTAAGTGAAATAAGTTAGACAAATGCTGGGGCACCTGGCTGGCTCAGTTGGTCTTGATCTTGGGGTCATTGAGTTCAAGCCCCACGTTGGGGGTAGAGATTACCTTAAAAACCTTTTTAAAAAAGACAAATACTGTGTGTTCTTATTTATGGATGGAGTCTAAAAAAAGCTGAAGTCATAGAAATAAAGAGTAGAATGGTAGTTGCTAGAGGCTGGGATATTGGGGAAATGAGAAGATGTTGGCCAAAGGGTATAAACTCCCAGCTAAAATATGGATAAGTTCTGTGCATCTAATACACAGCGGGGTGAGTATAATGGACAATATTATATACTTGAAAATTGTTAAGAGAGTAGATCTTAAATTTTTTTTTTCAACGTTTTTTATTTATTTTTGGAACAGAGAGAGACAGAGCGTGAACGGGGGAGGGGCAGAGAGAGAGGGAGACACAGAACCGGAAACAGGCTCCAGGCTCCGAGCCGTCAGCCCAGAGCCTGACGCGGGGCTCGAACTCACGGACCGCGAGATCGTGACCTGGCTGAAGTCGGACGCTTAACCGACTGCGCCACCCAGGCACCCCAAGAGAGTAGACCTTAAATGTTCTCACCACACACACAAAAAATGGTAATTACGTGAGGGGGTGGAGGTGTTTGTTACCTTGTTGTGACAATCATTTTGTAATACATACCTGTATCAACTCCTATTTTATTTTTTAATATTTTAAACCTTAAACTTATATATGTTGTAGGTCAATAGTATCTCAATAAAGCTGAGGGAAAATGTAAAAAACCAGATTAAACGAACAAAACAAGTTGTACCTACCTTTGGTAGATGCTGTCTACAAAAGATGAACTTTAGTTTTCTTTAATGTTTATTTATTTTGAGAAAGAGCGAGAACGTGTGCAGAGCACGAGCGCTGTCTGGGCTCAGATTCACAAACCATGAGATCAGGACCTGAGCCGAAATCAAGAGTTGGATGCTTGGTTGACTGAGCCACCCAGGCGCCCCTACAAACGATGAACTTTTAAATGAACATTCACAAGTCAAAAGCTAAAAGATGGAAAATAATGTAGAAGTAATACTGTCCGACAATCTGGGGTGACTGACTATACAAAATACAATTCAAGACAAATAGTTATACTAGAGAGAAAGAAGGGCATTTCTTAAAATAAATAAACAAGGGGCACCTGGGTGGCTCAGTCAGTTGGGTGTCTGACTTCGGCTCAGGTCATGATCTCATGGTCCGAGTTTGAGCCCCGCGTCGGGCTCTGTGCTGATGTCTCAGAGCCTGCAGCCTGCTTCCGCTTTTGTGTTTCCCTCTCTCTCTGCCCCTCCCCTGCGTGTGCTCTGTCTCTCAAAAATAAATAAAGGTTAAACTTAAAAAAAAATAAATAAACAATACATCAAGAGGACATAAAAATGCCAACTCTGTATGTGCCTAAAAGACAGCCAAAAAGGAAATGAAACAAATCTGACTATATTAAAGAGAGAAAAAGATAAACCCACAAGCATCATCAGAGATTTTTAAACATCTTTTCTCAATAATTGATCGAACTAGATAGAAATGAAGCAAGTATAAGGAAGATCTGGAGAACACCGTCAACTGCCTTTACCTAATTGGCATTTCTAGAATTAAACACCAAACAACTGCAAAATATATATTCTCTTTACATGTACATGGAATGTATATCAAGATAGGCCATATACAGGGACATCAATCAACTTTCAATACATTTCCAAAGTCTGAAATCTTAGCATGTTTATGATTAAAATGAAACTATTAGGTATCAATTACAACCAGAAGCCTAGAAAAGTCCTGATTATTTGGAAATAAAAAACATTTCTAAATAACTCACGGGACAAGTAAGAAATCAAAAGGTGAGACACACAATATTTCAAACGGAAAGAAAATGAAAGTACAACATAGCAAACTTCGAGATTGGCAGCCGCAGCATGTTTGGAAAAAAAAATTATAACTAAAATGCTTCGATTACAGAAGAAGAATGGGTAAAAAGAATTGCTAAGTTTCTATCTTATGATCCTAGAAAAACAATACCAAATTGAAATCAAAAATAAGTAGAGCAAAAGGAAATTATAAAGATAAGACATCAATGAAACAAAACAAAACAACAGAACGTGTACGAAGTCAAATGCTGGGTTTTGAAGAGGCTAATAAAATTGGTAAAAGCATGGAAGACTAAGACAAAAAGAAAAACCAAGTAACCAGTGTTAAGAATGAAGGAACAGATATCACAATGGATTCTACGGATATTCAAAGGGAAGTATTATGCTAATATGTTAGACAAGATAAAATGTTGAAATACAAAACATCTTACAAAAGATGACATAGAAAATGTGAATAGCCTAATATTTGTGAAATTAATTGAAATTATTATTAGAAACATCTACATAAACAAAACCCCAGGCTCAGATGATTTCACTGGTAGATTCTTCAGACATTTGAAAAAGAAATAACAATTTTATACAAGCTCTTTCAGAAAATTGAATAACCCTGATTTCAAAACTTGGCAAAGGCATTCCAACAAGAGAGATACAAATCGAAAAATAATTGCATCAAATACTAGCAATTTGTATGTAGTAATACCTAAAATAGAAAATACGTAGGATTGAACGGAATTATCCTCGCTATGTAAGGTAAAAAAAATATATTCTGTGTAATCCCCCATTTCACGTAAGATTAAATATTGAAGGATTATATTTCATAAAAATTAAAAACTTCTCGGGGCGCCTGGGTGGCGCAGTCGGTTAAGCGTCCGACTTCAGCCAGGTCACGATCTCGCGGTCCGTGAGTTCGAGCCCCGCGTCAGGCTCTGGGCTGATGGCTCGGAGCCTGGAGCCTGTTTCCGATTCTGTGTCTCCCTCTCTCTCTGCCCCTCCCCCGTTCATGCTCTGTCTCTCTCTGTCCCAAAAATAAATAAAAAACGTTGAAAAAAAAAATTAAAAAAAAAAAAATTAAAAACTTCTCAGAGGATATCATTAAGAAAACAAATAGGCAAACGATAGGTCAGATGCTGTTTTCCATGGTCCCCGTGGTTGGTGTAAAAATCACAAGGACAGCTGAAGCATGGTAGTTTTTTTTTTAATGTTTTTATGTAGTTTTGAGCGAGACTGAGCGCAAGCAGGGGAAGGGCAGAGAGGGAGGGAGACACAGCATCCAAAGCGGGCTCCGGGCTCCTAGCTGCCAGCGCAGAGCCCGACGTGGGGCTTGAACTTGGGAACCGCGAGGCCGTGACCTGAGCCGAAGCTGGACACTTAACCAGCTGAGCCACCCGGGTGCCCCTGAAGCATGGTAGTGTTAAAGGCACGGTCGTATCTCTCTGCGTGATTGTCCTACATCTGTGTGACTCCCCAGAGGGCTTGGCAACATAGGTTCCTAAATGCTCAGCCTTCAAACTTGAGAAGTCAAGGAGCGTCTGACAGAGTCTTAGAAGCCTCTTTACAAGAGTTGAAACTATTACCGGCCGCTGCGGGAACTAGAAAGTCTGAGGACCTGGCCACGGGGAAGGGTAACCCTGACATGGTTCACCCGCCTATTACGGCTTCTTGATACATTTAATGAGTTATTCTGTTGTGTTGTCCAGTGAATTACCCAGGAGACTACGTTTTGTGCTATAAGCAACAACTGTGAATCCAAAAAAAAAAGCTTTTTTCCCCAAACATTTCATTTTTTTTTCAGCTTATTTATTTCGAGAAAGAGAAAGGGCGAGTGAGGGAGAGGCAGAGAGAGGGAGAGAGAGAGAATCCCACGAAGGGCAGAGGGAGAGAGAGGGAGAGAGTGTGGAACCCAAAGTGGGGCTCACTCAAAGTGGGGTTTGAGCTCCCCTGATGCGGGGCCCATGCTCACTCGAATCAGGGCTCGCGCGCCCCCATAGCCGGACTTGAACTCACAAACCGGGAGATCAGGACTGAGAGGAGTTTCGATGTTTCGCCTGCACCACCCAGGCGCCCCAAAAGTTAAAATTTCTTTTCTCACTTGAAACGCAATTTACGAAGAATATACCTTCACCTTTTATTTTGTCTCATTTTTTTAATGTTTATTTTTGGCAGAGAAAGCATGAGTGGGGGAGGGCAGAGAGAGAGAGGGAGGGAGAGAACCCCAAGCAGGCTCTGCATTGTCCGTGCAGCTGTGAGGTCAGGATCTGAGCTGAAGTTGGACACTCAACTGACTGAGCCACCCAGATACCCCTACCTTCACCTTTTAAAACCCTCATTCAGCCACTTTCAAGTCTGGTGGGGGGTTTTTACTAATGTTCATTTACTTAGAGAGAGAGAGAGAGAGAGAGCGGGGGAAGGGCAGAGAGAGAGGGAGAGAGAACCCCAAGCAGGCCCCCCACTCAGTGTAGAGCCTGATGCGGGGTTGATCTCATGAACTGTGAGATCGTGACCCGAGCTGAAATCAAGAGTCTGACCCTTAACCCGCTGAGCCACCTAGGTGTCCCAACTGTAGTGTTCTCTCAAACATATAAGTAGACTCATTGGTGTTTCATCGGAGAACGAGATTGATAATTGTATTTACGACGGAATACATTAACGAATCCATTCGTTAATATTTAATAACCATTGAGAACTGCTTGCTTTACATGTCTTAGGCCAGAGAGTAGCCTGTATGTAATATTCCTATTTATGTGTCCACAAGAGAGGACAGAAGGATATATTCCCCTGGAAAAATCACAGTGCTATCGAAGAATTCCTGCTTCCAGTCCTTGTTTGGAATGAGACAGGGTATAAATAAGTAATAAATAAAATTAACATACCCGTGATTTCTTTGTATATCTGTTCTCTGTTTCCTTCATTACTCCTCCTCAATCTTCATGTAAAACCTCTGTGCCATTAAGTTCAAGCCCGTTGCTATACAACCCTCTCCCCTCACCTCCATTGCTGTCACCTTCATTCTAGGAATTCAACAAGCCTAGGAGGCCCCCCCCACCCCACCCCACCCCACCCTGCCGTCCACTTTCTGGCCTCGGAAGGCCTTACTTCCTGAGGCCCAATATGGACGCCTTCATTCCCCCATTACCTCAGCCGGGCACTCCCGCCACGGTCCCCCCCCCACTGCTACCATTAGCAACTGCTCCTCTGAACCCACTAATTCGAGTACCCCCCACTGACCACATCCTCTACCCGCCCCCCCCCCCAACTCTCTGTGGAACTTACTCTCTCGGATAACTCACAGACGACTTCAACTTAGTATGACTAACATTGAAGGGAGCCAGAAGCATGCCCACAGATTTCAATTCTTTTTTTTTTATTTATTTATTTTTTTTAAATTTTTTTTTCAACGTTTTTTATTTATTTTTGGGACAGAGAGAGACAGAGCACGAACGGGGGAGGGGCAGAGAGAGAGGGAGACACGGAACCGGAAACAGGCTCCAGGCTCCGAGCCACCAGCCCAGAGCCCGACGCGGGGCTCGAACTCACGGACCGCGAGATCGTGACCTGAGCTGAAGTCGGACACTCAACCGACTGCGCCACCCAGGCGCCCCTAGATTTCAATTCTTTAATGGCGTGTGCGGGTGTTAACCTCATGGGGCTCCTGTGAGAGGTGTCCGTGCTTGACGAGGTTGCCGGGACTTCTCTCAGGCTCTGGGACCCAGGCGTCCCAGGCTGGATTAGAACATGTCGGCAACCTGAGAATTGGTGTCATCCTCGAAGAGGGGGCTGCGTTGCAGGTTGTTGTTCATGGCCCCCTGAAGCCCGCAGTTGCTGGGCACCTCAGCCACCAGATCCAGAATGTTGGTGGCTCCGTGTTCCAGAATGGCCGAGAGGCAAACCTGGGTAGACAAGCTCAGGGGTTGAGGGGGTTGGTTCTCCCTCAGGAGAGGTTCCTCGTGGCTCACGTTTTTGTGGGGGCAGGGGAAGGTCTGCTTCCTAAGTGCGTAGGCGTTCTGACCACTTCTTTTTCCAGACATGGTGACTGGCCTACCTTGAATGTCCAGCCGGCCTGAGCCTCTCAAGACACCAGTCGCCAGTGCTCACTGCTGCCCACTCTCCCCACCCTCCAGCCACTCACTGAGGTGTCGCTGGGGTTCACCGGGCCCTGATCAGGCCCCAGCCTAGATACGCGTGTGCTAGGCACTCGCTCATCCTGATGACCAGAGCAGAATGGCTGAGAACACCTGATGTGGACGAGGGTGTAGGGCACCTAGAACTCTCGTACGTTGTTGGCAGAGTGACAACAGGGTACGGCCACCAGGGAGAAAAGTCTGACAGTTTCTTATAAAACTGAACATACAACTACCCTGTGACCCAGCCATTTTTCTTCTGGGTATTCAACAAATGTAAAAATCTATTTACACACACACACACACTATGCACCAGAATGTCTTTATCACTTTCAGTCACAATAGCCCAAACAGGAAAGAGCTGAGGTGTTCATCAACAGAAAAATGGATAAAGAAACCGTAGCATACTCATAAATTCAGCGATAAACAAATGAACTACGGATACAATAACAAGGGTGGATCTCACAGGTACCATGCTGAGTAAAAGAGCCAGACACGAGAGAGTATATACTGTATATGTATGGGCATACGAAGTTCTAGAAGAGTCAGAATTCTGGTTGCCTCCAAGGTAGAGGAGGGGCAGGACTGACGAGGAAGGAAACTTTCTGGATATAGGTGTGCGGTACACGGATGTATCCATCTTTTAAAATCGTGCGGCTGAAATGCGCGCACGTTAACATAGGCCATTTTTGCTTACAAAGCAAGTGTATGAGGGTAATAAGTAGCTTGGCAAGTGGGGGGACAGCTGTAGAATGTTGGTAGTTGAAGCTAGGTGGTGAGTACATGGGGTTTCATTGCATCATTTTGTTTATTTCATGGTTGAATTGTTTACAATAAAAAGTTATGAAAAAGAAACAAAGGATGAAACACTGGAAGAAAGAAGGCAGACATTAGTAATCCATCATAGGATCCTGGTCTAAGAATCCCCATCAGTCCATCATTGTCTCTAATAACCAGAAGAGCGTGTGAGAGACCACCAATTTTCCATCCCCGGTCTGAGGCATATACTCCCGAATTTGTCACACACACACACACACACACACAGCAAAAAATAAGTAGAACTTACTGCAATATATTAAAGTGCTTAGCTTCAGGTGGTAGGATTATGAGTGATTTTTACCCTCTCTATATTTTGCGGCACCTTCCAAATGTGTAATTATGAATATACATTTCTTTGATAATCAGAAAAGTAAACCATACAAAATTTTGAAATATCATTTTCATTGAGTTTCTCCTGTATTGTTACTATGGTTTCAAAAATTCAACAGGCTTCACCACATTATCGCTCTCAGGAAAAGCAATGCTACTAATCATATTATTTGTTAGCAAAAAAGCTTTTGCCAAGGTATGAGCCTCCAGGGTACTTTTTTTGTAAAGATAAAAATGCAATACTGCACAGGAGATCTGCTTATTAGACATTGGGCACGCTCTCTGTAGAACCAAAATAACTCTTCAGAAATTTCGTGCCAAATTCACAGCTAAACTGTTATGCAAATGTAACTACATCTAAATTAAAAGTGCTGAGAGGATACAGCCAACAGACTTTGATTGCTTTTGGTGGCGTAGGCAGAAAGGTTGGGATATCTTAAAGTAAACAAGACGCATCACACTTTATTTTGTTTCCTGTTTGATTGGGGGTTCACAGGACACAGGAAAACCAAAATGATCAATGAAAACAAGATAGAGCAAAGGAGAAAGGAAAGGATGGGATTATATGTTTGAGGTAAGAGCCTTTGAGCCCTCAGAGAACAACACCGGACATGAACTTAATTGCAGGCAGAGTCTGTAAGCCTTAGAACTACAAGCGAAAAAGGGATTGACCACCTTTGAATTCTGTATGTTACAAAGTCTCATTATTTAACTTCCTTGCATGTATGCCTTGCCTTCTCAACTCGATTTTAAAAATAGCTGTCTCCCGGGGCGCCGGGGTGGCTCCGTCCGTTCACCTCTGATTCTTGATTTCGGCTCAGGGCGTGATCTCACAGCGCGTGGGTTCGAGCCCCATGTCAGGCTCCGTGCTGACAGTGCGGAGCCTGCTTGGGATGCTCTCTCTCCCTCTCCCTCTGCCCCTCACCCGCTCATGCGTGCACAGACACACTCTCTCTCTCAAAATAAAATAAAATGGCTCCCAAGAGCAGAGAATCTATCTTTTACTTCTGGCTACTTGTCATTGAGCTACAGGCTCTACGAGGCCACCCTAAATTCTCCATAGTCAGACCCGTAGAACCTAGCTCAGTGCCTGAGACATAGTAGGCACTCAATATGTGTTGAATAAAAGAACGACTATTTCCGAGAGCATGCTACCTGGTGCCTGGCTCACAGTAGAAACTCGGTAGATATGTGTTGAAGCGGTTATCCATTAATCCATCTATTCAGCCCACGAATATCATTGAGTGTCTGCTATGTGTCAGGCACTCTTCTAGGTGCTGGCGACGTGGCATCGAGCAAAGCGACATCCCTGCTTCCACGGCACTTACACTCTAGGGAAAAGATCGCCATCTAGACACCATAACAGAATGTGATTTTGAGTTTTCGTTGACATTACGACAACTACCCCCCGTTTTAAACGTTATAATACGAAGCAACTCCTGGGCGCCGGCGTTTGACTTTCGTGGCACTTGACGTTGGTAGGTGAATGTGATTGAGAGCGGTTTCAGGTGACAAGTAGCAGCATACGTAATTATCGCGACCGGAGGGCTTTCCAAGACAGCACATGAAAACTGCTGCGGAATATCCAGTTCTCGAAGACTACATCCTATGAACCAGGAGAGAGATGGTTTCCAATAGAAACGGAGATTCCTTGTATTGACCAAGATGAATGGTTCCACTCTGACTCTGCTCTTTCTAATTTCCTGGCTAGTAGAGATCAATCAATACTCCTTAGACAGTACCCATTTAAGGCTCTGACAAGTGTTATTTTTTAGAGGCCATTCTTTAAGCTTCTCATTAATGAAAAGCGGTACCGTAGCAATTCGTCGCTGGTTCCACTCTGTTTCCTGGCCTTGCTCCGTCTGGTCCTGATATTACAAACAGCTGAAATCAGTACATTGCGATATTATGCAAATGTGCTCTGGCAGATTGAGCTAAGAATAGTGTGCATCGGGCTATTTCAATTTATTGGGCGTATAGATGAATTTGGCAGTTTTTGATGAAGGAACTTTATGGACGTTTAAACATGTCTCTGCATTAGAAACGTTTTTCCTTATGAAGGTTAAGTAAACACCAGTCCGTGGAAGAACTTGAAGCCTGCTGAGGTTAAACGTAGGAATTCAGAGAGGAAGGAGGAAGCAGGCATCGGGCACGCAGATATTAGTGTTTTTTTCATGATGTCCTTTTGGATGAGCTGTGGAAGCCTGGGCTGGATGCCCAGTAAAGCTTGGTGGATTCAGCCCTGGTCAATTTACTGTAGCTAAAAGGTGCTGATGATGGCTCAACTGCAATCCTGGAGGGAACTTTCTAGTGTCATACTGCAGAGCTGAAAATTTGGGCGTGTCTTGTTCAACAATTTTTTAATGACTTGGAGGAGGACATTCATAACATATACATAAAGTCTGCTTGTCACAAGAATCTGGGAGGGACAGTAAATGCATGGTTATGACAAAATCGGGGGCCTTCGAGATCTCTCCAAGCCAGACTCTTCATCTGAATCTGGAAGATGACCCTGGATTGATGTAAACAAACATAAACGTTTCATATTTATGTTGAGAAAAAGCCAGCTTCTTATTTCAGGGGAATTCTTAGTCAAAGATCAAGGGACACTTCTTTTCAGCCCCTAAATTAATTAATTGGTTATTTTCATAAGGCAGCAATTGGAAGATTTTGGAGTCAAAAAGAAAGTTGAAAGTTTCCCCACAAAAGACAATAAAGATAATAGTAAAGAATAATTAGTTTTTACATGTAATGGTCTTAAAACCCAACCCTGGTAATTGGTTTTTCTCTTTCAAAAAAAGTCTGGGGGGCACCTGGGTGGCTCAGTCGGTTAAGTGTCTGACTTCGGCTCAGGTCACGATCTTGGCGGTCCGTGAGTTCGAGCCCCGCGTCAGGCTCTGTGCTGATGGCTCAGAGCCTGGAGCCTGCTTCCGATTCTGTGTCTCCCTCTCTCTCTGCTCCTCCCCCGCTCATGCTGTCTCTCTCTCAAAAATAAATAAATGTTAAAAAAATAATTAAAAGTCTGGAAGGTGTAAACCCCACCCCCTCCTGTCTGCCTTCTCGGGAGAACTAGGCTCCTTGAACATTATTTATTGCATCTTAGGGGAGAGCACACTTAACTCCTATAACCAAGATGATAGTCGTTGTCTAATTACCTGTTTCCCTTTTCCGTTTGGGACACTGAGAAGTGGGCTTCTTCTGTACTTAAAAAAAATTACAAAGTCACCAACATACCTATTGTCTCAGGACAGAAAGCAAGATAGAACACTTTTGCAGAGCATCTTGTGTTTTGTTCTTTCCCTTGTAAAGCATGTGATGCCTAAATTATCATTTGGAAATTGGACGGCTAGGTAGTGGTGATGCCACTTTCTAGGAATATGAATGAGACTTTATTAAGCTCATTTCAGTTTTTTTTTTTAATAAAGGATTGTCACATGGAAAGTGACAAAAAAAAAAAAAAAAAAAACCTCCTGGATTGAAAGGACAGGATTTTTCAAGTATGTCCTGGCATAGTACTAAAAGGAACATACTTGAAAAAAAAAAAAAAAACCACACACATAGAGTTTTCATTTACTGAAAGTAGATAGGAATAAAGTACGGAATGCAACTTCCAAAAAAGCTGGTGTAGGCGTGGTTCTATTTTTTTTCTTAAGTTTACTTATTTATTTTGAGAGAGAGAGAGAGACCGTGTGAGCAGGGGGAGGGGCAGAGAGAGAGAGAGGGAGAGAGAGATCACGTGGTGACACGGAGAAGCTCAGCCTTTTCAGCTGGAGCAGTCCTTACAGCCAGAGCCCTGATGGGGTAGGGAGGACATCTAGGACCAACCGGCTCACCAGCCAACCCATTAGCCGAGGGAAAATGCATAAGTGGGTCCAACTGGCGGAATGTAGAACAGAGCTGAGCCCTGCCCAGATTGCCAACCCACAAGATCATGAATAGATGACTTTTGTTATATAGGGCGGTTTGTCATGCAACAGTCAAAACTGATACATGCTCTTATCTGGCAAATTTTGCTTCTAAAAATGATCCTGTGCAAGACCTGTGGATACATGTGGCCACTACAGTATTTCTTTAAAAAATTTTTGTATAAATGTTTATTTATTTTGAGAGAACGAGAGAGCAAGCAGGGCAGGGGCAGAGAGAGGGAGTGAGAGAGAATACCAAGCAGACTCCACACTGGCATCGCAGAACCTGATGTGGGGCTTGAACTCATGAACCGTGGGATTATGACCTGAGCCGAGACCAAGAGTTGGGCGCTTAGGCCGACGGAGCCACCCAGGCGCCCCGCTATTAGGGCATTTCTAGAAGAATCGAAATGGAAAAAAAGGTGACCGGTTAAAAAATTATGGCGTATCCAGGTAATAGGACACTCAGCCCTGGAGAGGAGTCAGGTGGTTCTACATTTATAAACGTAGAAAGATGTCTAAGGTATGTTGTTAGTGGAAAAGCAACATTCGGCAGGAACAGCTCGCCACATTGATGCAAACGCACAAGCAGAGGCGAACGCGTAGGCGCCGGGGACACACACCAACTATCCAGAAGCGCAGCAGTCCTGAGCTAAGGCGCTGGGCCGGAAGTTGAGGACAGGAGGGGCACTTTGTCCATTTCATTCCTTTCAATAGTTTCCTTTGGGCGCATATTCCCTAGATACACTAAAAATTAAACGGAGATAAAAACAAACACAACCTCCACGTCCTCGCCCTGCCTGCAGTCGCTCCTCGTCCTTGCAACGCAGGCTTTGCGGTATCACTACATGCATCTAATGCTCATACCCTTTGCCGTCTCCTGCTCGGCGGGTGTCGGGAGCTCTCCACCTCTTAGCAACGGTCTTCAAAATGAGGGATGTCCGATCTGTACGTTCTAGCTTGGATAGTAAGAAAAAGAGCTCTATTTGTGTTGTATATGTGGATGCACGCGGGCACCCTCGCTCGGTATTTATGCGACCATCTATTGCGTAAGGGAGGCGAGGCGTTTTAGGGAAAGAGCTGGAGGTCTGCCACACACGGGGGTTTCCGGAGGTGCCCTGGGACTTTCCCCTGATCACAATTAATTACAGTTTGTGTGGGCCCAGCTAATTCGACCTGTGGATGTTCAAACACCCCGCTTGAAATAAAGCAACTTGTACAAAACCCACGAGTAACTTAAAAGAAAAAAAAAAAAAAGATTCCTTCCAAGAAACTCAGCTTCCAGGCTAACACAAATAACCTAAGTGCAAATTAATGACAAGCAAATGACAGATGTGACACATTTCCTGCTCCTGGTACAAGCGCTCAGTCAGCCAGTACCTAATAGATCCTACAGAGTTCGCCAAAAGGGAAAAAAAAAAAAAAAAAAAGAAGAAGAAAGTTGACTCCAGAGGTCCAAGTGTATAAAATCACATGAGACTCAGTCCAGTACTTTCCCTGAGTTCATTTAACAATGACGACAGTTTTGAAGCCTCTGGCGAGGATTCCTGCTTCTTAACAAACTACAAAATTTCACACACCACTTGGAGCACATTTGCTTATTCGGCACGAAAACATGATTGAAATAATACACGGGAAAATATGATGATAAAACAGAAATGCATTCCTCGTCAGAAAATGCTGTCGGAGGAGGCACACAAATTACTGTGGCAACACAGTTACATGAAGGGTTTTCAAAATCATGCCGAATGAGAGCAGCTAGGTACTGTGTAATTCCACATATACAAAACTCCAAAAATTCTAGAAAATTAAAATTTGTAGAAATCCCAGGACACATGGACAAAAACATGAGCGATTGCCTGAGGCCAGGGTCAGAGAGAGGGATGGATTGCCAAGGGGCTCAAGGGGACTTTTTGGGGTGATGGAAATGGTCCGTATCTTGGTTGTGGTGGTGGTTCCATGGCCGTATGTATCTATCAGAACTTGTACATTTCAATGTATTCAGTGTATTTGTATGTAAATCATATCTAAAGTTAATTGAAAAGGTGCCTGGGTGGCTCGGTCGTTAAGCATCTGACTTCAGCTCAGGTCATGATCTCACCGTTTGTGAGTTAGAGGCCTGTATTAGGTGAGTCCTGTCCCTCTCTCTCTCTCTTCCCCCCCCCCGTCTCTGCCCCCCCTCCCCCGCCCCTCCTGGGATTCTCTCTCTCTCTGCCCCTTGCTCACTCGTGCCCGCTGTCTCTCTCTCTCTTGAAAAATACACACATACATACATACATAAAGTTAATTTAAAGCTATTAGAAAGTACACTAAATGGAAAACACGAGAGGGATGGTAAGCACTCTCCTAGGTGCTGGAGATAACAGTGGTGAGCAGAAAAATGGTCGTCGGTCTTTCCCACTGATGACAGCTTATACAGCGGAGGTGACCAACCACAAAGCAGATTATCACGGAGAGTTGCAGACTCCAGAAAAGGAGTAGCAAGGAAAGCGCAGGTTTTGGGAGAGCCGACACTGAAAGAACTTGCCCTAGCTTGTGAAGTCAGGGGAGGAAGGTAGAAATTGGCCCCGACTGATGGGGAATCATGAGCTCCCCTAACTCGTATAAGCTCTACCTCTCATTTGGCACGTGGCACAAACTTTCAGTGTCGGATTGTCACGCGTCGGTATCTTCACTCCCTAACTAGACGGTCCGCAATTGGAGTCTGGAGTCTGGAGCCCAGGCCACACAGTTCTGTCTCCCTCTTACTGTACCCAGAGAGGAGTGGACGCAGGAGGCACTTCAGATTTACCAACTCCGCAGGCCAGAGAGACTAGAGGCAGCCAGGGTCGCCTCCTGCGGGGGCTAGTGGCTGTGGGCCGAAACGGGAGATCCGGCCAGTCACTCTCAACTCCCCGTCCCTTCCTGAGGCCGTGTGCACCGTGGCTCTCGCTGCCCCTTGCTGCTGGCTTTCCCAGTGACTGCTTTCTGGACACAGCATTTGGGAAAACTTTCCAGGTACCTTGGCCTCGTTGGCCTGGACGTTTTCATTTTAGGTTTTCACTTCACAAGCTTTGAAGCTCATCGTTTGCCTTCTAACTCAGCCAGACAGTGCAGTCACTTCGGCAGCCGTCGATGCACGGCAAGGGCTCGAGAAATTTCTGGCTAAAAATAGAGAATTGACTCTTCTGTAGATACACGACTTTAGGGGCATAGGGATATGAAAATGGTTGATGTTCTGGAACAAAGAGACTATCTCCCAGACTTGAAGAAAGAATCTCCCGGGAAGTGCCGGGAGATTTTTGTTTTGTTTTGTTTTAAAGCTACAACTAAGGCGACGAGCCATAAATGGGATTGGCCTCGGCATGACCATTGATTACTGTACAGACTGGTCATTCAATTAACAGTCTCTTGGTGGTGGCTCTTCTAACTCAGCCTTGCTCTCTCAAAACGAAAATGAAGAAAAGAAACGGAATACTCTGTAGAACCAGGAATTATGTAAATTGTACCGCAACAGTTATTTCTTATGTAAACAAGGGCATGAAAACTCAGACAGGGATTGAATGCGGCTACAAACCAGAGTTCTGTACTAAACTGAACGTCAGGCGGTCCTTGGCCCTCCCTCAAAATATAGCACCGCTTCGGTCCAAAGCCACCGGGCTTTAGAATACTGACAGGACAGGGGCGCCTGGGGGGCTCAGTCAGTTAAGCGTCCAGCTCTCGGTTTCTGCTCAGGTCGCGATCTCCCGGGTTCGTGGGTTCGAGCCCCGCGTCAGGCCCCACACTGACAGCTCGGAGCCTGCTTGGGATTCTCTCGCTCTCCCTTTCTCTCTGCCCCTCCCCTGATTGCGTTCTGTCTCTCTCAAAATAAATAAACTTAAAAAAAAAAAAGAGTACTGACAGGACATGTTCCCAGTTAATATAAAGGGAAGCCGTAGACTTCCAGAACTTCAAATCAAGGCACCTGGCACTACCAAAGCCACATGGATGAATCATACTATGAGGTGTAGTATATGCTATGGCGGATGGGCTATTATTCACGTCACTGTGCTGTATGACTCTCGCTATTGGAAACGAGACATGAAATACAAAGGCAGCCACTTCTGCACGTAAAAAATCAGAGTGATGGGGGTGACGGGAGGTATTGCAAGTAAAATATGGCAACAGCCAGTTAATGAACTTTGCTAGGAGGCCCCGGGAGCCACAGGAAACTGGGGTTTGGCGGAATGCCTTTATATTTTAGATAATTATTTTCTCAACCACTTTGTAAAGCGGCAGAGGCTCTGGTTCCTTTCAAAAATGTTACTTATTTGTCCTTACTGTTCCAAGAAGGACAGATTTCCTTTGCCCGAAGCGTGTTTTTGTTCCTGCTCTCCTGTTTCCTTCTCACAACAGCGCCAGGAAATTGGCAAGAAACGTGTTGTCCTAGTTTATGCATGGGGAAATGGAAGCCCCTAGAAATTAAGGACCTGCTCAGTGCCATCAGCCAGTGTGTGGCTGAGCTTGGCCCCGCGGACACCTTGGTTTCAGCTCAGGGAGACTGACTGGCGACCTCTGGCTTCTAGAACTTACAGTTCAGAGGACACGTCTGTGTCGTTCTCGGCCTTGAAGTTTGTGGCAATCTGTTATTGCAATAGGAAATTATTACAGGGAGATACAAAACCAGATAATAAAGTGAAGTGTGAGGGCCCGCTTTGTCAGCATATATGCTAAACCCGGAGCGGTAAAGAGAGGCGTGGGCTGAAGCAGAAACATGAAGGGTTTCACTGTAGGAAAAGGAGAACAGTTCACACAGTTGTTCTAGAAAAATTGGCTACCCGTGTGAAAATTAAGTGCATGTGGATTTCTACTCCACACAACATACAAAACTCACTTTCAGGTGGCTTGAAGGTCTAATATGAAAAGCAACACTTGTGAAGCTTCTAGAAGAAAATCCAGGAAAATATCCTTATGACTTTAGGGAGATAGCTAAGAAGACAAAGGAAACCCAGACTGTGAAAGCAACAACCTGATAACTAGAAGCGCTGTCATTTTTAAACATTTTAATACAAAAAATAGGTTTTTAAGTGAAAAGACACACCACACGCTGGGAGAAAATATTTGCCATGCACGTCCCCCCCCCCCGAAAAGATCAGAATATGTACAGCATTCCCACAAATCAGTAAGCAAAAGGTCATTCCAATAACAGTGAAGGCATGATTCTAGCTTGTGCTGTGATGACCTCACAGAGAAGGGACTGAAGGAACGACAATTCTGCCCTCCATTCAATTTCCTTCTGATGCTCCCCACGTGAAACCAAATAGAAGCGGCACCAGACCCACCAGACTTTTGAAAAGTTTTTACTGTTTCTCTATTTTTGAGAGAGAGACCCAGCACGAGCGTGGGAGGGGCAGAGGGAGACGCAGAATCCGAAACAGGCTCCACGCTCTGAGCAGTCAGCCCAGAGCCCGACGCGGGGCCCAAACTCACGAACCGTGAGATCGGGACCCGAGCCGAAGTTGGGCGCTCAACCGACTGAGCCGCCCAGGCGCCCCAAGACCCACCCGATTTTAAATCCAACCATCCCAAGTGTTGGAGAGTATGTAGACCAAGGGCAAATCCCACACAATTACGACGGGAGTGTAAATCCCTACGACTGCTTTGGAGAGCAGTTTGGCAATATTTATTAAAGCTTAGCTCAATCATACTTTATGCCCCAGTGATTGTACCTCTCCGTGCTCTGCTAGTGCAGTGAAAGTACAAGAAGGTTCATGGCATAATTATCTCAAAACATGGCTTGAAAAAAATGCGTCAATGAGAAGAATCTACGGTAGATTCAAACCTGAATATGTCGTATACGCAAGGAGGCAACATGGGGGCCATCTCACAAACGTTGAGTATCAGTGCACATCACAGAAGGATATTTTCAGCATAATTCCATATAATGTTTTAAAAACATACCCAATCATGGCACAGGCCGTATAGCTGTACATCTGTGTGCAGCTAATTGATACAGAATCGCACAGAATAATGGACATCAACTCAGAATAGTAGCTACCTCTGCGAGCAAATGTTTTTATTCAGTGTTATGCCATATATGTGTTAGGGTGCCCTTTAAAACATGAAGTGTGACAGGTGCTGGAAGAGAGATATGCCCAGGGGCCTCTGAGAGCACAGAGTAGGGGCCCAATGACCTAGACCTGGTCAGGGAGGTCAGGGAAGTCTCGTTAGAGGAGCTAGCACTGATCAAATGGCTTAGAGCATCGTAAACTCTCCGGGACATCAGTGTAGGGAGAAATCAGTGTGGTGTGGACACAGCATTGAGGAGCTCGACTTTACATGGGCCTGAAAGAATGGGCAAACATCGCATGGAGGAAGCAGTAGGTGGAAAGAAGCTAAGCCAGAGAGAGAGGACAGAGGCACCCTTCCAGAGAGAGCATATTTCCACGCGAGAGACAAGTTTTAGCCAGTAGGGCTTTACATTTCACTCATTTGGAAACTAGATTGCCCCCGGGAAAACATGGCCACTCCAAAAAGAAAAGGTCAAGGGAGGGGGATTTGTTTGGGTACGGTATAGCTCTCATCCCTTAAATGTGTATGGCTCTCTCTTGCTGAAAAGGCCTGCATATACTCGCAGAGCGAGAGGTAAGAGGACCGGAGCGCTACCCACCCCCACCCCCCACCCCCGCCATTGTACAGGACACAGGTCAAAGCCTTGGAGAGATACGATGGTTTGCCCGAGGCCACCTGACTACTAAGTGATGGGGTCAGGCCTAAAACCAGTCCTTCGGTTGCAAGTTCAAAATTTCTTCTGCGACCGTCTGCCTGTTACTTTGCCTTTTCACAGCCGAAGTTAGATCGACAGTTGAGCGCTTTCCCTTGCAGAAGCACAAATCAACTGAAGAGCTTTTTAGCAAATTTGAATGGAAAGAGAGTGTTCACAGACACGTTGCTGACAATTTCTTTGTACGAGGCAGTGATGTATTGCATTGGCGTGAAGGGCCCGATCCCTTGGGAAGGGTGGGCTGGTAAGTAATTGGGATATTCCAATCTGCATAACCTTTTTTAAAGCACACAACCTGATTAAAAGTGCAGTCTCCCAGTAATAAATGGTTCAGAGGTTACATTTCTTCTATTAGACCAGAAATTCCATAAATGAAATCAATGAAATAAAGCTGATGAGGTCTTTTAATAGAGTGGTTATGAAAAATCGTCCTTTGGCAGATCAGTGAGCCTGCCTAAGAGCCCAGAGAGGGTTATGAAGCACGATCTCAGCGTAGGTGACCAATTGGGTTAAAAAGATTAATTTTACTGCGTTTTATACTCGGAGAGAGCCATACAGCACAAATGCCGGTAGCCGATGCATTGAAGGAGCAATCACACTGAAACATAACCATGACTTTACCTTTGGAGACCCACTCGGACTTTAACGTTTCACCTGATATTACGGGGGCAAGTGAAGGCACGATACACGTTTTCTGCCTTCAAGAAGTCTATAGTTACATCGGGGAACTATAAAACATTGCAACAGAGTAAATTAGGACATATAGATTGCAAGAACTGTTTGGAAGGAACTAATTACGACGCCTAGCAGATAGTTACTGCTTCATAAAAATGGGTACAGTGGGGCGCCTGGGACGGCTCGGTTGAGCATCCGACTTCACATCACAGGAGGATCTCACGGTTTGTGAGCTGGAGCCCTGCGTCGGGCTCTCTGCTGTCTGCACAGAGCCTGCTTTGGATCCTCTGTCCCCTTCTCTCTCTCTCTGCCCCTCCCCCACTCATTCTCTCTCTCTCTCTCTCTCTCTCTCTCTTTCAAAAATGAATAAACATTTTAATTTTTTTTTTTCAACGTTTTTTATTTATTTTTGGGACAGAGAGAGACAGAGCATGAACGGGGGAGGGGCAGAGAGAGAGAGGGAGACACAGAATCGGAAACAGGCTCCAGGCTCCGAGCCATCAGCCCAGAGCCTGACGCGGGGCTCGAACTCACGGACCGCGAGATCGTGACCTGGCTGAAGTCGGACGCTTAACCGACTGCGCCACCCAGGCGCCCCTTAAATGAATAAACATTTTAAAAAGTAGGTGCAGTGGCATCATACTGAGGCATGTTGCGCCAGTGGTTGGTTTCTTTCTAAAATATTTAAGAAATGTGGTGAAACCACTGTGCCTCTCAGCCGGTTGGAGCCCCACACCATGTGAAAGGCGAGAAACTACAAAACGGCTCCCGGACTGATTGAGTCAATAGAGGGGGTTGCTTTTGGAGCCGCTGATTTGCCAAGAAGATAAAATTTTGTCTAAATCGCATATACCTTGAAGTGAGAATAGTTTACCGAGACAAAAATGGTCTGTTAAGAAAAACCCTCAAAACAACATTTTGTAACTCGCGTTATTCCCCAGGTCGCCGAGAGATGATACTTTATCCGCTCTTTCAACGCGTTCCAAAATACACAGCATTAACCATGGTTTTCAATACAACTGGAAATACTTTACAATGAGGACAGGACCGAAGAAGAATCTCATGAGGAAAAAAAAAAAACAAAAAAACAATAACAAAACCAGCGGTTAGGGCGAAGAAAACAAAAGCGGTGTGCGGTAATTGGATGGGCTCAAAGAAAGAGAACAAAGAATAAGCGATACCATATTAAATTATTGTTAATTGGAAAAGCCGAGATGTTCCTTCAGGCAGAAACCAGTAATTAGAATGTGGCGAAGCTCCTTATCGTCCTGTGGGTTGGAAATAAAAAGCGGATCGCCTCTCCTCGACTCAGGTTTCTCCCAGTCAACCGTAGTTAGGTGTTTCCACTGGTGAGAAACAGCAGATCGCGAAATAAAATGTGCCACCCCAACCCTTTTTTCCCTTAGAGATGGAGCATGTAAGCCCTTGCCTTCCAGTCAACACCTAGGTGCTCAAGGCCACCCCGACCCAGCAGGAAGCGTACAGATAGGCGGAGGGGACGCGGCGGCCGGAACAGCGTCCGACTAGACCCGTGGCCTGCACCACCCTCCCTCCAGCCCTGATGCGCAAACCTGCGTGATTCCACCTGGCCTGTCTGTCCCCTTGTCAACCCCTGCCTCCGGAATGACAAGATTCTAGGGATCCTTTCTCTAGCCCCCGCCCCCCCAGCTCTGGATTCCCCAACCCGTTTTGGGTCTCAGTATGCAAATCCATCCCACACACCAAGAAGCAGGCCCCGGATCCGTGTTTCCGAAAATAGGATTCATAGACCACCAGAGTCAGAAATGCCTTGGGGTGAGCGTGAGGCTTTGCTAAAACGAAGATCCGGGGGCTCAACTCAGACTTACTGAACCAGAAGAGTGGCGTCGGAGCCCAGAAATTGTCATCGAAGTCAGTACTCTGGGAGATTTTAACATACATGAATATTTAAGAACCAGCCCCCCACCTCGCTGGCGCTCGCTCCTTGTCGTTTCTTCCCTGGGAAGTGTCCTGCCCCCAATCCATGCAGCTTTTCCTCCTCATTCAGCTGTCAGCTCCTAGGGCACCCCCTCCTGAAGGCTTTCCCGGGGCAAGATACCCCATCCCCCACTTTCAGTCACCGTCACATCGGCTTCTTGCCTCTTCCTCGCGGTGGTTAACACTATCTAACCAGTGATCTTGCTGTGTGTCTGTTGACTGGCGTAGTGTCTCTTCCCCAGGGAGAAGGCAGACGCCCCCAAAGCGAGACCCAGATCTTTCCCAGCGCTTCCCTCACTGGGCCCAGGATAGCGTCTGACAGGTGATAGGTAGGTTGTCAATAAAACTTGCTGAGGGGCGCCGGGGTGGCTCAGTCGGTTAAGCTTCAGCCTTGAGCTCAGGTCGTGGTTTCACGGTTTCAAGGTCTGTGAGTTTGAGCCCCTCGGGGGGGGGCTCTGCACTGACAGTGCGGAGCCTGCTTGGGATTCTCTCTCTCTCCCCTCCCCTCCCCACCCTCCCCTGCTTGCGCTCCCTTTCCGCTCTCAAAATAAAGAAAGAAACGTCTTTAAAAAAACAAACAACCCCCCCCCACACTAAAACCTTTGAAAAGTAGTTGTTAGGAAAAACGATTTTTCTAGATGGATTGAAGATGCACCCTTAAGTTTAATGGAATTCTTTCTATAATGCTTTACACATTTGCAGTATTAGGATTTATAAGAAATGGATCTGAATGACCAAAATATATTCCTCATATATATTTGGTCTTTGCCCATGGTTTCGGGCTCACAGTTCCCCAAAACTTTGGAATTGCCTAAGTGATGAGGGCTTCAAGGTGTCTTTTGTTATGTTAATCGGGCTGCTTCGGGAAAGCTCTTCAGTGTGGGGGCTGGTTGCTTCTGGAGCCCATCAAGCGATTAGAGGGTTGACACTCTAAGTCCCACCCTGCCCCCCACCCCCGACCCCGGAGGGAGAGAGGGGCTGGAGATTCAGTTCAATCACGAATGGTCAATGATTTAATTGATCACATGTATGTAATGAGGCCTCCATAAAAACCCCCAAAGAGAGGCCGGGGCTGGGAGAGTTTTTTGCTCGGCGAACACGTGGAGATTCCGGGAGACAGGCGGCCTGGAGAGGGCAGGGGAGCTGTGCGCCCTTTCTCCAGACCTCGCCCTATGGATCTCTTCTTTCTGGCAGTTCCTGAGTTACATCCTTCTATAATTAGCCGGTGATCTACTAAGTAATATGTTTCTCTGAGTTCTGGGAGCCTCTAGCAAATTAATTGAACCCAAGGAAGGGCTCTCAGGAACCTCTGATTTAGAGCCAGTGGGTCTGAAGTACAGGGAACAGCCTGGGCTTGGCCATCGGTGTCTGAAGTCGGGGTGGGGGGCAGTCTTTTGAGGCAGACTCGGGGATCTGATGCTAGCTCCAGGTACAGTGTCTCGACTGAGGTGAAGTTCGGGACACCCTACCGGTGTCCCAAACTTGTTTGTTGGTGTTGGGTGGGGGAAACCTCCTCCCCAACACGCATGTTGGAAATTGATTTTCAGCACATCAAAAGAGCACGGCCTGGCCTTAACAAATGTATTAAAGGGCAGGGAGCTTGGCATATGACTTGGGATCACCTGAGCACAGATTCCCAGGCATTCGGATATCAGGGGTTCCTGAAGGATGAACTGAAGCCCCATTATCAGCATGTGTAGAGTGCAGAAATCCCTCGAGTTAATACATTTATTCGGTGATCGGTGGTTTCCTGAGCATCTGGGCACCTCTGGCGGCTCTTTTGAAGAAATGTACCTTGTTGTACTGAAATCCAGCAGCTCCAAGGATGTTCACTCCGCTGTTCTTACCACTCCATTTTGGGGTTTATCATCGCGGGGCCTAAGACCTTGGAGTAGACCTTGCTTCATCCATGTATTTGCAGATGCCATTTAATTAAAAGCTGCAGCCTCCTAGCATTTTCTCTATTTTACAGAGGAGCCACAAAGGCTCAGAAAATTTAAATAACTGGCCTAGAGTCCACGCTGGTGTACGACCAGGTGCACACTGGCCTTCCAAGAATTGATTACTTGGCTTCCCAGATGAGTAGCAAGGCCTTGTCGGGTTCCCCAGTTCTAGTCTTTCCCCGTGAGCTTGGTTGACCCATTGGTGACTCACAAAATGCAGATGAGAAGATGCCTGGATTAATATTTTATCATTGTCCTTGTTTTTAGGTTTTTACATAGGCCCTTTTTGAGAAAAGAGTACATGATCATAATAAATTCCACACAGCACAGAATGGTATACCGTGAGATGTACCTGAGGCGGACCCAGTGCAACCACCATTAATGGCCTCTTGTCCATCCTTCCAAAATATTTTATGCATAGAATACAAGAAACTATCCACACACACATATATATATAAACATTTATATTACACAAATGGAAGCATCTGCACCTTGACTTTTTTCACTTGATGATACATCTTAGAGGGGCACCTGGGTGGAGTAGACTTTGGCTCAGGTCATGATCTTCTGGTTCCTGCGTTCAAACCCTGCATTGGGCTTGCTATTGTCAGTGCAGAGCCTGCTTTGGATCCTCTGTCCTCCTTCTCTCTCTGCCCCTCCCCTGCTCAAGTGAGCTCCCTCTCTCTCTCTCTCTCTCTCAGATAAACATTAAAAGAATGATATATCTTAGATACAATTCCTTTTCATTGTTAAACCTAAACATCTACTCCTGTCTGATTTTTACCGACATTTGACAATTAAGTCTTTGAAGCACACATAATTGAAAGAATGAGACAGTGAGTACGAAAATGCACATTATGTAGATTTGAAAATTAACAGTTTACAGTATCTGTTCTATCACCTACCTATCTACTGATCAGTTCATCTTCTTTTCTTTAATGCCTTTCAAAAGAAATGGCAGGCATCCATTCACTTCTGCGGGGAATACAGAATGTCTATCGTGAGCCAGCGTTAAATGTTTGTTTACAGTTCTTAAAGTAAAATTTACACAAAATGAAAGGTAGAAATCATAAATATAGCCTTCAATGAGTGTTGATAAAGGAGTACGCCGTGTAATCCCAAACTCTATCAAAACTGTAGAACATTCCATCACTCCGGAAATTTCCCTAATGCCTCATTCCCTGTCAGACTCCACCTACACCGTCACCAGAGGTCACGTTTTGATTTTTGTTTTCCCCCAGTGGATTAGTGTGGTCTGTTCTAGAACTTCATATAAGTGGAATCATAATGTCCTGTCTTGTGGAAGGCTTTTACTTGACATCCTATTCGTTCATACTGTGTGTATCAATCATTTGTTTCTTGTTAAAACTAAAACGTATTCCATGGTATAAATATACAATATATGTTATTTTACATTCATGTCCACGATCCATCTCAAATTTGTTGTTTGTGTGTGATGCGAGGGAGGAGTTGAGCTGTATTTATTACCTTCCCATATGGAGAGCCAGTCGCTCATTCCACCGCCATTTGTTGAAAAGCTATTCCTCTCAACATTGGATTGCTTTAGTGAGTTTTTCCAAAAATTAAATGACTGTTGTAAGTGTGGGTCTTTCTCTGGACTCTGTTGCATTAACCTTTATGCCAGTACTGTACCGTCTTAGTAATGGAACTTGACAGTAATCCTGGAAATAAGGTAGTGTGTCTTTCCAAATTTGCCCTTTTTCTAACTCCCTTTACCGTTCTAGATCCTTTTAATGCCGTATACATTGAGGGAATTAGGTTGTCAGTTTCTACAAAAAAGCACGGTGGGATTACGTTGGAGATTGCATTGCACCTATAGATCAATTCGAGGATTGATAACTGACATCTTAGAAGTATTAAGCCCTCCAGCTCATGAACATAGCAAACTTTTCCATTTATTTAGGTGTTAATTACCGCCAGTAAAGTGCCATATAGATAGGGTGAAAGTAGCCATTCTTCCCTTGTTCTGAGGAGAAAAATAGTCAACGCGCGGCACCATTAAATGTGATGTTGACTCTAAGTTTTGTTTTGTTTTGTTTTGTAAATGCCTTTTGTCTAAATAAAGAAATTTCCTTCCATACCTAGTTTGCTCAAAGTCCTTATGATGAGTGGGTGTTGAATTCTGCCTTATGTGGTTTTTCCTTTATTCAATAAATACCGCAAATTACATTGTTTCATGTTTTGAAGTATACCAGTCTTACATTCCTGAGATAAATGTTGCATGGTTATGATCTGTCGTTCTGTATTTTTGACTTTTATTTGCTCAAATTGCGTTAAGTGTTTTGTGCCTGCCTCTGAGGGATACTGGTCTCCTGGTGTGTTTTTTTTTTTTTAAAGTTTTATTTATTTATTTTTAAGTAATCTCTATATCCAACTCAGGACCCCGAGATCAAGAGCCCGATGGTCCCGCAGCTGAGCCAGCCAGGCACCCCTGTGTTTTTTGTTTTTTATTTTGGAACGGAATCCATTCCATACAATGGAATCTCACATTGTAAAATTATGTTTTTGCTTTGTCTCAGAAAAGAAGCTGTGAATTGATCCCTCTTCCTCTATTTTTTGGAAGAGTTTAAGATTCATGTTATTTCCTCCTTAAATATTTGACACAGTTCACCAGTGAAGCTACGAGAGCCTGAAGTTTTCTTTTTGCACGGTTAAAAAAGTAAAAAATTCAACTTCTTGAAGATTTATTGTGTGATTTAGATTTTCTGTTTTGTTTCTTGTCCGTTTTGGGAGGTTGTATTTCTCAATAAGTTAGCACACTGCATCTAAGTTGTCTGCTTTGTGGTTCCAAAATTATCCATAATATTTCTTTATTATACTTTAACATCTGTAAGATTTGTGGTGATAACCACTCTTTCATTACTTTTATTGCTAATTTGTATCCTGCCTCTTTTTTACTTAAAAAAAAATTTTTTTTAACGTTTATTCAGTTTTTGAGAGACAGAGAGAGAGAGAGCATGAGCGGAGGAGGGGCAGAGAGAGAGGGAGACATAGAATCCGAAGCAGGCTCCAGGCTCTGAGCTGTCAGCACAGAGCCCGACACGGGGCTTGAACCCACGAACCGTGAGATCATGACCTGAGCCGAAGTCAGATGCTTCACCGACTGAGCCATCCAGGCACCGCAGTTGTTGTTTTCTATTGCATGGATATCTGCTCTTCAGGATTTATTTCCTTCTACTTATTTAGGATTAAAGGTTATCTTTGCGTTTCTTTTTCTAGCTTTTTGGAGTGGAGTTTTTTTTCTATTATAAGTGTTTACAACTACAAAGTTTTCTCTAAGCGCTGCGTTAGCTACATTCCATAATTCATATATGTTATATTTTTATTTATTTTGATATATTATTATTATCATTCCATTCAAAACATTTTCTAATTCCCCCTGTGATTATTTCCTCTCCTGATCATTTAGTAGCAAGCTATTTAGTTCCCAAATATTTATTTCCTTTTCTAGATATATGTTATTGTTACGCGTTTATAATTTAACTCCCTTTGATCAGAGAACCTATTTTGTATGATTTCAGTCTGATTAAGTACACAGGGCTTTTTCTTTTGGTGCAGGCAGTGGTCTTTCTACACTCAGATAGGAATGTGCACTCTACAACCGTAAGGTGCGGTGTTCCATAAATACAAACCAACTCGAAGTGCTTGATAGAAGTTGTTCAAATTTTCTGTATCGTTACTGATTTTCGTTTTATTCTATGGTTACTGAAAAAGGTATGTTAAATGTTTTAAAATATTTTTATTTATTTTTGCAAGAGAGAGAGAGAGAGAGAGACTGTGAGTGGGATAGGGGCGGGGGGGTGGTGATAAAGAATTTGAAGCAGGCTCCAGGCTCTGAGCTGTCAGCGCAGAGCCCGACGTGGGGTTCGAACTCCCGGAGTGAGAGATCATGACGTGAGCTGGACGCTTAATGGACTGAGCCACCCAGGCACCCCTGAAAAAGGTATGTTAAAATCTCCAGCTGGGAGTGCAGAAGTGTCCAGTTTTCCTTTTGCCTTTGTCAAATTTATTATTCTGAAGATCTGTCATAAGACCTTCACACATAAGGCACATTTATTATTGCTACGTCTTCCTGATGAGTTGATGCCCCCGTTTTTAAGTAAAAATTTAAAGTTTATTTTATTTTTATTTTTGAGAGAGAGAGGAAAGGGGAGAGAGAGAGTGAGCAGGGGAGGGGCAGAGAGAGGGGTGGGGAGAGAGAATCCCAATCAGGATCCACGCTGTCAATGCAGAGCCCGACATGGGGCTCAATCCCACAAACTGTGAGATCATGACCTGAGCCGAAATCAAGAGTTGGATTCTTTTTTTTTTTATTATTTTTTTATTTTTTTTTAACATTTATTTATTTTTGAGACAGAGAGAGACACAGCATGAGCGGGGGAGGGGCAGAGAGAGAGGGAGACACAGACTCGGAAGCAGGCTCCAGGCTCTGAGCCATCAGCCAGCCCAGAGCCCGACGCAGGGCTCGAACTCACGGACCGCGAGACCGCGACCTGAGCTGAAGTCGGACGCTTAACCGACTGAGCCACCCAGGCGCCCCAAGAGTTGGATTCTTAACTGACTGGGCCACCCAGGTGCCCCGATCCCTACCCCCCTTTTTAATTATGAAATGCCCCCCTTTATCTCTGGTAATATACTTTTGTTGAAGTCTCCCTTATCTGATATTAATATAGTGACCCATGACTTCCTAGGCATACTTTGATATCACATATCATTGTTTCCCATCAATATTTTTTTAAATCAATTTGTTTCTGTACATGTTAAAGTGTATCTCCAGTCAATAGCACATACTTGGGTCTTGGTTTTTATCCATTCTGACAACTTCTGCATTGTAATTGGAGTGTTTGTTTATCAACATTTACCGTACAATTTGACATAGTTGGATTTGGGTTTACCATTTTACTATTTATTTTCTGATGTCTCCTTTGCTGTTTATTCCACTAATGCTCCTTGCCTTCCCCCATTGGGTTAATAGAATATGTATTTCTAGAAATCCATTTTATTTTATCTTTTGACTTGGTAGCTGTAGCTCTTTCCTATTTTGACTTTAGTATTTACTCTGGAGATTATAATACACTTCTTTAACTCTTCAACAGTCTACTTAAAGTTAATGTTTTATTGCTTCACAGAATATATAGAAACCTTGGGCTGTATAGGTCCCTTTTCTCCCTTTCTCATTTTTTAATGCTATTTTTTTGTCAGAGTCTGTGTATATGTCTACCCAGGACAATTTATGGGCTGTGAGAAAAGTGGAAACTTCATATCCCATCCAAAAGAAAAATCATTTGAAAGTGATTTTATGGGTTCCAGGTGTTAGTAGTTTACATATTAACATAGCGAATTGGAAAGAGACAGTATCGCAGGGTCACAGAATGTCAGAGCTGGAAAGGATCTTAAAACTCAGCCAGTCCAGTGTTTCCCCAGAGGGACACTGCTGGCATTTTGAGGGAGACCATTCTTGATTGTGGACTGTCGGGCACATTGTAGGACTTTCCGTGTCACTGGCACCTGCCTTCTAAATGCCAAAAATGCCTCCATACGTTTCCAAAGTCCCAACGGGGGGTATTCGAACAGCCCTCAGTTAAGAATCATTAAGTTATTAATGATTAAGTTATTGATGATTAATCATTAAGTTATTAAGTCCCCTCATTGTCCAGGTGGAGAAACAGATTCAGAGAGCATACATAGGTAACTTGCTCAAAGTTGAACGCCAACTTTTTCTTTCCTTTTTTTTCTTTTAAAGGAACCGTGACTAAACCCTTCTTCTCATTTTAGTTCTCTTAACTGTATTGTGCTCTGAGATTGGTCATGAAAATATCCCAACTATAACTAAAATGTAAAGCTAGGAGACGTTTTTATTTCTTGTGTCTGAAATTAATACCATCCGTTGGAAAGATCACCCTGCGGAAGTTAAGAGGTGGGGGTTCTGAACCTGACTGTAGTCTGTGTTTCACGGACCTTCCGTAGCAGGAGAGTTGCATTGGCTGTTCTCTGCTGGGCTGATTTAACGATGTTTATAAAACGCTCCATGCAAAACCTTCACAAGGAAAAGCCTCAGTATAATCTCAGCAGAATAATTAGTGCTTTATTTTGGTTCCGTATAAATATGTATACATTTCTATTTTTAAATTCCGAGAAGCTCAGTTCTTAGTATTTTTTTTCTCCTGGAGTTTAATGGGCACGAATACAATCTCAGGCTGCTTACTGTCATAAGCAGAGCTACTCAGACGGCTCCTAAAACGGCTTGAAACCTAGTTCCCGCGATTGTACTGCCCACACACGACTCAGCTCGTCCCTACGTCCCCAGGATAAGGCAGGTACTGAACTTAGTGTGTACAAGATCTGCACCTGCACCTGCGTCAGGTCAGCAAGGCGATGGGGGGGGCTGGCGGATAACCGCCGAGGAGAGGGGGCTGTGGTGCAGAATCGCGAGGATAAGAAATAACACCAGGTCTTGAACAGGAAAAGGCTAAATATGACCAGACACTGAGATTTTCCGTCTTCCTTTGGACGAGAAAAAGTTTAGATGGGACTAAAAGCAAAGCTGCAAGGCAGATACACGAATAGCAACATTTAGCAGATGGAAAGGGCAAAGGGGGTTCTGAGTGGGTGTTGACAGAGATCGTCATAGTTCTTGGATTCTGTCCAACCAGATTGACGCTGCTGAAGTGTGGAAGGACTTTCTTCGTAGCGTTCGTTAGTAATTAATAGGAAGAATATCATTGGGTTGCATTGGATTACTTATTCAGTTTCTTCATATAACAAATACTTATCGTGAGCACCTACTGAAAGTCTGGCATTGTTCTAAAATGCTGTAGTGAGGGGGCGCCTGGCTGGCTCAGGTGGTGGAGCATGCGACTCGTGCTCTCGGGGTGGTGAATTTGAGCCCCCCATTGGGTGCAGAGATTGCCGAAAGATCATTTAAAAATCTTAAAAAAATAAAATGATGTCATGAAAAAGACAAAGACTGCTTTCTTTCCCTTATGTGTGGAATCTTAAAAAACAACAACAACCCAAAAAACAAAAAAATAAACTCTTAGTTACAAAGAACAGATTGGTGGTTACTAGGGGGGGTGGTTAGGGAATGGGCAAAATGGGTGAAGGGAGTTGAGAAGTACAAGCTTCCAGCTACGAAATAAGTAAGTCCTGGGGATGTACTATACAGCATGGTAACTACAGTTAATCACGCTGTATTGCAGGTTTGAAAGCTGCTAAGAGAGTAGATTTTTTTTTTAATAGAATTTCACGCTGGAGGTGACTGTTTTTAAGTTTATTTTTTGAGAGCGAGAAGGAGTGCTTGCAGGGAAGGGGCAGAGACAGAAGGAGAGGGAGAGAATCCCAAGCAGACTCCATACTGTGAGCACAGAGCCAGATGCAGGGCTCGGGCTCACAAACCGTGAGATCGTGACCTGAGCTGAAATCCAGAGTCAGACGCTTAACTGACTGAGCCACCCAGGCGCCCCAAGAGAGTAGATCTCAAAAGCTCTCCTCACAAGAGACGAATTCTGTAACTTTGTGTGGTGGCCCATGTTAACTAGACTCACTGTGATCATTTCATGATGTATGCAAATAGGAAGTCGTTATGTCTAATTACCAATGTATGATGACACAGATTTTGTGATTTTTGCAAAGAGAAAGAGGTAGCTATGGGTGAAGCACGTTCTCGTGGTTTCAGATCACCTTATGTGCCCTTCTTTTCCGGTACTGAACCTCTGTTCCCTTTACCCCTGTCTTTATCCACATCTCTCTGTTTATCCTCTTCCTCTCTATCCTGCGAGAGAATTGAAATTAGCAGACAGATTTGAAGAAACCCAGGAACGAGAGCAGGCAGTTGTGGAACACAAATGTGAGTTCCGAGCACTGTTTTTTAAGATGGCCGAGTGGTAGCCTCAAAGGCGGGTTCAGGATGGCCCTACGGGTCATGGGTGCAAGCTAACTTCTCCCCGGGAAAGGAATCCAGGCCTCTCAGCTCCTGAATCCTACCTCCTATGGTCTCTATTAATATTTTCCTGTCAACTGTGACCTTAGACTGTTCCGCAGAGAGCTGCGTGTCTTTTGCAATAGTCTTCTGAAAGATGAGCATCTCTTCTTCTGCAGTTCCGGTAACAGATTGATTTTACTCCTGATCACCTCCTCTCCAGTGGCTTGACAACTGCTGATTTGAGCAACTCCTCAGGGCCCTGTTAAGTTATATTCTATGTCTGCTGTGTGGAAAGTAGCCCATAGTAGTCCAGGTACGATAGGGTTGCGGCTTAGACTAAGGGGAAAGCTGTAGAAAGGGAGAAAGATGGACAGATTCGAGAAATACTTAGCTGGGGCTATTGCCAGGACTTTGGGATGGATTAGGGAACAGATGCTGAGGGAGGAGGCGATGTTACAGCTGACTCTTAGGCTTCTGACTCACCAGACTGAGTGGAAAGTGGAACTCTTCACTGAGGCATGGCATGTTAGAAGGGGACCCCACTGGTGGGGGAAGATTATAGGGGAAAATTGCATTTAAAATGCCTTGGAGGGGTGCCTGGGTGGCTCTGTTGGTTAAATGGCCGACTCTTGGTCTCGGCTTGGGTCATGATCTTACAGTTTGTGGGATCGAGTCCCGCACTGGGCTCTGTGCTGACAGCATGGAGCCTGCTTGGGATTCTCTCTTCCTCTCTCTCTCTGCCCCTATCTCATTTGCATGCGTGCATACTCTCTCTCTCTCTCTCAAAGTAAATAACTTAAAAAAATTTAAAATTTAGGGGCGCCTGGGTGGCTCAGTCATTTAAGCATCTGACTTTGGCTCAGGTCATGATCTCACAGTTCGTGAGTTTGAGCCCTCCCGTGTCTGTGCTGGCGGTTCAGAGCCTGGAGCCTGCTTCGGATTCTGTGTCTCCCTCTCTCTGTCTCTCTCTTTCTCTCAAAAATAAATGTTAGAACATTGAAAAAAATTAAAATTAAAAAAGTTTAAAAAATGCCTTTGAAAAATCAAATCTCAAGTAGATGAAGAGATATGTTTCTGTGGAGCAGAGGAGAGAGTTGCCTTGGAAGTCTAAATTTTGGAGTATCAGCATATAGGTAGGAAATGGACCTTTGGACACCTTCCAAGGGGAGTCTGTCTAAAACAGTATAGAATGAGAGGGGATGCCCCCTTGCCTCAATCCCAGAGGGTGCCATCATTTCCAAGTCAGGTTGTGGTGGAAGGGCCAACCAAAGGACAACTGAGGGTTGATGGGGGTGGGGGAGAGGGGAAAGTGGGTGACGGGCATGGAGGAGGGCACTTGTTGGGACGAGCACTGGGTGCTGTATGGAAACCAATTTTTCAATTAATTATATTAAAAACAAACAAAGGACACTGAGTGGGATGGAAGGAAAACCAGGAGAATACGTGGTCACGCTCGGTACCTTCCGTTCTGAGTTGCTTTCCTGAATGAAAAGAGAAGGGTATCCGTTGTGACTGGCGTTCTGGGGCTTTCTCATGGGAGCTTCACATTCCGTGTGCCATGGGAGAGTCGAGTTGACTACTGCTGCCTTGAGTCGTGCAATCTTTCCATTTACTGTAGCCAGGTAAACATGGAGTCTTTGTAAGAAGATCTCTTTTTGACACCAGCCAGGGAAATTTAAGACAAAATTATCTTCGCAAGCCAACGAGGAGGCGTTTTGGAGAATGAGTTGGTGTTGGGAGGGACTAGAGGACTGAGAGGGATGGGTCATGCAGTGTTTTAATGATACTGGTGAAATGCTTGGAAAATAAACGGGTTGTGAACAACTGGGTCCCTTAATTCCTGGGAACATTCTAGCCCACAGAGCAAAACTACTCTGCGCTTCAGTCTCAGCCAAAACTGGCCGAGGTGTGTGTCATGGAGAGTCTGCAGGTAACAGCTTGTGGGGAGGACAATACGACTGCACCAAAAGCCGTAGTGAGGTTGGAGGCAGTGAAGATACTCCTGCAGTTGACACGAAGTGGGGAGAAATGGCTGATACCATAACAAAAATGCTGAGAATGCATTTCTCTTGTGCTTCTGGCTGCTGATCAGCCGGGGCAGCCGATGACCTTTGATATATAGTCATGCTGGTCTCTGTGGTAGCCGTGACTAGAGACACTTTGCAATGAAGAAAGCTACCACTTTCTGTTCCTAAGGACAAAGGAGTGCCGGGAATGGCAGTCTTGTCTTGTGTCCAAGAAAGGAGGGTGGAATTGGGGGTGAGAGGAGGAGGGAGAGAGATGGGTTTCCCGGTGCACGGCCAAGAAATAGTTCACTCCTGACATCATCTACAGAGATTGTCTGGGATAATGTCTGGCTCCCAACGAATGCTTAGAAAACGTTTGTTGGAGCTGATCTTTAACTATTTCTCTCACATGGAGTAATGGTGACTCATTCTTTTTAAAAAATGTTTACTTATTTTGAGAGAGAGAGAGAGCGTGCATGCACAAGTGGGGTAGGGACTGAGAGAGAGGAAGAGAGAGAATCCCAAGCAGGCTCCATGCTTAGCAGGGAGCCCAGTGTGGGGCTCAATATCATAAACATGAGATCATGACCTGAGCGGAAATCAAGAGCCAAACGCTTAACCGACTGAACCACCCAGGCGCCCCTCATTGTTCAGATCATTAAATGAAACCAGCACCAACTGAAGGAATGGTTAAATATTAACATTTATGCCCAGTATCCTGCATTACGTTGTGTGTTTGTGGTTTATCGTCTACCGATAGCCCAGTTCCTCACAAGGCTGACAATTCTTCAATACTTCTTAGTAGGCAGTTGAGTAGGAATGTTCTGCAAGTAAAGGAATATTGACCTGGTGGTGCCGAGCGGCTGTTTATCTTTACTGAGACAAGGACGAGAGAAAATGGATTTCAGTGGTATAAATTAAACACCTCCTGTGACATCAGATAAAACTTAACCTGTATAGATTATTTGCAACTGACACAATACAGCCAGAGTAAACTTCCAAAAGCATAGCTCTGATCTAATAATTCCCTAGTCAAAGATCTTTAATGGTTCCCCATTGGTTGGGGAATAAAATTAATCCCTTAATCTGGCTCTACGATTGGGTCTACCTTTCAAGGTTATAGCTTGCTCTTCCCCTTCTCAGACCCTAAAACTTGACCTATTCTTTCTATGTTCCCTTGTGTTTCCTCCTGCTATGCCTTCTAATGTACATGAACTTTCTCACATTCAGGTCTATTCACATCCTATCCATCCTTTAGTTGCACCGGGTTCAAAAGTTACCTGTTTTCATTAAATTGTGCTTGATCCCTTCGGAATCATCCCATTCTCTTTTCCCCAGACATTTTGAAGCGTTTTTATGGTGGTAACGCAGGTCAACCATCTCCTTGTAACTCTCAAATCCCCAGAGCTATGAAAATAGAAAAAAAATGTCACAATTCATTAAAGAATCAGAACTGACCTGAACCTGTTCGGTAGTAAAATCATACTTGAAGTGATCTGAGACTCTCTAGTCTTTACTGATCTCACTTTAGTGTTAATGGTTCTACATTTGAGTTCAGAGATATAAATGTGTTTGACAATGGGCTACTGCCCTAAATCCCACTCAGTGTGTTATTTAATATGCAGTATCTGGATCTTATAACTGCTCTAAGTTTGAGAATTTATGAATTCTGAAATCATGTTTCCAAGGTTTTTAGATAGGGATTGTAAACTTGATTACATTTATATACAATTGTCTTTTTTTTTTCTGCCTAAAATCTAAACAACCATTCTATTCTGAGAGAATCGGCCACTGTGTGAGCCTTGGGGAGGGCCTTAGTGTTCCATTTCCATCCTGGATTTTGAAGGGGCCATGTACCTGTTCCTCCCTGGTGCCTAGTCATGGAGACATGACCTAGGCTTTTAGTAGAGCCCAGGTCATGCTCCTGCCTGGGACTTTGAATTCTGAGGGACTACTATAAAGAAACAGGAAAAGTTAGAGATGATTAATTGCGGTGGTGTAGTCAAGTGGCCAGCGACAGTGGTGCCCACACCCCACTCTTCCTGTGGAGTGACATGGGCTATAGTTCTTGCTTCCTAGTCACCTTGGGTTCTTGACGATTTCTGAACCTCCGTTGCCAGACTTCCAGTTCTGTGAACCCTCCAATGTTCTTTTGAGAAATGTTTCCCTTAAGTTAGCCGGAGTTTGTTTCTGTTATGTGTATCCCCAAACCTTAACTTACAGACTATATTGTCTTTCCATCTTTGCCTGACTTGGTCAATTTGGGCTTCTCTAACCAAGTACCAGAGACTGGGTAGCTTATGAACGTGACAGAAATTTCTCTCTCGCAGGTCTGGAGACTGGAAGTTTGACATCAGGGTGGCGGCATCGTTGGTTTGTGCTGCAGACTCTCTCTCCTCCAGGGTGTAGACTGCTGACTTCTTGCTGTATGGTCACATGGTAAAACGAGCTAGCTAGCTCTCTGGCCTCTCCTTTTAAGGGCAGTAATCCTATTCATGAGGGCTCCATGATCATGACCTAATCACCTCCCAAGGCCCCGTCTTCTGATATCATCTCATTGTGACAAGATCATACTGGTATTTTGGAAATCTCACTCTCTTTCATGTATGAAAAATGGGGTAGAAGAGGAAAGGTCGGAGTAAAGACTGGAATACTTGGAGGCGATTTTTGTGATAGGTAGTGGGAATGGAGATGGAGAAAAATTTTATGGATTTGAGAGATGTTTAAGGAAACAGGTCAGGATTTTGGTGACTGATTGATCATGGTCGATGATGGATAGGGAGGAAGAAACATGACTCCCAAATATCTGACTTCAGTTACTAGTTGGATAATGGTGCCATTCAAAGAGCTAGGAACATAGGAACATTAGGAGTTGGTGGGGGGGGTGGTGCTGAAGGAGATAATTGGATCAACTGGAAATGTGTTGAGTTTCTGGACCATTAGAGAGGTCCCATATACCATGAGTGATGGGTCTAAAGCTCATTCAGGGTCAGAGATTAGGTGTCCTCACAATATCGATAAGTGACTGAAAGTCACTTGTTGGCTTGCTCTTGGCCCTTGAGGTGGTTTCTCTTCAGAAGAAATATGTTAGAGCCCAAAGAACTCAGGAGTGAAAAGAGTCATCCTGGTTTCTAATTCCGCCTATGTTGCTAGTTAAATTTGTAATCTTAGAAAAGTCACTTTTGCCCTCTGGGCCTTGGTTGTTACATCTTTACAAGGGAGCTGCTGTCTGCCCCGGAGACCTCACAGGAGAGTTGTGGGAATCAAGTGAGAACCTGATGTAAATAAAATTGCTTGGATAACATAAATGTGCTTGTGAAAGACAGTGCTCTTGCATTTTCCATATGCTCCCCTACAGATCCCGGGATCTTTTGAGTTATGTTGGGACCATGTGAATACTCTGGCTAATGAGCTGTGAGTAGATGTGACAGGTGTCACTGCTAAGTCAAAGCATTAAGAGTTCGTGTGCCATCTCCAACGTCTCTGTTCCTCTTCTTTAGTAACCATGGATGCGATATGTTGAGATGGAAGCATTGCAAAATAGAAGGAACATCAGTCTCTGAGTCATAAAATGGAGGAAAGAAAACCCCACCTGTCTCATGACCCCCAACTGACTTTATGTGAGTGAGAAATAAATTTTTGTGTCTTTAAGTCTCTGAGATTTGGGGACTATAGGTTCCTAAAACATATCTAAGCTTCTTCTGGTTAACATAGTGTTGCAAGCATAAGGCATTGTTCCTGGAGGTTTTTGTGGAAGTCGGTGGGAAACTGGAGACACGGGGCTCTAAAAAGCTTTTGGAGATAGACAGGGAAAGCAATGAAGATAATTTGGGGTAAGGGAGAAGTTGGAACCTGGGGGGCTTGACTAGGAGGCTGGGGCAGTAACTCAAAGGTGAGGGGATAAATATTTGGAAATGGGAATAGAGAAGGGAAATCATACGGATGCAAATGACAGTCATTTTGAAAGAAAGTGGATGGAGTCTGTGGCTAATTGGAATGGGAGCTATGTCAGTAGAAATTGCCAAAGACGATTCAAAGTTTGAAGCCTGGATAGCTTAAGAGAATAAAAGTGTTGTTAATGGGGACCAGGTTTTTTGGAATCGAGCAGAATTTGATTGGAAGAGGTAGCCGTGGAAAAGGAAGTTCATTATGGATATAATTTGTTTGTGTGGAAAGAGCTCACAAATTCAAGAAAATGTCTGGTATCCAGGCAGAGCTATTAGCGCTGGAACCCAAATGAAAAGATCAAACTGGAAGCGTAAATGATACGCGGAGCCACAGTATGGTGCATTGGTTAATCCTGCCAACGTGGGAGGTTGGGTCGGAGGATAAGGAGTCCATGAGAACCACTGGTAAAAACCAAGTGGGGATGTTCGTTCATTCGTTCAACAGACGTGTACTGAGCACACATTATGTGTCCTGTATTTACTCCAACATACTCATTCCTCAACAAACTGGTAACTGTAATTTGGGTGAGTTTTATTATCTCAGCACTTCCAACGTGGAAGGCAGGCACACTGGGAACATCGGTACACATATTTGAAAAGTTGTTTTGTAGACCTTCTTTCCAGAGCCTACCTAATAAAAGACAGCTAATACAATGAAGGAGCCTGCTGAGACCATAGCTGTGACTTTAATGTCATTAGATTAATGCAGAAATAGGACTTAGCATGCCACCTACGTACTTAGTGTTTATGACCGTGGCATAGCAGTCTGGGCGATCTCCGACATCCTCACAGTTTTCCTCCTCCAGCAACAGAGAGGGAAGACCGTTTCAGTTGCATAATAAAAGTTACAGAGCCTAGATGTAGAAGATTGTTTTATTTCAGATTCCATTAAGTACCTTACAGATACAGGTCTTTCGAAGAAAAACAGGCATGTTAGCTAAATGTAATTTGACCTTAAAATATAGATTAGCAGGGAACTGAGAGAGAGATTTCAAATCAAACCATCTCCGAACTTCACTTTATTGACAGGAGAGGAAAGCCCTTACCATCCATAAAATAGGAGGATGGACTCTTGGATCACTAACGCAGCTCTTGCTCTGGTTTTCGATAAATATGGAGCCAAGCCTAGAATCGTGGGATATCTCGAAGTTACAAAACACTGCTGCTAGTTTGTAAGCACTCCCACACAGCTTTTAGTGATAGCCACTTTAAAAAGACCATCCAATATTTTAATTGCCTTGACCACAGATCTGAGGCAGTTTTTCGCTAAAAAAAATTATGAGGTCATTTTAGAAATCAACCAGATGACTCTATGGGGCCATAAAGCTTACTTTCAGCAGAATGGTGACCAGAATGTAGAAGACAGAAGGGCGTAGAGCATGTCAACAGAAATAAGAAAGGGGTGGGTTTTCATAAACCGAGGTTCTCACCATAGCCCCCAAAGATTCCAGCGGGGAGAACCCTGGCCTGGCAAATCACCACGTTTAGCCCTAGGTTGAGATACAGTCTTTTGAAGAATCTTCTGTATTGCCTAATTTGCATACACTTCCGTCCTTTCCTGGAGTGTCCTTGGAAATTCTGGGTGTCCTTTTCTCCAAGGGTGGGTGCAGAAATGTGCTGATTCTTTCATTTCTGCATCACCATGCAGCTACCTGGGATCGAGTGGAATACTGAAGCCGACCAGAAGCCTTGACTTGGTGAGTGCAATTTTTAACCAATCAAGTCCGCTGCTCATGGATCACCTAAGGATTGGTTGTCCGACACAAGAGATGTCTTCTAGGAAACCTGCAGGGCGTCCGATATTTTCTAAATTTTTCGGGACCGCTCTAGATAAGGATGGAGGCAAGACATTTGCCAGATTGAATTCATTGCAGCCGTGAATGTGTTTGTGATGAGATCCATGAGATACTTCTGCTGTTTACCATTGACTAAAGCTTAGCTTCTTTATTTAATAGCGCTTTATTGATTTTTATGGTTATTTTTGAAACAGTACATGTTTCATACCAGCATTTGATGTATTTCCACAAAATGCGAAGTTTACCTTGAGAAGAAATTTTACCGTGTTTAAATGTTAGCTAAAATAGCACAAACCAAATATCCCTGTGCTAAGAAAATAACCCGGGGACGGAGGGGAGGCTTTGCTCCTCAGCCAGTAAATCCTGCTTCCTAAGCTCTAGTGTGCATAAGGCTTTCCCACGGATCTCCTGTTGCTACGGAAACCTCTCTCAGTGTCTGGGCTCTAAACAGCTGACTCATTTCAAAGTCTGGCTCTCAAACTCTCAGTTCACAGCTTAGAGAGACAAGTGGAAACAAAGAACAGCACAGAAACAATGAAATACCAATATATACCATTCCATTACAAAGTGAATAAATTATGTGTCTTGAATAAAGGGACAGGGTAAGGTCATGCAGATCGCCGGTGGCTACAGACTGCAGTCCAGGTGCCCTAGAAACGCAACGGAGGCCAAGGTCAGTAAGAAGAGATTTCCGTCCTTTGGACTTCGTGACCCAGAATAAAACCAAAGCTTAAAGAGATTCTCTGTAACTCCCTCATATCAAAATAGGCTAACCAGCTACGTATGTAAACACAAGCAAAGAGCGTGAGCAGCAGGTTAGCTAGCATGGGATGGGGTGCGGGGAGAGGTGGGGGAGGGTAGGGGTATCTTAGAAAAGCCCAAAGCCGGCTCAGGCAGTGTCCAAACAAAGCTCGAAGGTCTCTCTTCCAAGCACGTTCTAAAGGGGCCTTCCTGTTTTAGTGCCTTTGGGCCCTATTAAGTCAACATGTTCCATGAATACACGGAGCCGTGTTTGGAATCTCAGAATGAGGGAATAAGTGTCCCAGAACTCTTATCCCTGTCAACTGGCCCGGAAGGTATGGTGGGATTTTCTGTTTTTCCATTTACAACTGATAATGATGATAGGCAGCAACGGAACTTTGAATCTGAACTCCTGAAAAAGTGATTTACTTAAAAAAATTTTTTTTAAATATTTGCTTATTTTTGAGAGAGAGAGAGAGAGAGAATGAACCTGAGTAGGGGAGGGGCAGAGAGCGAATGAGACACAGAATGCGAAGCAGGCTCCAGGCTCTGAGCTGTCAGCCCCGAACCCGACGTGGGGCTCGAACCCATGAACCGTGAGATCGTGACCTGAACTGAAGTCGGCCGCTTAACCACCTGAGTCACCCAGGCGCCCTGTGATTTACTTTTATGTATTGAGGATCAACTTTAGTTTGGTAGTGAGAAACTTCCTTTTGAGGGCCTAACATGGTAGGGATTAGGAAAAAATGCTGCCATGTGGATGTTTCAGATTTACATTTTTTTTTTTTTAATTTTGAGAGAGAGAGGGCGTGTGCGTGAGCGGGGAAGGGACAGGGAGAGAGAGTCCCCAAGCCCCATTCGACGTGGGGCTCAAACTCACAAACCTGTGCCTTCACATTTTAATGTGGGAAATTATGTACATAATAATATATAAATTACATACAAAAATTATGTAATCTTTTGTATTTTATATATATTTAGAATTGTTTAGCTTTCGTGAGATTCCATTGTCTCTGTTATCTTGTGCCTCTGAAAGCACTGGCCGTAGCATAGCTCAAATGAATATTTAAGCATCATTTTGTTCTATTTACCAATACAAATTCTTTGTGACTTTCCGCTGGGAAGGTCCAAGTCGGTAATACATGCCAGCAAAATAGTATCGGTGAAAAGATGTGGAAAGGATCATTAACCAATGCATATTGAGTCTGCAAAATATCCCAAGCACTGCTCCCAAACAGGCAGAGTGTTAACGGCAGTAAGCAAGGCTTGTCCTTTAATAAAAGTTGTAACTCTAGAGAAGTCATGTTGTGTGTGTCCAGACTTTGGTGAAGGATAATTGGCATGTCCAGTTTATTGTGGAACTTTCCACTCAATTCATTCTGTGCATTGCGGCTAAATTAATGGGTTCTGCTGATGATCCTTGAGAGGCTAACTAAGCTGGTAAATCAAGGGAACGCTCTTGAACCAATATGTCTGGAATTTAGCAAAAAATACTGTGGGAAGCTGAATAATGGCCCATGAAATATGTTCACATTCAGAACCCTAGTATCTGTGAATACGTTAATTTACACAGCAAAAGGGACTTTGCAGATGTGATTATATTAGGGAACTGAGATGGGGAGATCATGTGAAATATCCCGGTGGGCCCAATGTAATCTGTCTTATAAAGGGGAGACGGGGTGGCTCAGTTAGTTGGGCGTCCGCCTCTTGATCTCTGCTCGGGTCATGATGCCAGGGCCATGGGATCAAGCCTCGAGAACCCTAAAAGCAGAATTAGTGTCAGAGAGAGGGGGGCTGTGATAATGGAAGCAGAGGTTGGAATGATGCTTTGAAGATTGTTGAAGGGGCGGGAGGCAGGGAATGTGGGCATTCTCTGACACCTGGAAAGGACAAGGAGATATATTCTCCCCTGGAGTTTCCAAAAGGCACACAGGCCTTGGTTCTAACCAAGTCAAGGCCGCTCCAGACTTCTGACCTTCAGAATCGTAAGATAGTAAGTTTGTGTTGTTTTAAGCCTCTAAGTTTGTAGCAGTTCCTTACAGCAGCGGTAGTCACTAATACAGCTGATACAGATGCTCATTAAATTCAGCAAAGAATTTCACTATAGCCTTAGAAACAAGAGGGAGAAACATGGACTAGATGATAGGATTGGTAAGTGGCCTCACATCTGGTGGAAATGTATACAATATGAATGGAACAGTGTTAACGTGGGTAGAGAATGCCCCTGACATGCTAGCTGGCTTTGTGCTTGGCTTTGGCCCTTTCATCAGTTTCTCTGAAGACACAGAAGGCAGATGGCTTGGATTGCTCTCAAGGGAATTATGCTGAATGAAAACAACTCATCTCACAAGGTTAGATGCTGTATGATTGCGTTTAGATGGCTTTCATTTTTTTATCGCGGTGAAATTCACATAACATAAAATTAACCATTTTAAAGTGTACGTGTCAGTGGCCTTTAGGGCATCCATAAGCTGTTCAGCCACCACCTATATCAAGTTCAAATCATTTTTATCACCTCAAAGGGAAGCTCTGTACCCAGTAGGTGGTCACTCCCTATTCAACCCTCCTCCCAGCCCTTGGGCAAAACCAATTTGATTGTCTCTGTAGGTTTGACAAGTCTGGATCGTTCATACAAATGGAATTGTGCAACACATATGACCCTTTGTGTCTGGTTTCTTTCACTTAGCATAATCTTTTTGAGGTTTATCCACATTGTAGCATGTATCCATACTGCATTCCTTTTCATGGCTGAATAATATCCTATTGTATGGACATACTACATTTGTGTATTCACTCACTCAGTGATGGAAGTTTCAGTTGTTTCCACATTCTTTTTTCTAAGTTTTATTTAAGTAATCTCTACACCCCACGTGGGGCTCAAACTCACGATCCTGAGGTCGAGAGTCACATGCTCTACTGAGCCAGCCAGGTGCCCCTTGATGTTTCCACATCCTGGGTGTTGTGAGTAGTGCTGCTGAGAACATTTGTGTGCAAGTTTTTGTTTGAATGTTTTCAAATCTCTTGGGTGTGTTCATTCCCAGAGTGGAATTTCTGGGTCATATGGTAATTCTCTGCTTAACTTGAGGAACCACCAAAATGTTTTCCATAGTAGCTGCACCATTTTCCATTCCCACCAGCAATTTTTCACCATCCTTGCCAACACTTGTTATTTTGTATTATTATTTTTTTAATTATAGACATCCGAGTGGGTGTGAAGTGATATGTCGTTCTGGATTTGATCTGCATTTCCCTAATGACTAATGATGTTGAGCATCTTTCCAAGTGCTTGTTTGTCATTTGGATATCTTTTAGGATAAATGGCTGTTCGAGTCCTTTATCCATTTTTTAATTGGGTTGTTTGGGGCTTTTTGTTACTATTGCTGAGTTGTCAAAGTTTTCCTATGTTCTGGACGAGATCCTAATCAGAGATGTACTTTTCATTAAGTTTCTCCTATTCTGTATTTTGTCTTTTCCCTGTCATGGTCATGTCCTCTGCACACAACTTTTTAGATTTTGATGAAGTTCAGTGTATCTATTTTTTTTTTCTTTTGTTGCTTGTGTTTTTGATGAATCCATTGCCAAATCCAGGGTCATGAAGATTTATACCTATGTTTTCTTCTATGAGTTATACTACTTTCATTTAGGGTGTTGGTCCATTTTGTGTTGATTTTTGTATGTGGTGTGAGATAGGGGTCCAAATTTATGTTTTGTATATGGATATACAATTGTGTAAAAACCATTAGTTGAAGAGACTTTCTCCCATTGATCCGTCTTGGGATCCCTGTTGAAAATCAATTGGCCATAGATGCTTGGATTTATTTCTGGACTCTCAATTCTATTCCATCAGTCCATGTGTCTATCCTTATGCAGCACCACACCATTTTAATCATGGCAGATTTGTAGGAAGTTTGAAATTGGAAAGTGTTTAAGTTTAACTTTGTTCTTTTTTCTAAAATGGTTTGGCCATTTGGGGTCCCTGGTAAATTTATATCAATTTTAGTATCAGCCTTTCCATATCTCCAAAAAAGGATGTGGAATTTTAATAGGGTAACATCAAATCTGTAGATTGATTTTGGTAGTGTTTGAATATTATCTTAACAATATTATGTCTCCAATCCATAAGCATGGCATTTGTTTCCATTTATTTATTTTGTTTCTTTCAGCAATACTTTATGGTTTTCAGTGTATAAAATGTTTACCTCTTTGGTTAAATTTGCACATAGATATTTTATTCTTTTGGATGAAATCGTAAATGGGATTTTCTTTTTCTTTCTTTTTAAAATTGTTTTTTAATGTTTATTTTCGAGATAGAGACAGAGCATGAGCAGGGGAGGGGCAGAGGGTGAGGGAGACATAGAGTCCGAAGCAGGCTCCGGGCTCTAGCTGTCAGCACAGAGCCCGACATGGGGCTCGAACTCACAGGCCGTGCTGAAGTCGGACGCTCAACCGACTGAGCCACCCAGGTGCCCCTGGGATTTTCTTAATTTACTTTTCAGGTTGGTCATTGCTGGGATGTAGAATTACAAATGAATTTTGTGTGTTGATCTCATATCCTGAACTTCTGCTGAATTTCTTTTAATGACATCAATATTTTGTGTGTGTGTCTGTGTATTCTTTAGGATTTTCCATGTAAAAGGGGGCACCTGGGTGGCTCAGTCGGTTGAGCATCCAACTCTTGATTTTGGCTCTGGCTCTGATCCCAGGGACGTGGGATTGAGCCTTGCATTGGGCTGCACTCTGTAGAGTCAGACAAAAATTATAAAGTATGGAAGAGTCAGAAAAAATATTTTAAAAAATGATCTGAGTAGACATTTGTTCCAAGAAGTCCTGTAGGTGACCAACAAGTACATGAAAAGGTGCTTAACATAACCAACCATCAGGGAAATGCAGACCAAAACCGCAGTGAGATATCACCTCACTCCCGTCAGAGTGGCTAGAATAAAAAAGATAAGACATAATAAGTGTTGGTGAGGATGTGGAGTAAAGGGATATTTCAGCAGGGATATTTCAGCAGGGACTAAAAAACTATGTCAAGGATATCAAAGAGGGATTCCCACACAGAAAGGGAGTTGAACTTGATCAACTTTGTTTTATTTCATTTTTCTTTTGAGAGAGCGAGAGAGTGTGCACAGGGGCGGGTGTGCTAGTGGAGGAGAGGCAGAGGAAGAGGGAGGGAGAATCTCAAGCAGGCTCTATGCTCAGCATGGAGCCCGATGCAGGGCTCAATCCCACCACGGTGAGACCGTGACCTGAGCCACAATTAAGAGTTGGACGCTTAACTGACTGAGCCACCCAGGTGCCTGGGCTTCATAAACTTTAAAATAGTTTTCAACACTGAGATTCTATGGCTCAAATCTAGGAAGGTGAATTGACCTATGGCAAAGTGGGTGATCGTCTCCCATGCTTGGATGCTTGGTCTCTGGCCATGGTGTTTAGCAGAAATCAGTGAGTTTTTAGAATGTTGGAAGGTGCCCACAACTGGCACTGGTGTATTTTTTGTCACTTGAAGGCACCTGTGGACGGTCCTATACTTTTCCAGACAAGAGTAAGCTCAGGAATGCTTTGCTTCATTCATTCAGGCTGCCTGCAGATAGAGACCCTTTCCTCTGCTGCCTTATCGCCAGTTACATTAAATACAGTCTATGACCAGAGTTGATTAATACTGTACTGTAGTCAACATCCGTGTGAGCATATACAATGGCCCCCGTGCAGAAAAAGATTCCACTGAGCTAACAGATAGCAGTGATTCTGTGAATGACAGTGAAAGTCGTCCTACACCATAACCCTCCTCTCTGGTCTCCCTCACACTAGCCACAAAGATTTTCAAAGGTAAGTGAAGGTTAAATTGTTTAGTTTTCTTTATATTTTGTATTTATTATTTTGTATTACAATATTGTAATCATTTTGATAAGAATATTTTGGGGTTGTGGAACGAATCGTCTGAGTTTCCATTATTTCTTATTGGGAAATTTGCTTTGATATACAAATTATGTTATGTATTATATATTATAAGCATGTTTCTGGAACGAGTTATGCTTGGAAACCGTGGTTTTACTGTATATATGAAATTCTTAAGTGCAGACTTAGAAACGATTGTGTCTCTGTAAATGTTAAACAATTTTGAGTTTCAGTTTTCTCAATGATAAAATGAAAGTGACCATATATCTAGTTCATAGGATTTCTATGAAAGCTATATGAGATAATATGTTTATTTAGTTCTATGCCTGGCACATCAGGCTCCCAGTAATTCTCCTATATGCTTACTATTATATATATATTTTTATGTTAGAGAAGGAAAGAGAGCGCGCCAAGTTGGGGAGGGGGCAGAGAGGGGGAGAGAGAGAATCTTAAGCAGGCTCCACGCTTAGCGTGGAGGCCGACATGGGGCTTGATCTCAACAACTCTGGGATCATGACCTGAGCTGAAATCAAGAATCAGACACTCACCCGACTGAGCCACCCAGGCACCCCCATGCTTATTATTATTATTATTATTATTATTATTTTTTTTATTTTTGGGACAGAGAGAGACAGAGCATGAACGGGGGAGGGGCAGAGAGAGAGGGAGACACAGAATCGGAAACAGGCTCCAGGCTCCGGGCCATCAGCCCAGAGCCTGACGCGGGGCTCGAACTCACGGACCGCGAGATCGTGACCTGGCTGAAGTCGGACGCCTAACCGACTGCGCCCCCCAGGCGCCCCCCATGCTTATTATTGATGTACATACGTTAGAGCCTTGATAGGTGGTGAAAGACTCCATTTGATCTAACGTACAAATGTTCTTTCTCCAGGTTCAACTGCTCTTCTATGAACCTCACACACGCCCACATTTCACCCACGTTATTCCACACATTGGCATTTGCTTGAACAAACTCCTTTGCTACCTAAGGCTGCAACTGATGTTACTATATAGAAATTGCAAACTGGATTAAAGACCAGAAATTCAATTTTATGTATGCCCACATTGGCCCAGATAAGTCATCTTGATCTTGTTTGGTTAGTTATATCCCTTGTGATGAGGATAATATATGCGTTCTACAAAAATATTGGTTGTTAGCTTTTTCCACAAGTTGGTCTTTTCCTAGCTGCAATCTCTCACTTTATATTCAGGTATATTAATTATGAGATGGTTCCACAAATAAGATAAACAGCAACTCCACCACATTCATTGTACTGGATCTTTTTATGGGATATTGACGAGCGAAGGTCAAAACTACACTGAGCGGCAATTTTCCTTCAATAAGATTTTCAATTCTGTCAACTGCAAGAATGAGTGCCCTTTATTGGTTCCCTGGCTTTCATCATTTTAATTCTATCCCGATGATTCCCAAATGTCTATCGGCAACATCGAATGCCCCCCTGATACCTTTTGGTCATTTCCATTTGGCTGGCCCACTGGCACTACCAAGTTAATGTGCCCAAAATATCATTTGTCATCTTCCCTAAAAATCTTACCCCTTCTTCATTGCTTCCCATGCCATCTATCTAGTCACTAGGATAGGACATTTGGAGTTACCCCAGACTCCCTCTCTCTCTAATCACCCCATTTAGTCAACCACTCAGACTTCTGGATTTTACTCCTACAAGTTTCTCCTGCGCCCTTATCTCCATCTCTCCGAACTACTGCGCTCGTTTAAACTAACATCATCTCTCCTGGATTCACCTAACGTTAGTCTGTTTAGTAATTTCCCTGTCTCTACTCTTATGTACTGGAATGTATGCTTCATGTGTTTTCAGAACAACCCATCTAAAAGAGAAGTCTGATTGTATCACTCTTTTGCCAAAAACTCTTCAATGGCTCACTGCTGTTCTCAAAACAGTACAAGGAGGGGTGCCTGAGTAGCTCCGTTGGGTGGGTGTCCGAATCTTGATTTCCGCTCGGGTCATGATCCCAGGGTTGAGCTCCTTGCTGAGCATGGATCCTGTTTAAGATTCACTCTCTCTCCCTCTGCCTCTCTCCACCCACCCCTCTCTCAAATAAAAATAAATAAAGCAAAACAAAAACCTAAGTACAAGCTGCCTGACTTGGGAAACATAGTTTTTCATGATCTGACATCTGCCTACCTTCCCAGCTCTGTCTCTCATAATCTCTAAAGTGCACTTGACATTCCAACAACCCAGAAATATGTTCAGTTCTCTACATAGAGACTTGCCAGGTATAGAAAAGATAAATATAGGACATCCAGTTAAATTTGAATTTCAAATAAACAACGAATTTTTTTTAGGAGAAGTATATCCCATGTAACACGTTGTGTCTTACGTGTGTTTTTGTTCCCACTATCACATCTCCCTGGAATGCACTTGCTAATGTTAAGATTCAGCAGAATTACTGTCTCTTGTAGGGCACCCGTCCTCCACACTCCCTCCCTCGAACCCTGAGTGAATTAGAGGACTCCTGTCATCACATACTGTAATTGTTATTTTTTTGTATCTTTTCCTATCAGTGAGACTCCCTGAGGGCAGGGACCGTTTGTCTCTGTATTGGCATCGTCCAGAAGGGTGCCTGATATGTGGTAGACACTTTACAAATATTTGATGAATAAATGGTTCTCCTGACATTAATATTAATATTTTCTCCTTAAACCCAACATGAAGGATATTTTTGCCAGCACACGTGACAAAATTAGGAGAAAGCCCGTCTTAAAACAGAGCTCCAAACTCAAAGCTGAGAGGACAGTATGTTTTCCCCTAGAGATTAAAAAATTAAAATAAATTTAATGGCGACAATTAAACTTTTTAACCTTGTGAAACCTATCCTACTGCATGAATTTTTAACAGCATCTTTGACCTCAAAACAATACGATGCAGTGGCTCATATCGTCTGATTTTCTATGTTTGTGCCTGCACATCTTTAAACTCCTATGTTTTCCATATTTCGAAGATGTGTCGGCATGGGAGAGTGCTATAAATCCCAGCTAACAACGTGAGAAGGAACTCACGCTAACGCTTTAGTCGGTACAAATTTATTTGCCCGTTGCCTGCATTTTCTTTCACTAAAAATACATTTTTTACTTAGCCCTGGAAAAAGAGTGCGTTTGAATATCCATTAAAAAGTGAGTCAGCTGCAAATTATATATTCAACTCTATGCTCGTAGGGAGGACAGGTAAACACATTCATCAGTGAGTAAGCAAAGATTAGTCAGATGGAGAATCTGAACGCTGCAGTGAAATTTCTGCTACCAGCCTATCCTGTTTTCAAAGCACACTCTGTAGTAGTTCATTAAACTAGTTCTTCAAAGGTATAGTATTTTGTAGTCTTAGACATAGAGGTTGCAGCAAAATTTGCTTTATACTCTCCTCAAGGTACCTTGGGTCTGGCTGCTGAACAAGTACCTGAAAACGGAAGGATCCTGGCTTTCATAGCTTGCTGCAAAATATTTTTAATAACAGATGGGACTTGAGAGGGTATTAGTTTGTTAGGACTGCAGAAACAAACTGCGTGGCAGGAAACAACAGAAATTTACTGTTTCACGATTCTGGGGGCCGGAAGTCTGAAATCAAGATGTCAGCATTGTTGGTTCCTTCCGTGTGTTCTGAGGGGGAATCTGTTCCATGTCTATATTCTGGCTTCTGGTGACAGCTTACAATCTTTGGTGTCCCTTGGGTTATGGGAACATCGCTCCGATCTGTCTTCGTCTTCATATGGCGTTCTCCCTGTCTGTGTCTTCACATTGTTTTCCCTCTTTCTGTAAGGGCGCCAATCATACTGGGTTCTGGCCCACCCCTAATGTCTTGAGTACATCTAGAAAGGCCCTCTTTCCAAAGACAGTCACATTCACAGGTATTGGGCGTCAGGACTTCCACAATTCAACTCACAACAGAGAGGAATCTATCAATCTCTGAAATTGCAGACAAAATCAGGAGTTTTATGCACAAATGAGAGCATTTTCTTGGCAAGAGTTTCCATCTCCCTTACTTTCATCAAATTCTGAAGGAGATCCATACCCTGAAACCTTAAGAGCCACACTCTGAATAAAAGCAGCATTGATGGGAACGGCAGAAAGGGTGTCCTTGACAAAGTTTTGGAGTATTCTTTGAAAGCTGCTAGGTAACTTCAGGATGAGTGTTGTATATCCAGTAAATGATTCAAGAGTCTCTCTTATGCTTACTGTCCGTGAAGGGCCGGGTAAGGGAAAAGTGAAAGCCCTACCAGATCCTTCTATTTTTTTTTCATTAAATTTTTTTTCAAGTTTATTTATTTATTTTGAGAGAGAGAGAACAGGGGAGGGGCAGAGAGAGAGGGAGAGAGGGAATCTCAAGCAGCCTGATGCAGGGCTCGAACTCACAAACCTTGAGATCATGGCCTGAGCCAAAATCGAGAGTCGGATGCTTAACCAACTGAGCCACCCAGGCACCCCTAAGCCCTCCCAGGTTCTTTTAAGTGCAGAGCATGGCTTCAAACGCTTTGCCTTTCGCCCATTCGTGATGGGATTATCCCTATTTCCTTATATAGATATTCAAAAGAACATTCCAACTTCCTGCCTGTGTGATATGGATGTCGTCATGCTTAGCTGTATTGAAAATGTAACAAAAGCCTTTAAAACTGCAGAATCTTTGCTGACTAGATGTAATGTTGTTTTATGAGGCCAGCTCAGCACTAGTCTTGCTTACTTTTTAAGTCACACGTGTTGGTGATGATTGTTCTATTTCCGTGGTAGTTGTAAGCTCCAAGAGATTTGTTGAAAGAAATGTTTTGATTTAAAACAGCATGGATAGCTTGTGAAAATACATAGCGGCCAGGCTTTCAGGTATATGATTCAGAATAATTAGGCAGAGATTTATAAATGCTGATTTCATACTAATTTTGTCTCATGACAACGATGTTTTAGGTCCTAAGTAGCTAAGTAGCGATTACTTATAGTTTGAAATGCATATGTTAAATGTAAGTATCTACTCCACTGACAACGATTTTACCCCAGTTTGAGCAATTTCACTGGCTTAGCTGTGATAATGGGGAGGCCACTTGTTCATGTAGATAAAGTGTGTGCTAATTAGGTTTGCAGATGATACTAGTGAATTTGCTGGTACATTTAAAATGGGATTTAAATTCAAAGTGACCTGACTATGTAGAGACCCGGTCTTTCAGAAACAGAAATTTAATAGTTGTAAGTGCATCCTCTGGCATAGTTGGGTAGAATGAGTAGCTGACTCCTAGCTACCTCCCTACTTCTTGCCTCCAATCCATTGCACCCCTCAAAAATGTTTTTTTATCAAACATAACTCTGATCATGTCCGTATACTTCTCAAAAACCATCAGTGGCTCCCCATTGCTCAACACATTAGGTTCAGAATCCTCACCCTGGCGTTTAAGGCCTCAATATTTATTTATTTATTTATTTGTTTGTTTGTTTGTTTATTTTTGTCGGCAGGATCCCTAGATATTTGGAAATGAAATAATACATTTTTGCTAACCTGTGCTTCAAAGGGAAAACTGAAGGAAATTAGAAAATATTTTGAACTGAATGAAAACCTAAATACAGATCGGAATTTATGGCACTTCACTAAAGCAGTGCTAAGTGGGAAATTTATGTCATTAAATGCTTATATTAGAAAGGAAGATAGGACTCAGTTTAATAATATCAGCTGCCACCTTAAACTATAAAAAGAAAAAGTAAATTAAATCCAATGCAAATAGAAGGAGAGTTAACAATATATATAAAGGCAGAAATCAATGAAATTGAAATTAGAAAATGATAAATAATTATCAATGAAACAAAAACTTTTTTTTTTTAAAGATCAGAGAAGCTGAAATAGCCAAGATTTTTCTTTTTTAAAGACTGTTATAAACCAAAAGCTTTGGACATTGTCTTAGCTTAGATATGTTAGGCTCCCATAACATATAGCCATAAACTGGGTGGCTTATCAACAACAGAATTTTATTTCTCACAGTTATGAAGGCTGGAATTGTGAGATGACGCCGGCATGGCTGGGTTCTGGTGAGAGCTCTCCTCCAAGTTCTTGACTGCCGACTTCTTGGTATCCTAACGCAACAGAAAGAGAGCTAACTGGCTCTCCGGCCTCTTATGAGGGTACAGCCCCATTCACAAGGGCTCCACCTTTGTGAACTAAATACTTCCCAAAGGCCCCACCTCCAAACACATGAACTTGGGGAAGACACAAATATTCCGTCTATCGTAGACCTAGCTTAAAGTATATGACTCTGAGCACATAGAGAAAAAGATTTACAGCAGTTTGCAAAAAGGGCAAAAATGATAGGACACTTAGAATCATAAATGATGTATTAGTAATTTGTAATTGTTGGGCTATAGTCATCAAATTATTTGGATTTACGGCAAATGCATATAAAGGCAACAAGTTAATGTGGGAAAATAAGGCCCAGTTTTAATTTTGCAGGGGGGAAATGCTAGCTCAATATTACATGGTGTTGGGACAAAAGTGGTATTGACAGATACTGATAATTAATTCACTTGCATCTTTCTTTAGAGAAGGTGAACCTATATTCTTTTTTTTTAAATTTTTTTAATGTTGGTTTATTTTTGGGAGAGAAAGAGACATGGAGGGCGAGTGGGAGAGAGGCAGACAGAGAGGGAGACACAGAATCCGAAGCAGGCTCTAGGCTCCGAGCTGTCAGCACAGAGCCCGAGGCGGGGCTCGAACCCACGCATCGTGAGATCATGACCTGAGCCCAAGTCAGACACTTAACAAGAACCTATATTCTAAAGGCGGGGGGGGGGGGGGGAACAACAAAAGTATTATGAGATGGTTCCATTGCAAAGAAGTAAACAATACGGGCGGATTTTACAAGTTAAAATCTATACGAACACCTTTGGATCCAAATCACTGGGTAAAACTCTGGGATTCTGATCGGTTTCAGAAGGAGTGCCATGATCGAAAAAATAAAGAGAAAATGCTCGCTTGAGGAGAGCAGCTGTGTAGTTGTTCTAAAGTAGGAGAACAGGTAATCCAGTAAAATCCTAGGGTACACAAATAATATGGAATGGCACGGATGACCATTAATGGCTTCGTTCGGGTAGGGTGTGGATGAAATCATTAAAATGGCAGAATTGAGTGCAGAATGTGAGCCTGTGGGAGCTAAAAACAAAGCATGTAACATGTATCAAAGCGAATGGTATCAAAATGATGACCCAGCACTTTTCACATGGTATTTACTTTGTAAAAGATACTGTGTGTTAAGAAGCTGGTGATGGTGGTGCGCTGGTCTAGGAAGGAAGGATAAACATTCTTGTGAAAATGTTGCATCAATCAGGAAAATAAAAGTGCATTTCAGGCCCGACTGGAAGTATTGCGGTAATGACTGAAGAATCTATTTTTAAAATAGCGTGATTTATTTATTATGAGCTTTGACAAGAGGCATAAACAACCCTCCTAGTAATGAATGTGATCATTGTAACTCCTTCTCCTAGAATTGTCTGTATGCTATGCCTCCTGTAAATATTGGATTCAATCAAATCACGGAGAATATGATTTAGATGTAAATATAATTCCCTCATTTAAAATATGTGAATACTTTTTCTGGAGAGAGGGCTTCAAAAAGAAGACCGATTCTTACCTGTGTAGCGTTGTCTTTGAAAGCGTGAGGAAAGTCGCTGGGCTACACACAGCTAATGAAATGGATTGCACTGTGTTTTCTTTCTAGTAGGACAAGCAGGGGGCATGCCGGAGGTGGGTGCAATCCGGCAAGAGGTTGATCACTGTTGTGAACAAATCGTCCAGAGAATGTGTGCATTTATTTTCAGGAGTCAAGGCCACATTTTAAAATATTTGTATTTGTATTTTTTGTAATGTTTATTTTGAGAGAGACAGACAGACAGACAGTGCACGAGGAGGGGAGGGGCCGGAGGACAGAGAGGGAGACATGGAATCGGAAGCAGGCTCCAGGCTCTGAGCTGTCAGCACAGAGCCTGACGCGGGGCTCGAACTCACAAACCATGAGCTCATGACCTGAGCTGAAGTCAGATGCTCAACCGACTGAGCCACCCAGGCGTCCCGAAAATATTTATATTTGTAATTATAAAGGTAATTCATGTGTTTCGTAAGTGTTGGAAGTTTTTGAAACCATACGTAAGAAAATAAAGGGATCGCTTAATACTTCTGCTAGCAGAGAATAACCTGTGAGTATTTTGCTGTTATTCTCCCAGCTGTAGGTTAGTATGTCTGTTAACATAAATGTGTCTCACAGCCCCTCAATCCTGATTTTTAATTTGAATAAGATTGAAATTTGGGGGCATCAATCATGCCTAATTGAGATTTTAAATTTGGACTATGGGACTTCTAGCCACGGTGAAATAACAGGAACCCAACTCCTACCTGATAGACCTAAAAATACGAATGAAAACTATGAAACAATTTTCAGTTTATTAGACATCTGGCCGTGAAGGACAGCGACCTCTATAAGATGGAAAACAAAGGAGGTAAGTTCTAGGGCACCCTAGTTTATTTGCCTAGGAGGATAATGCATGTGTGCAGGGGTGGGGGGGGCTGGACAGTCTCCTTGAGTTCAGATGGAGCCGGGAGTCCAGGAAGGCCAGGGTAGCTAAAATTGGCAGGACAGGATACTAAGAGGAGATTGCTGTACAGAAAGAGAACTCTGGAAATCACACAGGGCTGGGAGTAATTCCTGTTCCCATTAGAGTAGAAACCCTCATGATTTGTGTGGCATTAGGGTACTTGACAGGGTTCTGCCTTTGCAGTGAAAATATGGGTACAACGTCAGGGAAGGCCCTCTGTGTTTATTGTCTTTTTGTGTTTTTATTTTTTAATATTTTTAAAATGTTTATTTTTGAGAGCTAGCACGAGTGGGGGAGTGACACAGAGAGAGAGGGAGACACAGAATCCGAAGCAGGCTCCAGGCTCCGAGCTGTCAGCACAGAGCCCGACTTGGGGCTCAAACTCACAAACCGTGAGATCATGACCTGAGCCAAATTTGGACACTTAACCGACTGAACCACCCAGGCACCCCTATTGTTTTTGTTTTTGTTTTTTAGAGAGAGAGCACATGAATGTGAGTGCGAGTGGGGGTCAGGGGCAGAGGGAGAAAGAGAATCCTAAGTAGGCTCTACAGTCAGCACTGAGCCCGATGTGAGGCTCAATCCCATGAACCTGGGATCGTGACCTGAGCCGAAATCAAGAGTCAGACGCTCAAGTGACTGAGCGACCCGGGCACCCTGACTTTTGTTTTTTTAAACCAGAGCTAACATGTCCACCAAAGAAACCATTGTTCACCTCCTAGGACTCAGGGGTTTTAGGAATTCAGCCCCTGTAGTTTGCTTACACGGTGGTTTCCGTGGTGTTTCCTCATCCACTACCTAGGAGAGATGTTTTGGTGTTTGACCATCTAGGTGAGCTTGTTCATCTGCTGATGTCATCAGTGGCCTGTTTCAAATAATATGTCTTATTAGACTCTTACCTGCAAATATCAGTGTGGTTTCAACAACCATCCCTAACGTCAGGGTTATAGCCTAAGAACCAGTAGATTATGAGCAAATCAGACTCTATTTGCCAGCTCATTTGAAAGTGTGTTGCAGAGGCCAGGAGGGGCGCTCAGGCATCTGACCATCCTCCAAAGTACACTTTTGCTGCCAAGGGGCTGTTGCTATCAGGGTTCCGGAAAGAGGGATGGCCAGCCAGCGGGACATCGTTCTACAGAGAGTCTGGGGGAAGACAGGAGATTGGGGCTGTTCATTGGGAGCACAGGTCTCCAAAGGAAGAAAAAGTGATGAGCGGTCAGCAGGCCGGATTCTAGAGCTGGACAGGGAGGCAGACAGAGAGAGATCAGGGGAAGGGTGCGGTCACGCAGGAAAGTGCTGGGATTGAGACACACACCAGCACGTGGGCAGTCACCTCCCCAGGAGCTCTGGGGCTCAGGCAGGCCGGACGGTAGGGAAATAAAGCCCGGACAGTCCACAGTGTTTGATTCTCATTGTCCCCTTCCTTCTTTGGGCCTACTTTGGACACAGGGACCTTCTCTTTGTTTCCTGAAAGACATTGGAACGAAATGAGCCAGAAGACAGAAAGGTGAGCCTCAGGCTGGGAGGAGGGAGAACAGCCTGGGTTTAGACGAATTCAGACCAGGCATCTAGTCCCAGCCCTGTCACGTAGGAGACATGTGACCTTGGGCAAACTGCCAAGTGCTGTGAGCATTAGGTTCTTTACCTGTGAAGTGGGCTTGATGAGTCCTGTCTTGTAGGACCTGCTAGAATGATATATTGGCACGATGCTTGGCTTTTATGGGATCTTTAATAGCTGTGGCTTTTTTTTTAATGTTTATTTTTGACAGAGCATAAGCGGGGGAGGGGGAGAGAGGGGGACAAGAGGATCGGAAGCTGGCTCTGAGCTGTCAGCACAGAGCCCGATGCAGGGCTTGAACTCACGAGCCGTGAGATCATGACCTGAGCTGCAGTCAGTTGCTCGACCAACTGACCTACCCAGGTGCCCCAAATAGCAGTAATTTCTATATGATTTTGACCCCAAACTCTATCATGGTCTCATCAGGGATTGACTGTGTGTGTGTGTGTGTGTGTGTGTTTTCCACGACATCTCAGAGAATGAGCAGCTCCAGGGAGCAAACCACCAAGTGAGCCCAAAATGCTGCTTTGTAAATAGAACTAAAATGTCCCTGTTAGTGGATATATTATTTAATTTGGATATGGGGAAGTCTTCCCCAACAGAACACAACTCATAGCTCCTAGAATTGGAGTCAAGGACTAACTGTTCCTCCTTCCCAGCTGCTCTTGCATCCAAACCACAATTTTCACTCATTTCACCCCCACCGAAAGTCTAGCCCTTGCTTAGAGGTGACATCACGCTCAAGATAACCTAATTAAAATGCCCTTTCAAAGGCGTGGGGCCTCGGCTTTCCCAGGCCAAGGAAAAAGCGCCAGCTCCCCCGCACCACTTCAAAGGACTGTCACCCTATTCTCAGGAACTCTTGTAGACAATGCATACAGAACACTTATCTGTGCACTGCGTTCAGTGGCATGGGGACAGGGGTGCCGTGTGTCTTCCATACGTGCCCCAGGTGGAGACTTCTCTCTGGTTTACCCACGATCCCCAAGGAATTGCTAAGAGCAGTTTTCTATTCTAGACTTTTCTCTTACTTGTAAAACACTTGCAAGAATAAATGAGCCAGTGACCCAGGGCTTTCATTTATTAAGATTTAATTTCTCATGCACACTTTAGCCGAACAAATCCAGGTACAGATCTTTAATTTTACTAGCCAGCAGACTAAACGGGATTCAGGAATCCTAGCATGACCATCTTGTACATTTCCCCCTCTATTTCTCCATCCCATCGATTTTATTGCCGGACTCTTGCGTATTTCTAAGGAAATTCCACTACCTGTGCCATGCTATCTTCTTCCAGATCAGAAAATAAGATCGAAAGTTTCCCAATATGTTTTCCAGAAGAGCAAAATTCTTATTCTTAAGCCTAATGAACAGCAGTAAAGATGTGACCAGGGTCATCCATGAACCTAGACCATGAAGCTAACCTTTCAGAAGCAAGAGCATTTGAAAAATACCAAAACAAACAAAAAAAAAAAAAAGATAAAATCTGCAATTCAGTCCTCCACTGTTTAGAACTTCGACTGCCCTCTTCAAACACAGAGTGGAGGATCTTCCTCAGGCTTCACTCAGGGCGAGAGAAGCTGCTGGATGGGACACTGGAACTTTCACTGGCTGTGACAGTAGTACCATCGGTGGTGGCCACTGTGGCCCGGGCTCGCTCTCTCTCGTCTCGCAAAGCTTCTCCATACCAGTACGGGAAGGAAGTGGGGTCAGTGCCAGTGACCTTGGAAAAAAACTTCAGGACTTTCATCTTGCTGGTTTCAGCGTGGGCCCTGGGGCCCCACAGGAGTTCGTATCGTGGAGGATCGCTGTGGGGCACCTGCTGGTATACCAGGTACTTCTCCTGCACTAAATCTTCGGTGATGAGCTTCCTGGGTTCCCCATAGATGAAATCCTTCCTCCCAGCATACACTCCGATCTCGCTCAGCACCCTCCAGATCCTATCCTCAGGGGCATGGTCGCCCTCCATAAAGATCACACCCAGGATAAGGATCAGGAGGCCGGTCTTGGGCATGCCCTGGTCGTCACTCAGCATCCCATCGTAGGTGAGGTCTAGGGTTTTGATAAGCACGTAGGAGTGGTTGATGGGGTCCACTTCCTTCACTTCGAGGCCAAAGACAACCTCCATGCACTCACAGGCTTTCTTGAAGATCACGGGGAAGTGGTTCTTGTGCTCTTTGATACTCTTCAGCATTTCCGCCTTTGTGATGGGCTTCTTTGCTACATACTTGCCACTCAGAAACTGTAGCAATTTACCTACCATCTTGTCTAGGACATCGCCAGGCAAGATGGCCGGGTCTGGTGGAGCCTGGGAGGCACCTGCATCCCGTCTTGGGCGGCCGGAGCCCTCATTTGATTTGCTCAATAGAATGGCTTCCCCAGACTGCTGGAGAACACCTGGGTTTCCAGCAGCAGGCACCGCCTCTGGGGCGCCCTGGATCAAAGGAGAGAGAGGAGAAGAGGCAGTTTCCTTCTCCTCAGTTGCAGGAACCTGTGCAGCTACCAGGCCCTGAGCCTCTCTTTGGGCCTTAAGGCCTACTTCAAGCTCGTGGCTCTGACTCTCACTGTGAGACATGATGACCGGTGTCGGGGGCAGCAGGCAGAGGTATGGGCAGCAGGTGGGTGACGGCAACCAACTGGCCTGAGGGAGAGAGGAACAGCGTGAAGGACTCAAGTGTGTCAGCTCCGACAAAGGCCATCATAGCAGGTCTTCCCTTCCTTAGTACTCTAGGCATCTCCTGTCTTCCTGATTGGAGAAGGGCTGGACGGACTCTGGGGATCTCTCTTCTGGAACAGGGGGTCATCTGTCCTTACCTTGATGCCTGCCAGGGTCTGGGACTCCTCCCTCTGTTGACCTGAGGTCACCTTCCTTAACCCAAGGCCTCACCGCCGTGAGACAAGAGAGGAGGAAGCGAACGGGGTGCCACATTCAGACGCCATGCCCTGGGTCCTATCTTGTCTGACGGCAGGGGCAGGGGCAGGGGCAGCCGGGCCCCATCTGTTCTTGAGTAGGGGTCCACCGCATCCTCCGTCCTCACATTAACTCCTGGCAGAACCTTAGACTCATGCCTCTGTTAACTGCCTCCAGCTCCCTGAGACCACCAGGTACTTCAAATAGCAGTGAGGGTGCATTACCTCTGGACACTGTGTACCAGGGTTTCCCTAGGCAGAAGCAGGGGGGAGAAGGGGACTTATCTCTCCAAGGGCCAGAGGTGGGGAGAGCCCCCAATCCTTATCCAGGGTCCTCATTTTAACTCCTGGAGAGCTGGGGTTCCTCTCTCGATGGCCTGACATGACTCCCTCTGCTGGTGTGAGGCTGTCCTGTCAGACCAAGGCCTTCACTTCCTTGAGACCAATGAGACAAGTGAAGAGGTGTCACATCCACCCATCCCTGCCCAAGATCTTCCAGGGCTGACAGCAGGGGTTAAGACCCAGGATGTTCTGGGATGGTGGCTCGATTTCATCATCCCTCCTGGTACTTAACTCAGTGGCCAGCAGGAGCTGAGATGCCTACCCCTGGTGACCTGAGTGGCCTTTCCAGACAAAGATCCCTACGTCCCTGAGATCCACCCCCCGCCATGCCAGCTGGAAACGAGGGGGGACTCAGGTAGACTGACATGCTCGTGGGCTACCAGGGGCGGGGCAGGTTTCTGTGGGGACCTCTTTGTCGGGAGTGGAAATTACCCTTAGCCTTCCATTAGCAATTCGTATTGGGCCTGCATTCCTTCCTTTCTGCAGACCTGAGGCTGCATCCCTCACCCCGAGGCTCTGTCTCCTGGAGAGGCCAAATAAGTGAGGGGGTGACAGGGGGTTGCAGGAAGATGCTTCTGCCCTACAGCTCTACTTGGAGCCTCGCAGGGCTGACGGCAGGAGCAGGACAGGGCTGGAGACCCCTCTATCCACGGCTGAAGGTCCTCCTGTCCCACATCAGAGTCCTCACCTTGACTCCTGCAGGGCTGGGGCTCCTTCCCCTGTACTTGAGGTTACACCTCTCAGACCAAGGCTGTCCCCTCCCTAATGCCACCGAGAAGGGACTGAAGCTGGGCTTCGGCCTCCCAGGCCTGCCTGGTGTATACTAGGGTTGATGGCCTGGGGTTGTGTGGGTCTCCGTGCAATTCCCTCCGTGTTCTGGCTTGAGGGTGACCCCCAGCTCTCCTCAGGGTATCCCTATTTATTCCTGGGAGGGCCTGAAGCCACTTTTTGTTGACCTAAGAATGTTGCCCTCAGGGAAACGCCCCCATCTTCCAAAGACACTAGGCAAGGAGGTGAGCAGGGCGGACGGGGCATCTGTATCTGACAGCCCTAGCTGGGGCCCCTCACGGCTGAAAGACAAGACAGGTTTCCGTGGGGCCCGCCCTATCCTCTCGGCCCTAAAGATCCTCACCCTTGTACCTGGCAGGGTCTGAAACTCCTCTCTTCGATCACCAGATATTGGGTCCTTCTGACCAAGGCTCTCACCTCCCTGAGACCCCCGGTTCGGAAACAGAAGGAGGTTCCGCCTGACGCTATCTTCCGGGGTCCCCGGGGGCTGACAGAAGGGGTCATGAGAAACTTCTGGAGAGGTTCCTTAGGGTTTGGGGGGGGGGGGGCGGGGCAGAGCCACAGTCCTTCCCGAGGACTCCCCACCGACTCTCGACGGGGCCTGCGCCCTCTCCCTTTGGCGAACCCGAGAACGAGGCCCGCAGGCCGAGAAACCCATCTCCCAGAAACCACCCACCAGGAAGTACAGAGGGTTGGGGGAGGCGCCTCGGCTCAAGCGCCCTGCTCCGGGCCACCCAAGGCCGACGACCAGGAAGGGTATCTGCGTGCCCCCCCCCCTTATCCGGAAAGAGGTCCCCTCGGCCCCTCCATAAGGGTCTTCACCTTGAGGCCTGGCAGAGCCCGGGCCTCCTCCCTCTGAGGACTTGAGCTCACGCCCCTCAGACAAAAGCCTTTTTTCCCCTCAGGCTCTCAAAATGGAAGCCCGGATTCGGCCCGTCTGGGACCCTGCGCGGGGCCTGTAAGGCAGACGACGAGCGAGGTGGGGGTGGAGAGCAAGAGCTCCCCCTCAGCCCTCATTCTGGGTCCTCACCTTAACCTGCCCCCCCCCCCCAGCCGGCGGCACGTCCCTCCGACCAACCGGGCCCGCTTCCCGTCGGAGAAAGCGAGGCCCTCGGGCTCCCAAGATGGACGTTGGGATCAACCACATCCGGGACCCCGCGGGGGTCCTTCCGGGCAGACCACAGGGGGCGGGGGAGGGGCGTTGGGGCACCCGCTCCGCGGCGAAAGCTACCGGCCAGCCCTCCCTCTGAGTCCTCACCTGACGGGTGCTGGAGCCGGCCCCGTCCCTCCGGTGCCAGAGCTGAGCCCACGCCCGGGACTCCTCCCTCTGGCGACCTGAATCCACGCCCCAAGTGATAAAGACAGCCTCGCGGCCCCCCCGGACCGCCCTAAGGCGGAAGTCAGGTACGTCACTTCCGGGAACTCTGCCTGGGGCCTTCCAGGGACGATTGTGGGGGCAGGGAAGAACTCAGGGCCGTTCGTGTCTGGGGAGAGGACCCCTGGCTCCTCCTCCTGGTTCTTTACCTTGAACTCCCTCTTCTGACGGGAGTCCAGCCCGCTCAGAGGGAACCTCGCTTCCCTCAGATTCCGAAAGGCAGGACGCAACACATCCCTGTCCTCAGCCTGGTGTTTCCTAGAGTTGATACTCCGGGCGGGTCCCGATCTACTTGGAATGGGAAAACCCCTGACCCTTACCTTGACTTATTGCACTGGCCGAGTCTCCCGCTCCCTGTTGAACTGAGGCCTCATCCCTCAGGTCAAGGCCTTGATCTCACCAAAAGAGGAGGCAGGCTTGGTCTTGGCATGACGGGCCCGAGTGGGGTCTGTCCGAGCTGACAGTAAGGGCAGGCTTGCGGCTCCCTATATATTGTGGGATACTCCACAAGTATTTATATTTCTTCCTGATAGGGCCTCTACCCCCTGCCTTTATAAGGCCCCCTGAGATGCCCACCGCACAAATGCAGACAATGTGAGTGGTAAGTGATAATTGTTCCTGGGGCCTCCCCGGGGCTGAAAGCAGGTGTGCATGCCTGTGGGGCCCCTCTGTTTGGGGTGGGTGGCTAATTCAGTTCTCCATAAGGGCCCTCACCTTAATACCTGGCAGGGCCTGGGATTCCTCCCTCTGCTAGCCTGAGTCCTGCCCCCTCAGATCAAAGCCCTTACGTCCCTGAAAATGTACCCCTTCTCTAGTAGAAATCAGGCTCTGCCACATCTGGTCATCATGTGCCAGGGTCTCTCATGGCTAACAGCTGGGGTAGGATGGGTGTGGGGACCTATCTTTTCTGTGGTGGGAGTTCTGGGTTCTCCCTCAGGGTAACTACCTTGACTTCCAGCACTGAGTTGGCCTTCGCCTTCCATGGACTTAAGCCCGACCGCTTTGAACCAAGAGTGGAACACAACCCCCCAGGTTTGTTGTCTTGGCACATACAGGTAAGGCGATAATAAATCTGTAAAAAACTTAAGGACAGTTAACAGATTTCCAGCATTCTGAATCTGTCAGGAACATTTTATAGTTGTCTCCATGAAGGTCTTGAACATTTTTGTGAAGATTTTTCTTAGCTGATCTTTGGATTTTCATGCCGTGGTGAATGGGATACGTAAACGATTTTCACAATGCACTTATCATCCTCCACTTCTTTACGTTTTCCCAGAGACAAATCAATAAAAGGTTGCAGCGTCAATGAGACAGAGGGTAGTGTCTTTTTACAAAATTTGTTTTTTCCAGCTTTATTGAACTGTACTTGACAAATAAAAATCGCATGCCTTTAAGGTATATAATATGATGTTTCGATACGTATTGTGAAATGACTATGGCAGTTGAGCTAATTAACATATCTGTTACCTCCCATAGTTACCACTGTGTGTGTGTGTGTGTGTGTGTAGTGAGAACACATGAGGTCAACCCTCTTAGCAAATTTTAAGTATATAGTAGAGTATAGTCAACTATAGTCACCATGCTGTGTATTAGATCTCCAGGACTTATTCAGCCCAGGTAACTGAACCTTTATACCCATTTCCCGCACACCTCAGCCCCTGGCAACCACCATCCCACTTGGCTTTTATGAATTTGACTTTTCTAGATTCCATATGTAATTGAGATCATGCATCCTTTTCTGTCTGACTTACTACACTTAGAACAATGGCCTCCAGGTTCATCGATATTGTCACAAATAGCAATTATTTCCTTCTTCTTAAAAGCTGAGTAATATTACAATGGAGTAATGCTAATGGAGTAATATTACAAGGGAGTATATGCTAATGAACAATATACAATATTATATATTATTAATATATAATGATATATTAATAATATATAATGATATATTAATATAGATCACATTTTCATATATATCTCCCATTTTTATATATATTTCACGTTTGCTTTATCCATCCATCCATTAATTGACACTAGGTCATTTCCTTATCGTGACTTTTGCATATAATGCTACAATGAACATGGAGTGCAGATAGCTCTTTCAGATACTGATTTCATTTTCCTTTGGATACATAACCAGAAGTGGGATCGCTGGATCATATGGGAGTTCTATGTTTTAAAGATGTGTATTTATTTTTGAGGGAGGGAGGGAGAGAGAGAGAGAGAAAGAGAGGCAGAGAGAGAGAGAGGAGGACAGAGGATCCAAAGCAGGCTGTGAGCTGACAGCAGAGAGCCTGACGCGGGGCTCGAACTCACTCACCGCGAGATCATGACCTGAGCCAAAGTCGGACCCTTAACCAACTGAGACACCCAGGTGCCCCGGGAGTCCTGTTTTTAATTTTTTTGAAAAAGCTTCCTGCTGTCTTCCGTGATGGTTGTACCAATTTACATTCCCACCGACAATGTACAAGGATACCCTTTTCTTCACTCCCTTGCCAGCCCTTGTTATTTCATCTTTTTGGTAACAGCCATCCTCGCAGGCGTGAGGTGATGGCTCACCGCAGTTTTGATTTACATTTCCCTGCTGATGAGTGATGCTGAGCACCTTTTCATATAGCTGTTGGCCGTTTGTATGTCTTTGGAGAAATGTCTGTTCCGGTCCTTAGCCCATTTTTTAAAATTCAGGTTATGTATTTTTTGCTATTGGGTTGGTCAAGTTCCCTATATATTTTGGACATTAACCCTCATCAGATATGATTGGCAAATATTTTCTCCCATTCAGTACGCTGCCTTGTCACGCTGTTGATTGTTTCCTTTGCTGTACAGACACTCTTCAGTTTGATGCAATCCCCCTGGTCTACTGTTGCTTTTGCTGTCTGTGCTTTTGGTGTCCTGGCCAAAAAATCTGAGACCAATGTCTGGTTTTTTCCCCTGTAGTTTTACAGTCTCAGGTCTTCCATTTAGGTCTTTAATCCATTTGGAGTTGATGTTTGTGTGTTGTGGGAGACAGAGGTCCAATTTCAGTATTCTGCATGAGTATATCCAGTTTTCCCAATCATTTACTGAAGACGCTATCCTTTCCCCATTGTGTACTCTGGGCACTCTTGGCCAAGGTCACTTGACTCTAGATGTGTGGATGTATTTCTGATCTTGTTATTCTGTGTCATTGGTCTGTGTGTCTGTTTTATGCCAGTACCATACTATTTGATTACTGTAGCTTTCTAATATATTTTGAAATCAAGGAGTGTAATGCCTTCAGCTTTGTTCTTCTTGCTTATGCTTTGGCTATTCATGGTCTCTTGTGTGTTTTCATATGAAATTTTGGGACTGGTTTTTCTATTTCTATAAAGCACGCTATTGGAATTTTGATAGGGATTGCATTGAATCTGGAGACCACTTTGGGTGGACATTTTAACAATATTAATTCTTAAAATCCACGAACACAGGAGTCTTCCCAATTATCTCCGTGTTCTTTAATTTCCTTCTTTGATGTTTTATAATTTTCAGTATGTAAGTATTTCACCTTTTTGGTTATGTTTATTCTTAAATATTTTATTCTTTTTGCTGCTATTGTGAATGGGGTTGTTCTCTTAGTTTCCATTTTCAATTGTTCATTGTTTATGCATAGAAACACCACTGAGTTTTGTATGTTAATTTTGTAACCCAAAACTTTACTGAATTTATTTATCATTACTAATAGTTTTTTGTTCTTGAGAGTTTTCTGTTTATATGATCTTTGTCATTTCAACTTGAACAACTCTGTGTAGCATTTATTGTAAGGCAGGTCTAGTGATGAACTCCCTCAGCTTCTGTTTGAGAAAGTCTTCATTGCTTCTTCATTTCTGAAGGACAGCTTTGAGTAGTGATGATCCCTGTTTCATTTCTGATATTGATAATTCTGTCTTCTTTTACCCTGGTTAGCCTGACTAGAAGTTTATCAATTTTATTGATCTTTCCAAAGAACCAGCTTTGTGTTTCATTGATTGTCTTTATTGTATTCCTGTTTCAATTTCATTGATTTTTTTAGTGCTTATTTATTTTGAGAGAGAGAGAGCACGAGAGAGAGAGAGTGCACACACACACCAGGGACAGGCAGAGAGAGAGAGGGAGAGAGAGAATCCCAGGTAGGCTCTGCACTGTCATCGCAGAACCTGATGCGGGGTTTGAACCCACGAACCATGAGATCACGACCTGCGCCAAAACCAAGAGTTGGACACTTAACCACTGAGCCATCCAGGGCCTCCCAATTTCATTGAGTTTTACTCTGTTTTTCTCTCTGTTTTCTCTACAATTTAAGTTGTACTTTTATTGTCACTTAGCTCAAAATATATATTTTAAGCCTCTGGGCTTTTTTCTTTGACCCGTGAATTATTTAGAAGTGTGTTATTTAATTTCCAAAGATTTGGAGCAATCTTGCTATTGCTTTTTAGTTTAATTGCACTGCGGCTTGTGAACATACTTTGTATGATTTCTTCTGAATTTGTTAAGGTGTGTTTAATGGCTCTGAATTTTTTTTTATCTTGATAAATATTTTATGTCACTTGAGAATAATATGTATTCTGTTGTTGGATGGAGTATTTTATAAATGTCAAGTAGATCAAGTTGATTGATAGTACTGTTCAGGTCACCCGTATCCTTACTGATTTTCTGCCTGCTTGATCTATCAACTACTGACAGAGTAGTATTGAAGTCTCCAAATAGAATAGTGGATTTGTCTGTTTCTCCTTTCATCTCTATCAGATTTTGCTTCACATATTCTGACGTTTTGTTTTTAGTTGCATACGCATTTAATATCTTCTTGGAGAATTGACTCCTTTTTCATTATGTAATGCCTTTCTGTATCCCTGATGGTTTCCCTTGCTTTAAAGTCTGCTTCTCTGAAATTAATATAGCCACAACAGCTTTCCTTAGATTATTGTTAGTATGGTATGATTCTTTACATCCCTTTACTTTTGGCCTGTCTGAATCTTTATATTTAGCATTAATTTCTTATAGACAAAATACGACTGGATATTATTTTCTGTTCCTTTGGCTATCTGTGTCTTTTAACTTGTGTATTTAGGTCATTCACATTTAAAGTGATTGTTGATATAGTTAATATGTATCATATTTGTAACTGTTCTCTATTTATTTCATTTATTTTACATTTCCTTTTTTTCTCCTTTTTCTGCCTTCTTTGATTTTGAGCACTTGACTATGATTCCATTTTATTTCCTCTCTCATTTTGTCCCTTAGTATATCAAATATATTTTTTACTATATTGAGACGTAATTGCCATGTCACCTTGTGTAGGTTTAAGTATGCAACATGACAACTTGTTATACAAATGTATTGCAAAATGGTTACCCCAGTAAGGTTAGTTTAATATGTCCATCACCTTATACAGTTATAATGTTTGGTGTGTGTGGTGAGAACTTTTAAAATCTATTCTCTTAGCCACTTTCCAGTATGCAATCCAGGATTGTAAAACTGTAGTAACCATGCTGTGTATTACATCCCTAGAACTTAATTCATCTAATAACTGGAAATTTGTACCCTTTGTGCATTCTTACCTATTTCAGTGCCCCACCTCCATTCCTGGCAACCAGCAATCTGTTTCTATGAGTTTGGTTTTTCGTATTCCTCATATAAGTGAGATCATATGGTGTTTGTCTTTTCTTTCTGACCTATCAAATATATGTCTTTAAAATTTTTAATGGTTTCCCTAGTTTACAATATACATTTTAATTCATATAAGTCTACTTTCAAATGATACTTAACTAATTCACATGTATTATATATTTTATTAAAGAGTAGTCCCAATTTTTCCCTGTTATTCAGTTTTCTTATGCATATACCATAATCATCCAGTACATTGCTACTAGGCAGTTATCAGATCAATTAAGAATAAGAAAAATAAATCATTTTATTTTTTCTTCATTTATTCCTTCTCTAAAGTATTTCCTTTATGTAGATCCAAGGTTTTGATCTATGTAGTGTCCCTTCTGCCTAAATAACTTCTTTTTAACATTTCTTTCAAGGGATATGTATAGGCAATGAATTCCCTCAGTTTTTGCTTGTTTGAGAAATTCCTTATTTTCTCTTCCATTTTTGAAGAACAATTTTGCTGGATATGGAATTCTAGGCTGGTGGCTTAAAATTTTGTTTTAAGTTTATTTATTTACTTGAGAGAGAGAGAATGAGCGGGAAAGAGGCAGAGAGAGAGGGCGTGAGAGAGAATCCCAAGCAGGCTGTGTGCCGACAGCACGGAGCCCGATGCGGGACTCGAACCCACAAACTGTGAGATCGTGACCTCAGCCCAAACCAAGAGTTGGATGCTTAACTGACTTTTCTTTCAACACTTAAAAAAATTTTTTTTAACATTTATTTATTTTTGAGACAGAGAGAGACAGAGCATGAACAGGGGAGGGGCAGAGAGAGAGGGAGACACAGAATCAGAAGCAGGCTCCAGGCTCTGAGCCGTCAGCCCAGAGCCCGACGTGGGGCTCGAACTCAACGGACCGCGAGATCGTGACCTGGGCTGAAGTTGGACGTCTAACTGACTGAGCCACCCAGGCGCCCCTCTTTCAACACTTTAGATACTTCACCTCACACTTTCTGCCTAGTTTGTATAATCCCACTGTCCACTGTAATTCTTACATGTGTGTATTAGTTTCCTAGTATTAGTTTCCTGTAACAGATGACCACAACCTGGGGATATTAGAACAGAAGTGTATTCTTTCACCGCTCTGGAGGCCCAAAGTCTGAAATCAAGGTGTTGGCTGGACTGAACTTCTTCCCAAGACTCTAGGGAAGAATCCTTCCTTGCTTTTTCCATCTTCTGGTGGCTCCAGGCATTCCTTGACTTAGGGCTGCATAATTCGAATCTCTGCCCCCGTCTTCTCATGACCTTCTCCCCTGTGTCTCTCCTTTGTGTATGCTGTATCTTTCCCTGTTCTCATAAGGATATTTGTCATTGGATTTAGGGCCCATCCAGATAACCCAGGATGATCTCATCTTGGTATTCTTTACTTCATTACATTTGCAAATAATTTTTTTCTGTCTTATTCTTAGGTACTGGGGGTTAGGACTTCCACATTTTTGGGGGGACCATGATTTAATCTATTAAAACCTCTTTCTCTATAGATAAGGTACTCCCCCCATATTATCCTTTATTTAGGTCTTCATTAGTTTAAATCTACAATGATTTGTATTTTTTGGTGTACAGTTTCCTACATCTTTTGTCAGATTTATCCCTATGTATTTCATACTTTCTTTTTTTAGAAGTTTGTTTATTTTGAGAGAGAGAGAGAGAGAGGAAGAGAGAGAATCATGAGCAGGCTCTGCACTGTCTGCACAGAGCCTGATGCAGGGCTTGAACCCATGAACCATGAGATCATGACCTGAGCCGAAACCAAGAGTCAGAGGCTTAACCAATTGAGCCATCCAGGCACCCCTGTATTTCGTATTTTCTGATGCTATTTTAAAAGCACTGTTTCAGGAGCACCTGGGAGGCTCAGTGGGTTAAGTATCTAACTCTTGATTTTGGCTCAGGTCATGATCTCAAGGTGGTGCGATCAAGCCCCGCATCGGGCTCTGCACTGGGCATGGGGCCTGCTTGAGATCCTCTCTCCTCCTCTCCCTCTGCCCCTCCCCTGCTTGCATGCAGACACACACAATTATTATATATACATCCTGTGTACTCCAGCCTTGCTAAACTTCATTATTAGTCTTTCTCTCATGTTGCACTGAATAGAATCTTCAACCCCCTCCCTGTCCAGGTGAGCTCATCAGTTTTAGATTGTAGTTTCTTGAACGCAAATACCCAGGACAACTTTCAGCATGTGAATATCTGCCCCTTCTCCATCTATGCTGCAAAAAGACCTAAGTCTGGGTAATATACTTTCTGAGATGAACATAACCTCTCAGGTTTATTGTGTTTTTATATTTATTTTTTGATGTTTGAGAGAGAGACCGAGAACGTGAGTGGGGGAGGGGCAGAGAGAAAGGGAGAGAGAATCCCAAGCAGGCTTCCCGTGGTTAGCACAGAGCCCGAGGTGGGGCTCAGTCCCACCCACAAACCGTGAGATCATGACTTGAGCCGAAATCAAGAGTCAGTCGTTCAGCCCACTAAACCACCCAGGCGCCCCAACCCCTCCACTTTAAAACAATGCTAGGATACCCAGTAGGGCAAGTTTAATTCACTAAAGCTTTGACAGAAGTGATTCTGCCTTGAAGTCTTGAAGGTAGTGATTTCGGGCTGGAAATGGAAATCTGAGAAGTGCTACATGGACATTGGGAAAATGAGGAGGGATGGAAGTTACCTAGAAGTATCCAAGAAGTGAATGGTCTTCAAGGCACATGAGGGGAAATTGTAGGAAAGAAGTGAGATGATTCACGTATCTACCAAGACTTAAATATTAAATGTCCCAGTACTTTAGAGGGATCTTAGGTAAGAGATCCAAAATACTAGGTCAGGCTTGCTGAAAGATGGACGAGAACAGAATGAACCACTGAATGGGATGGCTGTGGTCAAAGGCTTGGAGGAAACATCCTCTCTGCCACGTGGGCAGTCAGAATTGAACACGAGATGAGGAAAGGCAGAAGGTCATTTTGGGAAGGCTGTATAGGGTTGTTAATGCTCTCTTTTTTGGGGCGCCTGGATGGCTCCATCGGTTAAGTATCTGACTCTTGATCAGACTCAGGTCATGATCTCACAGTTCATGAGATGCAGGCCTGGGTGGGGCTCTGCACTGTCAGCATAGAGCCTGCTTGGGATTCTCTTTCTCCCTCTCTTTCCCTCTCTCTCTTTCCCCTCCCCTGCTTGCATGCCCATGTGCGCCTGTGCGCATGCTCTCTCTCTCTCTCTCTTTCAAAATAAGTAAATAAACATGTAAAAAATGTTTTAAATGCTCTCATTCTCCAATTAGAGAATCTTGTCTTTCAGGATCCCCTTACACTGCACCCTGACTTCCTGAGGTATCAGGAGTGGTGCTTTTTAATGTCTAAGTCACCCAAGAGTTAGCATTGCTGGGGAAATTCCTTGGTGACCACACAAAGCCTAAGGGTATGGTTCCTCACCATCCTGGAGAAGGATATATAGAGGGAATGACAAAAATTAGGAGAAGGATATATAGAGGGAATGACAAAAATTATTTAGACATCCAGAGAACTGAAACCCTTGTCATTTGGCTGTGGTGAAATATACTGTGTGTGTGTGTGTGTGTGTGTGTGTGTGTGTAGTCAGTTTTAGCATGCACATGAAAAGATAGAACTAAAACCTAAATGAATCATTATTCCAAAGTTTTCATGTTTAAAAACTAAACATTCTATCCTACTTAATTGGGGAAATCTTTAGTATTTCTTCAAATAATTCAAGACAGATGTTTATATATATATATATATATATATATATATATATAGTATATTTAACAGTGGGAAGCATGTTAAATATGCTTAGCAAAAGTATATCTCTTTTATCATAAATAATGCACTCACCTTGTAATAGTTTCAGACAATTGAGACATGCTTAAAATAGATAATAAAAGCAACATGCATTTCTTTTCCACTTAAACCCCCAGAATTTACCACTGTGAACAAATTCTGTATTTTCTTCCAGAGGATTTTTATATGTATGCTAACATTTATATCAAAAATGGTTAATTATGATACCTTCTTGGACTTACTGTTTTGCATCTTGTCTTTCAGTAAACATTGGATCTTGGACGTTTTTCCATGTTAATCCGTGTCTGTCTGTCTCTTTATTTTCATTGACTGGATAATATGGTCTTTAGGAGTTTGCCAGTTTCTTATATTACAAACAATATGACAGTGAACGTTCTTCTATCTTAGTGTATTTACGTGACAGTTTTTGGAGGATAAATTCCCATAAATGGAATCGCTCGATCAAAAATATATGCACATTTTATAATTTGTTAGTTACTGTCACATTTTCCTGCAAAATTGTGCCAATTTATACTCTCACAGTGTTCGAAAACACTTGTTTCTCATACATTCTTGCCAACACGTTTTAATCTTTGCCAATATGATTGGGGAAATGACATCTTAGAGTTTTAATTTGCCTTTTACAATTATTAGTAAAGATGGCATTAAATGCATATTTGGGCAGTTTTGTTCTGTGAATTCATTTTTGTTTGCTTGCCTGTTTTAGGGGTTCTGTTTCTTTTCTTTATGGATCTGTAGTTCTTAATATAACAACAACAATGATAGGTAACATTGTTAGAGCACCTAACTGTGTTCCAGAAATATTTTAAGCACCTTATATTTATTACTTTATTTATTCTTCACAAGAATCCAAAGGGGAAAAGAATATAGTCTCTCTATTTATCTGACAACAAAACTGAAGTACAGAATTGGTGAAGTAACTTGTCCAAGGTCATATGGTAAGTAGCTGCATTGGAATTTGGACCCTGGGATTTTTATATCTATAGCTTACTGTCCTAATTGGAGTGACAATGAATTTATACATTAATTTGGCAAGAATTGATAGTTTTACTCTATTAAGACTTCCCATGACCGCTTCTCCATTTATTTAGATTAAAAAAAAAAATTTCAATGTTTATTGAGCACAAGTGGGGGAGGGGCAGAGAGATTGGGAGACTCAGAATCCGAAGCAGGCTCCAGGCTCTGAGCTGTCAGCACAGAGCCCGAAGCAGGGCTGGAACTCATGAGCCCTGAGATCATGGCCTGAGCTGAAGTCGGACGCTCAACTGACTGAGTCACCCAGGCGCCCCTATTTAGGTTTTTAAAATACATTTCAATTAAAATTTTATAATTTTATATATAATATTCTTGCACATCTTTCACTGGATTTATTTCTAGGTACCTAGTATTTTTGTGGCTAATATAAATGATATTAAATTTTTCTTAAAAAAATTTTTTTAATGTCTGTATATTTTTGAGAGGGAGAGAGAGAGAAAGAGCACAAACAGGGGGAGGGCAGAGAGAGAGGGAGACACAGAATCTGAAACAGGCTCCAGGCTCTGAGCTATCAGCACAGCTTGAACTCGCGAGTTGTGAGATCATGACCTAACCTGGAGTCGGATGCTTGACTGACCCACCCAGGCATCCTAAAATTTTTTTCTTTTTTTAAGGTTTTATTTTTTAAATAATCGCTATACCCAAAGTGGGGCTCGAACTCACAACCCTGAGATCAAGAGTCACATGCTCCACAGACTGAGCCAGCCAGGCACCCTGATACTAAACATTTCCAACTGCAATTTCTAACTCTTTGTTGCTAGCGCATAGAAATGAAATTGATTTTTGTATGCTCATATCACTTTCAGCAAGGTAACTGAACCGTCTCCTTAGTTGCAAAAAATTTGTCTGTATGTTCTCTTGGTCTTCTATGTAGACAAAGTTGTATGGGCTTAATATCAGTCTTGTTTTCTTCCTTTCTAATCCTAACACCTTTGTTTCTTTTTCTTGTCTTATGTGCTAGGAATTCTACGGTGTTGAATAGATAGGATTCTAGTCCATTTCTTAGCAGCTAGGACCTTACAGATTCACAATGGACATAACCAGAGTAAAGGTATTATGAAGCCTGCAGTTACTCAGCTGCTACCAGTTATGCAATATTAATCTGTGTCAGGTACTAAGAGGACAAATATTATCTTTATTTTACAATGGAGGGATTTAAGGCACGGGGAGAATATGTTACTTGTTCCATATCACATGGCTAGTAAGACTGAGTCCACGTGGTGTGGTTCTGGAGTCCATTCTTTTAACTACTCTGCCAAACAGAATTAAAACCGGACCCTAATGCATTTACTTTTTTTTTTAAAAGATTTTATTCTTGAGTAATCTTAAAAAAAAATTTTTTTTAATGTTTATTTATTTTTGAGAGAGTGAGAGAGGCAGAGCACGAGCAGAGGAGGGGCAGAGAGAGAGGGAGACACAGATTCTGAAGCAGGCTCCAGGCTCTGAGCTGGCAGCACAGAGCCCGACACTGGGCTTGAACTCACGAACTGTGAGATCATGACCTGAGCCGAAGTTGGACGCTTAACCGACTGAGCCACCCAAGTGCCGCTCCTTTTCTTAAGTAATCTTTACCCCCAATGTGGGGCTCAAACCTACAACCCTGAGATCAAGAGTCGTGTGCTTTACCATCCGAGCCAGCTAGGCGCCCCCTCTAATGCATTTACTTTCAATAGTAGACGGCACTGTAATGTCACTTGCCTATATTAAAACAACAGTGAGTATGGATTACATTTATCTTGAGGTTGTGGGGACGATGCACACCATTTTAAATCATATGTGTATAGAAATATAAAAAGAGGTCTCCTCTAGCCAGTTAATGCCTTCGTCTTCCTTTGCCTATATGATCACATGTAGACCATGTGAGCTGGGTTCTCCAATAAGGTGAGTCATTAAATACCAAATGGCCATTAAGTAGAACAGTGAGGGGCATCTGGGTGGCTCAGTCAATTAAGTGTCCAACTCTTGATTTCAGCTCAGGTCATGATCTCACAGTTCATGAGATTGAGTCCTGTGTTGAGGTTGAGCTCTGCACTGAAGGCACAGAACCTGCTTGGGATTCCCTCTCTCTCTCTCTCTGCCCCTCCCCCGCTCAGGCTTGCACCCCCTCAGAATAAGCAAACAAACAAACAAACATTAAAAAAAAAGGTAGAACAGAAAAAAAAAGGTAGAACAATGATCAAAACATAATGAGTAGACTGCTTAGGTGTGTGTAATAGTGAATAGTGTATTTTTCCCTAAAGCGTTTATAATCTGCACGTTTATATACAGACTCCGGTTAATTTAAGAAGACTCACTGGTGTTTCCAAATTGGTGTGATATCACTGGGAGATCTCTTTGTTCATGTATATTTATACTTGGGTAGTACTTCTAAGGTAGAGAGGAACCTTATCCTACCCAGAGCCAGTCAGAAGCAAAATGCCAGTGCCACTCATGTGGCCTGAGTCCATATTGGTGCTTCTGTAATGGAATGATGGGTTGACAGCTTACAGTGCGAACTGGCTTATAGGAGCTCTGAGCCATATGAATCACTTATTTATAACTTATGAGTGACAATGAGTGGGTGAAAGTCTTGCAGGTTTTGTTTGGATTACATTTCCTTTGTAAACACAAATGAGATTAAAAAAAAAGTTTTTTTTGATTACGTTTCTTTATTTTTGAGAGGCAGGGAGAGACAGAGCATGAGTGGGGCAGGGGCAGAGAGAGAGGGAGACTCAGAATCCGAAGCAGACCCCAGGCTCCGAGCCGTCAGCCCAGAGCCCGATGCGGGGCTCGAACCCACGAACTGTGAGATCATGACCTGAGCCGAAGTCAGACACCTAACCGACTGAGCCACCCAGGCAACCCAAGTGCAGGTTATTTTTTAAGTCAAGGGCATGGTTGCTTTCACCTCTTAGTGCTCAGCATTAAATCATCCTTCCATTACTGACTTCTTTCTTGGCGTATTCCACTGTGCTTTAGGAATCTTTATTCCATGGGAGATAACATCCCTCTATATCCAGAACTTCTACACAGACTACTTTGCTCTCAAGGCATGCAGAAATGTGAGAAGCCATGGCGTACTGTCTCCCAACACTTGTCATCTGAACTGTAGACTGATACCTATTCAACTGAATACTGGACATTTTTATCTGGGTGTTCCAAAAGAAACTTCAAATGAAACGTGTTCAAAATTGAAATCTTTCTCTCCCAAACATCTGCATAAACCTTTTCTTGTATGTTCACTTCTTACCCAATGACAAACCTGTGGGTCACATACAGAGCCCTGTAGAAGCAAAGAAGAGGGAGGACCCTAACTCTGCCTTTGGTGTCTTGAGGGTGGGCATCAGGAAAAGTTCTACAGAGGACACGACACTGAGAAGAAAACTAGTGGATAAAAAAAGAAGGTGTTGAAGAAAGATAAAACAGTGTACCCCAAATACATGCATTTGGGAAAGTATAGTAGATACAGGGTATGGTCAGGCAAGGTGGGTAGGAGCAGAATCAGACTCAGTAGGAGGGCAGACCGCTGTACAGAGGGTCAATCTATTACAGGCACTAAAACACTGACGTGTTCAACAGTAAACGACACCAGTTCATTCACGTTCCTTTCTACACTTCATTATATAACTGGCAAAAACCGAAATCAGACCCCCTCTGACTGACATGTTCAGCACCTCGAGTAGAAATAAAAATGTTCAGGGGCGCCTGGGTGGCTCGGTCAGTTGAGCGTCCAACTTGGGCTCAGGTCACGATCTCGCGGTTCGTGGGTTCGAGCCCCGCGTCGGGCTCTGGGCTGACGGCTCGGAGCCTGGAGCCTGCTTCCGATTCTGTGTCTCCTTCTCTCTCTGCCCCTCCCCCGTCATGCTCTGTCTCTCTCTGTCTCTCAAAAATAAATGAACATTGAAACAAAATTTTAAAAAAAATTTTTTTTTTAACGTTTATTTATTTTTGAGACAGAGAGAGACACAGCATGAACGGGGGAGGGGCAGAGAGAGAGGGAGACACAGAATCGGAAGCAGGCTCCAGGCTCCGAGCCATCAGCCCAGAGCCCGACGCGGGGCTCGAACTCGCGGACCGCGAGATCGTGACCTGAGCTGAAGTCGGACGCTCAACCGACTGAGCCACCCAGGCGCCCCGAAACAAAATTTTAAGAAAAGAAATAAAAATGTTCCTAGTGGTGCTGACTTCTCACTGTCGAATGGTTTTTGCAACAGACCCATGCAGGTTGTAGGTTCCAGCTACACGTGACACAACTAAACCCAAGACCAGTTTTATAGGGCTGCCACCTAAATGCAGCAGTAAAGTATGGGACTATTTATTTGGGGTAAGAAATTTCATCTGGTGGCTACATTTTAAACGTTTCACTATGCCTCCCAAGAAGTTGTCAGGATTTGGCAATTGTGTGGAATAAATTAATGTCATAACTCCTTCACCTTAGACATAAGGAAGAATAAAATCTTATTATCAGGAAATTCACTTCTTCCCATCCTCATTTTTAAAAATGGCTGAAGAAGTACTTAAAGAATATTGTTTTGAGGGATGCCTGGGTGGCTCAGTTGGTTAAGTGTCCAACTTCAGCTCAGGTCATGATCTCGTGGTTCGTAGGTTCAAGCCCAGTGTCGGGCTCTGTGCTGACAGCTCAGAGCCTGGAGCCTGCTTTGGATTCTGGGTCTCCTTTCTCTATGCCCCTCCCCCGCTTGGACTTACTCTCTCTCTCTCTCAAAAATAAACACTAAAAAAAATTAAGAGTATTGATTGGATTGGGTGCCAAATTAATAGTCATCCTGGGAGTGCTACTTTCTATCCTTCATGCTCTGAATAGAGGGGAGCAATGAGATAGGCTGCAGAGATCAGTGGGGGACAGATAACCAGCAGGCCATATAAGCAACATAAAATATGAAATGTGTCTTCTGTGTCATTGGGATCCATGGAAAAGATTAAACTAAGAGATTGGTGTAATCTCATTTCCATTTCAGAGGAGTCACTCCACTAGTCATGCAGAAGATGGCCAGAGCAGGGAGAGGAGGGAGTGCCATTAAAGGCCAGAAAAGCACCTAGGAGGCTGTTGACATAGTCTAGGGACAAAATGATGAATCTCTTTTCAGAGGCAGATGTGGCAAGACTTGGTGACTCGTTGGGTGTGGGGGAGGAAGTGAAGGGATGAGTCCAGAAAGATGTATTCACCCGTTCATTCCAAACATATATTGATCTCCTTATTTGTGCCAGAAGGTGCTAGAACCTGGAAACCCAAATACAAGTAAAACACAATTCCTGTGTTCAGGTAAAAGAAATAGATATGCGTGTAAATAATTATAAGGCCGCATGATAGGTCTGTAGTAAAATTGCGTATAAGCTACATTGGGGGATCAAGAGGAGGAAGTCAATTACGCTACCTGGGAAATTTGAGGAAGATTGCAGAGAGGAGGTACCCTTGAGCCTGGTCTTCAGGAACATATGGCAGTTCCTGTAAAATCATTCCTGGAAGAGGGAGCTATGTGTACAAAGCAAAGTAAGTTTAAAGCAATGTAACCTTATTTGGGTAATGAAGCTTCAAGTTGTTCAACCTGACCGTGTGGGTGAATGAGGGGCTGAGGGTTGAGAGAGGCCATCTTTCATGAGAATAGCTCATGAAGTGCTTTGGAAAACCCCATGCTGATGAGTTTGATCTTGTCCTAAAAGTGATGAGTAGTCCCTGAAGGCTTTAAAAACAGGGAAGGGACGTGGTCTGCATTGTGTTTTTGGAAAAATCCCGGTTTTTGAGACGGAATTCTGCAAGCAAAGTTGATGATGCTTTTCTTGTTTTGTTTTGTTCATTTGTTTCTACGGTACTTGCTGTTTTATCACTTATCACACTTGAGTCAGACTGAAAAGGGTTTGAATCCTGGATCCATCAGCCACTTACCATTGGACCTTGGGCAAGTCAGTTTCCCATTGATTCGTTTTCCTCTTCTTTTGAATGAGGTATTAATAGCACCACCCCACTGGGTCTTGGTGGGGATTAAAAGAGGTTGTGTATGTAACGGTGCCTTAAATACCACAGGCACAAAACAAAGAACACTGTTGTTTTTGTTTGCATGTTTCCAAGACAATGTACCCTACCAGACTTTGACATTTCCAAGGGTAAGAATCGTGCCTGTATTTGTTTCCAGGCTCTAGTGCAGTGCATAGCTATGGTGGACAAGATGATGTGCCAGCCAGACCCCCCATTAGTGAAGGAATTGCCCTAGTTGTTGGGATGATTGTCAGCAGAAGGTCTTCAGGTAGCCCCTTCAGGGATCACCTCAGCTACACAGAGCTGCCTTGCTCAAGGTCACATCCCTTCCCAAGGTGCCTCAGACACAGTGAGGAGTTGATTTAGACATATACAGGCCTGGTGATATCTACCCACGGAGAAGGCAGTTCTGAAGGGCAGCTATGGCTTTACAGAGCACTATTGGGTTAGAAAAGGCTATCACTGGGCTGCATCGTAACTTGACTTCTCCCACTGCCCGCTCGACTTCCTTTCTTCTCCCTTCCATGGATGTTTATGTCAAGGGCAACCCTTAGTAAACATCTTGCACATTGAAGTCCATCTCTGAACTGGCTTCCTAGGGAATGCAAACCACAATTGTGGCATTTAGTAGGTGGTCAAGAAGCTAGTTGAATGAATGAATGAATGAATGAATGAGTTCTCAGCCAATTTATGCTGCTGAATGTGAAAATTATGGGCTTTCTGTGTTATTTAACCTTTCCTCCTTTCATCTTTATGGGGATGTAGTAAACAATGTGCTCTGAAAGGAGAACATACTCTTAGGTATGTGAATCCAGGAATAAATTATACTCTGGCAGAGTGCAAACTTTCTGTGCCAAAAGTATTTCTGTTGGCTTCTCTCCTTATAATTAGACCATGTTCATCCTTGAGGATGTCTTAAAAAGAAATGCTTAGGTTTTAAGAGAATGCAGTATGAAAGGAGGCTGTGTTGATAATGTCTTCCTTAAGAGATATCTAGTGCAAGAAACTTTAAAAATATTACATAAAATAAATCAACTCAGTACACCATAAGAAAATGTAGTCTTTTGTTTCTTAGTGTTCTTCTTGATAGGGAATGGATTTTGATTTCTTTCTTCATCATGCTGTCATATATAACAAGGTGTTTTATACATATATATGTGTATATATATATATATATACATAAGATCTGATGTCACACACAACTCAGTTCGGCTTTCCTGTAGGGAGAGAGACATTCAGGTTCAGGTTGGAAAATTCCCTCTTGCATTTTGTCACAATTTTGAAGGCACAGGTCTAACAACACTGGTCATGTCTATAGCTATTCTAATTCAGATTTTTCTCCCCTGAGGAAGGTGTAGATGAAACCAGAGTTAGGGATGGGGAGAAATAGGTAGGTGCACACCATAAAATTATGTGTCTGAGTGAAACTTCTCGACTGTGTAAGTTGAAAGCTGACCTGATATGAGGCAATGATTTCAATAAAATGTGACTGTACATCTAAATTCTGGTTTCCAAATGAAGAAATGAAATTATGAAGATATGATACATTTGGAAAATAAAATGCAATTTAAGAAGGAGTAATCAAGTTAATCACTTAATCATGGATATCACTGGGCATACCAGAACCAAATGAAACTTTACAAATGGTCAGGCATGGGGCACCTGGGTGGTTCAATTGGCTAAGCATCTGACTCTTGATTGATTTCAGCTCGGGTCATGATCTCATGGTTCATGGGATCGTGCCCCGAATTAGGTTCTGCAATGGCAGCATGGACCCTGCTTGGGATTCTCTCTCTCCCTCTCTCTGTGCCCTTCCCCCGTTCGCAGGTGCATGAGCTCTCTCCTTCTTTCTGTCTCTCAAAATAAATAAATAGAAACATTTAAGAAAATGGTCAAGCAGATGAACTTGCTAATTTAACAAATATGTCTTAAGCCACTGCTGTGTACAGTCATTACTAGATTGTGGAGGAAGGAATCATGCTAGTGGCCTAAGCATGCTCGCGGCCTAACAGCGTAGCGTGGGCCTACAGGACCTACGTATTTCAACCGTGACCTAAACTCATCAGTATAGATAAGAGCTTCACTCCCGTAACGAGAGGAGTTTTGAGCCCTAAGTTCCTCCAAGAGGAAGAAAAATCCCTCTGAAATTTCATATAAGGGAGACATGTTACGGAAGAGACACACATTCCATATTCAAGAGTTCTAGATTGCACGGATGCTTTGTGAGGTATAGTAGGCACATATATCAAGGGTAAAACCAGTTACTAGAAAGGTTTACGGAGTCAGGAAAAGAACTTGAAGTTGTTTTTATTTTTACGAATGCTATCGAAGGAGAAAAATTGAGATTTGTTTTTGAATTTCATAATACTCAAATTCAGCAGACAGAAGTGATCAAATCAGAGAAAGAGCCGGGTGCCAACTTGTACTTACAAGAGGCTTTTCACGATCTTCCTACAGTACTTTTGATGTGACTGCAAAGCCAGTAGTTCAAACACATATCAAAAGATTCATTTCAATCAGTTGAAAGCAGAGAACGTATCCCGTGTCTTGGTCCCAACACAGGGAATGTCCAAAATTTAATAGTAAAAGAAATCAAAACTAAAGAACAAATGCAAAACCCCCAGACGTGTGGCAACCTTTCCTTGGGTTTGGGGTGATGACGGACTATAATACTTCAGGTTGGTTGGGGTTGTTCATTTCTGGCCTATCCTCTGAATGTCTTTATGGTCATTCTCAGAGTAAGGGCTGTTCCCAGGAGTTCAGTTTCACCCAATTTTTACCTTCCACACTTGTTTTGCTTTGTAAATACATGGCCATTACGTAAAAGTAAACATTCATTGAAAAGAAATAGGCTATCTCACCTCATTTTGTAGCATGTAAGATTAAAATATGGCTCTTAAGCTAACTGCTTCTCCAGAGATATTAGCTGTGCAGTTACATATGCATTCATCCATTCAGCAAACTTTTAAAACAGTTGTATTATCATTGGCACATAAAAATCGTATATATTGGGTCACATGGGTGGCTTGGTCGGTCAAGTGTCTGACTCTTCATTTTGGATCAGAGCATGAGCCCGGGGTCATGAGATCGAGCCCCACTTTGGGCTCTGCACTGAGAGTAGAGCCTGCTTGAGATTCTTTCTCTCCCTCTGCCTCTCCCCTGCTCACTCTCTCTCTCTTTCAAAAAAAAAAACAAGTATATGTTTAAAAAAATGTATATATTTAAGGTATGCAGCTTGAAGTTCTGATATATATACATATATATACACATATACGCACATATATACATATATACACATATATGTACCTATATATACACATATACATATATATGTACATATATACATATATATGTATATGCACGTATACATATATATACACATATATGTATATACACGTATATATGTATATATACATATATAAATGGCGAAATTATCACCAGAATCCAGCTAGTTAACATATCCATCACTTCTGTATGGTTACCATTGTGTGTATATGTGTGTACTGAAGAGATTTAATTTAAGGTATATCCTCTTAGCAAATTTCAAGTATGCAATACAGTATTAACTATAGTCACCATACTCTACGTTATATCTCTGGAACTTACTCGTCTTATGTAACTGAAAGTTAGTATGCTTTCACCAGCATTGCCCCATTTCCCTTGCGCACCCCCCCGCCCCAAGCCCTGGCAACCACTGTCCTCCTACTGTCTGCTTCTATGACTTTGACTATTTTAGATTCCACATAGAAGTGAGATCATGCAGTACTTGTCTTTTTGCATCTGGCTTAATTTAACATAATGTTCTTCAGGTTCACCTATGTTGTTGGAAATGGCAGGATTTCCTTCTTTTTAAAAAAAATTTTTTTTGATGTTTTTATTTATTTTTGAGAGACACGGAGAGCATGACCAGGGGAGGGGCAGAGACACACACATGCACACACACACACACACACACACACACAGAATTTGAAGCAGGTTCCAGGCTCTGAGCTGTCAGCACAGAGCCCGATGTGGGGCTCGAACCCATGAACCGCGAGATCAGGATCTGAGCTAAAGCCAGATGCCCAACCGACTGGGCCACCCAGGCGCCCCAGTATTTCCTTCTTTTTAATGGATGACTAATATCCCATTGTGTGTGTATGTGTGTGCATGTGTGTGTGTGTATGTGTGTGTGTGTGTATATATATATATATATATATATATATATGTATATATATATATGTTATATACCCTATTTCTTTATTCATTCATTTGCCAAAGGATATTTAGGTTGTTTCCATATCTTGGTTATTGTGAATAATGCTGCAGTGAACATGGGGGTGTAGATATCTCTTCACCATCCTGTTTTCAGTTCCTTTGGATCTATACCCAGAAGTGGGAATGTTGGATCATATGGTAGTTCTATTTTTAGTTTTTTGAGGAATCTTCATGCTGTTTTCCATAATGACTGTACAAATTTACATTCCAACAAACAATGTACAAGGATTCCCTTTTCTTTACATCCTCACCAACACTTGTTATCTTTTGTCTTTTTTTTTTAATTTTTTTTAACGTTTATTTATTTTTGAGATAGAGAGAGACAGAGCATGAATGGGGGAGGGTCAGAGAGAGGGAGACACAGAATCCGAAACAGGCTCCGGGCTCTGAGCTGTCAGCACAGGGGCCCGATGCGGGGCTCGAACTCACAGACCGCGAGATCGTGACCTGAGCCGAAGTCAGTGCTCAACCGACTGAGCCACCCAGGCGCCCCATCTTTTGTCTTTTTAACAAGTCATCCTAATATGACTATGAGTATATATATATATATGTGTGTGAAGATACATACATATATACACGTACATACATATATATTAATAGTCATCCTAATAGATGTGAGGTGATATTGTGGTTTTGATTTGTATTTCCCTGATGACTAGAGATGTTGAACATCTCTTCATATACCTGTTGGTCATATGAATTTTATTTTTAAACAAGTGTCAATTTAGGTCCTTTGCCTATTTAAAAAAAATTTTTTTACATTTATTTATTTTTGAGAGACAGAGAGAGGCAGAGTATGAGCAGGGGAGGGACAGAGAGAGAGGGAGACACAGAATTCGAAGCAGGCTGCAGGCTCTGAGCTGTCAGCACAGAGCCCGATGCGGGGCCCAAACTCACAAACCGTGAGATCATGACCTGAGCCCAAGTGGGACGCTCAACCAACTGAGCCACCCAGGCGCCCCTGCCTATTTTTTAATTGGGTTATTTGTATTTTTGGTATTAAGTTGCATGAGTTCCTTATATCTTTTCAATATTAATCCCTTATCAAATATATGGTTTGCAAATATTTTTTCCCATTCTATAGATTGCCTTTTTTATTTTGTTGATTGTTTCCTTTGCTATGCAGAAGGTTTGTAGTTTGATATAATCCTGCTTATTTATTTTTGCTGCCTGTGCTTTTTGAGTTATATTCAAAAGAATCCTTGCCAAGACTGATGTCAGGAAGGGTTTTCTCTGTTTTCTTCCAGGAGTTTTATGATTTCAAGCTTTATGTTTAAGTCCTTAATCCATTTTTAAATGTTTGTTTGTTTGTTTGTTTATTTATTTAGAGAGAGAAAGAGAGCAAGCGAGCGAGCATGCACATGAGATCGGCGGGGGGGGGGGGGGGTGGGCATAGAGAAAGGGAGAGAGAATCCGAAGCAGGCTCCATACTGTCAGTGCAGAGCCCGATGTGGGGCTCGAACCCATGAACCATGAGATCATGACCTGAGCCCAAATCAAGAGTTGGACTATTAACCGACTGAGTCACACAGACACCCGAGTCTTTAATCTATTTTGAGTTGATTGTTGTGTATTGTGTGAAATAGGGGCTCAGTTTCATTTTCTTACATGCAGATACCAGATTTTCCCAGCACCATTTGCTGAAGAGACCATTGTTTCCCCATTGTGTGTTTTTGGCACCCTTTTTGAATATCAATTGACTATAAATGCATAAGTTCATTTTTGGGTTCTCCATTTTATTCCATTGGTCTACATGTCTGTTTTTATGCTGGTGCCATATTGTTTGGATTACAATTACTTTATAATTTGAAGCTACATTCAACATACTTTTTATTGCGTATGTGATTATATGGAAAAATGATACAAAAGTTGGGGATCCAAAGGTGAATAAGATTGTCCTTGCATTGATGGAGCTCACAGTCATTAGGATATGGAAAAGGAAACAGAATACTACAATCCAGTATAAGAAGAGCTCTGAGGGAAGCTGTAAGTGAGAACAAAAGGCTTTGGTTTCCCACAAAATGTACACTTAAGAATGGAGAAGGGGAAATATGCTAGGGCAGCTTACTGGAGAAGATGGTGATGCCCAAGTCAAGTCTTGCATGACCATTACGAGTGATTTAAGCAAAGAGACAGGGGAAAGGCATTCTAGGCAAAGGGATCAGTATGTACAAAACATTAAGCTAAGACTAAAAGAGTCAAAATGGGAACGGTGGAGGTAAAAAAACAAATAAGAAATTCAATAGGATAGAAAATTTCATTTTTAGTTCTAATGTGGTATTTCATCACCTCACTGAACAATTCAATTCAGAAGTTACCTGTCTATGGATGGGATATTTCTTTCACTTTATAATTCATACATTTCCCAGAAGAATCTTCTGATTTCTGAATGTTTACTATCGATTTTATTCATTTGGGAAATACATTTAAAATGGCCCAGCTTTTACAAATACCTACATGAAGGATTGATCTAACATTGGTGCAGTAGTTTCACTGTATGTTTACTACTGAAATTGGTCCAACCCTGGGCTTCTCAAGATGACTTTCTTACCCATGCACCCTGGGGCCAGCATACCATAATAATGGAAATTTGTAGCCTTCTTTTTTTTTTAAATATATGAAATTTATTGCCAGATTGGTTTCCATACAACACCCAGTGCTCATCCCAAAAGATGCCCTCTTCGATACCCATCACATGTAGCTTTCTGAATAATAGCACATGGCAGCACCACTTAGGTAAGTGTAGAGATCTCATAACTTTTTAATACACTTTTGTAGTTTATTTATTTATTTTGAGAGAGAGAGAGAACAGGGGAGGGGCAGAGAGAGAGAGAGAGAGAGAGAGAGAGAGAGAGAGGAAGAATCCCAAGCAGGCTCTGTGCTGTGCTCGATCTCACAAGCCATGAGATCATGGCCTAAGCCAAAATCAAGAGACAGACAGATGTTTAACTAAGTCACCCAGGCACCCTGAGATCTCATAATTTTAGACCTATCACCCCCTTCTAAATACTTTCATGGCAGCCCACTGCCTTAAAAAATAAGGCCTAATTTCTTATGGAAAGTATTCAAAACCTGGGACAAATTCACCCCAAACTACTATTCCAGGCGTCTTTCCTACGTCTTTATTCCCCTTCACACCCTGAATGCATCAACTACAACAGAGCTCTTTTTTTTTTTTTTGAGCCTATTGGACTTTATTTCTAATAGAAACACTTAATCCTATTGGATACTGATGGTTAATACCAAGTCCAACTGTGTTGTGTTCAAATTCTCTGCCTTTTTAAAAAAATATTTATTTTTAAATGTTTATGTATTTTGAGAGAGAAAAAGAGCATAAGCAGGGGAGGGGCCGAGAGAGAGGGAGAGAGAGAATCTCAAGCAGGCTCTGCACTGTCAGCACAGAGCTTGATGCAGGGCTTGAACTCACAAACCATGAGATCATGATTGGAGCTGAAATCATCAGTTGGACGCTCAGTCAACTGAGCAACCCAGGTGCCTCTGTAATTTATTTATATAAATTCAAGTTGGTTAACATACAGTGTAGTCTTGGCTTCAAGAGTAGAACCCAGTGATTCCTCTCTTACATATGACGCCCAGTTCTCATCTCAAAAAGTGCCCTCCTTAATGCCCATCACCCATTTAACCCATTCCCCCACCCACTTCCCCTCCAGCAACCCTCAGATTGTACTCTGTATTTAAGAGTCTCTTATGGTTTGCCTCCCTCTATGTTTTTATCTTATTTTTCCTTCCCTTCCCCTATGTTCATCTGTTGTTTCTCAAATTCCACATATGAGTGAAATCATGATATTTGTCTTTCTCTGCTTAACTTGTTTCGCTTAGCATAATACACTCCAGTTCCATCCACGTGGTTGCAAATAAATCTCTGCCTTTTTTAATAGCACCAGTCAATTGATCATATTAAGCCTTTGTTTCCTCATCTGTAAAATGGAAATAATTATAATACCTTTGTCATAGGGTGCGGTGAGGATTAAATGACATAATTGTAACAACATGCTCAACACAGTGCCCGACACATAATAAATATACTCAATAAATATTGAATAAATGCTCAGTACATATGAATTCTTTCATTAGTATTTCTCTAGGTACCTCTCTCCCTTGGTAGAACCGCATCTTTCAGAACTATGTCTGGATGTACACAGCACTTGTCATGGGCTTTGTAAATAAGGAGGAATGAATCGATTCGAAAGGAGCTATGTGGCCAGTTCCCTAGCGGATCAAGAGATTTGTGAATGGATGAGAACTTGTACTGAGCCAATTTTTCTTTCCAAACATATATCTAACTATAACCAAAACTCACAATTCTCCTAGGTTTCATAGCATTCTGTAGACATTATATCATCTGGGTATCATGTGACTTCTTACGGGGTTTCAGATTATGAAATATGGTTAGGCTTTTGACTAACAGAAGAAGATTTGTAGGAGATTTCAAATTTACATAATTGGTTCTTGTTTTTCATTTTTTTCTATATTTAGAGTTCACTGAGTGAAATAATTTCCTAGTCACAGTTGAATGGAAAGCCATAGTCAAGCTACAAATTAGAGCAAAATACTAGCTTCTTGATATATTTGTTCAAAATGCAATTTCCCTCTGCTCCCAATATAATTTACTAAATAAGTAGTCTAATTACATGTCAATTTTTTTCCTTTTTGTGATACACCAAGATATTTTTCTATCATTTAGTGATTGCTTGGAATCTTGCCAGCTAGGAATCATATACCAACCGCCAAACATCCCACTCAGAGTCCCCTCAACATAAGAGGCTTAGGAAGTGTCGAAACCTACATCTGTTAGAGCTGGATAACAATCAGAGGGAACAATGTACAAATGGCTAATACATGCTTAGAGCACAGTTTCAAAAGCACAAAGCCATTTGCTTTGCTTATCAAATTAAAGATATTATGCTATCCCAGAGCATTATTGAAATAAATGTCTCTGGTTCAGGGCACACCATGTCGGTCGGCATACCAGTATAGCCCCGCATTAGAAATGTATGTGCTTAAATTGCAGAACGTAGATCAAAGGCCCAAAGATATTTTCGGTTGTCCCAGACCCAACTTTAAATAGAGCTGTGTGATTTGCCTTGGACGGTAGGATAAGATGGAAGTAACAGCGAGCCAGTTCCAAAGCTGGGCCTCGAGTGGTGTGCGTGTTTCCGTTTGCTCTTGGACCTCTGCCGTTGCCCGAAGAGCATGGTGAACGCAGGATCGCCCACTGGACTCCAAAGGAGGGTGAAGGAAAAGCGGGTCAGAGTGGCTATAGCACAGTGAAGCTCAGCCGAGGTCAGCCAGTTCCCAGGTATGTGAGCAAGTGAGTCTGAGATGGGCAGAGCTGCGCCGTCTGTCTCGGGCTAGATCGACCAGCCCTCGGATGTGTGAGCGAGCACACTCGAGATAAGAAGAGCTGCCTCGCTGGGCCCCACCCGGAGAAACCAACCCCTAGATGCATGAGGAAGCAAAACTGAGACCAGCAGATTTGTCCCGCAGAGTCCAGCCTGGGTTAGTTGACCCACGGTGTTGCACGCTAAAAAAACGCTTCCCGTTTGTGCCACCGAGATTTCGTGGTTGTTTGCCGCATAGTGTTATTGTGGCCGTAGTTAATTGATAAGTTGTGTACAAACACGTAGGAGTTCTGTAATACTATGTCATAACAAGAATTCTATTATCATGACTGAAGACCAGACAGGTTTATGTTATCTGTTATCTATTTACATTATCTATATCTGTTATCATGAGTGAAGACCAGATTTATAGACTATTACACAGATGTATCCAGTCTGCATGATTTCATTTCCATCTCTCAGCCTGTCTACTCATCATAACTCTGAAACCTAACTATACTGCTCTAGGAAAAGTTGATTGTCAGGAATCAAAGCAACTAAGAAAATTTAAATTTCTGAAAATCTGAATCTAAATTCAGAAAGCTCTTCTTTAATTGTTTAATTTTTTCATGTTTTTTTTTTTTTGAGAGAAAGAGCGTGCAAGTTGGGGAGGGGCTGAGGGAGAGAATTTTTTAAATTTATTTTGTAAATTTCCATCCAAGTTAGTTAGCATCTAGTGCACCAATGATTTCAGGAGTAGACTCCTTAATGCCCCTGACCCGTTTAGCCTGTCCCACACCCCCTCCAGTAACCCTCCGTTCTCCATGTTTAAGAGTCTCTCCTGTTTTGTCTCTGAGGGAGAGAATCTTAAGCAGGATCCACAGTCAGCTTGGGGCCCATGTAGGGCTCAATCCCATGACCGTGAGCTCATGACCTGAGCCAAAATCAAGAGTTGGATGCTTAACTGACTAAGCCACCCAGGTGCCCTGCAATTAGTATTTTAACACGAAAGGGCTGGGAATGACCATAATAGGGTATTTCATGTAAGGCAATGAATTATCTTCAGATTTAGAAAATTAAAAAAAAAAGTTTCGTTCACAGTAACATCGAAAAGGGTACAAATGCTGAGGAACAGATTTGACAGAATAAGTGCAAGTTTATATACTGAAAACTACAAAACATTTGTTATACGAAATTAAAGAAGAGTTTAACGAATGGAAAGACGTTTCGTGTTCAGGGATCGTGAGTCTTAATATTAAAATGGCAAGCTGATCTATAGATTCATTGCAATCAAATTCTCAGCTGGCTTTTTCTCCCCCAGAAATTGACAAGCTATCCCTAAAATCGATATGGAAATGCAAGGAATCCGGAATAACCACAAGGACATTGAGAAAGAATAAAATTTGAGGGCTCACACTTCCCAATTTAAAAGTTACTATAAGGTTATATCAGTAAAGACATTGTGGTAGTGGTGTGCAAGCAGGCATATCAGTTAATGGAACAGAACTGAAATTCTCCAAATAATCTTACATTTGTGGTCAATTGATGTTTGACAAAGTTGAGAAGTAAATTTGATAGAGAAGGGAGTCTTTCCAGCAAACGGTCCTGGAACAGTTAGATAGCATATGCCAAGAACCCCTCGAATTTATACCATTACCTCACACAATACAAAAAAAGCAACGCAAAATCTAGCACACCAAAATTTAAGAGGTAAAACTATAGCACGTTTAGAAGAAAATCTTTGTGACCTTGGATTAGGCAAATTCTTTTTTTTTTTTTTTTTTAGATTTTCTTTTTAAGCAATCTCCACATCCAACATGGAGCTCGAACTCACAACCCTGAGATCAAGAGTCACATGCTCTACTGACTGAGCTAGCCAGGCACCCCAGGACAAATTCTTAAATGTGACTCCATTTTTTTTTTTAACATTTATTTATTTTTGAGATAGAGACAGAGCATCAACAGGGGAGGGTCAGAGAGAGAGGGAGACACAGAATCTGAAACAGGCTTCAGGCTCTGAGCTGTCAGCACAGAGCCCGACGTGGGGCTCAAACTCATGGACTGCGAGATTGTGACCTGAGCCGAAGTCGGATGCTTAACCGACTGAGCCACCCAGGCGCCCCTTAAATGTGACTCTAAATGCATGATCTATAAGTGATAATACTGATAGGGGTGGCTGGGTGGCTCAGTTGGTTAAGCATCTGACTCTGGATTTCGACTCAGGTCATGATCCCATGGTTCATGAGTTCAAGCTCCACATCGGGCTCTGTGCTGACAGCACAGAGCCTGTTTAGGGTTTTCTTACGCTCCCTCTCTCTATGACTGTCCCCCAGGCTCGCTCGCTCGTGTGCTCTCTCTCTCAAAATAAACATTTAAATAAATAAATGTCTTTAAAAAAATAAAATACTGATAAATTGGACTTTACATAAATAAAAACATTTTGTGCTTCAATAGGCAACATTAAGAAAATGAGAAGACAAACCACAAACTGGGAGAAAAATCTTTGCAAGTTATATATCTGCTAAAGAGCTGGTATTAAGAATAAAGAACTCTTGCAACTCAATAACAAGAAGACAACCCAGTTAAGAAATGGGTGAATGATTCTAATGGACATTTCAGCAAAGACGCTATATGGGTGGTAAATAAATACATGAAAAAATGCTCAATGCCATTACTCATTATGAAAATGAAAATTAAAACCACAATGATAACCTCTAAAGTGCAGCATACATTTAGTAATGGACATACATTGCTGGTGGGAACGTAACATGTTGTAGCCAGTTTTAAAAACAGTTTGACAGTTTCCTGGATAGTTAATCATAAACCACAGAACACAATAATTCTAATCCTAGATATCTGTCCATGAGATTTGAAAACATATTCCCACAAAGACTTAGGAGGGAATGTTTCTAGAAACATTTTTTCCCCCTAACATCAACAACCTGGAATCAATCCAAATATCTATCAACTGGTGAAAGGATAAACAAAATGTGGTTTTTCCATACAATACAAAACTATCCATCAATAAAAAGAAACAGACTGTATACATTTTGCAACATGAATGAACTTCAAAAACCTAATGCTAAATGAAAAGAAAGCCAAATGCAAAATATTATGTATTATATGACTTTATTTTTTTATTTTTTAAGTTTATTTATTTTGAGAGAGAGCACAAGCAGGGGAGGGGGAGAGAGAGAGAGAGAAAGAGAGAATCCCAAGCAGGATCTGAGCAGTCAGTGCAGAGCCCAACGTGGGGCTTGACCTCACAGTGAGATCATGACCTGAGCTGAGATCAAGAGTCAACGCTTAACCAGCTGAGCCACCCAGAGGCCCCTGTATGACTCTATTTATATGCAATTTCCAGGAAGCATTAATCTGTATAGACCAAAAACAGTTCACTGGTTACCTGGAACTGGGTCTGGAAGTGGGTATTGACTGTGCACGGGCATGAGGAAACTTTTTAGAGTGGTGGAAATGTTCTTAAACTCGACTGTAGTGACAGTTGAACAATTCTGTGAATTTACCAAAAATCCTTGCAATCTATACTTAGAAGGAGTAAATTGTATGTTATGTAAATTATACTGCAATAAAGCTATAAAAATGGCACATGAAAACACATGCTTATTTATGCTGCCGCCTCAAATCCCATTAAAACAACAATAAAGAAACGTGACCATAACCATAACCAAAACCATACCCACAGAAGAAGGGGAGATATTTGAAAGATATACAGTGGAGAGCAGATTGGTAAGTGATTTGATGGAACATGGAGAACCTAATCCTGAGCAGCTGCAGAGGGGAATAACAAGAAGATACCAATTCATCTCTCTTTGTCAAAGCAAGGCTTTGATTGGAGGCCCCAAGTGCTTCAGAAAGCATGCGTGGACTTGGGGCAATATGCCAGCGTAAGGAGTGGTTAGAAATCTACATAAAATGCTCTTCACCTTCCTGGTCTCCAATGCCAACTCATGTTAACCACGTGTCTATCCCAACAGAGTAAGGGACATAGGTTTATTTTCTGGAAGAATTACACACGCTTAAAGAGGTTCTAGACTGCCTATCGTGATGTTAACCAGTGGTAATCTTAGAACATGCCTCATTAATCCAAGGTCTCAAAAGCTTATGGTGAATTTTTCGGATGTGAATAAAAGTCACTGTTCAGTATAAAGTGGAAGATAAACTTTCGCTGTGACTAAAATTGTGGAAGTAGATCGTCAGTGGAGAAATGTACGTTTTTGGAGATGTCCTTTATCAGGTTGAGGAAGTTCTTTTCTACTACTAGATTTCGAAGACTTTTCCTCTTTTTTAGCCTGAATGGATGTAAAATTTTCTTACTTTTCCTCATCTACTGAGATGATCATAAGATTTTCTTGTTTTGTCAGTTGGTATGGTGAATTCTTCTGATTGATAGTGAATGTTGAGATAGTCATGTTTTTTTTCTGAGATAAACCCCACCTGGCCCGCTTTTTATGTATTGTTGGATTCCATTTCTGTGCTTGGTGTCTATTTTGTGTCCTGTTGGGGAGTTTTGCATTTATGTTTATGGGGAATATCGTGTGATTTTCTTTTGTTGTAATGTTTTTGTCTGGTTTCCTTAACAGTGTAATGCTGGTCTCATAAATTCAGTTAGAAAGGGTTTCCTCCTGTTACACATTCTGGAGGAACTTGTGTGGAGTTGTTATTATTCTTAAACGTGTGATAACATTTGCCAGAGAAGCCATCTGGGCCAGAAATTTTCTTTGTTGGAAGTTTTTAAACTACACGTTCAATTTGTTTGAATAACATAGCACTATTCAAGTTATCCGTGTTTCCTTCAGTGAACTTCGGAAGCTCATATCTTTTGAGGAATTTATCCATTTTTTTCCAAGGTGTAAAATTTGTTGCTATAATATTGTTTGTGGTATTCCTTATTGCCCTCTTTTTTTAATTTTTAAAACTTTTTTGAGAGAGAGAGAGGGAGAGACTGCGTGAGCAGGGGAGAGGGGCAGAGGGAGGGAGGGAGGGAGAGAGAGAGAGAAAGAGAGAGAGAGAGAATCTCAGGGAGGCTCCACGCTCAGTGCAGAGCCTGGCGTGGGATCCCATGACCCTGGGATCACAACCTGAGCTGAAATCAAGAGTTGGATGCTTAACCAACTGAGCCACCCAGGCGCCCATCCTTATTGCCCGCCCCATTTTTTTAAAACTTTACTTATTTATTTTGAGAGAGAGAGAAAGAGTGCAAGCATGAGCTGGGGAGGGACAGAGAGAGAGGGAGAGAAGGAGAATCCCAAGCAGGTTCCATGCCATCGGTGCAGAGCCTGACATGGGGCTCAAACCTACAAACCATGGGATTATGACCTGAGCTGAAACCAAGAGTCGGACACTTAACCGACTGAGCCACCCAAGTGCCCCTCCTTAATGTCCTCTTAACATCTATATTATCTATGGTGATTTCCCCTCTTTCATTCCTTATATTTGTAATTGATGTCTTTTTTTTTTTTTTATTTTTGGTCAGTTCAGCTAGTTTATCAATTACATTGACTTTTTAAAGGAACCTGCTTTTGGTTTCACTGATTCACTGCTGTTTTTTTTTTTTTTTTTGTCAGTTTTACTGCTCTCATCTTTATATTTTTTGTTCTCCTTTTTCTTCCATTTGCTCTTTAGCTGGTTTCGTTTTGTGAGATCTTAGATCATTAATATGCAATCTTTCTTTTATGATAGAAGCCTCAAATATTATACATGGTCCTCTCAGCACTGCTTTAGTTGTGTCTCACAAATTCTGGTTATGTTGTTGTTGTTTTTAACAGCATGTGTGTGAGCGGGAGAGGGGCAGAGAGAGAGAATTTCTTTCCAGTTTATTTTTTTATTTATCTTGAGAGAGAGAGAGAGAGCGAGTAGGGGAGGGGCAGTAAAGGAGGGAGACAGAATCACAAGCAGGCTCTGCACTGACGGCACGAAGCCCGATGCGGGGCTTGAACCCACAGACTGAGATCATGACCTGAACTGAAATCAAGCATCGGATACTGAACCAACTGAGCCAGCCACCCAAGCACCGAGAGAGAAAGAGAGAGAGTGAGAGAGAATCTTTCTTTCTTTCTCTCTTTCTTTCTTCCTTTGTTAATGTTTATTTATTTATTTATTTATTTATTTTTGAGAGAGAGAGACAGAGACAGAGAGTGAGCACGAGTTGGGGAGGGGCAGAGAGAGAGAGAGAGAGAGAGAGGGAGAGAGAGAGAGGGAGAGAGAGAGAGGGAGAGAGAGAGAATCCCAAGCAGGCTCTGTGCTGTCAGTGCACCAACCCAGGGCTGGATCTCATGAACCGTGAGATCATGACCTGAGCCGAAATCAAAGAGTCAGATGCTTAACCGACTGAGCCACCCAGGCGCCCCTGTTGTGTTTTGTTGTACTAAAACTCAAGAGTATTTTCTCGTTTGCTTTGTGATTTCCACTTTGACCCACGAGGAGTTTCCAGCATATTTCTTTTTCTGATTTCTTGTGTAATTCTGTTATAGTCAGAGAATATGGTTTGTAGAGATGGAACCATTTTAGGTTTGTTGAGCTTTGTTTTGTGGCCCAGAATATGTTCTGTGTGAATGTCACTTGTATATTTTTATTAACAGTACGTTATGAAGAGCTAACATTTTAAATTTTGCCGTGGTGGGGGCAGCCTGGGTGGTCCAGTCAGTTAGGAGTCTCTTGATTTCGGCTCAGGTCATGATCTCATGGTTTGTGGGTTCGGGCTCCATGCTGACAGTGGAGCCTGCTTGAGATTGTCTCTTTCTCTTTTCTGCCCCTCCCCCGCTCGTGTGTGTGTGTATGTGTGTGTGTGTGTGTACGCGCACGTGCACTCTCTCTCTCAAAATAAATACATAAACTTAAGAAAGATTTAAAAAGTATTTTCGATGTGGACCAGTAGGAGTTGCTGGCTGTTACTCAGTTGCACTAATGCCCTGCAGAGAGATAATAAGAAACGAAGCATGGTTAAGACCAGCTGAAGGCCATGTGTAAGAGGTAGCAAGTGGGAAGACAGGCACAGCTGAGGAATAAACTCAGGATCTGCTAGTTCGGATCCTACAGCTCCGGAGGTGCTGGAATCGTCAGCCACCGTCATATCTGTGCATATCTGTGTCCCTGACACACGAGAATTGGACAGCTGAGAGGATGCTCTTGAGGATTTTGGCTCTGTAGATTCCCCCCAAACCCCTCAGAGCTTGCAGAGATGGCCTGCCATTCTGGAGTCAGAGCTAGCCCTTTTCCCATGAGGTAAAAAACGGAAGTCTTCTCCGACGCAAGGCAACAGGTACCCCTCAGTCCTCAGAGATGTCTCATTTCTTCTCCTGTTTGCCGGACCAATGACTAGGGGTAAATCCCAGCATAACCGAACTCAGGATACAACGGGTCTGATAAAGAAGAAAGGAATTACACATGGAAGGAGCTACAAGAATTGGCTAGCATGTCCTGTAGAAGCCATACGACTCCATGGGATTGGATTTTAAGGTGCTTCTCCAAGGGAGCTGGGATGCAAGCGTGGATTATTGAGAATCGACTCAGGGCATTTTCTTAGGGCACAAGATTGAACACCCTGGCAAGGACCCCTGCGCATGGTACAAATCCACTTAGCGTGTCTCTTAGAAACCTGGAGAAAGATACAGCTCAGGCCGTGGGAAGTGGATCCCAGAGTTTCCCTAGCAGGTGGTAGGGGAAAGGTATAAAAAGGCTTAGGAAAGTGAGCCTACTGTAAGGGATATATTACGGAGGGCCACACAACCCACCAGAGAATTATGTGCCCCAGAGGAACCACCATTCACCAAGGTCCTCGGGAATATGCACTAGCACGTTCATTGAGAAGTTAAATGGTGGCCCTCTTCTGCAGGCCAAGAATGATGGCAGAGGACATGGGCACAGAGTTTGGCTTGTTAATAGCCATGAGGATGATGGCTAATCAGCTAATAGAGGCTAGAAGCCAGAACAGACACATTCTCCAATAAAGATGACGTTTTTAAAAAGAGCTGTTCGGATGATTCCGAAGTACATCTAGTTTTGGGATCCATAATATCTGGTGGCTGGCCCAGTGGTCCCCACCTCTTGTTTGTTTAACCCTGCTCCTAAGCACACGGTTATTTTTCTCCTATAACCGAAGTAACTGTATATTGTAGACATTTAGGGTGAAGGAGATCAAAAAGAAGATAAAAAATTTTTCATCATCACATGTGACACTGACATGAGCATTCTGGTAGCTCAGTCTCTGCGGATTTCCATGATTATTTCCTTCAGATAAATTCCTAGAAGCAGAACCTGTGTCCCAGCTGATGTATGCTTTTAAGGTTTTTGGGTCCACGCTGCTAAAGTGCCCCCCAGAAGTTCATCAGATGACTTTCTCAATTTCAGCCTATCATGTTCCCATTCCCCATTCCATTGCCTACACTAGTTTTTAGAATTTTACAAGGTTCTGCCAGTTTAATAGGTGAAAATGGTCTCTACTGACATCCCTTCGTGACTTGTGAGATTGGACTTCATGTTTTAACTTGTCTCCGTGTTTGTTTGCCTTCTGTTTGTCTTTTTTGAATTCGTATAATTATCAATTTGGGGAAAATGTCACTTTTCTTCTCTTTGATTTGGAATAGTGGTTTACATAGTAGGTTCCCCCCGCCCCACCCCCGTTTCGTCATTTGACTTCAATTTTCTTCATAGTGTTTTTTCCTCACATAAGGTTTTGTTGGTTTGCTGGCTTTTGTTACATCATGTATGACAACTTTCCTTTTCCTATTAAATTGACATGACTTTTTTTAGTGTTTGTTTATTTTGGGGGGGGTGGGGCAGAGTGAAGGGGAGAGAGAGAATCCCAAGCAGGCTCCGGGCTGTCAGCGCAGAGCCCGATACAGGGCTCGAACCCACGAACCGTGAGATCATGACCTGAGCCGAAATCAAGAGTTAGATGCTTAACCAACTGAGCCACCCAAGTGCCCCCAAATTGACATGACATTTTAATCATATATTTATATTTGATATATTCTTCAGTATCTCTCAAGAGTTCCTCCTGTGTTTCATTGAGCTGACTCTGTGGTCGTATTATGCTTTTAGAATTATTTTTAATACAAGTACCCTTTAATTAAAAACACTTCTTAATGTTTTAGTTATTTTTGAGAGAGAGCACAAGTGGGAGCAGGGGAGGGACAGAGAGAGAGGGGGACAGAAGATCTGAAGCAGACTCTGCACCGACAGCATCAAGCCTGATGCGGGGCTTGATCTTAAGAACCGTGAGATCACGACTTGAGCCGAACTCAGATGTTCAAGTGACTGAGCCACCCAGGCGCCCCTTTAATTTTTTCTTTTACACAGTTTCTTGATGGATCACATGTTTATTCTTTCTGATGAGCACAAGAGGAATTTTAAGTGCCAGAGTAAATTCCGCTGTTTTTTAAATTGTGTGCAACGTATAGAGTAATTTAGAAAAAACCCCGAATATTCGTATAGCATCAGATCTTCGCATTCAGTAACATGGCATGAGACGTCACTTACTCTGGTGCAGTTTTGTTTCCTTAAATAAGGTTTTGTGATGTTTGGGTGTATTTTAGTATAGAATGATCAAGTTCTTAGGTGTTTTCTTTCTTCCCCCTGCCACCCTCTCCATATGGTTCTCTTCTTCACTAAAAATTGTGTCTAGTGGTCTTAAGCCAACAGCCACTTCCTTGGCCTGCCAGGTAAATATAGCATGCATTTTTGGCCAAAATAGAAACGGACAGACATATAGGAGAATGTAGAAGGAGGGCAAGCAAACAGTAGGATGAATGGATACCCGAGGAAAGGATGGCTGTGCTTTAGGGCCTTAGAGAGGCTCCTTGATGAAAGTTTGACTCATTGATTCAATAAAGTAGTTTAATTGATTCTTGGGGCTTGGTGTAATAGATTGTTAGCTCCTGTCTCCAGGCAGTGGTTATTATGAGCCTGGCATTTCACTTCGATGATGAGGAAAAACTCCCTTCAGCAACTTGAAAAGCCATTTGGGCTGAGGACAGAGGTGGTACCACTCAGTGTGAAAGTGTTAGAGGAAAGCAATCACGGTTTCCATCAGAGGTAACGTTCTCATTAACGAGCTTGAGATCTTAATGGAATTGTACAGCATCGCATGTGTTTGAGTGTATGAGTGTGTTTTAAGGATGAAAAGCAAAGCAAACGGATATGAACGCTTTAAAGGTATTCTAGTTATTTAATTGGAAACAGTGATTTTTTGTTTCAAAGCAGCTTCTCAAACCAAGAGAATAAAGCCTGTGATACTCTTTCATCCATCCTGGCTCTTAATTACAGGCAGTTGAGCACTTTATTGTATGCCCCTTTCTTTGAGGGGGCATTGGTGTTGAGAATGCTAATTCTGTCTTCCCAGAGAGGTTACAAAAGCACTGAAAGAATACACACACACACACAGAGACACACTGCATGGCACTACATGGTTGAAGTCCCATAACAACATATAAATGCATTTAGACTAAAAGAGTAGCAGTTTTTGACTTCTTCTTCCATTTTCATTTGCTATATCTTAAACACATGTTCAGATTTGCATCTGGCTATTGCATGACGGCCGCATTTTAGGGCTGGGAGAGTGGGGACAGAGAAAAGTTGAGGTATTACTGCAACAGTGCAGGGGAGACACAACAGGGGCTGAGATGAGGTAGGCCAGTTAGAGCAGGCATGGAGAAGAGGGGACAGATTCGAGACCTGCTTAGGAAGCCAAATGTGTGGGATTTGATTAGTAAGAAGACGAAGTCAGGGATAATTGCGAGAGTTAATTTGAAGCCAGGAAATGTAGATTTGAATTTTAGTGGCTTCTTAGTTGTGTGATTTGGGCCACTTGGGGATTTAGTTAAATGGTCTTTGGTTTTGTTTCACCATTCGCAACATTGAGGATACTGATACCTGCTGCGTAAAGTTGTATAGATTAAATTGAATATATAACAATGCTTTGTCAATTCTAAAGCACTACATAAAATGTAGACATTATTTACTTCATTAAAAATATAGTATATCTCAAGGGGGTACTGATAAGATGTTTATAGATCCACGTACAAAAAAGATCAAATAATGACATCTGTATCTTTTTTTCCTTGGTGTAAGAGGGTATCTAAAAGGAGACATCGATGAGGTATCTTCTGCATCATAGAACTTGTTTCCATGTTTGCCAGAAAAGACACTAGGGGGAAAAAAGAAAGAAAAGCTAGAATGTAACCCATTTCTTAAGGCCTAGCTCAAATTGTAGACCCTTAATGTATTTGGTGGTAAAGTCCCATTCTTTCCCTTTGCCTTGTTTTCCCCATCTGTAAACTTAGAGTATGGGCCAAGGTCTGATTTTTACCATCAGGTAGTAACCACTTCTTAACTCCCAACATTTGTATTAGTCCTCTTCAGGAAGAGCTATTGAAGTAGTTTCAGCCCTTGCCAAACTCATGGAAAGGATAACCTTCCAGTTGGAGGAAGTAACTCTCATTTTCCTGCACCTTCATCAGGAAATAATGAATGGTATAATTTTTTCCTTGCCCCTCTTCCCCAAAGGACAATCAGTCTTGTAGATCAGAGGCTGATTTGTGCTAACTCCACGATTAGATATTGTTATTTTCTTTTTTAAAAAGTATTTATCGGGGCGCCTGGGTGGCGCAGTCGGTTAAGCGTCCGACTTCAGCCAGGTCACGATCTCGCGGTCCGTGAGTTCGAGCCCCGCGTCAGGCTCTGGGCTGATGGCTCGGAGCCTGGAGCCTGTTTCCGATTCTGTGTCTCCCTCTCTCTCTGCCCCTCCCCCGTTCGTGCTCTGTCTCTCTCTGTCCCAAAAATAAAAAAAAATAATAAAAAAAAAAGTATTTATTTATTTATTTACTTATTTGAGAGAGAGACAGAGATAGGGGCAGAGAGAGAAAATCTTAAGCAGGTTCCACGCCCAGCGCGAGCCCAACACTAGACTAGGTTCAGTCTCACGACTGAGATCGTGGCCTGAGCTGAAATCAAGAGTTGGATGCTTACGCAACTGAGCCACCCAGGTGCCCCAGATACTGTTATTTTTTCCATAGTGTGGCCTCCTTGTTTTCCTCCATAGTAAAAGCTTTTCTCTCTACTCTCCATTGAGTCTTCCTGTTCCTTAAGACCCCCTCAAATATTAGCTTCTCTGAAATGCTCCCTCTTCCTCAGGGCTTGCTGTTTTTTGATTGTTGAAGACTATAGTAGTGTATTTAGTGACTAACCCAAACTGATGTTGCAGAGACATGTATTCCTTTTTATTTCACTGAAATATCTGTTCTTTGTTGTTGTTGTTTGTTTAACGTGTATTCATTTTTGAGAGAGCGTGAGTGGGGGAGGGGCAGAGAGAGCGGGAGACACAGAATCCGAAGCGGGCTCCGGGCTCCGAGCTGTCAGCACAGAGCCCGACGCGGGGCTCGAACTCACGGACCATGAGATCATGACCTGAGCGGAAGTCGGACGCTCAACCGACTGAGCCACCCAGGCGCCCCTGAAATCTCTGTTCTTTAGCTTGTGTTCAGGTAGTGTTCTGACAGAGATGTCCTTGACCTTCAGGAGCTCAAACACACAAATGGCACCTCTCTCCATCACTGCAGATTAGCTCTGCCAGGGCACTCCTTCAACCCTTAGGCTTACACTGAGTCTAGGAACCAGTCCCAGATGAAACCTTCAGGTATTCTTAGGTCTTTTCTAAGCGTAAATCTTGGCCCTGGACATGGACGTGCCTGTCTAAATTACCACAGATGCACAGCTGCCTTTGAATATCCTAGTTTCACAGAGAAACTCTCCTCAGGTTTTATTGCCGTGCCTTAGGTGGTCTATTGTATGTTTCAATTATGGCGTTTTGCTCCTAGTTTCTGAGAGTTGTTGGGCCAACCTGAAGTGTTTTTGAGCAAATTCTTGCCACTTTTCTAGCTCGAGTCCGAAGTTAGGCAGAACAGAGATGAATTCCTTGTGTTTAGTCTTTCGGGAAGCCCCAAAGAGGTTAGAACAGACATACACAGTAGTTTTGGGGGAAAGTCTGTTCTGTTTCCTCCAGACCCAGGGACCATGGTCCCACATTGGGGTTGCAGGTTGTTACTGCTTGGCGAGCAAGATCTCCAGTAGCACGGAGGGGAGGAGATGGGACAAGGGCAAGTAAAACACCACAAAACTTTCCGATCATTTGTAAGTTGCCTTTTTCTTGAGTCCGTGTTTGCTCGGTTGCTTTAAACTTTTGACTATTTTCCAGGATTCTGACATAGTTGGTTCTGACAGTTTCTGCTTGGTTTTTAATGCTTCTTCAGGGGCAGGGGTAGATGTAACCCTGGAGCTGTCTACTCCATCATTTTGCTGATGTCATTTATCTATACTATCTTTTCTATTTACATAATTGCCTTAACTGGTACACGTGTGTGTGTTTCTGTGTGTGTGTGTGTGTGTGTGTGTGTGTGTTCTCGAATTATTGTCTCGGCTTACTTTCAGCCTGAAAAACTTACTTTCATATTTCTTGTAAGGCAGGTCTGCTAGCAGCAAATTCTCTCAGTTTTTTTTTTTTTTTTTTTCATGTGGAATGTCTTTATTTCCTCTTCATTTTTTAAATATAGTTTTGCTGGATATAGGATTCTTGGTTGACAGGTGGTGTTTCTTTTTTGAGCATTTGGAATATATTATCATACTGCTTTCTGGCCTCCAGTGTTTCTGATGAGAAGTCAGCTATTTATCTTATTGGGGCTCCCTTCTAACTGATGAGCCATTTTTCTCTTACTGCTTTCAAGATTTTCTCCTTTTCTTCATCTTTCAGCCCTTTTACGATTGTGTGTATGTTTTGGGGTCTCTGCTTTTATTGTATTTGGAGATCACTGAGATTAACATTTTTCAAGAAATGGGGCAAGTTTTGAGCCATTATTTCTTCAAACTTCTTTTTTTCTCCTTTCGCTCCTCTGTCACTCCCATGATGCATACGTTGGGGCCCTCAGTGGTATCCCACATTTCTGTGAGGCTCTCTTCATATTTCTTCTTCTTCTTCTCTCTGTTTTACAGATTGCATAATCCCTATTTTTTTTAACAACATACTTCTTTTTTTAATTTTTTAAATGTTCTTATTTATGTTTGAGAGACAGAGTATGAGTGGGGGAGGGGCAGAGAGAGAAAGAGAGAGAGACAGAATTTGAAGCAGGCTCCAGGCTCTGAGCTGTCAGAGCTACAAATACACAAATTATTTCTTCTGCCAGTTTACATCTCCTGTTCAGCCCCTCTGGTGAAATTTTCACTTCAGGTACCGTACTTTTCAGCACCAGCATTTTCGTTTGGTGCTCTTTTATATTTCTCCTTCTTTATAGACATTCTGTATGTAACTAGACATTGCCATAACCCCCTTTATTAAGCGCGGTTTCCTTTACTTCTTTGGACACACTTTTAATGACTAGTTTGAAGTCTTTGTCTGTTACGTTATGACATCTGTTTCATAGGTTGTTTCCTGTTGTCTGATCTTCCCCTCTTATTTGTGTCAGGCCTTCCTGTTTCCTAAATTATTATGGAAGCTGGACATTTTAGATAATATATTGAAGCAACTGTGGATACTGCCCCCACTTTCCCCTTTGGGCTTGTTATTGTTGTTTTCTCGTTTATTTGTTTGCTGACTGGCTGAATGACTTCAGTCAAGTCTGTTTGCCTCTGTCATTGCTCCCTAGAAGGTACAGCCTAGGCATGCACATAGTCACCGTGGGATGACAGTGCTTTCAGTAGGGCTCTATTTGACTGTCTCTTTCCCTGACTATGTGCAGATGATGATAAGCTCCGTTAATTGCAGGCTCATTACTATATTGCTTTAATTTTTAAAATTAAAAAAAGCGACCCCACTCTGCTTCTTTACACAACACAGTAAAATCTTGGTTCGCAAGCATACTTTGCTCCGGAAACATGCGTGTAATCTAAAGCACTTGTGTATCAAGGCGAATTTCCAGGACCATTGTCTCAGTTGTAATCACGTGACGTTCGGCATCTCGTACTACTCGTATTCCAAGACATCGCCCGTTTATCAAGTTAAAATTTATTAGAAATGTTTGCTTGTCTTGCGGAACACTCGCAGAACAAGTTACTTGCAATCCAAGGTTTTATTGTACTCTTAAGTCCTGGGGAAAGAAGGTAGAAAGAGGTTGCTGAAACCATAGTGGCATTGGCTCTCAGAGGAGTCAAGACACAAGACTTAAAACCTTGGGGGTTATTAGCAGGTATGGCTTTAGCAGAGTGACAGTTGAGTGGTGGTAAGAGTTGTGGTGATGCTGGTGATAAGGAATAGATGGTGAGGTTAGAATTGTAGAAAATATGAATGTAAAGGGATAAAAATGGTTAATAAACCAAGTCCTCTAGTGTTTCCCTCCTCCCACTTGCTAACGAGAATTCTAGCTTAACATGTGTCAGTCTCTTCTTTTCCTGCACCCCGGAAAGACGGCTCTGCCTTACCAGATCCACTCTTGGAGTCTTGTGACATAGAATAAATAAAGAGCAATGGGGGAGAGGGGTGCCTGGCTGGTCAGTTGGTAGAGCATGCGACTCTTGATCTTGGGGCCATGAGTTCAAGCCCCATGTTGGTTGTAGAGCTTACTTTTAAAACAAAGTAAAAGGGGAGAGCAGGAGACATTGATAAGAGGTATCTAGAGTAGAGAGCTGGAGGAGTCTTTCAGGGATTATGAAGAGAACACCTATGGCTTATGAAGGAAGTGGATGAAAGAGAAATGAGACATACTAAGGAAGTGTTGATCTGGCTTATGAATCCCTATTCATAGGTATGCTGGTTATTCTCCACTTGTCCCTGTGGAGTCATTCCCTACCCTTCTCTGCTCTACTTTGTACCCCGAGAGGCCCTAGGTACTGCACCTCCTGGGTCTCTAGCTGGGGCTAAGGTCAGATTTAGTCAGTGGAAGGCACTGGCATGAGATCAGCAGATGGAAAAAGAGAGCAGTGGGGTAGGGTTTTCATTCCCCATTCTTTCATGGCTATGGCTCTCACTGAGTTCTAGTAACACCACTTCCCTCCCCTGGTTCCTTCAGTCCTAAGCATGGCAGCAGCTTCCCTCTGTCCTTAAGTCCCCCAGGCACTTTATCATCTTTGTTGGTTTCTCATAACCTGCCTACCCCTTTGTAAAAATGACCCCTATATCAAACCTTCCTCACTTATACCCTTTGAGTGTGCCATTTGTGTCCTGCTGGAACTCCGAGTGATGCAGCAGTGTTTAAGAAATCCAAGTAAAAACTCGGCTCATTTTGAAATTGCTCTTGATTGTGTAGGCTGTTTTTGGCTGGGATCCAATTCCAGGAATAAACACAGGATAACAACATTGTACGTGTCTTACAATATAGGATAATTGTAGTCTCTTATGTAAAGTTCTAGAATTCTAATGAGGAAGGGGGCATGAGAAAATGAATTATGTTTCTGGCAGGGTTTTGAGGTAATACTGGATAAATTTAGAAGGGAAATAGATTCCATACTTACTGCTCTATCTGTGGGCTTCATGATTTTAGACATGTAATTTGATTTCCTAATGGCTCTGACTCGCTTAATGAAGTCAGCTAATGCTTTCCTTTAATTTTAATGGAAACTAATTTTATTTCCTTCTTGCCTTTCTAAATTCTAATTTCTCCTCTATCACCAAAAGAGCTGTAGCTGACACATGGAGACTTCCCGGGCCCCTAGAATCAGTATTTAATAGGCTTAACAATAGTATGTAGCTCAGAATGCAATACTTACTACAAGAGATGCTGGTATACATAAAAACTTTGTGGAAATGTTTGATTTCAGCCAATTCAGGAACCACACTCAAAGTTTCAGCTCATTGGGTAACTTATTCAGCTGTTCTTCACGATTGGTGATGAACACAGGTTGACCAATGAGACGGCAGTTGAACTAATCAGAAGAGTCGTGTCCAGTTCATGCTTGCTTTCCTTGGCTCTTCATAAATCATCACTTCTTTCCATTTTTGTACAGGCCTTTCTGCCTGTGCTCAGTAGGTACCTTCACGAGGAGTTGCATATGGAGAAAAGCCATTCTAAAATGGACTATTGAAAAAAATCTTGGTGTGAATCTTTTTGTAAAGAAGTGGGTTCTAATTTATCTTCATGTAACTTCAACGTAGGAACTTCCAATTTGACTTGGAAACTCTGCCACATTTGTAACATGTTTGCTCTTCCCCAGAATTTCTCACAGCAGAGCCTTTTTAGGGGAATGACTTGACTCTAATAAGCATTTGTAACTTTCAGTTATTTTCTGAACTAAATCCTGTGTAATGTCTGGGCTTTGGGCCACTGATCCATTAGGCTCGTCTGAGAGCAAACTTTGTGGCTGATTCTAGACAAGGTAAGTGGGGCGGCCTGCTTGGTAACACCACTGCTTGCATCCTTCCTTCTCGGTCTTCCTCTTCCCCATTCTCAAAAAGGGCTACCCAGAAAGATTTTTTAGCTCCTCTCTCCAATTCCTCGATTTCTCTGATCAGTCAGTATGAGTCCTTCATGAGTGGGGGTCTTTATCAAGCATTTGGGGCAAAGCTGAAGGGCTCCTGAGTCTCCCACGGTGTACCCTACCCTGACAAGCCCATACCCTACCAAGCCCACCTGGCTGATGTCTTCAGAGTGAAGATGTGCAGAACAGACTAAGGAGCCTTGAGAAGTCATTAAATTTTCCCTCCTGCCTCTTGTAATAGCATTTTAAATGTTCCGGTTTAAGGAACTGTTCATTTTAACTTCCCTTCTAGATGCCCCAGGTGGTTAAAGGAGAGCCTTTCAGAGCCACAAGACAGCAATGGTTTACCTTTAGCTATAGTTTGGAGAAAAGAAGTGTTATGATTAGTCGCCCTTCACTTTTTTGGCCTTCCTAGGCCCATGTCTGTGTCTCAAGGCCGACTTAAGACCTTGTACTCCAGGAAGCCAAGAAAAAAAGGAGGGCAAAGTGTAGAGGGGGTGAATAACCATTTATTGAGCACCCATGAAGTGCCAGACCTTTGTGCTAGGGGCTTTGTAGACAGCATTTTAGTTAATCCTAATTAAACCTTCATAAATGGGTGCTAGTGTCAGTCCCATTTAACAAATGAGAGAACTGAGACCATGTGGACTGAAGTCAGAGCATACACATTCAGTGGCAGATCTGGGATCTGAACCCTGGTTTCGTTGGCTCCAAAATCTGTGCAGCATCCACCATACCATGGATGCCGCCCCCTTGGTAAGACCCCCACCTCTCTGAGTTTCCTGTACATTTTCAGCCAGGTCTTTATGGCTGGACAATGTCTGACAGAACTGTATGAAACAAAAAAAGATATTTGGTGGTTACAACCCATCTCTCTGCCTGTTGGTAAGACTGCACCTGCGCTATGAGATGACACGCAGGGATCGTGAACTTCCAAGATCCTCCCATACTTGCTTAGAGGAATGAACTTGACCTTCTATTTTAGAATCAGAATCTTCGCATTTACTGCTACTTTTCCCACACTCGCAACCTCTCTCACCCCCAGCCCTCAGATTGAACGGGTGGGTGACTTGATGTGGGCACTGTTCGTTGTGCTTCTCTTCCTTGTCCAATAACCACGAGCTGGACTCAGAAGGTGGCAGGAAACGAGCTACGGCCGTGTGACCAGAGACACTAGATGCTTCCACATCTCGAGGAGCCGTATAGGACGAGGGTCTTACCCTGCTAACTATCTTGTACTGCTCTTGGCTCCAGCTGACCCACCTGCTTACTATAGGTGCTGCTCAGGGGAACCCACCCAGCATGCCCTGCTGTGATTTGAAGTTTTCTAGACTTTTATCTGTTTGGCTTTCGAAGTAGCTAGAACTCCTGGGGTCTCCAGGCTTTGGTGGAGATAAGCAGCCGTGAGAGAACTCCCTTCAACAGGCACTAGAGGAAGACGAAGGTGATGAGGAGAGGCTTAATGGGCTCCTGCTGGGATTCCTAAACCATCTGCTATTTATCAGTTCTTTTAGCTTGTATGTACTCCTTCCTCAAGTCTTCCCTGGCTTATTAGCTGTGCCAGCTCTTAAATAGCTGGCAGCATTGGGCTGTCAAAGGTAAATAAACTAGGGAAGCTTTGCTTCAGGGGAACACCCCCGACCTCTCTCCAGTGACGCTCTGGAAGAGGGCCTCCTTTCCATGAGCAGTGTATCTCAGGCAAAACCATACAGGAAACTATCTTTCAAAAAACCACCTTAAAAAGTACTCTAGCCTAGGGGCGCCTGGGTGGCTCAGCCTGTTAAGCATCCGACCTGGACCTCGGCTCAGGTCATGGTCTTACAGTTCGTGGGCTTGAGCCCCGCGTTGGGTTCTGTACTGGCAGCTCAGATCCTGGACCCTGCTTCAGATTCTGTCTCTCTCTCTCTCTCTCTCTCTCTCTCTCCCTCTCTCTCCCTCTCTCAAAAGTAGATAATCATTAAAAAACTACCCCAGACATCTGGGTGACTAGAGCAGATACCAACAATAGATCGGGCTGTGTAGGAATGTCCTTAGCTAAACGTTAGCCCCGTCAGGGGTGATTATTTTACTGCTGGGGATGTAAGACCAAGAGAAGACTGAAGACATATTTTAGCAGGTATCTGGTTAACCCTTTGCTTTCCAGTAGCAGGCAAACACTTGAATTTTCATTTGTCTCAAGGCTTCCGTGGGTGTGAACAGACACTTAACAAAACGCGGAGCTCTTGGCATCCCATCTGAATGCCCTTCTCCCTTATCACTCCCTTAGCCCCTTGAGATGCTGTAAACTGGCCGCTGATCCCATGCAACATCCTCGGTCCCCTGGTTGGTTGGTTCGTTGGTTGGTTGGTTTTCTATAAAGTCCTCAGCTGGTATTTACGGCTGTGCTGCTGGGGACTGGTATGTTTATCCAAGTGTCACCGGGAAAGGTTTACGTGTCGTTCAGTCTGTTTTCCTGCCACCATCCTTCAAATTCCATGTGACAGTGCTTTGTCACTTCCCCTCAGAGTTCCCCGTAGCATTCAGAGAGCGCCCCCCCCCCCCCGCCAGATCCCCGAGAAGAAAAAAAAAGAGATATTTGATGTTTCCTGTCCTTTGCCCCTTGCTTCATCTGACACCCAATCCCTTTTTTCCTGGCTTCCCACGGCTAATAACAGGGAATTGCCGGGCCGTGGACGTCACCGGGCAAGTCTCTGATTCCGCCAGAAGTTTCTTGCCTTTCTCCACCCCTCAAAGACTGCTCCCTGACTTTGCACTCTAATTGGTCAAAGCAAACCAAGATGCAATTTGAATGAAGGGAGGAGAAACCAGGTCTAAGGGAAACACAGGAGCAGTGTCGGGGGTGGGAAACGGGCAGGTGGCTAGGAAAGTGGGGCTTCTCTCTTATTCTGGAAGTCCGGCTGTGATTAGTGTTGAAAACATAGAGATCTCTGCGACAGGGATTTGTGATGCTTAGGTTTTTGCCTGTGTCCGGCCCCAGTGCTTTATCACTGTGAGAGGTTGTCAGAGCTCTGTTCCTTTGTATCATTCATAACACACTCTGTCAGCTGTGGGGTCTTGAAGAGCCACATAACATCATTCTCTAACCTTGAGTCACCGATATTGAGCCCCCCCAGAAACAAAAACAGGATGCCTCATTAATAAACCTTATTCATACGGATAGTTGTTTTCCTAGTCCGTTTTAAAAGGCATTAACAGCAGATGTAGTTCAGGAAACATTAACCATCACTTCTTTAATAATAACATGAATAGGGGACACCTGGGTGGCTCAGTTGGTTAAGCGTCTGACTCTTGATTTCAGCTCAGGTCATGATCTCATGAGCCCCACGTTGGGCTCTGCACTGGGCCAGGAGCCTGCTTAAGATTCTCTGTCGTGCACACACACACACACACACACACACACACACACTCTCTCTCTCTCTCTCTCTCAAAAAGAAAGATAAAGAATATGAGTAGGACACAAGATATTATAATTCAAAACCTTAATATAAGGAACTACCTAGCTTGAGACTTCTCTTGGTGTTTACCATGGGCCTATATTGATCCATTGCTGGGGGATTAAAGTAAATAAAATAGGCAAAAAATGGAATGTTATAGGAAGAGGCCAATAGGGAGTCAAGACTCCAACCTCAGCAGATCCATGACCTAGCATTATCTAGTAATGATTAACAAACATCTGTAGTTGGAAAGGAGACCTTTATTTGTATTTTTCATTGAAAAGCATTGTTAGAAGGGCTGACAATTTTGTCCCTCGCTCCTTTCCCACATCCCCAGATAATTTAATGCTGTAGCTGTAACTGCTTCGCATCATCCCCTTTTTGAACTAGATATGCTGCTCAATCGTTCAACATTCAATATGTCATGCATTGGTCACCTGTACCTTCTGTCTAGATCGGAATAGGTTTTGTATGAGCGTTCCAGTCATTTCAAATACTCTCCCTCTTCTAACACCCTCCTAGTTCCATATCTAGGTAAGAAAATGAACTTGGTGGTGATTTAGTGGCAGGGTCAAAATCAGAGCTCGGATCTCCTGATTCCCAGACAAGCAGTCTTCCCAGTGTCCAATGCTCCTCACCACAGGGGCTCCAAGAAGGAAGACAAAGCACTCTGTCTTCCCTGCGAGGGGCCTACTTGCCACTTGCTGACGGCTACCGGAGTGAGGTCTCTTAAAAACGAGCTTCACGATAGCTGGCAAAATGGCGAAACAAACATCACACAGTTGTCTTGATGATGCCTGTGCTCTTGACTTCACCTGTTGGAACACTAATGAAAATCACCAAAAAGATTAAAATTGGTAAGAACAGACGTACGGGCATTAATTAGGCAGCGTGGATGACATAAGACAAGGAAGAACCATTTTTTTTTTTATTGTAGAAAATATCTCTTGTGACCGTATGCACAATAAGTTCCCTATTTATCAAAAAATATATTAAAACGACATCATTTTACCAGATGGTAATAGGAATAATATCGGAGTAGTAGGATTCTAGCAGGAAAATTTCGTTTTCTTTTGTACTTGTGTATTTTCCAGGTTCTTTACAATGGCGATGAATCATTCCAGCGCCTAGATAAACATTTGTAATTGCTTTGAGATGAGATAAACATATATCATATACAGGATTGGGAACCACTGAGCTATGTGCCTCATAGAGTGGTTCTCCCACAGAGTGACGGTTCTCATTTTTTATGTCGTACAGATGAGGCATATTTATGTACGAATACTTCAACTCTGGAGCTATATAGTTTATGTTTACTATTCCAGCACATACATTGTGTGGCATCCGGCCACCTGTCCTGTTACTTGTGTCTAGGTCATGTGGTTCAAAGAAGTTAGGTCAACTGCATTGACCTAATATATGTGTACACATATTGACCGTTTTTAGGAACTGCCTCGTCAGATAAATGTCCTTACAAGAAACTACTTAATCATTTTATTTTTCATGCATCTATTAAGCTGGCACCATGGTCCAAATGGAAACCATTTTGCCATGCTTCAGCGTTATCTGGTTTTAATGAGTCTCTGGAGGTCTCTGGATGGATTTTGCTGCCAAATATGATTCAGCCTAACACTACAAGTGAAGCGTTGGACCCAGGGTGTTTTGTCTGCCGATAGATTTCTGCTTGGAGTAGCATCCTATACATTTGGAAGAGTTTCAATTGACAAGTTCCTAATACTTTACTACAAGACCACTCAGATGAATGCAGTGTGGTTCCGAAAAGTTGCATATGCTAATCTTCACAGAACTACAAAAATATTTGGCACTACAAAAATATCTTATACCTACCTTTAATAAGTGAATTGATTCACTACGTATTTGATCTCTGCATAACTGTATTTGTGTACCGTATCGCTATTAAACAGATTTTGTGTGATATTTGTGTGATCGGTGATGGGGGTTGATACTATATAATCTCTGCCTTCAGTTTGCTTACAAAGAGATTGTAGGAGACAAGAAACAGCCCGTCCCCCCAAATGTCTGATAAATGTGTACAGAGGAAATGGACGAGTGCATTTTAGATGGGCTTGACAAGAGTAAAAGGGAGCCATGTTTGCACTGTCACCACATAAAAGAACAAAGGAAATCAGTTCAGCTTTTGCAGTGGCCCATGTCGGAAGTGATAAGGGCCCAATCCAGGATGGTGGATGTGGAAAATGGAGACCTGAGTTCCAGGGCATTATAATGAAAAACTAACAACTGGCTTAGTGATTAGTTAATAATGGGGAGAAAGCGTGAAAAGTATCAGAGGTGGTTTAACTTTCAATCCTGGGTGGCCTGAAGGAGAAAGGGCCTCTCTGGAGGGAATAGGGAAATTAAGAGGCAGATCCTTATGGAGGTAAGGTGATGAGAGGAACTATGTTGAATTTTGTCAGACTGACAGAGAAAGGGGATTCTGTGAGAATAGCATAACTGGATCTCCATGTGGCATTTTACAAAGCCTTTCCCGGTATCCGATGGCATCAGATGATGGATAAATTGGAACCAGATGATTGTGTTGATACGTATTGGGTTAAATTATCTTTGTCCTAATTCATAGATCAATATTAACCCACCTGTAATGAGTGTCTGTCTTATGCCGTGTCACATTAATCATTTATATTCATGCATTGAGTGAGAATATACTTGACCTGCTTATCCAACCATTAGTAGATATAAAGCCAGAAGGGATAATGCCTTACATTGGAAAATAGATTTTCCTCATCTCGTGAGCCTGGTGATATCAGGTTTTGGATTCTGATTTTTAACAAGATGAAATTTAGTAGTGACACATTTTGATGTTTTGCTTTTGCATGTAAACCAGATGTTGCCAATACAGTCCTACAGTTTTGGGGTGACCTGCCTTATAAAAGCAGGAGACATGTGAAAAAGACTTCCTGTCTTACTCGGAAGGTTCCGTGAGTCAACAGTGTTACGTAGCTATATTAATAGATGTTCAGTTTCTAGAATAGGTGATAGGCCTGCTCCATTTTGCACAGGTTGAAAGCTAATTGAAAAATGGACCCGATTCTCAGTTTGACGTTTTGACGGGTTTATGCTGGGATGTGCTCAGAGAAGAAGTACCAGGATGGCAAACAGACCCAAAACCTCAATATCCTCCAATATTTAAAGGAACTAGAGTTGTTTAATCTCAACAAAGCTCAGAGAGGAAATAGGAAAAATACTGCAGTGGCGTCAGTGGAATTTCTGCTAGTGACTCCATGGCGTGGTCAGGCGTTCTACTTGGCTGTGTTGTTGCTGTGCAGGATCCAGGGTTAGGCCCCGCCCACTCCCAGACATTCTGGAAGTTGTCCGGCAACCTGTAAAGATTCCCTTTTGGCTCAAGCTAGCTAGAATGGATTCTGCTGTAACTAAAAACTCGAACCGATACAGGTATAGGTCTGAGACCAATGGCTAAGTGTTACAAGGGTAGCGATTTCATGAAAGCTGACCAATGATGCAATGGGATGTCTCAGGAAGATCATTAGTTATGCTCAGTTATAAGATGGACGATCACTTGGTGGAGGCAAAAGCATCAGGGGGGGCTTAGAGGAGACAACTTGTAAGTCTCCTGATGACCTGAGATTGCACTGGCATGCGTAGGAAGTATCCGGTTACCTGATCAAAATTATTCTCACTTTGATGTGAATGCCAGATAGACTCAACCTTCTGCTGAGGCTATTTACTTCATATTAACCCCTTTGTGAAATTACAGAGCAAAGGTCTTTGAGGAAAGAGGACTTTCCAGTACTTTCTGTGTACTCTGGGGAGTCCCCCTGACCGCCTCACCCCTCTTCTTCGTGGTTTCAGGCAGAGAAGGCTAACACTCAGACGGATATTTCATAATGTATTTAATTGCTCATTACTTGTGTAAAAATGGAAAGGAAATAGGAGACTTAAGACATGAAATATTACAATATATTCGAACTCCTCTGACTCGATGTTATAAAGCCATGGTAATACAGAACCAACACTCTCCTCGAAAGTTTTGTGTTTCTAAACCAGCACGCACTTCTCTTTCCCTAATCTTGTAAAAATCTCACCTCTTCTTTGAGTTCCTTCCCAAATGCCACCTCTCTAAAGGTTTCCCCGAACACCCCAAACTCATCACTTCTTCAGAGGCTTTACATTTGCTATTCCCTCTGACTGCAATGCTCTTCCCTTAGACACGGGCAGAGATAACTCCATCCCTTCATTCAGGTGTCAGTTCAAATGCCACCGTGTAGAAAGAAAGGCCCGACTACCCTAACTTAAATAGCAATACTAGTCCTCTTCTCTCTCGTTACTCCATTTTATTGTTTTCATTTAACTTCCCACTCTCTGGAAGACTATTGGGCCCTGAAACCACCCTACTTACTTGTTTTCTTATTTAGTGTGAAACTAAATCCCATGAGGGCAGGGAGTTTCTCTTTCTTTTTTCAATTACTATATTTACAAAACCTAAAATAGTAATTGACCTATAGGAGAACTTAATAAGTTTTTTATATTAAAAACTTGGGTTTTTAAATATATTTAAATATTTATATATTAAAAAGTTGGGCTTTTTATATTAAAAAACATTTTTAAACATTTATTTATTATTGAGAGACAGAGAGACACAGAGCATGAGCAGGGGAGGGGCCGAGAGAGAGAGAGACACAGAATCCGAAGCAGGCCCCAGGCTCTGAGCTGTCAGCACAGAGCCCGACGCGGGGCTCGAACTCACAAACCACGAGATCATGACCCGAGCCAAAGTCAGATGCTTCACCGACTGAGCCACCCAGGCGTCCCTTAATAAGTATTTGTTGAAGGAAGGAAGGAAGGAAGGAATGGACATTTTCTCTCAATGGGATGTGATGTCTCCCTTCTCTGAGTCTCCCTTCATTGTGCTTATACTTTTATAGAGGTATTAACAATCTTTCTGTCATGTGACAATAAAGACGATGTCCCACTCATTTTTTTATTTCTTCTGCAACCCCTAGTATATAATACGGGCTCAATATACACATTTGTCAAATTGGATATGATCAATAATTCCCTCTAAGCTCTTTATCATATCCTATACATATAGAAGATAAAAAAATTTTCAAGCATGAGGATATATATGTAACTATCTTTAGCTTGACCAGAACTGAAGACAAGGGGATCACATATAATGAGGGAGGGGCGCCTGGGTGGCTCAGTCGGTTGGGCCTCTGACTCTTGGTGGCTGATCGGGTCGTGGTCCCACGGTTCATGGGATTGGGTCCCACGTCAGGCTCTTCACTGGCAGCGTGGAGCCTGCTTGGGATGCTCTCTCTCTTCCTTCTGCCCCTCCCCCATGCACCCTCTCTCTCAAAATAAATAAATAAAACATTAAAAGATATATAATGAGGGACACAAACTATGTAACAAGTAAACAAATAGAACCATATTTTTTTGACAGTTCTTATCAAAAGCCAGTGTGATGGTTAATTTTATGTGGCAAGTGGGAGGATATTTCTGGACGAGATTAACATTTAAAATTTTTTTTTTCAACGTTTTTTATTTATTTTTGGGACAGAGAGAGACAGAGCATGAACGGGGGAGGGGCACAGAGAGAGGGAGACACAGAATCAGAAACAGGCTCCAGGCTCCGAGCCATCAGCCCAGAGCCCGACGCGGGGCTCGAACTCACGGACCGCGAGATCGTGACCTGGCTGAAGTCGGACGCTTAACCGACTGCGCCACCCAGGCGCCCCATGGACGAGATTAACATTTAATTAAATCCACGAACTTTGGGTAAAGCAGATTGCCCTCCGTAACGTAGGTGGGCATCACCCAGTCGTTTGATGGTCTGAGTACTACAAAAAGACCGGCCTGCCTGAGCAAGAGGGAATTGTCCCCCAGACTGCCACTGAACCGGAACTGTGCCATTGGCTTTCCTGGGTCTCCAGACTGCTGGAAATAAATCCGCACGTGCAAACGTGTGCGTACACAGCAACACCTTATTGGTTCTGTGCCTGTTGGTTCTGTTTCTCTGGAGAATCCTGACCGATACAGTGGGCGTTGGATTTATTTGCTCTGCCCATTTTCTTGATGGAGAAACTCTGTAACTGAGATTCCAGTTTTTGGTCTCAGAATTTCTCGTTTTCCTGTTAAAACGAGACTGTTGCTGGAAGAGCAAACATCTGCAGCCTTATTAGCCATTCATACTTTTGCAAATGACTTTCAAATCTTCTTTTCCTTAGAACAGGGTTTGACAAGAGAGAGGAGCGAGGGGGAAACGAGGTTGAGAGAGAGTGATTCTCCAAGTCTTGGCAAGCTTCGTTAAATGGACTTTGATGAAATATGGGCTATAACTTGATGTAATCTACAAAAGAGGTTTTAGATATATTGTGCCTTACATCCAAAATGCTTAAAACTACGATTTCATCATTGGGACCTAGTCACAGCTAATACTCACACTAATTGACCAAACCATTACTGCTCCCGCTTCCCAGAATAATGTAGTCTTTACACCCCAGAGAAAAGCCTAAGGACATCCGGGAAGAAGTCTTAGGTCATTAGAGTGATTGAACATTTATCAGGCTTTCACAGCGTACCCGACTGGCTAGGATGTGCAGGAGACGTATGCTTTACTGGTACACAGCCCTGTTTGAAAGAAAAAGGGCAGCGCTCTGCTAAATCACTCTCTGTTACAGAAGCAAAAGAAAAATTAAGTTCATTCGACTGAATTCTATAATGCTTGTCATTTTGAGGCAGGAATGTCGATTGGGAGGATCAAGGGGAATGCCACGTTTCTGGGCGTCAACACTAATAACATCTCACAGTCTAGAAGCCACAATTAAAATATTCACTTCCTCACTGCTAGAATTAAAACTAGCCTTTCAAGGGTAGGTAGACAATAATCGCCTAAATGTGTTCGGAGTCACCTGAATTTTCATCCACGTTCTCTCCTTACTGGCTGTGAGTATAGAACATGTCCCACAGCCATTTACTTTTCATTATCTGTCCTGCCCCCAGTCTAGACGATGCCTTCATCAATTCTCATGTGAGCCACTGCTGTCTTCTCCCAACTGGTCTTTCGTCTTCCGCCTTCAACCCTTTAAAGGTCTTCTCCACAAAGCAGCCAGAAATAGCCACTTTAAATTTCAAACCCAATCATGACACTCCCTGCTAAAAGCCTTCCGTGAGCAAAATCCCAAATGCCCATATCCTTCTAGCAATCTAGTCCCTTTGACATCTCCCCTCTCCTGTTCTGATGTGCCCCGTTCTCTACATTCGAGCCACACTCATTTTTTTCTTTCTTTTCGAAGTCATTACCACCTTAGAGTTATCGCTTTTCTGATTTCCTGATGAACCCTGTTCTGAAGTCTTATACATGGCTGCTTCTTCCCTCTTAGTCATATCTCAGCTCCAATGTCTTCTGCTCAGAATGGACTTCCTAGATCCCAATCCCAAGCAGCTTCCCCCATCACTGTCTTTCACAGAAGCTTTTCCACTGTTTTCATATAACGTATTACTAAGCGCAACTTCTCTTTCTCTTCACTGCTAGAATAAAAGCTCCCTGTGAGGAGCGAGACCAAATCCGTTTGTTTGTTGCTCCACCTCCAAGGTCTTGAAGAGCATCTGGTATATAGTCTGCACTCAGTAAATAATTCCTGAGTAAATGAATAGATAAATGATCTTGGAGAAGTGGTTAAGAGCTTAGACCCTTAGAATCGGACTGCCAGGAGTCGAATCCTGACGCACGGATCACCGGTCCTGTGCCCTTGCGCAAGGTACTTAACGTTTCCGTGACTTGGCTTTATCATCTTTAAAAGTGGTGATATGAAATGGAAGCTACCATGTAAGGATGACGTGATGATCCAATGAATTAATATATGTAAAGTACTGAAAACAGTGTCTGTCACATAACACGTGTTATACGAGGGTTTTATCGTTACGATCCTTAACAGTACTCCTGCTGCCGCTACCAACGTTATAACCACCTCCGTCGTATGGTTCTGATGGAGATCAAATAAGTTAAAAGAGATAGAAATAATTCCCAAAGTATAATTATTCTTTACAACATACAGAGCACTATGCGTATTTTAGAGATTGCTACCTGACTTGATCATTGTGTTCAGGTGTCAACCCTTAAACTTGTTTACATTTTAAAAGAGGTTGCCAATCAAAACGGGTGAATTAACGAGCAGCGAGCGGTGTGTGGCACAAGTAATTCTGGGCAGAAGGACGTACCCAGGGTTCCTTATGTTATACTACTGATGATGTCTGTGTTATATAAGGCCATTTCTTGATATTGGCCCCGTTTCTTTCTTTGGAACTATGAATTCAGACTGTTATAGAGATGCCGGATATGGAAACATTTTAACCAAGAGATAGCTATTGCACAGTTTTAGGCATCCAAGCATTGTTTTTAAGTATGATTCATGGTAAAGGCTTACATTCATATAAGGGATTATTTATAGATGCACAATAACATGACGATAGAGACAAAGCCTTGTAACTGTTATTCCAGAAAGGGTTATTGTACTGTGACTTACAAAAATGTATTGTGTGTTTTGCAGTGGGGGAAATTCTGATTGACTGCAGGTAACCTCTCAATATGGCTAAAATCATTCATGTGACTAAACCCAGAATCTTATCCCCCACCCCCCGTGCTCTATGACAAAGGGCAATTTTCATGAGTCACAGGTTCACGGTACTTTGGCATTTGTGTCAGAGCTAAGATCATTTGTTGTGTTTGATGGAAATATAATACATTATGTTGTGTGTTCTTTTCTTACCTAATCATATTTGGGAGTCAGTAGCAATAGATTTGGGGCCAAATGGTCTGTAATGTTATTTTTATTTATGCATTTCTGTACTTACTCAGCCACTGTGATGTGACTTGAATCTGAGAGGGAAGCTAAAATGTTTAAGCTTTAGTCATTTCTAATTTTTCTTAATATTTTGAGATTCAGCATTTGATTAAAAAAAATGTAGACTCTCAAGTACAACAGTGGGCGACACCAGGTCCATATTATAATAAAGAACTTTCAAGAAGTTCAAAGGTTAGACCTACATATAAATAAGTATCAAAATGAGGAAACTAGAAAAATTTGACTCTGGGAGTTTCCCACTTCCTTTTTAAGGATGTAGAAGGAAAATGTTGAATTTTGAGTCAGCTGACCTATTTGAGTACTGGATTTGCCACTTACTAGCTGAGGGACCTTGGGCGAGTAACTTCAACACTGAATCACATTTTCTTGTCTATGGGATGGGAAAATAATGCCTACTTTTCGGGAAAAGTAAGAGTCAATAATGCATATAAAGTTCTCAGTACATGGTAGGTCCTTAATAAATGACAACTATTAAGGTGGCTCTAGCATTTGAAAATCAATCCCTATAATTCTTTGAACATTAACAGAATAAAGGAGGGAAACTGTATGATCATTTACATAGATATAGTAAAATCATTTGACAAAAGTCAGTACCCTCTTGTGATAAAAAAAAAAAATTCTCAGCAAACTAGGAATCCAAGGGAATTTCTATGGCATATGACAATTACCAGAAACCTACAGCTAATGTGGTAGGCTTTCTGCAAATATAGCGACCAACAATCATATACATGTTACTTCTCCCAAAAAGTAGTGAGCCCTATTTCCTCTCTCCTTGAACTAAGGCTGGTGCTGTGGCTTCTGTTGACCAAGAGATGTGGCGGATGTGTCCTGTCTGACTTCTGGGCCTAGGATTTAGAAGCCTTACAAGCTTCCGTAGTTGCTTGCTTGAAATGCTCTCGTAGCCGTGTAAGGAAGCCTCATCAAACTATTCAGATGAGAGACCGCATGGAGAGAGAGGTCCTGAGATTTCATAAAGGCCTAGCTCTGCTGGCATCCCGGTTGAGTCAAGTACGTCATGCTGTACATCATGGCGAATGCATCCACAGGAGTTAACCTAGGAGAAACTTGCAGAGAAAGTCCCTGGCCAATCCACAGGTCTGTGAGAAGGGATAAAGCAGCTTGGTTTTTAAGCACTAAGTTTGTTAAGTGGTAATAGGTAACATCGCACGTAACAGCGAAGTAAAGAATGTTTTCCCCCTAAGATCAAGAACAAGGCAAGAATATAAACTGTAACCAGTTCTATTAGCGATCTAGAGGATCTAGCCCATGCAGTAAGGTAAGAAAAATGAATAAAAGATATTGGTACGGGGGCAAAATCCTAAGGAATCCACACAAAACTGCTGAAACAGAAGTAAATTCAATAACATTGAAGAATACAAGGCCCAATATATAAGAATCAGTTGCATTCCTACATACTAGCAGAAAATATTTGGAAAATAAAATTTTTATTTATTTATTGCCGTTTACGGCAGCATCAAAAATACTTAGTACTGAATGTATTTATTTATTTATTTTTGAGGGCGGGGGGAGGAGGAGGAGGGGCAGAAGGAGGGAGAGAGAGAATCTTAAGGAGGCTCCATGCCCCGTGTGGAACCCGGAACGGGGCTCATTCTCACCACTGTGAGATCAAGACCTGAGTCGAAATCGAGGGTAAGAAGCTTAACTGACTGAGCCACTCAGGCGCCCTGGGACTGAATTTAAAGGAAAGATAAGACCTCTTTACTGGAAATTACAAAATATGGCTGAAAGAAATTGAAGACGACCTAAATAAATGAATTGGAAGATCCAACATTGTTAAAATATTAATTCTCTCCAATTCATCTAGAGGTTCAATACAATCCAAATTAAAATCCTGTTTTTTTGTTTTCTTTTTTAATTTTTTTTTATTTGAGAGAGGGAAAGAGAGCAAGAGTGGGAGAGGCAGAGGAAGAGAGAGAGAGAGAGAGAGAGAGAGAGAGAGAGAGAGAGAATCTCAAGCAGGCTCCATAGCCCAATGCCGAGCTTGATCCCATGACCCTGGGATCCTGACCTGAGCCAAAATCAAGAGTTGTATGCTCAACCTATTGAGCCACTCAGGAGCCCCTAAAATCCGGTTTTAAGAAAATTTTTTTGTAGAATTATCAGAACTCTACAAAATTGTATATAATTACTATGGAAATCAATATATATGTAACGGACAAAACAATGTTGAAAAAGTACAAAGTTGGAAAACGTGTAGTTATCGGATTTCAGTATTTACTGTAAAACTCTGATAATCAAGGCAATATGTGGTGTTGATGTAAGGACAGTGGAAAACAATAAAGAGTACAGAAATTAATTTAAACATATATAAGAAATCTCTGGAAAACACAAGGAATTGAATGGGAAAATAACATACGGTGCTGGAATAATTACATAAACATACAAAGAAAAACTGAAACTTGATTCCCTACTGCACGCTTTACAAAAGTAACTTATTATTGATCATAGACCAAAACGTGAAAACTAAAATCCTTCATTTTCTAGAAGAACACAGAGCAAAATATACAGCCTTAGGGGCAGGTGAACATTTATTAAACCAGACACAAAAAGCATTAACCAGACAAGGAAAAAAATGTCCTGCGTTAAAATTTAAATATTCTGCTCTATAGAGAGATGATTGAAGAAACAAAGAATGGATAAACTGCGGTACATCCAGACAATGGAATATTATTCAGTGCTACAAAGAAATGAGCTATTACGGCACAAAAAGACCTAGCGGAACTGTAGATGCATATTACTAAGTGAAAGAAGCCAATCTGGAAAGACTACATACTGCTTGATTCCAGTGATATGACATCCTTGAAAAAGCGGAACTAAGGAGAATCTTTAAAAGATCAGTAGTTACCCAGGGATGGGGGGAAGGAAGGATGACTAGACAGAGCACAAAGGATGTTTAAGGCAGTGAAACTACTCTCTATGATACTAAAATGCTGGATACGTGGCCTTAAAAATTTGTCCAAACTCAGAATGTACAACATGAAGAGTGAACCTAATGTAAACTGTGGACTTTGGATGATAATGGGGTGTCGATGCAGGTTCATCAGTTGTAACAAATGTGCCACTCTGGTGGGGAGATGTTGATAATGGGAGAGGCTATGCATGTGTGGGAGCACAGGGCATATGGGAAATCTCTATACCTTCCCCTCAATTCTTCTGTGAACCTAAATCTTGTCTAAAAAATCAAATCTGTGGAAGAGAGAGAAAGAAGAAATAAAGGATTGGGGGAAGGAGGGAGAAATAGAGACTGTGGGGGAGAGGAAGAAAGGAAGGGAGGAAGGAAAAGAAGAGAGAGGGGAGGGAGGGAAGGAGGGATCAAAGGGAAAAAAAAGAAGGAAGAAAGGAAAAAAAGGGCAAGACACAGACTGACAGAGACCTTGAAAATAGACTATATAAAGACCTTTTAAAATCAAAACTAAAAAGACAGCCCAGTCAAAATGTGCAAAGTACTGGAACAGAAATTTTGCCAACAGAGATCTACATGTAACCTTTAACCACGTGAAAATGCGCTCAGTATCAGTATCAGTATCAGTATCAGTATCGTTCGGCAGCAGGGAATTCAAATGAAAACCACAATGAGATGTCACTACACCGCCACTCAAATGGCTAACATTGAAATACCTGACAGCACCAAACGTGGGTCAGGAGATAGAGCAACTCTCCTGTTTTGCAGGTAGAGGTGTAAAACGATACAACTATTTGGAATACCGTCTGGTAGTTTCTTATCAAGTTCAATATACACCTACCATCTGACCCAGAGAGTCCATTCCTAGGTGTTTACTCAAGAGAAATGGAAACATATTTTCGTACTCAGAGCCGTGCGTGGATGTTTCTAGGAGCTCTACTCACAAGAGTCTAAAACTGGATGCAACCTGAAAGTCCAGCAAAGAATGGCTAAATAAATTGTATTATGTTCATATAATGGAACACTGCCCTAGGGTTTAAAAAAATGAACACTGGGGCGCCTGGGTGGCTCAGTCGGTTGAGTGACCGACTTCGGCTCAGGTCATGATCTCGCGGTCCGTGAGTTCGAGCCCCGCGTCCAGCTCTGTGCGGACAGCTCAGAGCCTGGAGCCTGTTTCAAATTCTGTGTCTCCCTCTCTCTGACCCTCCCCGTTCATGCTCTGTCTCTCTCTGTCTCAAAAATAAATAAACGTTAAAAAAAATTTTAAAAAAAATGAACACTGATATATGCAACAGTTTGAACGAATCTCATAGTATGTTGAGTTAAAGAAGCCAGAACAATAAAGAAGTAAAGCCTTTGTGACGCCATTTATATGAAGTACAAAAGCAGGCGCAATAAGTCTATGGTAATGAAAATGCAAGCATGGTTGCATCGGGGTTGGGTGGGAACTGACTCGAAACGTGAATAAGGGTACTTTTCTGAGGCAATGGAAATATTCTTGATTGGGTTGCATTTACACAGGTCTGTATGTAACTGTCAAAACTAATCCAATTCTGCACTTAAAATATGTGCATTCATGGTACGTAAGTATTACAGTACCAAAAAAAGGACAAAAAATAAATGAGAGGAATTACAGTTGAGCTTTGGAAAAAAAAAGATTTGAACTGCATGGGTTCAGTTATATGTGGATTTTTTTCTATACAGAACTGTAAATGTATTTTCTCTTCTTTTTAAAAATAATTTTTGTAATGTTTATTTTTGAGAGAGAGAGAGAGAGAGAGAGACAGAGACAGAGTGCGAGCAGGGGAGGAGCGGAGAGAGGGAGACACAGAATCCGAAGCAGGCTCCAGGCTCTGAGCTGTCAGCACAGAGCCCGATGTGGGGCTTGAACTCACGAGCCGTGAGATCATGACCTGAGCGGAATGAAGCTGGACGCTTACCCGACTGAGCCACCCAGGTGCCCCACCTCCATTCTTCATCTTAACAAAATTCTCATTTCGCCAATGACCCCATTTCAAACGGTTCCTGTGGAGGAATATAACTACGTTTCAAAGTGATGTGCAACAGTTTTTTCCCGGTTCTGGATTATGGCGTAACTGTATTTGTATTGAGCGTAGCCAACTAGCTGAGTCCTATCAGGCGAGTCATTGTATTTCCCCGAACCTTGCTTTCCTCATGTGTGGAATGAAGAGGGCTGGTGCGAATATTTTATAACGTTTCTACAAAATCAGTGACCATTTTCACCAGGGCTTTTGCTCTAGCGGAGGCGTGCGAAGGAGCGCACGCATTCAGGGCACCCGACTCTGAGAAGTCACTAAAGGCAGTTTGTGCCAGTCCTCGCCTGGACGTGACCTGTAGGGAGAGTTGGAACGAAAACACTGCGTGGTCATTGGACACCGCTTTTCCTTGCTTCGTGTGGGTTGCTAAGGAGATGAGGCAGTTAAAGTTAACTTCCGTAAGCTGCCTCCTTTATTTTCACATTGTCGATACTTGGATATTCAGGAAGAGAATCAACTTGGGCATAGGGCAGACTCACCCACTTTCTGCAGTTGTTTGGGGTTGCGGTCATGGACAGAAACTGAGTTAGCCATGTTGTTTTAAGCTACAATTGAACTCTATGTTTTTACTACTATTTACTTCCCATATATACAAGTGCAGGTACTTAGAGAGATCAACGTAAACCATAAATGAACGAGCTCAATAAGCATTTTAAATGAGCAAGAAAGATATACACAGGATCACCTCCCGTCTGATTTCCTTTCTTTGACTCTTCTTCAGAAAGAAGTAGGGGCACCTGTTAGCCGGTGCGGGCGTGTCCAAGCTTTTCATTGGTCACAATCTGATGCTGCCCTTTTTTCCTGGACTGTTTGCATTCATGTTTACCTCCAATTATGGCTTCTATAGTGTTGATCATTTTCAGAGGGCTCTAGCATATCTTCTAGATTAAATGTAATTTCATGGAATGTATTAAATATTATTTAATCAGTTCTACAATTTAATTTCTAATTAACAGTCTCTTCACAGCCTGTGCTTTTTAGGTAATCAGTCTGTAATTCACCAAGAATCTACTCAGAGCCCCCAGCACTTCACCGACTGTTGAAGGCCCATAATCAAGGTTAATTAGGTTTCCATCCTTAAAATACCCACAGCTTGAATCGAGAGGTGGCTCTTTGTCTTCAGATACTTGGAAGGGAACGCCACTCTCTATTCAGCACAGAAAACAAAATTTTGGGGGCGCCTGGGCGGCTCAGTCGGTTGGTTAAGCGTCCGACTTCGGCTCAGGTCGCGATCTCGCGGTTCGTGGGTTGGAGCCCCGCGTCGGGCTCTGTGCTGAGCGCTCGGAGCCTGAAACCTGCTTCGGATTCTGGGTCTCCCTCTCTCTCTGCCCTCCCCCGCCGACATTCTGTCTGTCTTGCGCTCTCTCTCAGAAATCAGTAAACGTTAAAAAAAAATTGTACACGAATTTGGGAAAACTGCTTTACAGTATCAGCGTCGACACCTGCCAATCCTTTTGCTGTACATACGGCTATTACCAGGGACTACTGGTCAGGTTTACAGCGGCATAGAACAGTGGACAGATGGGGAAAGTGGCTTGAGATGCTGATCCTAAAACACATCTGTCTAGAACATCTAGACAGATACATGAATGAAAAGTGGGTTGATTTTAATGATTTTGATAAATGCCTTCAGTCGATCACAAAGACTAAATCAGTTCAAGCAAATTTCCGGGATATAATCCACATGCAACATGGCTAGAAATAGCCACACAACTTAAATCAGCGTAAACAAAGATCCTCCACGGAATTCAGAGGAGGAAAAGAAATTTAGTCCAGTTGATGGTATAAAATGACATTTGCATTTCTTGTTTTTGCAAAATCTCAGGCAAATCAAAGCAGAAAGCTGGCTCCCAGCTACATCAAGGGAAAAACTGAGGAAAAATGTGATCAAGGCAGAACCATCTGTGGCAATTTAATGATATTTCGGGCTTGTACCAAAAACACACTTAATCAGAAATTAACAGCTAAAGGGAAGACAATTTCAAAGGGATTTGGACACTGAAGAAAATATCTGTGTCTATAGATACAATTAACTGATGATTTGGTTTTAATTCTCCTGGAACAGGATGTCATCAGTGGAATTAGGAAGACTTAAGAGAAAACAAACTGCCTTAAAGCCTTTGTTTGTTCATATTTGGGTCAATTTTTTAAGAAATTCATTTCGGGCGCCTGGGTGGCGCAGTCAGTTAAGCGTCCGACTTCAGCCAGGTCACGATCTCGCGGTCCGTGAGTTCGAGCCCCGCGTCAGGCTCTGGGCTGACGGCTCGGAGCCTGGAGCCTGCTTCCGATTCTGTGTCTCCCTCTCTCTGCCCCTCCCCCGTTCATGCTCTGTCTCTCTCTGTCCCAAAAAAAAAATTTAAAAAAAATAAAAAAAAAAAAAAGAAATTCATTGCACTGCCTCTCTTTTGACATCTCAGTCACGTAAGGAAGAACACATAGAGACCCAGCTAAAAAACCAGAGACTTCGGCGCATTTTTTAACTCCGTTATAACAGATCATTTGCTAAAAGCATTTTTAGCACATTGCTCCGTGAATAAAAATGCTGGTGTTCTCTCAGTTTGAGAAGTTCGGCCCTATTTAGTGAGGTGGGGCTTTCCTGAGTCAGGTGAATACAGTATGCAGCAGCCTGTGGAGACGAGAAGGCAGGGACTCCCGGAATTCTGTCATCAGGTTATGGCCCTGTCCTACTTACAGAAGTAGACAAACCCAAATATAATATAAAAGAGGGCATGAGTGGCCTGGCGATTTCAGAGAATTACCTTTTCCATTGCCAACTGAAGTGAATGAAATAGAATGAGACAGAATCTTTCCTTGGTCCACGGAGAAATTAATCAAAATCATTTCCCTGGGTGAAAATCTTACTCTGCAAGTAATATCAATAATAATATTGAGGTCAAGAAACCTAACATTGAGCTCTGTTAGTTTAACGTACTCAACAAGTGACAAATACAACAAAATGAAAATTAATATTCTGATTTGGCTAGGTGCCATTCATTGGGGAACCTTTCAAACTTTATTGGTGCTCAGTCACCTTTCATTAATGATTCTACCAAGTGTCCAGGGGCATAGTTACAATTTTTTTAAGTCAATGATCACATTTTAGAGGGAGTAGTTAGATCACACCCTCCCTTCTCAGGCCAAATTTTCCGATAGCACATCATAGACCAATTTTTAAAGAATACAACTGAACCATGCCCCACTTTGCAAGGTAATTTTTTATTTGCTCTTTACAGGGGGAAACTGTGTGTTTATACCATGAATCATGTCTGTAGTGTTCTAGCTGTGGTACGAGTGGCAGGAAAGCGTTAGAGCTGCACGTTGAGAATCCACAGAGACACCTCTGGGCCGCTTACAATATCACAATGGTGAGAAATGCGTATGCTGTACTTGTAGGGCATTTAAACTGTCCCTTTGTTCTCTGGAAGCTTGTTTGGAAATTCCAGTACGAGTGGACAGCAACTCGCATTCCCATGGTCCACTCAGCCTCTTTGTCAAGAACGTGCCAGATAGTGAGGAAGAAAGGGAGGTTGGGGGAAAAAAGCAATCATTAAAATAAAAGGCAGACAGCATAAATACATGGGATCAGTAACTAAATCCACCTCTATTCAAATATGAGCTGGCTTGATGCTTGAAATGTCTGCTCGGATGCACAACAGGGCGTTTGGCTACACCAAACTAATCCTTCCAATGGAATTCTTTCTGCAGAGAAAAATAAAGTAGGGTAAAGGTCCAGGAACACGGGTGCACCGAAGGCCACAACATTTGTAGCCCCCAAAAAGTCCAGAATGAGTGAAGACTCCCACTGTCCCTGCTTCACCCAAGTCTCAGTCGTTTGATAAAATTCCAAAATCAGTGAAACGTCTCCCTAGCGGTAGCATTTGTTCAACGATTTAAAGCCCCAGAGTGAAATCAACCAGTTGGAACGACCGCTTTGTACATCACAGAGCGGTGTCACCTGTCTGCACTTTAGGGTCAGAGGCATTTCATTGATTTCATGTGCTAGATTTAGCTCATGTGGGGGAAATATTTGATGACAGTCTGCTTCTTCACGGTAAAAAAGGGTAACATCAGTACCTACCTCATAAGGTGGTTATGGTGTTAAATAAGTTATTATAAATATAGTGCTTAGAACAGTGCCTATGACAGACTACGCATTGAAAGGTCACCATCGTCATCATCATCCCTATTGAGATCATCTAACCCACTCAAAATTATTTTACTGAGAGCTTTGACTAAAACAACGTGACAGAAGAGAAATGGTACGAGTTCTGAGCCTGACAAGACTTGGTGGTTTATTCTCATGCTCTTGGGAACCCTATAACCACCTCCAGGTGAGCGAGCCCAAGACAGCCCTGCCGCGGGACGACAGGATGTACATGGATGTCCCTAGGTCATCTCGGAAGACAGATTCTGGGGTTGAGACTTTCGAGCAGGAAGTTTATTGGGGAGTGCTGTTGGCACCAGCTGTAAGGCGGTAATAAATGTGGGATTGGTCATAGGGGAAGTTAGGCTGCAGGACAACTGAGACGGGAGTCTCAGCTGATCCCTTGGGGAGCCCTAGAGCTGAGATAGCCCTTGAAAGTTGTTTCAAGTTGAGGCCAAGGGGCCAAGCATTTTAATGTCTGCCTCAGTCACTGGATACGGGCTGCCCTTGAGGGAGGAATATGATCTTGGATTAGGAAGCTCTCTTTGGCGATCATTGGGGTGGAGACTCAGCGGTAAGTTGTCAGCAGGCAACACTTCTAGACTCCGTGGGGAAAATGTCTTCGCCCCGAAGATGGGGGTCATGGGTTGCATGCCATAGTATTCACTACAGAGGTAACGTAGGTGTTCCATTCAAGCCTGCCAAGTGCCAGACATGTGAGTGAGGCCATCCTAGACCGTCCAGGAGCCACTCAACCAAGCAGCTGATGACAGACACATCAGTGAGCCCAGAAAAGATAAACCAGCCCAGACCAGAAAAGTATCACAGAATTTGAGAGATAAGAAATAGTTGCTTATTTAAGCCATTAAGTTTTGAGGCAGTTTATTATGTAGTGGCGGATAACTGATACAGAATATTACATTATGACAGTAATCATCAAAGGCCAAGAGTACGTCAGATTAAGGTGATTCTAGGGGCGCGTGGGTGGCTCCATTGGTTAAGTGTCCGACTCTTGATTTTCGCTCAGGTCATGATCACATGGTTCACGAGATCGAGCCCCGTGTTGGGCTCTACACTGACAGTGTGGAGCCTACTTGAGATTCTCTGTCTCTCTCTTCCCCTCCATACCCCCCACTTGCATGCGCTATCTCTCTCAAAATAAATAACATTAAAAAATAAGATTAAGGTGATTCTAGTTGTAGTGTTGTAGTGTAATAACAGGTTTCTTTTTCCCTCCAAACACCCGTTGTCAAGGGCATTAGGATCAACATACACTTGAAATTAAATCAGCGACGCATATGACACTGATGGAGGCTGGGCTGTGACTATGCAGTACAATTCTTACATCAAGAGGACGTCTGTTGCCAACACATGGGATGGGCACACAGGCCTCTTGGGAAGGACCAGCATACACTTCTGGGAATCAGTGTTCAAAGCATTTATGTCATCCAGACAGCCTAACTGCACAGGGTTGTCAAGAGCTTTCCCTAAGGTATTCTTTGAGAAACTGGAAACTTACAAAGGGGAACCAATGTCATTCTATTTAAATATTGGTATTGTACCAATTTACTTGAAAGCTAGAAATATTTTTTTTTCTGTAAGGAAAGTTGAATCAGTTTAAACAAGAACTTTACAAAAAATTTATCTCCTGAACAAACATAACTAGAAAAAAAAATCACCATTCTAACAAATCAACGATTTTTATTCTCTCACCTTGATTTTCAGTCCTTATCTACGTAATGATTGGATAGCTTTAGCTATCGGGTAGACACAGTTTTGTATTTGAGTAAGATCTTTGGAAGAAAATGATCAGAACTTGGATTTTTGTTTTTACATGGGGCCTGAAATTCTTACCCATCAAACGGAACTCTAGACTAAAGGCCTTCAGGAATTCCTTGCTGTCAAAGAGTGGTTATGCTTTAGGGACTCTCTGAAGGACCTATAAGAGGATACATTTCAGAAAGAAAGAAATTGATCCTACAAGGAGTGGGATACAAAAGTTAAAAAAAAAAAAAAAGGAAGGGGGTGGGGGAGACTGAAGTTGAAGCTGAACAAACTCTAACTCTATAAAGCCAGGATTCTGCAAACTATTTCTGGTGGGCCACATGCTGCCCGCTGCCCATTTTTTTGTACATACAACTTTTATTTTATTTTATTTTATTTTATTTTATTTTATTTTATTTTATTTTATTTTATTTTATATCATTTTTTAACAGAGACATAGAACATGCACATGCAAGGGGGGCAAAGGGGCAGTGGGAGAGGGAGAGAGAGAATCTCAGGCAGGCTCGACGCTCAGAGCAGAGCCCAATGGAGAGCTCGAACCCACAGCCCCGGGATCATGACCTGAACTGAAACCAAGAGGCGGACGCTCATCCGACTGAGCCACCCAAGCACCCCTTGGACATACAGTTGTATTGGAGCACAGCCGTTTGCGTTAATTTACCTATTGTCTGTGTCCATTTTCATGCTACGTCATCAGTGTTAGGGACTGTGTGGTCTGTGAAGCCAAAAATATTTGCTATCTCATCTTTACAGAATAACTTCACTAGCTTCGTATTCATGACTAATCGCATTCATGACTAATCTTGAGGTGACATGATAAAAGAGAAGGTGGGACTATACTAGAAAACAATAACGTGGAAGGGTGGCCAGAGTTATTTATAAGATCCTTGTGTTTATTGTGTGGAAAGAAAGAAATTTCCAGGTATGCATGTTAAAAATAACATGCATATCATTTTTTAAATATATACTATAGTATAGCAGTCTGAGATTTCATATGGAAAGCTTAAAATAATTTCAAGTGACCCTTCAGGTTGACGATGCAGTTGTTGTCTTTTTCCCACACGGCTGGCAACCTTTGGGATTCACTTAGGTGGCAGGGAAAGCCAGGGGATGGGTAAGCATGTCCTCTGCATGTGGCATGATTGCTCTCGAGTCCGCCTCTCACAATTCTGAGTAAAACTTATATGGGGGTGTCTGGGTAACTCAGTTAAGCGTCCGACTCTTGATTTCTGCTCAGGTCATGATCCCAGGGTTGTGGGTCTGAGCTCCGCATCGGGCTGTGCTCTGAGTGTCGAGCCTGCTTGAGATTCTCTCTCCCTCTCTCTCTGCCCCTACCATGTGCTCTCGCTCTCTCTCTGTCTCTCAAAATAAATAAATAAAACTTAAAAAAAAAAAAAAAGACTTATGCAGGAGAAAAGTAGCCCCCAGTAGAAAGTCAACTGTTGGTGACACATGTAAAAACAAAAAAAAATTAATGATTCCCAAGCATAAAACAGAAGTTTTAGGGGGAAATTATTTGCAGTCTTAATATCTGTGAAGTTTGGAACTTGAAAAGAAAATGCCCTGTGTAAATGCGAACAAAACTGCCTAATGTAAGAAGTTCTCTACCGAACCAATTCAGCTACTCCCAGTTGTGCAGAGGTGCATCAGGGCAACAATTCTGTGAACCAATGAACGTTGCTATATTAAATTTTTTTCATGTTTATTTTTGAGTGAGAGAGAGAGAGAGAGAGAGGCAGAGTGCGAGTGGGGGAGGGGCAGAGAGAGACGGAGACAGAACCTGAAGCAGGCTCCAGGCTCTGAGCCATCAGCACAGAGCCCAAAGCGGGGCTCGAACCTGCAAGCCATGAGGTCATGACCTGAGCTGAAGTCGGACGCTTAAACCGACTGAGCCACCCAGGCGCCCCTTCATCCTACTGTAAACATTTCTTTCTTTTTTTAAAAAAGATAATTCATTGTCAAATTGGTTTCCACACAACACCCAGTGCTCATCCCAGCACGTGCCCTCCTCCGTGCCCATCACCCACTTTCCCCTCTCCCCCACCCCCCATCAACGCTCGGTTTGTTCTCAGTCCTTAAGAGTCTCTTACGGTTTGCCTCCCTCCCTCTCTGTAACTTTTTTCCTTCCTCCCCCTCCCCCATGGTCTTCTGTTAAGTTTCTCAAGATCCATATATGAGTGAACACTTCTTACTTCTCTGTCTTCTCTAGGCACATCTCATTTCCGGAAACAAAAGCTTCATCTATGTAGTCCCAGTCACCAGCACTAGTACAATTTGTGACACAGAGTAGTGGGTACTCAGGAAGAGATTTTTGAACCGACTGGATCTTCGGAAGTTATATTCTCTTCGGGAGGGGAGGCTTCAGACTGGAAGAGGATAGGAGGAGTCAGCCCTTATGATATTCTCTCTCCCTCCCCTTTGATTCTTCTTGAAGGTAGGGTATGAGGCCTAGCCAGCTGTCCTCGGTACCCGGCACCTGTGTGGCACACAGTGCTCGAATGGACTGGATTGAACTTCCACCTCTAATCTTCCGTTGGACTTCATTACAGATTAACCTAGCCCAACCATTAGAGGCAAATAGCTTCCTGGCTTGATTCGGTGAATGCAATCAGATTCAAATCTTGAATGTCTGCAATAAATCTTAGAGTTTAAAGTGCCAGATTAGACGATTCTGCCTTAATTAGTTTAGCTTTCTTTGAGTTGAACACGGCTCATTAATTTAAATTAAATAAGCAATTCAAAGCCTGTGGACAATCAGTTAGATAAATGTACACGTCAAGGACTGCGGTCCCCTGGCTATATTTTGAAGACGGTAAATATGTAAGACATCAGAACCAGACATTCCCTTTGATGATGGTAATGAGATGTTCCAGATCGAGAGTAAAACTGGAACGTATTTTTAAAACCCACAGACACTAGAAGCATTCTGGCAACAACTTCTCTCTATTTCTGTGCATAGAAGTTGCCCTAGTTCAAGTACAATTTTAGAAGTTCTCACCAAGTTGTTGCATTGTTGTGCTATTTTTAAAGAGTGGGGCTGCGATGATGGTTTAGGAATCTTTTTGCCATCCCATAGTATCTGCTTTGTTTCTGGTGATCATGTGTGGAGGAGCGTTACAAAGTCAACTACATCGCAGGGGCGCCTGGGTGGCTCAGTCAGTTAAGCGTCCGACTTCGGCTCAGGTCGTGATCTCACGGTTCGTGGGTTCGAGCCGCACGCTGGGCTCTGTGCTGCCAGCTCAGAGCCTGGAGCCTGCTTCGGATTCTGTGTCTCCCTCTCTCTGGCCCTCCCCCACTAGTGCTCTCTCTCTCTCTCTCTCTCAAAAATAAACAAATATTAAAAGAATTTAAAACAAAGAACAAAGATTGCTTCCACCCATCCGCTAGAGTTTGTCCGAATGTATCCCCCGCGCTACAGAAAACCACTGCAACTAACAATTTGGTTAAATGTGCCAGTTTCGTGGACACTGACAGCAGAATACACGAATTATTTGCATCAGCCGAGAGTTTGTTTCAGGGCGCCCATCAGTAAATCCCTCCAAAAGAACCGATGCCGTTTTCTAACACCCACCGAGCGTGTTTGTTGACATAGTTTCTCGCGCTTTCTCTGTATGATAGTATTCTGAGGGAGGATCCGACATCCTCTGGGTCAACACGGCCCTCCCCCTTCAGATGTTCATGCTGCTATGAGCCATTCCACGCGCATGTGCTATCCATATGGATAAATAGCTCCCAGCAGCTCTCGGATTTTCAGAGAGGCCCTTTTGCCTGAGCTGTAGGTGCTAACCTACAACACAGTAACCCATTTTCAAAGGGATCCCATTTTAGATGTAGGGGAAGAAAACGTCGTCAAGGAGAAGCCAATTTAGGTGGAGAGTGCGTGGCAACGTTAGTACTTGAAATAGCTCCCTTCCCAGGAACAGATACTCTTTGCCTAAGAATTCATTGTCAGTTTTCTTCGTTTCTTCCAACAAAATAAATAGTGTAGACGACGGCACTGTCCAAATGACAGAAACGGTTTTTGAGGTTCGGGGTCATCAAAATGTAGGAGTACAGGGAGTTTACTAGGGCACTAGCAGCTGCTTAAAGTTGAAGATTTGAAGCAAATCTAGACCCAGCTGATATGTGTCTATATCCCACGTTTGTGGAATATGTCACGAGTCTTGCCATTAAAGCAGTGCAAGTACATTTTAAGCACCAACTCCGCAGCGCTTCAGGGACTAAAAGGCCACCTCCTTAACCGCGAAACACATCCAACAGAGAGATTCATGAGAATGACTAAGAGCTAGCACTGGGACACGATCTGGGATCCCGTCGACTGCCTGATGATCATTCGAAAACCAGGAGCTTGTAGGAGAAGATAATCAGGAACGGACGCAAAGGAACAAAAAGAAAAGTCAGGGGCTTCGCGGTCGGCACGCTCGTCTGACACAGTTTGTGGAGAACTTAATACAGGGATTATTTACAACAGTGTGGGTAGGGTTTTGAAGAAAGCGTGAGTGGGGTTTAGGAAAAGCAACAAGGAATTGCTAAATTGGATCCCATGGGGTTACCAACCCTGGGCTTGAAAGGACAAAGAAGGGAAGTGAATATCGGAACTCAGCACAGTCAGATGGAGAGGGCCACAGGGCAGGAGTTGTGGCCACTGGTAGAGGGACACTGCCATCCCACAGGCCGGCAGGGAGGGGGGAGGGGCAGGACACTACATACCCTAATCTCAGCCTCGCCTCTTTGTCTCACCTGGTAGTGCCTCCCAGCTGGCCAAACCCAACAGGAAGCTGGAGGCGAGGGAGCTTATTGGGATTAGTTCAGAAGACAGCGCCCCTCGGGGCAATTAGCGAGGTGTAGAAGGACGCAGAGTTTTCCACTGCAAGGATTTGGGGAGAAAAATGACCTCATTGTCTACACGTCTCCCAAGGTGGATATGAGTATAAGTAGGTTTCTTGTGAAGAAGTGAAATTAATTCAATTTGCTTTGAATTGCTATAGCTGAAGAGTACTATAGAACAGTAGAAGTACAATTACAATTTCATGGCATAACTTGTTCCGTAAATGTGTTGCAGATTTTGGTAAAGAAAGCGTGTGGCATCGCAGAGGACAAAGAATTGAGTATCAGAAGATCTAGATTTTGGTCCCGGCTCTGCAAACAGACATGCTCTTGTGACTTTGGGCACGTCACTTGACTTTCTCTGACCTTAGTTTAAATAAGAGTAAAACGGATAACAATACGTCTATTTTTCCATACCTCCAAGGGCGGTTGTACAGCTCAGATGAAAACATATTTAAAAAAAAAACCCACAACACTTTATGAACCCAAATGTCCCTTCTACCACAAGTGTCTACTCTTCCAGCATTGCAAAGTGGTGTTTACTTATTATTTTTATATATATATGATTTATTGTCAAACTGGTTTCCATACAACACCCGGTGCTCATCCCAACAAGTGCCCTGTGGTGTTTAAAGATTAATGCTGGGCTCGTAGAGAAATAAGCTGACTTTTCGATATTTTTTCTTATAGCGACAGATCTATTTCCTTCCACCCAGACGGGACTTTGCCAGCTTCCCACCAGATCTAATTAGGTTTTAAATGAGATTCAGGAAGACATAATAGCTTATTCTGATTGTTCTTTTTATATCATACAGTCTCTAAATATTCATTGTGCTCATATGATTAAGCTGTAAATCAATAGAAAAAGCCAATGGGCTTTTTTGAATTTTTTATTTTGTCCCATATATTTGGCTGTACCAGTCATCTTAACTTTATATCAGTCTTTACTCTTTTCACATTGCCTTTACCCATCTGGCTCTGTCCAAAGAGCTCCTAATCAGCGTTCAACACCCAAAGTACATAGTCCCTCCTCAGGGAAGTCCCTCCTTATTTCCCCCTAAGATGATTTGTTCCTGCTCCGATACGTATCGTGCTTGGAACACATCTCCATTATTGCAGGGATGACTCCATATTGTATTAGAATAATTTGCTTCTATTTTTGTATTTCCGGGTAGATCCTGAGAGTCTTGACCGTAAAGGCCATGTCCTATCTGGGTTTCCATCTGCATCAATTAGCAAAGCGCCTGGCACTTCGTGTGGGCTCAGTTCACTGGAATTCAAATTCTGGGGACAGGTGTAGCTCTGCAAAAAGAAATGGGGGTGGGGGAGACTGGTTTCACTGAAGTGTCATTTCTACTCCTCAGATTAGTTCGTCAGATTCAAGCTACAAATATTCGGGAGAAGGTACTCACTATTTTCTCTCAGGGTAGAGCTTCAGCTGAAAATCAAACACTGCCTTAGATGAAAGTTCTCAAAAGGGGTCTAAGCTGAGAGTGATCACAAATGCGTATGTTGAAGAAAAACTTGCCCAGCGACTGAACTTGAGAACTTTTACCAAACACTTTAAAGCTACACTAATGTGATGGAGGGGAGGGGTGGATAAGATTTGTGTTCGCTTTTTTTCTGTCAGTCCCTGTTTTCCATTTGCTAATTAGCTTTTGTTATCTATGAGTACTCCCTAGCAGGCGTGTTGTAGCAAGTGCCAGAGGTTTAAGGGAAAAGTACTTATGGGAAGAAATAATTAAAATGGAAGATATTATATCTATTGACTTAATTCCACCCCCTTACAGACACGAAGACCGACGACTCAACGGTAAACACACGTATAATCAGTGTTCCGTGAAACCTAGTTTGTTCCGTTGGCCTTTTCCGTAGCCTGAATTTGTGACGTTTAAAGATAAAAGCAGAGGCTCCAAAGGCTGATTGCTACACACATCTGCCTCAATGCGATAGATGGACGAGGGGCAGTAGAGAACGTTTCTGAAAGTTCTATTTATGATTATCTGATCTCAGCGGTTGGGCTAAAGAATGGCAAAGTAAATTTTAGACTGTGCCTGTGAGTTTTCCCATTTTGTAACCACACTAAATAAAGGCCAAACTGTTCAGATTTTAACAGTCTTTTTTTTTTTTTTAATGTGCTTTCAGAATACCTTAAGGTTCAAAAGATGACTTTGTACTGGTCAGAATGACCCAGTCAGAGGAACGGTTTGAATTTTTACAGTTTTCTCCTGAAAGACAATAGAGCCAGACCAACGTTGCTGGCCCTTCCTCTCCTGTGTCTGTATTTTGGGAAACAATAAACCAATGAGTCATAAGTGCCTCTCCCCACTTCTAGTGTTCCCGGCTTAGGGGAGAAGGACCAGTGGGAGGTTGGTTCTTCTCAGCTAGGCAGGAATTATAAAAGGTATTGCAAGCATCCATGCACCAGAACCAACTCTGTTATCCACTGGGGTTCCCAGGGATGGGGAAACAAGTGAGGGCCGGGTGCTACCAGAATACTCGTGCAGCTGAGGCAGTGGGCCAGTAGGAGCCGTGAACGTCGTCCACCGTGAGCAATATTCATCCCCGAGGCGGGACATGCCCGAACCGTAAGAGCGTTCCAAACTGCGGCCAGTGAGAGGCGGAAATGCTGAGCGATTGGCCTCGTTTCTGGTTTTGCATTTTTTATCAGTTCTTCCAGCAAATAAACTTATGTTTACATTTTTAAACATACTTATTTGTTTTTGAGAGAGACAGCGTGCATGAGCAGGGGAGGGGCAGAGAGAGAGGGGGGCAGAGGATCCCAAGCGGGCTCTGCACTGATAGCCCAGAGCCCGATGTGGGGCTCGAACTCACAAGCTGTGAGATCGTGGCCTGAGCCGAAGCTAGCTGCTTAGCCGGGTGAGCCATCCAGGAGCCCCCAGATAAACTTCTTTGTAAATGCCCCGCTTTGAGGCATGCTCAGTTTGGTTGAACCATGTGGCTGTGCCAGGGAGGAGTGAAATAGTGTCAGGCTCTAAGCTGCGTGTGGAGCCTGCCTAAGATTCTCTCTCTCTCCCTCCCTCTCCCATTGCCCCTCCCCCACTTCCTTGCACACGTGTTATCTCTCTCTTCTCATGAATTAAGTAGGGGCGCCTGGGTGGCTCAGTCGGTTAAGCGGCCGACTTCAGCTCGGGTCACGATCTCTCGGTCCGTGAGTTCGAGCCCCGCGTCGGGCTCTGGGCTGACAGCTCAGAGCCTGGAGCCTGTTTCGGATTCTGTGTCTCCCTCTCTCTCTGCCCCTCCCCTGTTCATGCTCTGTCTCTCCCTGTCTCAAAAATAAATAAATGTTAAAAAAATTAAAAAAAATAAATTAAGTAAGTAAATAAATTTAAAAATAAATAAAAAACCCTGCATTGAGGAATTAAAAACAAACAAACAACAAGATGAAGCGACTTGCCCAAAGCCGTACAGCTGTAAGATGGAGTTACAGTTGGATTCATTTGTTCTGATTTTTAGTCCCGGTCTCGTACTGTGCTACCTATGAAAGTGTCACGGCCGTTGAAGAAATTAAGATTACACATAAAGAACCTAGCTTAGAGGGCGCTGTAGCAAATGAACCTGTTACAGGGATTGGGGCTCTTGAAAATCAGATCTGCTAGCTTTCTTTGCAAAAGTCAGAATATGACTTAAACAGAAGGAGATATGTGTCTTCTAGAATGATTTCTGTGGGCTAGTTTCAGTAATTTACCTTCTATTTCAGAGCCCGCTTGGGATCCTCTGTAATTATACCTGTAATTCTTTTTTTTAAGTTCACTTATTTTGAGAGGGAGAACGCATGCGCATGAGCAGGGAGGGGCAGAGAGAGAGGGAGAGAGAGAGAATCCCCAAGCAGACTCCTCGCTTCGACCTGGAGCCTGATACGGAGCTTGATTCCCACAAACCGTGAGATCATGACCTGAGCTGAAACCAAGAGTTGGGTGTTTAAGTGACTGAGCCACTCAGGTGTCCCTATACCTGTAATTCGTTGTTTTTTTTTTTAATTTTTTAAATGTTTATTCATTTTTACGAGGGAAAGAGAGACAGAGCAAGGGAGGGGCAGAAAGAGAGGGAGACACAGAATGCGAAGCAGGCTCCAGGCTCTGAGCTGTCAGCACAGAGCCCGACACGGGGCTCGAACTCATGAACTGTGAGATCATGACCTGAGCCAAAGTTAGCTGCTTAACTGACTGAGCCACCCGGGTACCCCCCTATACCTGCAATTCTTACCAAAATTAGGTGTGTAGGACACAATACAGTTGTCGGTGGTAGTCTGTAATGTGTGATTGGAAAGGCACATATCCTAAAATGTCACCCAAAGAATTCTTGAGATGACTCCCATTTTAAGAAAGTTATATCTAATACCTACAGGGGTAGCACAGTATCAGTGATTGGTTTTCCCATTATCCACTGGTACTCATCTTAAGGAAAGATTTATGCTGTAGGTGAGCAAGGAGTAAAAGAAAGAGTAACATTTATTTCATGACCACTATGTGCCAGAGCCATGTAGACATTTTCCAAAACTTATTGATTCCTTATAGTAATCCTGAGGCAGGCATTTTCTCCATTTTCAAGAGGAGGACGTTGGGGCATAGAAAAGAATATAATTTTCCCGTGATCTTGCGTTTCTTAAGTGACAGAGGTGGCATTAAACAAAGGTCCATTTGAATATAAAGTCTATTACATTTTCCAAGAAAAAATCTAAACCATGGGACAACGTGGGTACCAGAAAGAGGTGTCACTGTGTGATGGGAGATGGTTGACCGCCAAAGACCATCCCTTCCAGAAGTTTTCCCTTCCACAGAATTAAGTTATTAAAGATGACTAAGTTGAGGGGCGCCTGTGTGGCTCCGTCGGTTGAGCGTCCGACTTCGGCTCAGGTCACGATCTCACGGTCCGTGAGTTCGAGCCCCACGTCGGGCTCTGTGCTGACAGCTGAGAGCCTGGAGCCTGTTTCAGATTCTGTGTCTCCTTCTCTCTCTGCCCCTCCCCTGTTCATGCTCTGTCTCTCTCTGTCTCAAAAATAAATAAACGTTAAAAAAAAATTAAAAAAAATAAATAAAGATTACTAAGTTGAAAGGAATGAAAGAAGAACCAAGCAACTGGAAAGACGTCTTGTGTTCATGGGTCGGAAGACTTAATATGGTTAAGATGGCAATAATCCCCAAATTGATCTGCAGATTCAACATAATCCCTATCAAAATCCCAGCTGCTTTTTTTTTTTTTTGTAGAGATTAACAAGTTGGTCTTAAGATTCGCATGGAAATATAAGGGACCCAGAATAGGCAAAACAGTCTGGAAAACCTTACCACAAAGCTAGAAAAATGATGATAGTGCAGTACTGGCCTAATGGTAGGCATATAGATCAATGGAATAGAATTGAGAATCTAGAAACTAACCCATACATCTATGAGCATTTGATTTTTGACAGTGGTGCTAAGATCACTCAACAGGAAAATAATAGTCTTTTCAGCAAATGCTCTGGGGACAACTGGATACCCACGTGCGAGAGAATATAGTTGGACGCATAAAGTACCTTATGCCATATACAAAAATGAACTCAAAATGGATCAACAACCTAAATTTAACAGCAAAAACTATACAGCTTTGAAGAGAAAACAGGAATGAATCATACGGCCTTGGATCAAGCAGCAGTTTCCTAGATAGGACATGCAAAGCACAGGAAACAAAAGAAAAAAATGGATAAATTGGACTGAAAAATCTTTGAAATTGTGGGTCAAGAGATATCATCAAGAAAGTGAAAGATAAACCCACGGATTGGGATAAAACATTTGCAACTCATATATCTGGTAAGAGACTTATTGTTGGGAGATATAAAAATTCTGATAACAAGATAGTGACAAATAGCCCAATTAAAAACGGGTTAAAGCATCTTAATCAATATTTCTCCAGAGAAGATACACAAATGGCCAATAAGCCCATGAAAAGATGCTCGATGTCGTTGTTCATCAGGGAAAGGCGAATCAGAACCGTGATGAGATACCGCTTCACACCCACTAGGATACCTATAATCAAAAAGATACGTAATAGCAAACGTTGGCAAGGATGTGGAGGGATTGCAAACCTCAGGGACTGCTCGCGGGAAGGAAATTCTGCCCAGTGAATTGAAAACGTATGGCCACGCAAAACTTTACGTGAATGTGCATGGCAGTATTATTCATAAAAGCCTAAAAGTAGATACAACCCAAATGGCCATCACATCGTGAATGACAAATAAAACTTGGTGTGTGTATGTGATTCAGTATTATTAGGCAAGAAGACGGGCTAGGTACTGGTCTATGCTTCAACGTAGATAAACCTTAAAAACATTATGCTAGACAAAATAAGCCGGATACAAAAGGCCACCTGTTGTACGATCCCATTTTGTGAAATGTCCAGAAGAGACAAAATTACAGAGACGGGAAGTAGATGAGTGGTTTCCAGGGGCTTGGGGGGGGGGGGGGGAGGGGAGAATGGGGATTGACAGCTTCATGAGTACAGGGTTTCTCTTTGGGGTGATGCAAAATTTCTTAAGATTGGATAATGATGATGGTTGCATAACACCGTGAGTGTGATAAAACTGGATTCTCTGTATTGGCGAATTATACTTGGATATAACTCTTAAAAATTGAGTCATTTGCATTAGTCTTGCTTCTAGAGGGAATAGCAATTTTCTTGTCGGTTTTTTCTTTTAACCTTCAGTTTTTGCCTCCCCCTGCCCTCCCCTCGTTTGGCCCAAACTCATTTGTACACTTAGTAGCTGCATATTTGCTTCTGGTTCTTGATGCAGCCTGAAGTGAAATAGGTCAGTTCCTCCAATCGCGCTCGTTCTGACGGAAGACTCAGGTCCGTGAGTGACAGGCATCTGAGAGCCTATCTAAGTGAGCTCAGTCATCCGCATTTTCCTTACACATAGATGGCATAGTTTTGAGAGACAGGACGGAGTCCTAGCCACCACACTTCTAATCTAAAATAAGATAGCTACAGTTCTTTAAACCAAGTGACACAGCTAGATTTTCTACTCACTGAAAGCTACTTGAGTATATTACTTACGTTGCAATCTTTCAAAAAGAACATTTCATCATGTTGGCAAATACTTTTTATGGTGAGTATGTTGCTTGTCTCCGGAAATGCAGTGACGGTGTTCACTACTTTCTCTACTAATTTGGAAAAGTCCCGTGCAGTCGTGAGATGTAATTAATTATACCGACTAGCAACCGACGAGAGAATCCAAAAATTCCCATATCTAAAACTCAAAATTAGCTGCACCCTTCACTTCCCCTCTGTCTCTTTATGTGATCGGTTAGAATGGATTAAAAAAAAAGAGGATTTTAACAGAGACTGATGCTGATTCTAGATCGTCCTGACTCCAACACCTGCCTTTTTTTTTTATCTACTGCATTATGCAGCCTCCCCATTAAGTGAAGCTAATTTCACAAGCAGAATGCCCCCCACGGATTTTCATTAGTAAGTGGCATATATGTCTATGTGATGGAAAGACTAAAACATTTATTGTGTCACTGGGTCGCAAAAGCATACTGAAAAAGGAAACCCTTTCGTAACTCTGGTAAGAATGCCATAAATTTCAGATAGTATCCAAATGTTACAACTATGGTAATCTTCAAAGGCTCAGGCCTGGCTGACTCCTTATTACATAGACCAGCGTTCCCTTGCCCATGTAACGTGTACACGTTGGAAGGTTGCTGATTATTTCTGCTCTAATTCATATGAATTTTTTTTTTTTTGCTGCAGTTTTATACAATTACAATTTGCTACCAGTGTCTGCTTGCCCTTTCTCCCTTCATTTTGTGGTTTCTTTGACTGCTGATAAATTATGAATTTTTCATTTATGTTAATATTTTTCTGGAGGAATTGTTTCAACCCAGAAGGAAATTCACAATGAAAGGGACCGGAGCAGTATCACCATATTTATGAGCACTTTTTAATCCAATCAACGAGGATCAAATGGACGTGCGAACACTTTCATGAAAGAAAAAGAAAAAAATTAAATGCCTTCGGTGAAGGCCTTTTTCTGCTATACCCAACAGTCTGAAACCAACATAGATTAAGTAATGGTATCCAGGAAGAACATTTTCAGGGACATACTACTACCCATCGGGGACATTGTTATGCATCATTGATAAGATGAAATAATTTAAAGAGAAACACCCAAAGGTTAAAAACCGAAGCCGCGTGCCCTTCATTTATTCCAACTGGTATACTGTCTGAGAGCCAGTTACCATCTCTCTGCCCTCGAGTGGCCGGGTTCAAGCAACCTTTTCCTGCACAGGACTCTGTCGTCTACACTGGTTGCTTTCAATGAGAATTCACTAATAACAGCCGGCAACATCCTTGATGTGACCAACTTCCCTATGGTCTTCTGCAAGGGGGATTGGGTTTCATGCATTCATTCAACACTTATTTTTCGCGTTTATTATGTGCCTGGCATTTACACAAGTATTGGGGGTACAGTTAACAAATCACGCACCGTTCATACCCTCACAGGGTTTCCATTTTGATGAACGACGTAACTTACATGAACGTATGCCAGAACTCATCCTAAGCACTTTGTACACATGATTTCATTAAATGCTAACAACACTAAAGGAAAGATATTCACTGCCAGTTAAAAAAAAAAAATAGCGGCACCTGGGTGGCTCAGTCGGTTGCACATCCCACCTCAGCTCCGGTCATGATCTCACGTCTTGTGAGTTCGAGCCCCACATCGGCCCGGAGCCTGCTTTGGATTCTGTGTCTCCCTCTCTCTCTGCCTCTCTCTCTCTCTGTCTCTCAGAAATAAACAGTAAAAAATTAAAGAAAAACCAACTGAGGCACAGAGAGATTAAATTAGTAGATAGGAGAGATGTGATGTATGCTCAAGTCGTGTGGCTCCACAGATCACGAATTTTCATACAGAATCCATCTTAAAAGCAAAAGCCATACAGAAACCTGCATCTGAAAAGTCTACTCCGATCTTTTGATTAAGCAATCAATCACTCATGGTATTTCTAAAAGTGTCTGCATTTCTGTCCACAAACGTATACTAGTCCTGTTGTCTGTGTTGAAATTTAGGAATCAAAATAGAAAAGCTATTCATTTTTCTTCTATTATCCCAGAGAAACAAGAGAAACGAATGGATTATCGCTGAGGTTCACGGTCCTATCATCTTCCTGAGTGTTTGGATATTCTGCATTTACTTCCTCTTCATTTTTGAACACTTACTTTTGCTCTCTAAAGCTCCATTTCCCCATTTCCTCTAAAATGACGTTTTTAATGGATGAATCCGAGTTGTACTAAATATAGCACCAGGAAAGATTCATCATTTGCACTTCATCAATGAGCAGTTACTCTGCCTCTCGTTTCCCTTCACATTAATGAGCTGAGACGGTACCATGTAGGTTTTTCATTTGTTGGTGGATCCTGAACAGTATACAGGAAAGAGGGGGGAAGAAAAGAAAAGTTGAAGCAGGAGTTTTAACAGGCTCTCCTCTGTCTTCATAAACCTGATTAAACTGCTGATGTCGGAACAAAAGGACAGAAAAAGTCTCCAGGAAGCCCCGTTAGCAGTTAAGCAAGATCATTGCTTACTTTTCATAAGAATGTTCTGAAACTTCCTATTCCAGCACATGAAAGAACCGCTTTAGCTTTCCTCTTCTTTCATCAGGTCTAGGAGTTTTATAACTCTATGGCAACCACACTTCAACTTCTTTCCACCAGGCTTACCTCTTCCTCCCTGGCCTATTTTCTCCACTTTTATAGGTCAGTACTTAACCCATCAAATAGAACTATTCCAACCCTTAGCCTTTCAATAAAGAGGGACTGGGTGTTTTATGTGCTTCCTCTCAATGCCTTCTGTCTCACCATACATTTGGAGAAGTCAGCTATAGTATCTTCAACTGTGGGTTAAGCATAAAAAGTACTGTGTATTAAATGGATGCCTTTATTATTTTTCTGGGAAAGGAGCAATAAAATTGTATGTCATTATTCCTACTAATGTGACTGCATATTTATAAGGTTTGATCGGAACATCTATCTAAAACTTTGTGAACTTATGTTTGAGTCTAAAATGTTATGTCTGAAAAATCTGAAAAGGTTTATATTGTGTTACTCCGTGTAGCAGGAATTAAAGGAACTAACTTTGTAGATGTTAAACAAATACCCGGGGAGGTTTTTGAATGACACACAGCTTTATGCACGAGCTGGTGGAAAAATAAGATGGCAAGGAATTGAGGAAGGTCTCAACATTTTTCTGTTTGTCAGTTTCCAGGTATTATACTAATTCCAACAACGTGGGCATTATGTTAATAATCTACTTGCCTGTTTGCTCCTCTCACTAGACAGTAATTTTTTTCAAGGACTGCATTTAATCTCCGTATTCACAGTATACAGTACAGTTGACCTTTGAACAACGTAGGGCTTGGGACACTGACCCCCTGCACAGTGAAAAATTTACATATAACTTTTGACTCCTTCAAAACGTAACTACTAATAGCCTACCATTGACCAGAAGCCTTGCCAATAACATAAACAATTGACTAACACGTGTTTTGTATGTTACATGTATTATATATTATATTCTTATGATAAGTAAGGTACAGAAAAGAAGATTTTATTAAGAAAATCATAAGCAAGAGAAAACACATTTACAGTACTGTATTAATTGAGAAAAAACACAGATAAATAGACACGCACTTCAAATCTATATTGTTCAAGAATCAACTGTAGTGTGTGTGTGTGTCTGAGTGTGTGTGTCTGAGTGTGTGTGTGTGCATGTGTGTGTATTACATAGTAAAGGTTCAATAAATGTAAGTTGTATGAAAAACTAGAAAGCTCACTAATGTGAAGGGAAATAGGCATAGTTTGAAAATAACCGCTAATTGATGAAGTATTAAACAGCAGCACAAATGATGGACCTTTCCTGGTGCTATATTTAGTATAATTAACACTGTCTCCTTATCATCAACTCACTAATTCTGGCCTTAAAGTGTAATTTTATAAAGTGATGGGAAGTATATTAAAAGTAGACTACTTGAAGATCCAGAATTATACCCCATGTCTCTGGCCAGAAGCGTGGTGATTACAGATAGCACCAGTAGGAAAGGAGTTGAATGAAAAATAATATGATTTCCAACCATGATGGAGTAAATGGTACCGAATACAGAGTTTGGAAGTTGAGTTCTACCAAGAGGAGCTTGGGAAACCACAGCGGAATTTCCAGATCTTACCGACCAATGTGTAAGCCTAAGCTAACACAAGTTTGAGAGGACGAGTCAGTAATTAAAAAAGAAGTCAACACTTTCCAGATGAAAATAAAAGAATAATAAAAGAATCTAGAGTATTTAAAATGTGTCATCAACAATATCCGGGACAGAATTTTTTTACAAAAATTAGTAGACATGCAGAGAAGTAGGAAAATGTGACTCATAGTCAAGGAAAAAAAAAGTCTGTAGAAACTGACCTACTAATGGTTCAGACTTTGCATTCAACAGATAGACTTTAAAGCAGCTATTACGAAAATGTTCAAAGAACTAAAAGATGTGTTTAAGGAATTAAAAGAATGCATGACCTTAATGATGAAGAGATAATTTTAGCAGATAAAGTGAAAGCTTAAAAATAGAATTTTTCGATGTGAAAAGCACAATAACTGAAACGAATAATTCACTGAAAGGAATAGTATTGGATTTCATACTGAAGGTAGTAGAATTATGAGTCAGTGACCTTCAAGACAGAACAATAGATGTTAACCAACCTGAAAGATGGAGAAAAAAAGACTGACAGAATAAAAAGGGCCTCACAGATTTGTGGAATAATATTGAAAGATACACCGTACTTGTATTTGGAATCCCAGAAGTAGAAGAGAGTAGTTATAGAGAAGAAAAAATGTATAAAAGTAATGGTAAAAAATTTCCCAAATAAGCAAATATGGACATAGATCCAAATGGTTAAAAAAAAAAAAAAACCCAAGCAAAGCCATAAACAAATCAAAATTGGTCGCATCATAATCAAATTACTAAGCCGCAAATTAGCAAAAGATCATGGAGGTGGCTATAAAGTGAAATGTCGCTACGTATAGGGAACAGCAGTAAGAGTGGCTACTGGCTTCTCATCAGGAGCTATAGACCAGAAGATTGTGAAGCAGCATCTTTAAACTACCTAAAGTGATAAAAATAAAACCTCTCTACGTCCAACAAAAATATTTTTCAAGAATGAGGGTACAAAAAAGGCATTTTCAGAGAAGTGAAAACTGATAGAATTTTCAGCATCTGGCTTGTAATACAGGAAATGCTCAAGGATTCTCATCAAGTGAAAGGGGGAAATGACACCAGATAGAAAACAGCATCTGAAAAAAGGAAGAGGAATACCAGAAATTACAAATGAATGGGTGACCATACAATAGTAGGTTTTATTTTTCTTCTCACGTGCAGTTGAAAGACAACTGATTAAAGTGAAAGTGATAACCCCATCTAATGAGGTTTGTAGCGTGTGTAGGAGTAATAGATGTGCACCAACCGTGCAAATGCTAAGAAGCGAGTAAACGGGACGAAATTGTTGGGAGATGATCGTATTTGTGAAGGTGTGAAGACAGGTGGCAGGGGGGAAGTGAGAAGTGTGACTGAAGTAGGAATAGGAGGGGTCAGCTCTCCAAACTATGACAACAGCCTCACAGTCGAATCCATTCTTTAACTCTACCCATCCTTTGCATCTAACCCCTCCACGTTCCTGCCACGAGGACCAGCTTCATTCCCGCGTGATCGGTGCGGTTGCAGAGGGCGCCATGTTCATAACCGCTCTGCGGTTGCTGTCGTAAACTTCAGAAGTGAGTTCCGTCTCGTTGTGTTGTAGGTTAAGTCGGATGGGACAATGGGGCATGCATCAGAGGCTTGGAGTCTTGGCTCACGGGAGATCTCACCTTCGGCGACGTCTCAGAACAGGTTCTTGGCTATCTGCTCCCTTAACCCATTGGCACCCTGGACCCTGCCTGGTCTCCTCTCTTTCCCTAGGCCCTGCCGCTCTCTCCTCTGAGCAAGAACCTGGGCACAGGGGTGAGGAGGGTTGGAGTTGGCTGTGCGTGCCCTGTGGCATCTCAGGGTGGGGCAGAGCGGCAGCCGTCCCCACTCCAGCTTGGTGGCACCACGGCATGGCTGCTGGGTGGCCAGTCTGAGCCTCCATCTTGGTGAGGGCAAGCCTCTTGCTTATCCACCTCCAATCCCAGTGCCCAGAACAGCCCAACGCAGAGGTTTAAAGAGCTCTGGGAATCACTTGTCTGCCCTGGGTTGGTGAGATGCCAAAGTGGACTTCCCCAGACCACTCCCCCCATCCAGGGTGTAGCGCATAGGTCTAGTGGCTGGTGGGAGAGGCAGTCCAGCGGCAGTCAGGCCTGAGTGGGTGTAGGAGCAAGCCTCATGCCGTGAGGCCAGGCCTCTGGGCACCCGTGAAGGTATGCACCCCACTTGCTAGCATCCCAGTGCCCAGGAGTGCTCCCTCAGCCAGCTCCGAACCTGAGGGTATTCTCTCTTTCTCCTTCCAGCCTTCCCGAGTGTGCTTTGCGTTTTTCTCGTCTGGCCAGCTCTAGGAACCCTCCAGGGATAAGCCACAGAGTACTGACTAATGTGTCATGTTCGCCATTTTGCATACGTGTTATAAAGATGGATGGTAAAATTCATGCTGATAGTTTAAAAATTTAATTTTTCCCTTCTTATGATGGCATTCAATAGCAAATATAAGACACCGTGACAAGTCGAGAGGCTGCAGACAAAAGGAAGATATCTGTATAGGTACCATTATGTAGCTGGCTCTGCTATACTTCCCTTTGAAAAACAAAGGTAAATGGATCATGCTTCTCCCCTGGTCACGTACCTCCTACAGCCCCTCCCCACCCCCCCTTACCCACAGGATAAGGCACAACAATGTTTAGATTGAACTTTAACTCATTTTTACAAATGTTATTACACCATTCAAGCAAACATAATCTATAACAATATTACCTGAACCCATGTTGTGCTTTTCTTCCCCTGTGGCTTCTCATGCCCATTTTCTTCTCGATTCTAGCTGCTAAGACTAATCACCCACCAAGGTCACACAAATTTATCCTTTCTCATTAACCCTGGATGGAAGTGACTATTCATCTCCTGGACCTTCATGGAAATTCTGTGTTTGGACTGTTTGAGCAGAAAGGACCTCAAAGATCATCTGGTCTAAGTGGTTCTCAACATCGGCTGCACAGTAGAAAACTCCAGGGAGAATTCTGAAATCCTAGTACTTCAAAATATCAATAGCCAGGACCCACTTCTGCACAATTAAACAGGATCTCTGGGACAGGGGCATTGGGATTTAAAAAAATATCTCCCAGATGATTCTACTGTGTAACCAGAGTTGAGATCCAGTTTCTTCCTTTACAGATTAGTACATTGATAACCAGGGAGTGGAGATGATTTGCTCAGAGTCAAATAGCTATTTGGGGAATTATCGGATTAGAGCCTGGGGCTGTAGCTTTTCCATTTCATTATATATTGTCCATTTTACATATTCACTACTTATCGACCATGTGATATTGCCATTTATGATCCCCGTATACGTACGTATCTTGTCTCCCAAACTAGATTGTGAGTGACATAAGGGAAAACAGCTATGTTCTTTGTACTCCCTTCATTGTCTATAATGTAAGTGCTCAGGATATATTTGTGGATTGGATTTGTTTTATTTTGTTTTTTAGCCACACATTTCTGATATTGGATGGCAGCCATCTCGTTTTTCAGAACTCAGAGGACTCTGGTGATCTTAAGGTTTTATAGTTTAATCAATTAGTAAAAATGGAGGAAGACCAAATTCTGGTGAATGTTCTCTTGGTTGATTTGGGCAACAAATCACCACTAGCCAAAGTTATCATCAATTTCTTTATAGGCGTTCATTCTATGTGTCTTTTTTATTTTTTTTTATTTTTTTTAATTTTTTTTTTAATGTTTTTTATTTATTTTTGGGACAGAGAGAGACAGAGCATGAACGGGGGAGGGGCAGAGAGAGAGGGAGACACAGAATCGGAAACAGGCTCCAGGCTCCGAGCCATCAGCCCAGAGCCTGACGCGGGGCTCGAACTCACGGACCGCGAGATCGTGACCTGGCTGAAGTCGGACGCTTAACCGACTGCGCCACCCAGGCGCCCCTCTATGTGTCTTTTTTAAAGATTAAGATGTAGTATTGAATTTCCTGGAGGAATGGAGATAAGGTTATTGCCATTTTCATTTCCTTTATCGTATAAAAATTATCTCTGCAGAGACTGATTTTTAGTTGATCCTATAATAAAGAGGTTTAGTGTAGTTTTGAAACACAAAAAAAGTATAAACTAAGCAGTAAGTGGATTTTTTTGTGTTTATTAATGAGTTATGAGAGAATTTTGGGTAGCCAAAGAATTTAATCCCAACTAAGATATATGGGAAGAAATTCCAGATGTCAATGGCTCATCATAAGCTTTGAAAACATTTGCGCTAATGCCCAGGCATGGATGGCTTCAGTGTGTTTTTTATTTTTAGCATCTGGCTTATCTAGTATTTCATTAGCTATAGAGGATTATGAATTTAACACAGCTAGTCCTTGGATGATTTGGTGTTCTGTGACTGTGACAAAACTTAGCATAAACAACACAACCGCAAGGTTGAGGATGAGAAGAAGCTCATAAACAAGTGATCACCCCACCACCTTCACCAGAAAGCACTCAGTATTTAGTGTAAAACTAAGCAATGGTAGACTCGTTTTTTCCAGGATCAATCCCGGAAGCCTAATGCCCATGCTCCTGAAATTCCTGATCATCTCTGTCACCTGTGTGCACTTTTTTTCTGCTGAAATTTTCATGATGTACAGTTTCGACCAACCACACACACCCCCGGCATATGTCATATTCTTTTATGCCTAGCTCTAATAGCCGAAGCAAAATAGGGATATGAAGGCAAGACTCATATGCAAAACATGTGATACAACAAGCCCATGATTCAAGAAATGACACTTCATATATCACCTCATCCAGGAACCCTTTCTGATCTCCCCAGCGAGACAAAACCCCCTCTGTACTGGACCAATGTTGGACTTATGTATATGCCTTATCTCAACAACTAAACTATCCACAGGTTCCATGTCTAAATCACTTGAGTATTCCCCCCGACTTGTCCCCGATCATCTTAATATGTCATCTCTCAACAAATATATCATGTGGCTGCATTCCGAAGTTTACCACACATTAGTTAGTAGTCAGGATAATACAAATGAAAGCAACAATGAGATACCGTTTTTCCTCCACTGATCTTCAAATATAAATTACTAGTCTTTCTGGAAACAATTTTGTCATACCTATTAAAATTAAAAAAAAATCACACACCCTTTAGCTTGATTCCTTTTGGGAACCTATCTTACAGAAATAAAACCACCGTATTTATATAAATATATTTATGATACATATTATGTAGTGTCAGAAAAACCCTGGTGTGATATATTGTAAAAGTGATTAAATTCTTCTTCTTCCGGTAAGTAGATTCTATTTCTCTTTCCCTTTCCTTGGGGTTGACCGTGTGACGTGTTCCACCAATAGGACATTATTAGTCAACCTAATCCGAAGGCATCAAAATTGTGTGCTGGAGCTTTATTGTCTGCTTTTTTGAAAGCTTAAGACCACCATGTGGAATGAACCTAGCCAGAATGCGAGATGACGAGAGACCCGTGTACCTGTGAGTCCCGTCACTGTGTCCAACTGTCTGTATGGCCAAGAGCTTGGCGACCGGCAGTGATGTGACTGAGGCCATCCTCGACATCCAGCTTGCTGTTAATTCGCCAGCATCTCATAGAAACAAGAGCGAACCCAGCAGAGATGAGCTGAGTTGACCCAGATGAGAAAAACTTCCCCGCCAACCCAGAGAATCATGGGAATTAATACATGCTGCTGTTTAAGCTACTAAAGTTGGGAGTGGTTAGTAACACAGCAAAAGCTAACTGACATATTTTTTTTTTTACAAAGCTAACTGATACAACTTGAATAAATAGTGGCACATTATGGGAAATTATGCAGCTATTAAGAAAAGTAAGTTAGATACACATCTATTGATTATCCTTCGTTTCTGCCTCTCCAACTCCGTCGTGAGCTCTTGAGGGGCCAAGAAGCTTGGCTCTCTCCACCGTCATTGATTTTCTCCAAAGCACAGTGGTAGCTCAAATATTTGTTGATTGATTTGATAGTTCCACGGCTCCATTTTTTTAAAGTGAAACAAGTAGCCTGGAGTCTCGAGAATGTACCATCCAGTGGAATTAGCTCAGTCTGTTTGCCTATTAAAGCTATAAAAGCGGAATTGGCAGGCGTCCCAACGTAATGAACGATCATTCGATCCACCAGGGCTGGCTTCATGAACATATTATCAGTGCAGTCATACAGGCTCCTGGGCTCAGAAGGGCCCCACGCTTGGGGATTGAAGCTCCGTGGTTGCAGTCTTGAAATTGTTCATAATTTTATCCTTGAAATTATGTTCTGTAAGTGAATTCAGGTGGGACGGTGGAGCCTCAGCTCACGGTATGGTCCCACAATTCCATCTGGCTGAGATGAGTTCTCAGCCACAGGGGTAGGGTCCAGAGTAACCATGTAGCTGGCACTACAGAAATTATATTAGAAACTGCAGAGGAAAGAAAATATATATTGTTTCAATACAAACAGAAAAGCCGAGGCAGCGTGGGAAATCACAAAGTTGCTACCTTTTGTTTGTGGTGGGAGAAATGAAATTAGCCTAACACGGCACCTTTGACAAGGAAGAATGTAAAGAAATGTTTCCTGGACCCGACGTTAGCCCTTGCCAGCTGTTTGTCTCTCTTTTCTCCCCCCACCCCCTCCAAAGAATCAGCTTTTGCTTTTGTTAACGTTCTCCGTGATTTGGGGGTTATCTTATTCGCTTTTGCTCTCGTCCTACTAATTTTTCTCTAGGGCTTGATTGTACTCTATTGTTGTCCTTGCTATTTGGATCAAATACTCGATCTATATATATATATATATAGCTAGGTGCCTCATTAGCAAGAACAGTTCTATAAGCTGCCTAGCCTGATACTATATTTAACCAATTTTCTGGAACAGGTGGAGAGAGTTCCACAACTATACAGCTGCACCTGCAATTGGATTTGAGCGAGGGAGGGGCGTACAGGAAGGGACACAGAGAATCCCAAGCAGGCTCCGCGCTGTCAGCGCAAAGCCTGATGTGGGGTGGAAATCACGAACCGCGAGCTCATGACCTGAGCCAAAATCGAGTCGGACGCTTAACTGATTGAGTCACCCAAGTACCCCTGTTATTTTCCCTTATTGCACATAATTACTTTCCTTCAGAGGACTGATCTCAATGTGTATGCATACATTGATTCATACGTTATAGATGCATTTGCCAAACATTTGCTTATCCCATTGGACTGCTAGCTTGACGAGTACAGCGACCTTGTCTGTTTTGTTCATCACTTTATACCGGCACCAAGTAAACTATCGGCTACATAATAGTTGCTCAATAAATGTGTGTAGCACGAACAAACAAAACGTTCAGCCTAGTGCTGTATGTTGAAAGTAATAAAGTAGCTGACTCAGGAACCAAAAATAAATACAAAAAAAGGAATGGTAATTTGTAATTTACTTGACATAAGGTGGCCCTGAGCGCCCTCGGCCAATTCTTGGTCAGTGTCAGCTCTGTAAGTCTCAGCAGGGTTCAGTGTCAGGCTCACTTTATTTCATCACTCATTCCTTTAGGAAAAGCCTCCTTTTGCTGAATTTCCCATATGTGACACTTTCCTATCGTCAGGAGAGCCTTGGTTTCAGGTATCTGGGGGCAGTCTCCCATAAGGCAAAGGACTGGCCCTTGCATAGACCCCAAATTAGTCCATTTTCCCTGGCTCTTTTGCTACTTGTATATACCGAACGGCTGCCTGTGACAAAGTGCTTCTAACTGACTCACTTCTGAGTAATTTTTTTTTAATCAGTCTACATTGAAACATGTCCAACCCAACTAATCCACAAGTGAAAAATAGAACACTCAGTTTTTATTTTTTTATCACCTGTACCGCCCACCCCCCCCAATACCCAACGCCAATCTCCGTGTAACAAAGACTACAAAGCCTAGATTCTGGCTAAGGTATTCTAAGGAATATTAAGTGCATTCAAGTACTTGTGCAAGAAAGTAACAGGGCCAGTGTCCTAGAGGACACGTTAGCAGCGCTGACCCGCACCAGCTTGATTTTAACCAACGGCCCAAAGACAAAAGGTCTCTATGCCGGTAGCAATTTCCTGTGGCGTGAATGCGCGTCTCATTTATATTTACTTTGCCCTAACATCTCCGTGTCAAATTAATATCAGTATCTTTCCCATGCTTTCTTCGTGCAGTACCTAATTTTAGGGATGCAGAAATGAAATCAAAGAGGACTCTGACATTTCCCTCTACGTGTTTGATATTTCCCGTGCGTCATTTCCTCGCATCTTAGCATTTAGCTGAATCAGACTTGACTCTGAAAATGCTAAGTCACTGTGTTGTCTGCGTCTAATGATACAGGGTCACTCGGCAGAGCTCTTCTGCCTAACAAAGCAGATGCTCGTTACTACGGATCCTCGTATTTTGTGAGCCCATACTTTTGTATTTTCATTTTGAGCTTTCCCAAATTTCTCGCGTGTAAGATTTCACATGTTGGTGTCTTCTGAGATGGAAGTAAACAAGCGGTTGAGCATCTGCTTGTGGACTCACTTCCTCGATGGGCCTGTGAGAGTGAGAAGACAACCTTACCATTATGTCTGCGCTTCCTTTTCAGACTTCTCTGCAAGGACATCTTCGTGTGGTTCATATATTTCAGGTATGTTCTTTTTTTTTTTTTTTTTTTTTTTTTTGCATTTCGGCTATAGAAAGAGGTCTCAGGCTCTGAGTAATGAAGAGCTGTGCGGTTTGGCAGGTAATGTCACTTGAGAAACCGTGATCTATACAGGACACTATGTAACTCCTACCTGGATTGCTGACAGTCATTTCTTTCTGGAATTATTTTGAGGTGAAAGAAAGGCTTTACGGGAAAGGGTGACCGCAACGCCCGATGCCTACATGAGGATAGGCTTGAGCAGCCAAAGCCCCGAGGCCTTGCTTGTAACACCGATTACGGCGTCGACACCATCTTACACGTCGGCTATTGTCACAGCTGCCAAATCGACACTTTTTTTAGCCCCCCGCATCCGTGTGCCCATCTTAAGTGTTAGATTTCTCTTAATATTACCGTTATGCTCAAAGCCTTTCAAAAGCGGGCACCTGGCTGGCTCAGTCAGAAGAGCATGCGACTCTTGATCTCAGGGTCATGAGTTCGGGCCCCACATTGGGTGCAGAGATGACTGAAATCAATCAAACTTAAAAAAAAAAAAAAAACCTTTCAAGGGTAACTACAGTTACCATGTCTTAGGGCCTTGGCCCTGTTGCATTTAACACTTTGTTTCTAATCGTCCTGGTTATACTGCTGGAGAACAATTATGACACCCATGGTATTTAAAAAAATTTTTTTCAACGTTTATTCATTTTTGAGAGACGGAGAGAGACAGAGCATGAGTAGGGGATGGGCAGAGAGAGGGGGAGACACAGAATCTGAAACAGGCTCCGGGCTGTGAGCCATCAGCTCCAAGCCCAACGCGGGGCTCAAACCCATCAGCTGTGAGATCATGACCTGAGCTGAAGTCGGACGCTCAACCGACTGAGCCACCCAGGCGCCCCAACACCCATGGTGTTTTTTATGCAGATGATATGGCATTGATTCATAATGATCCTGTTAAAATATAAGCCAGATCATATCCACTCCTGTGCTTAGCACCCGCCAAAGAATGCCTTCCCTTCCCGCTTAGAATAAAGACCATAGGGTCCTCGCTATAAGGCCTTATATAATCCTATCCCCATCACTTCTCAGACCTCATTTACTCCTGCACTCTTGGGTGAGGGTTTCCCTACCATCCACCCTCCATATTTAACTCCTTTCCTGATTTATGGTTTATCCTTAGCACTCATCACTCTGTAGAATACAAGTGACTGTATTGATTGATCTTATGTATTGTCTTCCCCCGCTAGAATGTAAGCACCATAAGAACTATCTTTTTTGTCTTTTTGTTCACTACCGTATCCCCAGCACCTAGCCTATGGCAAGCATTCACTAAATGTTTGCTAAATAAAGTAATAAACTTATTCCTTTGCATTTTAAACTGAAGTCTATCATCTACACAAAGAGCCTGTATAATGCTAGGTACGGTTTATTTTACGTTTATTTTTTTAATGTTTATTTATTTTTGAGAGAGAGAGAGAGAGAGAGAGAGAGAGAGAGAGAGCAGCGGCGGGACAGCGAGAGAGGGAGACACAGAATCTGAAGCAGGCTCCAGGCTCCGAGCCATCGGCACAGAGCCCGATGCGGGGCTCGAACCCACGAACCGGGAGATCATGACCTGAGCTGCCGTCTGGCGCTTCGCCGACTGAGCTGCCCAGGCGCCCCATTGATAAGCACCATCTAAAGACTGCTACAACAATTGCCAATACCTTCGATGTCCCCATGATGCTCCTCCTCCGTGGCTCCTCTCTCCACCCTCACCTCACCAGAAATCTGGATCTAACACCACTGGTCGGTCTGCTGTCTGGGCTGAGAGCCGTGTTCCTGAAATGTAGGGCTGGGGTGAGGGAGCTCCTAGATATCAGGAACCACGTAGTCTCTGCAGCTCTGACACAGGGCTCGTGTGTTGGAAGAAGGAGAAGGCGGAGGGGAAGGGAAAGAAGGAGAAAGAGGAAGAAGGAGGAGGAGGAGAAGGGGCAGGGGGAGGGGAGGAGGAGGAGGGGGAGGAAAAAGCAGCAACAGCACAAGCAGAAAGCCGAGGAGACGGCGTCTCCTCCGTTTCGGGTGACAGAGCTCTCCTTAGGTGTTGTGTTTCGATAAATGAAGGCTATATTGATGATCCTCTCCCCTCTTGCCTCCTGTTCCCTATGCTCAGAGTCCAGTCCTCCCCAGTGCTTCCCTCGTCCTGTGGCAGGAGTACTCCAGGCCACGAAACTCCCTTCTTCCTCATCTCAACCCAAATCTCCATCCTCTCAGAGCAGGGGTTAAGAGGAAGTTTTCACATTTTCAAAGAAGATGCATAGGAATGCAATGAAGGCTCTAACTGGTAGTTCTTCTTGCGGTGAAAAATCTGAGGGGGTGGGCATGAAACTTACGACTGTGGCGTTGGCTACAGGGTGTGACTATGAATCTGTCATTGGGTCTCTTCTTAAAGCGACTTCTTCGTAAAACAGTGTCTTCCCTGCTGCCATTTGCAAACCTCCAGCTTGTCTACAGGTTCCGGTTGTTTTTACATTGACAGCAATAGTTGGGGTAACCGTGGCATACTGCACCTCTGAATCATTTATGACTCAGATGCTAAGTCAGGGACTGCTTATCCCTCTATTTAAGATTATTTTTAAGTTTTCTTTTTGAAGCGTTTGCGATTTTGAAGGGTTTGTGAAGAGACTCCTCTGGAAGATAATAGAGGTATGTTCACATATTGTGTCTCAGTTTCCGGAACAATTCCCACATGCCTCTCCTTTGAGCCTTCAGTGGGCCTGAGAAGTGACTGAACAGCATTATCACACATCACACATCATTTCCAAAGGAAGAAAGGAAAAGCTGGGAATGTGAGTGGCTTGTAGAGGGTTGGCCACTGTTAAATAAACGGACAAAGCCTGGACTAGAATCCATGTTTCTCAACCTGGATTGAGCTCTTTCTACCACACCATGCTGCCTCAAAAAAGAAAGTCTAGGTTAAGCCAATACCTGGATAACTTTGACCTCCGGATTTAGGAGACACAGCCCAATTATCGTTTGCTAAGGAGGACGTGCAATAAAAATATTTTACGTCACAGTCCAGTACACAGATACATACGATAGGTAAGGTGGGGAAGAGTGAAGAGAGATAAATCTCTTACTTCGTTACAGAGGACGGAAGAATTGTCATCCTTCCTCTGGATGAACCAATCTAGGAGGGGAAGGTCTCTTCGCAAAACCGTGACTCAGTTGCCATCACTCATGTGGTGTGTGGTGGCTTACCCAAATGACACAAAAATCCCTCAGAGGAGATGGCGTTCTGCATGTTTAACCTGTAAACGTTACGCACCTATCGACAGTAACAGCAGAGGAGTCATAAAAATAGCATTTATTAATTTGGGGGAAACAAGCTAGTAAATTCATCTTCATGCGGGTACAGATTCTTTAGGGAACATTAACTGTTAAAGAGTTAATGTCGATTTAGGGAGCATATAAACTGAGCCCAAACTACCTGGATGGAAAACACGTATAAACTATGGACGTTGGAGAAGAGACTCAAAGACAAGTTATTTCCAGGTGGATTTAGGATGGAAACAGCTCATTCAAGACCGAAACGCTGGGAAAAAGACAAGGTAAAGGAGCACTTACAATAAATATCGTACAACTGGAAACCCAAGGAGGGTTGCTGTGTGTGCTTATTTTTACAAAGTATAGTCGTGCCCTGTCACCAAAAGTATCATCGTGCGTGGGTTCAAAGAGAGGCCAGGCCCAATCATGTCTTTCAAATACAAACGTTCAAAGCTGCGGCAGGTGGTGTGGTCGATAAAACCCTGAACTATCTATCGGTCAGAACACCTGAACTCTGTTTCTCGTCCTTTCTCTTAGAGAACCCGCGGTAACCCATCACACACCCTGAGCAACCCACTTCCCATACGACCTGGGGCCCCGGGCCGCAGCTGAATGTTCCGGAGATGGAAACCCGTCGCAAGCTTGGACGATCCGTTTCTCTTTTCTGGAAATCGGATCGTGGGGGGTGGGGGGCGCACGCTGCCGCGTGCTGGAGGCAGGCAATGCTGGGCCGTGTGGAAATGGTGAGCGAAGCAGAAAAGGGTGACGCAGGAGTTTAGAGGCAAACACGCGTGATGGGTGCAGGCGAGTGACTAAGAGAGAAAGCGCGAGGGAATGAATGAGAGAGCTGGAGATGGAGGGAGGCGGTGGTGACAGAGGGAAGAGAGAGTGCGTCAAAGCACGGACGAGGCTGAAAAACTGGCGCCGGGAAATGCCGGAAAGGAGAGAGCGTGTAAACACTTGTGAGTAGTGCTAACGACTACACGTTCACGTGTCACCATCAGAGGTCAAGGAAAATCAAATGAGGTAATGGGCAGCAGCAGGTCCTTTGTGACTTTCAAGTGGCATTTCCATGTAACAGATGATTGTAACCACGTGGTGCAAGTCTGCTGTCATTTATCCCACACCCGCAGTCCATTGTACCTATCGGATTTCAAAAATGTATTCGAGGCAGGGAGTGGCATAGGTATGACACGATGCGTTTTTTGATTTATTCCCGCTTTCCTTGTGGGTGTACGAAGCTTGTCGAGGCCAGAATAACTGAAGTGGTTCTCTGGTCCTCCAACTCCAACTCTAGTTTCTAGAACGAACTAGAAATCCTTTTCAGCTAAGGAATGCAGAGCGAAAGTGCCAAGAGTAGTTTGATCTTGGGCATATGAGATATGCGACGGTTTTGTAGATAGTCCGCCCTGAAGGCGGACAGAGGTAACAGCTTCTTTGGCGCCTTGCCTTTTTATCCCTCAGAATCTAAAACTTCCATTTTTCTAATACACCAAGCAATCTGTCAAGTGTCCAAGGATCAGAATGCTTGATAACCCTTTTCACAGGGCAAGAGGAAAAATCAGTGGGTCTAAGTAGCTACATAAGAGAGAAAGGAGACGGAGTGGTCTCTTTCCAAAGGAAGAGGCTGGTCCCCAATGGAAAAGGGTTGGTCAAACGGTTGATAAGCTGAAAGGGCCGAATGAAGACGTCACGCTCATTAGGAAAGCTGGCATGAGCTGAAAGGTCTCGAGAAGACAGTCTTTATTCTGTGCACGAGGTGCAAATGATGTAAAAGTATATAGATAAAAGTAGAGAACATTTTTATGTTCTTTTGGACTCCTCAGACAGTAAGAGAATTTGGTTAGGGTCTGTGTCACTCTCCACGTTTTACCCTTAAGGGTTAAAATCTGATCCTACGTATATTGGACAAATTGCTTTTTCCAAGTGAGGATATTAAGCAAATTAATTATGATCTAATTGCCGGCGATTATCACTGTCACATCACAAAAGAGGTAATTTGATTACCAAAAAAAAAGCAGGAGGGACGTAATCCGAGACTGGGAAGCACAAAACGCAAAGTGTTTTTTTTAACAATGTATATTCATTTGAGGAAAATGTGATTCTGGAAAGTTGGAGAGGTGGAGACAGATAATGTTCGGAATCATGCGGGCGCTTATTCTGAGGATACGGCCTTACTATAGTCCATGAACCCACCGTATTTGAGACCCCAGTATTTTGTGAACACTACTGTAAATGGAATAATACCGAACAGTGTTGTAATTCTTCGAGACCAGTTATGTAACCCTCGAGTATAAAATTTCTTGGGTTCAATAGGCATTGCTGTCACATAGCTATTCAGTTACCTGCTCAACATCCATTTTCCACTTCTTCCTTACGGAAATCAGATTTTGTTTGGATTGACAATTTGCCAAGCCACTCGTAATACTAAAAGTACCCATCTGTTTAGGCTCTGGCTCTCTTGCAGCCACGAGTGGCCCTGCGACTCAGTTCTGGGAAACAAGGGGCGATCTAAAATCATGATTCTTCTTAGAGGCTGGATAATAGACAAAACCCTGGCCAACGTTTGCTTACTGTGTATGTCTACTGGGTCCACAACCCCATCCAATGGTCATTTCCCTCGTCCCACGTGTATAACTGGATTGGCATACTTGGAAGCCAAAATAATCCACACACTGGGACCTTGGCCTACTGTGTCAGAGCTGTCTACCCCCCACCCCCACCCCAGATGAAGATAGTAAATTCAAACCAGTATGCATTCCTGGCAGAAATTAGTGCCACGAGCAAGGATCTGAAGGATGCAGAGACTGTAGTTTCCATCACATCTCCCTCTAATTCACCAGTCTGATCCCTGCAGAAAAGGAATGGATCCCGGATGATGACCATAGACTACGATAATCTCCAGCAAGCGGTAGCTTAAATCACAACCACAGTGCCAGATGTGCTCGTTAGAAGGGATGGATATGGTCTCAGGTCCATGACATGGGGCCGAACTTTCGGCAATTTCTTTTCTGTGCTAGGCCAAGAGGATCCAAAACAGTTCACATTCTCAAGGATGAAAATCAATAGAGTTTTACAGTTTTGCCCTTGGGTTATGTAATATCTCTGGCTCTTTGATACAAAGTAGCCCGAAGAGATCTGGACAGTCTGTACATCCTGCAGAATATCACATTGATCCTTTAAATCAATGACTTCACACTAATTAGGCCATAACAGCTTGAGCTGGTTAGCACGCTGGAGACCTTGGTAAGACACATGCAGTCCACTCCAAGAGGCAGGAGATAAATACTAAAAGATTCGGGAGTCTGCCAGATCAGTATAGTTTTCAGGGCTCTGGTCGTCACGAGTGTGCTGGGACCTTGTCGTCAAAGGAAAAGACACGTTTTCGCACCTGTTCTGCCTACCACAAAGAAGGAAGCACTGTGTTTAGTAGGCCATCTAAAATTCCTCAGGTAGTATGTTTCACAGCTTGCCATACTGCTCCAGCCCATATACCAGGTCAAAAGCAAAGCCGCCGGCTTTGAGTGGGGTACAGAGCAGGAGAGATCTCTGCAGCGGGTCAGGGTGCAAGCAGCCCTGCTTCTTGAGCCTTACGATTCTGCAGGCCATATGGTTTTACAGATCTCAGTGGGGAGGAGGGAAGATGTGACATGGCGTTTGTGGAAAGCTTAGTGGGGGGATTACAACGGGAGTCCCTGGAGTTCTGGACTAAGGCCATGCCATATGCATTAGAGAATTTAACGCCTTTGGAGAAACGACTCTTGTTATGGTCCTGGACAGTGGCAAAGACAGACTATGTAACCCGAGGACATCAAGTGACTGTGCATCTGGAATTTCCCATTATGATTTGAGTTCTGGCAGACGTGTCAGTCATAAGGTCTGTTGAGCCCAGGAACAACTCATCGTAAGATGGAAGTACTACATCTGTGATCAAATGCAAGGAGAACCAGAGCGTCCCAGCAGATCCCAGTGTCATCTACCATAATTGCACCATCACCTCTCCCTCAGCCTTGCCTATGGAGATGTTGGGAGCCCAAATGATCGACGGATGCTCGAGTTTTGAAAAATATCAAGCTTGGCTGAAAGATGGGTCAGCTTGGTGGATGAATGTGAACCGAAAATGGAAGGTGGCTGCACTCCAATCCCAGGCGCGGCCAGGCAAGACAACAGCGAGGGACAGTTGTCCAAATGGGTGGAATTTCAGGCAGGACACCGTACTGTCCCCTTTTTGTGGAAGGAGAAGAGGTCAGACATGAGGCTATATTATAGACTCGTGAGCGGTGGCAAATGGCTTGTCTGGCCAGTGGGGGTCAGTAAAGAAAAAGATGGAAAGGTCCTGGAGAAGAAGAAGAGCCGTGCGGACAGACATATTTGAGCGGGCACAATGTGTGAAGGTCTCCATTCCATAACTTAACATACACCAGAGAGCATCTGCTATGAAAGAGGCACTGAACAAGCACATTGATAAAACGGGTTGCTCGGTTGATACTAGCTAGCCTTTGACATCAGCCACCCCCAGGCTGGCATGATGGACACACAGAGGCAGAAAATGAGGCTATAGACAGGCTTCCATTCATCAAGGCCTATCTAGCTTCTGCTGGTGTCAGAGGTCCAACTGGCCGGCAACAGATGCCAACACTCACCTTCCAATATGGAGCCATTCCTTGAGGATGTCATTTGGCCATGGGTGTGGCAAACTGGTCCCTTTCCATCGTGGAAGGGTCACTGGTTTATTTTCAGAAATAGGTACAAGCTTAGCTTTTTTGTCTGCAGGGTATCAGCCAACACCATTATCTGATGGCTCCTCAAGGGACCCATCAAAACGGGATCCCACATAACATGCCATCGGGAAATCGCACCCAGAAAAGGAGTGTGGGAGTAGGGCCCAAAGCCTGAGTCCCACCAGTTGTCTCACATATTGCGTCACCCCGAAGTCGTCAGCCCGACAGAATGCTGGTAGGCCTGCCGAAGACGTGGTTGAAGTGCCCCCTTGAAGATAATACTCTGAAAGTTTGGGGTCCCCCGTTCTAGAATGCGGCATATGAATAAAATCAAAGACCTCTATATGGTTCTCTGGGCCAACAGGATGCATATATGGTCTGAGAGACAATAGATATAAAAGTAGGAGTGTCGGGGCGCCTGGGTGGCGCAGTCGGTTAAGCGTCCGACTTCAGCCAGGTCACGATCTCGCGGTCCGTGAGTTCGAGCCCCGCGTCAGGCTCTGGGCTGATGGCTCGGAGCCTGGAGCCTGTTTCCCATTCTGTGTCTCCCTCTCTGCCCCTCCCCCGTTCATGCTCTGTCTCTCTCTGTCCCAAAAATAAATAAAAAATGTTGAAAAAAAAAATTTAAAAAAAAAAAATAAAAGTAGGAGTGTCCTACTACTAATGGGAGACTTTGTGCTTCTGGTCCCTGGAACTGTGGGCTCATCCGTTAGAGTTGAGGTCCTTGTCTCCACAGGAAGCATACTTTGACCAGAGGACTCATTAGAGGTGACAATGAATTACAAGGCACGACCAGCAGTACAGCACCTGGGCCTCCTTGTGTTCTTGGAGCATTAGAGACAGGAGTCACCGTCTGGGCAGGAGTCGCTGACCTTAATCAGCAGGAAAAGGCAGGGTTGTTACACGATGGCAACAGTGTGAATACTTCTGGAACACAGGTGACCAGCGCGAGCATCTCCGGATCCCCGCGCATGCGCATTGTAACTCTCAGGGAACAAGTGCAGCAGTCCCAGCCAGAGAAAGATAAGGTGGCCAGGGCTCAGATCACTCAAGGAGGGTCAAGTTTGTTTGTTTGTTTTTAGTATGAAATTTATTGTCAAGTTGGTTTCCATACAACACCCGGCGCTCGTCCCAACTGGTGCCCTCCTCCATGCCCACCACCCACTTTCCCCTCCCTCCCGCCCCCCCATCAAAGAGGCTCAAGTTTATACCCTCAGGGAAGCCGCCAAGACCAGCACGTGTGGTAGCTGGCAATGAGAGGAATCTAGATCGGATGGATAGTGGAGAAAAGGAAACGAGTGTCGGTCGCAACTCTGAGCTTAACTCGGTGGCCGGTACCGTAGTTGGCGCCCCGAGCTTCCTTTCCCTTTGAGTTTCTCCTCAGGCAGAAAACACCAGATGGTTGGGGGAGCTCCTCCTCACTCCTGTGAAGTGGGTCCCAGTGGCAGAAGGGTGGACCTCGATGGACACAGAGATGCTCAGCCTAGATCCCCCTGCAAGGAAAGTCTTACTGGCCAGCTACTGGGGGTACAGGAGACAGACTGCCGCCACCGGCCGGCTCCTCCTGGGCCCGCTTCATCTGAGCCACCTCACCCGTGCTGATGCCTTTCTCCGGGGGCCCACATCCGATGACTGAACGAGGCGGGAGTATAGAGCCTGGCCCTTTCAGGCCAACCAGAGATCCCTCTGTCAGGCAGTATTCCCTCCAGGGCTCCTCGTAGGGCTGCCGGAGGCTTTGCTGGACCTGCTGTTCGACTTCTCCCTCTGCACGATCCCCTTTTCTTCCAAAAGCGCTAAGCCTAAACATCGCTCACAGCAGAGTCTGTCCCAAAGCGTGCTTCCGGAGAGCTGCCGTAACAGTTCGGGTGCGCACGCGCGTGTGGACATAGCTCACCTTCTTCCACCGCATAGGTGAATACCTTTCCACAGACCGATCCCAGGTAAGGGAGTGAACATTGCAGCCACGGTGACGTCGTGCTTGCCACAACGAGGGTTTCGGTGCTACTGCCTGCTTCCTGTTTTGGAATTGCTGTTTGCTGATTAGGGGCACTGTTGAGAAACAGAATGGGGGCAGGACCAAATATTTGGCCTCCCTGGTCTCCTGGGCTTCACCTCCGATGCTGACTTGGCTTCCTAGCTTGGTCGGGGTGGCCGTGGGAGGGTGGCAAGGGGCAGACTGACAAGGCACTAACCCGGTCCTCATTAAATGGCTCATGGCAAGAAAGAAGGAGCTGTGAATTTCTCGGGTATGTGGTCTTAGGTCTGCATTGCTAGGCCTGAACACCACCCATAAAATTTATTTTCTAGAACAGCTGTATTGCCACATTGCTGAAAGTGCACGCACCCATTCAGGGGCTATAATAAGCCATAGCTGAAACACTTGAATTGAATTAATGAGCCAGAGAGCTGACTTATTTCCCACCCACCCCCCAAAGCCTAGCTAATTGATGAAATTCCTACCCACCTTTATATATTTGGTGTTTACAACTATCAACAGCAATGCATCCACAGACTGGGTTTGTCTGAATGCGGTAGGCAAACCTCTGGGAAAAAAAACTACCTACAGTTCTCTGCGAGGCTCTAATTCTGACCAAGGGAAAGGATGAGAGACATTTTTACTGTGTGTGTGCCTGTCTGTCTGCGGATGTATGTGTGTGTATTGTATTTTGATGCCCTAGGGAAAGGAGCGTTTCTCAGACCCGTTGCAAGGGCCTAGTAGCCGTAAGCGCCATCGCGTATATGGCTTCTGGAATGGCCTCTTCTACTTCCTACTTGGGTGCCGCTCGCGGGATGTTTGGTTTCTTATGTAGCCAGTCATTTGGACATTATGTAGAGGGTAGTGGTTGAGACCGCACACGTTGGAGTCAGACGTATGTAGGTCCCAGCCATGGCTCATCACTCACTCGCTGCGTGACTTTGGGCAGACGACTTAACTTCTGAGACTCAGTTTCCTCATCTGTACAATGGGTCTTCTAATGGTACCTACCTCACAGGTCATTGAGGAGATGAATCAGAGCAGTGGAGTGTGGTCTTTACCAAAGCCCGAGCCTACGTACTTATTTATTTTCTTATTTACCCAGCTCTCCTTGAACTCACCCGACGTGGAGGGCACTGTGCTAGGCGCTGGGAAAACAGATAAGTGGATGAAATACAAGATCATGTCCTTCAACGTGCCCATGTTCTAAAGGGGAAAACCGGGGCGCCTGGGTGGCTCAGTCGGCTAAGCATCAGACTGTTGGTCGCGGCCCCAGGTCACGACCTCACAGTTCATGAGTTTGAGCCCCGCGTTGGGCTCTGGGCTCTGCTTGGGATTCTCTCTGCCTCCCTCTCTCTCTGCCCCTCCCCCACCTGCTCTTGCACTCTTTCTAAAATAAATAAATAAATAAACTTAAAAAAAAAACAAAGGAGGAAGCAAACGTGCAAATAGATATTTACCCTGCCACATGGTCAGTACAACAGATCAAGGGCGTCTCTGGCAGATTTGTTGTCATTGAGAGCAGGATTCATGTAGGTTGTAGTACGTTGGGTTTTAAAAATAGATAGGGAATGGGGCGCCTGGGTGGCTCAGTTGGTCGAGCATCTGACTTCGGCTCAGGCCATGATCTCACCGTTTGGGCTCGCTGCTGTCAGCACAGAGCCTGCTTCGGATTTGGATCCTCTGTCCCCCTCTCTTTTTGCCCCTCCCCCGCTTGTGCGCGCCCTCTCTCTCCAAAATAAACACTTAAGAACACAAATAGGGGTTAATTTGACGTTAATAGAAAGGCTTCTGTTGGGAGTTCCGGACCAATGGAAAAATGCATGCGAAGTCATGGAAGCATGAAACAAGCAGAATAGAGACCATCAAGCAGTTGAACAAGGGAAGGGATGAGATACGAGGCAGAGGAAAAGAGCAAAGGGCAGGATGATTAGAACCTTGTTAGCCAGATTAAGGACTTTATCCTAAGGCACTCAGGAAATATGAAGGAGTTTTTAGCAGGTGCCTGGTCAGATTTGTCTATCAGGGGTCTTCAAAGTATGGTCCAAAGTCTGCCAGCAAAAGCATCACCTGGGAGCTTTTAGAAGTACAGATTCTCAGACTTGCCCCCAGACCGGCTGGTGCAGAGCCTGTGGGAGTGGGCCTGGAAATCGGTGTTTTAACCAGCCCTCTAGGCAATTCTGATGCATACTCAATTTTGAGAACCATTGATTTCCAGCTCTAGCTGCAATAGAACAAAATGGGTTTTCAGACGTGGGAGGGGAAAAGACTGGATGTGGGGAGAACAGTTAAGAAGCTGTCATGATGACTCAGTTCAGAGATGATGTGGGCCCTGAAGATTCCACTCCTGAAAGCCAGAACATTCTTTATCAATCTTGCGTTTTAAAAAAAAAAAAAAGAATCAGTTCCTGAACAACAAGTGTTGGCGAGGATGTGGAGAAAAGGGAGCGCTCGTGAACTGTTGTTGGGAATGCAAACTGGTGCAGCCACTGTGGAAGACAGTAGGGAGGGTCCTCAAAAGTTAAAAATGGAACTCCCTTATGACCAAGCAATTGCACTACTGCGTATTCTGGGTATTTACCCAAAGAAGACAAAAACACTAATTCAAGGGAATACATACACCCCGATATTTATGGCGGCCTTATTTACAATAGCCAAGATATGGAAGCAGCCCAAATGTCCATCCATTGGTGAATGGATAAAGAAAGGTGGTACCTATATCCAATGGAATATTACTCGGCCATCAAAAAGAATGAAATCTTGCCATTTGCAACGACATGGACGGGGCTAGAGAGTATTAAGCTAAGCGAAATAAGTCAGAGAAAGACAAACACGGTAAGATTTCACTCGTGGAATTTAAGAAACAAAACAAATGAGCAAAGGAGAGAGAGAGGGAGAGAGAAGGAGAGAGAAACCAAGAAGACTACTATAGAGAACAAACCGATGGTCACCGGAGGGGAGGGAGTGGGGGATGGGTGAAACAGGTGACGGGGACCAAGGAGGGCATTTGCCGGGATGAGCCCCGGGTGACGTGTGGAAGTGCTGAATCACTATATTGTACACCTGAAGCGAATATTACACTGTGTGTTAACTCTGCTGGAATTAAAATAAAAACTTAAAAAAAAAAGAATCAATTCCTGGAGCTTTCACTGGTTCCAGCCCCATTTCCTGACTGGTTTTTCTTACAAATATTTCCTAAAATTCCATAACTACTGCTGAAAAGGACACACTGGACTGAATTCTACAGGCTTTCAAAACCCCTTAGAATGATATAAAGGGTTTTCACCGTCTGGCCTCATCACTCAGTACTCTTTGCAGACCCTTTCCTTATGATGCTTTTACCTTTGTATCAGCTGTTCTCTCTGCTTGGATGCTGCATTGGTCTGCTCGGGCCGCCATTAAGAAATCATAGACTGGGTGACTTAAGCAATGGAAATGTATTTCCTACGGTTTCTGGAGGCCAGAAGTTTGAGATCATGGTGCCAGCATGGTTGGGTCGCGGTGAGGAGTGTCTTCCTGTGGGAGAGTGTGCGGGGGACTCTGCCTCTCTTATTAGGGTTCCATTGAACCAAGGCTCCATCCTTAAGACCTCATTTAGCCTCAGTCACCTCCTTGAAGACCCTGTCTCCAAGATCGTCACATGGAGGGTTAGGGCTTCAACACATGAATTTGCGGGGAACCCAATTCAGTCCGCAGCGCGTGCCGTTCCTTCACTTCTCAGCGCACATCTCTTCTGTTTGTGTACTGTTCCTTGGGGTCATGCTCTTGATGGTAGCAAAGGATTAACCTTCAACTCTGTGGGAAGTGGGAATCAACCCGATTCCTTAAGGTCTTGTTGTATGAACAGGCTCCCGGTACAGTCAGATTCTTCATAAAAGCTCTGTTGAGTCTTGAAAACCCGATTCTTAAAATAGATTGCTTGGTGCTCCTATTTTAAATAAAAGAACCATCCCACGAGAGCTTGGAAACTGACAGGGAACTTTAATTCACAGTGAAAATTTAAGGTACACTCAAGAGTGAGCGCTAATGTAAACCACAGACTTTGGGTGATAATGATGTGTCAATGTAGGTTCATCAGTTGTAACAAATGTACGATTCTGGTGCAAGATGTCGTAGGAAGGAGGTTGTACATATGTGGGGGCAAGGGTATGTGGGAACTATGTTTATCACTTGATTTTGCTGTGAGTCGAAAACTTCTCCATAAAATCAAGTTTATTCATGAATAAAATTTCAAGTACACAAACTAAAAACTATAAGAACTGAAGGTTGTTTTTGGTTTGTTTTTTTTAAGGCAACTTGTAACTGAAAAAGAACATGGGTCTAAGAAATGAATCAGCTGCTGACATCTTACCCAACCGTGTTTTGGAAAGTGGCACACAGCTGACATCCTGACCTGAGCCGAAGCCGGACGCTCAACCGACTGAGCCGCCCCGGCGCCCCCTCCTTCCGGACTCTCCTCAGAGCTCCCGATACACCAGGATGCCTGGTGAATGCCCGGGAGCAAATATTTGATTTTCAGAAAGATCACTCACTCGGGGAACAGGGTGAAGGAAGGGCTGTAGGTGCTGCAGAAATAGAGCGGGCGAACCCCCAAGGGGTTATGGTGAGAGCGCAGATGAGAAGAGGTGAGGGCCTCTTTAGGACAGGAGGATGACAGTGAAGCAGAAAGGATGATGTGCTCGAGTATGGAACTGAATCCAACACAGGGTTTTCTGGGAGCCCACGGAGGTTGGGCTACTCAGTCTGTCTGCTGTAATAGGGTCGCAAAAGGGAACGGGAGGGAAGATTTCGGGGACTGGGCGTACTTAAGTGTGGCATGAGTTGGCATAATTATGCTCTGAACCATTTTCACATAGAAGTGCGTGGGGCGCTTGGGTCCTGTTGTCCACTTCTATAAGCTACGCTTATTGTGTTTCTATGGCAACAACGCCTCTGCAGCTGCTGCTGTTTCAATGTAATTGATTGAGACACCACATTGCAATTGCAGGGCTCCTGAAAGCTGTCCTACACTTGTTTCATAAAGGTGATTGCTGCCCCTTTAGCATCCGTTCTAGCTGGAAAAAAAAAATCCTAGGGTAACAGTTTCTTAATAAAATAAAGGCAAGCAACTTGGCTTCCTGAGGCGGGGAGAAATGGCTACAAGAGGCTGGCTTCCCGTCCGTTGTCTGATTATCCGCAGATAGTCACCCCTGCAAATATTTTTGACCTTAGTTATTTCCTTAAGTAATTATTTAAAAGGGGCGCCTGGGTGGCTCGGTCGGAGTCGAGCGTCCGACTTCGGCTCGGGGCGTGAGCTCGCGGTTCGTGGGTTCGAGCCCCGCGTCGGGCTCCGTGCTCACAGCTCAGAGGGGAGCCTGCTTCGGATTCTGCGTCTCCCTCTCTCTCTCTCTCTGCCCCTCCCCGCCCACGCTCTGTCTCTGTCTCTCAAACAATAAACGTTAAAAAAAAATTAAAAAAAAAGAAAAGTTGTGTCCCTTTGCACTGGCCTGATGGATTCCCTTACAGTCATCCCACAAGGTCCAGGGTAGGATATGTGAAAACTCCAACCAGTAAGAATAACAATACTGTTGGCAAAATTAGACAGCGAACTAGAGTGGAAAATGAGCTGGACGAGGTGTTAAGAGGTGGGGGCTCTTCCTTCCTCCTTCGCCAGCTCGTTGTGTCACCTTGGACTTTGTCCCTCTGCGTATATTTATCCATCTGTAAAATGGGCACGCAGATGCCTATGATATTTGCCTCACTAAAATATTCTGACGCCATTTTGAATGTCATTTTTTTGTCTGTGTATTTATTTATTTCAAGGAGCGGGGACAGAGAGAGAGAGATGGAGAGGAAATCCTAAGCGGTCTCCACACTGTCAGCATGGAGTCCGACCCGGGGCTCGATCGCATGAACCGCAAGATCGTGACCTGAGCTGAAATCAAGACTCAGATGCTTAACCAACCGAGCCACCCAGGCGCCCCGAATACGTTTTTATATTCACAGAGCACTTTCACCATCATTGTCTTATGCACTCATGTGCTCATTCTTTCAACAAATATCACTGAGAACCTACCGTGTGCCTGGCCTTCTGCCACGTTATGGGCGTGTGGTGGGGTCCTGCCCTCGGGAAACACCGATAAATAAAAACAAAAATGAAAGCACAATGTAATACGTGCTATGAGAGGCACACGTGTAAGACGCTGTAACATCCTTGCAAGAGCTCTGTGACACAAGCTGGGAAGCAGGGACCATCCCGACTTTACAGGTGAGGAAACAGGTTCAACAGATAACGTGATTTGCCCAAGGTCACATAGCTAGTTACTGGTATCCTGAGAACGTGAACCCAGTTCCCCTGATTTCTTGGTGTCATGTTCTTTCCAGTGCAGAATCGTGTCTCGAGGGTTTTCCAAAATATTCAAAGGGAATTCTGTGTATTGACAATCTCGACAGATCTAGAGCAGGACTTACAAAAGACCTGGTCGGGATGTAAGCATGGGTAGAAGATGTGTGCACGCTTGGGGGGCGCCTGGGTGGCTCAGTCGGTTAAGCGTCCGACTTCGGCTCAGGTTATGATCTCGCAGTTCAGGAGTTCGAGCCCCGCATCGAGCCCCGCATCGGGCTCCATACTCAAAGCTCAGAGCCTGGAGCCTCCTTCGGATTCTGTGTCTCCCTCTCTCTCTGCTCCTCCCCTGCTCATGCTCTGTGTCTCTCAAAAATAAATAAACATTAAAAAAAAAAACTTTAACAAAATAAATTTAAAAAAATACCACATTGTAGAGAGACTTGGTGATCTCTTGCGACTAGCACCGTCAGCCCTAAACAAAATACACGAACTAGAAGGGTCTCTACCCCACCAGGGGCTGAGGGGACTTCAGAGCAAAAGCGAAGGTTATTGACCTGACCAAAGGCACATACTTTTGACCTGACTTATTTTACGTGCATATGCATTTTAGGGGAGGAATAAGCAAAAGGAAAATAGTGGGGAAAAAGAAAAGGAGGAAAGGCGGGAAAGTACAAGAGGGGAGGCCTTGGAACAGTAAGGGAAGACACTTGTCTCCAGGGGGAAGGAATGACTGAAATGAGTGGGGACTTTGGACAACAAATCACGGGTAATTGTGGCCAAGAGGGTTTAAAGGAGATAGGCAGGGGACAGAAGTGTCCTAAGATATTCCTGAATCGGGCAGGGAAGCCGGGTCACAATTGGTGAAAAGGAACATCCACCGTAGTTCTTCTTTTCCCATAGCCCACGCCCGTTCGCCATTTTGTCACTTTCCTCCTCCTCCTCCTCCTCCTCCTCCTCCTCCAATGAATATTTTACGGCCCTTATAATTTACAAGGCATTTTTGAATGAATGTTTTCCTATAACACAGCAGGTCTATCTGGTAGGTATTGGCCTTTACTATGTTGCAAATGAAGAAACTGAGTCTCAGAGAGGTCAGAGAACTTGCCCAAGGTCACTCAACAAGTACGTGTAGGCTTCCGGCTCTTACAGACTCCCAATCTAATGACCAATTCTGAGATCACAGCAGATCCTAAATGCGTGACATTTTGATTGGCATCTTCCTGAGGAAATTTTAGGGACTTGCTTTCATTTCATTAGCAACACATTTTCAAGGCATCTCTTAGGGTTGGTTGCTTCTGAAAAGATTTCCACAGATGGCTAACCCCATCTATTTCGTTTTCAATTCTTATTATCCCAGTCAGAGTGACACTGCCTGACCTTGTCCCCCAGTTCTGGAGACTCATCTTACAAGGCAGCTTGTAGCCTTCTATCCCTCACTAACTTGCCTTCCAAATATAAGGTGGTGAAATTATTTTAATGATGACCCTCGAGAATGCCCTTTGTTTCACCTTTTGTTACATGCTGTTTTCATTAATGATGCAGCTAGCCTGACGCTTGGAAAAACGCAATTTAAGCTCTGTAATCTCTTTCTTGCCCCACTGACCACACTGAATAATTTCTAGCTCTTCCTTTTATGGTTTCTCCTCCGATATTCAGAGACAGATATCCTGCCATTTACCAACTTTCTTCTCAGCCGCACAGATCAAACCACAGTAGTGGACACACGATTGATGGCAGGGAACTCGTGTCCTAAAAATGGCTAACTGGGTCCTGATTACAGGAGTTCTATCTTGCACGGCATGAGGTCAGGCCATGTAACTTTTATAGGTGCTTATGATATGTTTTTATTATTTATTGTCAGCTTATGGGATCTTCAGTGCTGTGCTAGCCAGAGTCTGACCTGAAGGCTTGTTCCTGAAGATTCGTCTCCAGCAGCCTGACTGGGCAGAGGACTGGGTATAGAAGAAGCTGAAATGCATGCTAGAGCTCTGGGATCTTAGACGCGTGCTACTCAGAAGTCAACAACAATCCAGACTAATCATTGCATTCTAATCAGGTTTCCAGGTTCCCCAAGTTCCCCTTGGGGGGTGGGGGAAGGATTTCTCTTCTTGGGATTCTGGCTGATGAGGAGTGCCTTTTCTCTCCATCTCTCCTTTGACAAAACAAAACAAAACAAAACAAAACGAAACGAAACTTGTAACACTTGATCAGGAAGCGACATGGCTACCTAAGGGCAAACACCAGAGACTTCACCCCATTGTACTAGAACAAGCGGTGGGGACACGGTGTATTGTCAAAAGAGCCACAGGATGGTCTGGAGAGAGGACAATAAATGCAAGTGGGAGGCTGATTTTGGAGGCTTTTGCAGCCGGTACCAACTTGGCGATTTTTTGGAGCCATTTTGCGGAGAGTTACGAACATGATCCGAGACTAGAAAAAAAGGTTGCAGGCCAGGGGGCTTTGGGGGGGTGGGGAGTGTATGAAGGAAGGCTTGCTAATTGCTTCTACATCCCCAAGTATTTATTGCAGATTAGATAAGGACTCGAAATCATAACAGGGAGCACCGGGAGGATATGTGTTGAGCCTCCGGGACACGTTCATGAAGGTGTCCTCCCTTGAGCACCTACTGTGAGTCAAGCTCTCCATTAGGAGTTGGCACTTGTCATCACCATTTTATATACGAAGCAACTGTGGCTTTGAGAGGTAAGTGATTTCTTCAAGATGATACAGCAAGCGAGAGGTTAAGAAGATTCCAGTTCAATTCTGACCGACTCCCATAGTCTGCTACTGTTCTCGAAAGGTTTTCCCACTGCCCCAAAGATCATTGGTTATCTTCTTCTTCTGGATGCTGAAAGATTAGAGTAGCTGTGGGTTGGCCTAAGTTCAGGTTTTTCTAGCTCTTTAATACCTGGGCAGGGACCAAGAACGCCCTGGCCCAGTTTCATACGGCTTTGCCTTTAGGAGCTTTAAGCTTTCTGTCAGGAAGTCTGGATCAGTGGTCCTCACCAAAGACAAAAATGGATGAGAATCAGAGACTTTCCAAAATTCTGCCACTCTCTGTTTTTTTTTTCTCCCAGAATAATGTAAACCAAAAATGAAAATTAAGGTCAGAAACGCTGCAATGTGGATATGTAGGGGATATTACCTCCAAGTGTGAAGTCTCTTGGCCAAACGTTCTGACTGGCTGAATAGCCTTCCTTTAAAATCTATACCACTCTCCCGATCCTGTCTGGGGCGCCAGTGACAAATGCCCAGTCAGAAGGAGCTTGTGAGGGCCCCGTGTTCATGGAAGCTGTACAGATGGCTTCTGAGCGCTATTCACAAAGCACGTGTCCGACCTGGAAGGCCATGATTGTGATGGCATTTGTACGATTTCAGACATTCGATCTCTGCTCATCTGTTCAACAAAACCACCTCTGTTCGCAAATTGGTCAACGGTTATGTTAGATGATATCCAATTAAAACCGATGAACTCTTTACAGACAACTCTGGATCCACGTTTCCCGTGGCTTCGGATAGGCTTACGTGGGACTCAAATCGTGGATTCCTTCACTAGTTAGAAAATGTTCCCATTCCCATTTCACGGCTCTTCTGATTCACTGAACAGGCTTTGATTAAGGACCTACTATGTATCTGGCATTGTATTCACCACTAGGGACACAAAGATAAATACGACAATATGTTTGTCTCCAAGGACTTACAAGCTAATTGGAAGAGATGGACACATACCCAGGCAAATGTAGTAAAAATGTTATAGGTAATGTTAAAATAAAGCAAGAACCAAACTAACATAGCTCCTATGTCCAACACATGAAAATTTAAGCAGCAAAATAAATTGCAATGGTATTGGATTATAACCCAGGGTATAATCCAAATACCCGTAAGTCCACATGATTGGATAAATAAATGGGAAGAAGGGACAGATCTTCCTTACAGAGGGATTCCAATTAAATATATGGAAGCTGGGGTGCCTGGGTGGTTCAGTCGGTTAAGTGTCCACCTCCAGCTCAGGCCATGGATCTCACCGTTCGTGGGTTCAAGCTCCGTGTCGGGCTCTGTGCTGACAGCTCAGAGCCTAGAGCCTGCTTCGGATTCTGTGTCTCCGTCTCTCTCTGCCCCTCCCACACGCATGCTCTGTCTGTCTGTCTCAAAAATAAATAGACATTAAAAAAAATAAATACATGGAAGGAATGAGAGAAATGTAAAATCGCGATTAGAACATTCTAGTGATACGTGCCGCAGGCAAGATAATGCTGGATGCTAAAGTTAGTTAATAGGTGAAACAAGGTATCTGCATAGCCTCAAAGTATCCCCCCAGATATTTGTCAGTTACAGTGGTGGGTTTTTTAAAGTAGGCTCCACACCCAACTTGGGGCTTGAACTCAGGATCAAGAGTCGTATGCTCTACCAACGGAGCCAGCCAGGCGCCCCTTACTGTGGTGGTTTTAACAAATGTCCACAAACTATTTGATGCCCCTGCCTCCAGGAAGAGTAACTTCATTCCTCCCTTCTTGAGTGTGGACTGGACCTAGTGACTTACTTCTAATGAATGTAATATGAAAAGGGAAAGATAATAACTTTACAGTGAAGAAACATGACATTGTGAAAAATACCTGACCACGACTCTTCAGAAGTGTCAAGGTCACGAAAAACAAGGAACCGTGATAGATTGGCGGAAGCTAAGCAAACAGGACAGCTAACGTGGGACCTTGGATCGGATCTTGGAACAGAAAAAGAACACGGGTGGAAAATCTGGTGCCACGAGAATAAGCTCTGTAGTTGACTTAGAAGTATCATAACCGTGTAAATTTCTTAGTTTTGATGACTGCACAGTGACTTCAGAAGATGTCAACATGAGAGGAAGCTGAGTGGAGGGTTTATGGAAACTACTATCTTTGCAACTCTTCTGTCAATATAAAAGTATTTCAAAATGAGAAGTTTTAAAATGTGGCAGGTGCATGAAAATAAAACCAGTCTTTGAAGATTACTGAAGGGTTTTCCAGAGGAGGCAGGACTTGAGTCTTGAAAGAAAAGTGGATGTTTGCTAGGTAGACCAGAAAAGGGAGGCCCCTCCAGAGGGGGCACTCCAGGTACGGGAGTCCCTTGGGAAAACCGTAGAGGTATAAAGTAGCTGACTAGTTTGGAGAAGCCAACTGGCTGCGGGATGTGGAATTGGCATTTCTGAGAGACGCACTGTCCTAGATTTCCAACTCGAACCGAAAGCATTCCCTCTTCCAAGATCAGACTCTGCAAGGAGGCATGCGTGTTGAACTTCTCGGCAAGTTTCATTTTCTCTTCTGGGCATTTTCTTCCCCTACCTGTGTGTGCTCACTGATAGCGGGCTGTCATTCGGGCAAGCAGAGATACTGTACGTGTGTGAGAAATTAAAATGGAAAGAGCTAGGGATGAAGCATTTTTTATAATTTGAATAGTCTCGGTTGAATGTAATAGCCAAGTTGTTAAGCCATCTCCTAATGCGCTCAAACAATTGTAAAAAGCTCCTCAATTATAATGGTGTGTTTGTTAGACTGAGGTCACAGGGATCATGATGGGGCTGGGGGGGGGGCATCCAACGGGAGAGGATACCTGATGAGAAGAGAGCCTAACGCCAATGAAATGTTCCAGGACAGCCCGTCCTTTTGGCCCATTCCCCGCGGCCCCCCCACCTCCCCCCTCGCCCCCTGTTTTTCTTTCTCTAGCATATCTAATGAGTTGCTGGCAGGGAACATAAATGTCAGCTAAAGAATAGACCCATATTCTCTAGGAGTCGAGAGGAGAACTTTTATTTTCAGAGGCTCAAATGGGAAATAAGACCTAGCCTCCTGAGACGGTGAGTGACAGAGCTAGACCAGAGGTGGTACCCTCTCCTGTTACAACCCCCAAATGGCTTCTGAGCCGGGACAACCACCCTTCATTCCGGGGAGATTTGGGGCCCCCCTCTCAAAGGATACCTTGTGTCCTCCTCTGTTTGAACAACTACAAATGGATGAAAACATGATTACGACAGTGCCGAGGAAAGCGATGATAAGGCTCTGGGCCTCCGGGAGAAAAAAGAGGAACCGGAAGTCCCGTGGTCCTGACTCCCTCTAGGACAAGACAAGCTACTAGAAGTGGGAATGAGGTCCAGGCAGGACCAGGCCACCTCTGCCCCAAAGAAGGCTGACTCCATCCTCCTCCTCCTGGTGAGCCCTATTCCCATCCCACCAGACCGCTGTATCCCAGGAGACCTTTTGTTAAATAACATCGGTTTCTGCCAAGGAACTCTCCTTTCAGAGAAAAATGACTGAATCTGCGTGCTTGTGGGGTGGCGGAGAGGGAGAGGTGTTGAATTTGACACACTTAGGCAAGATCTATTTAGGGCGATCAGGGAGGGCCTCTCAGAGGAGGTGACATGGGCATACAGACTGAAAGCATTTAGGACGCTGTTTGGCAGAAGAGCATTCCGGGCTGAAGGAAAGCAAGTACAAAGACCCAGAGATAGACGCGAACCCGGCACATTTGTGAAGCAGCAAGGAGGCCACTGAGGCTAGAGCAGAAGCAGTGGGGGCACAGTGGAATAAGATTGGAGGACTAGCTCGGGGACGGAGCTTGTCACTTCTGGGTCATTTTTCTGGGTCATTATTAAGGGCTTTGGCTTTTACTCAGAATGAAATGGGGAGCCAGGGGAGGGTTTCGAGCACAGGACTAACGACCTTATTTACATTTAAAAAGGGCCCCCTGGCTTGGTACGGATGAAATGTAGGACCCTGGGAGCCCAGTTGACATCACCTGAGTCAAATAATTTTCCAGGACTCTGGAGACAATGGGAATGGTTTGGAATCTAGTACAAAAAAAAAAAAAATCTATGTTCTATTATTCTTTTCTTTCTTTCTTTCTTAAGATTTTCGTTTTAGGTAATCTCTACCCGCAACGTGGGGCTTGAACTCACAACCCCAAGATCAAGGGTCCCATGCTCCACCGACTGAGCCCGCCAGGTGCCCCCATATTCTATTATTTGAATCTCAAAATTTCAAGGGGATTCAGGAAATTGTTGTGATTGTTACTAGCGTGGGCAGCTCTGTGGTGTCATTCTAGATCGCATCCATAGTGAATCCAGAGAGGAGGGCAATCATCAGATCATAGTAATATTAGGAGGAGTTCACAACAAGCGTACTTTCCTGATGAGGAGGAAAAGGCAGATGAATCACGCTAGGGTAAAAACCCTTTCACTGTTTTAGACAGGATAGAGTTATACACCTGTCTACCGCATGGCCCCTCCAGCTAGCGTCTCATAGGCTCTCAAAGTCAACAGGTACAAGATGAATCCGTCGTCATGTCCCTCAAACTTCCTCCTCCGCCCAGGATTCCTCCAAGGAAATCTCTATCCACCCAGGGCCCCAGCCAGCAAACTGGGTGTCACTCTAGGCTCCTTCTCCCTCCTGAACGCATCAAATGCGTGACCGGTTCTTGGGACCTCTACCTCCAAATTATCTCTGGTTTACCATCACCTATCTCTGTCTTCAGTGTCGACTCGGCTAGGCCACGGTATGCAGGTATTTGGGCAAACGTTAGTCTAGATTTTTCTGCGAAGGTATTTTGACATGAGATGAAAGCTTCTATCAGTAGGCTCTGAGTGAAGCAGATTATCCTCCATAGCATAGGTGGGCCTTCATAGAAAAGACGGACATCCCCTGGGCAGGAAGAAATTGTGCCAGCAGACTGCCCTTGAACTGGACTTGAGCTGCCACACCAACTCTTCCCCGCGTCTCCAGCCTGCTGGTATACCCTGAAGATTTGGACTTGCCAACCTCTGCAACTGTATGAAGCAATTCCTTAAAATCTCTCTCTCTCGCTCGCTCTCATCCTCTCTTTCTCCCCCCCCCACATGCACGTGCGCGCGTGCGCGCGCACACACACACACACACACCCTATTAATTCTGTGTTTCTGGAGAATCCTCACAATCCTAATATAGCAACCCAAATGCACTTATTAGACCTTGCACTTCTTTTTCTGGCTACCAGGAATGCTATTTCCTCCCCCTTGCTCCTGTTCCTTTTGGTCTACTGACTTCTACCACAGGATTATGATATGTCACCTCCTCTGTGACGACTTTCTTCATTCTCCCCCCCCACCACAGAGTTTGAGATAGAAGCTCACATTCTTTGTACCTTCCAGAGCACGCTGGGCTTACCCCTCCCGAAGCCTTCGTCATAGTCCATTATTCTAATAGGCTTGTTTGCCTTTCCCACTAAATTGTGAGACCCATAAGGGCAGGAGCCATGTCTTACAGCTTATGCAGCGCTTGGCACATAGTAGGTATTGAGGACTGCTTGTTGAATCCATTAATTTCATAATTATTTGTGGTAGACCTGTTGTGATAATTTTATGGGTCTACCTGAGTGGGGCACGGGATGCCAAGATATTTAGTCAAACGTGATTCTGGGTGTGGCTGTAAGGGTATCTATGGATGAGATTACCATCTGAATGAGTAAGGCAGATTGCCCTCCATCATGTGGGTGGGCCTTGTTTAATTAGTTGAAAGCCTGAATAGAAGAAAAAAACCAGACCCTCTCATGGGTAAAAGGGAGCTCTCCCTGCCTCACTGCAGAGCTGGGACATCAGTCTTTTTCTGCCTTTGGACTTGAACTGAAACATTAATTCTTCTTGGGTCTTGAGCCATAGGTTTTTGGACTGGAACTTACACCATCAGCTCTCCTGGTTCTTGGACTTTCAGACTTGGATGGGAACTGCATCATCGACTCTCCTGGGTCTCCGGCTTGCTGACTGTCTCTTTGGACTTAGCCTCCCTAATTATGCAAGCCAATTTCTTATAATAAATCTCTTTATATATTTTTTATAAACATGTATTTATAATCAATATCTTGTATGTATATATGTATACACACACACACATATACATATCCGCAAAATCATAAAATACATAAAATCTCCTGTTGATTCTGTTTCTCTAGAGAACCCTAACCAACACACCTACTGAATGCTATGGCTTGTACCAGATCCTGTGGAGATTAAGATGAATCAGACCATGTGAGTAAATACAAGGTATTTTTACTGTTATTAATATCATCATCATCCAGATGAGTTACAACCCTTGTGTTAAAGAGCTCTCAACTTCGAAGGTGATGTAGACTGTTACAACATGTTGCCTATCCAGCTACATGCACTTGTTAAATTTTGTCTGCCTTTTATGATGATTCCGTCGTAACTACAGTCTGCTTAGGCCTCAAGGCCATTCTCACGTCTTGTTTCGGGACAGAGCAAAGTGAAACTTGCATATTATGCTTTGGTTTCTCATTGGCTTTGGAATGGTCTCAGTTTGGGTTTTTGGAAAATTGAAGGACGCGTGTGGATTTGCACAGCCTGCTTTACTAGTAGAATTGACATTGTTACAGCCAATTTTGGAAATCAAGGCTTAGCTTTTGAACATCAGTGAACCCAAATCATCTCTTGATATAGTCCCACGATGCCAGCTGATAGACTGCTAGAGGCTCTGGCTCTGGGACGTTAGCTACTCGGTCCTTAGAACACAGAAAGGAAAGGTGGGAGGAGAAATGGCATAAAGGACGGCAGCAGACTGTATTCTCCTAGATATTCCAGCATCCATGTATTTATCCCATTCCGCATAATCTTCTTACAACGTGACTGACACTCTTCCCACCAAGAGGTTTCCTTCTCTTGAATATTGGGGGGGGGGGTTGTGGCTGCCATGACCCACAGACTATGACAGAAGTGATGATACCATCGTTATGACTTCCTTGGCTAGATTATAAAAACAATATCATTGTGTACTCTTTCTCTCTCTGCCATCCCTCTCTCTGTGTCTCTCTGCGTCTGTCTGTCTCTCCCTCTGGGGCTCAGCCACCACGTTGTGAGGAAGCCCAGGCTACCCGGTCGTGTTCTGGTGGAGCACAGCAGCTGGGCCATCGGCTTCCAGTCGGCACCAAGCACTAGCTGAGGCCCCAGGCATTGCAGAGAAGGGATCAGTTATTCTCGTTGTGCCCTAAGTTCTTGACCCCCAGAAGCCACGAGCAATAATAAATGATTATTGGCTGTTTCAAGTCACTAAGGTTTGGAGTGATTTGTGTACGCAACGCGAAACCATTAATGCAGGAGCCAAAGGCACCGATGCCGCCATGAATGCCAGAGAGATGGCGCTTCCTCCAATTCAGTCAGCCTCAGTCTATTGGGACGGACACTTGGGACTTTTTTTCTGGTGGAAAAAACGGTCTTAACTCATGAACTCTACGTATCAGTATGACGTCTACATGCTGATTACTGAAAGTTGCTATAGGCATTTTCAGCTATGGTATCTCTCAGGCTAGTTGAGCAGTGAGATGACAATAGGCAGAGTAGTCACGGGGGCCAGTTGCCATGAATGACTAGCCCCGGCCTCGGGCCCTGGGAACTGGGTTCTTGTGTCGTATCGGAGTCTATGTGCATGACCACAGCCATGTTTCCTCGCTTTTCTGATCCCAAGTTTATCCAATTACAAAAAGGGAATAAGGCCGTCTGCTCTGCCTTCACTAGAAGGTTTCTGTGAAAATCAAAAGCAACAAAGCAAGTGAATGCACTAAAAGACGATGAAGCACTCTGTCTGGTAGTTTTTCTTAAATAAATGAACTTCATTTTGATATACTTCAGAACTTAGGCAAATTTAATGAGGAGAAAGATAACTGCCACCCAATACATTTTATTTTTTAAGATGATATATTTCGAAATACCAAATAGTTGGATTCTTCAATACTAACAGTGCTTTTTAAAAAGTCCTGTCTATATCCATCCTAAATATAATCTACTTCCATGCCTATGACCACTACCCTTAGGGTCAGCGCTAGCCCTTATGACTTCTTGCTGTGAATTAGAACACAGTGTCTCTTTCTCTAGAAGGGTAAAGGCTCTTACCAAGGCACAGACTTGGCGGCTAGAGCACAGACTACATCTCAGCTCCCATTTGTCCCCTCATCCAGGCACCCTGGTGCAGTAAACAACCTGAACAACCATATTCAGCCACCCGTGCTGTCCTCATTTAAGCCTGTGGGCTCACACCTAGATTGTGACAGTAGCTTTTCAGTATACTACTTGACCCTGCCTCCACTTGTACTCCCCTTCAACTCACCATACATGCTTCTATCAGAATACAAATCTGACCGTAGTATCCTCATGCCTGCAATCGTGTGATGGCTCTCCATTTCTTAAAGAAGAAATTCCAGATCCTTGGCTTAACACGAAGGGTCCTCCAAGAGCTGAGCCCCATCCTCTAGACTGGGGTCTGTGCCTCACGCTCTAAGTTGCCCATCAAAAGTTGTGCTTCCTGCTGTTTTGTGCTTTTTAGCCTTTCTGCCCACCGATTCCTCCGCATGGACTGCCTCATAAGCTCGCACCTCTTCTCTCCTTTTACTAAATCTTATTCATACTCAGGGTTCAGTTTGGTGTCATCTCCCACAGAAATCTTCCCCTTGACAACTCAGCTTGTGCTAAGAAAGGCGTGGGGAGGCGTGTTCCTCTCCTGTGGTCCCTCAGCCCCTGGTGCATCACTCTGCCTCTCTACCACCATGATAGGACTGCATGGAATGGCAATGTTCTACTTATGTCTCTCTCCTCCTTACTAAAGATCAGCGAAGATAAGGGCTATTTCTTTTTGTTTAATTTTTTTAATGTTTATTTTTTGAGAGAGAGAAAGAGAGAGAGACAGAGACAGAGACAGAGACAGAGCATGAGTGGGGGAGAGGCAGAAGGAAAGGAAGACAATCTGAAGCGGGCTCCAGGCTCTGAACGGTCAGCACAGAGCCCCACACGGGGCTCGAACTCACAAACTGTGAGATCACGACCTGAACCGAAGTCGGGTGCTTAACCGACTGAGCCACCCAAGCGCCCCATTAAGGGCTCTTTCTTATTTAATATTTAATCCCAGCAACTCGCCGAGTGCTGGCCACACTTGGGCTCAAGAAATGTTTATTGAATGCATGAATGAGTGAAGCATCATAGAATGTTAGCACCAAATTGGATTTAATAAATTATCCAGTCCAATCTCCTTGTTAAATTTGTGAGAAAACTCAGGCTCAGAGAGGGTAGATAGCTGATGAAAGTCACAGAGCTAGTTAAAAATTGAACCAGGCTTCATATCAAAATTCCTTTCCTCCCTACATTTCCATTTTCCTACACTGGCCCTAGACTTATTATCTCTTAAATATCCAACCAAATAGACAGGTACTTTTCTTGAAAGAATTTTCAGTTTCTAAATCTCTGTTCAAATGCTTTTCTTCCTTATTTTCTGGCAAATACCATCTGTCAACTGGTATTTTATGTGAATGGAATAACAGAAGGTTTGTGCTCTTTGGGAAAGTGTTAGAAGTTAATACTTCCCGCTGTGATCCATATTTGGTTGCTTAAAGAGAAAAAGTCTTTTTCAGCATGAATAAGGAAAAATCAACTTGAACCTTAACTAATTCTTTTACAAACTGTGATTGAGTTCGATGTTGCTTTGATCCTCATGAAACCTTTTTGGAAGTGTGACATGTCTGTTCTTTTGTTTTGTTTTGTTTTGTTTTGTTTTTTTAACAAAAAATGTATGGCTGTATCCCCCCAAAGATATCAGGACAAGAGGCTAGTGACATTATTAGCTTTGGGTCTGTTGAAGAAGTTACAAGGGAGAAATGGATAATGTACACGCCGTAAAAACGAAACCTCTCTACACACTTAACAACGGTTAAAATAGCAGGGCAGACAACAGATGAGAAAAAGTTGTCAGTACACATGACAAAGGGTTAATATCTATATAATCTGAGAAGCTTATACAAGAAAAACATTGAGTCAGTCAATAGGTAAATGGACAATGGAGAGGAACAGTTTATAAAAGGAAGTGCTATTAGTAAACAAGCCTTCAGGAAAATATTTAAACCCTCTAGCAGTCAAAGAAATAGAAGAGAAAACATTAATGAGGTGCTTTTTATAGCCATTAAATTATTCAAAACCAAAACGTTATTGACTATCCACGATGTCTGTAATGTTGCGGTGAAATTGACACATGCCTGTGTCACCGGCGGCAATGTAGACTGGAATGAACATTTTGGGTTTGGATATGTGCAGCCTTTGGCATAGCGTTCTTACTTCTGAGAATTCAACCTCAGGGAATAATCCAAAAGGAGAAAATAGACTATGGTCATAAAAATGTCCATTTAAGTTTATCTAGGATAGAAAAATAAGAAACCGCCTGAATATTTAATAAAGGTAAATTATCTGGTGAAGCAGTAATTATCTAAACGATGAGACATTTATGCAGTTATAATTATGATTTGGAAGACAACGTAAGTGACACGGAAAATGTTTATAACATAAACAGTGAAAAAAAAGTATAAAGTAAGGATATAACTACAGCGCAGTCGGGGTTATGAAAAATATTTTGTCGGTGTGGACTCTGTTCCTAGGGAGGAAAAGCTATGTGTATGATTAACAAGATAGGGAAAGGATCACTGCGTACATGCATACATACGTTTCCTGCTTGCTCCCTTTGGGGGTGCTTTTTCTTTCCTGCTTCCATATGTGCTAAGGACTGCTGGCTCAGGACTCAGGACTTAGCTTCTGCAGGTAAGACTGAGAGTCTCCCTTCTTTTTGTCCTTTGACTCCTGCTCGTCCAGGGTATACGTCAAGTCATGACCTTCCATGTGGCCAACCAGGTAATGCTTGGTCTACAGACCCAACTCTCATGTAGGTCCCATGATATAGACTCGAGAGGAAGTGATGTGGAACCTCCCTTTTGGCAACCGGTCCAAACCACTTCTTCCAACCTGTCTTTACCAGCTACAAACAAATACATAATTTTCAGCCGGTCCCCATGTCGATTTCTCAGCTGCTTAGAAAGAAGGAAAAAAGCCTCAGTAGTGAGCTCCCCCAACCCCAACACAGGTGCCTGTGGGCCTAGAAGGGAATCTAGCAAAACTAAGCCCATTTGATTTCTTAGGGAGATAAGTATGGTTGTAAATTCTTTCCCTTCCTTTCATTTGGTTTTCCGTGAATCTTGTTTGAGATACGAAGGGCTCCAAACTCCAGGCGGGTAGTAACTACTTCTCCTGGACTTAGTCCAGGTAATGCTAGGTGACTGGCATACACCCAGAAACCACTTTTCTAAGGCTTCTGCAAGCTTCGTGGGGGCATGGGTGGTCTTCGGTCTCCCAGACGTAGCACTCAAAAGATCGTTCGTTGGGTGTAAGAGTGGGAAGAACACACAAGCTGGACCTATGGGCTCTCTTCTCTCCTGTTTTAAAAGCTAATCTGAGAGAGAGCCAAAGCATGAGACTCTTAAAAAGTGAGAACAAACTGAGGGTTGATGGGGGGTGGGAGGGAGGGGAGGGTAGGTGATGGGCATTGAAGAGGGCATCTTTTGGGATGAGCACTGGGTGTTGTATGGAAACTAATTTGACAATAAATTTCATATAATAAAAAAAAAAGCTAACCTGAGAGAATAAAACTGATGTAGGAACTGGCTGGCAATGGAGACAAAGCACATTTAGGGGGTGATAAAGTTCCTGGTTCCAGTCATCGCTGATAACCAGCTATACAGACCCTTCTTCTTCTCTACTTGGTAACCTTAACCAATAAATTCTCATTTTTGCATAAACTGGCTTGAATTGGAAGCTAACAGAGTTCTGACTACTGCCTTGATCACCCCAGGCTCTTTTGGAAGGTTGTACCAAATTATACCATTCAACTTAATTTCTGTCAGAGAAAGACCATTCTGCATTACAATCCATAAGAAGAAGTCATACTTCAAATAATCCCAACACCAAGGGTTTTTTTTTTTTAGAAGATTAAATCAAAATGGTTCAAAATCACTTACGGTTGTATTTCATCAACTCTGCTAGAATCACAGCAGGTATGAATGAGTAGCAAATTCATGAATTGTGCATTAGTTTAGATCTTTTCCCCAAGGCTAATTGTTTGCTTTATTTTCTCTTCTATTAGAGCTGGCAGTGCACAGTGATATATGCTAAGCCTTGCATCTTGATGAGAAACAAAAAGAAAATTTTAAATGTGGGTATAATTATACAACGCCATAGAGTTTGTTGCCTTTTCCTCCCCACTAGTTCTCATCAAGGCAAGAGTTTTGGGAAATTAACACAATCAGCTTGGGGACTAAATATGTCAACAGACAGAGTTTCTTGTCTGCTTCCTGCTCTCCTCATGAAGAACATTGTCCAGAGTTGTTCTTTGACTATTGGGTGGCACAAAGGTCGTGTTTTGCGTGTATTTGTGTGTGCATGTGTGTGTGTGTGTGTGTGTGTGTGTGTGTAGGCTGTTTTCCAAGCTGAGAGCTCCCTTTTCTTGTTTATTTTTTTTTAGATTCAAGTTAGTTAACATACAGTGGAGTATTGGTTTCAGGAGTAGAGCCCAGGGATTCATCACTTACATATGCCACCCAGTGCCCCTCCCCACAAGTGCCCTCCTTAATGCCCATCACCCATTTAGCCCATCCCCCCACCCACCTCCCCTCCGGCAACCCTCAGTCTGTTCTCTGTATTTGAGAGTCTCTTATGGTTTGCCCCCTGTTTTTATCTTATTTTTCCTTCCTTTCCCCTGTGTTCATCTGTCATGTTTCTTAAATTCCACATATGAGTGAAATCATATGATATTTGTCTTTCTTTGCCTGACTTATTTCACTTAGCATAATACACTCTAGCTCCACCCACATTGTTGCAAATGGCAGGATTTCATTCTTTCCGGTTGCCGAGTAATATTCCATTGTATATATATACCATGTCTTTATCCATTCATCAGTCAATGAACATTTGGGCTCTTTCCATAATTTGGCTATTGTTGATAGCACTGCTATAACCATTTGGGTGCATGTGCCCCTTCCAATCAGCATTTTTGCATCCTTTGGATAAATTCCTAGTAGTGCATTGCTGGGTCATAGGGTAGCTCTATTTTTAATTTTGGGGGGAGCCTCCATACTGTTTTCCAGAGTGGCTGTGCCAGTTTGCATTCCTACTAACAGTGAAAGAGGGTTCCCCTTTCTCTGCATCCTCGCCAACATCTGTTGTTTCCTGAGTTGTTAATTTTAGCCATTCTGTCAGGTGTGAGGCGGTATCTCATTGTGGTTTTGATTTGTATTTCTCTGATGATGAGTGATGTTGAGCATCGTTGCACGTGTCTATTGGCCATTTGGATATCTTATTTGGAAAAGTGTCTATTCATGTCTTGTGCCCATTTCTTCACTGGGTTATTTGTTGTTTGAGTGTTGAGTTTGATAAGTTCTTTATAGGTTTTGGACACTAACCCTTTATCAGATATATCATTTGCAAATATCTTCTCCCATTACATTGGTTGCCATTTAGTTTTGTTGATTGTTTCCTTTGCTGTGCAGAAGCTTTTTGTCTTGATGAGGTCCCAATAGTTCATTTTTGATTTTGTTTCCCTTGCCTCCTGAGACACGTCTAGTAAGAAGTTGTTGCAGCCACGGTCAAAGAGGTTGTTGTCTGTTTTCTCCTCTAGGATTTTGATATTTTCCTATCTCATGTTTAGGTCTTTCATCCAGTTTGAATTTAGAGAGCTCCCTTTTCTAACCTAAATGGCTGGAAGTGATGATTATAGACTCTGTACTTGGAGAGAAGATCCCGTTCTCTCCTTGGCACACTGGGGATTCTTAGCTTTTACCAAGGCTGCCTGATAAACCTTTGAGATGGCAAGTCAATATTTACTTTGCCTCAGGTCAAATTCTGCTTCTCTTTAACTACCATTTTAGAATACAGAGACTATTGATGATGGCCAGGACCTCCAGAACTAGTTAATACTGTCAGCCACGTATGATATGAACTCCTTCTCTGTCTCCATTTTTTAAATGAATGGGTTCAAGTTCTAAATAACTCCAATAACCTTGGAATGAAAAAAATTAACAATCACATGTCTATCCTTCAAGGTAGTTTTGAAAGTTTTGTCCCAAGTTTTCTTTCCCTTTCCTTTCCATGACTGTCTCATGTTACAAAAATACATTAAGATATGTTTTGTTCTCTAATCTGATGCTCCTCTTTCCATAACGATGACACTGACCTCAAGCCACTCTCTAGAACTTTGACTCATTCTCTTTTATTCCCCTCCCCGCCCCCCGATTTTATGTATCTATTGAAGACTGAAGAGAAAGTGTAATCTCTCTGGGTAATACGTGTCAAGGGATACACAGGCTGATGGGAAAACTTACAGACATCCTCTCAGATTCTGGCTATTAGCGAACAAGGGAATCTATGATGCCAATAAGCATGTGGCAAAGGTTTAGATTTCACATCAGGGGGTCCCTGACTCAGTCAAGACTGTCACGTGCTTAAAATAGAGGTGAAGGTGGTCAGCAAAAAATGTCAATGAACCCTTTTAAAGTGTGAATGCATAGAAACGTGTGAAGTGAATTTTCTAGTTATGGAGATTAGGAAGTGATGGCCTTTTATCATAGCCTAATTATTTGTGTATAAACTTGACAGTTTGCAAAGCACCTTCGTTATCATCAAGTATGAGATCAGCATTGTCATCACATAATTTCTCTGCTCCTATTCATAGCAAAAGTCCTAAAAAGAGTTGTCTGTACTCATCGCCAATCCTTCTTCAGCTTCCATTGTGTCCTCAACTGACTTCAACGGACGTTCCCATTCTTCAGCTACCAACCTTATTATATTTCTCAGTAACCCCATATGGCTAGGTCTGTTGGCCAAATCTCAGTTCTCATTTTACTTAATCTCTCGGCAAAATTTGACATGGTTTTCCACTTCTCCCCCTCCTTGAAATGCTTCCTTCTGAAGCACCACTGTCTCTTACTTCTCCTGCCACCTCACTAGCGGTTCGTTCTTGGTTTCCTTTGTCGATTCCACCTAATCTACTTAATCTGCTAATGTAGGAGTAGCCCAGGTTCAGTCCTGGAACCTCTCTTCTTCTTTATCTACACTTTCTCCTTTAGGAGCTGATATTTCCATTTCTGGGGCTTCCAAAGCCGCCATTACAGTGAAAATTTGCGAACCTGTCTCTCCATATCTAAGCTCTAAGTTCCAGACACATATATGTAACTGCTGACTTGACATTTTCATTTAAATAGCCAGTAAGAATGTCCAACTTCACATGTCCACAAGAACTTATGATCCCCCCCCACCCCCTGCAAAACTGTGTTCTCTCAGTCTTTCCTATGTCAGTGGATGTCAGTTTGAACCTTCCATTCGATCAGGCCTAAAACCTCAGGATCATCCTCACACACTATATCTAATCTATCAAGAGATTTTGTTGGCCCTGTCTCCAAAATATGTCCAAATCTGACCGATTCTCCACTGAAAACAATCTGGATCTAAGCCAACATCATTTCTTGCCTGGAGTATTGCAATAGCTTCCTAACTGCTCTCTGTTTCCACTCTTGCCCCACTTACAACCCATTCTCTGCATAGCAGACAGTGTTACCTTTTTAAAACTGTAAAAGTCATATCAAATCACTTCCTTGCTTAACCCCCCAAGAGCTTTCCATCACACTTAGAAGAAAACCCCAAATCATTACCATGGCCTAGAAGGCTGTTTATGACCTTACCGTATCTCCTACTGCTCTCAATTTTCCATATTCTGTTCCAGCCTCCAACACATTAAACATACTCACCTTAGAGTCTTTGTGCTGTCTTCTTCTTTCTGGAAAGCTCTTCCCCCCGAATCTTGGATGGGTGGATTCCTTATTTCATTCAGGTTTCAGCTCAGAAGTTCCTGCCTCAAAGAAGTCTTCACGGAACATTCTATCAAAACTACGTTGTATCCATGCCTCTCTATTCTCTTATTCTGCTTTATTTTTTTTCATAGAACATATTATCCTCTGAAGGACATTATATTATTTATTTATTGGCTGTCTCTCCACTTAGACTATAAGCAACATGAAGGCAAGGGCTTTGTCTTGTTCACCATGACAACCTTAGTGCCGAGCATATAATAGGTACCCAGAAACACTGTGGGATGAAGAAATCAGACATCCTATTTTACACAAGAGAAAACCGAGGCATGAGAAGTGAAGTCATCTTGTCCAAGGTCACGTTGACGGAGTTTTGACTCCGTCCGGGTATTTACTCTGTTTGAAATTACCGTCTCATGCACAACGCTTGAACAGAAAACCTCTGAGGTAAGGCCATATCACCAAGCTCTTTCATTATAAATAACAGCAATATACTGCGTAGCGTAGCACAAAGCAAAGCCCAGCAGAAGAGTTAGCAATAAATTTCTAATGCCCACACCAGTAGATTAGATTTAATAGTTAGCTTTCCCAAGACAAGCTTGTTCCCGAACCCAAACTTCAACCGATGATGATTGGATTTGTCCTTAGACATGTCTTTTTTTTTTTTTTTTGAATGGATAAGCAAATTACAAATCCCTCATTTTTTTTTTGGATTGTTGCTTAAAGAAGTGGAGAGATACATCCCTGCTACTGCCTCCCATAAATGGAAGGGAGGCACAGACCTCCAGAACTGCACATTAATTTGACTTTTTAAAAATAGGGACTGACCACTTTAATAATTCAAGGCACACATGTCTCTATCTTTGCACATGAGCTTTTTTAATCTGTGGAGACTAGGAGAGAAATCATTTCTCTGGTACAAAGTAAAAGAAAGTTTTCTTTAATTGCAGTCTTTTGTAGATAGCTCTGCCTCATGGGGCATTAGTGCCAAAAAGCCTTTTTCTTCCTGAGAAAAAGAATGCTCTGCCTTCTTAGGTCTACACCCTAGTCCAGACAGTGTCTTTCAACGTGTATGAAATTCTACTACTTCTGATTCACTTGTTTTGGATCTCTTAGGTATCAGTCTTCAATTATTCGTCCCTTTGAATGCAAATGTCCAGGGCCAGAGTCCTCTCCCTTCTCAACCAGCGCCATGCTTTAAAGGGTCTATGAAATCCAAAAGGATCTATTGTATCCGTGGTGCTTTGATGGTATGAGTGTTGGCAAGGAATCATTTGTATCTGTGTGTCTGTATGGGCAGGATCTTCAACTCCTTTGATGAAATTGGTCAGGTAAGAATTTTTTGGAGTTTGAAGGTTGACATTAGCATGTTTCCTCCTGGATTGCCCTTTATTTACAGGACGGAGCCAAACGCTATAGCTAGTGTGGGGGAAACATGCGAGCTTGTGTGTGGAGAGAGCCCCAGGCTCTACTTTGGAAGGGAAGCCACCAACCAGAAGCATAAAGTCAAGCTGAGTCACGGCAAAGTATGTGGCCTGTTGTAAATAAATATATGCTTTCTGTAAATAAATATATCATTCTTGTTGCTTTTCCCATCGTCTTGACCAATCTACATCTTTTCTCTGAAATAAGAAATCTCTTAGTAGGGAAAACAGAGGGATGGGGGGGCGGGAGACTCTGAGCGCGTGGTGTCTGTGTACTGAGAAAGGTGAGGGATTGATGAAGCATCGAATATCATGATACAAGCACATAATTCCTACACAGGAAGAGAATAGGAATTCAATTAAAACACGAAAATACACTTTTTTTTAAATTTTCATGTTGTGGGAAATGACAAGAGAATGCATCAAATTGGATTAAGAACGAAACCGAGACTAGAAATTATTCCACAAAGTGATAAAACTGGAAGACTCGTCACAATAATTAAATTAATTCCCCCACCCCTTTTCAGGAATTGAAACCCTTGTTCTGCTTTGAAGTCACTGGGAGTATTTGATCTACTCTTGCGCCCCCTGGCACAACCCTGCTCTCTGTCATCCTACAACACAATCTTCGCATACACTCTTTGAGTCCTGTCCGTAGATCAACTGTTCCCAAACTAGATACTCAGTCGAGACACATTGAGAAAGTGTTTGCTGTTTGTGCCATATATGAAAAAAATATTCAGTACCCTCGATCACAGCTGCGATTTCTGACTTAAAATTGAGATACAGAAGAAATAAACAGGATAGAACTAAAACAGCCAAGTGCCTGTGTCAGTAAGAGCTGCCAATCTCATGTCTAATCAATTGGATACTCTTCTGGAAATTGAAAGCTGATAATATTTTGGTGTGTCATTTATTAACGCTCTAAATAGATGCCCTTGAAGACTGTTAACTTTTAGAACCTGTACAACAAACATTCTAGATTGCGTGCTGCCTGTAATCAGCGGCAGAAATGTCCAAAGAACATCAAAATATGTCCAAATACCCAAATGGCTGAGTTCTAGGGCTGGTGGGCCTTTAGAAATCTTGCATAATGTAGTTCATGGTTTAAAATAACATATTTTCCTACGAGCGATGGAAAATTCGATCTCCCTGACTTTCTGTCAAGCCAAATGTAAAGTACTCAATTCCTACTTAAACTATTTTTCTAAGAACCTCTATTCCAGATACCTATCTCTGACTGCTCAGATGTATTTATGGTATTGATTTTTTACTAAGAGTAGTTTTATAGGAAACTGGTGACCCCATGGGCTCAAGTTTTTAAACGGTTTTTTGCTTCTGCTGTTATTGGTTTTTGATCTCTGCAACTGGTTAGAACTAGAGAACCACAAATCCAACAGAACAGATTCAGGTACCGCTTAGGTAAAATTTAATTGGACTGTAACCCAAGTTGCAAGTCACAAGCCGTAATTTAGCAGATGCTCAAAACAACCTTGGGAGGAAGAACCAAGAGGGTTTGTTCAAATAATTAGTAGTAATAATCAGTTTGCATGAGGCTGTTGCTCTATATTCCACTCTTTGACTTCTTTTTTCTAAATTGCTTTTTTTAAAATTTTTTTTATTTTTAAAAATTTACATCCAAATTAGTGTATCGTGCAACAATGATTTCAAGAGTAGATTCCTTAGTGCCCCTGACCCATTTAGCCCCTCCCCCTCCCACCACCCCTCCAGCGACCCCCCGTTTGCTCTCCACATCTATGAGTCTCTTCTGTTTTGTCCCCCTCCCTGTTTGTATATTATTTTTGTTTCCCTTCCCTTCTGTTCATCTGTTTTCTCAAAGTCCTCATATGAGTGAAGTCATATGATTTTTTGTCTTTCTCTGACTAAATTGCTTTAAATTTTTTTAATGTTTATTTATTTTTGAAAGAGAGAGAGAATGAGTGGAGGAGTGGCAGAGAGAGAGGGAGACACAGAATCCGAAGCAGGCTCCAGGCTCCGAGCTGTCAGCACAGAACCGGACGCGGGGCTCGAACTCACCGACCGCGAGATTATGACCTGAGCCGAAGTCAGACACTTAACTGACTGAGCCACCCAGCTGCCCCTCTAAATTGCTTTTTATACAGAAATAGAGGTTCTTACTTTGGGGAGTCTCGTGATTGTTTTTTTAAATGGATTCTTATCTATATTTATGAAGGAGGTGAATGTTTTACCAGAAAACAAATGATTACTGGTGGTAATAAATTGGTTCGTAGCTTTGGGCTTTGTGGGGGCGGGAGGGAGGGGAGGTGGTGATTGCTGTTTACAAGGAAACATCACACTGTAATGAGTGCTTTTTAGTGGCTATCCCTGATGCAGCCATTTAGAAGGGACAGAAATATTTGTCACATATCTTTATTTACACATTTCACTTTTTTATTGTTAAATGATACATGGTGCAGTGAATACATAATGGATGGGCTACTACCACGTCTTGGTTATGTAAATGAGGTGCTCTGCAGTCATAATTCTCTGCATTCAAATTGGAAAACGCAAGTGCTTACAAGTCAACCAAACCTTTTTCTATTTTGGCTTAGCAGAAATAGTTGCAAATAAATATCTATGCACGTGCGAATGCTTTTAGAGCCTCCATAAAGCGCATTACCTACGCATTCAAAGATATCTGTGCTGATGAAACAAAAGTGACGGTGACATTTTGTGCTGAAGCATCCCAGAAAACAATGTTCAGACTTGGAATAAGTTTAGAGTGTCCTTTATTCAATCAAGATCAACTTAATTTAATCTGTGTCTAAGTATAACCTAAAGCATAGAAATCCAATCATTTTTTTGTTGTTGCTTCTTTCGAAAGAGCATATTCCCTCCTCATTTTAATCAATTTTAATCACTTTAGCAAGGTATTAGATAACCAGATTATGGGCTAGGAAAGCTGGCATTTTCTTATTAAGGGAGGTCTGAAAGCTTGCCTGAAAGTGCCCCAGGAACATAAAGGCTGGATAACTAATTTCTTTCCCCCTCACTCAGGTAAGGAGGAGCTTGCAAAGACAGCAGGCTGGGTTCTCTTCCTGTGGTTAAGGGGGATGTGAATTTCAGTCGCCTATTTCAACAAAAATGGCGAGAACTGACCACCGTGCTACATCACTATTGCCATCTGGATAAACGTTTTACTATTTTAGTAACGGCTCTTGCCTCTACCATACTTTACATCTCACCCAGCCCCTCCGCATCTGCCAGGTCACACGATCAGATCGCCAGTGTCCTTGACCGTGGGAGCACATAATGCAGTCATGAAGGACCCACTGCCAAACAATAATACGAATATGCTGTCGTCCGGTGCAAACGTGACCCTGTGACACCATCAGCAGTGTAGACATACGTGTGGCGGCTGGTGAGGACAGGAGGGACCCTTACACACTTCCGCTTGCCGGTTTCCCCTGGTAACGAAACACTGGCCCAGGCCTGGGGACAGAGTGTGTGACTCTAGAATGGGTTTTATATTCGACAGAGAAGCTTTAGGGAGAAACACCAAATATCAAACCTGGAAGAGACCTTAGAGAACATCTAGTCCAACTCTGTCTAAAAAGGGAAAAACAAGCCTCCTGCGAGTAGATGCGAACAGGTCACCCAGCAAGCGGGTGGCCTCGCAGGACCAGAAGCCCGGGCCTCCAAGCGCAAGGCCAGCCCCCTTCCATGCTGCCATGCTGTCTCTGGCCTCTTTAGTTCTGGCTTTCTGAACGTTTACCATGTACTGTGCTGCACTCTTTCCGCGTATGAGCGCATTTTATTCTTGTAACAGTGCTGTGAAGTAGGCACTATTACTTGTCGAGTGTCTGTGGATGGGGAAACTGAGGCACAGAGTGTTTAAGTGACTTCCACAAAGCCACTCCACTAGGAGACAGCAGAGCCAGAATTTGAACCCAGGCAACCCGGCTCCATAGCCCATGCTCTTTGTCACTGTCCTCTATAGTCTCTTACCTAGCGCCTCCTTACCAAAGCCCACAGTTCCTTTTTTTTTTTAAAGTTTATTTTATGTGTGGGAGAGGTACTGTAAGCAGAGGAGGGGCAGAGAGAGAGAGAGAGAGAGAATGGAAGAGAAAGAATCCCGAGCAGGCGCTGTGCTGACAGCACAGAGCCCAACACGGGGCTCGATCTCATGAACTGTGAGATCGTGACCTGAGCCCAGATCAAGACTTGGACCAGCTGAGCCACCCAGGTGCCCCCAAAGCCCACTATTCTGAGGACCCCAAACCTCTCCTATTGTAGATGAGGAATTGGAATCGTTCCATTTTGTTTCTCCTTTGTCGTTAATGTTGTGAATCGGGGTATATTTTGCTTAAACCTGCACACATATGCACCTTTCAAAGTGCTCCAGTATATCAGCCTTGGAGTATCAGGGGGCAAGCGAGGTCAACAAATCTAGTGCAACACCTCACAGGACACTAATCCAGGAGGGTTATTGCCTTTATTAAAAAAAATAGCCCAAGTGCTAAGGCAGAATCTGTGATAAGACTGGAGGCTAAGCCCCAGGAATATGAAGATGCATTTATGAATGGCTCTTGGTGATATGAAAAAAGGAAATGAAGTATAAGGAACTGTAAAATTGCTTTTCAACTCTAAATTTTACACTGTGTAGCCATGTGTATAGGCTAAGCAAAACAGGACCACAAATGGTTGATCAGTGTTTTTGGCCATCTTAATGGCCAAATTGTACAGACGGCTTGGATGCTGGGATAACTTATGCAGAGATTAGGCAAGGCTGCCTCGTCCGAAATGAGCTGCCCGGGGAGGGGAGGGGGGTGGGGAGAAAGTAACTCCCACGGTGACGGTGAGATAGCCCCTCCCTAACTTTTTGGAGCCGCATATGGCCCATCTAGTTGTCTACTAACTTGGAAATATGATGTCTTTAACCAAGAAGGACATTCTAGACTTACAAGAAATAGATACAGAGCCCAGTTTGTAAATCAGGAATGCACATGATGCACGTTAGTCTGGAAGTGTGGCAAACGAGCCCCCAAATGAACTCACTGTATAAATCGGAAGAGCCAACTTGGCAGAAAACTGTCGGAATAGCCGGGGAAGATAAAAGGAAGCTTATTTAAGAGTGGTACCAGGTAACTGCCCATCCCTGGCTGGAAACGGAGGTGGGGTGTGCGGGGGGTCGGGGGGGAGGGGGAGATTGCCGGTGGCTTCTGACATGCAGGAGAGATCCTATTTTAAGTATTTCTTTCTTTCAAAAAACAACAAGAATTTAACATCCGCTGTCAACAAATAGAAGGACAGGAGAAAGAGGAGTACGAGGCATTTGGAAGTTAGACAAGTAGGCACATGTACCCCCCAAGGCGCAGAAGCGCCATAGATTTTGCAGCTGAGAAGGGATGCTCCTGAGATCTTAATTGCTACTGAGAGATAACGAGGAGTGCGACTGGAACTTGCAAATATCATGGTTGTTAGTCACTTCGATAGCCTCCGCCACAGAAAACGTCAGGCGTTCTCTGCAAGGTTCTCTGTTTCTTTTGATCTTTCTCTTCGTGCTTTTCCTAGCTCTTGCAGTTTTTCTTTAATAATCACTGCTACTTGCTCTGTTAAACGGGACGACTTTTCAGCTACGGTACAGCACCCTTGGAAAGAAGAAGCACACGGATCCCAAAAGCTTGGATGGCATTCAGTGGTAGGCAAACACACTCTCTCATTTGAGTCCCACAACCGCTGGATACTGGAGAGTAGACTTCCACTGAGTGAAGGGAATTGGCCATTCGGCTTCCCACTCTCCTCCAATCCTCTGTGAGGGACTTAGGTGAGCCTGGGAAGGATCTTTTGTGTGAGCACAGCTCCCCCTGGCTGCAGTGGGCCAGGGCCCCATCTGGGACCATCTACACAATTTGTGGGGCCAAGTGTAAAAGGAAAATGCAAGGCTCCTTAGGGGCACCCGGGTGGCTCAGTCGGTGAAGCATCCGGCTCTTGATTTCGACTCAGGTCATGATCCCAGGGTTGTGGGATGGAGTCCCATGTCGGGCTCTGTGTTGGCAGGGTGGATGGAGCCTGCTTGGGATTCTCTCTTCCCCGCCCTCTCTCTGCCCCACCTCCCTCATGCTCACTTGTGTGCACTCTCTCTCTCTCAATAAAGAAAAAAGAAAGAAAGAAAGAAAGAAAGAAAGAAAGAAAGAAAGAAAAACTAGCCCAGAGGGCCTAAGACAAACTGCTGAGGAAGTTTCTATTTTTCCAAATATACAGTAGAGGAAAACAGGCAACAAGATGAAAACAAAATAAATGAAGCCCCAATGAAAGAAACAAGACATCTGTGCAAACACAAATGAGAGAGACAAAGGCTGATCAAATATGATGCGAGACACAGATGAGGCACTCAAAAAATATTTGTCAGAGGCCTAAAAGGATGGAGGGTGGGCTTTGTCACGTCCCCACCCCCCGCCTAAGCCCAGCAGGTTTTGTAACACGGAAGTATGAGAAGACGGATTCTGCGGGTAAGTGATCTCAGCAGCTTAGAACATGAGGTCAATATCATTGGGGGAAGAAACAATTTTCCACGAGGCAGAATCCTCCAAAGGCTCGGCCAGGGCAAGTTCTCAACGTGCCGGCTTCCCTGGGATTCAGGCATTTGAAGTCAGCCACGGGGCTGGTCACCCCACGGATGGCTCTGATCAAGGATTCTATAGGGTTGCTGCCACTGAAAGGAAAAGTGACATGGGAGCTGGGCGCGAGACACCTAATAGGAACAGAAATAGCTTCTTTCCTGTTAAAGTTGAAAATAGTTATCTTGAGTGTCAGTTGAGAGTTCAGACCCAGGAATGAGGCCAACCTAGACTGTTGTGGTCTTGGAGAAGTCACTAATCTTTCCAGCATCCAGCCGCCTTCTGTATAAAATGAGGATCATTCCTACCCCGCCAGGATGTTGTAAGAGATGAACGAGATCATTAACGTATGCAAATCGCTCAGCACGGTGCCTGGCGTTTGGTAAGTATACAATAAATGCAACTGCTGTTGTTATTGGGAGAATGAAGCATCGCTGCTTTTAGGGCCAGATCTTAAAGCCCCTTCTTTAAAGTTTGTATGTAAATTCTAGTTAGTTAACACCCAGTGTAGTATTAGTTGCAGACGTGATTCACCGCTTCCATCCCTCACCCGGTGCTCATCCCAACAAGTACCCGCCTTGATCCCCTTTACTTTGACCCATCCCCCCCAACCTACCTCCCTTACAGCCCGTTTTATCTCTAATGATCCTGGAAAATCTCAACGTTCCGTCAAACGCGATCCAAAAGATCAATGATCCCTCAAAATATCAATGTTCTTTGGACGTCAAGTTTTAGGCTTGTGAGATACGAGTGGCGTTTCTGACAGCCTGCGTGACTTCGGGTGTAGTTCAGACAGTTTGGGGATCATGACCAAATTGCATCAGCATAGCGTTGTGTTTTAAACTCACTTTGCAACGCCTTTGTTTCTGTGCGTTTCCGATGAAAATGCATTCATTTATGGGGCGCCTGGGTGGCTCAGTCGGTTGAGCGTCCGACTTCGGCTCAGGTCATGATCTCGTGGTCCGTGAGTTCGAGCCCCGCGTCGGGCTCTGTGCTGACAGCTCAGAGCCTGGAGCCTGTTTCAGATTCTGTGACTCCCTCTCTCTCTTTGCCCCTCCCCTGTTCATGCTCTGTCTCTCTCTGTCTCAAAAATAAATAAACGTTAAAAAAAAATGCATTCATTTAATAGGTCGGTTTTAAGGACAGATACATAAAGAACCGCAATGGCAATCGTGTGAAAGAAATTAGATACAGGGATTCAGTCTGGAAGGGAAGGCTTAAAACAAAAAGGGCTTACTGCCAGGGGCAAGAACTGATTAAAAAAAAAAATTCACTTTAGGGCACCTGGGCGGCTCAGTCGGTTAAGCATCAAAATAAGTAAATAAAACTAAACTTTAAAAGAAAATTTTTGGGGCGCCTGGGTGGCTCAGTCGGTTAAGCGTCTGACTTCGGCTCAGGTCACGATCTCGCGGTCCATGAGTTCGAGCCCCGCGTCAGGCTCTGGGCTGACGGCTCGGAGCCTGGAGCCTGCTTCCGATTCTGTGTCTCCCTCTCTCTCTGCCCCTCCCCCGTTCATGCTCTGTCTCTCTCTGTCCCAAAAATAAATAAATGTTAAAAAAAAATTTTTTTAAGCTCACTTTAATGTTGTAGGGTTGTTAATTTAGCAAGAAAGGGTGCTTGAGGCGTATTTGGGTTTAAAGAAGTCAAGATATTCACAGGAATATAAGACACTTATACTCATGCATAATTAAAAGAAGAAATCAATATTCACCTTGTTCTTATATTTCCTTTCAAACATGAAACTGGAAGAAGAGGTCAAATACCCCCAAATCACTGAGGAACTGCCTATTGATTTTAAGTAAACGCCATTCTTTGATCTTTGTGTTTAAAATGTAGTGTATTGTTTTCCATAAATACCCGCGCTGAGACAAGGACTCCAGCTTTTCCCATTTCTTCTCCCTGAAATCCACATCTCCAGGCTGTGGCTCCGTGTGTACATCTATGTGATCATCCCCCCACCGTCTAGCACTAACATATCATACCCGGAAGTCAAATGAATACTTCTTTTTTCTTTTACTTTTTAAAAAATGTTTTATTTATTTTTAAGACAGAGAGCATGAACAGGGGAGGGGCAGAGAGAGAGAGGGAGACCCAGAATCCGAAGCCAGGCTCCAGGCTCTGAGCTGTCAGCACGGGGCCCGACGCGGGGCTCGAACTCACGGACCACGAGATCATGACCTGAGCCGAAGTCGGACGGTTCGACTGAGCCTCCCAGGCACCCCCGAAATGAATGCTTCTAAAAAACTTGTTGCAAAGTTTATCCGTCCCTTTTTCCTTGCACAAATCCTCAGTGGTACCCAAGTGGCTGTAGGATAGACTACCAACTCCTTATTTAACGTGTCATCTGTGGTCTTTCACAGTTGGGGTTTTCATTGTCATCTCCTACAATGTCATAGCAGGGGCGCCTGGGCGGCTCCGTTGGTTAAGCGTCCGACTCTTGGTTTCTGTTCAGGTCACGATCTCACGGTTCATGAGACTGAACCCCGTATTGGGCTCTGTCCCACTCTCAGTGCAGAGCCTGCGTGGGATTCCGTCTCTCTCTCTTCTCTCTCTCTGTTCTTCCCCCCGCCCCCCCGCCTCAAAATAAACAAACTTAAAAAAAATAAATTTCAAGTACTCCTCCTTTCTGTATTGTTTCCCCTGCCTGACATCCCGGTTATTCAAGCAGCAGCCTGGGACCAGCACTCTGCACGAAAGCTGCCCTTCCTCTTCAGGCCCTTGGGATCTCTGTTTTGCCAACCCCTCTGCACACCTATGTATCCGAACCTTCTTGGCCCTGAGCCTGCTGTGTGCCCTTCGTCTCTGTCCTGCCCTGAAAGCTTCTTCTTTTCCCCATCCAGCAGGGCAGACACACATCAGTGTTTGTTGTTGTTGACAATGATGGTGGTGATGGGAGCAAAATTACTGGGGGAAACAAACTGATGGAAAAAATAGCCCTAAGCTTTTCCCGTACTGTGCCCCAAGCTGTTACCTCCAGTTTCAGTTTAAAGCATACATTCCTGCACACGCTGCCATGTTACCATGTAATTGTTCTCAAGTCATTTTCTCACATGAGTGCTGTCTTCCCAACGAGCCTCCCAGCTCCCCAAAGGCAAGACTGAGTACTTCCTTTTGGGTTTCTTCGCCTTGCACAATATTGGCAGGGTCAACCCACGAGTTCAGTTAAAGCTTTTTGCCTAAGTAACCATAAGTAATCAAGAAGGGAGGCATCCATAGCACCTGAAAGTTTAAAAGTATTAGCCAAACTCCCTAGACACCTCCTTCCAAGTTTGATTATTTCCACTGGCAACGGTATATACAGCAGCTTGGCACAAAGACCATTCTTGATAAAAAAAAAAAAAAAAATTGAATGCCCCCCCCTCCCATTATGGGTATGTGAGTAGGGGTCATTCATGGTGGTGGCGGAATTTTTTGGAAGGTAAGGTGTTAAACTTGAGGTAGAATACAGCTTAGTCTGAAAGGCATTTAATCAAAGAGAACTTTCCAGAAGGAGTGAGACTGAAAGTGCGGTTGGGGCACCAGTGAGGAAAACCCTTGACTAGAAGTCATTAACGCCGAGGCTCTTCTCCCTGTTCATGTACTGACCTGCATCCCTGTAAAATTCTAGCCTTTGTCAGTTGAGAAATGAGAACGTTGGTCTTGCTGAAGTGTGTAGAATCTCAGAATTCTTAAGAGACTCCATGAGCTCTTCAACCCTTCCCTCCAATGTCTGTATCAGTGAGCCATTGAGCTGCTGCTTGTATACCTCCTCCTTTACTTTTCATGCCAGTCCAATGCCTGGGCCATCTTGTTTTCTCCAATGACGTGCTCTGTGGCTGCTGACCTCTGGAATTGGATGAGATGACGGGTAATTTGGCGGATCCCATTGGAGGCTGCACCGGACACAGGAGAATAAACAACATGTTCTGGGGGGCGGACATCAAAAAAACCCTCCAAGAAGTGAGTTCACAAAAAGGGAAGGGAAGGAGAGGACAGAAAATTCAGATAACGACGCAGAGAGGGTCAGAGAGGCCAGAAAAAATGTGGGGAGGAAGCAAGTCATGGAGAAGCCGCTAAGACAAGGAGCCCAAGACCAAAGAGGGGGCTACGTTTCATTGACACAGGGTGGGCCAGGCGGTCTTCCGTGGCACCAGCGGCTCCCCTGCTCCCCGCCCCCCCATTTTCCCAGAACATCACCGAGCACATATCAGCTCTCCAGGAAACCTGACGCCTGGTTCACAACCTCCGGCTGCCGTGTGTAAACACGCAGGTGTGCTTCTGCGGGGATTTCCCTGATTTGGCAGTGTCTACATGAGTAGGAATCTCGAAATATCCTAAGAGCTTTGGTTTCTGCACCTCTTCGGCCTCCTGAGAACGGGGATCCGTGGGAACCTTGGGCTCAGGGAGCGATTTCTGCCTCCAGACCACCTTCTCGTCTGGCTGCGGTTGCCGTCACCCTGTTGACACTGTCCCTGAGTCACTGGCCGTCTGAATGCGCACACGAGCTGCGTGGGAGGCAGTTTCTAGAGGCGCTGAGGGCAGACGGCCCGAAATGAACAGGGACATTCATGTATTCATCCGTTCGGTGAACACGCATCATTACATACCTTGTTCGACGAGGAAGCCGCGCTTGTGGGGGAAAGACTTGTTGGGGGCCGCAGAGCTGACACTTTCCTGTTTGCCCCCATTCTCTGCGGCAATAATATCAAAAGTATGTCTTTGGGGGAGACGGGTAGAGCGGCTCCTTTCCTGGGCTCTTGCAAGTGTAGACGGCACTACAGAGACTGTAGTGAGAAAGGCAAAAGAAATCAGATAATTATGGGGAGGGAGGGATTCTTCTATTACTTGGTTTAGGGTTGTATAGACACAGCCGGGGAATTCAGTAAAGTCCAGGGAATGCGTTTACCTCCTCCTCGCTCTGTGAAGCTCTGTGAAGCTTGGGGGGCCTTCAGGTTGTTCAGGCCCGAGGCGCCTAGGCCACAGTCTAAACACAGGGCCCCGTGAGCTTCGGCCTCAGGAAACTGGCAACTGCTCCTAGGAGATCTGCTGTGCCCCCCGTGAGGCCTCGTGAGGCTGACATTGATCCCAGCCATGCCTTAGCCGAGCTAAAGCTCATAAAGCTGTGGAGGGAGTGAAATAAAGCCCAGTGCCTCTGCTGCCTTGAAGCTGGGACTTGGCCATGCCCGAGCCTTGTGGCATTTGGTTAGAGATTTGGTTGAGGCCATGAGTTCCAGCATGCCTCCCCCTCCCTTATTACCAGCTCAACCAGAATCAACGATCGGCCGGTGCAAGGAAAAAAAAAAAAATCAGGGCTTAAAGCAGTTGCCAAGGTACCAAAGGCATCAGTTCCACTAAAGAGGGCTCTGGGTGAAAGAAAAAAATTAATCTCTAGAAGCTACAGGCCAAGAGTCCTCAACGATTGTGAGAACAGAGAGCTACTATTATTTTCTGTAAGTCCTTGGGTTCCTGATGGAGAAGGAGTACGGGAGGGTCAAGGCTGAGACGGGAAATCTTGGCAGCAAGTCCTGAGACAGGGTTAGGGAAGGCAGACAGATGGCGTGTATACACTGCAATCCTCACGTGGGTCAGGGGAGTAGGGAGTTCTGGGACATCCAAGGGATCCTGGGCAGGTGTGGGGACTGCTTCACGCTTAGAGAGATAGCGGGTAAGGAGTAATATTTGCAAAGGGACTACTAGGTACCAGATACTGTGCCAAATGTTAGACACGTTCTTTCATTTAATTCTGTCAGCTCTCTGAGTGAGTTCTTACTATCTGGTTTTGGAGATCAGGAAAACGCGGCTCAGAGACATGAAGTCACTAGCCTGAGGGCACACAGCTAGCGAGCGGCCATGTCCAGGAGTGAAACCCAAGTCTGTTTCACTTTATTGTTCTTTTAAAAAAAAATTTTTTTTAAACGTTTTTGAGAGACAGAGCATGAGTGGGGAAGGGGCAGAGAGAGAGGGAGACAGAATCGGAAGCAGGCTCCAGGCTCCGAGCCGTCGGCACGGAGCCCAACACGGGACTTGAACTCACGAACTGCGAGATCATGACCTGAGCCGAAGTCGGACGCTCAACCGACTGAGCCCCCCAGGCGCCCCTCACTTCATAGTTCTTTTCACGGTCTCAGCTGCCTCCAAGGATAGGGAACGAAAAGTGCTGAAGCATGCATACCTCCACCCAGAGTCCCATGATCACCTCCACCCAGAGTCCAGGAGGGAGGTGGGATAAAGAAGGCAGTGTAGCTGCAGAATGCTGAGAGCATTCGGGCCGATAAACATCCCCTCACTCCCCACTGGCCTCAGAATTCCCAGGAATGACACAAAGGCCAAAACAGTTTGCACTCGATACCAAAAAAGCAGGAGCAAGGGTGTGATGTCATTAGCACGCTATTTTCCCGGCCGTTTTCACACGGTTCCTGCCACAGGAAGAGAGTCCATCACATCACAGATGCTGGCCTAATGAGACTACATACCACAATGCGGCAGAGGGCTCTCGAATCAATAGTGCTTTCTGGCACACACCTCCTTGGTAAAGCACTTTTGCAGGGTGGACATAAAAATAAATGTGCAATGTAATATTTAAGAGCAACCTTTCGCTATTAAGCTGATTGCCTAACAGGCCGTTACCTTTGCAATGGAAGCTCGCTAATTTACGCTCAGATAAAATCCCAACAGGCAGGTACATCGTGTAACCTACCCGAAACGCACTGCCTGGGGAAGAGGAAGGGGAATATGGGCAGGGATGGTCTGCGGCCTTCTTCACTCAGGTGGCACCCTAAAGGACTTCAGTCTCTGACTTTCCACTGTCCTCATAAACAGCAGGAAAATGTCTGTTGCCTTTCCGTGTTTCTGCATTTATGTGCTTGCCCCTTATTCCAAATGAAGCAGTCTGCAACGACCTTTCAGCCCCTACCAGGAATCGGCTGAATTTAAGGAGCCTTACGGACAAGCCCAGCTCAGAGAGCTGGTATCAGAAAATGAAAACTCTTTCTGTGCTTTTACCAATCAATTCTTCATGCAGAATAGTATCTGACCCAACAGCCACTCTCGGTTTTTTTCATCTTTTCCCGGCAGGGAGAAAACTCTTCACATGCTTAATTATCACCTTTCTAAGCCTACATCCAGAGATCTCCCAGGATTTCTGATACAGCACATTCAAAAAATGACGTGAGGGGGGAGGGGGCTGGGTGAAATACGTGAGGGAGATTAAGAGGCACACACTTCCAGTTATAAAATAAATAAGTCACGAGGATGAAAAGCACAGCTTGGGGAATATAGTCAATAATATCGTCATAACTTTGTGTGCTGACATACGGTAACGAGACCGATCGCGGTGAGCATTTTGTAATGTACGTGAATGTCGGATCACTACGTTGTACACCAGAAACGAATATAATCTTGCATGTCAACTTTAGGTCGATGAAAACACAAAGAGCAGAAGCAAACAAAAAGTAGCAAAAAAAAAAAAAAAATGGTGTGATGGCAAGTCCTCAAACAGATGGCTTTTCAAGTCTCACCTTGATGGCCCAAATCCCACATACGTTCCTACTACGTGAAAAGCAGCCTTCACTTCCATGCTTGAAAAAGATGAGTTCTAAGCATCAGACCAGGCTGTGTCCTATGAAACAATGATTAGAACGTGCATTTATTGAACACATACTATGGGCCGGGCCAACTGTCAAGATGTTTTCCTAACATTATTGGATTTGATCCTCGCATTTTCTTTATCACCATTTCACATGTGAGGGAAACTGAGACTCAGAGAGTCTAAGTAATTTGCCCAAGTTCACGCAGCTGGTAAGCCGGAGAACTTGGCCCATAGCCCAGGTGGCTCTGACCCACCATACAGATTCTTTATTGATTTCACTGCCTACAGAAAACATGGTAACCCTGTTCAAGACTTGGTGGGTTACTCGAGGCTCTATGGAACTGAAGGCAAGTACAGGTCTCACGCAGTGATCAGCAAACACTCCAGTAGGATAATAGTTGCCTCGCATGGCACTATATCCGTTTGATGTTTTCAACCGCAGATGTACCGGTGTAGTTTAATACAGCGCCATTAGAAACCTTTTCTACGAGGGGAGGCCCGGGTGGCTCAGTCAGCTGAGCGTCTGACTTCGGCTCAGGTCATGATCTCACAGTTCGTGGGTTCGAGCCCCGTGTCGGGCTCGGTGCTGTCGGCGCCGAGCGTGCTTCGGATCCTCTGTCTCCCCCGCTCTCTGCCCTTTGTGCGCTCGCTCTGTCGCTCTCAAAAATAAATAAGCCTTTAAAGGAAGAGAAAACCTGTCTATGCAGACTGTGTTGTTGGGCGAATTCCTGGGCGGAAAATGTATATTATTACAGTGAGTTCCCCTGAGGGTGACCAAGAACACAGAAGGAAAGAAAGCAATTGCCCAACCAGATTCTGAGTTTTAAATGCCGCTTTTGCAGAGCAGGGACAAAATGAATTCGTGCAGGAGCTAACCAGATGGTGGGGACAAGGCATTGCTTGCCTCAGTGGTCTCTCAGGAGAGGTAAGGAAACAGGTTTTCTGAAATATATAAACTAACCCAGCTGTTCTGTTTAGGCTCTCTGGCTGCAGTAGAGTATCTGGAGTTGAACTAAATACTGAGTCTGAAAACCTACCCAGCCACACCCTGACATAAATTCTTTTGCTGTAACATTAAAAATGTTAGAGGTTAGGGGCGCCTGGGTGGCTCAGTCGGTTAAGCATCCGACTTCGGCTCAGGTCATGATCTCGCGGTCTGTGAGTTCGAGCCCTGGGCTGACGGCTCGGGGCCTGGAGCCTGCTTCGGATTCTGCGTCTCCCTCTCTCTCTGGCCCTCCCCCGTTCATGCTCTGTCTCTCTCTGTCTCAAAAATAAATAAACGTTAAAAAATTAAAAAAAATGTTAGAGGTTAAAAAACTACGTGAATACTGCGTATTTAGTGGAATCTCTTCATGGCATCAGTCGGGGAGAGACTCGGGATGGAATTATAAGCTAATTGTGAGTTGTGGGACTTTTGCATAGATTAGTAGTCTTCAAACTTTAATGTGCCTGCCAGGCACATGGGATCTTGTTAAAATGTAGATTTCGACCCAGCTAGTCTGGGGTGGAGCTTGAAATGGTGCCTTTTTAACACGTTCCCATGTTATGCTGGGTGGCAAGGCTCAGTGTACCTTCTCAGGAGTGAGCTAGCTGAGTGAGGGAACCACCTACGTCGGGGGAGGATACTACTATGTATTCGTGTTGAATGGAAAACATGGACTTTGTTTTTTAAGTGACCACGTGGACTTCATCAAAATTAATTTTTTTGCCCATCAAAAAATAGGAAGAAAATGCCATGCTTCAGAGTGGGAGACACTAACTATTCGCGATACATCTATCTGATAAAAGGCTTGTGGGAAGTATGTACAAAGCACTCCTACTCAAACATGAGACGACGACCCAACAAAAATGGGCAAAAGGCTTGCACAGACTCTTGACTAAAGAAGATACATGAATGGCCAATAAGCTCTTGAAAAAGTGCTCAATGTCGATAGCCCAGAGGGAACCATAATGATCTGGCAAGGGTGTGATGCAGCTGGAAGGCTCAGACACTGATGGGGGAGGTGTAAAGACTTACAACCGCTTCAAACACCTGGCAATTTCTTGTAAAGTTCGACATAGATCTTCCCGATGGCCCAGAAATTCCACTCTTTAGTGTTGTATTCGAGAGATGAAAAACTTGTCTAGGAAGACTTGGACAAGAGCCTTTCATAGCAGCCTTATTCTTAATAATATCAAAGGATGACAGCAACGTAAAAACTCATCAGCAGGAGGACGGGAAACAATCTGTATTATATTCATCTAATAAAATACTACCGTGCAATAAAAAGGAATTAACTGCTAATATATGCAACAACATGAAGGAGTCTCAAAACCATTACGAAAAGTGGAAGAAGTCAAACACAGAAGAGTAGATACTTTAGATTTCCATGTATATGAAATCCTCCAAAAAAAATAAAACTAATCCGTTGTGACAGATATCAAAAAAGGGTTACATACATATTGTCTACTTTAAATGAACATTTCCCCTCTAATTTCAAAGTCATGTGGTTCACTGAAGAAAACACTGAAAAACATAAAGAAGAAGGAAATAAATTAAATACTCCTTTTTTTCCACCGAAGGCCACGATTAATGTTTTGCTATATATCCTTCCAAAAATATTTTCTCTTCATATTTATAAATGTTTAAATCTTACCTGAAATGGATTACTTATCATTATTTTTCAATTTTGAAAACTTTCCCATGTTAATATTTTTCACTGGAATGGATTTTAATGGCAGATTAGGATTCTCTCATATGGATACGGCATGACGTTTTTATTAATAAACGGACACTCTTCCAGAAAGCTTTAGTCACTCACAGTCCTACTCAATGTATATAATAATAGCATTGATCTCATTTGCTTACATACAACATTGGCAAAACTATATATACTATCAATGCTGTCTCACCTTGATATAGTAACTTGTTTTAATTTAACTTTCATTGATTATTTTGTGGTTGAACATTTTTTGCCACTTTTAGTTTATTATTTTTTAATTGCCAGATTATATTATTATTATCTGTTCCTCTACGGGCACGTTTACTTTTTTCCTTATTGATTTCCAAGTGACCTTTATATATTAAGCTTAATATCTTGTTGTTTGTTTTGGTTTGTTTTAGTGAGCTCTATGCCCAACGTGGGGCTCGAACTTGTGACCCTAAGATCAAGAGTCACATGCTCTACTGACTGAGTCGGCCAGGCACCCCAAGGCTGTATCTTTTATCACGTGCATGGCCAAAGTTTTTCCTATTTTATCACTTGAACTTTAACTGTCTTCGTGATAAATTTGTCATACAGGTTAATTTTTATGTTGTCAAGCCCATCAATGCTTTTCATTTTTCTTTCTAGTAATAATGGGGAAAAAAAGAATCATTAAAAAACTTTACATTAATTTGCTCCAATATGTCTCAGAAATATTGATATCCAGAGAGTACAAAGAGCTGGCTAGGACCAGGGAGAGAAAAAGGGATGGGCTTGTTGAAGATAACACCCTGCCAGGATCCTGGAGGATTGTTAGAAGCTATACAATTGGGGGGGGGGAGGCTGTGGAAGTTTGGAACCTGATTCCAACCCTTTCAGCAACATTAACAAATGGATCTCAAATAGGCAGGATGCCAAAGGTCAACTCGCCTGATGATAGAGATCTGTCTAATGTACTTCTCTGTCTGCCGTGCAGCACTCTGAGGCCAAGGGTCTTGCCAAATAATTGCTATGGAGGCAGCTCACTGCTTGTGGCACCGGGTACCAGATGCGTCCCTTGGACCATTCATTACCTAGACTGACCCCAGCAAGGATCATTGCTGTCACTAGGGTAAATGGCTTTATCAGTGAGGCCTAATTACCACTCAGCACCATAATAATTTCGTATGTCATTACAGACGTGACCAATGAATTCTGACGTAACCTCCATCGATTCCCAACACACCTCCCCTCCGGGCTCAGTCTGCAAGTTGTTCCTTATGCAGGAGAGCCTTTCGACAAACTCCACCTGACCCATATTCTACCTAGCCCAATTTTGATGAACACTCTGAGGCATATATTGTATACCAAGCTCAGTATACATATTTACAGACCACCTCCGTGGTTTCAGTGTCTACCCATTACAAACTCACAGCTCTGGATGTAACTTCAACTCTGTGTTTGACGTAGTACATATACGATACTAAGAATATAAATGTGCCACGCAATGGGAGCAAAGGAGTCATTTTCCTCTGCTTCTAAATGTGTACTCTCTCTCTTTTGGCGACTCAAAGTGTGGTCCAGGGACCAGCACCCTGGGCAGCATCTGGGAACTCGTGAAGTATGCATAATTTTAGCAGATATCCTACATCAGAATCTGCATTTTAACGCTGACCATTGTCACAGGTGATTAATATACAAATTAACATTGGAGAAGCAGTCCTCTAGACTTCATCAAGTGCAATTAAAAGAAGGCATAAATTAAAAATTGCTATGCTGGGCTAGCCCAGGAAATGTCTACCTAGGTAGTTAACTCACACTGGTAACATCTAATATTTTGATGGCCTCTGTACATTCTAGAAAGCAGTCTACTATCACTCTAAGATCCCCTTTGTGAAGGGTAAATGTATCTTATAGGCTATCCTTTGCTAAGCCTGACTGATTTCCATCCACATTCTCTGCCTCCCTCTTACCCGGTTAAAATCAATACTGCCCATTCAAGAATTTCAGGTGAGTTTCGTACGGTTGCTTCCTATTGGCTTAGATTTTTGTTACCTGAAATTGTTTGATATCATTGCAAACTTGGACATTTTTTTCTGGGTACTCTTATCTCCAAATTCACATGTTAATAAAAACACTGGTGCCAGAGTTTACTCAAAGAGATTCTACTGTTTGTTCATTCATTCAATAAATATCTAGGAAAGATAACTAGCTATGCAATGGCAAGTCAGAGAGATCACAGGCAAAGACAGGACATTCACAAGTAAACAGGTTCTTTGTAATCCAATATGATAAGTGGTATGAGGGGGGAAGTATTAGGTTGGACATATTGTATTGCCAATGCTTGACCATTTTTATAAAGCATAATTTCATATGGTTTGATTTAAGCTGGGACATTAGGGGCAAGGCAAATATGGCTCTGTGAAAAAGGACGATGAGAAAAATCTCTGCATACAAAGTAGTCTCTATTTAACTGTACCTTTTATTTCCTATCTTTAAGCTGATTTCCTGACCATGGATAAAGCCCTCTGTCTCTTCGCTTTGTTCTTTTAATGAGTAGTTTATGGGTTTTATGATAAAATGTCACCATTTTTTAGAGGCCACTTCTTTCCTGTTGATGATAGATATCTGGTCAATTCTTTTAGTTAATTTCGAACACAAAGCGTTATAAATAGACGGTGCTGAGGCTTGTTATTAGGGTGGCCAGATACTCTCAAAACGTGGCATAACCTCAGTATCGACCAGTTTACTCTTTGATGAACACTCTATCTAGAAGGCAGTCTCTCTATTCCATGCAACATTCGCAACATTTCTGCAATAAGAGCTTCCTCTGACATCAGGAGAGATCTAAGGAATTAATTCCTGGAGAAGTCTGCACATTAGGAACGAGCAACAGAGATTCTGAGTGAAGGGGCCAGGGAAGGGAGGATATCAGATGGTTAGGGGTAAGGTCAATGCCACTGCAATTTCAAACTATATAGTGAATGAATCATAATTGGAATATCTTTTCTGAAGCTGGCTAGAACATTAGCCTGTAAGGTATTTGACAGTGAGAACTTTGATTAATATTCAGCAGTATCGTATTGTGATAATGAGACTAAATGAAATCCTAGACTCGTGTCACATGCACAAAGGCACATACCCTACAGGTGTATTTTAACCACTACTTACGACACAAACATCTGGCTCATTACAAGAACATGTTACGATACTGCTGAATATTAATCAAAGTTCTCACTGTCAAATACCTTACAGGCTCATGTTAAACTTTCAGGAGTTCCGCACACCAGTTGTGAAACACAATCATTATTAGGTAATGTAGAGTCAAAGAATGGTCCAAGGCCTACAACGCCTACCAAAAGCTAAAAGGACAGCACTGTTGCAATCGGTAGGGTTGACGGTATAAGGGGTCTTAGTTTCATGATGCAATTTGTGTGAAGGCGAGAAATAATTTAACATAGTCCACATACCCGACTTAAGAACAAGAATTTGGGGCGGGGGGAGAGAGGAGTGGGTTGCAACTGCACTTGCCAACTCATGGTCAAATTGTAACCATGCGATGGTTACGGATGGAAGTTTGGCAAAAACCAACAAGTGCGACGGAGTGAGAATGAGTTGGCTGCAACATTTTTTAATAAAGAGAACTGTAATTTTATTTTGGCTTGTAAGTCACGTGGTATACATCCTCGATATCAGTAAAGTTTAAATAGGCTATGTATACACGCATACATTCCCCCCTTCCGCCCCCAAAGCCGGGCGTTAAAACGTTACTGGGCCAAGGCTGGTTAGTTGGCCAAATTCAAGCCATCGTTCGAACTGAGCAAAAGAGCTCTTTTAAGCTAAATATAGGCACAACTGAGAATGAATCTGACAATCACTGCTGTTGCCCTTATGGTAAAACAATCAGAGTGAGCAGTGTGTCCCAGATCAGACTGATTGGCTGGTGGACAAGTTCAACCCAGTTGTTTTTTGGTTGTTTAGAAAACAAGTGTGACTGAGCAAAAGTCATACTCATTAGACAGTTCCTGTTACACGGGTGGAGAAATTGAGACAATTTGGATGACATTTGACAATGAGACAAATGACAATTTGAACTCAAGACCATATCTGAGCATATCAAGAGCTTAAACAACACAAGCAACTCTGTAGGTTTTGTGTATGCCAGTTTGGCTAATTTGAGAAGCTGCCCGTTGGGTCTCACTATATATCCTTGTTTGCTTGTGTGTTCACGTGTTCTGGGTTGGAGGAAGGGATCCATTCTGTGTCTGGGTAAATAAATGTGGATAGAATTTTGTGTCTGCAGGTACACATTTTGAAGAAGTCTTCAGGTTTAAGAGCTGTTTCTAGCTACATGAAGGAGATATGTTTATGCACACGCGCGCGCGCACACACACACACACACACACAAAGGGACTGGAAGAGCCATTCAAAATACCACAAGCTATACTTCCGCTAAAGAGGTTCTCATCAGGGGTAAAAAATAACTTTGAAAATTTAATGGAAAGCTTGTGTTATTACTGTTCCCCAGTAGGAAATAACTGCTACCTGTTGTGAAAAGAGGGGGGGGGGGAGTCGATGGCTCTACTCTCTAGTTTCTTAAGAAATCCTGAATATCTTTTGAGGGCAGTCAGTACATTTCAACAAAGCCTACATTTGAAGACATTTTAAGCCATGAAAACTTAAGTACAAGTTTACTAAGGCCTTAACCAACGTGTCATTTGACAAATCCCGTGCATGTGCATATGTATGTGAATGTGAGTGTGGGGAGAGGGGGGCAGGGAGGCCGGGAAGGAACGGGAAAGAACTCTGGAGGTATCGCCGTGTTCTAACGCTTCTCAAATCTGCTTTCTTCATTCCTTCATTCATCCAACGAGTGTGTACTCAGTAGCTACAACTTCTCTTGGAGTTTACATTACATACTAGTTTGGGAAGACAGACAATAAACAAATGAGGAAACAGAATAATTAAAGAATTTTCGGAAAAATCCAAAGGACCCAAACGTGATTGGGGGATGCTGACTTGAGAAAGAATGGGTAGGGAGGCTGCCTCTAAGAAGGTGCCATTTCAAGTGAGATCTGAAGAATGAGAATGAGGATATTCTAGGCAGAGAAAATTGCAAACACACAACTCTTGAGACAGAGAAAGGTATCAAGGGACATAAACAAGGACCCTATGGTAATAATACAGGCAAGACTTTTAGATTCTGCTTTTCCATCGAATGAGTACAGAATACCTTTTTTTTGCTATTATAATAGGATGAACACCAGTAACATCAATAATTGGGAGATAATTGTTTTTCTAAATAAAGTTTTGTTGGAACACACATAGACTCATTCATTTATATATCGTCTATGGCTGCTTTCGCTCTGCAGTGGCAGAGGTGAGTAATTATAACAGAAACCACGTGGTCGGCAAGTCCCTAAAATAATTATCTGGTCCTTTTATAGAAAAAGTTTACTGGGGCACCTAGGTGGCTCAGTCGGTTAAGCTTCCTACTTCGGCTCAGGTCATGATCTCACGGTTCGTGGGGTTTGAGCCCTACATCGGGCTCTGTGCTGATGGCTCAGAGCCTGGAGCCTGCTTCGGATTCTGTGTCCCCCTCTCTCTGTGCCCCTCCCCTGCGCACTCTGTTCCCCTCTCTCTCTCAAAGATAAATACACATTAAAAAAATAAAAATGAAAAAAAAATTAAAAAGAAAACAGAAAAAGTTTACTGGTTCCTGCTTTGAAGAATTAGTCGATTAGGGTACCTACTGTGTGTCAACCTTATTATGGACACTGGGTAGACAGAGATGAATAAGACATTTTCTCTGCTTTCTCTGGGATAATCGCCCAATTATCCAGACCTTGAGAACTCTCCTAGCTCCCTCCTCCTGTGCCTGTTTGAAATCAGTGAGGATATAGAAAATTTGAACACCATCAAATAACTTAACCTTGCTCAGAGAGCCTTCTACAGTGCTAATCATACTCTACCTTATGATATGCTCACTTGGGTATATTTTTAAACCTCTACCCCTGTATTGAAGCTTCTTAAGAGAAGGGATGTTACCATCTACATAAAGCAGATACTGGTCTGTCATTTCCTTTTCTTGTAATGTCTTTATCTGGTTTTGTTATCAGGGTAATTTTGGCCTCATAAAATCAGTGGGGAAGTGTTCCCTCCTATATTTTTCTGACAGAATCTGTGCAATTGGTATTTTTTCTTCCTCAGACATTTGATGTAATTCATCAATGAAGCTGAGTGGGTTTCCTTGCTGGAAGGTTTTAAATTAAGAATTCAATTTCTTTAATGGATGTCATGATATTCAGATTTTCTATTTCCTCTTGTGTCAGATTTGGTAATATGCTCGTCTCAGCACATTTTTTAAGTTAAACTTATTGGTATGTATTTGTCCCTATTATACTGTAATGAATGTCCTTCTAGGCACTGCTTTAATTGCTTCCCACAAATAGTGATATGTTGTGTTTTTATTTTCATTCAGCTCAAATGTTTTCTTTTTTTTTAAAAAATTTTTTTTCAACGTTTTTTATTTATTTTTGGGACAGAGAGAGACAGAGCATGAACAGGGGAGGTGCAGAGAGAGGGAGACACAGAATCGGAAACAGGCTCCAGGCTCCGAGCCATCAGCCCAGAGCCTGACGCGGGGCTCGAACTCACGGACCGCGAGATCGTGACCTGGCTGAAGTCGGACGCTTAACCGACTGCGCCACCCAGGCGCCCCTCATTCAGCTCAAATGTTTTCTAACTTCCCTTGTGATTTCTTCTTTGACCCATGGCTGTTAAGAAGTGTGTTGTTTGCATCCAAAATATTGGGGGATTATAGTAATTTTCAATAAGTGTTTATTGATTTCTAATTTAATACTGTTGTGGGCAGAAAACATACCCTATGTTGTTTCAGCATTTGAAAAGCTATTTAGACTTGTTTCATGACCTAGAATATGATAGGCCCCATGTGCCTTTGGAGAGAATGCGTGTGCTGCAGCTAATGGATAGAGTAGTCTGTAAATTTCAGCAAGGTCAAGTTGTTTGATGGTGTTCACGTTTCCTATGTTCTTTCTACTCGCTTAACCAGTTACTGAGAGAGCAATGTTAAAATCTCCAACTAAGATTACGCTCTTGCCTAACTCCTATTTTGGTTCTGTGAAGTTTGCTATGTAACTCGATGCATAAACACTTATGATTGTTATATCTTCCCGATAAATTGATCCTTTCATCATTACAGAATGTTCCGGTTTATCACTGGCAGTGTTCCTTGTCCTGAAGTCTACTTCTTTAAATGTTTATTTATTTATTTTCATGGGGGAGGGGCAGGGAGAGAGGAGAGAGAAGATCCCAAGCTGGCTCCATGCTATCAGCACAGAGCCCTTTGCGAGGCTCGATCTCAAGAACCATGAGATTGTGGTCTGAGCCGAAATCAAGAGTCAGCCCGCTTAGTCAACTGAACCATCCAGGTGCCCCTGAAGTCTACTTTTTTTGATGTTAAATAGCTACTTAAGTGTTCTTAAGTGATCAGTATTTACATGACTTATATTTTTCGTTTTCTTTTTTTTTTTTTACTTTTAATCTGTGTGGGCATATTTAAAGCGGGTCTCTTAGAATGTTTGGTTGAACCTGCCTTTTTTATTAGTTTGACAAAGTTTGCGTTTCAATTGGTATGTTCAGACTATTTAAATTTGGTGTAACTATCTGTATGCTTGGGTTTAAATTTACCCTATGAATATTTTGTTCCATTTGCCTTACCTGTTCATTCTCTTTTCCTCTTTTCCTCTTCCTTTAAGTTTACTTATTTATTTTGAGAGAAACAGAGAGAGCATGAATGGAGGAGGGGCAGAGAGGGAGAGAGAGAATCCCAAGTAGGCTCTGCAATGTCAGTGCCGAGCCCAATGTGGGGCGTGAACCCAAGAAACTGTGAGATCATGACCTGACCCAAAATCAAGAGTCGGTCACTCAACTGACTGAGCCGCCCAAGCGCCCCATTTCCTGTTTCCTTTTGTTTTTGTATTTTGGGTTTGTTGTTGTTGTTGTCTGTTTTTTTGTTTTAAGATAGATTTTTTTCTCTCCTGTTGGCTTATTAGTTTTATTTCTTGTTTCGCATCTTAATTGATGCTCCAGCATTTGAATATGCAGCTTTAACTTGCTACAGTCTATGTTGAATATTAATATATCACTTCATGTATAATGTAAGAATTCTGCAACATCCCTCCCCAACGTTATGCCATTGTTTTCATACATTTTACTTCTACACATGTTATCTAAATCACAATACATTACTACTTAATTTTTTTTTATTTTTTTTAACGTTTATTTATTTTTGAGACAGAAAGAGACAGAGCATGAGCAGGGGAGGGGCAGAGAGAGAGGGAGACACAGAATCGGAAACAGGCTCCAGGCTCTGAGCTGTCCGCACAGAGCTGGATGCGGGGCTCGAACTCACGGACTGTGAGATCATGACCTGAGCCGAAGTCGGCCGCTTAACCGACTGAGCCACCCAGGCGCCCCCTTTTTTTTTTTTTTTTTTTAACGTTTATTTATTTTTGAGACAGAAAAAGAGCATGAACAGGGGAGGGTCAGAGAGAGGGAGACACAGAATCTGAAACAGGCTCCAAGCTCTGAGCTGTCAGCACAGAGCCTGACGTGGGGCTCAAACTCACGGACCGTGAGATCATGACCTGAGCCGAAGACTATTTAATTTTTTTAAACACTCATGTATTTTGTTTAAAAATAATGAGACGTTTTACAATATTCAGCATTCTCTTTATTCCTTTGGGTAGATCTGAGTTTGCACAGGTATTACTTTCCTTTGGCCTGAAGAATATTTCTTGTCAATTGTCTCAGTTTGTGTTTGCCTGAAAAAAAAAAAAACCAGTCTGGGGGCACCTGGGTGGCTCAGTTGGTTAAGTGTCCGACTTCATCTCAGGTCATGATCTTACGGTTCATGAGTTCGAGCCCTGCGTCAGGCTCTGTGCTGACAGCTCAGAGCCTGGAGCCTGCTTCGGATTCTGTGTCTCCCTCTCTCTCTCTCCGCCCCCCCCCCACTTGCACTCTGTCTCTTTGTAAAAAATAAATAAACATTAAAAAAATTTTTTTTAAACCCAGTCTAGATTGACAGGTGTTTTTTTCTTTCTTTCCGCATTGTTTCTGATAGAGAATCAGGGTCTATTTTTACCTTTCACTTTTGACATGTAATGCTTACTTTTTAAACTATTTTTAACATTTTCTTTTTATTACTAGTTATGATGTGCCTTGGTGTGGTTTACTTCATGTTTTTTTTCTGCCTGTGCTAGGTTGAGCTTCTCATATCTGTCCATTTATGTTCTTCATCGAATTTGGAAGATATTTGGCCATGATTTTTTGAAATGTTTTTCTGCACTCTCCTTCCCCTCTGGAAATGTGATTGTACATTTGCTTTGTCTCTTGATATTGTCCCAGACATCACTGAAATTCTGATCTTTTCAGTCATTTTTCTCTATGCTTCGGTTTATATAGTCTCTACTGTTGCTACATCTTCAAGTTCAATGACATTTTCTTCTGCGGTGTTTAATATGCTCCGAAAATTCTCCGACAAACATTTCGTGACAGCTATTGTATTTTTCAGTTCTCAAATTTCCATTTAGTTCCTTTATAGAGGTCCGATCTCTTCTCATGATATATGTATATGTTTTCCTTTACATCTTGAACATATTTGTACTACTTGTTTTAAAATCTTTGTATGCTAATATGCCAATTCTGGGTCTAAATTTTTGACTAACTTTCCCCTGGTTATACATCGTATTTTCCTGATTCTTTGAAGGCCTATCAATTTTCGATTGGTTGATGGATATTATAAAAGTTACCTTGTTGTGTGTCCACATTTGAGCTATCTTCCTTTAATGAGGAACTCGTTTTGGCAGGCAGTGCTTTCACTCATAGATCAGCTCGATCACTTTATGGCTTTCAAAAAAACTTTGTTAAGTGGAATCTAGAGTAGTTTTCATTCTAGGACTATTTTAATCCTGCTACTAAGGTGTGATTATTTTGGAGGCGAACTCATTTGCCTAAGGGAGTGCTGATTCAAGACTGAAGCTCTGGCATGCCTTGAAAAGAGCCTGTGCTCCTAACCAATATGATGTCCGGAGATAAAGCTACCGAGAAGGGCTCAATTGATGGTAATGGCAGTGATTCCCACTGGAGTTTGGAGGGGCCATCAGTTTTGAGCTGGGATGGTCAGAGGCCTTGCCGGGCAGGAGGCACCTGATCTGGCCCTCAAGGGTGGTGAGAATTCAAACTGGCAGGGAAGAGAGTGGAAAGATTTCTAGGTAGGGAAAATTCCAGGGACGCAGCTGTAGAAATGGCAATGCTCAAGGCAGGACTGGGACTGAATTATCCAGCTGGGCTGGGCTTCGTAGAGCAGAAATAAGGCAAAACAGCAGTAATGAGGGCCAATTCTGTCACTTCTCAGTGATGAAAATTGGGGCATGGACAGTTTGGGGAAGCTTTATACTTCCCCATGGTGGTTCCGCAAAGCTTTACGGGGCAAATTTGAAGAAAGCAGAGCCACCCAGCCTATTAACTGAACTGGAGCCACGTTCAAGGGCTAATGGAAAACACATAATGTACCATTTCTGGTCCGGCTTTTTGTAAAGTAATAAATTGCTTCGAAAATACAGTACTTATGCAAATGTGGTATTACTATCAGTTACCACATTTACATAACCATCTGCTACATTTTCAGAGCTAAGCTCAGAAATCTTTCCACTTCAAGACTCTAGATAAGGCCTTGCAATACCTATCAGGCTATGTCCCACCAACAGACTTTGAGGATGGCCAGGAACCCATCCTATGAGTATTAAATCAAAAACCATCCGGGCAAAATGCTTATTAATAGATTTTCAATTAATTAATCTTGGGCTTGGACTTTGCCTGCCATTTCTACCCCACCATTTGCTAAATATGCACCATCGTGGCCTGGAAACTTCCTCTGGCTGTCATGCACTCAGAACCTAGCAAAGTGCAAACAGAGCTTCACTCACTTAATCACTTGTTCAATCAATCGACCAACAACAAACATTTATTGAGCATCTATGATGTGTCAGACACGGCTCTAGGAGCTGGACATATAGATGTGAACAAAACGGACAAAAAATGCGTGTCTTCGTAGACCTTACCTTCTAGTGGGGGAAACAGAAACAAATTGACCTCAACTGGGTCAGATGGTGATAGCAAATGAAAAAGAGCTCACGCAGGACAGACGGACAGGGTGTGACTAGGTCTGGGAAGCTTTTCTGATGAAGTGACATTTAAGCAGGCCTGAAGGAAGTCAGGGAATGAGCCACGCGTGTGTCTGGGGGAGGGCGCCCCAGGCAGAGGGAACAGTAAGTGAAAAGCATCTGAAGGAAAAGCTTGCCTGGCACATTCAAAAACGAGCATGAGGACAATGTGTCTGGAACACAGCGAACAAGGAGGCAAGTGGCAGGAGCTCAAGTTCGAGAAACAGGCAGCCACACAATCATATAGACTATGGGAAGAAGCTGTCTTTTACTCAGGGTGAGAGAAGAAGACGCTAAAAGGTTTGAGCAACGGAATGGCATGTTTCATCAGAGGTTCAGATTTCACTTTTTGGAATAGGGTGTTTTATAAAATCATTCTCCAGTACGATGACAATTTCTAGAAGCTGAGCTTCTTTCTTATGGCTCCGCCTCCTAACCTAGAGTAAACAAAAGTTCTGTGATGGAACACAGTTTCTTCCGCCCAGGTCTATCCTTACCTGACTTTCCTCCAAAGTCTAATTTTAATAATGGGTACTACTTTGGGGGCACTGACTCTGGGCTCAGCACTCTCCTAAGCACCTTATATTAACAAATTCAATCCTCACCACGTCCCGAGGGGGTGAGTGCTATAATTAGACCTGTTCAACAGATGATGGAACTGGGAATTAGAGAGTTAAGTGCTTGCTCAAAGCCACACTGTAAGTGGAAAGGCCAGCGTCTAAACCTGCAATACTGCAAAGATCGTGTGCTTCTGCTCACTTGACCATCTGCCATTGTAGAACCACACTTTCAGGTGAGACCTGAAACCTGTGGACAAACCCCCTGGCCTCACTGCCTCCCTAGATCTCTGCTCCAATTTTACTGCTCCAGCTGCAAAGAAGTGGCTGTGATCTGGTTTCTAGGCTGCCCTTCAAAGCCACAGTGAATCTCACTCCATCCCCAGGAAATCTGCCTTCTTCCAGAACAGTAAAGTTTGGGTGTGCATCAGCTGGACAGCCTCATTCCTTGTAGTGACATTTCCTCTCGCCCCTCTGGGAAGTTCAGTTTGATCTCACTCTGAGAAGCCAGCAAATTCATCTGGAAGGTACAGGGCGTCTTCCTCTTACTAGTGTTCTAATTTGCACCCTGGAGAATGTGACCTTCTAATGCCCTTGGTAACGTCAAAACTCCGTCGGCGTCTGCGATCTTTCGACACCTCCTGACAAACGGAAGCAGTGCTTTCCCCAAGGTTCATCCTTTTCCTCCCACACTTCGCATATACATACACATAGGTCTGTGCACATACATTTTAACATATTAAGAATGCATTATCCGGCGGATTCTCCGTTTGTAGCTGATAAAATGCATTCGAAGAGGGAGCTGCTTGATACTTCCCAAGTGCCTAGGTGTGGAACAATGACTTTATTTAAAGCCGCCCCGGAGACAAATCAGAAATTGTTAATATAATACATGAGCAAAGAAAAGTGATTGGAATATAAACTATTAGGAAAACTGGGAGAGGACCTAATTTGTATCGGATATGCAGCATTAAAATGTAATGAATTTTGTAAAGCCTGGAGTTTGCTGCAGCTGGCTGTAAATACATAGAGAAATAATTCATCTTCTCGTGCAAAAAAAAAAAAAAATGGTGTTCAGATGGAAGGGTTGTTGTGACGCTTGGTCCAAAAGCTGCTTTGTTTTCAGAGTACAGCTCTTTCACCTCTTTGGTTTATTCCTAGATGTTTTATTATTTTTGATGCAGTTATAAACGGGATTGTTTTCTTTTTTAAATAATTTTTGATGTTTATTATTTGTTTGGGGGAGGGGGCAGAGAGAGAAGGAGATACAGAATCGGAAGCAGGCTCCAGGCTCTGAGCTGTCAGCACAGAGCCCGACGTGAGGCTCAAACTCACGCATCGCGAGATCGTGACCTGAGCCGAAGTTGGACGCTCAACCGACTGAGCCACCTGGGTGCCCCCCGGGATTGTTTTCTTAACTTCTCTTTCTGCCGCTTCATTATTAGTGTATAGAAATGCAATGGGGGGGGTGCCCAGGGGGTAGAGTTGGTTAAGCATCCAACTTTTGATCTTAGCTCCGGGTCATGATGTCAGGGTCATGAGTTCAAGTCCCACCTTGGGCTCTACGCTGGGCATGAAGCCTACTGAAAAAAAGAAAAAGAAGAGATACAATGGATTTCTGTACATTGATTTTGTGTCCTGTGACATTGAGTAAGGTCCTGTAATTATTACTGAATTCATTTATCAGTTCTAGTAGTTTTTTGGTGAAGTCTTTCGGGTTTTCTATATATAGTATCATGTCATCTGCAAATACATCAAAATGAAAAGCTTCTGCACAGCAAAGGAAACAACGAACAAAACTAAAAGCCAGTCTACAGAATAGAAGAAGATATTTGCAAATGACATATCCGATAAAAGGTTAGTCTCCAAAATATATAAAGAACTCATATAACTCAGCACCAAAAAACCTAATAATCCAATGAAAAAATGGGCACAAGACGTGAATAGATGTTTCTCCAAAGACATCCAGATGGCCAACCGACCCATGAAAAGATGCTCAGCATCACTCATTATCAGGAAAGGCCGATCAACACCACAGTGCGATATCACCTCGTACCTGTCAGAATGGCTAAAATCAAAAACTCAAGAAACAGCAAGTGTTGGTGAGGCTGTGGAGAAAAAGAAACCTTTGTACTCTTTCGGTGGGAATGCAATCTGGTAGAGCCACTGTGGAAAACAGTGTGGAGGTTCCTTGAGAAATTAAAAATAGAACTATCCTATGACTGAGGACTCACATTACTGGTATTTACCCAAAGAATACAAAAACACTAACTTGAAGAAATATATGCACCCCCTATGTTTATTGCAGCATTATTTACAACAGCAAAATGATGGAAGCAACCCAAGTGTCCATCGATAGACGAATGGATAAAGAAAAGGTGGTACACACACACACAGGTGCGCGCGCGCACACACACACACACACACACACTGGAACACTATTCGGCCACAAAAAAGAATGAAATCTTACTGTTTGCAACAACATGGATGGATCTAGAGTGTATAATGCTAAGCAAAATAAGCCAGTCAGAGAAAGACAAATACCGTATGATTTCACTCATATGTGGACTTGAAGAAATAAAACAAATGAACGTAGGGGGAAAGAGAGGAAAACCAAGAAACAGACTCTCAACTATAGAGAGTCGATGGTTACCAGAAGGGAGGTGGGTGGGGGGGGGTGAATGATATAAGTGATGGGGGTTAAGGAGGGCACTTGTGGTGACGAGCACCGGGTGATGTATGGAAGTGTCGAATCGCTCTGTTGTACACCCGAAACTAATACAACGCTGTACCTCAACTGCGCTGTAATTTTTTTAAAAAGCTGCTTTGTGCTTTCTGTCCACAAGTAATAGTGGGGTTATTTTCTAATATTTTCAAACACTCATCTACGTGTCATGGGCTTGATAAAGCCTTCAAGTATCAAATGGAAACTCTCACTGCAGAGGGCACTGAGGTGACCCCCGAGGGTTCAAGGAACTGGGTATCCCTCACATTCCTTTTGTCAGTCAAGGAAACTGAATTGATTGGTTAAAGGCTTTTCCATCTGCTCTTCCCAGAAAAAAATATCTCCCAGTAAGCACTTGGCAAGCCTGAACCCACAGCTGGGCCAAGTGTTACAATTCTGTCTCTGGCTGTTTTCTTTCTGTCTCGTACCTCGAGATGCCTTTTCATCATAGCCCAGTGACACTGGGGGGCCTGGAGGATCCTTTCCCCTGGATTGGTAAGCTTCGTGGCTGCCGGATACATGGCATGGTGATTTGATTTCAATAGACTGTGAAATCATGACCATGATAGGTTTAGTCAACATCTGTCCTCTCATATGGATAAAATAAAACAAACAAAAAAATCCTCCTTGTGATGAGAACTCATCTGGAATATAAGATAGATATTGGCCAGGTAGTATGTGAGGAAGCCACGGAAGGAGCTGAGAAGGGCAGGGTAGGGAAGGGAGGTGAAGGAGAGGGAGGGGATGGGATGAGATGAGAGGAGTAAAGGCAGTGAGCACCTCTTCTTGGAAGAGGAAGCCGTGGACCCGAGCTTTGAAGGATGAGTAACTGAGATACTTCGTGGAAGATCGAGGCAGAGACATGACAAATAAAGAGGGGGTAGGACGGCTCTAGACGGTATCATTCTCTCATTGTTATATCCCCCCCCCCCATAGTGCCTGGCATATGGTAGTTGCCTAATCAGTATTTGGGGAAGGAATGAAAATAAGTGCAGGGCTTTGGGAGCAGACAGAAGAGAACTGCAGGATGTGAATGCTTAGTTTGGGTAGGTAAAGCGATGAGCTGCGTTCCCGTGAACACAACGCCATCTCCTCTGCCCAGGGATTCAGAGTCTCTGGTCCTCCCCAACCAAGGCATCCTAAGATACATCCCCTTCTCCCTGGGCTTCACTCAATTTGACACTCTTCAGGATCGTGCTTTTTAGAAATATAGTGGCCTGAATAATGGTCATCAATGGCTCAACTATATCTTTGTTCAGTCCTTGTATCATGTCATTGTTTCATCCTTCTCATGAATTCCCACTCTTCTCCCAACCCAGTTCTCACCGCGACCATGGGACATATGCAGGGAATTTCATCCCTAAGATGTTAGCGATGGTATCTGAAATTTGGCTTTCCAGTCGGAGACTATTAATAGCCCCCAAAGTATGGCCGCTGGGGACTTAACTGTGGCCAATTAAGACCCCCCCCCCCCACTGTTTGCCAAGAGGACTTTAGAACATGCTGCTCTGGAGACAGCGAGTGTAGATAACAAGTTTCTACATACTTGGGTTCAAGTTTTAACCGTGACACTTAATCTCCAAATGACCTTAGGCAAATTTCGCTAGCTTCTAGATGCCTCAGTTTCCTTGTCTACAAAATGGGGACGATGAAAATTTATTCAAAAGATTGTCTTCAGAATTAAACATAATAATGCATGTAAAGAGCTTAACAGATGGAGAGGAAGCCTCATCTGTACCTGATATAAACAATTTAGATGATGAGCCTTGGATCTTTCAGTTGATGAGATTTAAATGAGATTTTGGATTTGAGCTGATGAGACGATCAGATTTAGATTTAGATGGTGTGACTTTGGACTTTGAGCTGATGCTATAATGGGATTAGATTCTTGGGAACACTGTGAATGTATTTCACACTTAGAAGGGATGAGTCATTGGAGGCCAGAGGACAGGTTGTGGTCGGCAGAATTCTAAAACGGCCCTCCAATACTCCCATCCCCCTTGGTGTATAATCCCTTCTCTTGACTGTGGGCAGAATCTGTGAATGTGATGCCTATCACACCTGTGATTACACGATGTGACACATGCATTACATGTATGGTAAAGAAGGGGCTTTACAGATGTAATTAAGATCCCTAACCAGTTCGACTTTGAGTTAATCAAATGGAGACTATTCTAGGTGGATCTGACATAATAAGAGGAGCCTTTTAAAGGAGAGTGTAGAGATCAGAGACAGAAGTCTCTCTCCTGCTGGCCTTGAAAAAGCAAGCTGCAAGGGGATGAATTCTCCCCCAAACCACATCTAGGCTTGAAAGAGAACGCCAAGCCTCAGGTGAGACTGCAGCCTTGAGTGTAGACTGAGACTGAGCAAAGGACCCAGTTAAGCCACTAACTTTGCAGTGATTTGTTACACATCATAGGTACCGCTTGCCTGGATCTCTGAGTGCCTGGTACTTATAACTTCTTCTTCCATTACGTGGATTTCTTCCTCTTGCGTCCCATGCTTGCCATCAGACCTGATCTCCCACGACTTTCCTTAAGTGTTCCTGGTTTCCACATACCCAACCCTGCCCTGTCTGAGCTCTGCCTGGAGGTCACAGCATTCCCCTGGCTCCTCTGTCCCTGTAGCCACAGCTACTCAAGGGGCTGGTGCTGCTTATCCTTGAAAGACTCTTCTCTACATTCCTTTTCTCTTACTTTGGTTGGCAACCTTTGGTGAGGCCTCAGAGTCCCTTTGGCTGTTCTAGCCAGATGGCCTCCACTCAGGGAGTTTCAGCTGCCATTGTTGACGGTTTCTTAATGGGCTTGTCATGGAGGCGTGACAGCTCCTGAGGGTGCTGTCCTATCACTTCAATGCTTAGTCCCTGGTGCCTCACAGTAATTAGTTAATCTTCCCAAAGCTCCTCATGCTTTTGTGCCAGGCGGCACGGGAGCACTCCACCCCATCTCAGGCCTATGGGCCAAATCTAGGGCGCAGCTGTGGGTGTGCTGGGCCACAGTTGCCCCCTTCGCATCTTCAGGGGCGTACATGGCCTTGGACCTAAGCCGAGGGTTGGATCTTTCCCTCCAATGCAGGAAGCACCCAGACGACGGAGAGTGTCATCTCCTCAGCTGGCCTCACGGCTCCCCAAGCAGGCTTATCACTGCACATGAGGAAACTGAGGCTCACTGGGGTTGATGGACTTGCTCGAGTGGCAGAGCCAGGTCAGTCGGACAGCAAGGCCCATGTCCTTGACTGTTTATCATATTGTTTTAACCTGCCATCCAGGGTTACGGAAAACTTTGGCTCAGGAATTTGGAGACTTCGTTTTGGGTGCTGACAGTGCCGTTCATTTAATATGTACGCGTGGCAAGTCCTGTTTCTGCCTCTGGGAATCTCAATTTTCCCATCAATAAAATGGGGGAAAGAAAGAGGACTGTTCCGTGAGATGACCTTTTCAGTTCTGCTCTTCATAGACCCTATGAAATATACATCAGGGCCTGGAGTTTACCCGACCATATTGGAATACCATGCTTTGTCACCGTAACTGCTCAGGGACCCAAGGCCACTACCAATTTTAATTGATAGACTATGCTAATGAGACAATGAAAATTGATGGTTGATGTCAGGTTGTGATGGATCATTTCTTGTCCAATCGATACATATTTGCTTAATGCCTGTTCCGTCCAAAGCAATGGATTACGTGCTGGGGGGAATTCAGAGAAGGAGGGAGAAATAATCGAGGATGTGGGAACCAACTGCTTATCTGTATTCTAAGACAGCAATGCCTAAGAAACATAGGATACATAATAAGGCAATCAGCTGGGGTAGTTGTCGGTGTCTTAGCTTGAGATACCAGAGATCTAGATTCCAGACTCAGCAGTGAGTTACCAACTCACTGTGTCACCATTGCAGGACACGTCCCCTCACTGGGTCTCACTTTCCTGAACAGTGAGAAGGTTGGGCTCGAGCTTATCTGAGGGAATTTTCAGTGTCGACATTACGATAGTCTAGAAGACGAGATCATTTTTAGTGGAGATGAATGAAAGGGGGTATTCGGTATTGGATTCCCAGAATCGTTCCCGGGAAGAAGGGTGGACGGGACAAGGGGAGCTAAACTGGGCCTTAATAGATGGAAAGTGGTAGGGAATCGTAAGAAAAAGTGTAACAATCGCATTTCGGGTCAGCTAAACCGCATGAGCAGAGGGCTAGCGGATGGACTTTGAGGGCTGGCAAGATATCCCTACCCAACAAGTAATCCAAAGTGCTGAACTGCAGCTCACAAGCAAGGTCTGGCCTGGAGCTGTGGGCCGGGGGGGTGGGGGAGGATTATCAAATCTAAAGGCAGAAAGGGACTGCTTTACTCCTGCTCAGGCTTTCAGTCTTCCTTCTCTCTACTGACTTTTTTATCCTTTGCTCACAAGCATCTCCATTTTCAAGGTAACGTTTTCCTTGACCCCTCCTCCCATGTCCTTCCTCCTTCACCTAGCTACCACTCTTCGGCATCTCCATGTGTCACACACTCCTCTTTCCTCTGCATTATGGACTTCAGATCTAAGCAGCTTCTAGAAGCAAAATCACGGAGATCCTCCGTGCTCTCACATCACCAAGTTCGATGTGATGTTTCTCGGTCGCTTCGTCCTTAACCTCTGTATCGTTTTGGTGCTGTTGATTCCCTACTCTTTGTTTAAACATCCCGTTCCCTTGTATCTTGATTTCTTCTACTCTTCTCAAGACTACTTCAGAGAATGTGCAAATGGTGAATGAGAAAGAGCGGTGGTAATGAGGGCGTATAGCCATCTGAAGAAATTGTAGATCTAAATAAACTGCGATAGAAGAAAGATCCCTATTTTTAATAAATTTATAATAGCCTGGGAAAGCGTGACAGGGAGATTTGTGCTTGGCTGCCCCTCGCAATATACAGACACACCATTCATGGACACAACCAACTCTTTTCTTTGTTTTACCCCTAATAAATTGTAAGTGACTCCTTAGCCTTCTCTGTCTTTCAACGTGGCCGGCATAAGACTTGAAATCACAGGAAAGAAACCTGAATTGTCTCTCAGGGGAGAACAGGTTCCCTCAGAAACGTTTACGCTGATCTTTTAAGAAGTTTGTATTATTTAGTGAGTGTACCGTTCTCTTCCACGGCTTCTTTTTGTCTGTTTTGTGAGAAGATATGCTAAAGCAAAGAGTCATCAGGGGCCAATTTTCTCATAACCAAAGAAACAAGGGCCTGGAGGTAAAGGGCTACCCTTGGGCAAATCAGAGACGTCTGTTCTCCTGAGAAGACAAGGTGACTACAGGTGCAGATACAAATTTGGAAGAATACGGGCAGGAAGTTGAAAGTATCATGTCTCCGAAAGCCTTTATTTGCTCAGGAAAGGAAAAGGCAATGTCACATGTTAAGACATACGGAGGCAGGCATGGGGCTTCTGGTCCAATACGGTAGGCTGGGCATCTGGAAATCCCACGGAAATTATTGTAAAGCCATCGATATTCCAATAAGTATGAATGTCCAACAACAAGAGGACTAGCAGAGGGACCACCGCCGGATGAGAAATTTCTAGAAAGGTCATGGCTATTGGGGTGAGACAGAGGAAAATACAGCTTAAAATTTGTGCGGAGGCGGCTGTGGCTTAGGAGGAAACTGAGCTGCCTGCCAGGACCACAGTAAGGCTCCGAACTGGGAGAGGCCAGAGGACCCCTGCCTCATACATAACAGCACTCTGTTCACTTTCCAAAGGCAAAGCCAGCCAGCTGACAGGCCACACATCCCAGATGCCTAGAGGTCCAGGCAGCTCTCCTATTGCTTAATTCTTCAATATGGATGGAAAACCAAAGATTACTGGCACACAACAACATGAATGACAAAAACCAAGATAAGCGGATCAAAACCAAAAAGGCCAGCAAACTGATCGTTCAGGAGACAAAATCTTACGGTGTTCTATTGGAAAGAAATGGTCAGACAACAAAGAGAGCATTCTGCAAAAGGAAATGGTCGTGAAACTACTGTGTTTTAACAGAAGGATCAGAAGATCAAGTCGACACAGTTTCCAACAAAGTTGAATGTGAAACAACAAAGATGATCATAACGGTATTTAATGGAACACTTAATCGCAACACCTTTACATACGTCAACTCACATAATCCTCATAACAACTGTATGAGGCACTTAACTACCAGCACCCACTTCTAGAGATGAAGAAACCGAAATGTGGAGAGACCCCAGGTCGCTTAGCTTGCGACTAGGATTTGAATCCAGACAGTCTGGCCCCATGCCAACCTTCTATTGCTGCTGTAGCAAACTCAACAGTGCTCATGCTTTATCTGACCTGGGTCTTTGTTTAGTTAGGGTTCAGCCTAAGTTTCCCTCGAGCCCACAGGGCCTCGATGGCCTGCCACTCTGAATAATCTTCATGCCAAAGTGGCCCATCTTGGGCCCTCCTTCCCTCAGCCTCTACAGTTACATGGGTGTACATGCACTTAAAATAAGAGCCTATTATTGTAATTGAACGCTAGCGCGATAAAGTTGATTTTTTAAAAACTCACACCAGCAGGTGCAACTGATAAGAATTCCAGAATGAGAGAGCAGAGAAAAATGGAAGGAAGTTATCCTTGAACAAAAGTAGATGACAGTTTCCCAGAGTGGAAGGACATGAGTCTTCACATGAAAAGGGCCCAGCTAGTGCTCAAAAAAAAAAAACAAAACAAAACAAATATATATATATATATATATATATATATATATATATAGGTATATGTAAATGTATATGTATGTATATGTGTGTGTGTGTATGTGTGTGTGTGTGTGTGTATATATATATATATATATATATATATATATAGTGACAAGTGACTTGCTTTCTCTCTTGCACACACATACATTACTGAAAAGTTTCAGAACACCAAGGATAAAGTGAAAATTCCAAAGACTCCCAGAGATACAGGATTGATCAACTATAAAGGAATAAGAATCAGGCTGCCATCAGATTTCTGATAAACAACGTTGGAAACTAGAATACAATAAAGAAATACATATAAAGCTATAAGAAAACCTAGAATTTTATCTCACTGCTACTATTAGTCAAACCTCATAGTACAATAGATTTTTTCAGACATGTAAGGACTCAGAAAGTTCATCTTTGTAACTCCCTTTTTTTTATGAGAAAGAGAGAGAGCGAGAGAGAGAGCACGAGCGTGGGGAAGGGCAGAGGGAGAGAGAGAGAATTTTGAGCAGACTCCACACTCAGCACGGAGCCCGACATGGGGCTCAATCCCACAACCTTGGGATCATGACCTGAGCAGAAATCAAGAGTCGTGTGGATGTTCAACTGATTGAGCCACCCAGCTGCCCTGTAACTCCCTTTTAAAAGGCATTTCCTGGGGCACCTGGGTGGCCCAGTCGGTTAAGCATCCGACCTCAGGTCATGTCATGATCTCACGGTTCGTGAGTTCGAGCCCTGCATTGGGCTCTGTGCTGACAGCTCAGAGCCTGGAGCCTGCTTCCTATTCAATGTATCCCTCTCTTTCTTCCCCTCCCTCACTCGTGCTCACTCTCTCTCTCTTTCAAAAATAAATAAACATTTATAGCAGCACTATCAACAATAACCAAAGTATGGAAAGAGCCCAAATGTCCATCAATGGATGAATGGATAAAGAAGATGTGGTATGTGTATATATATATATTTATATATATATATATATACACAATGGAGTATTACTCGGCAATCAAAAAGAATGAAATCTTGCCATTTGCAAACTACATGGATGGAACTGGAGGGTATTATGCTAAGCGAAATTAGTCCGTCAGAGAAAGACAAATATCATATGACTTCACACGTATGAGGACTTTAAGGTACAAAACAGATGAACACAAGGGAAGGGAAGCAAAAATAATATAAAAACAGGGAGGGGGACAAAATAGAAGAGACTCTTAAATATGGAGAACATACAGAGGGTTACTGGAGGGGGTGTGGGGGGGATGAGGTAAATGGCTAAGGGGCATTAAGGAATCTACTCCTGAAATCATTGTTGCACTAGATGCTAGCTAACTTGGATGTAAATAAAAAATAAATAAATAAATAAGTGAAAAAAATTATTATGCAGTTTTAAAAAGCTGTAAATAAATAAACAAATAAACAATTAAAAATTAAAAAAAATAAATAAAAAGCATCTCCTGGGGGCATCTGAGTGGCTCAGTTTGTTAAGCCTCCAACTCTTGGTTTCACCTGGGGTCGTGATCCCAGGGTCATGGGATTGAGCCCCGAGGCAGACACCTTACTGAGCACAGAGCCTGCTTAGGATTATCTCTCTCTCTCTCTGCCCCTCCCCTCCTCTGTCTCTCTCTAAAATACAAAAAATAAATAAAAGGAATTTCCTGCGGATGCAATCCAGCAAAATAAGGGAATGAATTATAAAGAAGATGTTAGATGCACCCTAGAACAGTATTGTAGAAGAGGAAATTACTTGGATTGTAGGCCTGGAACATGATGAAGTTTGAGTTAGAGCAGGTGGATGGAATGTTCTCCAGAGATTCCCCCCACAAACACACACACGCACGCACACACACACACGCACACAAAAGGTCTCCATGGATAAAATCATAAGTGAAAATTCAAAAGGACTGCTAAGGGGACTGAAGCAGTCCAGCCCCTATGGACTCTCAAAATTGATTGGCCGTGGTTTCTTTGGAGTCCCATGCTGAGGAAATGTTAGTGGTAATGGAATCAAAATTGAGCAGGAGAGAGACCAGGGACAAAGCAAGGAAGAGGTCCAGAACAAAGCAGGGGAGAGGAGAAGGCCAGAGAATCCCAGAAAGCCAGCCACTGTGAACCCTATGCCCAACAATATAGAATTAATTTCCCTTACAAACAGACAACCAGGGGCGCCTGGGTGGCTCAGTTGGTTAAGTGTCAGATTTCAATTGAGGTCATGATCTCACAGTTGGTGGATTTGAGCCCTGCGTCAGGCTCTGTGCTGACAGCTCAGAGCCTGGAGCCTGCTTCGGATCCCCTGTCTCCCTCTCTCTCTGCCCCTGCCCCAGTCGTGCTCTGTCTCTGTCTCTCTCTCAAAAATAAATAAGCATTAAACAATTTTTTAAAAAAATGGACAACCAAAGTTTCTCCAGGCCAAATCTCACACAAAGTCATTATAAGAGAAAAGAAAATAAGAGGCATAACATTCGATAGACATTGAAACCCTGCCAGGAAGACCTGGCCACAAAACATAAACATCACAACTTAGGGTTTCAAATGCACAACAATATATTAAGAAAACGATACAGTAAATGAAAGAACAACATATATCAGAATTTAAAACGCCCAGAAGGAGGTAACAGAACTCACCAAAGAATTATAAATAAAAAAGAATCCTTGGAAAAAAGGGTAAGTAGAATGAAGGAGCGAAAAAACACAAGGGTGCCTTTTAAAATAGAAGGTAAAACGATGCTTTTTAATAATAGAAAGAAACGGAGGTAAAATGGGTCTGAGAGAAAAGATGTTGATCATAGACAAAGGATATTGAACAGAATACTGAAAACCACAATTGAAAAGTCTTCCTTGAATACAAAAATTCTTTGAAACTGCATATTGAAAGTGCGCACGGCACACTGTAGAATACTGACCCCACCACACCAACACCAAGGCACATTCTAATAAAACTAATGGACGTTAAAGAAAAGGCAAAATCATTCGGACATCTAGAAAAACAGAGAGTTTTATTTATAAATGAATGAGGTTTAACCAACTGAAATAACTAAAGAGACATCAGCTGGACTAGTGTGTAAGGAAAATAATAAAAGTAATTAATAAACGTTAAAGTGTATTTTAAAACTTAAAAAGAAATCAGGGCACCTGGGTGGCTCAGTCGGTTGAGCGTCTGACTTCAGCTCAGGTCATGATCTCACGGTCCGTGGGTTCGAGCCCCGCATCGGGCTCTGTGCCGACAGCTTGGAGCCCAGAGCCTGCTTCGGATTCTGTGTCTCCCTCTCTCTCTCTGCCTCTCCCCTGCTCATGCTCTGTCTCTCTCTCGCGCGCGCACTCACTCTCTCTCGAAAATAAATAAACATTAACAATTTTTCAAAAATTAAAAATAAAACTGAAAAGGAAATCAATCTATAGAAAAAGCATGGAAAACTTAAACATGATTACCCAACAAAGCACACACCTTATCAACCTTGGCAACAGAGAAGCAAAAGAACAAGCAGAAGCGAGCTGGAGGATGGTAAGGGGTAGGACGAAGGAAGGGTACTAAGAAGTCCAGGGATTGTGGTCATTGCCAATGGATCCACAAATGGAATAGGTTAATTACGCTACTTGAAGTTACAGAGGTGATCAGTGATGCCTGCCTTTCACTCTGGAAGTCGAAAGGGCTCCTGGAGACCCCTCCTTCCTACCCTTGTTCCCAATCCAGGAGGCCCGCACGTGACCTAAATGGAAACAACTACGCGCTAAATCCGAGCATTTTCAATGTTAAGCGGAGCGATGCAAGGGCAGGACGTGCATGACTGGGGCTCATCCGTGCAAACGGCAGCCCTCTAAGCTCCAGCTGCTCCTGCCCCGGCTCCTTTCACTTAACCAGCCTGGTCTCCAGCCTCCCGTTGCAACTGCAGGCTGCCCAATACCTTGCCAATAAAAGTAAAGCCCTTTGTTGCTGTTCTTTAAGCTGCCATGATACTGTGATTTATAAGAAATATAAAATCAGGGCGCCTGGGTGGCTCAGTCGGTTGAGCGTCCGACTTGGGCTCAGGTCATGATCTCCTGGCCATGAGTTTGAGCTCTGCGTGGGGCTCTGTGCTGACAGCTAGGAGCCTGGAGCCTGCTTCAGATTCCGTGTCTCCCTCTCTCTCTGCCCCTCCCTCCCTCCTCCTCTCTCTGTGTCAAAACTAAATATTAAAAAAAAATCTATCTATCTATCTATATATATATATTTGGTCAGGTGCACAAAATGTATTTCTTATATATATTTGTTCTTTGTCCACGGTTCTTGACTCACAGCTCCCCAGACCCTTGGAATATCCTGAGCAGTCCCACCCCCTGATTTCTGTCTGGAGGTGGAATCAATTACCAATGCATGTGTCTCATCAGCCTGTTCCTGAGATACATACTTTTATACACAACCAGTGATCTAGTAAAGAAAATGTTTCTCTGAATTCCGTGAGCCACTCTAGCAAATTAATCGAACCTAAGGTGGGGGTGGTGGGAATCTCCAATCTCTAGCCAGTTAGTCAGAAGCATGGCGATAACCTGGACTAGTGACTGACGTCTGAAGTTGGGGACAGTCTCGTGGGACTGAACCTTTCGTCTGTGGAATCCGATGCTATCTCTGGGCAGATAGTGTCCAAATTGAGTTGAATTGTAGGACACCCAGCTGGTATCCAAAACCTGCTTGTGGGTGTCATGAAATCCCCTCCCCACATCGGGATTGGTTGTAGAACCCCTTGCAATCACGGGGAGGTTTCGGTATTGGTGGCAGTGATGGGGGTAAGGGTGAAGACAATAAAAGAACGCCAATCCAGCGGATTCCAGAATTCCTCCTGGTTCCCCTCTGGATCACTCAATTAACAGAGACCGAGAGAAGGAAGGAGGCTTTCCCAAGTCGTACACTGAATTTGTAATAGACATGGCAACTTAATACGTGAACCCAAGGAAGCTGAATGGGGGTCAGATGATGACAGGAAATGTTTTGGGGCTTTTTGCATAGAGGGTGCTGAGTGTTAGGTCACTCCTATGGTAGGAAACCAGACAGGCTAAGAGTTCTCCCCCTTTCCTAAGTTACTTCCTGCCAGCCTAGTGACAGGCCTGAAATCCCAACAGACCTATGCTTTGGAGCCCCGCCAATCGCTGGCCCAGGCCATTCGGCCAACCTGTTGGAGCACACTGATGACAAGAAGATGCTAATTACTGGAGATTTGTTTTCATAGGGAACGTGAAACTTTCTCATTATCGGAGGATTCGCATTAGTTGAATTATACAGATTCTCAATGATGACAGCACACGTTCATTTGACTGGCTTGTGCAAATACCACGTAGATGTCTTTTCCTCCTAATTGGCAGCAAAACAGAAACCAGAATGAGGCAGTAAAAACCTGAAGGAAGGTTAGGAGGAGTTCTGGAATTTCCTGGTTACATCATGGGGATAAAGAAGTAGAAAGCAAGCTCAGGAGAAAAGAGAGGTATTAACCCTCAGAAGGAATGTTCTGTCAGCTATCAGTTGTCAGATCCCTTGTATGTGTGTGATCTCATTTGATTCTTCTAACCCTATGGGGGGGGTGAGAATTATGACTCCCAGTGTCAAAATGAGGAAATTAAGATTCATAGAGCTGAAGTCACACCCCAAGGTCAACGGCAGGTCAGTGGCATGCCCAACTCTAAAGCCAATGCTATTTCCACTATTCCTGAACATCCTGTGAGTGGGTGTCCCATTATGGACTTTAAGCCCCAAGGCTGATTTTCATCCCCGTCCCTGGTCTGCAGAGCAAAGGAAATGCTGAGTGAGGCTGTGTTTTTCATACTCATTTTAATCTCAAATGTTTGACAGGTATTAGATGCTGTGGAGGATAAAAGGCCATGGCAGGGCCTTTGAAAAATGTGGTTGTATTATCTACTTAGTCGGAGCCTCTCTGAACATCAGAATTGCATTTCATTGAATATGGTAGGGGAGAGAAAGCAAGTGCCGACTTTCTCTCTAAATTGTTCCCGGGCCTTTAATATTCAGAGAAGATTGTTTGTTCTTGGGTTGGGCTAGGGAAGACGGATGGCCGTTACTGCTCCCTCTGGCTGCCTTGCTTCCTGGCTGAATATAGTGTCTGTCTGTCTTCTTTTTTTCTCCAAAGCATTAGGCTTTGTATAAGAGAAAATGCAGTCATCTTTCCCCAGTCACGGGGTTATGTTCCTGAGAGAGGGAGTGAATTCAGAATCTACAAAGAGACAAAGTCAAGGAAATCTCAGGGGAGCTACAGGGTTCTCTCCCCTCTCCCGATTTTGAGGGCAGGTATGATGGCCCAGTAGACTGTGAGCCTCATTAGGGCTGGGTGTCTCTCTCTCTCTCTCTCTCTCTCTATATATATATATATATATATATATATATATAATACGTGAATTTACTCACGACCCTGTGCCCAGCACTTAGCACAGGGCCTGGCACATGGTTGGCATTGAACCATTCTTTCATTCTACGGATGAAAGAATTTCCTGTCGTCTTGTGAGATATACGAGGTTATGAGCTTGTTGAAGGCAGAGACGGTGTCTTATTTGTCTTTGGATTTCCTTCCACAGCCTGGCACAGTATAGGTTATTAGTAAATGTTGGATGAAAAAACCTTTTGCCAGAAAATCTAAGGCCGGTCCACTCATTCCTCAGCTCTCTCCCTGTTCTTCTGGACTCCACTTTGCTGTCCAGAGTCCTGAAACGCCCTTTTCCTTTAGTAGTTTCCTAAGGGGCCCAACTGAACCCAGGGTATCCAGCACCTTCACGAGAAATGAGAGTTTTCCAAACTAGGAGCTTTTTCATCACCGGAGGAAAACTGATTTTGCCAGAGGTCCGTCTTTGCTATGCAGAGTAGGATTTCAGCGTGGAGAAATGCATCCCATAGCTCGATTTGTATTGCCTGTGCTGTATTGTATTGTATCGTCTTTATTGTCCTTCAAAGGGTGTTCGGGCTTGGGCTGGATGTGGCTGCAGCCTGGGGCCACTAGTAACAATTGTATCACTGTAACATTTCTAAGCCACTGGTAACATTTTGCTCTGTGCAAATGAGGGCTTCAAACAGGGATCTTTGAATCAGCCTGGGGAGGGGAGATGCTTGGGTTAACTCTGCTGCTCTGTTTTGTCTGTTAGACGTGCATGAGAAATGTTGAAGTCTCAAAGAAGTTTTTAAAGAATAAAATAGAATAAACTACGTGACTGTATTAGAGTTCACCAGAGAAAAAGAACCAATTGGATGAGCATATATAAAGACACAGATTTGTTATAAGGAACTGGCTCATGCAGTTACGGAGACAGGTAAGTCTAAGTCCAGAGTGTGGGCTGGCTGGCTGGGGACCTGGGAATGCCAATGGCACAGAGGAAGTCCACGAGCTGTCAGCTAGAGAATTCTCTTTTATGGGGAGTGTCCATCTTTTGGTTCTACTGAGGACTTCAGCTAGTTGGGTGAGGTCCACCCTCATTAGGAAGGGAATCCTGCTTTACTCAGATTCCACCAACTTAAATGTTAATTTCATCCAAAACACCCTCCCCCAGACACCCAGAATAGTTGGCCAAATATCCTGCACCCTGGGGCCCTGTCAACTTGAAATATAAAATTAATCATGGCGATAGAGCTCAACAAATGACAGTTTTATTTTCTTTGCCTTTTCATGGTGATGATACAGTCCACATTGGTTAAGAGCAACCAAAAGGCTTATCTATTTAATGAGAACATGCTTTAGGCGTATGATTCCAGTATTCCTGTTTTAACGTGCAAACGACTGAGATTTTCACGCTAAAAGAGGACTTCTAATACCTAGAACCGAAAGCATGCTGACCTTGTCTTGTGTCTAAAAAGGACATTAGCCCTTGGGGGCACCTGGGTGGCTCAGTTGGTTAAGCGTACACATGTTTAATTCCCAGCTTTCTCGAAGGTTCAGGTGGGGTTGCCAGCTTCGGTACAGCAAAGAGCAGTAGTGGTAGGATTGGTTTTCCAAAGCTGGTAGAGCAAATTCAGTACAAGAAAGACTTCTGGAAAAATCACTCCCTTTTTATCTCCTTACGGGAATAGGATGGCAGAAAGCCAAGAACGTTTGCATTAGACGAATACTGCCTTCCTGTCTATAGCACCCAATGCTTTAAAAAGAAGGAAATGAATAAATACATACTCTTTTCTTTCCCCAACACTTCTTGGATGACAGAGACCGTGCTGAGCACTTTCTGTGGATTGTTCACTTAATCGCCACACCCCTAGGAGGTAGGTTCCTGCTACACAGAGGATATTTCTTCTTTTACATTTTGATATGTGGGGCCCATAGAGATGAGCCACTTGCTCAAAGTTGTACACGGCTAGTAGGCGGTAGAAGCTGGATATGAACTCAGGCCGGTCGGACTGCATGATCTCCCCAGAGGAGACCTTGGCCCAGATTCTCCTGCCGCCAGGTCGCACCTGGTCCCCCTGCTTGGTGCCCCCACAACCCCTCCGGGCCCTTCTCGGGCACAGCATCTGTTGAACGACACTGTAAGTTTTCGTCTATACCTCTGGCTGTTCAGTTCACCAGCGACTCGGCAGAATTCTTTGTAAATGCTTGTTGAATAGATAAATGGATCCAGGCAAATTATAAGCTGCGGTGGGGTATTTCTGCACTGGACCCGCGTGTGATTCTGATTGACGGTGCACACTTTTAGCTCCAAATTGCACACTAGCTATAAAGATCTCCCACTGAATGCCTGCTCATTTCTTGCCTGCAGTTTACTGCTCTCTGCCATGACAAGTCCCTTTCACATCCCAAAGATCCTTTTTATTAGCGAAAAGTTTCCTTGAACCAGGCTGACCCCGTCTTCCTTTTCTCAGCCTGGTCTCCTTCTATCTTTCCCTCTTGTAATTCTTATTTGTCCCCTGGAACTCATTTAAACAATTAGTCCCCATGCCGGGTGTTAGCCATTTATGTTTGGTATGCTGGCTTGATCCGGGTTTGCTCTGAAAAACATTCCATATTGATTTTAAAATGGAGGGCCGGTGTTCGCCGCATTTATCAACTCTGTCGGGCACAAACATGCTTTCTTCCTGTCAGGGCAGATTAATAACCAGCAAGCTTTCCAACAGGTGTAAAATGGGCCCTACCTCACTGACGACGCATTGTCTTCTGGCTTTTGTTCTGACTTACTTTGTTTTTTCTTACTCTCAATAAGTTAATTATCTGTGATTAAATCTTCGCATCCAACCGCTGCATGATGGACACGTGTATTCTTTGGCATTTTCTCTGTGCAGAAACTGGTGCCCCCGGTGAAGGATCTGTAAACACTACTTTACCGCTGGGATTTCTCTCTTTGGGGAGGGCAGCAGAAGGGAAATCACTGTTAATTTCCCTGAAATGTCACAGGAGAGGTAGGTCGGAAATTTGACATTTGACATTTGATGTATAACCCCCTCCAACTTAAATTTCATGACTTTGCGTAAAATAAGCTCAGAAAGACGGCTCTCCCCAGGAGAGGGGGCATATCCTAAATTGGGACCCTCGGCTATGTTTGGCGATTAACTTCTTCTCCTCCATTCTCTTGAGAGGACCTGAAATCCCTGAAACTCCCTGAAGAAATCCCGGCCAACAGGTTTTGCATGATTTAGGAGGGTGATTACCGATGGCCTGTCGGCCTGAAGGTCATCTAGAATGCCAGGTAATAAATCTCCAGAGCTCTTCCCGTGATGAATAAAAGCAGCCTTCTTGACACTTTCTTTCCAGGCTCTTTTCTCCACCCCTCTTTTCCCCCATCAAACTAAAGGTGAATGCCACGTCTTAGCCTTTTGGCTTTGAGCATCGACGGAGGCCTCCAACTTTGTGTGAAGAAGGACATCCCTGGCCCAACTGCCGAGGTCCATCCCCCTTGTTTCTTCAACTACACAGTGGCGGGGTGGGGGGTGAGAAAGATCTTTTGGGACCCTCGTAGCTGACTTTGTTCTCTTGCTCAGCTGTAGTCAGCACAGGCCATGAATACTACTCTCAGGAAATGGATCTTGGTTGTGTTGGCCCCGTCGGCTCTGGGTTGACAGCGACAGACAGCCTCAGTGTCCAGAGGTGAGGCGGACCTCTCATCACAACCCCAGTGGGTTGAATTCGAGGTGATGGGTTCCTACAAGCCCTCGCCAAACTGCAGAGATGTGAGCTGCTCCAGCATCCTTAAGAAATTGGGAAAGAGCTGTGCTTGGTATTTTGGGAAGCAGCCCCACCCCGTTCCCTGGTGCATTATGGGGGCACGCCGTTCTACTTCGGGGGAGGGGGAAAGAGCACTCAAGGATAGTGTGTGCGCTGGGGTGGGGGGAGCTCCACGGCCCTCACCTGACTTTCAGTACAGCCAACTGGTGTCCTCTTGAAAGAACATAGGGCTTTTTACTTCTCAGAATGGCAATTTGGCTCCGGCGGGAGAAAGGCATCAGATTACTTTCTAGGATAGGGACACGATTAATGAAAATAATAAGCCGGTTTAATTATCTTCTCATCTACCAGTTACCGCCTTTTCAAAGGGCTCTGCGGCAAAGCTGTTGACCAGAGTAGCTATTTACTCTCAGGCCGTTTCGTAGCAGTTATGTCATAGTGGCTTTATTCTTCATTCGTTTTCCCAGAACAGCAGAGCTGAAAGGGACAGATATTAAGGCCAATTTTCTTATGTTACAGCTGGGAAAACTGACAAACCTGTTGAATGGAAAGATCTTGCTTACGGTCATATGGCTAGTTCGCAACAAAGGTACGACTAGAAGAGAGGTCTTCAGATCCCGGTCTAGTGCTCTTTCCGTACTTGACCCCCTCAGGAAGGTTGCCTTTGTACAAAACCCCCAATGTGAATTCTATTCCTAAAGTTTCTAGACCAGAACGTGCCACCAAAGCTCCCCTGCCCCGCACATCCACGAATACATGCCAAATACCGTGCTATGGCCAAACAGTTTCAACGAACAAAATCCCAAAGTCCTGTCCCTAAGGAGACCACCGAGAAGCAATTCCAGACAGAGGCACTTTTCTCTGGTAATGTGCTCATTTTTTCATCTTGCCACCTGATACAATGTTTGGGGATGTGGCTCCATTCTGCCTGGACTTAATTGCCATAATGGCGGCAATCTCAACATTTCAAGGAGTCGCAGATGAGGTAGGGCTTTGTAGATGAAAGGTAGACCCTACCCCTGCATCTGTGAGCTGAGCTACCAAGCTGAAATTAGGTGAAATATCCCCGAGTAGATTTTCCCTTTTATCCCTTTAGAAACCTCTAGACACTGCTTGCTGTGCACATATCTGGCTTAACCCTCTCTGTGTCAGACTGCAGACCGTTCTCAGATTCTCCTTCCTCTCCAAAAAGGCCCAAGTTCTTTCTCAGGATGTGACACAGATAGACATCCTGGGACAGAAACGAAGCTAGAAGCAGAAAGATCGGTATGACAGTCAGCTCCTTTGGCCTGCTCCATACCTCACCAGGCTCTCAACCCCGGTACTTGGCTCCAACTCCTGAGGCCCCTCTTAGTGAATATCACTGTCCACTTGGTTGCCCGAGGCAGAGGGCTGAAGGTCATCCTTGATTCTGGCCTCCAACCCGTCACAAAACGCGGTGGGATCTCTCTCCTTAATGTCTCCTACACTTCCCTCTTTCTCCGAGCCACCATCTGGTCTATAACAATCTCTTGCATCAGGCCATTTATTTATTTGCCCCCTCCAGTGGCCATGAGCTCAGAAAACTTCCCAAGCTTTCTTTCTTCCCATCCTTTACCCGTTCGTCCTCGTCAGTCCAGCCCTTTTGGCCACTTTTGTGCTACCCTACCCGTTTCCTTCACATCCTACGCTGTGAGCTGGAGTTCTGGGCTGTGTTTCTTTCTCACCGTTCTTCTACTTCTCTGATCCAAGGGAGGAAGGAGAGAGACTGTGTCTGCTCCATGGGGTCCGGGAGGTGAAGAGGCTGAAGCTGTCTTTGTCTGTCATTGTACTCCCAGCGCCTAGCACACAGTAGCATCTCAATAAATGTTTCCTGAGCAAAGGCTGAGATCCACAGTAGACCCTATGGGTGTATGCATCGTGGTGACTGAATTCTTAATTCATAGAAAGTGGGTGGGAAAAAGTCTTAGACTACAACAGATTAAATCTCTCCATCTTACCAGTGAGAAGACACAGGTCAAAAGTGACCAGGTACATAGCTAAGATCACGCAGCAAGTTCGTGGCCCGAGCCTGGACTCAAGTCTGGCTTCCCGGTCCCACTGTTCTTTCCCCGACGCCAAATCTCCCACCTCAGGCTTAAACCCAAACAAGAGTTCCCTATAAAGATTTATGAAAGTCAGGCCTCTTGGGGCACCTGGGTGGCTCAGGTGGGTAAGCGTCCAGCTCCTGCTTTCGCCTCAGGTCACGATCTCACAGTTTGTGGGTTTGAACCCCACATCGAGCCCAGCGCTGTCAGTGTGGAGCCTGTTTGGAATTCATTCTCTCTCTCTCTTTCTCTCGCTCCAAGTAAATAAATAAACTTAAAAAAATAAGCTTAAAAAAAAAAGAAAGTCAGGCCTCTTAGTCCATGCTCAGATTGTATGTTTTGATGCGTTTTTAAACAGCACTGACATGAAACTTGTCACAGAGCTTCCCTTCCACATTCCCCTATACGGCTAATTTTTTTTTCTTTTTTGCAATAAAATCAAGCTTCTCAAGGGCTCTGTATTTTTTAACACACAGAAATGAAGCCTATCAAAGCCAGATGCGCTAGATAACTGTAGATAAATACCTCACTTGCTCTAGAGTCAGAGAATTCTGTTTGGTGCTGATTTAATAGGTTGGGGGGGAAAATCAGCCAGGAAATTCAATAACGAGCACCTGCTCTTTGCAATAAACTTGCCGGGAAACAAGCAGAAGAAGGAAAGGAATTAATTTAGATGTAAGTGACATGATAACCGCCTGTCTGCCGGGAAGGCTTGAAGCTGCTCCAGCGTCACGCACAGCCCTTTGTCCTCTCCTGCCCGCGTCTCTAGGTCACGAACCCGGTGTTCTGTTTCAGGCAGCAATGGAGCTTGGTACAAGATCCCTTCACCGCTCTTAGTGTGGTCTTTTTTGTTTATTCTCCAGACAATCCCACAGCGCGCACAGAGAAGGAGTGTCACGCCAAAGCGGTGAAGCGATTGTGAGGAGTCGCTGGGTTTATCGGGGGCAGAGGCAGGGACAAAAAGCTTCCGACACAGAGTCCAGTCCTCTTCTGTGACTGCCATCTCACCGCTGAAGGAGACACCCTGCAAGACAATTTCTTCCCGGTTCTTTTTCGCCCAACTTATGGGCCGATATACTCCAGGGGAAGCAACGAAAGGGCATCACTTTAGTTCGGTGTTGGCAATATGGAGCCCTACATGGAATAATGAGATCAGTGTGTCCGTTTCTTTCTTCCGGTTCATGATAGTGATGCCAAAAAATAAAGAAATAAGTAAGTAAGTAAGTAAATAAATAAATAAATAAATAAATAAAATATGGACCCTGCGATGACATTTCCCAGGAAAGATCTGGACACCAAAGTGTTAGAAATGGGAATAGATTTCCACAGGCAGCAAAGTCCTAGTCATTTTACGCTACATCCCGGGGGTTGGCAAGTTACGGCCTACAGTCCAAATGTGGCCACCAGGTATTTTTTAAAGAAAGTTTTTTTGGCACCCAGCCACAGCCATTCGTTTCCGGATGTTCTACGGCCACTTTCACACGCCAACAGCACGACTGAGTTTTTGTGGCAGAGATGGCTGCCAAAGCCTAGCTTATTCACCCTCTGGTCCTTTCCAAAAAGAAGCTTGCCGACCCCTGTGTTAAGAGAAATCAAACGCTAACCCCACTCATGACGAGAGGTTCCTTTTGTCAGGCTCGGGAAGTTCTGTACAGGACAGAAATCACTGGGGCTTGGAAGAGATTCCACCTTGCTGAAGACCCCCGAGCAGGTTTGTGGGACTGGGTAGTGGGCCTGGGATGGGCGTGAACATTTTCTCTTGCCATTCTTTACGAAATCAGTCTTAAGCCCTCATTTCCGCTGTGAGAAGGTCTATTCTAGTGACTTCCAACTATTTAACATTTCCTGGCAGGATTCTCTTCGTTACTGGTAATATAACATCAGCCCAGCGCCAGAGGGTTAAAGGGCAATGAAATCAAGAGCCTGAACCAGAGACTTCGGAGATTAGGGGTGTGCCTGCCCCTCAAGTGCCCTGTTTCTAACATGTTCTATCAAGCAGGGCCGCCAACATATGATGTGTGAGGGATCTAGCCCCCTGGCATTTTCTGAAGATCATGCACGTACAAAGATCTGGGCGAATTCAGAGCAGTATTGGCCTTGAAGGGGCTACGGTCTGTGAAGTCTCTGCAGACATTTTTGTAGGGATCCCCAAGTGGAAGCTCCCATGCACTGTGGTCCATTTCATGGCCCTGGACATCAGTGTTAGCAAGGTAGAAACGGGAACCTCACTTCCCTCTCCTAGGAAACAACCTGCTTCCTACAGAAAGCCTTGACGGGGTCTGGCCGAAAGGAAGCTACATTTTCGGAATGCCAGATGGGGTTGCGGGTGAAGGCAGAAGGGTCGAGGATAAAATATCAGGAAGCCTCCCCGCCAGGAGCTATAAGGTGTTGTCTCTCCCGCAGCCTCCTCGTTGCCTACTCGTACTCCATTCATTTTCTAGCGCTGCCATCACAAAACACAACCTGGGCGTTTAACCCACGGAAATGTATTCACCCATGCATGGGCAGGGGTGGTACCTTCCGAGGTCTGCAAGGGAGAACTCTATTCCCCGGCTCTCTCCCAGTCTGTGGCAGTTTCCTGGCTAGGGCTCCAACCTGCCTTCACCTTCCCACGACATTCGCCCTCTGTGTGCATCTACGTCCAAATCCCCCCTTTTGATAAGGATACCAGTCACATTGGATTTAGGTCCCACCTTAGCACAGTGTGACCTCACCACAGTCATTTTATCTGCAGAAACTCTATTTGTACATAAGGTAACATCCTGGGGTTCGGACTTCGACGTACGAATGGGGGAGCACGATTCAACCCCAAACACCCACCTACCAATTCTCGGCCACCCGTCCTTCACTCCCACCTCTTTAGGGTTCTACGTCTCTGCCTCTAATTCTGGGCATGTCCCAATACCGGTAGAGCTTGTCATAGGACTGAAGCCAGAGGGCGTAAGGTATATAGTCATCCTTCATTGGAACTCTGTTACTTCTTGGGTACATGAACCTGGAAAAGTTACCTAATGTCTTAAGGCTTCAGTTGCTGCATTGGGGAACTGGGAAGAGTAACGTTCTTGACTTCATGCGATGGTTGGTGGGGACCACATTACATAGCCTGACCCGTAATAGCAAGGCTCAATGAACAGTAACTATCATAATTATCTGTAAGGCTCAATGAACAGTAACTATCATAATTATCTGTAACAGCTCACTACGGCTCCAGCGCTGGGAACGGCCTTGGCCTTGGAAAACAAAAGGAGAAAGCTGAAGGGAGCAGGTCTGAGAAAAGTTCTTTCCTTTGTCCAAAAGAATATTCACTGAGCTAGGTAGTCTTGTAGGGCCCAGAGACTCAATGTAGACAACAAAGTTCCCGCTATCAAGGAGCCGACAATCCAGTGGGAGAGATAGACACGATACGAAACAAGGAAATCCATGCGATCAAATTGGAGAGCGGCAAACGCCATGAAGAAAAATAACATGGGGCCAGGGGGTACATAGTGAAAATGGCTGGCTAAGAAACAGTCCTGAGAGGGAACAGGAAGTTGCTGAGCAGCACAGGGAAGTGACTCAGTGACATTTATCCTCATCAATTGACTTAGATGTGAATATTGATTCCAATTCACCCCTTTTTTTTTCCTGCTGAGTTCTTACGTCTCTTCAAATCAGCACCATCCTACTGAACGCTTCCTTCTGCCCTCCCCAGTGTTCCTGATGATTATGTCTCCAATGCTAGTCCCTTCCACTGGGCTGTTGGCTCCTGAGAGGCCGGGTTCCTATCTCACACTTCTTTTGTAACGGTCTCATTTTTCGCACAGGGCTGAAACAGGTAGTCTCTCCAGCATACTTGTGTATTAAATGATTTACGGAGAAAAAGTTCCTCTGTTTTTATGGGAGGCAGTGGCGAGAGCAGAACTTCTAAATTTACCAGACCCCTCTTCAGAGCAAAAAGAGCACATTCTGATTTATATAATAACACTAGCCATCAGGTACTCTGCACTTACCACGTCAGGTGTTGTTCTAAATGCATTTTCTGTACCTGAACCCATTTCATTCCTGCTGCTACCCTTGCGGTGAGTAATGTTATCCCCATTTTACCGGGGAGGACAATGAGGCCCAGACACTTGAAGTAACCTGCCCAAGGTCTTGCAACCTAACGCCTGAGCTCGACTGAGGCGTTGGGATCTGTCTACAATGTAGCTGATAAGACCAAATGGCCTGAGAGTAGGCGTGGCAAAGTGGCCGAGGAATTGACTTTGGGGTCCAATCGACCTGGGATCAAATCCCCTCTCTGCAATTTCAGAGATGTGCCACCTTGAGCGAGTAACTTTCCTTGTCCAAATCTCAGCATCGTCATCCATAGAATTAAGAATAAAAGTAGCACCCAGCTAATATGAGAATCAAATAAAGTAGGTGGTCTCTCCACGTTCCCACCGTTGATCCGGAGCTTGTTTCTGATCAAGCTGGGGTGGAGAGGAGAGGCATGGGAACTTATTTTCTAGGTTCCCGTAGGGCCCACCAAAATGTATAAGGCAGGGCACAAATACACCTCGTTAGTGTTTCTTACAAGCAGAGGGAGAGCAGCCCATGTGTCAATTAGCATACGATTACAGGGCCACATTTTTAGTGCTCTCTGCCTTCTGCTTCTCACAGCAAGGAGAGGGGACCAAAGCCCACAGTATACGACTAAAGGGTCTGAAGCAAAAGACCATTCCCAGATACGGCTTCTCTTTGCGTGGCCTCTCAAAAGGCATTGCAGCCTTCTATCACGCTGGCCTCTTGGACCCCAGCCCGCACACAGATGGCCGGCGATCTAAGGGGCCTCTCCGGGAAACTGTGGCAGCCGGTCAGCAGCATTTGTTGAAAGATAACTCGCTAACTTTATTTTAATCTTACTGTTCCCCCTGGGAAACCTATCTTAGTCATTTTATACATATTTTTGAAACAGTCTCAAACTGACACAAAAGATTCAAATACAGTCAATAAAGTACACAGAGCGTTTTCTCCCCCGAGTCACTTGAGAGCAAGTTGCCATCCTGATGCCCCAGTGCATTACTTTGATTCGGTACTTCCTATAAACGAGGGCATTCTCCTATACAACTACGATGTGACCCTTTAAATCCGGGAATTAATGTTGATATATCATTAGAATCTAATTCTTAGATCCCAGCCAAGCTTCACCAATCATGTTGTCCCAATCATGTCCTTTATTATTATTTTTTTTTATTTTGAAAGAGAGAGAGAGAGAATGAGTGGGGGAGGAGCAGAGAGAGAGGGAGAGCGAGAATCCCAACCAGGCTCTGCACTGTCAGCATGGAGCCCCACGTGGGGCTCAAACTCACAAACTTTGAGATCATGACCTGAGCCAAAATCAAGAGCCAGGCGCTTAACCAACTGAGCCCCCCAGGCGCCCCCCAATCACGTCCTCTAAAGTAAAAGGATCCAGTTCAGAACTAAGTGTTATATTTCGTTGTTATGCCTTTCTAGTCTCCTTCTATATAGTCCCTCGGCCTCTCTTGGACTTTCTAGATCTTGACACTTTCGAATATTTCCAGCTAGCTGCTTTATGGAACGCCCTTCCATTTGAGTTTGTCTAATGTTTCTTCATTATTCGATTCGAGCTGTGCATCTTTCACAGCAACACCACACAAGCGATGCAACTTCCGTTGCATCCTATTGGGAAGTCCTAGAAGAGATGAGTTGTAGGGTTGGCCATCATAGTTGGCTCCCGCTTCATTACAGGTTATGACAAACACCCGGTTGCACTTAAGCCTGGGCTCAGAATGCACAAAGTGATCTTGACAGGTGCTTGAGGTACCTCCACACTAAAGTCTACTCAAGTATGGCCTTCGCCTGCCTTTGCAGCTTCACATCCTATGATACAGGTACACCACACCAATTTGCCTTTCCTCCACATGCCCAGGAACGCTTCCCCATCCCCGTGCCTTTACCCACAGGGTTCCCTTGCCCCCCATCTCCACTCCATTCCTGCCCGTGTCTCACGTGAAAGGCTATCTGTCTTTTGGGGGCCACTTCAAATGCCACGCTCTGTGTGAAGTTTTTCTCAACTCCCCTCCCCTAACTTGGAATTTCACCTTTCCTCTAACATATGCTGCTTTTAAAATTTTTTAATAGTCATATTATCCCTGATCCTAAAATTAGATAATAGACTATGAGCTTTGTGTTTTCCATCTCTGTTTTGTCCTTAATCCTGCCCCACCCTCCACCTGTAACTGACTGACCATTTAATATAATGCTGTGTGTGTCATAATAATAGCTAATATTTTTTCACTGTGAACCACGCACAGGCACTGTTCTAAGTTGTCTGCATAGACTATTTCATTTAATACTTTTCACAGCTACATAAATTAAGGGGCTATCATTGTTGCCATTTTATAGAAAGTAACTCAACAATAATAGATAATAAATAAATACCCACCGGTGGCAAGAATCATTTCATGAACTCAAGACATAATTAACAAAAAAAATTATTATACTCTGGTACCCTGAGGGCCCTCTAGTCCCTGATCTTAAAAGCACTGTTTCTAATTAGAGGATAAGATTCACTATTGGGCAGGAAAACTATAACTAAGCCATTGAAAAATGAAAGTCAGAGGCCAAGGAATTTCATTGAGAAAGAGGGGGATGCCTGGGTGGCTCAGTCGGTTAAGCATCTGACTCTTGGTTTTGGCTCAGTTCATGGTCTCACATTTCATGAGTTCAAGTCCCGCATCAGCCTCTATGCTGACAATGTGGGGCCTGCTTGGGATTCTTGGTCTCCCTCTGTCTCTGCCCCTCCCCCACTCACTCTCTCCGTCTCTCTTGAAATGAATTAACCTAACAAGACGAAAATAAAAAAATCTAGACATAGAGGAAAAAAAAGGCAGGTGATGCATAGAAAGCAAAGCACCGAGAGAGAGGTAAGGTTGCAACAAAGGTTGCAAGCACCTGAGACCCACAGACAAATCCCAAGCATAAGAGACAAACTCAGCAAAGAGCCCTTTGTCAACATGGAGAACAGGACTGGTCCTTGGGGCCCAGTGGCTCCCTACAGTTGTCTCATGAGTAGCGCCTCCGGGCACCCCTGGGAACATAGGGACCACAGTAACCTCATACCCAGAGTTTACTCTCTGTGTCTCTAATCAATGGTCTTTGTGTCCAGCCCTGGATGAGCTGGCTTTCTCAGTATACGAAGGCCAGACAACCTACATAAGGGATGGTTAAGATGTGGAATTTCAGAGGAAGTAGCTTCTGGCCAGTCACCTTGCCTATGCGAGCCCCAATTTTCTCATCCTTAAACTGGGATTAATACCCACGCCACCTGTCTCATGGTGACCGTAGAGCACACAGAATTGTTAACTTACGTCAGGGTAAATAATTACCCGTTTCCCTGGACCATGATGGGTTTGGGGGGGGGGGGGTCACGAAGGCAATGGTGCTCCTGATGGAAGAATCCACTGCCTGTTGGGAGGAATTAATACACTGGTTGAGCCCCAGGTCACGTTTCCAGCTTTGGTGCCAACTGATTTATCATGCTGGGTACTTTTGTTTGCCCAATTCTTTTCAAAAAAAAGCCTTATTGATCAGGAAAACATTTTAGAGCTGATTGGGCGGCTTTAAATCCCATTCTTTTATGAGATTTTCTTTTTACCTTGTCTTTAGCAATAAACTTGGACAGAGATGGATGGTAAGGAGTGCTAAAATAAAACCGAACTGTAACTTCGAGTGATTTCACAGCCAAGATGGGGTTCTTTCCTCATATTTATGACAGTATGCAGTGCTGGAAACTTCCACAGGGCAGTAGGGCCTGCCTAATTAGCTGGGGAATTGGAGATTGTCCAGGCTTTATCTAAGTGGGGCAACCTAATAGTTCACCTCTGCCTCAAGTGGCTTAGAGAATTGAAGACAGTCCCAATTTCACCCTGAACCTCCACTTTGCTTTGCCTAGGACAACTGAGTCTATAAAGCGTAAGCTTACCTACCCAGTCACTCTTCCTTTGCATTTCACCCTGGCCCTGTCCAGATCAACATGGCTTTCTGTGTAGAAGTCAAAATACTGCGAGTCACGAGAAGCTCAGGAATGTCTGTCTCTAGAGTAAAAGCAAAAGAACAACGTGGACTACTTCAAGCTCATGTGAGAAACTGAGGCTCCTGAGTGAGAGGGCCCAGCAGATGCCTACCTTTTCGTATTTTCTTACAGTGACTGGATGTTGTATGGCATATTGTTGACAGGATCTTTCAGATTACTGTGCTCCACTGTCTTTCAATAGCAGAATCTACAATCCAAAGAAAAATTTACATGGAAATTCAACGTATACTACTATACATATATATATATATATATATATATATATACATATACATATATATATTATGTTTGTGTATATATATATATATACATATATATGTGTGTGTGTGTATATATATACTATATAGTATATATATATGAGCAAAGTAGATTTGATTGAAATTGAGGGTGTCAAGGAATCTACCCTCTCACTACCTTGAGAGTTCCAGAGGCACCTTCTAGAAGTTTCCCTGAGCCTTAGCTTCTTCCTTTGTAAAATGGAAGAATGCCAGTATCTACCTCCTAGGGCAATTGTGAAGACCAAATGAGATAACATATTAAAGAATTTGCATCGTGTCTAACGTATAAAAAACTTCCAATAAAAGGGAATATCCTTCTCTTCTCATGCCCCTGGGCCTGTCACTTTGGAAACAGGAGAACCACGTCCCAGAGAGTGAAGTGATTGCCCTCAGTCAGAGAGCAAGTTGATACTGGTCCCAATACAGCTTTCCCGACTCCCTCCCACTCCAGTGACTTTGACTACACCATGGGTGTTCCTCACTCCCCCACTCCTCACTGAAACCATGACGGAATAAAAAGGTGCCTGGTCCCCAGTGCCTCCGAGATGCTATCTGGTTGAATCCTGAGAAGAGAATAAAGAAAGTTGCCCTCCAAGCATCACATAAATAAGGAAGGAAGGAGCCTGGGTGTTTTTCAAGCACAATCACAATCTGTTGGTTGTAAGTCATCCTAAATCCATAGATTTCTAAATTCATAGAGTCTAAATGATAGGGACAGCCTCCCAGCAAGCCAGCACGCCTAGACAGGAAGCGACTTAACAGAGACGCAGCTTATAAAGTCACGGAAAGCATTCTACACCACCTCTGCATAATAGCAAAACCATTAATCAAGGCATGAATGTTGAGACACTTCCAAAATGGCAGAGCCCTGCGTATGTGATCCGGCCTCATTGGTCTTTGCACACAGCTTTGGATGCCTTTCTAAACTGAACAGTCCTTGCCCGTTAGCATTTGGTGATTTCAGGCAAACGAGAATCAGAGGCACCCCGAAAGCACTCTCTATTTCTATATGTTTTATCATTGTAGAAGTGTATTTAAAGTAGTCCAAGAGGCTCTTCTGTAGTGCCTCTGTACCTTCAGCCATTTTTTCAAAAAAGAGTAATTAATATGTCATCACCATTGATCATGCGGAATCTTCCCACTCTCCCCACACCAAAATGGAATGTCATTTAGGATCAAATAAGATTCTCATTTCCATACTCTGGCTGAGCTTTGTAGTGTGGGCTAGGCAGCTTGAAGGGAGGCTTTGGCGTTCCTCTCAGCCAGGCCTCCCTGCTACTGCACGATAAAGCCATCTCGTCCATAAATGGAGACACTTTGCATATTGGTTAGAAACTCCTCAGGCATGCCAGTAAATTGTACCAGCCCTGCCAATAAGCACAGATAATCTATGCCGCCACTTTCCCATGAGCCCAGGGCCAAATGTTTCCCATGTCTGTTCAAGATGAATGTGCCTCTAATGGATGATGACATTCTTTTTTCATTTACAAACACAGAAACCCATGAAATCCGGTAGAATGGCAGATAGAATTCAGATGATAGGATGTAATTCTATATGCAAAGAATTGTTTGGGGGGAGCAGGATTCACACATTGGAACATATCGGTTATATTGCTGGAATAATGGAGCCTAGATTTCTGTGGCCCGTGATTTACCATGGTAGGTTAGAGTAAGAGGTGGAAGGGGACACCTGGCCGGCTCAGTCAATAGGGCATGTAACTCTTCATCTCCAGGTCATGAGTTCGAGCCCCACGTTGGACACAGAGCCTACTTTTAAAAAAGGAAGGAAGGAAGGAAGGAAGGGGGGGAGGAAGGAAGGGAGGGAAGAAGAGAATAAGGGGTAGAGGTCATTGTGACTTTCTTAATACCAGTTGTCTTGTAAGTTGTCATAATACTTCTGAGTCTCACCTCTAATTAGACAATTATCAATTGACAAGGAAATGACTTCTTGGATTTATGAAGGCTTAGAATCAGATGTGACTTTTCATAATTGAAAAATGGGTAAAAATGAATTGCTAAAATGAGACATCGTTTGGAAATTTCATAAAACATGGAATAATAGACCTGAGAGGGACTTTCAAGGTAAAACCAGTCTAGTGGTTTCCAATATGGTATCATGGGGCTCCTATAGGCTTTCTAAGCCAATAATAAGATATCGGGAGCTATTTTCCACTGGAAACCCTCGCTTCTCAAAAATAAAGTTACACAGGCTACCTAGAACATCGAGTGTCTTTGCTTTGGGCTGAAGTTTTATGAAGGTTTAATTGGTCACCGCACATTCATCAGAATCTCTTATTGACAGATCCCTATATAGTTAATCACTTATATAGGAGGAAAGAAATTACTACTTACTAAAAAGCAGTTTGTATAGTGGGTTTAGTATTTCAAACCATGGAGTCCATGGTATTATTGAGGGTGAGAATAGGGATTTATTTTAAAGTCTTCGGTTGTGAGAAGGTTGTAATTCCCTGAACTTAGCAAAAAGCCTTATTTTAAATGTGATCAAACGGAGGCACAAAACAGTCCTGTCCCTCGTTGGTCATCCTGGATCATTTATAAACGCAAAAGTAACAGCTTATGTATTAATAATGCCTGTCACAACACCTCCACTAATACATTCCTTTTCTCTGTAATTGGCCCTTTAATCACTCACTCTACTGAGGAAAGACATTCCAAATTTATGAGTCACCTAAGTCTTTAGTCGTTATTCTTAAATTCCCCCATCCAATTTCATTCACTTTTCTTGGCCGTTGTCTACACAGTTGAATGGGTCTATCATTTTAACTGAATTGATTAGTCAATGCAGTTAAAATATCACAGGGCATTTCATCCATCCCAGTGGAGTCACGCTACATGCAGCAAAGTATAAATAGATCAGAAACCCACTTTGTACTGGTAAAATCTCAGCAACTCCTAGGCTGAACATAGTAGACCAGGCATATGGTATTTTATCGCTAACCCAGAAGAAAGAAGGGACATCCGGCTCCTTAGAGACCTTCTGTTTCTAGTTAGCAACATCCCTACTTTCCCCTTCTGTCTTCGGCCAAGTTTCCCAAGAAACAGACCGGGAGAGGAAAATTTGCGTGCAGGTGTTTCCTTGGGTACTGCTGTCTGAAGAGCACCGAAAAGGAGTGGAGGAAGCAGGACTCAGAGCAGAGCGAGGTTCTACTGAGAGGCGGCTGCAACAGAGGCCTCAGCTCATCTGGTCCAGAGTTCTAGAGCTGGGCCGGGCCTTTTGAATTGTTCCCAACAGACATAAGGGGTCCTGGCTTTCTACACCCACACTGCCAGGCACTGGACGGGGTTGTCCCTGGGGAGTCAGAGTAGTCTTGGGGAGGGAAATGACGGTGATTTTCAGGGAGAAACTCAGCTGGAAGCTTTCAGCAGCAACCACTCTAGTTAGGGTAATGAGCACTTCATTCCTGATGTGGGAATCTGAGAACACGCCAAACGTGTATTATGCCCTCTTGCCCTTAACCCTCCTTGGGTACCACTCCTCTGCAGACAATGTCCCCTCTGCATCATTCCCATAGAAAGAGGGAGCTAGAAAGGAGACCTAGACTTTCTTCCTTTCCCCACAAATCTTCGTTTATAGCTAATATGGCATTTTTGAGAGCTGGCTAGCTAGGGTTAATGTGAAGTTTATAGCTGATGGACAGAGGAAAACGAATAGTCCCTGTGTGTGTTGTGTGTGTGTGTGTGCACGCGTGTTTGAAGTTCCTTTCATTATTTAAGGAGCTTTCTTTTGCTATTCGGTTATATAAAGATTAGAAGACAAAGTGGGGTCAACAAAAGAAATGGATCATTTGAATAGCATGGTCGCCATTCTGCTGTGATCTGGAAAATCCAACATCGCCATTTAAATCAGATTCACTTTTGCCTGGAGAAAGAGACTTGACCTTTTCCAGTGGACCTAAGTAGCAGGTCAGACAAAGAAACCGCTTCAACCTTCTCTAGGTTTCTTTTTATTCCTTCAGCCTCCCTTTGTTCCCATCTATTCTGCATCTTGAATTTTTTTTTTTTTTTTGCACCGAAACTCTGTTTATCAGGTCGCGCCTGCATGAAGCCAGAGTGGTCTCTGAAAACAAAAATGCCAGTAGTTCGGTTAGTTGAAATAGCATACATTCCCCTCACCCTTGCACGTACTGGCTGGACTTAAATAGGCATATGTGTAGGGTCACAGCCATTGACGTTATGGGGAAATTTTGACACACCACATTTTGTAAGTATCTTTACACGAGATATTGTTCCTCAAGCTACAGATTATAGCTTATCAAGCAAGAAGCAGACTTGAATTGTAATATTCTTGATCTCTCTTCCTGTGTTTTAGTATATGGCATGAAAGATCATTGGTCCAAGCAGCCATGCTTCATGGTAAGTTAGAAATTGGTCACTAAAATTTCACAGCCCCTCAAAAACCCAAATGGTATGTTAACCATCTGGGGAAAAAATGAAGACAAAGGTGCTGCCATGTAAGGGCAATTTCTTCTTAATTTGGTTTGTATTAAGAGGCCTGCCAGAGGGGAAAGTGCACAATTTAGAACTTCATATTCTTAGGTTCTAATCCCAACAGAACATATAACTAGCCGTTGTGCATTTGGCTTTAAACTGGAGCATTTTACGAATCCTAACCTGATGCCATTATCCAGAGTTTCTCTACTAAGGACGAGGGGCCATTGTTGGAGGGGAAGATGAGATGGTTAGGACAGATTCTTCTTTCCTCTTGTGAAATAGATCGATAATGTAATTTTCGAAACATCAGATGCTTTCGCAAAGAAATGATCTGGCGAGGCGCCCAAAAATCTCTGGCTGTGGAACTGGTGACACGTCTCTAGGATTTGACTACATCAAAGAGCTGTCTTCATACCTGTCAACGCATCGTGTTTTTGCATCTCGGTTTTCGTATCTTGCAAGAAAACTATCAACATTTGCTTCATTACACAGCATGTTGGAGGGAGGAATGAGAAGAAAAAGTAAAACAGTGTCAGAGGTTACGCTTCCTTCTCTGGGTGTAGCGGAGGCACCCATTCTCACCTTCCTTGAAATCCCTCCTGCTTTTAAGCTCCAGGATAACGTAGGTTAATTTCCCTCTCATTTGCTTCTTGATCTCACTTGATAGTTTCTCTTTTTCACTCTCCGGTAAACCACGAGCATCTTCTAGGATTCCATTATCCTCCTCTGCTCTTCTGTAGTACACTCACTCCTTTGGGAGCCATGGTGTATCTAAGACCATAGTTGCAAAGCCAGCTGACCTTCCCCTTACCATCCAGTCCCATACCTTCGTCTCCAGATCTGCTGTCTTCTTTGAGCAGTCAAGGCGTATGACATTCTCTTCTTAGAAGTGTCCACGGGACTTACTGTCTAACTGTCTGTATTTCTCTCTCATTTATTCAAAAGTTTTCTTACCTGCCACATGGGGATAACTGCAGCACCTAGTTCATAGTGTTAGGTATTCAATAAATGTCTGCTGCGATAGCTATGAACAATTCTAGCTCCCGGAGTATCTAGCGTGGGGTTCCGCATATGGCAAATATGCGCAGATAGTGTCCTTGAAACATACCTATACACGGTATGATACCGAAGTCTTAATGATGTTCAGAATATTAACCGGTCCTCGGATCCTTATCATTCTCTACTTGACATGTTATACTCTATCTATCCATAACTTCTGTCAGACCCCTCATCTAGCAAGCCTTTCCCCCACCCCCCACCCCCATGTCTTCTCACTCTCTCAATCTGTTTTGCATATGCCATTCCTTAGTGAGTACGTAGTGTTGCCTGTCGCTTCTTACCTTCCTTAGGCCTTAACTTAGATATTACTTCCTCTAAGAAGTTTCATTATTCCCCAAGTCCAGCTTGGATTCCCTTTCTAAGCACTCCCATTGGATCCATCACAGTAGAGTAAATTATAGTCGCCTGTTTATATGTTTCTATTTCCCACTAGGTAGTAAGTTCTCTGGGGTCAGAGACATTTTCTGTCTTATTTCGTGTTATCATCCCATTGTCTGGCCCAGGATCTGATCATAGCAGTTGCTTAAAAAAGGAGTGAATGTTGCTTTTGTAGTATCTTCCCGGCACAAACATACACGCACAGTTGCCCCTTCTGAGCTACCTTTGAAATTCAGTTAAACCTTGTTCTGCTATTGGAAAGTCTGACATAGGAGCATATACTAACGTGCACTTCCCCAAGAAGAACAATTCCTCGTCCAAAGTAGATATAGAAATAAAATCTCTAGGGCCTTCACACACTCCTAGAGCCCTGATTAGCCGTAGCCATTACCAACCTCTGTGTATCTCACCCTGCCAAGGTGCCTGAGTTTCTCCAGTTCAAGGCAGTGCCAATGTCAAACCACAGGACCATCCTCAGACCCAACAATCAAAAGGGAGTGACAAGGAGAGGAAGGAGGTGTTGAGCTAAATCCTTTCATATGTCAGAGGATTTTCTGCAGCCAGAATTGGTCAATAGCTTGGCACTTAACAGAGCCTCGTATTCCCTGGTATCTTTTGGGGATATAAGTTAAATAATGGTTAAGAGAACGTGCCAGCTACTGAATCACCAAAAGATCCAATTATCAGCAAAGCTAGTGTTTTGGGAGAAATAGACCTAATTGCACCCAATTCTACGGCACCTGCCATCTTTTTTTTTTCTATAAAAATAACTTAATAAATTTGCTGTTCTTCCAGAAGCTGACCTACCTTGCCAGAGAACTGACATTTTACAGCCAGAAAGCCTGACTATGAAACACTTTAGAAAATTGAAGGTAAGTAACCAACACATTTCCAATTTCTAGAGTTTAGAATTCTAATAAAAGCAGAAATTACTAGGAAAAGCAGTCAACAGCACTTTTCATGTTGAAATTTGTTAGGGAGTTTCAACATCAAGGAATGAATGTGTCACGCAGCAGATGAGCCTCTAGGATGAATTTGATTCATTCTCCATAACAGCAAAATTGCATCATCAGATGGGTCGCTTAAGGCCTTCTCTCGCTTTGTTGTCGAATAACCTAAATTGTGTAATCTCTAGTGGATTTCTACTCTGTCAAGTATCAAAGGTCATCCCTACAGAAGGAAAGAGAAGACTTTCTTTGGGGTTGCCTGTGAGCTCAATGGGAAGGGTAAAAACTGGATGAATGTACTTTATTAAATTTAGCTCCGTCGTGATCGGAATATGCTATAGGATCAGTGACATTTCAAGTAGGGTGACTACAAAAATGAGAGAGAGGGAACTCTATCAAATAAAGAGGATTTTGGTTCCAGTCTTTACTAGCTTACTGTGTGACCTCGGGCGTGTCGTCTGCTCCCTTTGGGCCTCAGTCTCTGCTTCTAAACCGTGAAAGCAAGTAGACATCTTCATTGATGATATCTAGGTTCGGTCTACCTCAGGAATCCCAATAAGTCAATGAGTTGAATATCTGAGGTGACAGCATTTTGGGCTCAAATTAACTGGATGGTCCTCTCAATTCTCCAAACTTTGTGTTTGGCTGCCTTACACCAACTATCTGGATGGATGTCCTTTTTTCACTTTTCATCCAGTTGTCTGAGTGCCAGGTAGATGTTGAATTTGTGGATCTAAGCCACACTGGCTAATATCAGTTGAATGAAGGGCTGGCTTTTTGCTTACGGAATACAGTTGATCCCTGAACAACGTGGGGATGAGGGGTTCTGACCCCCCGCACAGTTGGAAATCTGTATACAACTTTGGACTCCCCCCACACTTAACTACTTATAGTCTACTGTTGACCAGATGCCTTACCAATAACATCAATAGCCGATTAGCACATATTTTGTATGTTATATGTATGGTATACTGTATTCTTACAATAAAGCTAGAGAAAAGAGAAGGTTATTAAGAAAATCATAAGGAGGAGAAAATACATTTACAGCACTGTACGGTATTTATCAAGAAAAAACCCCACATATAAGTGGACCTACATAGTCCAAACCCATGTTGTTCAAGGGTCAACTGCATACACTTCTAGAACAACTTATGCCATTTATTGATACTGGGTTCTGGTCTACATTTCATATTTTGCAGCAAGTTGGCACGGATAAGTGCCTGTTTATACTCATATTCTGTCACCCTTCAAACTACAGAATAACTCAATTGACTTTCATTATCTGTAACAGCATTGTCCCGACTGGGACTGTATCCGACCCCAAAGAGAATACATTTTAAAAGAGCTTGTTTTTCTCTGAAAATTCTTTTAGTATTTCCTTTTTTTCACCCAGCATGGAAATGTGGCTTAAGCTGTGTGTCAGTTAGGCATTGACAGCCATGAAGAGCGTGGCTAAAGCAAAAGCTAAAAGTGGACGTCAAATCCATGCATTCCTTACAGAGGAATGGCAAATGCTGGAAGAGAGATCCAGGCGGCATACCTCCATAATTGCCAGAAACGCCATTTTTCATTATATTCCAACTTGAGCCTACAATAATTGGCTTACTCCACTAAGCCTAAACTTCTGTCTAATTTCACCTAGAAGACAATACTTAGGATTAAGTTTTACATAAATAAGAAGCGTAAAATGTGTTTTCTGAAAACTACCAAATATCGTTGAAAGAAATTAAAGAAGACCTAAATAAATGGGAACCCATCTCTCGTCCGTGGATCAGGGGATTTATTATTGTTAAAATTGCAATACCCCTCGAATTGATCTATGGATTCAAGGCAGTATCTGTCAAAATTCCAACTGTCTTTTTGGTTCTTTTTTGCAAAAATGGATGAGCTGATCCTGAAATTCCTAGGGAAACTCATGGGATCCTGAACAACCAAAACAATCTTGAAAAAGAACAAAGTTGGAGGATTCGTACTTCCTGATGCCAAAATTACTACGAAGCTGCAACACTCAAAACAGTCTGGTACTTGCATAAGGACAGACATATAGATCAAAGGAATAGAACTTAGAATCCAAAAATAAACTCATTCATCTAGGAGGGCGCCTGGCTGGCTCAGTCAGTAGAGCATCCGACTTTTGACCCCAGGGTCATGAGTTCAAGCCCCACACTGGGCATGAAGCTTACTTAAAAAAGAAAACTCATTCATCTATGGTCAACTGATTATCAACAAGGGTACCAAGACCATTCAATGGTAGGAAAAAAATCGTGTTTTCAACAGATGATGCTGGGACAACGGGATATCCATATGTAAAAGAATAAATTTGGATGTCTACCTTATGTTGTATTCAAAATTAACTCAAAATGGAGCAAAGGCCTAAATGTAAGAGCTAAAGCTGTAAAACTCTTAAAATGAAACATATGGGTTAAGCTTTTTGACCTCAAACTTTTTTAGATATGACACCAAAAGGACAAGTGACAAAAGAAAAGACAAATTGGGCTTTCTCAAATTTTTTTAAAAGTGCTTCAAAGTACACTATCAGGAAAATAAAAAGCTAACCCACCGAATGGGAGAAAACATTTGCAATATATCTTACAAGGGTCTGATATCCAGAATACACAAAGAATTATTTTGATTCAATAGCAAAATGACAAACAACCCTATTAAAAGTGTGCAAAAGATTTGTGTAGGCATTTTTCAAAAGAAAAGATGCAAATGGCCAGTAAGCACATGAAAAGGTGCTCAACATTATTGGTCGTCAGGTAAACACAAATCAAAACCACAAGAAGATGCCATTTCACAACCATTAGGATGGCTATATATATATATATATATATATGTATATAATTTTTTAAATGGAAAATAACAAGTGGTGGTGAGGATGTGGAAAAATTGGAATCGTCATGCACTGCTGCTGGTAGGAATGTTAAATGTTGGAACCACTGTGCGAAAACCGCTGGGCAGGTCCTTAAAAAATTCAAGAGTTACCACGTGACTCAGCAATTTCACTCCTAGTGTTATACCCAAGAGAACTGTGCACATGTGTTCGCATACGTACTTACACATTGAGTGCTCATAGCAAGGTTATTCTTTCGTTGAAAGCCTGAAGGTAGAAATTTTTTTTTGTTCATGTATTTATTTTTGAGAGAGACATAAAGAGAAAGAGAAAGAGCGTGTGTTGGGGGGGGAAGGGGAGGGACAGAGAGAGAGGGAGAGAGAGAATGTCAAGCAGGCTCTGTGCTGACAGCAGAGAGCACAACACGGGGCTCCAACTCATGAACGGTGAGATCATGACCTGAGCCGAAATCAAGAGTCAGACGCTTAACTGACTGAACCACCCACATGCCCCAACAATCTTACTCTTAATAGCCCCCAAGTGGAAACAACCAAAATGTTTATCAGTTGATGAACGGAAAAACAAAATGGGCTGTAGCCATACAATGGAATATTATTCGGTCATAAAAAGGAATATTCTGATACATGTTATGGAGTGGAAAAACCTTGAAACCATTATGCTAAATGCGAGAAGACAGACCTATTGTATGATTACCTGTGTATGAAATGTCCAGAATAGACAAACCCGTAGACACAGAAAGCCGTTGCCAAGGGGATGGGTGAAAAAGGAATTGAAAATGACTTCTACGTTACTGGGCTTCTTTCTGGGGTGGTGAAAATATTCTGAAATTAAGGAACATACTAGTCAATACACAAATTAGTAATGCACTAAGAAACTACTCAATAATACAGTTAAAAGCAAACAAACAAACAAACAAAAAACCAGCACACAGAAGAGGAACCGGCCATAAGGACAAACTGAGATTTTAACAACAGAGAACTTGACCCAAACACACGATATCCAATAAGGAACACGGGATAATATGGGCTGGAAACTGTCATGGAATCTAAGTGAGGTGCTGAGTCAAACCAATAGATTTCATTTATCTGTTCAAAAGAAACTTGTTTAGTACATATTGTGCTCCGAGCCTATTTTAGGGTCTGGGATTATGGACCAGGGACAAAACATGGGCTCCGCTTTCAAGGATATGACTGTTTAGAAATAGTCGAGATAACAGGACATTTCCATATAAACATGGAAAGTGCTACGAGAAACCTATACTGGGAGCACAGGGGTTCAGAGAAGCAGTTCCTGCCCTGGCGATGGTCAAGTGAGGCGTTCTGGAGGATATTTACGAGGTGAAGGTTTTTAAAAGTTAGTTAGTTACAGACAGAGCACACGCGAGCAGGGTAAGAACAGAGAAGGCGGGGGAGAGTTCCCCAAAGCGGGGCTCGAACACACGAACCGCGAGGTCGTGACCGGAGTCGAAACCAAGCCTCGGACACTTAACCGACCGAGCCACCCAGGCGCCCCCCAAGATGAGGCGCGTTTTGAAAAACAATGAGAACTGAAGCTAAATTAAAGTGGTCACATAGGCAGGCGGGGGGAAAGATGGCAGAGGCAGGAGGACAGCAAAACAAAATAGCCCATGCTCAAAAACCCCAGAGTGCGGAAGATACAAGCATAGTATTCGTGGAACTGCAGGTTTTGGGATGTGTGGGGTGAGGGGTGCGTGTGAAGAGGTGGTGAGCGAGAGGGCTGCAGAGGTCGTGAGCGCCTGCATCCCTCTGGCCACCAGACGGCTTGATTTCCCAGACACAGCGACTCCGTTTCACGTGGAGGCAGAGGCAAAATGTCAACTCGTGGAGCATCGTAGTGACAGTGAAGACACCAAGACTGGAATTCTCAGGGACAACCGTCGCTCTCGACCTTTGCCAGGAGCATCCCGCCCCCGATGCCAGGAAAAGAACAGGTCTTAGTTTTTGTGTCTCTTCGCGCACCCAGAATAATGCTGCTTTCTTGCCAGGCATGTGACGGACGCCTGCTGTGGTCTCCTATGCCCTCTTCTCGTTGATTGGGGAGATTGAGGCAGCAAATATTCCAGCCCTTAGGTTGTAAAAGGAGGCTTTGTGTCATTTCCTTCCAGATCGGAGATGATAACAGAACGTTGAGAAAGAAGCTGGTTAAGAAGGAGCTCGTCTTACGGCAATAAACAGCACCGGGCCTTCTCTAGTTACGATCACGACTTTGCCACTGGGGGGCAAGTGGGAGAACACTTAGGACTATGAGAACAGAGCGGCGAGGCTGCGTGTGTGACATCGCTTCCGAGGTGTCAGAGTTGGTCATTTTTGTCTTAAGTAGAGTGATCATTCGGTACTGGAGGCACCCTCTGCATTTTTCCTGCTTGAGAGGCACAACAGGACTTATCCTCGGCATTCAGCGTCCTTGCTTGCGACGCGCTTGACCAGTCACCGGAACTGACTGACAGTTACCAATGGCTTCCAAGGACTGTATCTTTAGACTTGACCTGTGCTACAGGTTCCAGTCTTGTACATCCAGTTGCCTCTTTATGTGTCTACTAGACAGCTAAAACTTTCTTTTTTTTAAGCATAACGAACAAACGGTGTTATGTTAGTTGCACGTGCACAATATAATGACGCAACAATTCTATACATTTCTCAGGCTCATCGAGAGAAGCGTACTCTTGATCTCCTTCATCTACTTCATCCACCGTCGCTCTGGAAACCCCCAGATTGTTCTCTGTATTAGAGTCTGGGTTTTTGTTTGTTTGTTTGTTTTCTCTTTTTTGTTTGTTCATTTGTTTTATTTCTTAAATGCCACATCGGGGTGAAATCCTATGGTATCTGTCTTTCTCTGACTGGGCTTAGTTCCCTTCGGTTTATACCCTTTAGGTCCATCCAAATGGTCCACGCTGCAAATGGCACGAATCCATTCTAGACGGCAACCATTTTCTTATGTCCTAAACAGACCTTATGATTCCTATTCTGCCCCCAAATCCTGCTTCTCTAATCCCTCTCAACTCAGTGAATCGCATCACCACCTGCCCAGTGGCTCCACCTGAAAAACTTTGGATTCTCCTCTTTCCCTCTCTCATCTGCTATTGATTCTACTTCTGTAACATATTTTTTTAACGGGTGTTTATTTATCTTGAGAGAGAGCAGGGGATGGGCAGAGAGAGAGGGAGAGAGAGAATCCCAAGCAGGCTCTGCACTGCCAACCCAGAGCCCAATACAGGGCTCAATCCCACAAACCATGAGATCATGAGCTGAGCTGAAACCAAGAGTCAAATGCTAAACCGAATGAGCCATCCAGGCACCCCAGCAGCAGACTTTATTTTTTAAGGCGCACATCAGATGTCACTCTTCACCTGCTTAAAATCCTCCAATAGCATCACCCACATTTAGAACAAAAGTCCAACTCCTTACCATGGTCTACAAGGCCCTGGTATCACGCTCTTTTGCTCATTATACAACACGCATACCGGACATTTTGATTTTGCTGTTCTCTTTGCCTAGAAGATTCTTCCCCTCTCACAGGTCTATTTTTGTAAATAAAGCTTTATGGTAACCCAGCCATGCCCATTCATGTACCGCTGAGTATGGCTGCTTCTGTGCTAAAATGGCAGAGTTGAGCAGTTGCAACAGATACCATATGACCCACAAGTCCTTTGAGCAAAAGTCTGCCAAACCCAACTGGATCTTGAGTGGCCGTCTCCTTACTTAGGTTCTGTGCTAATGTCATCCCCTCAGAGAGACATGTCCCCTCTCCCACCCCAGTCACCTTTTCATAGTATCCTCCTAAGTTCTTCACAGCACTTGTCTGAAATTACCTTATTTGTTTGACTGGCTATTGCCTGCAATACCCCGTTAGACTCTAACTTTCTCTGTCATATTCCTGGTGGGTTCCTAGGTCCTCGCACTGCATCTGGGACACCACGGGGCCTCAATAAATAGATGTTGGATAAATGAATACATGAATTAAATTTAATTCATGTTTTGAATTATTTAGATCTAGCTCATGAGCAAATGTACGGCCAGGAAAAGAAAAGCCTCTTGAAAGAAAGGTCCAGGAGCATTAAAAGATGGATGGAGAATCACTGTGTGATAGAACCAACCTCCAGTTAATTTACAATTAATTAATTGGATCTTGCAGAGCAAAGTTTTAACATCTATTTTGGAGCAGCGGCTAAAGGAATCAAGTAGAAAGTTTCCGAAATTGCTTAGCTACCCCCTCCGTTTGTCTGGAAAAGGATGTTAATATTACCTTGTTGAATTCATTTTGATCAGCAAATGCAAGGAAGTGGGAGGGGTGAATGTGGGTGTTGAAAAATGACCCTTTTAATAGATTCCCAAACTTGGCTTTGTTTGTGTCATCTCTGCACTTTTTTTTTGGCAATGAGTTTTGCTGCTGTCTTTCTTCCCAATGATGCACACTCCTAAGCACCCTCCCAACCCCCCCCCCCCAAAGCACTCATTCTCCTGCACCTTGCTGCTGCTTTGCAACTTGACTTCGAGCTCCCTCTGCTGGCACCAAGAATGCTGCTCAGTTGGTCTCTTCTGGAATGAATACCCTAGAGCGCACAAGATGAAAATAACCAGATTAAAAGGGCAGCCTTTTCTCCCTTTCAGTTACAGAAAATTAAATGGTGTCTTGATCCCTACGTTTTAGTAAGATGGGCAATTGTGGCATTTATCAGGCACAGCCTGAATGACTGATTCAATGAAAATCCATGTTCCCAGAGCTCTCCTCTATTCATCTGCAGCAAGGTGGTTGCCTTTACTCTCTCTTCCTAACTATGGGATCTGCACAAAAGTCTCTGTAGCCTGTGAAGATGCCTTTGACTTCTGGTTTGGGCATGATGAGATGTGCACACATGTGTTTTTAAAGCAACACAAAGACATATGATGCATATGTTAGTATATCTACCTCTTTCGGTGACTTTTCTTTTAGACTCCTGTGGGCCTGGTTTTGGGGGTGTTGATAATTACTGTATTCGCCATGACCGATGGCTTGATTTTTTCTAATAACTGGATGGTCAGTAGAAAAACAGTGACCGAGGATTGATTTTCCAAGATAAATTTAGATGCACCGATCTGAAGGGAAGGAGGAGAGTTACAAGTTCCCCTACGTAGAATGTCAACAGCCATAGGCACTCAACTCTCTGTCCTGAGCTGCAGCTACACTGGCTGTATGACCTTGGGAAAGGAGTGGAACTTTTATGGACTTGTCTCATTAAGTACAGAATGAAGAAATTTTGTGAGGCCATCTCTACTGATTTGATGATTTGGTGTTAATTGATATATTATTCACAAAAAGGCTTTCCCAATGAAAACTGTCTGGTAAAGAGGCATCTGAACACGTAAACTATTTTACATTTTACAACTTGGGGGTTTATGCTTTGGCATTTAAAAGGAATAAGCAAACGATGACTTTTATGGAAAACTGCACATCGTGAGCATACGTTCCGTTGGTTTATGAACCGTCTCCAAGATGCCGAAACTAGCTTCAAAGTGGAACCAAAACGGGCAAGAAAGAGTAAGAAGGATGGAACCAGAAACGACCTGAAGAGGAATCTTTTCTTCTGGAAACTTGCCAATGAGTTGAAGCCACCGGGTATCGGAAACTTTCTCCAAAGTTACCCATCCGGCAGGATGACATCTTACTAATAAGATTAAGGTGTCTCCTGAGGAAGCAGTCAACCTTACATGCCACCAGTGTAAAATAAGTTACCAATCTGGATGTTATAACGGGTTCTACAAATCTGTTACAACAGTAAGGATGATGTAACCACAAGTCCCAAGTGGAGAACAATCGGGTCGGAGGCTACAGAAAGGGTAATTGGAGTGGGTCCTTGTTTGTGTCTCAAGCTATGTCCCGGGAGATGGTACCTTCACCACTTACCACCGAGTTTGAAGGCACCTGGAGTGGAGGGAGCACTCATGTGTCACCAGACATCATCCTCACCAAACCACTGGCGATCTTATGATCTCCCTTCTGGAAGGAGATTGGGCTTATTGGGCCAACAGGGACATCTCAGATTCCTCGTTGGCTTTTACTTGCCATTCTGAATTAATAGACTTTCTGTGTGATTCGTCAGCAAGTCTAATGAGAATTTAGGTATCACGGGCTGGATCATTCCTTCAGGATGATCGTTCGCCATTCCACAAAAGGAGAGTGCTCCCAAGTGAAACACTAGACCCCGGTGGCCAGCACAAAAGGCTTAGCATCCCTTAATGCCTACCCAATTTCCATTTCCCAAATCTCCCACTCTTAACGAGTCCCGTAGCGTCAACATGGAGTGTGTAAGACCACAACCTGGACGGCGTAACCGGCAAGAGATACTCCATCTCTTAAATCTCAAATGTGAATACAACTCTCAGAGTTACCTTTTGTGTTGTTCGCTCACTCTCTTTACCATTTCTCTTCCCCTTAACGACAGGACTTTGTTCCCTCGACTCCTTCATCGGCTTCCCCTGTAGCAGGGCCTCAGCGTCTCGCTTTCTTCCCGATGCTGCCTGGAGCCCGTGGTCAACAGCATGAACTTCTGCTTCATCAGCCTTCCTCACTCCCTCCCGCTCCTGTCTCAGTTTTCTTTTGCGCTTAGCTAAGATTTGTTGAAGGCTTGTGAAGCGCCAGCCAGGGTACGTTGATTCTTCCATCTAATTTGACCAAAAATGCAGTAGTTGCTAGTATCGGCCCATTTTAAAGACGAGGAACTGACGTCTTTTGGGAGGATACGCAGACTGCCCAAGCGAACACGCTTTTTTGGTAAGCGGCAGGGCCAGGACTCCGAGCCACATCTGTGACCCAGCCGGTCCCTCTTAACCGCAGCACGACACTGCCCCCTGCTGCCGTGTCTGCCCTACGAATGCTCAGCACACGGGCTGCCTGCCCCATTGGGAGAACCGCAGGCTGCTAAGGAAAACCTCATACAATTGCACCGACGAATGCCTCCACAAATCCCCGACCTCTTCCCGCAGTTGAGGCTTTTCGTAGCGCCTATCAATCCCTTGGCTTACACCAGCTCATCCCCACTGGGCACCGTAACTATTCCAAATCGTTGCCTCTCATGTATTCCACCCCATTCCCAACGACCTCTCTCTCAGGTTCTTACATCACGGACATGGAGTCCACCGGGGTGAACTCCCGCATCTCTTCCCAGCCCCCCTACAGAGTTCGCTGAGGGCCATCCGTTGTCCTTTCCCCACGTGGTGCTCTCTCTCCACAAGTGCCACCTGCGAAGACGTCGTCGGCCTCTTCGTGTGTGCCACCTGCTGTGTCTTCCTAAAACTTGCTCCCCCTTCCGGTTTCTCTCAGGACCTGGCTTTCAATTTCTTTCCATAACCTTCCCACCCCGGGCATAGAAGTATGTTTAAGGGCCTTCTAATGCCAAAGAAAAGTCACTCAGACGGTCCCCGTATCCCACCCGCCCTGCTCGAGTTACTTCCTCCCTTCTTCCCTTCCCAGCAAACCTTCTGGGGAGTCGCCGACTTTGGGTATTTATTTCTCTCTCTCTCTCTCTCTCTCTCTCTCTCTCCCTCTCTCTCTCATCTTTCCTGAACACTCCACTTAGCCTTTCTCCATTTGCCTTCATAATGGCCCACATATGGATACTATCTTTTTTTTTTATTAAAGCTTATTCGACACACAATGTTATATTGGTTTCGGGTGTACAAAGCACTGATTCGACAGTTCTACACAATGGATACCATCTCTCTGCATTTGGCCAGGCCAATGTTGGGTCCGTTGGGTTTCTCTCCCTTCATTTACATGAAACTCTTATCCCCCTTAGTTCACAAGACTCCAGATTCTCCTGGTTGCTTGCCCTTATCTCTGTCCACATTTTTTGTTCTTTTATCCCGGTCCCATCTTGCTCTGTCTGCCCCTTAACAGTACTTTTCCCAAAGACGCTAACCGTGGTTCTCTTCCCTTTACTTCTCCTCACTTAGGAAAGCACACAAAATGAGCGACCGTCAAATTCCAAAATTTTAATTTTCATCGATGTGCTATTTTCGGTTGACAGCGTTACCTTACTCTTGAACGAAAACATAGTGTCTCCCAGATGCAACCGTATTTAGCTTCCCTCCCCTCCCCCTGCAAAATCTGAAACCACAACCTATCCGAGCTAAATACAGAATATTTCCACTTAAATATGCTACAGGATGTCAAAGTCAATGTGCCCTGAACTGCAGGTTTTTTAAGATGAGTACCCACGAATAACATGCTTTTCTGTACTTATAAAAATTGTTACATATACGGTAAAGGGAGTAACACAATAATTATCTATATACCCATTACCTAGAATCAACAAATGTTAACATTATGCTGTATTTACTTCATATATACTTTATTTGTTGAAGTATTTTGAAGTATAGATATCATGACCTTTTATCCCCACATACTTCAGTATACATTTCTCTAAAAAACAAAACATTTTCCTGTGTGATCACTGCCGAAACAACAATTCGAATCCCCAGTTGATAATCATATCTCCCTAATTATCCCCATAATTCCCTTTATACTGGTTTTGTTTAAATCAGAATTACATTACGGACCATGCATTGCATTTGAGTGTTGGGCTTCTTATGTACCTTTATATGTAGGACAGCTCTCCAACCCCCCATCCTCTTTTCCTGTGGCATTAATTTATTGAAGAGCCACGGCCAGTTGTCCTGAAGAGCTCTGTCTGCTTGTTTTCTTATGGTATTTAACTTACTCCGTCATCACCTGTATTTTTGTAAACCGGAAATTAGGAGTAATGGCCCAATTAGAGTGGCATATATTTAAATGAGCCACTCTGGATGATTTGTTGGAGGATATAGTCTGGAGCGGGAGTAGGGACAAAAACACTCGTCGGGGGTCTATGGTCATAGTCCAGGTGAGACACGATGATGGCTCAGAACAGGGTGGGAGTAGTGAACTTGGTGAGAAATGGTCATATTCTGTATGTGTTCCGAAGGTAGAAGCAACAGAATTGGCTGTCAGAAGTCAAGGATGAGTTCATGCTTTGAAGCTGAGTAACTTGAGAGATGGGGGTAAGATAAAGAGTTGATATTTGGACATGATACCAATGATGGGGTATCTTGGCACTCCCCCCCCTCAATTTAATCAGTATCTTCTGATTTCACCTACCAAGCACATCAAATATATCCTCTCTTAAAAAATTTTTTTTCTTAATGTTTATTTACTTTTGAAGGACAGAGAGACAGAGTGTGAGCAGGGGAGGGACAGAGAGAGAGGGAGACATAGACTCCAAAGCAGGCTCCAGGCTCTGAGCTGTCAGCACAGAGCCCGACGCGGGGCTCAAACTCGCGGACTGTGAGATCGTGACCTGAGCTGAAGTCGGATGCGTAACCGACGGAGCCACCCGGGTGCCCCAAATCTATCCTCTCTCGGTCATCTCTATGACTATTGCCATTGACCAAGTCCTTGTTATGTCCCTATTGGATTATTACCATAATCGCCAAACTTGCTCTCTCCCCAGCTTCTCATCCACAGGTCGCCTGAGTGGTCTTTCTACAAAAGAAAAATCAGCTCATATCACTCTCCAGCTTGAAACCCCTTAGTGATGCCAGATGGCCGTCAAGCTTGAGGTCTGTGTGCCTCAGTATAACCCATAAGTCTCTCCAGGATCTGGCCCTAGACTCCTCTTCTGTTATTCCTTCACTCCCCCTGCACCCTTATACTCTGATCTGCCCACAGTGAACTCTAGTATTTCAGCAGACAGACCACGCTGCGTCATATCTCTGGGCCTCTGTGTCTGCTGTTCCTTCTACTATAAATGCCTTTCCCCTCTCAAAGACACAGGCAACGTCTTACTCAAATTTGAATCTTCAGAAGTTAGCATATGTGACAACTGACTAGGAGGTAGTCAGTTACTGCTGACCGTTGAACGGATGTACCCTTGAAAAACACACGTCACTTTTAAGTTTTACATCACCGTTCACAAAGCTACACAGTACTATTTCTCAGCCAGCATCACTCCAAAGTAACCACAGAAATTTCTGAATTCTGATACATGTCATCTATACTGGTTTGAACATAACCACTCTCTGCTAGGCACTGGAGCTTTAATACCTCTTTGAATTTTCTTTGACTTGTCAATTTGATTCAATTTTTTAAAGGCCTCCTTTTCTCTCTGAACTTAAGGAAATTAAAATTATGAGTAGTGGACAAGAAAGCGCTTTACAGAGTAAACTTATAAGGTGTCATTATTGTTATTATAATAGTAATTGCCTTCAAATGAAAAAGTCTATCAAAAGCAGGGCGTGAAAATTAATGATGGATTTTTTATTTATCTTCAGGGCCAACTGGCCATAAACAGAACAGGCTTCGTGATTCGCGTCTCTGATTCATGTGGGCTCTCAGCTTGTGGATCCTGTCTTTCATTTAGCTCTAAATGTGTTACATTTCCTTTTCCCTTGGCCAGCACTCACTTGGCCTTGGATTGCTAAATGAAGGCCGATTCACCTTCCAGGAAGCCAATTACCCAGAGAAGGAGCACTCAGTTGACGTTCATCAGAGCGAGTTATCTTATTTCCCCTTCGTTGCTGGAAAACTTCGACTGGAAAGTTGAAGGACTTGTTTCCCTGGCACGTGGACGAGCACCAAGACGGTGAGTGGCTCTCTGGTTACCAGAGGAATGTCTAGAAACTTAGGATCAGCTATTCCTGGTGAACAACTGTGGCAGGAGAGATGGAAAACAGGAACTTTCTCAGCTGTTGCTATTTCCCCTACCGCTGCCTTCCCAATTCCGTAACCCAAAGAAAACGGTTTCTCTTGCAAAGATTGACCTTGTCCCCCTTTCACTCTTCTCTCGCACGGGCCCATTTCCATGGCTTCCTGACCGAGCCCACAGTGAGCCAGTTATTCTGAAGGTAAAAATGTCTACTATTTGAGGACTTCTGAAATACTAAGTAATATCCAGATGTGATAAATCACAGACACACGGTCTCATTCTTCAGCCAGTCAGGAAAGCTCTACACACTGGTCACATTTATCTAGATTTTACCACCTTGGGCACTGTTGAGTAAAAGACACACAGGTTCTAGGTCCAATTCTCTTATTAGTTGCCAGTTTATTGCATGCGAGTGTTCTCTCTTTGGACCTCACGTCTCCCAACTGTTCGCTGAAGCCAGGAAAATGAGCTTGAAATGCCATTCCCCAAGCTAAGGTTCTATACTCTTTTTCTAGTATGGATGTATCCTAGCTCCTCTTTGCTCAACTCCAAGCTCCAGTCCAGTGAGCTCTTCCCAGTAAGACAGAGATAGGTATCTGGTAGAATAATTACCAGATTTGGCCTCTTAGTCCTCAGAAAGACAGTAGGAGTTGTCAAAAGGATCAACTACTTCTAAAGTTAATTACACTTCTTTTCTCTATCAAACAGAATGGTACTTTCTCACTCTCTTACCCATCTGAAAAATATAATAATAAATACAAGCCCAGATATTTCCCTTAACTGGTCACTGGAAGGCATCAATAAGGAAAATTAACCTCTCTAGTATGCAGTGCCTATCGGAGCGCTGAAGTCAAAAGTAGGCCCTAAATCGGTGTTTTTTTAAGAGCAGTTGGGGAAATATCTTTATTTCCATACATTCACTGTAGTATTTCAATAGGGAAATTATACTTTAAAATCAAATGTAATAAAGCATTTCAGCTCAAAACAAACCTCTCACCGAGATAGAGTATTTATGTTTAGCATACATTTTCCAGAAATCATCAGAAACTTTACGACTGATTTTATACCATATAATCAGGTCAAAAGGCATCTTCCTGCTCTGCTTGGAATGTAAGAGAACAATCTAAAGAACCAGAAAGCAAGTAGGCCATGTCTATACCAAACAGTTGACCTCCGGTCAGAATGTTTGTGACCTTAAGTCAATTGGTTGCCTTTAGTTATTTGGAAAATAGCCAGTTAACAGTTGACTAACTGAATCCAACTGGTGGCTTGCAAATCACCTTGCTTTTTGACAAGATTCAACTTTCTTGTTCTTTCACGTGATTTGAATGTATTCAAACAGGTCCTTTGGATTCCTCCCCTGACTACGAAGCTTATAAATACAGAAACATTCCGAGATGGGCGTGCTACATAACAGGTGCTCAATAAATGAACTATAAACTAGAGTTATCAGCTGGCCTAGTCGTTAAGGTCAGATAAGTCATCCAGTTGTGATGACTGCCTATTCTAGTCTTGAAGATTTTGAAGCTGTTCACTTTAGCCATTAAGCTAAGACGACTATAATCAAGTTAACCATTCACTACGAAACTCCATCTCAAATTCTCAACTTCAGGAGGATCAATGAATCACAGCAGAATTAAAAGGTGTCATGTAAGATCATTGGTTCTTACAGGAAGACTTACCTCATTGCTTCCACAATTAACACAAAAAGAGGTATAATGAAGACTATTTTTGTGAAGTTAAGTCATTAACAATGGATTAGGAATAGAATCCAATTTCCTCCTCTATCCATGATATATTGGGCATTGCTATTATCCTTTCAGTAATGAGGAAAAGTGTGTTGTTATACTTCGTTTCCTTCCTTGGTAACATCCTGATGAGTAAGTGGATATTTTGATAGAGTACCCAGGCATAATTTTAACCTAGGAACACATTTAAAAGATACTCCTTTTTCTAAGAAGTGGAGGCCTATTTATCTACCACCGGAACCAGTCAAGACGAATACTGACCATACGGCTAGGACAGGGATTTGATAGTGTTCCTTCCTCCCTCCCCACCATGATGTTGAAGTTCAAATTGGGAATCCAGTGGTTGGCTAGTCCCATGCTCCATACAATCAACCCACATTCACAGTGTCCCTCTGGTACATTTTGCCAACCGCAAGCAACTACCACTAGTGTTGGTTAATTCTATGGCCGCTCTTATCCTTAGCCCCGCTGGTTGGGAACTAAATAACTGGGGTTTGTCCTCTCTATCCAGAGAGGTTAGCCTTAATTCAGTGGATAATGACCCAGAGAGCTCTAATCCTAGATTTGGTTACCAGCATCTCAGAAACCGTCTCTCCTTTGGGAGTGATAGATGATGTTCTGAAATGCTGCGAACCAGAGACTTACTGCCATGAGCTGTAATCGTCATTCAGTAGCTTTTAACAGCCCAGAGGGAATTCAGATTGAAATGCAAATATGAAAAAAAAATTAAAGGCAAAATCAGCGCTTTAGAAAAATTTCATCATTTCCTCAAGAGAGTTTTGTGTTAATTTATTATTTTATTGCCTTAAAACTCTTTGACCCAAACTAAAAAGTTGGCTCTAGAAAAACACCCATTCCATTGGTGAAGTCTTTTGCTCTCTCTAAAGTCATGATAAGTGACCTTAGGACATGAAAAACAGGTGCATTCCCTAGATAAGTTTATTCGATTTCTGCATCATTCTTGCTTCCAATTATTCTGAAGATAGCACGGCCAGAAAAATGATGAACTCTTCATTTTGAATGGCATTCAGCAACTGGCTTGATATTTCATCATGAAGCAAAAGTCTGAAAAATATATTCCCCAGAGGAACTGGCCAGCCAATGCTTTGGGATGTATTTCATCTTCGTGAATGTTTTGGGGAATGGCCCTCTGATGGGAAAGGGCATCTTTAAAATGAGGGGAAAAGCAAGCTGCAATGAGCAAACATCTAAGCCCCCAATTGTCAAGTGTTGCTGAGGTAAGAATGTATCAAATAGGTTATTTTTCTTATTCTGTAACCCGAGTCTGTGTGGTACGGTGGGAAAGTCAAGTAGGAAGCAAAAACTGGGTCATTGTCTGGATGCTGCCACCTACTAGCTATATAGCCAACAGCAAGTGGCTTAACTTCTTGATCTGTACATCCTTGCTATTGTAATAGGACCTGCCAATGGATCATTCTATAGGTATCATGCCTGGTGCTTTTCCACTGATTACTTTCTCTGTGTAAGGTTCAGAATAGGAGAAATAGCAATCAGACTGAAGTTTTCCTTTTTGCCACTGAACAAATAGACCACGCACGTATTCCAAGTTGGTGGAGGGACAAGAACTGTGGAGGGGACTGAAAAGAATGAGAACATTCCGAGTGTCTAAGCAAATATCAAACTACATCTTGTTTCGCCTATTATGATTCTGCAAGAAAGAAAGAGAGAGAGAAAGAAAGAGAGAGAAAGAAAGAGAGAGAAAGAGAGAGAGAGAAAGAGAGAGAGAGAAAGAACGAGAGAGAAAGAAAGAGAGAAAGGAAGAGAGAGAGAGAGAGAAGAAAGAAACAGAAAGAAGGAAAGAAAAAGAAAGAATGAGAGAGAAAAAGAGAGAGAAGGAAAGAAAGAAAGAGAAAGAGAGAAAGAAAGAGAAAGAAAGAAAGAAAGAAAGAAAGGGAAAAGAAAAAAAAGTCATTCTGGAAACCACTTAAAGGGAGCCCAACACTAGAGAGCAAAGAAAAAAAAAATCACATTCAGAACTGTGATGCAGTCTTGGAGTAGTTTCACATTCAAAGAAATAGAACTCAGCAACCAAATTCATGGCAAAAAGTTAATTGTGAATTCTGCTCAAATATTTCAAAAAGCATGAAAATGCCTGCAATTCACAAGCCTCCCACAAACACCTTTAAAAGCTCCCGTCCTCGCCATTTCTCCCATGACCTTCAGCTTCTGCAAGCACTCTCGACTCGGCTTCATGACCTCTTCCATTTTTTTCTTCCCCTTTGCCAGATCCATCGGCCGCCAGTCTTTGGGTTGCAAGATAAAATATGTGACCGAGGGGCGCCTAGGTGGCTCAGTCGGTTAAGCGTCTGACTTCAGCTCAGGTCACGATCTCGTGGTCCGTGAGTTCAAGCCCTGCGTCGGATCTGGGCTGATGGCTCAGAGCCTGGAGCTTGTTTCAGATTCTGGGTCTCCCTCTCTCTCTGCCCCTCCCCCGTTCATGCTCTGTCTCTCTCTGTCTCAAAAATAAATAAACGTTAAAGAAAAAAATTTAAAAAAAAATATGTGACCGAGCCAACTTGGAATTCCAAGCCAACTTGGAATTCCAAGCCAACAATGACTATTGAGACATGTGTGGCCCATGAAATATCTGAGACCAATGTAGGCTAAAATATTATTTCCTGTTTATCTGAAATTCACATGTAATTAGATACCCTGTATTTTTATTTGCTAAACCTGACATCACCCTGGTGTGTGCCCCAGAATGGCCAGAAGTGCTACGCTCCCCTCACGGCCACCCTCCACCCCTCCACCCCCGCCATGCCCCCTGCTTTGCTCTTGATCACAGTGGGGGGCAAAAACACCGAAGCTTCCTGAGAGGCACAGTTTCTCTCTCCGTGTTGGTTTTTTTTTTTTTCCCACCACAAAGAATCGCATGGAAAACTTTTAGTGAATAAAATCCTCCACCTTATTATACACATCACAGGGGTTGCACGTCCCTTGCAAGCTAACGGAGGTGAAGGAAAAACTCGATCTAGTTCGTCCAGATATGACCATTATCTGGACACTTGGTGATAGGAAGGAATTATCATGACACTTTTAGGGGTGATAATAGCCCTGCGATTAGAGTTTACGAAAGGAATCGTCCTCTTTTAGAGAGACATACTCAAGGAGTTATGGCGAAGATGGTTTTGTTTCTAGGGTTTGCCTTAAAATAATCTAGTAGAGGGGGGGAGAGTGCGTATATGGAGGCTTATTATACTATTTTCTTCCCTTTAGCATACGGTTGGATTTTTTTTTTATAATAAAAAGCGTTGTAAAATCAAGTCCGTTTGGCACCTGTATGGGATCTTCCTTAGAAGCGGATGCTAGAAACAAACGCACATCATTCCAGTACACTGGAGAGAAGACGCTGCCTCAAGGAAAACTGGGGCTCATCTGAAACTCATCAGGGCCCGAATCGGCACCTCCGCTCGGTCATTCCTGTTGAACAGGGCTCTAATTTATTTGAAAGTTGACTCTCCAAGTGTCTGTGCAGCGCTGTGTACAAACGGTTTCTCGTCAAACGTGGCATTGTCCTGGAGTCCTAAATTACATTGCTGCCACCTTAGTGGTCTATTTTTAGGGAGGAAAATCTTCTTGCCACGATGAACATCCAGGGGAAAAGCCAAATCCTGACAGCCGCAGAGACGGTTGTCCAGAATAAAATGTACCTAGAAATGCTACACGAGCTGCATACAGAAGCCTCTCTCCTCAACTGCGCAGGGACACGTTATCCGGCTTCAGCCTCCTCTCCTCGATTTGCTTTGCCACCACCCTGCCGTCCACACAGTTTGGGCAGTTTTTACGAAATGTTAGAAGCGCCCATTCCAGAAGGAAACCTTCGTCAAACTGAGGTCCAGTCAACTGGGTGTTTTTTGTTTTTGTTTTTTTCCCAGGAAATGTGGAGTTGTAAAAAAAAAAAAAAAATGCAAATTGCTGTGTATAGACATAAGTGCTGGCAGGCAGAATTTGTTTTCATTCAATTCACGGACTCTTAATTTCTTGGATAGTTATTTATTTAAAATTTTTTATGACATTGATTTATTTTTGAGAGACAGAGCCAGACAGAGCACGAGCGAGGGAGGGGCCGAGGGAGAGGGAGACACGGAACGCGAAGCAGCCTCCAGGCTCTGAGCAAGGGTTCAGCACAGAGCCCGATGCGGGGCTCGAACCCACGAACCGTGAGACCGTGACCCGAGCCGAAGTCGGACGCTTAACCGACAGAGCCACGCAGGCGCCCCAAATGGCATTTATGGAATAACACCTACATACGAGGCACTGGGTTCTAGAAATTTGTCGAAATGGGACTTCTGTACGTAATAAGCAGCCAGTCGGTAGTGACTTACAAATGACCAGAAGGCACACACCGTGATGGTGACAGCAAAGGCCATCTGAGCCAGAACTCCCGTTCCACCCACTCACGACGTGCTCAGCCTCAGAAGCCACTCCGCAACTTTGATGAATCTCGATTCCTCCTCAGCACGTCCCTCTGTTCCGACTCGCTTCTTCGGCTTGCAATTCCGTTCTCTTGTCTCTTCTGTCTCTTACTGACAGCCGTGGAGCGCTTCACCAGTCGAGGCCCAAATGCCTTTGTCCTTGAAAGTACAAATCACGACCCTGAGCCCTCGTTTTGTCACCCTGAGGGCTCCTTTCCCTCCAGCACAGGGTCATTCTGACAGGCATGTTCGCTTCCCTCGTTTCAGGCCACTCCCACTTGGCCTCTTGTAAATCTGCCCCCCTGACGCTGAGAATGCTGCCACTGCCACCAGCTGACCTGTTGTAGCAGGTGCCAGAAGTTTATTCCTTCTTAAGGCTGAATAACACTGTATTGTATGGATATTTTAATTGGTCCATTCACCCACCGGTGGATATCGGGACCGTTCCTACTTTTGGGCTATTGTGAATGATGGCTCTGTGAGCACGGATGCCCAAACACCTGCTCAAGTCCTTGCTTGGAATTCTTCTGGATACACACCCAGAAGTGCAATTGCCGGATCCTAGGATAATTCTGTTTTTCATTTTCTGAGGTCCAGCCTTTCTTTGCCAGGAGTTTTCTTGCTCCCACCGTAAAGTCGCCTATTCTTTCCCTATTTCCCCTTTAGAACTTAGTTCAAGGGAGACCTTCTCTGGAGACTTCTCTTGCCATCCCCCAGCCTTGTTACGTACTCCTCCCTCGTATGCTCCCGTAGAATGCGCGGAATGCCTCTATCTTATTACTTAGCAGATTGAACTGCAGACAGACATTTACAGACAGAAATGCTTACTTGCCTGCCTTCTCCTCCATAATGAGCTCCACGATGAGCTTTGTCAGGACAAAGATTTTCCCTCTTGAGTACTGAATTCTCCGGGGCTAGCACCTCACCCCGCGCCCAGTGGGTCCTCAGGAAATGGCAGGCCCTTCTCCATGACCCCAAACATTCATTTGGTTTGCTTTTACACCCATCCCCTCGCAATGGATTTATTTGGTGCTTTTGTCCACGTGTTTCCGGGAAGGGTTCCCTTTGAGAGATTTCTGCTACATGAATATCTTTCCTAACCTTGCATCCTTCCTGGAATGTCAGGAAACATCTTGGGACAGACTGTCCCAATCTTTAAAGGCTATGTCCAGACATTTCCCCAAACTGATCAAGTTATGACTTATGTAGTCAAACGGCAAATTTAGTCATGTGAATGCCATGGAGTTTGAGTCTCTAATTTCAAAAAATCATAAAACACTCGATTTTAATGAGATCCCAATTTTGTCTCCTCTGCCTCTTGAGCTGTTAGCCTCACAGGTACAAGGTTAGGCTTGTTTTATTGTTTCGTGAAAGTGAAAGTTGACAGTTCTATCCATATTAATCACATTAATGAGAAATCTGGGACCAAGCAGTAACAAGGAAACGTACTCCCTACATCGTATTGGCCTAATAGGCCCACAGGGCCTTGCCTATTCACCCCGTGTCTCCCCTGCAGTATATAATTAAGAAGCCAGCACCAGAAGCAGAACGGGGTGGTTCTGCATCATTCCTAAGTTAAACTGCAAAATTTCAGGCAAGTTTCTTCCTGGGGTAATTTTTGGCGGACACAACATCACAATTTTTTGGTCAGCTCACTTTAACAGATACCGAGAGCTTCTCCCCAGGCAGCTCCAAAGGGAAATGTAAATGTAGATTTAGGAGAGCCACAAAGCCCCTCCCTTGAAGCGGGAGTCACACAGACCCTGAAATCAGAGGACTTGCGACCACACTGGAACGAGAGACCACAGGGTAGAGCACAGAGCTTCTCCAACTTTCCTCGCCAAATTCCCCCACAGAGGGGCAGACTTTAATACCCTGCTTTTAGGGCTCATACTTTATCTTTTAAGTTCAAGCAGATCTTGTGACTTTTAGCATATTGCTCTGAGGTCTCATATGTTATCTTTTAAACTCATGCAGATCTTGTGTTCTAATCAATAACATGGTCATGTCTGTTTTAAATTTTTTAAAGTTTCTGTCTTCCAAACTTTCACGTATGATTGGGAGAATAACACTTTGAGACCACTAATAATAGCTACTATTTAATGAGTGTTTACTATACTCCAGGAACAGTTGTAAGCACTTCACCCGGATTAACTCATACTTTAACAACCCATTTTGCAGATGATGAACTAGGACTCAGAGCAGTTAAGCAACTTTCCTGGGGTTACAAAAGTCAGAGATAGTGGAGGTGCGTTGAGGTGCCATATTTCTCTTGTCATGGCTTCATGCATCTTCCAGGGGTACGGGTATTCTAGTTAGAAACACACACCATGTAATGGAAAGAGAAATGTACTAAGCGAAAGCCAGCAAGCTGAATGTCACTACTGCCTTTCTCTAAGATCCTTTTGAGCATTAACTTCCACCTCTGAAAATGAAGGCAGGTGCTATCTCTAAGTCTTTTCTAGCTCTAAGCTGTTTTATCACTTAGGAGAACTTTTACATTACTTACTGACAACGGGAACCAGAAATGAATGAAGTTCACACTTACGGTTTCACCACGATTCCTTCTAATCTTTAGTGAAGACACCTGATGGCTTTTAGTGCTCTTACGACAATCAAACTCAAGATCTTTTCTTAAGCATGACTCATGGTGGTCAGTACACATCTTCTATAAAGATAGTAAATATTTTAGACTTCTTGACTGGCACAACTCAATTCTGCCATTGTAGACGGAAGCAGCCAAAACGATATATAAAGGAATGGGCATGGCAATGATTCAAAAAACCTTTAGAAAAGCATGTGTTAGCCTGGATTTAGCCCAACTGGGCTGCAGTTTGTGGATCCCTGTTATAGACAAAGAATTATGCAGAACTGGGCCTTGTTCTCGGCCAATTTAGATAAATCAAGTCTTTGTGATATCCCATATGTTGTTAAGCATAGTGTTAAACAGTAGACATGCTTTGGTGATTTCTTTTAAAATATTTTGTACCCCAATGTTTATAGCAGCACTTTCAACAATAGCCAAATCATGGAAAGAGCCTAAATGTCCATCAACTGACGAATGGATAAAGAAACTGTGGTTTATATACACAATGGAATACTACGTGGCAATGAGAAAGGATGAAATGTGGCCTTTTGTAGCAACGTGGATGGAACCGGAGAGTGTTATGCTAAGTGAAATAAGTCATACGGAGAAAGCCAGATACCATATGTTTTCACTCTTATGTGGATCCTGAGAAACTTCACAGAAGGCCGTGGGGGAGCCGAGACTTGCTTTCTTTGTAATTTACCACCAGGAAGAAGGGTCAGGGGGCTGGTGATATTTTCCGAAACAACCTGGCAATTGTTGAACTACCAAATTTCTTATATCAGTTTGTGATACCTTGGCTCCGATCTCAGCAACTGCCTACAAATTGCGTGAATTTGGGGAAGACATGTGACCCCTCTGAACCTCCACGTTCGCACATGCATAGTGAAGATAAAAATTAGTTCCCGTCACACGAGTCTAACGTGAAAATGAAATGACTTAAGTTCCTGGTATATAGGAAGCACTCATGAATGGTAGTTGTCACTACCAGCATCCAGTTACAGGACTTACTGAAAGGTTGCAATAATTAAGACAGCGGTATTGGTGAAGGAACAGATACAAATCAAGGAAGAAGAATAGAGTCAACTAATAGGCTCATACAGATGTACTCATCTAATTTTTGATCAAGGTGCAAAGCCAATTCAGTGGAGAAAGGGCAGTCTTTCTAATAAATGGTGCTGGAAGAATGGACATCCTTAAGTAAGTAAGTAAATGAAATGTAGACACAGACTTTACGTCTTCTATAAAAATTGAGTAAAACTGCATCTTAGAGTTAAATGTAAAACATAAAACTGTAAAACTTGTCAATAAAAACAGAAAATCTGTGTGATTTTGGTAATGACATTAAAAAAATTTTTTTTTAACGTTCACTTATTTCTGAGAGACAGAGAGAGATAGAGCACGAGCAGGGGAGGGGCAGAGAGAGAGGGAATCTGAAGCAGGCTCCAGGCTCCGAGCTGTCCGCACAGAGCCCGACGCAGGGCTCGAACCCACGAACCGTGAGATCATGACCTGAGCTGAGGTCGGACGCTTAACTGACAGAGCCACCCTGGCGCCCCAGCAATGACATTTTAGATAGGACACCAAAAGTACAATCCATTAAACACTGGATTTTTTTCAAAATTAAAAATTTCAAACTAAATTTAAAAACGTAGGGGCGCCACGGTGGCTCAGTTGACTGAGCATCCAACTTCGACTCAGGTCATGATTTCACAGTTCATGAGTTCGAGCCCTGCGTCAGGCTCTGCGCTGACAGCTCAGGCCTGCTTCAGATTCTGTGTCTCCCTCTCTCTCTGTCCCTCCCCTGCTTGTGCTCTCTCTCTCTCAAAATAAATAAACATTAAAAAAAATCAAAAGGAAAGACTTTTGCTCTCCAGGGACGCAAGACTGATTCAATAATTAAAATCAGGTATGCCTGGTTGGCTCAGTCAGTAGAGCATGCAACTCTTGATCCTGGTGTAAGTTTGAGGCCCACATTGGGTGCAGAGATTACTTAAAAATAAAATCTTGGGGCACCTGGGTGGTTCAGTCGGTTAAGTGTCCAATTCCTGGTTTTGGCTCAGGTCATGATCTCACGGTTTGTGGGTTCGAGCCCTGCATCGGGCTCCACCCTGACAGTGCAGAACCTGCTTGGGATTCTCTCTCTCTCCCTCTCTCCCTGCCCCACTCTTGCTTGCGCTCTGTCTCTGTCTCTCTCAAAGCAGATAAATAAAATTTAAAATAAAATCTTAAAAAGTCAATTAATGTAATTTATCATAGCAACAGGTAAAGAAGAAAACTGCATGACCGTACCAATTGTTGCCAAAAATCATTTGATAACAATCAAAACCCATTTAAAAAAGCACTTAGAAAAATAAGAATAGAGGTGAATTTTCTCAACTTCATAAGGAGAATATAGAAAAACTTAGAGCTCATTTTTTATTTAGTGATGAAGGACTCAAAATACCCCCTCTAGAACCCTCTTACACTCTTGTTGGGAATGCAAACTGGTGCAGCCACTCTGGAAAACAGTATGGAAGTTCTTCAAAGAGTTAAAAACAGAACTATTCTATGATCTAGCAATTGCACTACGAGGTATTTACCCAAAGGATACAAAAATACAGGTCTTAAGGGATATATGCACCCTACTGTTTATAGCAGCATTATCTACCATAGCCAAATTATGGAAACAGCCCAAATGTCCATTGACTAATGAATGGATAAAGAAGAGGTGATACACACACACACACACACACACACACACACACTGGAATATTACTCAGCCATGAAAAGGAATGAAACCTTGCCATTTACAATGACATGGATGGAGCTAGAGACTATTATGCTAAGCAAAATCAGTCAGAGAAAGACAAATACCATATGATTTCACTCATATGTGGACTTGAAGAAACAAAACAAATGAACATAGGGGGAAAGGAGAGGAAAACCAAGAAACAGACTCTCAACTATAGAGAGCTGATGGTTACCAGAAGGGAGGTGGGTGGGGGATGAATGAAATAAGTGATGGGGATTAAGGAGGGCACTTGTGATGAGCACCGGGTGTTGTGAGGAAGTATTGAATCACTAAATTCTACACCTGAAATGAATATTACATTATATGTTAACTAACTGGAATTTAAATAAAAACTTGAGGGTAAAAAAGTACCCCCTCTCGCCACCAAGTCAAGAACAAGACAAGGACGTCCACTCTCACCACTCTTCAACGCAGTGCAAGAGTTTCTGGTCAGCGCAATTAAGGCAAATAAAGGAAAGAAAAGGCATAGAGATCTGAAAGGAAGAAAGAAAACTGATCCATTTTCAGATGACAAGATTTTCTGCATTGAAAATCCCAAGTCTACCCAAAAAATCCTAGAATATGTGATTTCAGCAAGATCACAGAATCTAAGATAAACATACAAAAATCAATTGTATATATACTAGCATTGAACATATAGACAATGAAATTGGAAATATAGTATCATTTACAATTGGCCAGAAAATACTTATGTGCAAATATAACAACGCGAAACAAGCTGAAAACTATAAAACACTGGCGAAAGAAACCAAAGGTCTAAATACCTGGAGAGATATAGCCTGTTCATGGCTTATACGATTCAACATACTAAAAATGTTAATTGTCCCCAAATTGATATACAAGTTTAATGTAATTCCTATCAAAATCCTAGCAAGCCTTTTTGTAGAGACGGAAAAGATTCTTCTAAAATGTGTACGAGGGGCGCCTGGGTGGCGCAGTCGGTTAAGCGTCCGACTTCAGCCAGGTCACGATCTCGTGGTCCGTGAATTCGAGCCCCGCGTCAGGCTCTGGGCTGATGGCTCGGAGCCTGGAGCCTGTTTCCGATTCTGCGTCTCCCTCTCTCTCTGCCCCTCCCCCGTTCATGCTCTGTCTCTCTCTGTCCCAAAAATAAATAAAAAAACGTTGAAAAAAAATTTAAAAAAATAAAATAAAATAAAATGTGTACAAAAAGACAAAAAGTTACAACATCTAGGACAATTATGAGGAAGAATGAAGGGGGAAGAAACAGTGTATCCAATTTCATGGCTTATCATACGTGAGACTAGTCAAGGCTGTGGTATTGCAGGGTAATAGACATACAAATCAGTAGGACAGAATAGACAGCCTACAAGTAGATCAACACAAATATACTCAACTGATTTCTGAGAATGGTGCAGTACCAACTCAATGGAGGAAGGACAGGCTTTTCTAAAACTTGTACTAGAGCAAGTGGCAAAAAAAAAAAAAAAAAAGGAAGAAAGAAACTTGACCTAAGCTCACACTGCATACAAAAAATTAACTCAAACTATATCATGGACTTAAATGTAAAACACCAAAACATTAAAATTCTAGAAAAAACATCAGAGAATATCCTCAGGGTCTAGGGCTAGGAGAACATCTCTTAGACTTGACACCAAAAGTACAATCCATAAAAGAAACAAGATGATAAAAACTGGACCTCATCAAAATCAGAACTTCTGCTCTGTGAAAGACGCAGTTAAGAAAACGAGAAGACAAGGGGGTGCCTGGGTGGCTTCAGTTGGTTAACCATCTGACTCTTGGTTTCAGCTCAGGTCATGATATAGTTCGTGGGTTCGAGCCCCACGTCGGGCTGTGTGCTGACAGTGCAGAACCCGCTCGGGATTCTCTCTCCCTCTCTCTCTCTTTAAAAAAAATTTTTTTAATGTTTATTTATTTTTAAGACAATGCAAGAGACAGAGCAAAAGCAGTGGAGGGGCAGACAGAGGCTGACACAGAATCTGAAGCGGGCTCCAGGCTCCGAGCTGTCAGCCCAGAGCCGGACTTGGGGCTCGAACTCACGAACCGTGAGATCCTGACATGAGCCGAAGTCAGACGCTTAACCGACTGAGCCGCTCAGGCGCCCCTCTCTCCCTCTCTCTCTCTGCCCCTCTCCTTCTCACTCTCCATCTCTCTCTCCAAATAAATAAATAAACATTTAAAAAAACAGAAAATGAGAAGCTACAGACTGGGAGACAAAATATCCTACAAAGGACTAATATCTAGAATATCTAAAGAAATATTAGAATAGAATATCTAAAGAAACCAAGCTCAACAGTTAAAAAAGAAAAACCCGACAACAGCAAACCAAACAACCCAATTGGAAAATGGGCAAAAGTCAAGAACAGACACTTTACGGAAGTGGATACACAGGTGACAAAGAAGCATAGGAAAAGATGCTTGGCATCATTAGACATTAGAGAATGTGTACATTTGATATCACCACACACTTATCTGAATGGCCAAAGTAAAAAACAGTGACAACACCAAATGCTCGGGCAGATGCAGGGAAAGTGGATCACGCACATTTCTGGTAGGAATGTAAAATGGTATATAGCCACTATAGAAAACAGTCTGGCAGTTTCTTAAACACCTAAAATGGAATCACCACATGAGCTGGCAAATGCACTCTTCGGCGTTCATCCCAGAGGAAAGAAAACTTATGTTCACACATGAACCTGCACATAAATGTTTGCAACAGCTTTCTTTGTGTTGGAAGCCACATGGCCTAGAGTGGGTGAACTGCTCAACAAACTCTGGTAATCCACACCATGGAATATTACTCAGCAGAAAAAAGGAATGAACTATTGATATACACGACAACCTGAATGAGTCTCCAGACAATTACGGGTTGGGGAAAAAGCCAATGCCCCAAACTTACATATTACAGGATTCCATTAATACAACATTCTTGGAAATAGAAAACAAATTAGCAGTTGCTGGGGGGTGGGGCCTGGGGGAAGTGGGTGTGGCTATAAAAGGCCAACGTGGGGGATCCTTGTGGTTGTTAGAATGCTCTCTCTCTGGACTGTATCCGTATCAATATCCTGGTTGTGATATTTGCTACAGTTTTGTAAGATGCTGCCGTTGGAGGAAACTGGGTAAAGGATCCATGGGACCTCTATTATTTCTCACAACTGCATGTGAATCGCAATGATCTCAAAATAAAAAGTCTAATTTGGGGGGCGCCTGGGTGGCTCGGTCAGTTAAGTGTTGGACTTCGGCTCAGGTCATGATCTCACGGTTCGTGAGTTCGAGCCCCACTTCAAACTCTCTGCTGTCAGCCTGCTTCAGATCCTCTGTTCCCCTCTCTGCCCCTCCCCCACTTGCGCACGCGCGCTCTCTCTCTCTCTCTCTCTCTCTCTCAAAAATAAACATTAAAAGAATTTTGAATAAAAAAATAAAAGTATAATTTTTTAATATGATTTATTGTCAAGTTAGCTAACATACAGTGTATACGGTATGCTCTTGGCTTTGGGGGTAGATTCCCGTGATTCATTGCTTACATACAACACCCAGTGCTCATCCCAACAAGTGCCCTCCTCAGTGCCCATCACCCATTTTCTCTGCACCCCCACCCCCATCAACCCTCAGTGTGTTCTCTGTATTTAAGGGTCTCTTATGGTTTGCCTCCCTCCCCCTCTGTTTGTAACTATTTCTTGCCCCTTCCCCTCCCCCATGCTCTTCTGTTAAGTTTCTCAACTTCCACATATGAGTGAAAACATCTGATACCTGTCTTTCTCTGGCTTATTGCACTTAGTATAATACCCTCCAGTTCCATCCACATTGTTACAAATGGCAAGATTTCATTCTTTTTCATTGCCGAGTAGTGTTACAAATGAGCTATTAGGACCTCATCAAGATAAAAAGCTTCTGCACAGCAAAAGAAACGATCCACAAAACTAAAAGGCAACCGACGGAATGGGAGAAGATATTTGCAAAGGACATGTTGGATAAAGAGTTAGCACCCAAAATCTATAAAGAACTTATCAAACTTAACACCCAAAAAACAAATAATGCAGTGAAGAAACGGGCAGAAGACATGAAGAGACACTTTTCCAAAGAAGATGTCTAGATGCCTAACAGACACTTGAAGAGATGCTCCACATCACTCATCATCAGGGAAATACAAATCAAAAGCACATTGAGATACCACCTCACACCAGAGTGGCTAAAATGAACCATTCAGGAAACAACAGATGTTGGCGAGGAAGTGGAGAGACGGGAACCCTCTTGCCCCCTTGGTGGGAATGCAAACTGGTGCAGCCGCTCTGGAAAACAGTGTGGAGGTTCCTCCCAAAAAATTAAAAATAGAACTACCTTATGACCCAGCAATAGCACTGCTAGGAATTTACCCAAGGGATCCAGGAGTGCTGATGCAGAGGGGCACTTGGACCCCAGTGTTTATAGCAGCACTTTCAACAATGGCCAAATGATGCAAAAGAGCCCAAATGTCCATCAACTGATGAATGGATAAAGAAGATGTGGTAGATAAGAGTCTAATTTTTAAAAATCTGTTCCTCTGTGAAAGACATTGTTAAGAGAATGAAAAGATAAGTCACATATTAGAAGGAAAGTACATATATATTTATATACATATATATGTACATATATAGTACAGAATATATATTTTTAAAAAATCTTAAAACTCAATAAGAAACCAACCCAACGAAAAGGTGCTAAGAGATAATTCACCAAAGAAGTTGTATGAATGGAAATAAACATATGAAAGGATGCTCAAAATCATTAGTCATTGGAGAAACATAAATTAAAACCACAATGAGAGACACATACATACCTATTAAAACGGCCATAATAAATAAACCTGATAATATGAAACCCTCCTGAGAATGCTGAGTAAAAGGACTGCTCATTCATTGCTGTTGGGAATGGAAAGTGGTACATCTACTCTGGAAAACAATTTGGCAGTTTCTTGATAGAGTTAAATATGCACTTACCAGATGGCCCAGCAATCCTCCTCTTAGATATTTACCCAGATGAACTGAAAACTGATGGTCGTACAAAGATATGTACGCAAATGTGTATAGCAACTTCATCTACTCTTGTCCCAAAACGGAGATAACCGAGATGCCTTTCAAACAGTGAGTGGATACATAAACCGTGGCCCTTCCATGCAATGGAATACAGGGCAGCCATTTGAAAAGGATGAACTCTTGATTCACACAACGTGGATACGTTTTAAAAGCACTTTGTTAAGTGAAAGAGGTTAGGCTGAACTGGCATTCAGGAAAAGGCCAATCCATGGAAAAAGAAAAGAAATCAGGGTTGCCAGAGGTTCTGACAGGATTGTGGGATCGAGCAAGGCAAAACTGTTTTAAATGGCACCGTGGTGGAGTACCAACATAACTCGATGCGTTTGCAAAAACCCACAGACTTGGGTACCACAAAGAATGAACTTAACTGAATGTCGAGACTGCCCAAAGCAATCTACAGATTCAATGCAATCCTTACCAAAGTAACACCAGCATTCTTCACAGAGATAGAACAAATACTCCTAAAATTTGTGTGGAACCAGAAAAGACCCCAAATAGCCAAAGTGATCTTGACAAAGAAAACCAAAGCAGGAGGCATCACAATCCCGGACTGCAAGCTATACTACAAAGCTGTAATCATCAAGACAGTATGGTACTGGCACAAGAACAGACACTCAGATCAATGGAACAGAACAGAGAACCCAGAAATGGACCCACAAATGTATGGCCAACTCATCTTTGACAAAGCAGGAAAGAATATCCAGGGGAATAAAGACGGTCTCTTCAGCAAGTGGTGCTGGGAAAACTGGACAGCGACACGCAGAAGAATGAACCTGGACCACTTTCTTACACCAGACACAAAAATAAACTCAAAATGGATGAAAGACCTAAACATAAGACAGGAAGCCATCAAAATCCTCGAGGAGAAAACAGGCAAAAACCTCTTTGATCTTGGCCGCAGCAACTTCTTATTCAATATGTCTCCGGAGGCAAGGGAAACAAAAGCAAAAATGAACTACTGGGACCTCATCAAAAGCTTCTGCACAGCGAAGGAAACAATCAGCAAAACTCAAAGGCAACCAACAGAATGGGAGAAGATATTTGCAAAGGACATATCAGATAAAGGACTAGTATCCAAAATCTATAAAGAACTTAGCAAACTCAGCACCCAAAGAACAAATAATCCAGTGAAGAGATGGGCACGAGACATGAATAGACACTTCTCCAAAGAAGACATCTAGATGGCCACCAACACATGAAAAAATGCTCCACGTCACTCATCATTGGAGACATACAAATCAAGATCACAATGAGATGCTACCTCACACAGGTCAGATTGGCTAAAATGAACAACTCAGGCAACAACAGATGTTGGCGAGGATGCGGAGAAAGAGGATCTCTTTTTCATTGTTGGTGGGAATGCAAACTGGTGCAGCCACTCTGGAAAACAGAATGGAGGTTCCTCAAAAAATTAAAAATAGAACTACCCTACGACCCAGCAATTGCCCTACTAGGCATTTATCCATGGGATACAGGTGTGCTGTTTCGAAGGGACACATGCACCCCCATGTTTATAGCAGCACTGTCGACAATAGCCAAAGCATGGAAAGAGCCCAACTGTCCATTGATGGATGAATGGATAAAGAAGATGTGGTATATATACACAATGGAGTATTACTCGGCAATCAAAAAGAATGAAATCTTGCCATTTGCAACTACGTGGATGGAACGGGAGGGTATTATGCTAAGTGACATTAGTCAGAGAAAGACAAAAATCATATGACTTCACTCATATGAGGTCTTGAAGAGACAAAACAGATGAACATAAGGGGAGGGAAACAAAAATAATATAAAAACAAGGAGGGGGGGACAAAACAGAAGAGACTCATAAATATGGAGAACAAACTGAGGGTTACTGGAGGGTTGTGGGAGGGGGGATGGGCTAAATGGGGAAGGGGCACTAAGGAATCTATTCCCGAAATCATTGTTGCACTAGATGCTAACTAATTTGGATATCAATTTTAAAACATAAAAAATAAAATTAAAAAAAAATGAGCTTAACCGTATGAATTAAAAAAAAACATACTCTGGATGTCAGGGATTCCAGGATTGAATGCGAACTGACAAACGAGTTTAATACAAAACATATGATATAACTTGCTGAAAGGGGTGCAGAAAATGTGGAGCTGACCGGATATTTTCAGGACAAAGCCAAAAAGAGCTATCCGTTCCTATCCTACTCTGGTTTCTATGTTTTTTTTGTTTGTTTCCTCACGGAGTATAGCTTAGCAATCCTGAAACTTCTTCCTAAGTGTACCGTGCACACGAGGAGACAGATTTCTCACCATTGGAGAGCAAGGTTACAGAAGGGCGAGTGGGCAAAGCTAGAATGGAACGCTTCAGTGATGACCTGTGGTTGGAGATACCGGCAGGAACTGTGCTTACATTAAAATGTATTCCGGGTTTCTCCACGTGGGCATTATTGACATGTTGGGTCAGATAATTGTCTGTGGGAGCTGTCCTGGGTACTGCAGAATCCTTAGCAGCAGCCCTGCGTCCACCCACTAGATGCCAGCAGCATCCCCCAATTTGTTACAAACGCAAATGTCCAAAAGAAGCGCCCCTCGGGAGAGCTGTGAAAACACCCACAGTTGAGAACCACCGAGACGGAGAGATAGAGAAATCAATATAGACGTTTGAATAAACGCTAGTATACATACCTGTGTCTCCAACCCCCGTGCACTGAGAAAGCACCTCCACCAACAAGCCACCTGCATCTGGGTTTCCAATGACCTTCCCTACGCAAAAGGAATCGAGGCTTCTTGGAGAAATGCCTGCATCTAGGACTGGAGCGGTGAAAACAGATGAGCACTGGGGAGCTTATAGTGTCAGGAAGTAAGAAAGTGCATTAAAAAAAAATAGAAATAAGATGAGGCATGTTAACACAGGTACCCAACAGAAAGAGTGCCCAGTGATCACGGCCTGATCAATTTGGGCAATGAAAATAGATAATTGTACTGCATTATAGCCCAAATAAAATGTTCATGAGTCTACGTGGACATAAATAAATGAGTAGATAAATAAATGGGAGGGGAGGGACGTAGTTTTATAAAGAGAAATTCCAAAATATAGAAGGAATGATGGAAACAGAAAACCATCATTAGAACGCTTTCGTAATAACTGCTGTATACATGATCCACGGCTGAATGTGAAAATTAGTTTTTTGTGGGGGGGGGGGCGCGGGAGAGGAGATGCAGTATATTTTCTTAGTCTCAAAGTATATTTCCCCCAATTCACTAATTACTGCTATGGCTTTAACACGTACACAAATTCTCTGATACTCTTCCTTCTAGGAGATGGACCTTATTAATTCTCCCATGAGTGTGGGCGAGACTTTAGTGACTCATTTCCAATAAGTAGAGTATGAAAAAGGAAAAATAGTAAATTTACAATAAAGAAGCTAAGTAGACTCTATCTGAACTGAATGATTACTGCTAATGTTATCAGTAACGAGGCAAGTTTATGTCATGTGCCCTGGATATGATGCGATGAGAAGGACATATCACCTCTGTGGTATTCTTTCCAAAAATCCATAACCTAGGTATAACCATTAGGAAATATCAGCTGGGGCACCTGGGTGGCTCAGTCACTTGAGTTTGACTTCAGCTCAGACTCAACTCATGAGCTCATGATCTCACGGTTTGTGGGTTTGAGCCCCATACTGGGCTTTGGGCTGTCAGCGCAGAGCCTGCTTCGGATCTTCTGTCCCTCTCTCTCTCTCTGCCCCTCCTCTGCTTGCAGGCTCGCTCTCTCTCTCTCTCCCAAAAAAATAAATAATAAACTTAAAAATTAAAAAAAAAAGAAAATATCAGCCCAATCCAAATTCAGATATTCACCAAACTTCCTCACAACTACTCTCCAAAAGTGTCGAGGTCATGAAAGACAAGAAAGACGGAGAATCTGTCACAGATTGTAGGATATTAAGGAGACAGGATGGATAGATCTAATGCACAGTACTGGATTGCATCCTGAAACAGAAAAAAAGGTCACTAGTGGAAAAGCTGGTGAAATCCAAATAAAGTCTGGAGTTTATTTTTTTTTTTTTCTTTTTTTATTTATTTATTTATTTATTTTTTAATATATGAAATTTACTGTCAAATTGGTTTCCATACAACACCCAGTGCTCATCCCAAAAGGTGCCCTCCTCAATACCCATCACCCACCCTGCCCTCCCTCCCACCCCCCATCAACCCTCAGTTTGTTCTCAGTTTTTAACAGTCTCTTATGCTTTGGCTCTCTCCCACTCTAACCTCTTTTTTTTTTTTTTTCCCTTCCCCTCCCCCATGGGTTTCTGTTACGTTTCTCAGGATCCACATAAGAGTGAAACCATATGATATCTGTCTTTCTCTGTATGGCTTATTTCACTTAGCATCACACTCTCCAGTTCCATCCACGTTGCTACAAAAGGCCATATTTCATTCTTTCTCATTGCCACGTAGTATTCCATTGTGTATATAAACCACAATTTCTTTATCCATTCATCAGTTGATGGACATTTAGGCTCTTTCCATAATTTGGCGATTGTTGAGAGTGCTGCTATAAACATTGGGGTACAAGTGCCCCTATGCATCAGTACTCCTGTATCCCTTGGATAAATTCCTAGCAGTGCTATTGCTGGGTCATAGGGTAGGTCTATTTTTAATTTTCTGAGGAACCTCCACACTGCTTTCCAGAGCGGCTGCACCAATTTGCATTCCCACCAACAGTGCAAGAGGGTTCCCGTCTCTCCACATCCTCTCCAGCATCTATAGTCTCCTGATTTCTTCATTTTGGCCACTCTGACTGGCGTGAGGTGGTATCTGAGTGTGGTTTTGATTTGTATTTCCCTGATGAGGAGCGACGTTGAACATCTTTTCATGTGCCTGTTGGCCATCCGGATGTCTTCTTTAGAGAAGTGTCTATTCATGTTTTCTGCCCATTTCTTCACTGGGTTATTTGTTTTTCGGGTGTGGAGTTTGATGAGCTCTTTATAGATTTTGGATACTAGCCCTTTGTCCGATGTGTCATTTGCAAATATCTTTTCCCATTCCGTTGGTTGCCTTTTAGTTTTGTTGGTTGTTTCCTTTGCTGTGCAGAAGCTTTTTATCTTCATAAGGTCCCAGTAATTCACTTTTGCTTTTAATTCCCTTGCCTTTGGGGATGTGCCGAGTAAGAGATTGCTACGGCTGAGGTCAGAGAGGTCTTTTCCTGCTTTCTCCTCTAAGGTTTTGATGGTTTCCTGTCTCACATTCAGGTCCTTTATCCATTTTGAGTTTATTTTTGTGAATGGTGTGAGAAAGTGGTCTAGTTTCAACCTTCTGCATGTTGCTGTCCAGTTCTCCCAGCACCATTTGTTAAAGAGACTGTCTTTTTTCCATTGGATGTTCTTTCCTGCTTTGTCAAAAATGAGTTGGCCATACGTTTGTGGGTCTAGTTCTGGGGTTTCTATTCGATTCCATTGGTCTATGTGTCTGTTTTTATGCCAATACCATGCTGTCTTGATGATGACAGCTTTGTAGTAGAGGCTAAAGTCTGGGATTGTGATGCCTCCTGCTTTGGTCTTCTTCTTCAAAATTACTTTGGCTATTCGGGGCCTTTTGTGGTTCCATATGAATTTTAGGATTGCTTGTTCTAGTTTCGAGAAGAATGCTGGTGCAATTTTGATTGGGATTGCATTGAATGTGTAGATAGCTTTGGGTAGTATTGACATTTTCACAATATTTATTCTTCCAATCCATGAGCAGGGAATGTCTTTCCATTTCTTTATATCTTCTTCAATTACCTGCATAAGCTTTCTATAGTTTTCAGCATACAGATCTTTTACATCTTTGGTTAGATTTATTCCTAGGTATTTTATGCTTCTTGGTGCAATTGTGAATGGGATCAGTTTCTTTATTTGTCTTTCTGTTGCTTCATTGTTAGTGTATAAGAATGCAACTGATTTCTGTACATTGATTTTGTATCCTGCAACTTTGCTGAATTCATGTATCAGTTCTAGCAGACTTTTGGTGGAGTCTATCGGATTTTCCATGTATAATATCATGTCATCTGCAAAAAGCGAAAGCTTGACTTCATCTTTGCCAATTTGGATGCCTTTGATTTCCTTTTGTTGTCTGATTGCTGATGCTAGAACTTCCAGCACTATATTAAACAGCAGCGGTGAGAGTGGGCATCCCTGTCGTGTTCCTGATCTCAGGGAAAAAGCTCTCAGTTTTTCCCCATTGAGGATGATGTTAGCTGTGGGCTTTTCATAAATGGCTTTTATGATCTTTAAGTATGTTCCTTCTATCCCGACTTTCTCAAGGGTTTTTATTAAGAAAGGGTGCTGGATTTTGTCAAAGGCCTTTTCTGCATCGATTGACAGGATCATATGGTTCTTCTCTTTTTTTTTGTTAATGTGATGTATCACGTTGATCGATTTGCGAATGTTGAACCAGCCCTGCATCCCAGGAATGAATCCCACTTGATCATGGTGAATAATTCTTTTTATATGCTGTTGAATTCGATTTGCTAGTATCTTATTGAGAATTTTTGCATCCATATTCATCAGGGATATTGGCCTGTAGTTCTCTTTTTTTACTGGGTCTCTGTCTGGTTTAGGAATCAAAGTAATACTGGCTTCATAGAATGAGTCTGGAAGTTTTCCTTCCCTTTCCATTTCTTGGAATAGCTTGAGAAGGATAGGTATTATCTCTGCTTTAAACGTCTGGTAGAACTCCCCTGGGAAGCCATCTGGTCCTGGACTCTTATTTGTTGGGAGATTTTTGATAACCGATTCAATTTCTTCGCTGGTTATGGGTCTGTTCAAGCTTTCTATTTCCTCCTGATTGAGTTTTGGAAGAGTGTGGGTGTTTAGGAATTTGTCCATTTCTTCCAGGTTGTCCAATTTGTTGGCATATAATTTTTCATAGTATTCCCTGATAATTGTTTGTATCTCTGAGGGATTGGTTGTAATAATTCCATTTTCATTCATGATTTTATCTATTTGGGTCATCTCCCTTTTCTTTTTGAGAAGCCTGGCTAGAGGTTTGTCAATTTTGTTTATTTTTTCAAAAAACCAACTCTTGGTTTCGTTGATCTGCTCTACAGTTTTTTTAGATTCTATATTGTTTATTTCTGCTCTGATCTTTATGATTTCTCTTCTTCTGCTGGGTTTAGGCTGCCTTTGCTGTTCTCCTTCTATTTCCTTTAGGTGTGCTGTTAGATTTTGTATTTGGGATTTTTCTTGTTTCTTGAGATAGGCCTGGATTGCAATGTATTTCCCTCTCAGGACTGCCTTCGCTGCGTCCCAAAGCGTTTGGATTGTTGTATTTTCATTTTCGTTTGTTTCCATATATTTTTTAATTTCTTCTCTAATTGCCTGGTTGACCCACTCATTCGTTAGTAGGGTGTTCTTTAACCTCCATGCTTTTGGAGGTTTTCCAGACTTTTTCCTGTGGTTGATTTCAAGCTTCATAGCATTGTGGTCTGAAAGTATGCATGGTATAATTTCAATTCTTGTAAACTTATGAAGGGCTGTTTTGTGACCCAGTATATGATCTATCTTGGAGAATGTTCCATGTGCACTCGAGAAGAAAGTATATTCTGTTGCTTTGGGATGCAGAGTTCTAAATATATCTGTCAAGTCCATCTGATCCAATGTATCATTCAGGGCCCTTGTTTCTTTATTGACTGTGTGTCTAGATGATCTATCCATTTCTGTAAGTGGTGTGTTAAAGTCCCCTGCAATGACCACATTCTTATCAATAAGGTTGCTTATGTTTATGAGTAACTGTTTTATATATCTGGGGGCTCCGGTATTTGGCGCATAGACATTTATAATTGTTAGCTCTTCCTGATGGATAGACCCTGTAATTATTATATAATGCCCTTCTTCATCTCTTGTTACAGCCTTTAATTTAAAGTCTAGTTTGTCTGATATAAGTATGGCTACTCCAGCTTTCTTTTGGCTTCCAGTAGCATGATAAATAGTTCTCCATCCCCTCACTCTCAATCTAAAGGTGTCCTCAGATCTAAAATGAGTCTCTTGTAGACAGCAAATAGATGGGTCTTGTTTTTTTATCCATTCTGATACCCTATGTCTTTTGGTTGGCGCATTTAATCCATTTACATTCAGTGTTATTATAGAAAGATACGGGTTTAGAGTCATTGTGATGTCTGTATGTTTTATGCTTGTAGTGATGTCTCTGGTACTTTGTCTCACAGGATCCCCCTTAGGATCTCTTGTAGGGCTGGTTTCGTGGTGACAAATTCCTTCAGTTTTTGTTTGTTTGGGAAGACCTTTATCTCTCCTTCTATTCTAAATGACAGACTTGCTGGATAAAGGATTCTCGGCTGCATATTTTTTCTGTTTAGCAAACTGAAGATATCGTGCCAAGCCTTTCTGGCCTGCCAAGTTTCAAAGGAGAGATCAGTCACGAGTCTTATAGGTCTCCCTTTATATGTGAGGGCACGTTTATCCCTTGCTGCTTTCAGAATTTTCTCTTTATCCTTGTATTTTGCCAGTTTCACTATGATATGTCGTGCAGAAGATCGATTCAAGTTACGTCTGAAGGGAGTTCTCTGTGCCTCTTGGATTTCAATGCCTTTTTCCTTCCCCAGTTCAGGGAAGTTCTCAGCTATAATTTCTTCAAGTACCCCTTCAGCACCTTTCCCTCTCTCTTCCTCCTCTGGGATACCAATTATGCGTATATTATTTCTTTTTAGTGTATCACTTAGTTCTCTAATTTTCCCCTCATACTCCTGGATTTTTTTATCTCTCTTTCTTTCAGCTTCCTCTTTCTCCATAACTTTATCTTCTAGTTCACCTATTCTCTCCTCTGCCTCTTCAATCCGAGCCGTCGTGGTTTCCATTTTGTTTTGCATTTCGTTTAAAGCGTTTTTCAGCTCCTCGTGACTGTGCCTTAGTCCCTTGATCTCTGTAGCAAGAGATTCTCTTCTGTCCTGTATACTGTTTTCAAGCCCAGCGATTAATTTTATGACTATTATTCTAAATTCACTTTCTGTTATATTATTTAAATCCTTTTTGATCAGTTCATTAGCTGTTGTTATTTCCTGGAGATTCTTCTGAGGGGAATTCTTCCGTTTGGTCATTTTGGACAGTCCCTGGAGTGGTGAGGACCCGCAGGGCACTTCCCCCGTGCTGTGGTGTATAACTGGAGTTGGTGGGCGGGGCCGCAGTCCGACCTGATGTCTGCCCCCAGCCCACCGCTGGGGCCACAGTCAGACTGGTGTGTGCCTTCTCTTCCCCTCTCCTAGGGGCGGGATTCACTGTGGGGTGGTGTGGCCCGTCTGGTCTACTTGCACACTGCCAGGCTTGTGGTGCTGGGGAGCTGGCGTATTAGCTGGGGTGGGTAGGCAAGGTGCACGGGGGCGGGAGGGGCAGGCTTAGCTCGCTTCTCCTTAGGTGATCCACTTCAGGAGGGGCCCTGTGGCAGCGGGAGGGAGTCAGATCCGCTGCCGGAGGTTTGGCTCCGCAGAAGCACAGAGTTGGGTGTTTGCGCGGAGCGAGCAAGTTCCCTGGCAGGAACTGGTTCTCTTTGGGATTTTGGCTGGGGGATGGGCGGGGGAGATGGCGCTGGCGAGCGCCTTTGTTCCCCGCCAAGCTGAGCTCTGCCGTCCGTCCGGGGGCTCAGCAGCTCTCCCTCCCTTTGTCCTCCAGCCTTCCTGCTTTCTGAGCAGAGCTGTTAACTTCTGACCTCCCAGACGCTAAGTCGCGCTTGCTGTCGGAACACAGTCCGTCCGGCCCCTCCGCTTTTGCCAGCCCGACTCGGGGGCTCCGCTTGGCCGGCGAGCCGCCCCTCCGCCCCGGCTCCCTCCCGCCGGTCCGTGGAGCGCGCACCGCCTCGCCGCCCTTCCTCCCCTCTTCCGTGGGCCTCTCGTCGGCGCTGGGCTCCGGAGACTCCGTTCTGCTAATCCTCTGGCGGTTTTCTGGGTTCTTTAGGCAGGTGTAGGTGGAATCTAAGTGATCAGCAGGACGCGCGGTGAGCCCAGCGTCCTCCTACGCCGCCATCTTCCGGAACTCCCTGGAGTTTAGTTAATAGAATTGTATCAATGTTTTTCCTTCTTTGTTTATGCACACACACACACACACACAGGTTACATAAGATGTTCACATTAGATGAAGCTGAGGAAAAGGTCTACAGAAACATTAATATATTTAAAACTTTTTAGGGCACCTCGGTGGTTCAGTTGGTTAAGCGTCTGACTCTTGATTTCAGCTCAGGTCATGATCTCACGGTCCGTGGGTTTGAACCCTGTGTCAGACTCTGACTGAGCTGACAGAGTGGAGCCTGCTTGGGATTCTCTCTCTCCCTCTCTCTGCCCCTCCCTTGCTTACGCACTCTCTCTCTCAAAAGAAATAATAAATACATAAATAACATATATATGTGTGTATGTATGTGTGTGTGTATTTAAAACTTTCCCGTGTATACAAAATTATCTCAAAACATTTCTAAAACTTTATGGAAAATAGAACAGGAGAGATAGAACTAAATATGGTTGAATAAGGAAGTTGATGGAAATAACAAAAAGTTAAGGCCACGTCAACATTCAATAAAAAGAAAGATGAGTTTTAGTAGTCTATTCACACGTTAACAACTTGAGATGAAAAATAAATTGCTGAATTGTTAAAAGGTGTCAAAGTCCTGACAGTAATATGCATCATCTCTGGAAATAGTCAAGCGTGTACACGTTCTTATTTTTTAGGAGTGATGTGAGTTCAACATCACAACCATGGCAACTGCATGGTCTTGGCCAAAATGAATTCTTTTTTTTCCACACGGAATGACATCTGAAGGTTCCCATTTCAGAATTTGAACCACCATCCTCTAAACAGCAAATAGTGGCAGGAGTGACCAAGTTCACTAAGAATTAAGTTGCAAATTTAGAGTGAACATACACTGAAGAGCTTCCCACAGTTTGGAAAAAAAAAAAAAAAAACAATTCTCAGTTGCTCTGAGATCTGTGTCTAATCCGTAGTCAATTTGCTATGGATTTTTCCTGATTCCTGATTGTAAAACCCGGGACAAGAAGAAAGGCACTGAAATCCACGTGTGGAAAAAGTTATAAATCACGAGAGAAGGACAACTGAAAATTCCAAGGCTACGACTGTTGCCTGGGTGAAGGAGAGGGAAACCGGATGTGTAAACCACCGAGAAGTAATAGCTAGAGCTGACACATTTCACAGAATAATATACTTGAAACATCCTTGCTCTGTAATCTGACAATAACCCTATACTTTCATCATCGGGACCCCACAGTTATGCACACAGACCTGCGCGTGTGATCACTGTTGAGCCCTATTTTACTCCCACCCATCCCCACCATGCCAGGTACGGTCTGGCCAAATAAAACTCCTTGCCACTTCCCAAACACCAGGCTCCCTCACAGCTCCTTGGGTTTCCACATTCTAGTCCCTCCTCTTAACATACTCACTTCCTCCTACCAAGCATTCTTAAAGAAGCTAGTTATTCGTCCCTCTTTATCAACATTTTCCACACCGCATTGGCATCATCCATTTACCTGACTGTCTCACATACCAGAGCGTGAGCTCACTGATGGCAGGGACAGGTGTCGTGATCACCTTTTATCTTTGGCACCTAGCACAACCCTGACACGGGCTTTGATACAATTTTTTTCTCATAGTTCAACCAGTGTCACGGCCAGCGTGTGCCCTTTTCCTACTATGAAATGAGATGGCTACAAACGGCCAAAATGGAAGACGTCATGTATTCATCCGTTCAACATCTAGTTAACATCTAGTTATAGGTATCTGCTATGGGCCAAGCGTTGTTTAGGGCCCTTGAGTTATGTCACTCAGGCAGACATGAAGTCCTCGCCCTCTTGGAGATGCCACTCTAGTCAGGAGAGTCTAATGAACAAAAACCATGCTAAGTAAAATGTTTTGCATATTAGAAGGCATGCATAAAGGAAAAAGTAAAGAACGGCAAAAAAAAAAAAAAAAAAAAAAACAAAAAACCCAGAAACCCGAGACTCTCAATTAGATATATTATGGGGAAGCTTTAGAATATTAACAACAAAGAGAAAATTATAAAATGTCTAGAGCAAAAAAGCAAATAATCTACAAAGGAATATGAATCACACTGACATTAGACTTAATAAAAACTGTGTATGCAAGGCGCACCTGAGAGGCTCAGTCGGTTGAGCGTCTGACTCTTGATTTTGGCTCAGGTCATGATCCCAAGGTCATGGGATCGAACCTTACATCAGGCTCCATGCCAGGCATGGAGCCTGCTTAAGGTTCTCTCTCTCAGGCTGCCTGGGTGTCTCAGTCAGTTACGTGTCCAGCTTAAGCTCAGGTCATGATCTCACGGTTTGCGAGTTTGCGCCCCATGTCGGGCTCTGTGCTGACAGCTCAGGGCCTGAAGCCTGCTTTGGATTCTGTGTCTCCCTCTCTTCTCTCTCTGTCCCTCCCCTGCTCGTGCTCTCTCTCTCTCTCTCTCAAAAATAAATAAATGTTGGGGTGCCTGGGTGGCTCAGTCGGTTAAGTGTCTGACTTCGGCTCAGGTCATGATCTCATAGTTCACGAGTTCGAGCCCCACATCTGGCTCTGTGCTGACAGCTCAAAGTCTGGAGCCTGCTTCGTATTCTCTGTCTCCCTCTCTCTCTGACACACACTCTCTCTCTCTCAAAAATAAATAAACATTTAAAAAATTTTTAAATAAATAAATAAATAAATGTTAAAGATTCTCTCCCTCCCTCCGTCTCCCTTCCTTCCCCCCAAATAAAAAAAAATTTTTTTTTCAAAAAAAAAATAGTGTAAGCAAGAAGACAATGAAGTAATATTTTTAAAAACTGAAGGGAAAGCATTTTGAAGCTAGAATTTTATTTCCAACTCAACTGTCATTTAAAACGTGAGGTGGAGAGAAAAATTCTCAGGCCTGAGCAGCTTCATAAAGGACACTGCGCAGTGCCCCCTCTTTGAAAGCACCCTTGGAGGACATACTCCGGAATAATGAAAAATATCAATCTAAGAGGCGACAAAGAGAATCTCAAAGTAGTGCTGAGTAATTAGCTTAGTGAAGTTCGTAACTCAAAAAAGCAATTACACCCACCGAAGAAGAAAATAATTCATAATGCTACCAAAAAAACCAGCGGATGTTAGTATAATGTGCAACCCTGAATACACATTACAATCTTCCAGAGATCTTTAGAAAATATCCCTGTCAAATGTGTCAAATCTGATCATACTGACAATCAGATCTCTCAATATAAATTAACAGCTTGGTAAAAAAAAAAAAAAAAAAAAGAAAGAAAGAAAGAAAGAAAATATCCCTGTGCCCAGGTCCTCCTCTTGGGGATGCTTATTCACCTGGTCTCGTGCAAATCTGGCCTCAGTTGTTTTTAAGTTCCCATAGGGGATTCTAATTGCAGCCAGGGTTGAAAAGTGGTGGTCGTTCTTGCCGATTGTCTTTTTTCCCCTCACTCCCCTGCCCTCTATCCAATCTGTCAGGAACTCCTGTTTGCCCTACCTTCAAAATTAATCTAGGATCTCAGGGTCCTAGTTCATAGGACAAAAAGCTAGTTCATAAAGGCAAAAAAAAAAAAAAAAAAACCCAACCAACCAAATCTAAAGACAAACAGATTGGAAAGGAATAATTAAAATTCAACATCATCAATGCAGATCATAAGGAACCTGCAAAAAGCTACTAGCATAATTGAATTTAGGATGGTCAAAGAATATAAGACCAATATTAAAAATAAGTTCTATTTCTATATATATGCCACAAACCATTGGCGATTAGAATAAAAATTTATGATAGCGTCAGAATAAAAAACACATTTTGAGATACATTTAGCAACATATGGGCAGTACCTATGCACTAAAAGCTACAAAAATTACTGAGATAAATGAAGGACGATCTAAATAAATGAAGAGATACCAAGGAGATGTTAAGATGTCAATTCTCCCTACGCTGATTCATAAACTCCATGCAATTGTAGTCACCATCCCAGCAGGCTGTTTTTTGGGTAAAAGTTGGCATGTGGATTCTAGAACGAATGCAAAATGTATTGCCAAAACAATTTTGCAAGAGAAGAACAAAGACGGAGAATATACACCTGCCTGATCTCTAGACTGTGCAGCTACAGTGTGCATTCTCAGGGGGCAAGATTATGGAAATCTTAAAAATGAGGAAGAAATGAGGATTTATGGAAGGCCCCGAGTGGAATTACAGCAAAATGAAACATGGATATTTTGGTGGGCTAGAAGTGGCCTGCCCAGGTCTTCCTTGAAGAAAGAGCTTGCCATCCAACTATAAGGGTGCAGTTAGCCGCCAGCCTCCTGCTGTTGGCACTTCCAGGGACCTCTTCAACTTTCGCTCCGAGGCCCGTTTTCCCCAGGCAGCCCCATGCAGTGACTTAGCGCGGTGGGGGTAGCAGGGCCTGGCCATTTCCGCTCAACGGAGTATTCCCCCTAACGGGGAGTATTTGCTCCACAGCTCCACGCGGGTTTGGCCAAGAGTGTCAGGTCTGCGTCGTGATCTGAGGATTCCCCTGCCCAATCCTGCTTTCCTCCCCCTTTTACCCCTCGCAGATGTGACTCCCCCCAACTTCCGATAAACTCTTGAACGCCAACCGGTGTCTCCTTCACAGAGGAATCGACAGACGTGATATTTTAGGAAGATGCTTCTGGCAGCAGAATCTGGTGAAGAGGGAAGAGACTGGGCTCAGAGATATGGGCTCGGGGATTTCACGGAAATGTACATATGGTATTGAATGTGAGAAGGAGGCAGAAGGGAGGAAAGGAGCAAGCTTGATATAATTTGGAGCCAGATGCCAGGAAGGGTAAGTCGAAAGGGGGTTCTGATTTGGGGTAGAGGTTGACTTGCCATTGGGTTTTGAAAACACTGAGTTTGTAGTTATGTTGGGGTGTGTGATATCCAGTAGATGGCTGAGTTTATGGAGTGAATCCTGAATGCACAGAAAGAACTAGTGAGGACTATTTACAGATTATCGGCATGGGAGTGGTAGCCGTTAAGGGCTTAGTTCTTGGAGGGTGGCAGTGGAGAGTAAGACACTGAGTCCTGTGAAATGCCCTTGAGTGGAGACTTCTCCCTCTGAGGCTCTGGTTGCCCTCTGAGCCAGACGTTCTGTTACCATCTTGCCAAGCAAACACATGGAGTTAATGACCAGTACGTCATTGTTCTGTTACCGTTCTTAGATCTGCTGAGATTAAGCATGTAAAGTGGGATGCAAAGAATGGAAAGCTTCTTAACTGTACACGAGCAGAAACCTGGCATTCCGACTGCTGGGAAGTATGGACATGAACGTCAATGCCAGTATATTCGCTGTGCACGCCGGTGATAAGGGAGTCTGAAATTAAAGCAGAAAGAATTCCAAAAAGGTGTATGCCCTTCATAGAATGTTTTGGAAGTAGAGTCGCAAAAATGTTCATTTCTTTTGGATGAGGGACACATCTGGCTACATTGACACTCAGATCCAAATGGAAACAGCGGCCGGGCATTCTCTTGCTCCCTAACCCTCATGCAGATAGCCGTGGATGTATTTCAAAACTACAGTGCTTCTGCTGGCTAGTCCCATACACGTATTACCAAACTGGAGTGAGAACCGAGCGAGGCCAACTTCTTTTCTTATGTGCTCTATACTTTGTTTTTTTTTTTTAATTTTTTTTTCAACGTTTTTTATTTATTTTTGGGACAGAGAGAGACAGAGCATGAACAGGGGAGGGGCAGAGAGAGAGGGAGACACAGAATCGGAAACAGGCTCCAGGCTCCGGGCCATCAGCCCAGAGCCTGACGCGGGGCTCGAACTCACGGACCGCGAGATCGTGACCTGGCTGAAGTCGGACGCTTAACCGACTGCGCCACCCAGGCGCCCCTCTTATGTGCTCTATACTTTGAACACAATACGGAAGGGCTGTTCTAGCTCTAGACCTTTCCACATCATCAGCTAAAGTTGTTGGGCCCCATCACATCAGGACATCTCCCTCTGACTGTCCCTAGTCCCCTCACCTCCATTCCACAAGGCTGATACTAAAGGTACCCTTTAATAATAACTCTACATAGTTAACTCTATCTTAAGAGTTTGCTCACCCTGGGGAACCCAAGCTACAACAACAGTCAACTTGAATTCAGTGATATGAAACAGGATAGTAGGATACTGTCAAGGAGGGTTTATTCCAGAAACGCAGGGGTAGTTTGACTTTCAAGAGTAGATCAATTCGCCGAATTAACAAGAGAAGGAGAGAAAAATCAGGATTTCTCAACAGATACTAAAAAAGCATTTGTGAAAAATTCAATATCCGTTCAAAATTAAGGAGAAAACCCTCTTAACAAATTATGTGGGGAAGGGAACATCCTTAATCTGATAAGGAATATTTACCCAGTAAAAGCTCACAGCAAGCATCATAGGGAATAGTAAAATGTTTTAGGCTCCCACCATCTTTCACCCTGAGATCAGGGACATTATAAGGATGCTTTGTATTAGGACTTCTGTTAAATCTTGCACTGGAGACGGGAACCGATGCAAAAAGACAAGTTAAAAAATAGTAAAGGTATGAAGATTGGGAAAAGAAAACATAAAAATGAAAATATTTGCAAATCATCTGATATAAACTTAAAGTACAGAAGAGTCAACAATAATGAGGGTTAATAAGTAAATTTTTATTTGTTTAAATTTTTTTATTATTTCTTTTTCAGAGACAGAGAGGGGCAGAGCATGAGCGGGGGAGGGACAGAGAAAGGGAAACACAGAATCCGAAGCAGGCTCCGGGCTCTGAGCTGTCAGCACAGAGCCCGACATGGGGCTCAAACTCACGAACCTCAAGATCATGACCTGAGCCGTAGTCGGACGCTCAACCGACTGAGCCACCCAGGCGCCCCAGTAAGTAAATTTTCAAAGGACACTGGCCAATGTACTATATTGTACACCAGGAACTAATATCACACTGTATGTTAACTAACTGGCATTAAAATAAAAACATAAAAAAAAGAAACATCAGACCCGAAGGGAAAAAATTAACCGATGGCAAGACCAGAAAACTACAAAACACTATTGAGAGAAAAATGTTAAATTCCTAAATCAATGGTGGAATATACCACACCCCAACCAAACTGACTATTTAGCTTGTGCAGGAGGCAGAGAGCATGGAGAATGAATGACAGTGTATTATCATAAACATAATCAAGTCATAACTCCAATTACGGCTGCTCCTCCAGACACGGCCATATTGTTGGAACAAATCACCATATTCCTTGGCGACAGAGGCCCAACGCACACGGGGCCTCTCGGGATTTTCGAGGCATTTGGGTCTTCGGTTTGACCCTCATTTGGATCCAAGCCGTCTACTGAAACGCTGCCAGTTTTCAGTAGGCTCAGAACAAGAGAAGGCTCTACATCAGGTTCAGATTCCTGTGCGAGCCGCTCACGTAGGCCGTGTCGCCCAACAGATCTAGCCGTGCCTGACGTGTCAGTGGCAAAGAGAGAAGCTGCACGGAACTTCCGTCACGCTCCTGTTGGCGAAACAGAGCGTGTGCCTTTCCGATGCGGGAGCAGAGAAATGCCATCCTCCACAGGCATTCTCCTTTGGTTAAACAGCTTCTGGCTTGCCACCGTGCCTCAGTGGAGACCTCCAAGTTACCATGAGACCTGAGTTCCCCCTTGTAAACTGGGTGTTGTTTGACCCACTGAGACACACAGTTGGGCCCGCACAGCCGCCGGCCTAGCATCGGGTGGTAGGTATATATTAGTCCAGACTCCAGCAAATAGCGGGGGTACAAGTGAGTTGCGTGAACAAGTGGCCCAAATGCCCATCACCCTTATTACTGCTACGTCGTCTTCTCTCTCCCAGCCCACATCTATGATCTCCTTGGGGAGTTACCTATGACCTTATCTGAAGAGGAACGAACCTGAGCTCAGTTTACCATATGCAGGCACCCCCCAAAGGTTGGCCCTGGAAAAAAGTTGTGACGAGAAATCCTTCCGGTAGGCAAAACTTTGATTTAGTGTACCCGGTTTGCTATTGTGCCTAAAAGGAGAGGCGGCTGGAAGCACAAATCCACATTGAGTCATGAGCTCGGCCAATGGCTTGGCTGGATGTTCGGGGACTTGGGAAAAAATAGAAACGTGGTGGCAAGGAGATGCGGGAAGAAGTGTACGGAGAGTCCTTTCTGAATGGGCACAGACCACGAAGATATCTGTCCTCCGGGGGAACATCAGAGGGACCCCAGCACAGGAGTGATCTTAATCAGATGGATAACTTTACCCGTTCTGTAGAAGGCAGGCAGACAGCCTATCTCCCCGGCTACTCCTGTCGCTGCCCAGCGTATTCGTGAACAAAGTGGCTAGTGACGGGGTTGGAGATGATACCCTGGCGAGGCAACACGGACTTCTACCCACCAAGGTTTATCAGCTACAGGCACCGCGGGGTGCCCAGCCTGTCAACAGCGGAGGTCACCAGCGAGCTCTAACATGGCACCACACCCCAGAGGTATCAGCTGGCTTCCAGGCGGTAGACCAATTGCCTCGGACCACTTGCATCAACGGAAAGGGCACATTCTCACTGGACTAGATACTTCCTCGGTGTACGGATTTACCTGGCTCTCCTTCGTTCTCATATATTCCAGTTTGTCCTGGGCTTACCCCACCTCGTGCCCATCTTTTCTCCCTGCTCGCCAGCCCCGATGACTTCATGCCAAACAACAGATGCAAAAGCTACAGCCTTACATAGACTGCTTAATGAGATCCTGCAGTAGCATAATGCAAAATTCCTGTAATTGATCCTTTCTTTTTTTTTATTCACTCATGGCCGTGCTGCCTCTGGGAGCAAACTCTGATACGTGCAACCTATGCACCTACACGGGTTCTAGTGTTTCTAAATGTACTAGTTAATTCGAATGACAGGATTTGTCCTTTTTCCTTTGTGTCGTTCACTTTTAAAAGGCAAAAAAAAAAGGAAAAGAAAAGGTCATCTTCGTTAATGGCAATCTTGCCTCATGTTCTGATCCCGTGATGTGCTCCTTTGAGCAGAAACCCTTTGATCTAAGACTTCACACGGGCCAGGCCATCCTATGTTTCTGTCCTCACTCCGTCTGCGATCCTTTATGTCTGTGCTGATTTAGTAACGATTTTTTGACTCCGTGAAGATTTTTTTTGTTTGTCAGGAATACGAACATGACCGTGAAAACAGCCCCAATGGGCCCTGCTTAATTATGGGCGGCAGACTACGCAATATACTCCATGCAAAATCAATCTGGCAAAAGATTTTCCTCCCAGGTTCTGTCTTCCCCTTGAGCTCGGCTCAACTGTCCCTCGGAGGCCGCAGTCAGCAGGAGCAGCCGTAGCAATTCCGCACGCCATTTGGTCAGATGTTTTCTTCTAACACTGTTTTGTGGTTTGTTTGTTTGTTTTCATTTAAAGAGGAGACAAATAAAACCTTGGGGCCTCAGGGGATGGTGATGGCTTTACCCACCCCTGCCAGGATGGGGGCGGGGGGGGGGGGAGGGCTGCAGGGAATCTCTCAGATCCTTGACTCTAGAGGGATATAACGCGGAGCCTAGCTGAACCCCAAGTATCCATTCACCTGCGCTTTCAGAGCAAGCACGGAGGCTGCTAGCCTCAGTATTCCATCCAGCAGTTTACCCGCCTAGTGCTTAACAGATGTCTCAAGACCAGGACCAAGGAATTTTGGGAGTCTCTGTGCATGGGTGCCTATAAGTGGAAGAAGGTCGTAGAAGAAATGGAACCAGCAAGACGACAGCATGAGAAGGACTTGGCCCAGTATTTCTGGCTTTGAAAAATGGAGGAAGAAGGCCATGGACCAAGGGATGTAGATAGCCTCTAGATGCTCAAAAGGCAAGAAAATGCCTGGAAAGGCAAGCAACTGGATTCCCCCCTAGAACTTCCAGAAGTAATGCAGGCCTGTCACCACCTCAATTTTAACCCACTGAGACCAACTGCGGGCTTCTTACATCTCAAAGTGTAAGTGTAAAGACTAATTTGTAATGTTTTAAGAGCCACCACGTTTGGGGTCATTTGTTACAGCAGTAATAGAAAAATGAATACACCAGACAGCAGGCTTGTGTCAACATTAAACTGTTTCTGTCTTGACTAAACGGCCATTTGGGCGGCCTCTTTCCTAGGTTTTTTTTCTCTTCCTACCCCTTGTCTGCTCTGTTTTGTACAAAGTCTGAGTTTTGGAAGCCTTTTCATTTCCCCTGTTAAGTAAGTTTGCTCAAACTACCTTAGACTCAAGGTCAGAACTCTGCTTATGATTTATTCTCATGTACCCTTATCTCGCCTTGTCTCCCTTTACTCAGTCCTTTGTGTACTTTTATATGCCCTCTTTCTCCAGCCAGAGGAGCTGCTCATGCCTTGGTTCTCATGGCAAGATGCAACACATAGCACGGGTCCTCCTCTTCTCTTGTAGTAAAACTCATATTTCCTCAGTGTGGCTTCCTTATTACTACATGCGAGAAAGCACGTTGATTAACCTAATTCACAGCTAGTCCCTTTCCTTGAGCTATCCGAGGACTATTGACCACCGTGGAAGAAAGAAATGGCATGTGTGTGGTTGTGGAGGGGACGGGAGGGACCATTAGAATGCAAAGGTTACTTCTTTTCGGTCCACGAGCCCTGTATGACTGCTGAAACAGATTATTCGTCTGGTTCCAAAATCATCTCTTTACCTTTGTGCCCGCTTCCAAACTCTGAGGCCAGAGGAATTATTCCCGATGGCTTCAGAGACTTCCTCCATTCCACGTTTATTATCCTCCAGATTATTTTCTCCTCTAGTCCTCATATGACACCTTAACTGAGATGCCACCTATATTTATTCCCGCACTTAGTCACTGAGCAAAAGTCATCGAGCCCCTGCACCATGCCAGGCACTGTGAGTAGTTAACCAGTCTTGAATCTCTCAGATGAGTAGGCATTTTTCTCGGGAACAAGGGGTGAGGGAAAGCGTTTTAAACAAAATACGCTGTATAGGAAAAACCCCAGTGGCACAAAATAGATTCATATGATTAGGGAACTAAAAAGAGGCATGATAATATGATTAAATAGTTTACAAATATTTACTGGGTGCTTGTCATGTGCCAAACTCAGAACTGCAAAGATACATCAGGTGGAAGCCCAGCCGGTATGGAATTTATCATCCAACAGAGAAGACAAAGAAACAGAAAATGTCGGTAAAATATAGTATATACTATGCTAAAAGTCTGCATAAGTGTAACGGGACTTCTGAAGGGAGGCGCAGGGCCCAGCCTGGAGTCTTCTACGGGAAATTATTGCTGAGGGTGTCTTGCAATTTTCTAGATGAAAAAATGGCGGGAAGGAAAAGTACAGGAGGTCTAAGCCAGCATAGTATTTACAGAGACCGATGTGTAGTTTCATAGCAGTAGACTGTAGAGAAGTGAGAAATGGTAGGAAATAGTGCCTAAGAGTCACATAGGGACCAAACCATAAAGAACCTTGTAAATCCTGGTAAGGATTGACCTTTATTCTCTGGATGATGAGTATCCATTGAAAGTCTTAAATATGGAGGTCTCATGGTCAACTTGTTTTAGGAAGATTATCCTGAGCGCCAGAAGTGAGAAGAACTATTCGTAGGCACTTGCAGTAGTCCAGACAAGAGATACTGGGTTCCTCAACTAGGGCAGAGAATAGTTTGGATAGAGAGAAAAAGCCTTGAAAAGTGTCTAATAGGTAAAATCAGGAGTGCTTAGTGATTGATGAAGGGTGGGGAAAGGAGGGGCAGTGAAAGAAAAGGAAGGAGTCTAGAATCAGTGTCAGATTGCATTATTACATGCCTACCCAGATGGGTGATGCATTTACTGAAATGAGTTTGGTTAGGGTAACATTTAGACTAAGCTACTGGGGACATGCAAAAGGCAGTTAGAAATTTGGATCTGGAGCTCAGGAGAGGGGTCTGAGCAGAATATCTTATTTTAGATGTCATTGCCATCCGAGCTGTAGTTGAAACCATGGGATATGGTGATCTGGTTCAGGAAAAGCATTCAAAAGAGAAAATCACTGGGCCAAGGAGGGACGCTTGAATCCTACCAGTGTTTAAGGAGGAAGAGAAGAAACTGGTGAAGAAGATTGAAAAAGAGTGGCCAGAGAAACAGAGTAGGGAAAAACTAGTATCATGGAAGCCCAGGAAATAAAATATTTTAAACCAAAGAGGGAGTGCGAATCAATTTAAAATATAGCAGAGAGATCCAAGGAGCATGGCTTTAAAAGGAAAGGGGTATATAGGGTGGTTATTACAACAAAATGTAAGCTCATGGGAACTTTTGTTGGCTTTTCAAAGAGAATTATTTGAATATGCAGGTAGACAAAGCGAGAGATGGTTGGACATAGAGATAAGATGATGGACAGACTGTGGAGAAATTAACAGAGAGAAGGAGAATGAAGACATAGAATAAAGAGTAGCTAATCAGTCCCAGAAGAGGCGCCAATTAATGGTGGAACCGGCAATCAGGATGAGGGAATGGACTCAAAAGGGAGAAAAAAATACATCTTCCACCGAAAATGGAAAGAAGAAGAAAGATTGGGTGTAGGTGAAGTATAGCATGTAGGTAGCCGAATAGTAAGCTGGGTAAACTCACGTCTGACGACTTTAACTCCTGAAGGAACATATCTGCTCGTGCCTGGGACAGATTTGAAATCTGCAATTTATCCTCCTCAAATGGTTGAAGGACTAGGCGTTTTCTTTCATCTCCGAAGGGCTGAGGTAATACAATTCCGAATGTGCGTCTACCACTAAAGCAAGTCTTGTGACCCGGGTTGTATTTCGGAATTTATGGATCGTGGATGAAGTATTTCCCGACTGGACTTTTTCAATGTTCTGCCACACAGGCTGGTCCTCTGTAATCTTCCTCAGCCCAGGAGTTACAACTGCTCCAAGTCAAACCTCTGTCTGGTACACATATTCATTCATCCATTTAGTCAGCCAACATTATTATTATTATTACGAGTGCATAAAATTACATTATGAGGGGCGCCTGGGTGGCGCAGTCGGTTAAGCGTCCGACTTCAGCCAGGTCACGATCTCGCGGTCCGTGAGTTCGAGCCCCGCGTCAGGCTCTGGGCTGATGGCTCGGAGCCTGGAGCCTGTTTCCGATTCTGTGTCTCCCTCTCTCTCTGCCCCTCCCCCGTTCATGCTCTGTCTCTCTCTGTCCCAAAAATAAATAAAAAACGTTGAAAAAAAAGAAAAAATTAAAAAAAAAATTACATTATGAGTGCCAACTATGTGCCATGTATTGTGCTCAGGTGTTGAAAATGCAAACATAGGGGGGCCTGGGGTGGCTCAGTCGGTTAAGCGTCCGACTCTTGGTTTCAGCTTAGGTCGTGATCTCACATTTTAGTGAGTTCGAGTCCCCCTTCAGCCTCTGCAAGGACAGCGCGGAGCCTGCTTGGGATTCTCTCTCTGGCTCCCCCTCTCTCTGCCCTTCCTCTGCTCTTGCTGTTTCTGTCTCTCTCAAAATAAATAAATAAATTTTAGGGACCTCTGGGTGGCTCAGTCAGTTGGGCGTCTGACTTCAGTCCAGGTCATGATCTTGAAGTTTGTGAGTTCGAGCCCCGCGTCAGGCTCTGTGCTGATGGCTCAGAGCCTGGAGCCTGCTTCACATTCTGTGTGTGTGTGTCTCTCTCTCTGCCCCACCCCTGCTCTCTCTCTCTCTTTCTCTCAAATAAACAAACTTTTAAAAATATCCATACTCTGGTGAAAGCAACTATAAAAATGCGTATATCAATTAGATAATGCACAAAATTAAAAGTGCATCTGAGAAAAGGAATGGAGAAGTAACATGTTCCTCTTTTCTCAGGATTTTATATAATGTTAAAAAGGATTTTATATAATGTGAATGTTATAGTGCCATCTATAATAAGGAAGATGAAATTAAAAAAAATAAATAAATAACAAAGGCATTAAAAACTAATTGATGGCTTGGGGAATATTCCATTGAAATCTTTGCTGCTTAAGTTATTTTAAGAAAAGCTCCTCTGTTTCTGGAATACCAAAATCCACTTGTATTCACAGGAATAGGGAAGACTGTGTGTGTGTGTGTGACTGTGTGTGTGTGTGTGTGTGTGTGTAGCATCTTTTCAGGACTGGGAAAAGAGGCATCAAAACCCAGGTTTTCACAAGGGGCTTTCTGAAAATAAGTTTTCACTCAGACTTGATAGAGAAGCACCAGAACTGCTCACTGCTTCTAGAAAAGCCAGGAGCCTGGCTACACAGCACAGATCCTAGGTCTGGAATGGCTGGAAAAACCTGGAGGGTGTTGAGCAAACACACACTCCAGGCCCATATTTTTCTGATAAAGTTTAGCTGCTGCTGCTAATACCAAATGGATCCCTTTCTTTCTTTTCTGGCTTGTTCCACACAGTAAAATAGGAAGAACATCCCACAGGGATACCTGGGACTCACAGAGGAACGAATGGTCAAGGAGACCCTGTATTCTGCACTCTGTTGGTGAGCCCGTGTATCAGAGTTCAATTCCCTCACTCCAGGGCTGTTTGGAAAAGTTGGTTCCTCCGCCCCAAACCATTTCAGCAATGCTTGGATTTTTCTTCCATCACTAATTAAAAAACATAAAGCTTTTCCCCAAACCATGTGATTATTCTTTAGGAGAACAAATGTGGGGTTTTTTTTTCCCCTCAAGAGAGAAAACAATAATGGTTTAGGGTGTGCTTTTATGAAATTAGCAGCAGCAAGGCAAGTGTATTTAAAATGGGTCTTCAGATGCAGAAGAGTGAAAAAAAATGGAGTTGGAAGTGAAAGAAAATATTCTAGAATCTTAGCTCGCTTTTGTAGCCTCGAGGGCAGGGAAATCAACAGCTGGATTTTCCAAACTCAGACCCACAGGACTCAGAACCAGAAAGGACTTAAGACATCCTCTAACCAAATGATTTTCTAACTTTAAAGCCATATAAACCCTTGTTAACAATGAAATATTTCTTGGAACCCCATCTAAAGGTCCTCGAGGTCCTCGAGGTCCTCGAGGTGCGAAGTTTGAAAACTTGGCAGAAAGCAATCATAAATTTATCTTCACTCATGCCCAATTGACCTGAGGGAGGAAGTGAGTTCTGTGTGACTTCTCTCATTTCTAAATCTTGGCTTTTGATCTCACTTCCCTTGCTCACCTTCTACTTGGGTCTAGGGATTGGAACAGTGATATGATTTCGGGGAACGGTACTTCCTGGTTAAAAAGCTTTCCTGAGCAGCAAAGGATTTGCCATTGCGAAGCTGGCACTTAATTAGACGAGAAAAGGTCTTACTAGGATGGCTCCTGGCACTTAGATGGTAAGTAAATGTTAGTGCCCTTCCTTACTCCTCTTTACTCGACAAATGATTGATTGGAAGCCACGCTCCCAAGTGCCAGGACAAGCAAAGCACTGGCAAAAACAATCGGATTCTGACTGGGTGGCTGAACACCTTCACTGGGTTCCTCGAGGACCTGGGAGATCTTGAACATTTTATTTACAGACGTACATGCAAAGGTCCTCATGTTTTTTCTCTTCCCATCTGGCATCTAAGCAGCTATCCCCTCCTGCAAATGCTCTGTCTGTGATGTGTACCCCGGATCACAAAACAAAAGAGATGTGTTAGTCCTGCTTAAGTGCATCATTGTGCTAATGAAATTAATCAGTCGCAATGACAGTCTTAGAGCAGCAGGGAAGCTGACAAAACGGTAGCAGTTAAGAAGTGGCTGCTGGAGAGAGAAGCAGAATGCAATCAAGGATGAAATAAAGCAAAACAAGATTGGGTTAAAAAAAAAAAAAAAACTCCCAGCAATCAACTATCAATAGGGCCTTGGAATAAAGGGAAAAGAGGGTTATTATTTGAAGTCTAATGAAGAAAGGGTTTGCAGAGATGGTGGTCCCTTCCTGTTCTATTGTTTCTTTTTCACACCAGTTCCGATGTCCATAAATCTCACAAATAGAGAGAAAATGTTCTCATTCATTGTACAAATATATATGCCCACGTGGATATGGTGCAATTTTATAAGCCGGTCTGTAGGGAAAAGGGGACAAAAGTACAGGACCCTGGGTTCAGCTCTGCCAGTTGTTTGTCGTTCAATGAGCAAGCCTGTGCCCTATTTTCAGGCTCAGTTTCCCCTTGTAGAGTGTAAACTAGACACTGTAAGGTAGACCTAACATCTCAAAACCCCGTGGCTCTTGGGAGAAGTTCTATTACAAAAATTATTTGTCTAAACCATTATTTAGATACTCTTTGTAAGGTGGGCGACTTGAGTCCTAAGGACTGAACCTCCATTGTCGTGATGATGTTATGGAAGCGTCATACATTGGAGATAAAAAGATACTATGAAGCAAATGGATAAATGGCTATCTAAATGACTTTGCTTTGAATACTATTTACATTTTGGTTCCCATCCCTAGACCTCAGCCACTCTCTCTAGGGATAGCACTTCCAACATTTTCCAAATCCGAAGCTAATAAGACTGCACTGCCAGGACGCTTTGTGTCATGATTATCTTGAATTTTTCTCTGCTGCCATTTCATCCATTTTTCTCCTTTCCTCGACTACAACCCCTCCCGTATCAACAGAAGAATGGTTGGTTTTTCTTTTTTTTTTTTAATTTTTTTTAACGTTTATTTATTTTTGAGACAGAGAGAGACAGAGCATGAATGGGGGAGGGGCAGAGAGAGAGGGAGACACAGAATCGGAAGCAGGCTCCAGGCTCTGAGCCATCAGCCCAGAGCCTGACGCGGGGCTCGAACTCACGAACCGTGAGATCGTGACCTGAGCTGAAGTCGGACGCTCAACTGACTGAGCCACCCAGGCACCCCAGTTTTTCTTTCTTTAAGCTGGTGTTTAGTAACCTAGGATGGTACAGGAACATATTGAAAATGCAAGACAAAGTTTTTCAAAATTAAGCAGGTAGAAAAAGGTCATAGCAAGTAGTAAAAATTCCTCTGAGCTGGAAAATCACTGTTTGGATTCATCCACTTATACATCCAGGTAAAGGAATTTGGTTCCTGGAGTGGGAAAGAGGATGGAGTTTTCTGAGGTTTTTATATCCATAGGCATGACTAAGTGATCATTTGTATGGTCCCAGATCAGATTAGGGTCTCCAAAGGTTGTTATTAGCTCCCATGGCGTTTGCGATAGACATTCGGAAGTTGGGTTTAGAGAAAATCGATGTAAGAACTCTGTAATACAATTTCATTTGGGGAAGCTCAGAATTGGAAACTTCTCCATTCATTTACCAGAAAAATCGAAGAAACGAAATGGTGTCTATAGCACCATATAAACTACTTTTTGAAGTGGTCTTAGAAGCTTGTGCAGCTTGGAGCTTGTGTGTCTGTAGAGACAGAATCAGCATGACTCACAATGAATGCAAGGTGGGGGGTGAGCGAAAAGGAGACGTCAAGGATGTCTCCCAGATTTCAGATTTAAGCAGACGGTATCATTTCCTGATGGTGAAATCTATCATAAGATAAGGAACTCTAGGGAAGAATTAAAGTGATGTGATAAGGTCTAAGGCCTGAGAACAGGAAAGAAAGAAAGTCAATTAAGCACATTAAAAACAACAAAATGAGAAACTAGAAACATTAAAGGACAGAACGAATAATATGAGTCAACAGAAGCAGAGGAAAAAGTGACAAACAGATTAACTTGGTCTTTGGCCCCGGTCTTGATTTTCTTTTTCACAAAACCTGAAGGGTTTGCCATGTGCGTCCCATACGCTCAAGTTAGTAGTTTCGAGGGCTGTACGGGAACTTAATCAGATTGAAATTTCGGGCAAATGTTTCCCTTTTGCAAACAGAATATTGTAATTTTGGCCTAATCCTGTTTTATCAAGGAAGCATCCTGGTAAAATCACTGTATCCTGCTAATCACAAGCTTCTACTAGTGTCCATTTCCTGAAGATTAAGGCCAAACTCCTCAGCCTGTCAGAAGGATCTTCACCATCAAAACCCGACCTACCTTCCCTCCTCCTGCCATTCCTCTCCTCTATCTCTATGTTCCCACCCCGTGGAATTTGTCATCATTGTCTTTATGTTTTTTGATTAATCCCTTTTGTTTCAAGTTTTTATTTTAAATTCTAGTTAGTTAACGTGTAGTGGAATATTGGCGTCAGGTATCATCATGTTCTTTATTTTATTTTTTATTTTTTAAAATTTACATCCAAATTATTTAGCATCTAGTGAGATGATTTCAGGAGTAGATTCCTTAATGCCCCTTACCCATTTAGCCCATCCCTTCTCCCCCAACCCTTCCAGCAACTCTCAGTTTGTTCTCCATATTTATGAATCTCTTCTGTGTTGTCTCCCTCCCTGTTTTGATATTATTTTTGTTTCCCTTCCCTTATGTTCTTTAAAACAATACTTTTTTATGACTGAATGCCTTTGCATATACTATTTCCTATCGCTGAAATGTTCTTTATTCCTTTTGCTATAAATAAACTCCTTAATTTCCTTTTAGATTAAAAAAATGTCACCTCTTCTCAGAAGATCTACCAGACTTCCCATTCAGACAATTGGGTCGTATGGACTGCTAGAACCCCATTGCCTTCTGAAAATCTCTCGATCAGAACACCGATCGCAAAATTGTAATTTGAAATTTTCTCTTTATGTGCCAGTTCCTCTGGCGTCTTATGGCCTCCCCGAGGGACCAAGGAACCACCTTCATAACCATACCACCTGGAATAAAACTTAACACCTATAGCTAAATTTTCAATTCCTGTCTTCTTGTTAGCCATAGATTTCATGAGAAGAAAGTTCTCGCCCACCTATTTCCTTATCGTATTCCAGCACAGAAATGACGAGTTAATGGGGTGGCGGTTTCAGAGTCCAGGAGATAATTTTTGGGGACACACAATTAACAGTATTTGGCAGCCAACTGGAGGTGACAAATGAGTGAAGGAGGAGAGGTCAAGGCACGTAATAGATTCTTGACTACAGGGTGGTTTTATTCGCTGAGACTGCGAACACTGGAAGAAGACGGAGGGTGAGGGGCAGGGGGAAGGCATAGGTGTCATTCACTGAATACACGCATTTTCAGTAGGCATCAGGTACTATTCGAAGTGCTTTAGAAATATTAACTCATTTAATCATCATAACAATCCTCTGTGGTAGGTACTTGCATAATCTCTTTTATATACAGGTGGAACTGAAGCTTAAAGAAGCCCAAAGATATTCCCAAGGCCGTCCAGAGGTTAAGTGGCACAGGCAAGCTTCAAATTCAGTGAGTCCGTCTGCAGAATCCGTGCTCTTAATCACTCTACAGGTTACTTAGTTCGGTTTGGGATGTAAGTTGTAGACAAGTTCAATTTTGGACGCACTGCATCTGTGATGCCCATGAGGAAATCCATGAGCTGTCACATATTCACTTGCCTAATCATAATAAATCTTGATAGGGAAGGCTTGTGGCTCAGCGTCTGTATGAAGTGGGATTTAAAGAATTATTATTTGATAGCCAAAACTAATTTATTCACTTTTCTTTAACGGTTTTAGAGGACATTCCAGTATACAGTCTACAGCAATCCTTAATTATAGCCTCTTTCCTTTCTTATCAACTAACCTTACACCACAAAGCCCCTAAGACTCTAATCTCTTACAATCCCCAATGTAGGGATAACAGTCTCTCTTCTTCCAGCCTTGTCATTTTCTGTCTTCTTTCTCTTCTCTGCTGCTCAAATTTTTCTTAAGTATATGAACAGCCTTTTTTTTTCCCCCAGCAAGAAATAATTATTTATTTTCAGGGTATTGAGAGAAGGGGAGAAATGAGACGACAATAGTAAGATTCTCTCTGGAGGGCTGGTGACTGAGATAAGTCTGTGAACATTCCCATGTGAACGTTTTTTTCTTCTGGAAAAGAAGTCTGCGCTACGGGCTTCAAGAACTGTTTGCGTATATGTGGATGTGATCAATCAGAGAGCGTACACACGTAGGAGAAAAGTGAGCCCAGGATGAATCTCTGGCAAACCGGTTTAACCCACCAGTAATCACTCTAAAAAGTAGACAGGAAAGAAGCGGCCTGAGAATTTAAACTAGGGAGAACCAAAAGATGGGTATTTTTGAAACCAAGGAAGTAGAATTTCAACAAAGGAGAAGAGCGATCCGTAGCCTTGAACAATGCAGAGAGCCCTGGTAAAATAAAGTCTCCAAAGTGCCTTTGGATCTTGCAATATAAAGTTTAGCGGGGACCTTGTATTATATGCAGTACGTTCAGGGCAGTAGTGAGCCCCAAAACTGCAGTGAGCTGAAGAATATCTAGAAAACGCAGAGGCAGAAAAAGTAGAGACGCTTGGCAAAACATTAAAGCGGATTTGGTTACACGACACTCATTCTCTCAGAGAATACAGATTCATCACAAAAGAACACGTGAGGCCACAAAAATCTTAAATTCTAGAATGAATTTTCAAATTAACCTGACTTTTATTTATATTCTTGCCCCTTTCCTCTTGTTCTCTGTCAAATATTTTACATCCCTAGGTAAATATTTTTTAAAGATTAGTATTTTTTCAACCAATGAATAAATAGTTTCAGGCATCCTACAACTTTCCCGTTCCTGACATTTCCGTGCCGACCAATTAACCAGCCCAATGTCCTGGACACATTTGTTTTTTTTTTCTGATGGTGAATATCAATGGCAGTGAAACCGTGTTTTGTTTCCCCAATGACTTGGAAGGACAGGGTCTTGCTTTTAAACTAGACCATAATTAAAAAGAGCGAACGGAAGTTACGAACTGTATCTTGACCATATTCGATTAGAAGAATAAATGTCACTTACCAAAAAATGAAATAACAAGACTAGTGGATTTGCAGCCGTGATAAAGCGATTGGCATGGGACTTTTCCTTTTGCTGTAAACAACTAGAAAACAGAAAAAAAACATACCTGAAATAGCTCTTTCAGGTAATGGATGATGGGCAAGTCAGAATTGTAATACCTGGGAGAAAGCCCTGTGATTTGTCCCAGCTTTTTGCATGGGGATATTTTCTGGACAAGGAGGGGGATTCCAAGCGGAGTATGGTAGGCTCCCTGAATTGAGAAGAAAGACCTCAGAGTTTAGGAACACTGAGGTGGCTGGAATTTGCAGGGAAGAATGCTAGGGAGATAGAGGTCTCAAGAAAGAGCTTCATAAATTTATCTAGAGGTCTTTTTAAGACTGCTGCTGAGTACTGAACCACGCATGCCTAAGGAGACATTCCAGAAGGCATGGCAAAGGATAGCTACTAGTGAGAACACAATTACTGCAGAACTGTAAACACATCCCAGAACCCACACAGGCTGGAAAATATTCGCGTTCTGAGCAGCTAAACAGAACTCCTTGAACATTACGGACTTAGTAGTGGACCCAGGAAGGTCGATCTCTACTGGTGGGGCTAAACTAGCCCAAGAGTAAAAGATATTCTAGATCTGTGCTAGCAAAGCCTATAAAAAAAAAAAAAATCTCAGGATTTTGCTTCTGGCCATGATGGACTTCGGGAACCAATTACCTTTCCACTATAAAAACTAGGAACTGGACGAAACACATACACCTGTTTTTAGACCTTGAACAGTAGGATCTTTGAACTGTGATTCCTGAGCGAAGGGAAACAAATGAGATAAATCCCACAATCTCCCTGGCTTTCTGTCTAGCAAAACACCGTGGACTGCAGAGCAGGGGCGGGTGATTAAAAACAAAACAAAACAAAACAAAACAAAACAAAAACAGTGGGTTCACTGAGTTGAAAAGACAAGAGTTGGAGTTCCGGGAGGCTGGGACAAATGAGAGTTTGGGGGAAGAATTCTGGAAAGTAGATAGCTACACAGAAATAAAGAGCTTCAGAAATTTTCAGAGGGGTTCCCTTTACTATTAGATGAATAACAAAATCTATATGGGCCTAGAAAAACTTTTTGAGACCAAGCTAAGCGCAACCACGAGATCGTGAGCTGGTCAGGCACCGCAGGTCACCCGTGAGGCATTCCAACAAGCCAGCATGGAGAATCCTCACTGAGCCCTCAGGGCATTCCGTAGAAAATCCAGAAGGGCCACATCTTAACAGTCGAGTTAAACTATCCCTAGAGTGAAAGCTACTCTAGACCTTCCCTTGGAAACCTATTTGAAAAGCTTCAACATGAGCAAACCGAATGACAGTTATTTCACTGCAGCAAGAAAAACATGTTAAGGGAACACAATATTCAGACACTAAAAAAACATAATACCACAATACCCAGCCTAGAGTAAAACATGATTGAACATGCCCTGGTTGCACCAGCAGGGAAATATGGCCAACAAGCTGGAGAAAAATAACTCGGCGGGAAAGGACACAGGAATGGCTGAAATCGAGCTCCAAGAAAGTAAAAACAGCTATTACAACTACATTCATGTATATGAGAGCAGGGGCGAAGCTGGTAAGGAGACAAGCGAACGATATTAAAACGAAGGGAACAAATAGGGTCCCCCCATCTAAACTGGGAGCCTGAGGAGTGCTGCGGACCTGTCTCCCAGTAAACACTCCTACGGGCGAAGATTATATTTTTAAAATGCCACTCAAAGTTTCCGTTAAAGGCCGTGAGGGCATGCAGCGGACGAAGGAACATAGATGCAAGAAAATAATTGAACCCGCAGGAAAAACAGAGGGAGTCTGTGGCACGCGAGCTAAGACTCACGACGTCCCCCTTTCTCCGAGCTCAGGGTGACAGCGGATCCCTCTCTTTAGCTCCCGTCCGAAGGAAATGGCATCTGGCCGGGAGGGGCAGGCTACCAGCTTTTCTCAGCCTGTTGAGCGCGAACTGGGAGCAGCTCTACCCCAGGAGCGGCACATCAAGGACACTAGGACCGCGGGTGCCATCGCCGCAACCTGCTTGCAGGGCAGAGGTCCCCACACCCCAGGAGAAGCACGTCAAGAGGCGGCCAGCCTTAGCCAGCACCCTGGTCACAGAGCACGTGTGTCGCTCACGCTCCCAACTCCACGGCGATGGCTCAGGGTGTAGCCAACAAGCCAAGAGTGAAAAGAAAATGGAATCTTTTTTTTTTTTTTAAACCCAACTAATCCAAAAGAAGGCAGAGAAGGAGGAAAAACACACATGGGCGGGACGAAGAGAGAAGCGGTTAGCAAGATGGTAAATTTACACTCAACACACAGCTTCGTTACAGTTGTCCAGATATAGGCAATCACACCCTATTTGAATGGCCTAAATAGAAAGCAGAATGGCCTAGGGGCGCCTGGGCGGCTCAGTCAGTTAAGCATCCCACTCTTGGGTTTGGCTCAGGTCACGATCTCATGGTTTGCAGGTTCGAGCCCCATGTCAGGCTCTGTGCTAGCAGTGCGAAGCCGGCTTGGGATTCTCTCTGTCCCCCCCGTCTCTCTGCTCCTCCCCCGCTCGCTCTGCCTCTCTCTGAAAGTAAATAAATAAACCTAAAAAAAAGAGAAAAAAGAAGATGCCCAGGGATTAATATGGGTATTTCATTTAGTAATGAGGCCAATCAATGAATTAAGAAAGCATCATAATCTCAAACGGGTATTCACACGAGAGCAGCGCTTCAAAATACGTGAAGAACTGACAGAAGCGAAAAAGAGACAAGTTTACTATTATTGTTGACGATAAGCTAAACTCTTTGTAATTGTTGAAGCAGCAGGAAGAATCAGCGAGGCAGGAAATATACCACCAAGCCAACCTGTCCTAATTCTAACCAACAACAAGCGAATAAGATTCTTTCCAAGTGCACGTCGATCGCTGACCGAGATAAATGATATGCTGGGGCAAAAAACCAATTCCAAATCGATGTTCGATTACTGAAACGCTACAGAGCGTGTTCCTTGACCACAGTGAAACTAAATCAGAAATCTAAAACCAAGAATCTGAAAAATCCCGAAGTATTGGGAAATTAAGCGACACGGCAAACAAAAGGTAAGTTCATGACTACTTTAAAAAGGAGCTATAGGGGCGCCTGGGTGGCGCAGTCGGTTAAGCGTCCGACTTCAGCCAGGTCACGATCTCGCGGTCCGTGAGTTCGAGCCCCGCGTCAGGCTCTGGGCTGATGGCTCGGAGCCTGGAGCCTGTTTCCGGTTCTGTGTCTCCCTCTCTCTCTGCCCCTCCCCCGTTCATGCTATGTCTCTCTCTGTCCCAAAAATAAATAAAAAACGTTGAAAAAAATAAAAAAAAATAAAAAAAAAAATAAAAAGGAGCTATAACGTATTTTGAGAGGGATTAAAAATGCAACATACAAAAACTGGTGCGGAGCAGCTAACGTACTGCTTAGACACAAAATAACAGGGGCGCCTGGGTGGCGCAGTCGGTTAAGCGTCCGACTTCAGCCAGGTCACGATCTCGCGGTCTGTGGGTTCGAGCCCCGCGTCAGGCTCTGGGCTGATGGCTCGGAGCCTGGAGCCTGTTTCCGATTCTGTGTCTCCCTCTCTCTCTGCCCCTCCCCCGTACATGCTCTGTCTCTCTCTGTCCCAAAAAATAAATAAAAAAATGTTAAAAAAAAAAATTAAAAAAAAAAAAAAAAAGGGGCGCCTGGGTGGCGCAGTCGGTTAAGCGTCCGACTTCAGCCAGGTCACGATCTCGCGGTCCGTGAGTTCGAGCCCCGCGTCAGGCTCTGGGCTGATGGCTCGGAGCCTGGAGCCTGTTTCCGATTCTGTGTCTCCCTCTCTCTCTGCCCCTCCCCCGTTCATGCTCTGTCTCTCTCTGTCCCAAAAATAAATAAAAAACGTTGAAAAAAAACAAAATAACAGCGTTAAATATATGTATGAGAGGAGTTCATTGGTGTCAAACCAATGTCCTAAACGTCTACTGGTAGAAAAGCTGTAACGACTTAAACCCATGTGAGCAGGAGAAAAGAAATAATTAAGATACTATTCTGAATCAATGAAATGGAAACAAAGAATTGAATGATGCCAAAAGGTGGTTCTTTGAATAAAGCAATAGAATTGAAAAATATCTAGCCAAAGTGATCAGGAAAAAAGAGAGAAGATATCAATTAGCAACACTAGAATTGAAAGAGTATAGATCACTATAGGTACTCAAACATGAAAAGAACAATAAGGGAATATCAGGACAAGTTTATGCCAATGCATTCAGCACTTTAGATCAAATGGACAAATCCCTGGAGAGAAACAAACACGTACTGGGGGGCCTGGGTGGCTCAGTCGGTTAAGCATCTGACTCTTGATTTCAGCTCAGGTCATGATTTCACAGTTCATGAGTTTGAGCCCCACATTAGGCTCTGCACTGAGAGTGTGGAGCCTGCTTAGGGTTTTCTCTCTCTCTCTCTCTCTCTCTCTCTCTCTCCCTCTCTCTCTCCCTCTGCCCCTCTCCTCTGCTTGTGCTCTCACGCTCACTCACTCAAATAAATTTTTTTAATTTAAAAAAAATAATAAAAACATGAAAACCTCCCCAAACTCCAAATCTAAATAGTTTCATTAGTGAATTCTACTGAACATTCAAGGAAGAAATAATACCAATCTTAGACATGCCGTTTCAGAAACAAGGCAAGAGAACACTTCCTAACTCATTTAATGAAGCTAGTAATACTCTGATAACAACACCAGATAAAGATACTACAAGAAATGAAAAAGGACAAACCAATATTCTTTATGAAAATGGATGTAAAAATCTAACAGAATGTTAGCAAACCAAATACAGGGATCAATATAACAGGGATAAGACCTCCTGACCAAATAGGGTTTTTCTCAGTAATAAAAAAATGAATTTAGCATTTGAAAAACCAATATAATTTACCACATTAAGAAAACAAAAAGGAAAAACTCAATCTTTTTCACACGAGATGCAGCAAATGCACCCGATAAATTCCAACACTAACTCATGTTCAAAGCTCTAAGCAGACAGTGACCAGGGAGAATCACCCTCAAAATCATGAAAGACAGCTACAAAAAACCCTACAGTAAACATTATCCTTAATGGTGAAAGACAGAATGGATGCTGTTTCTCACCATTTCCAGCAACATTGTTCTTGAGGTCCTGGCCAATGCTTTGAGGCAAGAAAACGAAGCAAAAGCATAAAGAATAGAATGGAATAAGTAAAAACATGTTCTTCACAGAGGACACGATTGTGGACATCCACGAAAAAAGTGACCAGAACTGACAAGTGAATTTAGAAATGCTCCAGGATACAAGGTCAAATTATAACATACAATACAATGTACAACCATCAAACTGCTACAAATTTTCTGAGCAACATACAAGATAAGCCACGGGAGTAGGATGCTCCAGGCAGCCGCCAGTCAGGTCAAATAATGACAATTCTCTGGGAATGGGGCTTTAAGTGACTTCCAAATCACCACCATCACCTCCACTCCCAACCCCCTATTTGCTGCCAGGCTTCTGGTTTTCACCATGATTGCAGGGTTGGTTTTCAAGGTCACTGCAGAGCTGAAGAAAGGGGAAGGGGAAAGGGCGTATTAAAATGCCACAAAGCTCACTGCTTTCACTGAATTTCAGCCATTTTCCCTGAACGCATATGCCCTGGATTGCTGACAGCTTTGGATTAATTTCCAGAGTGCTGAGAAAGTTTATTCTGACAATCTTTGGCCAATTTCCTCATTGCTTTTCTGCAGGGGAGATTTTAGCTGGCCTCACTCTGCCATTCTCGCTGTCACTAGAGGCTGGGACCGCGTGGACTTTTCCCCATCTGGTGGAAACCAGGAGAAATGCCGTAAATTTTCAGATTCCGCCAATATTTCTGTCTTAAAGAAATCAAGCTAACTACGCCAACCATCATTGTTCTCCATCAACAAGGAACCTGGCTTTGAACAACACATTAGACCAGGTGGACCTAACTGATATGTACAGGACCTTCCATCAAAAACCACTGGACATTCATCTCGAGTGCACATGGGACGTCCTCCAGGATAGATCGCATGTTAGGCCACAAAACAAGTCTCCATAAACTCAGGAAGACTGAAATCCTATCAGGCATCTTCCCCGATCGCGACGGTATGAAACCAGAAATCATTTTTTTAAAAAGCTATCAGAATAATCATTGTGACTGCATTCACTTATCACTTATTCAGATAATAATTAGTAAATGATGACCTTCTCATTGCAATTAATTTTGTTAAAATGGTATACGCCATTACAGAGAGGCTTTTTGTCATACCCAAGTAAAATCTATATGCTTTTACAATTGTCTTTTTTTTAATGTTTATTTATTTTTAAGAGAGGCAGCACAAGCAGGCGAGGGGCAAAGAAAGAGAGAGAGAGAGAGAGAGAAAGAGAGAGAATCTGAAGCAGGCTGTAGGCTCCAGGCTCTGAGCTGTGTGCAGAGCTTGACACGGGGCTCGAGCTCACAAACTGAGATGATGACCTGAGCTGAAGTCGGACGCTCAACCGACTGAGCCACCCAGGGGCCCTCCTTTTCCTCCTTCATAAACTTTGGTATTTCCCAGGGCTCTGTTCTCAACTATGCTATTCTCAGCCTCTATGTTGTCATAATTGATCTTACTTCCATGCTTCAGTTACTATCTGCAAGTTGATGAATCCCAGCTCTATATTTTGAGCCACAGTCTTTCTTTGGGGCTGTACATCCAGAACATTCAGCTATTCACTAACCTTTTCTTCCTAACTTTTCCGTGTATGTAAAATGCAACGTGCCTAGGACTGAACTGATCATTTCCCTCATCCCAAGCCCTGGACACGATCTGCTGGATCAATAGATACATCTTATCAAAACACTCAACGGAACGGCCTCAAGCGAACAAATGCTAACTGATCAGAAACAAGAATGAGAAGCAAAACTGTTCCAGAGACCGAACGCAAACGATCACCCCACAACCTAAGGCTGAAATAATGGTTTGTTCGCGAAAGATCGAGAAAATGGCTTACAGCCTTTGGTGGCAGAATGAAGAAAGCTTTTTTTTTAAAAAATTATTACTGTGCAGACCTGAATCTTTAAGCAGTAGACTTGGGAGAACAGGTTCGTGTGGTGAGGTCAGTGTGGTGATAGTTTGAAGAAATTTTGGAAACGGGAATCAACTCCCCCCTCCCCACTTTCAGGTTGTTCTCAGGAAAACGGTTCATACTTCAAACAAGGAGCAAAACACAATCTAGGACTCCCACTTCAAGGACACTGCTTCCTCAGGAACAGAAGGATCAGCAAACGATGGAAAGGACCAGATGACTCAATAGGTTAGGCTAAGTGCTGGCTAACCTAGAAGGTAACTAGCAGTGCTGGATGGGACTAACAATGCTTCGAGGCAAACCAAGCTGGGTAGAGGAATGTGAGATTACGTACCTGATAATTTCCAGGTTTGAAACGAGTGATATATCTGAGGAAGACGGTAGAGATCATCTGATGCGGCCTTGACCGCGTGGGGCATAGAAAGGTCAAGAAACACATTCAGAGTCGCAAAGCTAGTCAGTAGAAGAGAGTCTCTAAGATTCCTAACTTTTGGAATGGGGCCATTTGCACTACATTGTATTCATTGATAAGATAGTTATTTAATTAATTTATTTATTTTTTTATTATTATTTTTTTTTATTTATTTTTGGGACAGAGAGAGACAGAGCATGAACGGGGGAGGGGCAGAGAGAGAGGGAGACACAGAATCGGAAACAGGCTCCAGGCTCCGAGCCATCAGCCCAGAGCCTGACGCGGGGCTCGAACTCACGGACCGCGAGATCGTGACCTGGCTGAAGTCGGACGCTTAACCGACTGCGCCACCCAGGCGCCCCTTAATTTATTTTTTTAATGTTTATTTATTTTTGAGAGAGAGAGAGAGAGAGCAGGAGAGAGAAAATGAGTGGTGGAGGGGCCGAGAGAGAGGGAGACACAGAATCCAAAGCAGGCTCCAGGCCCTGAGCTGTCAGCCCAGAACCCGATGCGGGGCTCGAACCCACGAGCTGTGAGACCATGACCTGAGCCGAAGTCGGACGCTTAACTGACTGAGCCACCCAGGGGCCCCTAAAATAGTTTTTTTTTTAATATAATGGCTGTGCACGGGCCATACTGAGTGGACATTGAGCGGGGAAGTACACCATAGGCAAGGTTTGAGTTGCATTTACCTGAAATCATCAGGGTTCAGCCTTTGAAGAAAAAATTACTTTCATCCTTTGGTGGGCAGAAGTAGAACAACAGCCAAGCTGTCTAGAACCCAGCCAAGCAGGGGTGGCGATGTTACTGTATCATTTGGTTGAAAGCGTATTTTTATCGCAAGTTATTACATTAAAATATTTCAACTACCTTGGGCAGCTAATGACTTATGGTCTGTAAAAAAAAAAAAAAACTAGAAAGATATATGCCATTAGAAAAAAAAAATCAGCTTCGGTCAAAAGAAAAAAAAAAAGAAAGAAAGAAAAGCCTTGGCCTCCTTCACCTTGTCAGCTGCTGTATTTGTGCAGTCAGCAGCAGCCTCAGACGCCCGGCTCCCGCAGAAAAGGGGGAGCTGTATGCAAATGAAGAGTTCCTCAGCCGGCTCACTTGGGTTTAGCCACGGCTGTTTCATCATTTTGACTTCTCGGGACAGAAAAATGCTTATGAGGCAAAAGGAAGTCCAACGATTAGATTCAAGGTTATGGCTGAGCAGTTCATTTAATCCATTCATGCAAGTGCTGTAATTTGCACTTTGGGGTTTCCCTGAAGTCGGATGCAGCAACCATGTGCCCCGGAGTTACTGGGACCCAAGTCACCCACTAGTTCACAGCAGACCACCTCTGAACAGCACACAGAGGGGGCCGACGGGGCTTAAAAGCTTTGTCAAAGCTGAATCCCCCCCTGGAAACATCTGTAACTGGGTCCGAGTAATTAATCTGTCTCTTCTACAGATGAGGACACAGAGTTTCCAAGAGACGAACGGACCTGTCCACAATCATGCAGCGGGAAGAGGCAGAGTCAGGATTTTAATCCAAGTGTTCTAACTTGAATTCCTATGCTCTTTCTAACTTTCCTGTGCCCCGCGAGGTATCCTGATGGCATCACTGGTTTGCCTCATAAGGTCTTACAGGGTTTGTATGTGTGTATGTGTGTGCGTGTGTGTGTGTGTGTGTGTGTGTGTTCCTCTGGGAACCTTCTGAAAGCAGGGCCTGTTTCTTTTTTTTTACTTTAATGTTTATTCTTAGAGACAGAGCATGAGCGGGGCGGGGGGAGGTACAGAGAGAGAGAGAGAGAGAGAGACAGAGCTTCATCCGGGAAAGGGCAGAGAAAGAGGGAGACACAGAATCGGAAGCAGGCTCCAGGCTCTGAGCTGTTAGCAGAGAGCCCAATACGGGACTAGATCTGGTGAACTGTGAGATCATGACCTGAGCCGAGGTCGGTCGCTTAACCTGGTGAGCCACCCAGGTGCCCCAGCAGGGTCTGTTTCTAACACTGACCATTGTCTCTCAGGTGCCAATGACGAGGAAGTTCCTTTTTTTTTTTTTAATTGCCTTTAGTGTTTATTTTTGAGACAGAGAGAGACAGAGCACAAGCAGGGGAGGGGCAGAGAGAGAGGGAGACACAGACTCCGAAACAGGCTCCAGGCTCCGAGCTGTCAGCACAGAGCCCGACGCGGGGCTCGAACTCACGGACCGTGAGATCATGACCTGAGCTGAAGTCGGACGCTTAACCGACTGAGCCACCCAGGCGCCCCAGGAAGTTCTTCATGTTGGTTGGTCTCAGGTGAAATTTGTCTGGTTTTAAAATTCTCCTCTTTGAAGCAAGATTGTACACAACTCAGTGGCATTCAGCGCATTCACGATATTGTGCAACTATCACCTCTAGTTCCAAAGCATAGTAGTTGCCCCCAAGGGCAACCCCGTACCCGTTAAACAGTCACTTTCCATTTCCCTCTCCCAGAGGCCCCGACAACTAGTATCGTGCTTTCTATCTCTATGAATTCACCTATTCGAAATATTTCAGAGAAACTGAATTATATAATATGTGACCGTTTACGTCTGGTTTTTTTTTTTTTTTTTTTTTTTTTTTTTTGCTGCTTAGCACGATTGTATGGAGGTCCATCCATGTCATAGAATGTGGTGTTAGTCAAGATTCTCCAGAGAAACAGAAACAATGGGAGATATACATCTCTGTCTCTATCTATCCATCCATCCATCCATCCATCTGTAAGCTGGAGACCCAGGAAAGCTGGTAGTGTCACTCAGTCCAAGGCCACAGGTCTGGGAACCAGGGAAGCCTACGGCGTAAGTCCTAGTTCAAGAATGGGAGAAGACTGGGGCGCCTGGGTGGCTCAGTCGGTTGAGCGTCCGACTTTGGCCCAGGTCACGATCTCACACTTTATGGGTTCGAGCCTCGCATTGGGCTCTGTGCTGATGGCTCAGAGCCTGGAGCCTGCTTCGGATTCTGTGTCTCCTTCTCTCCCTGCCCCTCCTCCACTCGCACTCTGTCTCACTCTGTCTCTCAAAAATCAATAAATGTGAAAAAAAATGAAAAAACCATTTTAAGTAAGCACAAATATCTCCTCCCATTTTAAAATATATCTGGGGGCGCCTGGGTGGCGCAGTGGGTTAAGCGTCCGACTTCAGCCAGGTCACGATCTCGCGGTCCGTGAGTTCGAGCCCCGTGTCAGGCTCTGGGCTGATGGCTCAGAGCCTGTTTCCGATTCTGTGTCTCCCTCTCTCTCTGCCCCTCCCCCGTTCATGCTCTGTCTCTCTCTGTCCCAAAAATAAATTAAAAACGTTGAAAAAAAAAAAAAAAAAATAAAATAAAATATATCTGTTTTTCCTCTTATTGTTTGTGCTTTGGATGTCATGTTATAACAACTTGTTACCAAGTTAAGGTTTACTCCTGCTTTCATCTGAGAGCTTTACCGTTGTAGCTCTTACATTTAGTTCGTTGCGGGATGCTGAGTTCATTTTTGTATATGGTGTGAGGAAAGAATCTAACTTCATTCTTTTGCATGTGGATTTCCCTAAGATCGAGCCACCCAGCCGCCCCTAAGTTAACCATTTTTATTTTGTTTTCCTCTGTATGATTCAAATTACTGTCTAGTGTCCTTTCATTTCAGCCTGAAGGACTCCCTTTGGCTTTTCTTACAGGATAAGTGTGCTAGTGACGAACTTCCCTTAGTTTTTCTAGGAGAATGTCTTCCTTTCTCCTTTATGTTTGAAGGGTAGTTTTGCCAGATATAGATTTATTTGTTGACAGGTTTTCTTTTCCCCCCAGCACTTTAAATATATCATCTCATTGTATCTCACTTCTTGCCTTCATGGCTTCTGATGAGACATTGAATGCTGATATTACAAAGTATCCTTTGTATATAATTAGTCATTTCTCTTGCTGCTTTAAAAAAAAATTCTTTCCTCGCCTTTTGACAATCTGATTACAATGTGTCTTAGTGTGAATCTTTGAGTTTATTCTGTTTGGATTTTGCTGAGCTTCTTAGATGTGTAGATTTGTGTTTCTCATCAAATTCAGGAAGTTAGACTATACTTCTTCAAATATTCTTTCTGCTACCCTTTCCTTTGAGACTTATTATGCATATGTGGGTATGCTTGATTGTATTCTACGGTTCTCTTAGGCTTTGTTCATTTTTCTTTATTCTTTTATCTTCCTGTTCCCCTGACTGGATAATTTCCTTTTTTTTTTTTAAGTTTATTTATTTATTTTGAGAGACAGAGAAACCGTGCAAGCAGGGGAGGGGCAGAGAGAGACAGGGAGAGAGCATCCCAAGCAGTCTCTGTGCTGTCAGCACAGAGCCCGACACGGGGTTCGATCTCACAAACCGTGAGATCATGACCTGAGCCAAGATTGTGAGTCAGACACTTAACCGACTGAGCCACCCAGGCGCCCCTGGATAATTTTAATGGACCTATCTTGAAATCCACGAATTCAGTCTTCTGCCTGCTCAGATCTGCTGTTCAACCCCTCCAACGAATTTATCATTTCAGTTATTCTACTTCTCAACTCCAAAGTTTTTATCTGGTTATTTTTTACAATCTCTCTCTCTGCATTGATATTCTTTGTTTAGAGGAAAAGCATTCTTCTGGTTTTCTTTCATTCTTTGTCAGTGATTTCTTTAGCTCTTTGAGCATATTATTCAAGACAGGTACTTTAAAGTCTGTCTATGAGGTCCAATTTTTTGGCTTTGTCATGGACAGTTTCTTCCTAGGTTTGCTGTTGCTGTATATTGTGGGTTGTTGCTGTTTGCTTGTTTAGTACTTTTTCTACAATGTGTTTGCAAAGTCAGTATTATTGGTCGTGTTTTGTCACTGTGGCCTGTATTCTAGGAGCTTAATGGTCAGCTTGTATTTTCACAGTTATCATAAACACCTAAAGGTGTTTAGAGATAACACACACATACACACACACACACACGCACGCACAAGATAGAAGAATAAAGAAAAGATACTTTCCTAGTCTGCAGATTGGCTTTGTTGGCACTTCAGCGCTTAGCCAGGCTGTTTACTGCCCTTGCCTTCACTTCCTGTTGGTGCAGAATCTGAGGGCCAAGTAGAAGTGGGATCTTAGGATTTTCTCAATCGTTTTCTGAGAGTATTCAGTCTTGGGTATGCAGATGGCCTTCCAATTCCCCATTATAACAATATTATATCTTAAGGCTTGAGTATAATCTTCATTAACTTGATGTTCTCTCCTTTGGTGGGATGCTTCCTTCCAGGCGTACTGGGGCATCCCCACCCCCATGGCTCTGGCGGACGTACCCCGCAAAGGAGCTCTGCGAAGCTGGAATCACGTGCCTGTGGCTCTACTGGCCTGGTGTCTCAGGGATGGCCCCACTCCCACAGCTCTACTGGGGAGGGCTCCGACCACCTCAGCACTGGGTGGGGTCATCTGACCTGCCGGAACCCAGGTGATGGTGCCTTTGGGGTCCTTTTTCCTTTGTCTCGAACAATAGCTTTATGGTCCCATCCTATAAAATCGAATACGTCTGACAACCTTCATTCCTTCCTGCCTCCTTCCCTTTGGCTCAAATTGGTTGTTGTCCCCTGGGGATGGCTGAGTAAGCTTATGGTTCACGTGGCTCATCGTCTTATCAAAGCATCACTTGGCCACACGCCTAGTGTTCTCTTCCGAACACGCTTTCTCATTTTTTGCAATATAAATAGGCCGAGAATTTTCCAATTTGTTTTTTTTTATTTCTGCTTCCCCCTTGATTAACAACTATGCCTGTAGGTCCTGCTTCTCTTGTTGCATTCTGCCATAAGCATTCAAGGGAAGGTGAGCCCCACCTGCAACACTTTGCTTAGAAACGGATTCAGCCAAAAACCCAATTTCATCACTCACAAGTTCTTCCTTCCCCCCAAAATTAGAACATGCACAGTTCGGCCAAGTTCTTTGCCACCTGACAACACGGAGTGTCTTTCCTCCCATCTCCAATAACATGCTCCTCATTTCTGAGACCTAATCAGAATGGTCTTTACTATCCATATTTCCGTGAGCATTTTGTTCATGACCACTTGGGTTTTCTCGAAGGAGATTAAAGCTTTCTCTATAAGCTCTCCTCTTCCCGTTACGAGCCTTCACCAGACTCTCTTTTAACACTCCAACCACAGCAGCGTAGGGTTTTTCTAGCACACCCTTCAAACTCTCGTGGCCTCTACCCATTTCCCAGTTCCAAAGGTGCTTCCACGTTTTTAAGTATTTGTTACAACAATACCCCCGCTTTTGAGAGGATTTTCTGTCTTATTTAGTCCATTGAAACTGCTATTACAAAATATTTGGTAGCTCATAAACAACAGAAATGTACTGTTCACAGTTCTAGAGGCTGAATGTCCAAGATCAGGGTCAGGCAAGAGCTTTCTCCTGGGTCACTGACTTCTCTTTGTATCCTCATATGGTGCCACGGGCTAGGAATGTCTCTGGAACCTCTTTTTAAAAGGCACTAATCTCATTCATTAGAACTCCACCTTCATGGCTTAAGTACTTCACAAAGGTCCCGCTTCGTAATGGCATCACCTCTGCGGGAAAGGATTTCAATACATGAATTTTAGGGTGACACAAATCTTCAGCCTCTTGCAGGGCTGAACAGCAGATCTGAGCCGGCAGAAGAAAGAATAGAGAAACCGAAGATAGGCCACTTGAGATGATATACTCCGAGGAGCAGGAAAAAACACCAAGAAAAAGTGAAGAGATCTGCGCAAAATCATCAAGGACACCAATGTATGCATAACGGGAGTCCTAAGAGGAGAGGAGGAGAAGAAAATGGCAAAGGGAATAATATGTGAAGAAACAAGGGTTAAAATCATCCCACATTTGATAAAATACAATCTATACATCCAAGCTCATCAACGATTTTCAAGTGAGAAAATCTCAGAAAGAGCCACACCTGGGCACATCATTATCAAACTGTCAAAACCTAAAGACAAAGTGAAATCTTTGAAGGTGACAAGAAAAGCAGTGCCCCACAAGGGATCCTCAGTGAGATTAAAGGCTGATGGGTCATCACAAATCACAGGGACCAGACAGCAGGAGGGTAGCACAATTAAAGTGCTGGGGGAAAAAACTCACTGTCAGTGAAAAACTTTACATACAGCAAAGCTGTCCTGCAAAAATGAAGGAGAAATTAAGATATTCCTAGGTAGATATGTAAAAAAAACCTCACTGCTAAGCAAACCCGCCCTACTACAAGCACTAAAAAAAAGTCATTCATTCAGAGGGAACGAATCGAGCTCTGTGAAGTTTTCGTAGGCTACTAAAATTGAGTGGGTAGTAATCCAAGTAAGACTGTTATACATTAGCATGTTAATTGTAATTTTTTAAAATGTTTATTTATTTTTGAGACAGAGAGAGACAGAGCATGAAGGGGGAGGGGCAGAGACAGAGGGAGACACAGAATCGGAAGCAGGCTCCAGGCTCTGAGCCATCAGCCCCAGAGCCCGACGCGGGGCTCGAACTCACGGATCGCGAGATCGTGACCTGAGCGGAAGTCGGACGCTTAACCGACTGAGCCACCCAGGCACCCCATTTAAAAAAATTTTTTTTTAACGTTTATTTATTATTGAGACAGAGAGAGAGCATGAACGGGGGAGGGGCAGAGAGAGAGGGAGACACAGAATCGGAAAGCATGTTAATTGTAATCTCAAGGACAACCACCGAGAAAAGAACTGAAAAATGCAACGTACTTGAAAGCAGGGCCTCAAGAACCTATTTGTACACCAGTGTTTAGAGCAGCATCAGATAACTGAATATAACAAAAAAATGGAAACTACCCAACTGTCCATTGATATTTGAATGGATAAACAAAGCCTGGTGTGGGTATATATGTGTGCATATGTGTGTGTGTGTGTACACATGTATACACACATGTATATATGTACACACATGTGTATATACACACATGTATATACACACATGTATATATACACATATATACACACATGTATATATACACACATGTATATATACACACATGTGTGTGTGTACACATGTACACACACACACACATACACAATGGAATATGATTCACCTCTAGAAAGAACGAAGTACTGATATGTGCTACAAGACGGGTAAACCTTGAAAACAGGCTAAGTGAAATAAGCAAGACACAAAAGGACACATATTACATGATTCCACCTATATGAGGTTCATAGCTCAGTCAAGTTCAGAGACACGGAGAGTAAGAGGTGGAGTTATTGGCGGAATGAGTTACTGGTTAACGGTTCTAGGCAGATTTCAGCCATTGCTCCCCGTTATGCAATCCCAAGGCTGGTTCTCCAGCCTTCTCTGTGATTCTGCGGAATACCCGGGAACCTTCCCACAAATTTCTTTCTGATTAAGATAGTCAAAGAGTTTGCTCCTGCTGCTTGTGACCCAGAACCCCGCACGGTACAGTGGAGTGATGAGGGAGTTGGGCAGAGATTGGATGTGCCTGAAAAGGGAAGAGGAAGAAAAGAGAACACCCATCGAGGTCCTCCTCTGACACCAGTTGCTGAACTGAACTCTGACAACAGATCTCTAATTTTCCTTCTTCCCCCGGTCGACACTGTTGAGACAGGCATTTTACATATTGAAGAAACCAAAACTCAGAGATATGAAGTGAATTGCTCAAAATCATAATTCACGGGCTAGGATTTGAACCCCTATGTCTGACTCCAACACTCAGGCATTCCTCTGCACGGGGGGTTTGAAAACGTGTTCCACAGGGTTATCTCTGAGGGCGTGGGGCTAAGGGGGCAGTGGGCAGGCTGAGGCAGGTGGGTGGGTGTAAGGCCCCACCTCAATTTCACCCGGAGCAGCTTTGATTTGTCTATTTCATACAGGGCAGCTCTATTTACAATTTCTATTTTGGGAGCCTCCAGGGGGAGCAGTTGCTTCAGCGTGGGAGTCTGGATTTCAGCTCAGGTCATGATCTTACAGGTCATGAGTTCAAGTTCCAGTTCCGCATCAGGCTCTGTGCTGACAGTGCGGAGCCTGCTTGGGATTCTCTCTCTCCCTTTCTCTCTGCCCCTCCCCCTGCTCACTCTCTTTCTCTGTCTCTCAAAATACATTTTCGAAAAAACTCAAAAAGAAAAAAAAATTCTATTTTGAAAAGCAAAATATGTACGGTTGCTGGAAACAGCCCTCCCTGGTCACTTACATATGCTGTTTCTTCAACCTAGAGACCTCCTCTCCTCCTCTTACACTTGGCTGATACCTTATTGGGGTCACAGTGGGATCATTACACCCTCACAAATGCCCATCCCAGGCTGGATTCCCCTGCATTCTCCAACTCTGGGCTTCTTGGCGACTGTGTACTTATTTTTCGTAGTTCCTTAGTTAACGCCTGTCTTCCCCGCTAGACTGCAAGTTCTTAAAGGGCAGCAACCATGCCTGTGTGGCTCACTGTTCAGGTCCCAGCACACAGCACACTTCCTGGCAGGTAGCGAATGCCTCGAACATGTTTGCAAAGTGCCCGAATGCCCATCACGTGGCATAAATCGCCATGGTGGGATTGATTTGTGTATTAGCAAATTCTTACCTCCTCACCCCCAAGAGAATAGCTGAAGGTGGGGTCAAGCCCTCCCTGAAATATAGATACCGTGAAACACATAAGCCTTCCAACAGCCTCACAGGTTATGTTACGGTATCGGGCTCTCCCTCAGCCCCGCACTTCAAGGACCATTCTGCTACCCAGGACTGTATCATCAGTATATCCCTCCTCACCTTTTAGGACCTGGAACACACGGAGTGTTTTCTTTGTCCTGAGGTCGGGGTGCAGTAGTTTTCATCGAGGCCGAAGTCAGTTAGCGGCTTCTACCTGCTCATCTCCTCCAGGACTGGAGGACGGAGGAAACGGGGAACCTGTCACTGTGTCCTGTCCGCGCTCAGCGTGGAGACGGTGAGAAACCAGAGAGCTTGCCAAGAAAACGCACAAGGAGTTTCCCCCCCCGCCCCCCTTTTCTTCCTTTCCTGACTTTGCTGGGGAGGAAATTCCTCAGGGATGCTGGCGGGGAGGGATGTAGGGGAAGCTCGGTGCTGGGCGGAGCACTTACGAGGAAAGGTCAGGCAGGGCAACTCCTTTGCGAGTTTTCATCTTCTCTCTTAGCACTGCTGCGGCCACTAAATAAAAACAAAGGTGCCCAGCAAGGTGCCTGGTATAAACGGAGTACTCAATGGATGTTAGTTTCCACCCCACCCCTTAGGCCCAGCTTGTTAGTTTCCACCCCACCCCTTAGGCCCAGCTTGTTAGGCAAGGCAAGCGTGTAGCAGAGAGGAGAAAGGCAGGACGTAGGCGTCCTCCGCCCCCAACACATTGCTGCTCAGACAGATGATGCAGCTCCAACAGGAGTTCACATTACCCCACCTCTGCCTCTCCTTCACCGCCAGCCCCCACTTTCTCCACGCTCTTTCAGGCAAGTCTGGCCTTTCCATCACTTCCTTACACAGGTCCCTAAGGGACGAAAATCCCAAAAGGAAAACATCAGAAGGGACTTTAACATCCTCTAAGCTCCATTTCACAGCAGACGTCGGAAGCCCCTTGAATGCCTCCGGCGACAGGCAGCTCACTGCGTATTGACGTCGTTCCTCCCATTTTGTGCACAGTCCTTCTAAAGAAGGAACCCAAATGGTAGCTGATGGGATCACGTGCTGACAATCTTTTCTGAGCCTCAGGTGGGCACACAGGGACTGACGATGGAACTGTACGTTTGCAGCTGGCAGTCAGGAAAAATCCAGAAGATCTGTTTGGTTTTTTCTTGTTGTTGTTGAGGAATTGGAGGAATTGGAGGAATTGGGGGAGCCATGCAAAAGGGAGACGCAGGAAAGAGGGGCCAACTTCAGAACAAAACAATTAAACGGTGGAGGACAGTGGGCCAGGTTTCTGGTGGCCTCCCCTGAAAGAGGAGCGTGTGCACACTGGTCCCCGAGAAGAGAGTGGGGGAAAGGCACCAGAAGTCGCCGACAGAAGGTTCAGAGTCCAACTTACGGGCGGCCACCAGTACCGGCCACGACCAAAACACGCCAAGAGGAAGTATGCCGGAAATGGAAGCTCCGAGTGGTGGATCCGAGGGTGGAGACTGTGAGACTCGGTGCTGTCCAATCTAACGCTTGCTCCTCTCCTGGCTGATGTCTTTAGGAGCCTTGACCACAACCACCCCCACCCCCAGAGAGAACAGAGCCCATCTTTCCTTGGTGCAAGCCACGCTGATCCTGAAGCTCGGTCTTCCACGCATTATTTTGCTCTATCCAGACCATCCCCAAGGGTACTCGCTGGAGCAGCCTGGGCTCTTCTCTGGGAGCTGGGGGTGCATCAACGCTCTATCTGAGCCACGTGTGGTTTGAAAGTGCTTATGATAGCATTCTCCAGTTTTGAAAAAAAAATCAATAAACTGACATTAAATATTGATGCCCAACTGCTTCCTGCCACGCCGAGGGTAACCCAGCTTCTGGAAAGGTTATGCATTACCTGTGATTGCTGCCTGAAATCGAGATAACAGCTGCACCAAAATGGACACGGTCTCCGAAAAGGGAATGATGAGTGGGCTGTGGGATTGCTTTTGCCAGTTCACACCTTCAGTGGACAACAGGGGAACTCCATTCCAATGGACGCCTCTTAGTCACAAATTCAGAACCCCTAAGATCAGGGTTTTTTTTAATTTTTTAATGTTTATTTATTTTGGGGAGAGAGAGAGAGCACGAGCGGGGGAGGGGCAGAGAGAGAGGGTGACACGGAATCCGAAGCAGGCTCCAGGCTCTGACCTGTCAGCACAGAGCCCGATGCGGGGCTTGAACTCACGGACCGCGAGATCGTGACCTGAGCCGAAGTCGGACGCTTCACCGACTGAGCCACTCAGGCGCCCCTAAGATCGGTGTTTATAAGTGCTGATAAAAATAAGACACTAACCTGGTTGTCACTTAAAAACAAACCTTTTTGGGACGCCTGGGTAGCTGTCAGTGAAGCGTCTGACTTCGGCTCAGGTCACAATCTCACGGTTCGTGGGTTCGAGCCTTGCATCGGGCTCTGTGCCGACAGCTCGGAGCCTGAAGCCTGCTTCGGATTCTGTGTGTCCTTCTCTCTCTGCCCCTCCCTAACTCTCTCTCTCTCTCTCTCTCTCTCGGTCAAAAATAAACATTAAAAAAAATTAAAAAAAAAAACTTTTTTAACTCTGTTAGGATATTTATTCTATCCAGAATCACCCAAGTCTGTGTGATGTTTACAATCCCCCTTTATGACTAGATATTTGCTTTGTGAGTTAGTGTCACAACAGGAAGCTCTAACGTCCCAGCTCTGTTCATACTGGCTGTCACTCCACGTTTTAGCACGGCCTTGGCTTTCTCCTGTGGGAAACACCTAGATCTAGCACCTGGAACACACTAGGAGCTTAGGACTTCTCATTATTTTCATGTCTTCATAGTTTCCAAGGATGTATTTTACTAAATAGATTAGGTCACAATACGAAACGACCACTGCCCTTAAGCAGGGACGGAAAATAAAACAGCTCACTGTGGCTTCTCTATATTTTGTTTTCTTCTACGAAGACACCTATTTTTAGTTGAATAATATCCACAGGGGTCCCCAAATTCCTTTGATTCAGGCTTGTTGGTTTTCTACTGATCTGTATTTGATGCAGTTTACTTTTGGAACTTACTCTTAAGCATAACATATCATCTGTTTTGTTTTGTCTTAGCCTTCGAGACAAAAGAATAAGATCCTTGCCTGTATCTTCAAGGGACTGGACTTTAAAATGTTCCTGAGAAGTGTTACGAGCCCCTTACTTATTTGTTTGTTTGTTTACTTATTTTGTTTGGGAAACGTAGTGGCCGGTCGCGGGATGAAATGACAGCAAGCGTTGTTCAGAGAAACTGGCCATTGGCGTGAAAAGCAAGGAGACTTGTGGAGCCCCAGATAGCTAGGATGTGTGGGAGGGACTCCCATCGAACCTCTACTTCCTCTGCACAGAAGAGGAGGGGACCAGAGCAAGGGTGTGATAGCAGTGGAATTTAGACCACAAGGCAATAATAAAGGAGAGCGAACCTCTGCTTCTGCAGTCAGCCAGGGAGGAGAAATTCAGTGACGGTGAAGAGTGTGCGATGCCCTTTGGTAAGAGCTGGACGCCTAGAAAGGAGAGAGGCTGGCCAAGTGGTCAACTGGTAAGACAACCCATTCCCAAGGTTCTTCTGGAAGAGTAATCAACATGGCTCCCACCCATATCACAGGGTGGGGGTGGAGGCAGGCTAGAAGGAAGAGACCAACATTAGCTAGCCAAGGTCCTGATTTTCAGGCATGCACTCTGTAGAAATGAGTCACAGAGAACCCAGGCCAAGAAGTCGGGAGACCTGCCTACTGCTCTCAGCTCTGCCACTCACTCGCTGTGGGACACTGGACGAGTCCTTCGTCTTCCGTGGTCTTCCGTGGCCTTCCGTGGTAAAATGAGAAGTTTGAATGAGGTGACCTTTAAGGGGGCTTCCAACTTTATTGCCCTACCGTGTTTTTCAATCCCAGAAGCTAAAAACACAGAGATGTGAAAGCAAGCTTTTTGTTACCATCATGTATTTCTATCCCCTCTTCTCAGAGTAAGGATTGGATTCTTCCTACGTAGGAACCTTCAGCAAATACTGCTTATGCAGAATTCGACAAACAACTAAATTTAAATACTTCCCACTGCTTTGATTTCTGTATAAATTATGACTTCGGCGCACAATTACGGGCCTAAATAGCCTGGGTTTCTCAGGAGTAGTCAAGTCAAGTCAAGTCAAAGTCCTCGAGCTTGGTAATGTGGTCAAAAGACGCACCCCGGGACGGAGGGCCTGGGCCCGGCTGTGAGCGCAATCCCACAGGGGCTGGAGCCCCGCCCACTGATTTCAGCCCTTCTCTGAAGAGCCGGGCAAATGTTCAAGTGTGAAAGTTCCCATCGAATCCCGATCTTTTTAGCAGAGTTGTGTTTTGAGAGCAAGCTCAAGACCACAGGGGTTGCCGGGCTCAGTGTGAATGATCAAATTCCAAGCAAACAGCCTCGTCTCGTCTCCCCTTCATCTCCCTCGCTCCTTCTGGGTTTTGCTATCCATCTGGGAACTCCTCTTTCATTTGGTTTGGGGGACCCCCTTCTGAGCCAGAACCCTTTGCTTTAGTCCCAGTATGTTCCAGAGACCGCCAGAGCCTGCGCCAACCTCGCTGTTTGTCAAGGTGTTATTTGAAGTTGCTAACTTGCCCTTCGGAGAGTGTGCTAAGTGTAGAAGGAATGAAAAAGACCATTATTCGCTTGCCATATACACCAGGGAGACCATGGATCTCTCAGGACAGTTCTCTTTTCAAATGTTCTGCCCACTCATACTTGCGTCCTGATTTTGGATTTGCAGCGGTGGTTTCTGTATCCATCTGCAAGGGTGTGACTCACGTTCTCAATGAGCACGCTGTTTTTAGCCGAGGGTGACCCTGGACGATTGGGTCATGTGCACTTTAAATTCTTTCCACCCTCTGTGGTAAACATTTGTGAACTTGGGAGGCGGGTGGAGGGTCAGCAGAAGAGTGTCTGCCTCTACAGTAAAATCCCCTGCCCAGGCCATCAAGTGGGAATAAGAATGATCCCTAGACTTGCTTACGCAGTACTGTCCTTTGACGCTGAAGTTTCAGACGCTGGGCGTCTAAACTGAAAGGAGCCTTAGAGAGACTCGTAAAGATAGAGAACAAGCTGAGGGTTGATGGAGGGAGGTGAGTGGGGGGATGGGCTAGATGGGGGATGGGCCTGAAGAGGGGCACTTGTTGGGATGAGCACTGGGTGTCCTATGTGAGTGATGAATCACTGAATTCTACTTCCGATACCAATATTACACTATATGTTAACTGACTAGAATTTAAATAAGAATTTGAAAAGAAAAAAAAATGAAGAGCGATATAAAGGTCAGGTAATCAGGTCTCGTAGTCCTACCAAGGAATTTAGGTTTATTTTCTAAATTTACAGGGAATAATAAAATATTTTTTAAAAGATGTAAAAAAAATACATAAATAAATAAAAGGAGCCTTCGAGATCATTCCACCCCCACACCTTTTTTAAAAACCTTTTTTAATGTTTATATTTGAGAGAGAGAGAGAGAGAGAGAGAGAGAGACAGAGTGCAAGTGGGGTGGGGGGGTATAGAGAGAGACGGAGACACAGAATCTGAAATAGGCTCCAGGCTCTGAGCTGTCAGCACAGAGCCCGACGCTGGGCTCAAACTCGGGAATGGCGAGATCACGACCCGAGCCAAAGTCGGATGCTTAACCGACTGAGCCACCCAGGCATTTAAAAAAAAAAATTGTTTTAACCACACCTTTTCTAAATAAAGTGACTGAGGCTCAAAATGGGAAGTGATTTGTCCAGGGCACCTGGCTGGCTCAGTCAGTAAAGCGTGTGACTCTTGATCTTGGGGTTGTGGGTTCAGGTCCCACGTTGGGTATAGAGATCACTTAAAAACAAAATCTTGGAGAAGACTGGGGGAAGGAATTTGTCCAAAGTCAACCACCAAGTCGGTGGTTGAGGTGGGGTTCAAACCTGTACCTCCTATTAGAAGCTGCTAATATTCATCAAACAGAAGAGGCAAGGTCTGAGAGATGAGGGAAACATAGGGACATGAGCTAAGAAAGAACGTTGGGCTTAGACACCATCTACGGCAGAAAGGCTGTCCTGCCTTCAAGGACTGCTCCCATCAAAAGCAGCTAAAGAAAGCTGAGCACGGAACTGTGTGCTCAGAGGAGAGGAGACAAATTCACCCTCGCACGGTTCAGGGAAATTGATGAGGAGCCTGAGAAAGCAATTTAGTTTTCCAGACACTAAGGATGCTAAATGGAATGTTTTTACCTCTGGACTAAACTACGGAAGACATAGGCTATAATGGCATAGAAGCTCCGAGTGACCCTCCAGAGGGCCAATAAGAGGGGACAGCGGAGCTCTGAGAGGGGAACAGGGAGGGCTTGGAGGAACATAACGTTTGAGACTAAGTCACTAGCATGAAACTGTTCTATGTAGGAGATACACCCCTAGATTCCCCCAACTCTGTGCACCCTTCATTAGCCTGCCCGCTGCATTCCAAGAGAAGGCCATGCGGGAGTACAGGGGACAAGAGTGGCGAGCCTGGGCTCAGACAGACTTGAATTTGTATCTTGGCTCCGCCTTACATCTTGTATGACCTTGAATACGTTTCTGCCCTTCTCTGAGGCTCACTCTCCTCATCTTTGCAATGCAAGGATGCTCAAAGGATTATTGTCAAGGTTCAATAAAAATAACTCTTGTAGGAATGCCTAAAATATAGCACTCACTCATATGCTACGTGTATGATACCTGACCCATCAGGGTGGTTACTGTTGTTAAATTGGCGGGGTGGGTCAGAATTTCCATAGATGAAAAGAGAAAGGAACAGCCAAACCCAAGAGGCCCGGTCTTTACTCTTTTCCTGAAATTGCGGGAGTGTAAAGATACCAACACAGCTATAGAAACACGGCAGAGGCTTTCCTGTTGGCAGCTTGTCCAGCCTGGCTTAAGCCAGAAATCTCTAAAATAATTACAAACGCACCCCCTGCCTCTTCGGTTCCCTTAGAGTTGCCCAGCATTCCCAGCAGAATGCCTGGCTCCTCTTGTACATCTCTGCGGCAATCCAAGGCTTCCCATACCAAAGCCACACCTACAGCGACCACAGCAATGCTCACCCTGCGGTCCCATCATTCGTGTTGACGGTGGTGACGTGAATCACCTCCTGAGGCTTTGTACCGGACAACCTACTTCCGCTTCTAGTGGTTGTGATTCGAGTCCAAAAACATCAATAGAGCCCCTACTGTGTGTTAAGACTTTGTACCTGGCTCAGAGTAGGCACTCAAATGTTTGCTGATGGATGGGTTGATTAGAGGGATTGCCAAGGCTAGTAAAACGTTCCCTAACCTTCAAGGTACTGACATCCAGGGGGGGAGTCGGATTCGTGCAAAACTAGTTTGCACTCAGAGTAACCTGTGATAAAGGCTACGTAAGAAGTACAAAAAGTGCAATTGGGACTAATTCCAACTGGAGGAAATTGGAAAAGTCATCAGGAGAAGGAAGCATTCAATGTGGACCTTTGGGCTCAGTGAGATTTTGGCAGACGAAAGACAGGACATTTGTCACAGAGAACAGAGTAGCCACAAGGAAGCAAGAAAGAGCAGACCTTCTTATTGGCAAATGATAAATTGGGGGGGGGGGTGTGCTGAGGTCAGATCACGGAGAGCCATGATGGCCATGCAAATAATTTTCATCTTCGCTTCTGTAGGTGATGGGGATCCGGGGAAGATCCCGAGCAAGGGAATAGTAAAATTAACTAGTTATTTTGAGTTTAATTGCTAAATAATGACACTTTACAACGACTCAGGCACAAGTTTTCCGCCATCCCTAAGGCTGCTGGGGTCAGGGGAAACATGAGAAAGCCAGCAAAGTTTGTTCAGATGAATAAACAACTGATAAGTACAACGTTGGGGAGAAAGTAATTGACAACTTCCAGGAGCCGGGCTCCCAGGCTGATAAGCAACAGCTATCCTTGTGAGATCGACATTATCCTTGCTGTTTTTTCATTTTTTTCATTTTTTTAAATTTTATGTGACACCAGCTGTCAACGTCAAGATCAATACTTGCTGCAAATGTGCACCTGAGTTTGAAAGAAGGGACTGCTGTCTGGAGTCCACGAGAGGGCATGCCTTGCAGACAAAGGTGATGCTGGGATGATTTCATAAAATACAATTTCGGCCAGATGTTACCAAGTTTCACCATTTAAAAAAAGGGCTCTAGGGTCAAATAAGTTTGAAAAATGATCATCCAGGAAAGGTTAAACTAGTTTCCTTGCTGCAGGAATTCTCAGAGCCTTTCCTGTGCTGATGTGTACTGTGACCCGTCGAGAAGGAGCTAGACTACACAGCATGTGCCACGCTTACTTGACCTCAGAACCCTTTGTTTTTGGATCGGTGCATGGGATGACGGTTCTTCAGAACTCATGTTGGCTAAGAATGTTGCAGAGAACGGGATTAGATCCAAAACAGCATTCTGGACTTGGCTCTTACAGATCACTGATGATGGATGGTGTTTGCTATAGATTGAATGTTCGTGTCTCCCCAAATATTCTTACGGTGAAAGCTAATCCTCAATGTGAGCGTATTTGGAGGGTATTTGGAGGTGACTAGGCGATGAGGGCGGAGTCCTCAGGAATGGGATTGGTGCCTTTATAAAAGAGACCCCAGAGAGCTGCCTTCTGCCATGTGAGAACACAGGGAGGAAACAGCCATCTATGAACCAGGAAGTGGGCTCTCACCGGACACCAAATTAGCCGGTGTGTTGATTTTGGACTTTCCAGCCTTTGGAACTTTGAGAAATCAATTGCTTGTGCTTAGAAGCACCCCCCACCCCCTCCAATGTATGGTCTTTTGTTACAGCCACCTGAACAAAGACAGTATTCTGATGCAGGGCAATTTCTATTTGCCCAGCTGTTCTCTGCTTCCTAGCATAATGGCCACCAATGAGAACAACTCTCCTCTGCACTTCCGGGTATACGTCTTGCAGGCAAACTTCATCCATGACTTTTCCAGGCATCCAGTACATCGTCTTCCCTGATACCCTGCTTCTAACACTCGTCTGATCTGTCGCGATGGCCTCTGACGGGTCCTTATGCCCGCGTTGTCGCCTCTAATTCAGCCCATGTGATTCCCACACCAGTCTGATTCTGTTCTGCTCTGCTCAGAGTTACGATGGCTTTCTTATACTTGCTTTTTAAAAAATGCTTCTCTGTGGCATTCAAAGCCATCCCCCTCAGGCCCCAACCTATCTCACCAACTGTCTCTGGAATCCACCCCCCCCCCCAACTTGCATTCTGGCCATGCTGGAACCCCACTGGTCTACTTGTGATTCTGTCCGAATCTCCTCTCTTTGGACCTTATTGCCTCCCGCATCGTGCTAAATCTGTTCTTTCCTGAGGAAAACCCAGTTCAGGTACTTTCTCCTCCACAAAACCCTCCTCTGATTATGCCCAAGAAGAAAAGGGATTACCTCCTCACTTGACCAGAAGCACACCGTATTACCGAGAAAACAACTTACACTGGTACATCCTATCGGTTTTTTTGTATGTGTGTTCATATCCTCGCCTTGCTGCTTCCTAGCTGTGGGATATGGGGCAAGTCACTTAACCTCCCTTAGCCTCAGGGTCTCATATGAAAAATGGGGCCATCGGCACCTACGAACAAGGTTGTCGTGAAGACTGAATATAGTTTACTCACAGAACCACATGTTAAAAACCTCTCTGGGCTGCTTATTCTCTGGTTAGGGTGGCCAGATAAAATGCAGGATGCCACGTGATACTTGAATATCAGAGACGATCATTTTAAATATATAAGTATGTACCAAATTTGGCATGGGACCTACTCAGACCAAGCGGTTTCCCTTATTTACCTGAAATTCAAACGGAAGTGCCTACCCTGTATTCTTTTTTTTCCTTCCAAGATTTTATTTAAATTCCAGCTGGCTGACATACAGCATATAGTGTACTATTCGTTTCGGGAGAAGCCAGTGATTCGTCACTTACATATAACACCCAGGGGTCAACACAGCTGCCTTCTCAATACCCATCGGCCACCTGGTCCTTCCCCCCACCCACCCCCCTCCATCGACCCTCAGTTTGTTCTCTATAGTTAAGGGTCTCTTAGGGTTTGATTCCCTCTCTCTCTTTTTCCCCCCCTTCCTATATGTTCCTCTGTTTTGTCTCCTAAGTTCCCATTCCCTGTATTTTTATTTGCTACCTCTGGTGACCCTTCTCTAGTGTCCCCTACCCCATCCACTCTCTGTCCTTAGGGCACCCAGCTCTGTGTCCCGGGAAGGTGATCACAGACTATAAAATGTGGGCTCCCTTTGCTCTCTGCCTTTCATTTCAGTTTCACCGAAGGGAAGTGCTTGAATGAGCTTTAAGGGTGGAAGGAGAAAGAAGCCAGCTACTTATCCCTACCTCTCATGCTTCCAACAGTGACTGCATTCATCACTGGCCATAAATCTTGCCTGGTGGCCTCTGTTCCATGGCTCCAAGTTCTCTCCAGGTTCTCGTAATTCCGTCCCTTCCGCTTGTCCCTTTAGGTTTAGGGATGGGAGGGCTTCCCACAGTGACAGATTCCTGGTGCTTCAGTATCCTATGGTGTTTCTTTAAGCTTGCCCATCATTCTAGAACTAGTCTCTTCACTCAATGGTTTTCTTTATTTTCTTTTTTCTTTTTTTAAATGTTTATTTACTTATTTTTGAGGTGGGGCGGAGAGAGAGAGAACAAGCAGGGGAGGGGCAGAGAGAGAGGGAGACACACAGAACGTGAAGCAGGCTCCAGGCTCTGAGGTGTCAGAACCCGATACGGGGCTCGAACCCACGAACCGTGAGATCGCGAACTGAACCGAAGTCGGACGCTAAACCGACTGAGCCACCCATGTGCCCCGTTCAATGGTTTTCAACTAAACTCTTCAAGTGTGTCATTCATTCCCCGACTGAACATCTTCCAACGGCCCGGACACGTACCCACGACATGAATGTACGTATCGCTTGGGTCCCCCCCAATTAAGGAACCTAGAGGCCCAAACCAGATTATTTTTAAACGTAAGAAATTTGCACCTCGACTTCAGGAAAAACTTTATCCGAGAATAATACTGCCGCTGAGCAACGCCAATGACAGCAACAGCCCCACGGTCCTCAGTCACTTCTATCCCAGGATCAGTGACATTCCGGAGTACTTCCGACGGTCAGGTGAGGCGCTTCCAAGCCTGTCCAGGCACAGCAACTTCTAGAAGTTTGCAGGTCTCTCCGACACCCTGGGCATGATCAGGAAGAAGCCCGAGGGTCTCTTAATACGGATAGAGGCAAGCCCTTTCTGCAGAGGATGAGATCTTTCCCTGGAAAACCAAGCCTACTCATCCTTGCCTCACTAGTTTTCACTCGGTCACCTCAGCAGTATCTCCAGCCACATTCAAGACATGCCTTCCTCCCTTCCTTCGTTTGTCCGTTCATTCTTCAATGCAATAAGCATCTGTCGAGGGCCTAATATGTGCCCAGCACTGTGCTAAGTGCTATAAGACAGAGATGACCCGATCCTTGGGTGGCTCATATTCTGGTGGACAGACAGACAGGTACCTAAAGATGGGTAAGAGGATGTTCTGTGTATGCCTATCTGTGTCAGGAGAAGCAACACAAAAGAAGGAGTACTTTTTTAGATGAAATTGCCCTTGAGGTGAGCTTTTGGAAGATGAGGAGGAGTTCACATGACAGGGGCGCCTGGGTGGCTCAGTCCGTTGAGCGTCCGACTTCGGCTCAGGTCATGATCTCACAGTCTGTGAGCTCGAGCCCCGCGTCGGGCTCTGTGCTGACAGCTCGGAGCCCGGAGCCTGTTTCAGATTCTGACTTGTTGGTTGGTTGACTTGTGTGCCGGCTCACACACACACACTCTCTCTCTCTCTCTCAAAAGTAAATAAAGATTAAAAAGGAAAGAAGTTTGGTGGCCCCTGGGTGGCTCTGTTGGCGAAACATCCGACTCCTGATTTCAGCTCTGGCCACGATCTCACCATTTGTGACACCGAGCCCCGCTTCAGGCTCTGCGCTGACAGCACGGAGTCTGCTTGGGATCCTGCCTCCTGCTCTCTCTGCCCCTCCCCTGCTCGCTGTCTACCTCTCTCAAAATAAATGACAATAAAGACTTAAACGTGCCCGTGACAGACCATCTGGGCAGAGGCTGCAGGGAGATGGAGCTGAGGCATGGAGGTAAACAGCAGCCTGGCGGGCCGTGGGAACTGTAAATATCACAGTATGCATAGGGAAAGTGTGGATTGGAGGGAGGGTGCGAGCTGGGGAGGGAGGCCAGAGGGCCCCATCCTGGAGGGCCTTGTGTGCCACACTAAAGACGGAATTTGAAAATGATGATGATGATGATGATGATAGAAAACACTCATACGATTCTTAACATCTACCAGGCACCGGTCTAAATAACCCTATGAGATAAGTAATACTTCTGGCCTCATTTTACAGGTGAAACAACAGAGACACCGAGAGGTTAGGTAACATGTGAAAGTTCACACGGCTGCTGAGCGGCACAGCTGGGATTCCAACAAGGGCAACCTGGCCTACAGATTAATATTCTTTTTCTTTTTAAAGCGAGTGTGAGTAGGGGAGAGGGGCAAAGGGACGGGGCGGGGGAGAGAGAGAGAGAGAGAAAGAGAGAGAGAGAGAATCTTCAGCAGGCTGCACACTCAGCCCAGAGCCCGATGTAGGGCTTAATCCCACGACCCTGGGAGCACGACCAGAGCCCAAACCAAGAGTCCGACGCTCGACCGACTGAGCCACCCGGGCGCCCCAAGATTCATAGTCTTAACTGTGATGCTCCCACTATGTTCTAGGTGAGGAGGAGACAAAGGCAGGGAGGGCAAGATCTTCGCCTGCGAAGATCACAAAGTCTGGGGGGGGAACCAGACGCAGAAACAGATACGGGCAGAACGAGGTGACTGCAGAAGCCTTTCCCTCGCTTTAGATTTTCTCCTGCGTTAAGAGCCAGTCCCTCTCCGGTCCCCACAAACCCTAGCCTGTCGATGGTTTTTCGGCCCGCCTCTTCTTCTGTTTACAATCTGGTGCCTGCCACTTTGAACAGAAGAATCTGGATCTTTTCTATGAACTACTAATTCCATAGGAACTCCTGTTACCATAGCAACAAAATTAAGCTGACAGCTGCCTTCTAATCCCTGAGCCCGGTGAACACGGAAGTGTTCAGTTCCTTACGGTCACCTAAGAAGCAGGCTTTAGTGGTGGGGGTAGGACCAGAAAGGAAGTGACATATGCTTTACTTGATAGGTCAAAAGAAGACATTGGTAAAAAACAAAAAAACCCAAAACCAACAATAATAGTGAACAACTGCTCGCTATGTGCCAAGCACCATGCTAAGACTTTATACATAGTGTTGTTTTTTATCCAACACCCTCAAAAATATCTGCTGGGAAAGGGGCGCCCGGGTGGCTCAGTCGCCTAAGCGTCGGACTCTTGAGTTCGGCCCGGGTCACAGTTAGTGAGTTCGAGCCCCACATCGGGCTCTGTGCTGACAGCGCAGAGCCTGCCTGGGATTCTCTCTGTTTCTCTGCCTGCCCCCGCCGCCCCCCCCCTCTCTCTCTCTCAAAAATAAATAAACATAAAAAAAAATGTTCTGCTGGCAGAATTACACAGGGATTTTGATCAACTTGGGACTTAGTTCATGACCCTGCCTGGGAAGGGATAACTAACAGAGTCAGCCGGTGACTGAGCCTACGAAAGGGGAAGATCGTGTCCCGTGCCCCATGTCTGACACGGTGGCTGGCTGTGTGCCGCCATGTAGAACAGACCACCTCGGGCACACGGTCCCAGGACGGCTGAGTCTGGCAGATACCTCAGCCAGCCGGCACCACCGGCACCGGGGCACTTCAGTCCGTGATCTGGGCTGGGTATACACCTCACGAACTTGCCAGTGTGTTTGTGGCCTGCTAATCACACTGGCAATGGCTGGCTCTCGTCGCGGATTCTGGGGAACCGACCAGCCTGGTAACCCAGTTCAGCCTCATCTATGGATAGGTGGACACCTGTATCTAGGTGCAGGGGGCCGGGGGGAGCCTGTCACTCACAAGCCACCGCCGGGTAGTTCAGCGTGAACATCCCTGTCCCCCTTGGCCCTGTGACTGCAAAGCAGTGCTCCACTCTGCCATATGTGGGCAGCAAGGGGACAGTTAACGACGCAGCATCCACAGCCCATTCATCCGTGTGGGGGAATCTCCTGCTGTCAGCTTGGGGGGGGGGGGGCAGGCGGGGCTCCAAGCCCCATAAAGGAAACTGCAAAGGCAGGATACCTGCCCTCCCTGCCCGCGGGCGTCTGATCTGCACTAGGCCACTCGAATGTTCTGAAGCAAATGGCACAGAGAAACGGGGCATTTTGGAAACCCCCGGCAGTGAGAGCGGTAGCAAGGACATCAGTGCCGAGAACCACACACTAACCGGCTGGTTCCTGGAGTGTGACCTTGGGTGGCCGGGCGGCCCCTCAGTCCCAAGTCATCCCCGACCAGCTCAGCTTGAGGAACCCCTCAGGTGACTGCAGCCAACCGATACCCACACCCCCACTCCCGATCATCCTTGGTCTTCTCTGGCTGCAGACCCCACGACGCACCTCTCTACCGGGCGGCAGGGGAATGGGTTGTCTGTCCTGTGTTAGCTGGGACTCTGACCACTTAGCTTCGCTCGGCTCTTGTCCCATCCTGGTTTGCCAGGGTTGACATTGATGCTCAACATCTGTTTTTTTCCTTTAATAAATCTTTACCTTCTCAACCCAATCAGAGACTGTGTCTATCGTTCGTCGTTTGCGATGAAGAATCTTGACTAGATGGTCTGAAAACCTAGCTTTGCCTCTGACGATGCCCATTTGTCTCTCTCCCCCCAACTCCCGGACGTTCCTGGAATCTTGAACAAATGCTCTGAAAACCAGCAGAAAGGGGCATTTGCCCTACACCAGAACTGTAATTGACTTGGGGCTTAGGGGCCTATCTACTTTCCATTGCCTCCCTTTTTCCCCCTTCTCCCATCCCACATTGCTCCCCATTGCCAACCCGCAATGAAGCTTTCGGCTTCGATTTCCTTCTCCTCCAGGAACCTTCTCTGGCTGAGCACAGGCTGGTTGAGGTGGCCCTTTTCTTCAGGGCCTTGAGCTCACCTCTACCTTAGCACACTATCACACTGGCTTAATGTCATGGCCAAGTTCACTTAACTGACTTCCTTTGAGACGGGTTACTCCTTCCTTAAGGGAAGAATCATGCCTGATTCAGCCTCATATTCTCACGGCCCAGTGTGAGATGCCAGATGAACAGCAGATGCCCCCCAAATACACGACGAAGGCCTGAAAACGGTGTCACGCACAGAGCCCCGGACAGACACCAACTTAGGGTCTTTGAACAACAAATTTATTATCTTTCAAGAGCGGAGGCCAGAAGTCCAAAGCAGGTCCCCACTGGGTGAAGATCAAGGTGTCATCAGGGCTATGTTCCTTCTGGAAGTTCTGGAGGAGCAGCTTGCCTTTTCAGCATCTAGAGGCTGCTCAGATACCTTGGCTCATGGCCTTTTCTTCTCCATCTTCAAAGCCAGTAACGGAGCATCTTCCACTCTGTCTCTCACTCTCACCCTCCTACTTCCCACTTGCAAGGATTAGATTGGACCCCCACACAGATGATCCTGGATAATCTCCCTGCCCCCGAATCTGTAATTTAATCACACTGCAAAATCCCTATCGCCGTGTAAGAGTAAAGCATTCACAGGTGCCAGGGATTAGAACCTGGACATTTGGGGGGGAACCATTACTCGGTCTATCAAAGGAACCACTGTCTGCCAGCTAATCCTTTGTCTATCAGAACCACCTAGAAGAACCTCAGTGTTCATGAAGCTGGATCCCGGCAGGTGCCTAGAATCTGCTCTGGCTATGAGTGAGAGCGTATTCTCAACAAGCGTCAAAGTTGATCAGAGTATCCCATGATGTCTGTGGCCCAGCTAATGCTATGTTTTTGCCAGCCTTATTAAGGTATACGTGAAAAATAGAATTATACATATTTCAAGCGAACGATGTGAAGATCTGATATACGTATACATTGTGAAACAATTCATTAATACATCCATCATCTCCCATAGTTACCTTTTTGTGTATGTGTGGTGGAAATGCTTAACATCTACTCTTAGCAAATTTCCAGTATACAATACAGTACAAGTTGATCCACGTTGTTGCAAAAGCAAGGCTTTCCTGCTTTGTAAAGGCTGAATACTATCCCATGATATATAATTCTCTTTACCTATTCATCTGCCAATGGACACTTAGGTTATCTCCATATCTTGGCTGTCGTGAATAATGCTGCAATGAACATGGGAATGCAGATGTCCCTTTGAGATACTGATTTTGTCTCCTTTCGATATATACCCAGAAGTGGTGTTGCTGGATCATGTCGTAGTTCTATTTTTAATTTTGGCGGCAGCAAAACATTCATTACTGGAGTCCCAGAAGGAGAAGTAGGAGAAAAACAGGGAGAAAACTTTTTATTTTTTCATTTTATTTTATTTTTTAACGTTTATTTATTTTTGAGAGAGTGAGAGAGGCAGAGCATGAGCGGGGGAGGGGCAGAGAGAGACAGACAGAATCGGAAGCAGGTCCCAGGCTCTGAGCTGTCAGCACAGAGCCCGACACGGGGCTCGAACACACGAACCATGAGATCGTGACCTGAGCCTCCCAGGTGCCCCTGGGGAGAAAACTTTTTAAAAGAAATAAATGGTCAGGGCACCTGGGTGGCTCGGTCGGTTACGCGTCCGACTTCAGCTCAGGTCATGATCTCACGGTCCGTGAGTTCTAGCCCCATGTCGGGCTCTGTGCTGACAGCTCGGAGCCTGGAGCCTGCTGCAGATTCTGTGTCCCTCTCTCTCTGCCCCTCCACTGCTCATGCTCTGTCTCTCTCTCTGTCTCAAAAATAAATAAAAACATTAAAACAAAGAAAGAAAGAAAATGACTGGAAACGTCCCAAATCCGGGAGCGATATGGATATCCAGTTACATGAAGCTAATACAGATTCAAGCCAATTAGTTTTTCAATGAGATACACTATAATAAAACTGTCAAAAATCAAAGAGAAAAGAAGGAGAATTTTGAAAGCATCGGGAGAAAACGAACCCCTCACGTACAAGGGGACCCTCGTAAGGCTAGTACCAGATCTCTCGGCAGAGACCATGCGGGTTTCTCATGAAAACAGGATTCCCGTCTGTGTTACTCATTGCCATATTCTCATTTCCTAGCACAGTAACTATACGCGGTGGGAACTCGATGGATGTTTACGAGACGGATTAATTGCTGCGACAACTAGCCTGCTTAACTGTCCTCTTCGCTTCATGCCTACAGCTCAAGGCAGGAAACCAAAGTGAAACAGATACTACGTTGCCACCAATGCCATTGCCAGTTCTACTGTATCATCTAGTTCACTGGGAGGGGTGGCCCAGAAGGGGGAGCATTAGAAGCCTCCCTTTTTGAAAAGATCCGAGACTATATTTCAGCCCTGCACCCAAAAGGCTAGCCAAATCCTAGCTGTCAGGGGCTGAGGGTGGGACAGAGCAGTGTCCCTTCATTCTGTATCTTCAAGCCAGCCTGACACTTCTAGGACCCACCCACCTAGAGATCCTTAAAGGGAAACTGACCCGCACCGGGCCCTTCTTTACTTAGTTCAGACCTTCCCCCACTTCTGATCGGTTCCCCCTCTATTTCGCAGCTCTTGGTTCTGTTGTTTTGCAGAAACGCTTGCTTCCTTCCATTGGCGTTTTGGATATCACGTCTTTTTTGGCTCCTGATTTTAAGCTCCCTCTCTAGGACATGGGCTTGGATTTGCCCCACTGGTTCTCTCTACCTGGAATATCAGGTAGTGTACCCTCTGCATTAAGCAGAGCCTTTATGGTTACGATGATGTGTGTGTGGTCTTTTTCTCGACACATCTCGTTGTTTTTTGCTCTCTGCATAAGCTCTCCTCTTCAAACAAGCCTTCTCCACACGTCGGGGAAGACAGCTACCCTCACGTCTGTCCAGCTCAGCCACCATAGAGAAAAAGTTAGTCTTCCTGGCTAACTCCCCAAGAAAAGGCTCAGGGAGAATTACGTTTTGCCCTGTCTGGGTGATACGTTCAGCCCTGAACCAATCCTTGTGTCTGGGGTACTCTGCCCGGACCTAGACCCCATGCACAGCCAATGGCTTGGGGTGGCAGGTAGGTGGCTGGGACTGGTTAGTAGCTTTACCCCAACCACTTAGAGTGGAGGAAGAATGCTCGACAGGAATAGAGTGTTGTGACTAGCAAAAGAACGAGGAAGATGAGAACGGCCTTCTGGCAACACGTGAGGTTTCACTGTCCTTTAAAATAGTCAATATGGGGGTGCCTGGGTGGCGCGGTCAGTTAAGCATCCGACTTTGGCTCAGGTCATGATCCCGTAGTTCGTGGGTCTGAGCCCCACATCGGGCTCCGTGCTGACAGCTCAGAGCCTGGAGCCTCCTTCGGACTCTGTGTGTCCATTTCTCTCTCTGCCCCTTCCCTGCCCAGGCTTTGTCTCCCCCCCACCTCTGTCCCAAAAATAAACATTTAAAAATAAAATCAAATAAGTCAATACAGTTGTTTCCAAACCCGGATCACTGAATTGATCAAGCTCACACATGTTAACACGTATTAACATGATCACATTAACATATGATCGAGCTCGCGTGTGTTAACACAAAGAAACCACCAGTTTATCTTAAAGGGTGTGGTATAGAGGGAGACAAAACGGATGGGCTATTCCATAAACGGAAGAGCCTGAGTCATGCCAGCCCAAGGAGCCTTGAGAAGCTCTAAAATGTCCTGGATTTCCCTTCTCCATTCACTGAAGCCCCCTAGCAGGTGCGGCAGGAATGAAAGCCTGAGGGATCTAGAAAGGCAGTAGCTTAACCCTACCTGATACTTGGTTAGAATCGGCGAGGACGATTAATTACCCTTTGCTCTGGGGTTGCAGTCAGTGGATGAGCTACTGAAGGTCAGGATCTCAGAGGTTAAAAAACAAAACAAAACAAAAAAAACCACAACTTCTTGGCGATTACAAGGTCCACAGGGTGACTATAGGAATAGCTGAAGTGAAACGAGAAGTTTCATTTGCTAAAGAGGACCAGGAACCATCCGGTTGGTTGCCTGCGTGGACAATGAAGTCTTACGGGACAATAATGGCACTTGGGACAACAAAGAAGGTTGGGGTACTTGCATGCATAGAATGAAGAGACCAGAAAGCTAGTAGAAGACAAACACAAAGAAGAGTGCGGGGGCAATAAATCCAGATGGCACGTGCCGGCAAGGGGGAGGCATTCTCGTGAAACAGTGGAAGGATATTCGTTGGGAGCCAGGGATGCCAAAATTTGACCCGGTTTTCGTCTGCCAGGGCTACTGTAGCAAAGCACTACAAACTAAGTGGCCTAAACAGCCGAAATGTATCATCTCATAGTTCTGGAGGCTAGAAGTCCACGGTCATGGCGTTGGCAGCCTTGGTTCTTTCCAAGGGCCGTAAGGCAAAGATCTGTCCCAGGCCTCTCTTCTTCCAGATGGCCGTCTTCTCCCCGTGTCTCTTCACATTGTCTTCTCCCTCTGCCTGTATGTGTCCCCGTATCCAAACGTCCCCTTTCTATAAGGACAACAGTCACACTGGATGAGAGCCCAGTCTCGTGACCTCCGACTTCGGCTCAGGTCACGATCTCGCGGTCCGTGAGTTCGAGCCCCGCGTTGGGCTCTGTGCTGACAGCTCGGAGCCTGAGCCTGTTTTGGATTCCGTGTCTCCCTCTCTCTCTGCCCCTCCCCGGCTCATGCTCTGTCTGTCTCTCCGTTAAAGATAAATAAACACTGAAAAATAATAATAATAATAAACTCCCTGGGTGTTTCTAATGTGTTAAGTTGGGAACCAGTGCCTACAAAATTGAGAGGCATCCTCAGAAAGGCACAGCTGGGTTCCTGGGGCCCCAGCAGGCGGTGCGAATTTATTCAGCTCCCTCCCAGGCAACACTAGGCCACCTTACGCATACTTATCGTCTAAAAACACCCAAACAATCACAGTCCACAGAGGGAAACTGAGCTCTATGTAAAGGGTAACTAAAGAATTCTCTGCATGGAAGTTTAAAGCAATCTCTCTCTTTTTGAAGTTTATTTACTTGTTTTGAGAGAGAGACAGAGAGAGAGAGAGAATGAATCCCAAGCAGGCTCCTTGCTATCAGCACAGAACCTGACATAGGGCTTGATCTCATGAATCGTGAGATCATGACTGAGCCAAAGTCAAGAGTCGGATGCTCCATTGACTGAGCCACCCAGGTGCCCCTAAAGCAATCTCTCTTACCTAAATTTTCTATGACTCTGAATGAAATTCCTGATGGTAGCATCATAAAGCAAATGGGGGAAGGGGTGGCTTGGAACTTCCCGTTTTGAAATATGTGTGATTCTGCACAGTAGCCTTCAGGGCATTTCTAGAAGGTTACATGAGCACTCCTTATCCCATCACCATGGCTAAGGGCCTATGCTAACTCAGCGCTACCCCAACGACCACCCCAGACTATGAGCCTGAGAAAGAGGAAATGCTAAAGAAGGAAAACATGTGTTTTTTTTTTTCACTCTTACTAGGGGGAGGGCAGAACTTAAATGAGAAACAAATATTGAATAAAATTTAGCTTTGACCTTCAACATATATTTTTATTCTTATTTATATATATTTTAGTATTTACTTAGTTGATTGTGATAAGAACACTCCACAGGAGATCTACCTCCTTAACAAATCTTTAAAACTTGTGGATAGGGGGCACCTGGGTGGCCCAGTCAGTTAGATGTCCGACTCTGGACTTCAGCTCAGGTCACGGTCTCACATTTCGTGGGATCGAGCCCCTCATCAGGCTCTGTGCCGATCGCACGGAGCCTGCTTGGGATTCTCTCTCTCCCTCTCTCTCTCAAAATAAATAAATAAATGAATATTAAAAGAAACTCAAGAATAAAAAGGTCCTCAATTTCCCTTCCCACTCATAGGTGGAAAGCAGGCCCTTAAAGGAGCTCTAGGGAAGTCCTTACTTTGCATGGCAGAGGAGAGAATGATCGCTCGGATTTCTAGAAGACTACGTCTTTGTATTGTAAGGCTTAAAATTTTATGTGTGGCCTTGCCATCTTTGGGCTTTACGGGGCCCCCCAAACCTAATGGATCCCTCTCTCACCAAGAATGTGAATAGGAGGCAATCAAAACAGGATTAGAAGGACAGTGTTTCCCAAGATGTCATCTGAAGACCATGAAGGCATGAAGGAGGGAGCTCAGCTGACCCCACAGTGAGCGCTGAAGCAGAGATGGCCCTTTAACGGTTGCCCTGAGTTGAGGTGGACGAACCAGGTCTCTGTAGTCCATCGTCACTCAGCCATCGCTTGTGGGTTCAATCCAAGATGGCAAGCCTGACCTTAGGAGGAACGGCTTTCTTCAGCTGAGGGAGATTCCCGGGCAGGGCTGACAACCGAGTGGTGCTCTCAGCTGCTGGAGCACAAGTACATTAGCCTGAGAGTGGGCTCGGTGCCATTCCCCCCCCCCCCCGCGACCGTCTATATCTTATGGTGTCTGGATCTACTTTTTCAGAGAAGTTCCTGGGAACAACATCTCCAAGACTCTGGTAAGCCTCTATTCTTGGGGAAACTTCTAAGAAGGTTAGTGGGCTAAAGGACAGTGCTGCTGTGGCTAGAATCAAAGCCATCATGACATTCCTCCTCTCCCTCCTCTACTGCCCATTCTACATTCCTCCCAAGTGCAAATAACTCTTCTGCAAGTCTAGACAGCTTGCTCGTGGCATGACCCAGACCTCTGTTCCTCAGCGGCCATTGGTCCTTTCTCAGGCTTTGGCTGCTGCTGCAATTGTCCTTGTGTCTCTCAATTGGCGCCTCAAGGTAGTACCAAGAGGTGGGTCGCCTGGGTGCCACACATACTCCTTCCCGTCCCCGTTATGTAATGGTAGCTCCGTCTCCTTCCGTGATGACCAGAATCAGGTACCTCTGCCAAAATGGTCACTTCTCTTCTCGCCTGCTGGTTCGTTTGGGGCACTAGAGCATCGAATCCCCCGAACCTATAAATACGATGGAAAGCACGAAGTCCCCAAGGTGGATTACTGGAACTGATGACGAGCAGGGACGCTCATACTTCGCCACTTTGGTTGCCAGACTCCTGTGTTCCACCAACTGGGAACACAGCACCTTACACATGTCTTTGACTAAGAATATATACTACAGGGGCACCTGGGTGGCTCACCGGGTTAAGCGTCTGACTCTTGATTTCAGGTCAGGTCATGATCGCATGGTTTGTGAGGTTGAGGCCCCACGTCAGGATCTGTGCTGACAGCACGGAGCCTGCTTGGGATTCTCTCTCTCTCCCTCTCTCTCTCTCCCTGACCCTCCCTGCCTCAAAATAAATAAATAAACATTTTTTTAAAAAAGAATATATTGGGGTGCCTGGGTGGCTCAGTTGGGCATCTGCCTTCGAAAGACAAACTCATACCAAGAAGATGTGCTGATTCTAGCCCAGATAAACTTCTGCCCCTTCCAGGATGGAAGGGGTCCAACGTAGTCAAGTTTCCATCAAGTAGCCCGTGGGTCTCCTCAAGAGAAGACGCCATATAAAACACTCAGAGTTGGTCCTGACAGATTCGGCATTCGCAGCAGTGATACAGCAAGATCAACATTGGTGAGTGGGAGCTCATGTTTGGGGTGGCTGATGACAAAGGTTCACTACCATTATCTGGCCAAGTTGTTACACCTACTTGGTTGCTTGATGTCTCTTCTGTGTCTCTTTAATGTCTCTTCCGTGTTCTCAATATGCAACCCAAAGATATCCACACTTCCGATCTACTCCTAAAAGTCCATCCACATGGCTCTACCCTAAACCTTCTATGCTCAGTCTTCCAATCTTTCTCCTTGAAGCCTCCCGACTAGCTCACAAAATGATTTGTCACTGTTGATTCATCCATAGATGCTCGAATCTTAAACTTCTACACTTTCTTCTCCACATAAAATAGATGACTAGGTACATCTCCCAAAGCTCTACCAAGACGTTGGGAAAACTTCTTCCAGTGTCTCTCAAGACCACCCTTGATTGGGGGCTGAACTGCAGCCTGGCTGGTTTGCTCTTCATACCTAGATGACCCAACCATGACTTAATCTTGGCTTTTTCCCTCTCCATCAGCTAATCATAAGAGACTTCCTATGCGGCCATAAGTATGGATTGAGGAAAAGGAGCTGGTGTAATAACGGTGAATAACATGGGAGTCTGGGCAACTGTTCATTCGTCTTACTCGTGCTCCTCTCCTGCCTGTAGATGTGCTGCTTCCAACTTACGATGACTTACTTCTTGGCCTGCCCCAACCTATTTCTTGGTAAGACTGACTTACTTCTTGGCCTGTCCCAACCTTTTTCTTGGTAAGACTGACTTACTTCTTGGCCTGCCCCAACCTTTTTCCTGGTAAGACTGACTTACTTCTTGGCCTGCCCCAACCTTTTTCTTGGTAAGACTGACTTACTTCTTGGCCTGCCCCAACTTTTTTCTTGGTAAGACTGACTTACTTCTTAGCCTGCCCCAACTTTTTTCTTGGTAAGACTGATAGAAAGCAGTTCCTGGTATATACCTCTGGCTGCATGGTCACTAGATGACCTCAAATACGCATTTCATTTTTCTGGAGGCAATACTGTTGAATTAAATTAAATTATTGCCTTAGTCAAGTATAGCATAGGGGAGGTACATTTCAAAGGCTTCTATTTGGCCTTCCCCACTACAAGAGCTCTTGCTTCACAGGAGTTCTGCCCACGAACCATGTATGTCCATTCTAAACTTAAAAAAATTTTTTTTTAATGTTTATTTTTGTAAGAGAGAGAGAAAGGGAGACACAGAGTGTGAGTGTGGGAGGGGTAGAGAGAGAAGGAGACACAGAATCTGAAGCAGGCTCTGGGCTCTGAGCTGTCAGCACAGAGCCCGACGCAAGGCTCAAACCCTCAAACGGTGAGATCATGACCTGAGCCAAAGTCAGAGGCTTCACCGACTGAGCCACCCAGGCGCCCCACATCCATTCTAATTATAGACTAGGAAATAGGGAAACGAACAATGGATGGGTCCATGGTCCTAGCAGACTCACAGTGAACCGGCCTTAGGCCAAGAATCCATTTATTATCTGGCCCTCATATAACTCCTTTCTAACAGTGGGGCCATGATAATACTTTGAATCACAGGATACCCATATTAACTTGAACGCTGTGTCCAATCGTCCTCAAAATGGTTGGGTGCTCATCTTTCCTCAGCGTTCAGTTCCCCCGTGTGGTCACGTGTCCTTTCTAGGAAGGACTGGAGGAATCACTACAGTGTACGTTTTCATGATATTCCCGGGTCCTTCCTCCTAAGGAATCAGCTTCCCCTTCAGACAGTTGCTGGGTCAGACACCAGGCCCACATCTGGGAACTAGGCAACCCATTCCGTATTGCTTCGGTAAATGGAATATCCTCCCGGTCCGCCTGGGGAACAGGGTTTCCTCTCTCTACATAAACGTATCGAGGATGCCTCCATCTCTGTGGCTGTTAATCCCACTTTCTCCAGCTTTCTAGGAGTCATCTTACCAACATGTTTACCCTGGGTCTCAGGGTCTTTGGCAAGGTATTAAATCTTTCATCCCGGAAGAGCAGTTCCTGTTAACTCATCCACATTCTGCTTTATCCGCCCCCCCACTTTGATCCATAATCTAGATCCCTTAGAACCTAGTCCAATAAGTACTCCATTGGTACATGTCACCAATACATGCTAGCTAAGCCCTACAGCTCCCTTGGGGCATGCTCCCCTTCTCCCTTTAGCAAGCCAAGCATGCCCCACCTGAATTACGTTGCGGGTGACCGTAGTCATTGCCTTCCCGGCTATAAGGTAAGGTGGGTCAGATCTCGGGGAGCGGCGGGGAGCAGATGTTTCCTTGAGGCGGAGAAGCCTCTGTGTCGTCTCCCACTAAGGCGAAAGCCCCGTCTCTTCACAAGGAGGAACGTGGTCTTCTGCAAAAGCAGAAGGTTCAAGGAATGTCAGGATTCAAGATCTCAGAGGGCATCAACCCAGAGGTTCCCTATGCTAAGAATGTGGTATGGTCTTCGATGAGGTCTTCAACTGAGGGAAATTCCCAGAAAGCACTGGAAGCTGTAGGCTGGCAGTGCAGAGCACTCCCAGCATCTGGGGGACTAAGTCCTTCATTCCTAAGGTGGGGTCTTAGCGGCAGCAGCACTGTGTTTTTTTATTTCTGCATTTTTATCACACTCTCCAGGACATTCTTACGCACACTAGAGTGTGAGAATAACTGGCCCAGGAGATCAAATATACATTTCCCTCCACTATCCTTAAAACATCTCCAGAAGAGTTGGAATCTCTGGTAACGGCTGAGGACAAGGTGGGCTTTGAAAACAAAGGCACTTTTGGTTTCCAAAAATACTCAAGTGGTAGTGAATATGACGAGTTTTAACAACTTAGAAAACTCTCTAGTGTTGTGGCTTTAATCCTCTACAGAAGTAGGGTCTCTTCATTAAGCAAAATACGGAACGGAGATTTCCCCACCCCACCCCACCCCCCAAAAAAAACCCTATTCTCTAATCCATCACAAAATCTGGGCCTGGTCTGGAAGCGTCATTTTCACATCATGTACGGCAGTCTTTAGAGTCATTACTGCCCGCATTTCAATCTCCTACTTTTTCTTGCGTGTGCACACGGTTATTCCCTCGTTTGGCCACTGGTGGACACTGTTGAGCTTCCACACTTTTTCGGATGGGATGGTGAAGGGGGAAACGAGAAAGAGGAACGGAGAAATAAAATCAAAATTAATACAGCAACAACCTCCCTAACAATCCTGTTTATTCACCATGTAACAGGCTAATAAATGTTTATGTCAATCACATTTAGAACAACAAACAAAGTCAAGGCCAGCTAAACTTACATTGCTTGCAGAGAATATTTTTACAGCAGGGAAGCCCAGCTTGATGGCTAATGACATAACTAAGCTACAAAACAGTATTCTATTCCTCAGGGAAATGACATGCTTTCCTTTCATGAGAAATTATTTTCTGTTTTTCGAGTTTCCTTTCTTTCGCAGCACTTTGAGAACACCGTCAACCTTTTCGTCAATATTCGAGCCACACACACGGCACAGTGGAAGACAAAGCACGATCCTTAAAGGTGAACTGGGGAACAGGATTGGGGGAGGGAGAGACAATGGATGAATCTGAGATAATTTACAATTTATTTTATTTTAATGAATGGAGTTCTCAACTGATCACAAAGATTATAAAAACTTCTATAGAGAGAAGCCAAGATCCTTTGAGTCTATGAGCTGTAGTGATGTTGCACTGCCTCATGTTGGAGGCAGCAACATTTCCTCGTCTGTAAGAATGAGGAGAAATAATACGTTCCTCGCAAATGGGAATTAAGTGCGAACGTGTAGGTCAATAAAGTACCTGGTGTAAAGGAGACGATCAGCAAATATCAGTTTTATTTCCATCCCCTAAGATAAGCCCAAATCAGAGAGCTCTTCTTTTAAGATGGGGTCAAAGCCCTGGGCATTCGAATAAGCATAGGCACCAGCAATCAATGGTTGATGAATGCCTCTTTCTCCTTCTAGTACGAAAGTTCCATGAAGATGACTCGGAGTGTGTTTTGGCTCACCATTAGATTCCCAAAGTACATGGTATACATTAGGGGCTCAACCCATATTGGTTGAGTGAATGAATACACCACGGGGATTCAAACACGATGAGTAATTCCTATGACAGGGAAATTGTACTGTTATCACAGTTAAAAGATAATGCTGATAAAAGTGGGTCAGGGTGTCATGACATTTCTGAGCCATGCGTAAGAACTTGCTGACTATACTCATCAAGGTTCTCAATAAGTTCTCGGGATCACCAGTCCAACTAGGTTCCGATATGAGAGTCAAGGGCTAAGGAGACCTACAACCCAATAGGATCTCCTTCCTATCTACAGACCCTGCCATGCCTGAACGCTACCTGCAAAACCATCACAAAGAGGGTTGCCCCACCACCTTAACTTGAGAAATGCAAGCTTGGCCAACATCTTAGCATCAGGCTCTTGGGCTCCGTCCTCCCAACAACAACAAAAAATTAGTCAATGTACCCAAGTATTATTGGAGCCAAGAGCGTAGTTCTGTCAGAGTATAGTGAGGGCACAATGACTTTTGCGTATTTTCCAGTGAAAGAGAGCGATTCTCCCCAGCTCACCATACTCATCAGCTTCATTTCCAGCTATTTCAACCTATGATCAAACTACTTCCAGTGCTGGGGATGGGATCTGTTTGGTCTTTCTGAACTCTGAATCCATCTGTCTAGTCACCGAAGAGCTCTTGGTTTCGCATGCTCCTTCCCACTGGTGTATGTTTGGCTAGTGCCCTTTCCTCTGCCTTTGACCTCTGTGTGTTCACAGAAAGCTAAATCATGGAAACTAAGTCACAGGAATGAGAAGTACCATTAGTTCAAAGAGAATTGGACCAAGAGTCAGAAACATCTGGTTGAGGTTCTTAGCAGCTCCACTTTCTAGATGTGTCACCGTAGGTCTCAGTTTCCTCGTTTAAAAAATAAGGTCAATGATGCCTGGTTTATTACTTTATAAGGCCACCGGACATAAAGGTAGAACGTAGGCTTTATCCAGGAGCTTTGGAAAATTACCGCTTCACCTGCTTCACTGACTTCTCTGCCACCTCCTGACTGCCCCGAGGAAGGTTACGATGCCGCCTCTGTGCTCTTTTCGAAAACACTTGTGGTCACGTACTCTGTGCCACAAAATCTCTTTTGGTGGACACAGCAGTCTCTGTAAAAGCCTCCACCAGATCCGTCAGGACTTCTAGAGGCCTAGTATATCATGTATGTTCCCATGAAACATGAAGCTCGGACCAAGGGGCCACCTGGGAAGACCCAAAGCCCTCGTCATCAGAGCCAATGCATTCATCACGGACTTGTCCAAATTCTGGGGTTGTGCCGCGACATCTGACGAGGCAGACACATCGAAACCAGGGCTTGTTATCTATAGGGTTTCTGCCCTTGCCTGAGACAGGGGTCCCCAAAACAATCCTGGACCACATGAGTTCCAATGATCTCATTTACCACTTCTAAAATTTTTATTCAGTGCCCAGAACTTTTCTAGGTACTTTACATGCATTAACGCATTCGGTCCTCACGTCAACCCTATGATGTAGGCACTATTAGTACACCACATTAAAAAACAAACAAACAAAAAAAAAGAGGCACCTGGATGGCTCAGTCAGTTGAGCAATCCTTCAGCTCGGGTCATGATCTAGCTGTTCATGAGTTCAAGCCCCACATCAGGCTCACTGCTGTCAGCACAGAGCTCGTTTTGGATCCTCGGTCCCCCTCTCTCTGTCCCTCCCCTGCTTGTTCTCTCTCTCTCTCTCTCTCTCTGAAATATAAATAAGACATTAAATAAAAATAAAAATTACACCAGAATTACAATTTGTTGAGGATCCCCGTAAAAGGCAAGACTCTGACAGGAAAAGAGATAGCATGTTCAAGAGGAATACTTGAAGAGAGTTTAATACAAGGACGTAGGGATATGAACCAAGGGAGGCAACGCATCCAGAGGTAGAGAAAGATGGCCTTAGGTAGGTGAACAAAGTCACTGCCAAACTGCACCCCGGTTGGGAGGGAACCAGAAAGCAAATACCCTAAATTCTCTCTCATCTCCTTTTTGGATTTCCTGGTGGCCATCCCATTGGCCAAACCAAACCAGAAGCCCAAGGGCCAGGGAGCCCATTGAGGTAGTCCACAGTAGTCAGCCTTCCAGGATAAAATGCAGGGCAGATGACAGTGTAGAGTAGATCTAGAGGCAAAATGGAGAATGCCAAGCACAATGTGATATGTGCCATGTATATTTCACATCCATTACCTTACTCTCCACTACAACCCAGGGAGGTAGGAATCAGTGTCACCATTTTACAAACACGGAAACTAAGACTCATAGAAATTAAGGATCAACTGACTTGCCCAAGGTCAAACAGCTAGCAAAAGCAGAGACAACAGTCGTTCCCATATCTTTCCATTCAAGACCATGCTCTTAACTACCATGCAATAATACCCTCTTCCATGTTACGAGTAAGAACACTGATATTGGAAAGGAAGACCATATAAAAGACATGTGAAATGAGTTTATTTTTCATATCGGCTAGCAAGCTGACCTTTACCAAAGAGGCCTGAAATTTTCGCTAAAGTACCACAGCCACCCACAATTGGCTTGAGATGTTTTATTTTATTCGTTCGTTCGCTTGTTTGTTTGTTTATTGCTTGAGATTTCTTTTAAGATAAAAGAGATAAAAAGCATAGATCTAAATGATATCAGTGAAAAGGGCAGAGTAGCTGTATTGGAGGGTCCACCCCTCTATAGAAACGTCGAATAATCAGGCACAAATTGTGAGGATCAACTTTGTAACAACTCTGTGAAACGGTCCAAGTTTCGCAGCAACCAGGTGAATGCTGAATCGAGAAAAAGGCACCTTAAAAAGAGTAGGAAAGCTCTGTGGCATTTTTACTTGTCCCTTTCCCCACCTCCCTCCCTGGCTCAGCCTCAGTCTTGAAGATAGCAGCCCACGGTCACGGTTGTGGGTCCTGGTTCTTGTTTCCAGAGGGAGCAGAGCAGACCTTATTCTCAACGAATGGGGTCGGTCTAGTCTAATCTGTCTGGAGGCAGCCTAAAGGGGCAGCCTGAAGTCTGGCTCAGTCGACTGAGTGTCCAGCGTGGGTGCGGGTCACGATCTCGCGGTTTGAGTTCGAGCCCCGCATCGGGCTCCATGCTGAGGGCTCAGCGCCTGGAGCCTGCTTGAGATTCTGTGTCTCCCTCGCTCTCTGCCCCTCCCCCACTCGCAGCCCGTCTCTCTGTGTCTCTCAAAGCTGAATAAAAACGTTAAAAATTTACAAAAGAAGAAAGAAAAAAAGAAAAGACCCGAGACGACCTTAAGCCTCCTTCTGTAGGCTTGGCGCAAAGAAGTGAAGGCTAAGGCAGAGTTGTCAACAGCCTAGCTAAGTGTTAAAGGAAGTGGCCAGCACAGAGTAAATCTGCAGAGTGTCAGAGGTTTTCTTTCTTTGTTCTTTTCTTTTTCTTTTTTCTTTTCCCTTCCCCTTCCCCTTCCCTTCTCTTCTCTCTCTCTCTTCTTCTGGCATTCAAGTAAATGTCTGTCAAAACACGAGCTGAACATATGCTAAAATGTTCACACGAGACCAAGAATACAGCTCTTACAAAAGCAGTTGGGAAAACTCACTAAGCCAATAGTGACGGCACACAGCAAGCACCAAAAACTAGCTTGTGGGTAGAGGGAGCCTATGTCCCAGATTACGCATTAGAGTGTGAAACAAGTCCAATTTTCAACAAAAAGGATCAAGTATGCCAAGACACCAAGTAAGGTCCAATCAGAAAACAAATAAACAGACCGACTCAGAGGAAGCACGGACATTGAACTTCTTACTAAACACACACTTTAAGTCAACTCTATTAAATATGCTCAAAGAGATAAAAAGAAATCACGGATAAAAGACTAAAAGAAGCCAGGAGAATGATGTACGAACAAATAAAAGAGTATCGGCAAAAGGATAGAAACCATGTTCTGGAGCGGAGGAGTACAAGAACTGAAATCCAAAATTCACGAGAGAGTACCTTAGAAGATTTGAGAAGGCAATTCCCACTACCCAGTGTGAGACACAGAAAGAAAAAGAGGCAAGATTAACAGAGCCCACAAGACTTGTCGGAGAGCACTGTGTACCCCAACATCACAGAATGGGAGTCCCGGGAAGAGATGAGGGGAGAAAGGTGTAGAAAGAATATTTGAAGACCTAATGAGCAAAACTTCCCAGATTTGATGAAAGACACAAAGCGACACATTCGAGAAGCCCGCCAAGCTCTAAGAATCACAAACACAGAGATGCACATCCAATACGTTCTAATTAAATTGTCAAATCCCCCAGACAAAGAGACAGTCTTGAAAGAAGCAAGGGAGACGTGACTCATCATATACAAGTGAGCCCCCAGCAAGATCATAACGGAGATTCTCATCAGAAATCACGGAGGCCCGAAGGGAGAGGAGTGACATTTGAAAGTGCTTTTGATGATTAATTTTCTGCCTCAACTGGAGTGGGCTAGTGATGCATCATTTCTGGGTGTGTCTGTCAGGGTGTTCCTGGGAGAGATTAGCATCTGAATTGGTGAACTGAGTAACAGTGACTGAAAGAAAACACATAAGGCAAAATCATACCTCCAAATGTAAGGGAAAAGTAAGACCTTTCCAGATAAACACTACCTGAGGGTTTACGACCCCGGAGCCTGGCCCTACAACAAATGCTACGGCGAGTCAGTCAGGTTGAAATGAAAGGATCCCAGCCAGTGACTCGAACTTATGAAGAGATGAAGTCGAGTAACGGTAAATACACAGGTAAATACGAAGCACAGTGTTACCGTATTTTTGTTTTACGAATAGAGGAGCTTTTTAGCTCCTATAAGAATGAAAAGACACATACGCGCAAAACATTACAAATGGCTGTTCGTGGGCACGCAATATGTAAAGATGTGACTTGTGACAATAACATAAGAGGCGAGGGTCAGAGCAGTATAGGAGCAGAGTATGCAGTTAAGGCTAGAGTGTGCTAAATTTAGGACGTTGCTTTACAACATAGCCTCTGCGGTGACCGCTAAGAAAATACCTTTAATGCGCACGCGAAAAGAACTGAGAAGAGAATCCAAAGAATACCACCAGTTAATCAAACACAAAAGAAGGAAGGAATGGAGTAAACGGGGGACAAAAAAGGAAGAAGACACACTTCCGGTTTCTGGTCCATCACGTAAAAAGTTTAGAAGTCGCCACTCCAGCCTGGTAACAAGCAAACGACGAAACAAGCTGAAAAACCAACAACGCATTTTGGTCTGTAAATGAAAGGAGGTCACAGGGCAAACTACGGCTCCTCCCAAATCAGAGAGAAAGACAGGTGAAGACAGAGAATCAAAACGTACCTGAGCTGAAGCGGCTGAGGAAAGCAGTTCCGTAGTGGGTAACCCTGAACTGTAATTCACAAACCGCTGGGGGGCCTGGGGGGGGGGCTCCGTCAGTTGAGCATCCGACTTGGCTCGGGTCCTGATCTCATGGTTCGTGAGTTCAAGCCCCACCTTGGGCTCTGCGCTGACAGCTCCAGGGTCTGGAGCCTGCTTCCGATTCTCCATCTTCCTCTTTCTGCCCCTTCCCCACTCCTGCTCTGTCTCTGTCTCTCTCTCTCTCTCTCAAAAATAAACAAACATTTTTTAAAAAGCCTTGGAAAAAAATTCACGAGTTGCTGGAGTGCAGACAAGCCTGAGAGATAAAAACTCCAGGGGAACCAAATCATCAGGGACCCCCCCCCCCGCCCGCCCCCATCCCCCCACACGCACAGACTTTTGTGAGCTTTACCTCCTGGAGCTCTACCTGAGCCCCAAATGGAGTATCAGAGAAAAATCCCCTCATGCTTGCAGCAGAAAAAGAGGAAGGGGCCATTTTGAAATACTCCAGAGGATTCTGTTCTTAACAAGGTCTGCTCTCAGGAGAAACTACTTAATCAGAGCTTAACAGACTTGGAGGGGGGGGTGGGGGGAAGGAAATACCCAACTCCAGCTATCCTGTCCCACGAAAGAGGGGAGAGAACCGAGAAGTGCAGGTGCAGTTCGCCGTCTGGAATCACAGGCTCACGAAAAGACTAATCAGAGGACTAGACTATAAAACACTCGCCCCTGCCCTACACCTTAACTACACCAACAAAGGCCTATCTAGAGCGGCTCGCGTTACCCAATACCTCAGGCCCAGGCGTCACGAAAAAAGGACAAAGCTTGCTAAGTAGTAAAAAACAAAACAAAACAAAACAAAACAAAACAAAAAACAGTTCCGGCAAGCACCGGAACTAGATTCAGAGATAGGAGGGATGTCAGACTCGTCAGACCGGGAATTTAGAACAACTATGATGAACACGCTAAGGGCTCTGATGGATGTAGTGAACGGCGTGCAAGAACGGATGGGCCAGGGAAGCATGGAGATAGACATTCCGAGGGAATCCAAAAGAAATACCAGGGATCAAACAATTGTAACAAATGAAGGATGTCCTTGATGAGCTTATGGGTAAACAGGACAGAGCTGAGGAAGAGAATCTCTGAGCTGGCGGATGGCTCAATAGGAGCTCCAGCTACAAAAGGTGTGACTTCTGAGTAACGGGAGTATCAGAAGGAGAGAAAGGAGAGCCAGGAGCAGAAGACACATTTGAAACAACAATGACCGTGACTTTCTCAAAGTTAAGGGCAGACACCAAACCGCAGAGCCAGGAAGGCTCAAAGACTACCACGTGGGATAAGGTCAAAAACAAAAGCAACCAACCAACCAACCAAAAAGAGAACAAACAAACAAACAAAAAACGAAAAGAAAAACAAACAAACTCCCCCCCCCCCCCCCCCCCCCCCCCCGCCAAGCACAAAACACTACCGCTAGGCATGTCATTTTGAAACTTGGAGGAAAGGAACAAGAGAAGATAAAATCCTGAAAGCAGGCGGAGGAAAAAACGGAACTTATATAACTTACCCGTAGAGGGCAAAAATGAGGATTGCATCCAACTGACCCTCCGAAACCAGGCAAACAAAAAGAGAAGTGAAAAATTTAACGCGTGAAGACACAAAAACCCCACCAACTTAGAATTCTGCATCGTGTGAAATGATCCTTCAAAAGTGACGGAGAATATAGACTTTCTCAGAAAAGCAAAACATGAGGGACTTTGTTGCCAGTACGCCTGCCTTGCAAGAAATGTTAAAGGTTCTTTTTAGAGAAGGAAAACGGTACAGGTCAGACACAACAGGTGTCCATTCAGAAGGGAAGAGCAGGGGCGCCCGGGGGGCTCAGTCGGTTGAGCGCCCGACTTCCGCTCAGGTCACGATCTCGCGGTCCGTGAGTTCGAGCCCCGCGTCGGGCTCTGGGCTGATGGCTCGGAGCCTGGAGCCTGCTTCCGATTCCGTGTCTCCCTCTCTCTCTCTGCCCCTCCCCCATTCATGCTCTGTCTCTCTCTGTCGCAAAAATAAATAAACATTAAAAAAAAAAATTTAGGGGCGCCTGGGTGGCTCAGTCGGTTAAGCGGCCGACTTCGGCTCAGGTCATGATCTCGTGGTCCGTGAGTTCGAGCCCCGCGTCGGGCTCTGGGCTGATGGCTCGGAGCCTGGAGCCTGCTTCCGATTCCGTGTCTCCCTCTCTCTCTCTGCCCCTCCCCCACTCGCGCTCTGGCTCTCTTTCTTTCTCAAAAATAAACAAACATTAAAAAAGAAAGGGAGAGCAGAAGATCTTTGGAGAATAAGTTAAGATAAAATAAAAACTTTATTCTTCATGTTCTTAATTGATCTAATAAAAGTTTGTTCAAAATAAAACCAACAAAGTATTTGATTATATATACGTATATATATACTCTTACGTACAAGTGAAAGGAATAACAGCAATGATACGAGGGATAGGAGGAAGGAATATATTATAAGTGTGATATACAAAATATTATAATATGTGTTATTACTGGCCTTACCTGTGAAGTGTTAGTGTTCTTTGAAAGTGAACTTGGATTGGTTGTAAAAGTATATTGCAAACTCTAGGGCAACCGCTAAAACAGTAAAAAAAGACGGTATAGCTTCTATGCTACAAAAAAGGAGAGAAGCATCTGGGTGGCTCAGACAGTGAAGCTTCTGACTTTGATCAGGTCATGATCTCACAGTTACTGAGTTCGTTCCCTGGATCAGGCTCTCTGCTGTCAGCACAGAGCCTGCTTCAGATCCTCTGTCCCCCTCTCTCTGCCCCTCCCCTGCTTACACGCTCTCCCTCCCCCCCTTTCTCCATCTCAAAAATAAACATTAGGAAAAAAAGACAGAAAATGGAATAATATTAAATGCTCAGTTACGACCACAAAAGGCAGAAAAAAGAGCGGAAGACAAAAATAAGAAAAACCAAGGGCAACAAAGAGAAAACAACGAATATGGTAAATACTAATCCAAATGTATCAATAACCACTTCAAAGGTCAGTGATCTAAATACACCAATTAAGACACGTTGTCAGAATGGATCAAAAAATAAGATCCAACTATATATTTTCTATAAGAAACCAACCTTAGACCACTCGGCCATCCTGACACCCAAGAAACCAACCTTAAATATGAAGACAGATATTGATTTAAAAAGTAAATGGATGGAGAAAAAGAGAGCATGTTAACACTAATCAAAAGAAAGCAGCTGTCTTGTGACATGTAGCGTGGGCAATAAGTCTTTATTGTTTTAAAACACTGAGATTTGGAGTGTGTTTGTTACTACACAGAATAACCCAGCCTATCCAGACTGAGAAGTGTGTTTTTCTATTCGGTGGTTACTGACTTTTAAAATGACTCTTTTATAAAAACATCACAAATGGTAGAAGTTACACTCTAAGTATCCATTGTCTAAGACAATTCATAGTAACACAGAGCTACTAGGAATTCTGTAACCCCTTTGTTTAAAATGTTTATTTATTTTGAGAGACAGAGAGATGCAGAGCATAGGCGGGGGAGGGGCAGCGAGAGAGGGAGACACAGAATCCGAAGCAGGCTCCAGGATCCGAGCTGTCAGCACTGAGCCCGAAGCGGGGCTCGAACCCACGGACTGTGAGATCATGACCTGAGCCGGAGTCGGACGCTCAACCGACTGAGCCACCCAGGCGCCCCTGTAACATCTTTAGATAAATTTCTATTTTACGAATATAAGAGGATCTGCATACCTGTGAACAGTTATAATATATGTAATTGATAGTTGGTTGAGTCCATCATCAGACCCTGCTCAGGGCCCTTTTCTCAGTTCACAGGCCACTTGTAATGACTCCATAGCTGCCTAGCGGCTCTGTGGCCCAGGCCACTCATTCGACGAGTATTCGTCCTGGGCCTATTAGATACCCATAGTTCTGTGCTAGGTCCAGAGGGGAACCCAAAAGATTATATAAAGGCTCTTTCCCATCTTTATGGGAAGACATACTCAGGGACACAGGTAGCAATGACACAGTATGTTCCAGTGTCCAAGTGTAAAGCAGGGTAGGATGATGGTTAAGGACATTGGCACAGGAGCAACGCTGCCCGGGTTTGAGTCCCAGCTATGCCATTTACTGTGTGACCTTAGGCAAACTGTCTGACTTCTCTGTCTTCCAATTCCCTCCTCTGTCAAGTGACGAGGAGAGTGGGACCTACCTCATAAAGCTGTCATGAAATTAAGTTCCTTAGTAGAGGTCAAACATTTGTAAGAGTGTCTGAAGCAGAGTATGTGTTGCTATTATAATTCCTCCGCTCATCTTTTTGTAATGTTTGCTTACGTATTTCGAGCAGTGGGGAGAAGGGCAGAGAGGGAGGGAGAGAGCGAATCCCAAGCAGGCTCCGGGCTGTCGGCACAGAGCCCGATGCGGGGCTCAAACTCACAAAGTGTGAGCTCATGACCTGAGCTGAAATCAAGAGTGAGACCCTCAACCAACTGAGCCACCCGGGCGTCCCCCTCTGGTTATCTTTTGCCTTTTGCGGTCCCCTAGGGAGCTTTCTAACGTGTAGGCCCAGGACAAATACTCGTCGAATGAGTGGCCTGGGCCACAGAGCCACTAGGCAGCTATGGAGTCATTACAAGTGGCCTGTGACCCCAGGAAAGGACCCTGAGCAGGGTCAACCAAGTATCAATTACACGTATTGTAATTTGTCACAGGTACGCAGATACTCTGATAAAACCCAAATACACTTCTGCTCTTCTCCATCTACTGAGCCTACCGAAGTCACCACCTCACATCCATGGGCTGACGCCTATGTTCCCGTCGGTTTTAAGAGCGAAGGCAGCATCGCTATCTCAGAATTCCTAATAGCAATACCCTTGACCGACCGTCTGGCCAAGTATTGCTGCAATTTCCTACGACAAATAACATATGCTTTCCAAGTCTCTCCCAGAAAATTCCCGCATCAAGGAGGGACACTGCCTTGCTGAGTCTTCTCATTGGTTCCTTTTCAATAGTAGTTGCCAACATCACAGGAACCAAGATCCCTTGAAAGAATCTGAATACACTACCGGGGCACCTGGGTGGCTCAGTCGGTTGGGCGTCCGACTTCAGCTCAGGTCACGATCTCACGGTCCGTGAGTTCGAGCCCCGCATCGGGCTCTGGGCTGATGGCCCAGAGCCTGGAGCCTGCTTCCGATTCTGTGTCTCCCTCTCTCTCTGCTCCTCCCCCATTCATGCTCTGTCTCTCTCTGTCTCAAAAATAAATAAACGTTAAAAAAAAAATTTGAATACACTACCAACCACCCTGGAAACATATACATATAAACACAGGGTCATACATAATTTCACAAGGTTCCCAGACCCCATGTAGCCCACCATACACACTGCAGGGGCATCATACGAATGGACCCCAGGATACAACCCCCTATTAGAATCACATCTCTGTCTGGGCCTCTGACACTTAGGCTTGTGATTGAATAAGTGGGTCTAGAAATCAAGGCAGAGCCAAGGAAAGTGAGAGCCCTTATCCATAAAGCACAGGTCTGAGTTGGCCTAAGCCAACCACCCCAGGCCTCCCTTCTCCTTTGGGCTCCCACTTTATTTTTTGAGAGAGAGGGGAGGGGTGGATTTTGTGTGTGTGTGTGTGTGTGTGTGTGTGTGCGCGCGCACACGCGTACGAGCAGGGGAGGAGCAGAGGGAGAGAGAGAATCTCCAGCAGGCTCCAGGCTCAGCACGGAGCCCGATGTGGGGCCTGATCCCGCGACCCTGAGCTGAAATCAAGAGGTGGACACTCAAGCGACCAAGCTTCCACTTTTAGCCAAAGAAGGGGCAAGTCCATGGGAACGTGTTAAGAAAACATACCCAGTAAGTCCCATAACTCAGTCGACATTATCTGTTGGTACTTCACCGACCTCCAATAAAACACGCTGCCTTAAATAGTCCACATGGCTTTCACCCTTGTACATAATTGGCCTAGTTTTTCAACAGAAATTAAACGAATCAAGGGATATAAAATGCTTAGACTAGCACCTGGCACATAGTGAGTGCCGTAGAGCTGTTAGCTGTTGTTGTTGTCGTCATTAATACGCACCCAGAATGAATATGAAGGGGCGGTTTCCAAATACAACAGATCAGATGGTGGGAATAAGGAGAGGAGGAGGAAGATGGGGAGATTATAAAGAGGAAGGAAGAAAAGAAGAGGAAGAGGGGAGAAGGAAAGAGAGAAAAAAATCTTCTATTTATGGAGGGATCGATACTGCCGTGTACTATATTAAATACTTGATATCTCAGTTAATTCTTACAGAAACTCTAGGATGTAGGAGCTATTATCATCCCCATTTTAAGATGAGACAGAGTCCTGAAAATTTTAAGTTATATGCCCCAGATCGCAGAGCTAACAAGTAATGAAGCGAAACCAGATCCCCTTGGTTCCGGACCTACGTACGCACCCAGGTAATGTTTGTTGCGACAAATGTCCCTCATGTAATACCCAACATGAGACATCTATTTTACAATGACTGCAGGAAAAATGCTTGGTTTCTAGTACTGAATGCGTGTGCTTCCCACTCAGTGATGGTGAGAACTGCACAGTCGATTGTGTTTCCTTCTTTCCTATCACCGCTCGAAACTCAAAAGTTGAGGACCAAATTCGAAGCTCGTCCACAGCAATTATGTTGGCCCTCATGCTTGGAATAATTGAATGTATTTTTGTTGTAAGACACAAGATCTTTTGTGGTTAAAAAGCAGAGCGCAAAACATGTACACGATAAAATAGAATGAATATGTTCACTTCCTGGCTTGAAAATTATTCCTAAAATCTACGTGTCAGTCATTTGCTTTTCGGACCCTTTCTTCATACAATACAAAAGGAATCTTTTGGGTCCAATGTCTACCCCGTCTCAACTTGAAAACAGGGGTCCCTTCCAACTCTATTTTAGTGATTTGATAAACATGTACGCATGCTTAACCCCATGTGCCAGGTGTTCAGCGCTTTACAAGACTTCTCGTTTAATTCTCCTTGCAACCTTGTGAGGCACGTTTCTGTTCCCTGCCATTTTATTATTGTCATTTGTTACATGTCATATTATATATGGGAAGCTGACACACAAAAAGGTTATATAGCTAGTCTAAGGTCACACCCATAGTAAGTTGCTGAGCCAGGATTTAAATTCAGACCATCTTTGCTTGGAGGTACGCCTTTAAATGAGGCTGACCCACGTGAACCACCACCAGCAAGGTCACATGCAATTCGTGGTATATAATCAATGCTCAGAAAGTATTTGGTGAACAAGTGACTGAGTGAATAAATGAATTATTCTGCGTTTGCTTTCTCAAGAATCCCAAACTCAGCTTGGTCACTGGTCTACAGCCCTAATATTACCCCTCTAGGCTTGGCATCTGATAACTTGCTTTTCTGGCGTGACCCTTTACAGCCACTAAGGACTCTGGCTCAGACTCACTCGATGATTCTCTCAGCAACCAGAAGCCTCAAGTAGAGCCTTGCCCTGGCACAAACCCCTTAAGGAACGAATGCTAAGCTTGTCCCACTTGGAATCTTGAGTGAGTCCCACCCCAGTTACCCTCGGAAGGGGAGTTCAGGAATTCTCATCAATGGTGTCTCTACCGCTCTGGGATTATTAGTGCATGTCTGCATGTCCAGACCACAGTGGACAGACAGACTCTAAATCTGTAAATGGCAGAAGTGGGACCGCTCTAGTATGAGCCTAGGGAGGGAGCTTCTAGAAAGGAATTCCGTTTTAGCTTTGGGGTATAAAAACAAGGTTCCATCTGAAACGCAACAGGAGACTCTAAAAAATTTTTTTTTCAACCTTTTTTCAAACCATTAAAGCTGGAAAGATACATATTAGAGAAGGCATAGTCCTTAGATTTCCTGCTAGAGCTACGTGAGAAAACAGCTATGGTCATCGCCCTTTATTCGCGGCTCACACTGGCTTTTCTGTTTATTCATATTTCAGTGAATCTGAGAGTGCTAAACTGATACTGTTTAAGCAACATGAAAGGAAAAAAAATGCTTAATTCTATCTGTCTAAAACATTGATAAAAACCATCACGGTAGAGGACCTCCAATCCCAATTCTGCCCCTCCTCGTGGGGGCGGAAAACTTCAACCTCATGGCCCTTTATCTGCCTCTCGATTTCCCCCTCCCACCCAGGGTTGGCCTGGTTCACAAACACAGGATTCAGATGGCAGACAGGTCCCCAGTATCATCGTGAAATTGAAGTGGCCCAAGTAGGGCATTGAGCTTCAGAGTCTATTTCCCTGGGATTTTCATAGCACGTCGCAGAGAATGCTAAACCTAGCTGGATGGCATGCGAAAGATCTCACTGGGGTTGGGGGGTTTGTAACTTGCAAAGGGAAGCACACAGAAAGAAGGGAGGATAGTACAGATAAGGGACAATCAGGGAGACGGTTCAAGGGAATTCAAGAGCCGTGTTAGGGAAGGTCAGCTGACAAAGTATAGAACTGTCACTGGAATGAGGCTGCCCAGCCTCCTGGAACCTAGAAAGAGCCAGGAAGCTAGTTTGCCCAAAGGGACGTGGAGAAGCTGGAGTGTCTCCGATTGTAGGACAGAGTGGCTGAAAACGAGGGGTGCCTCCCTCGTGTCGCTTTCACCATCCACTGGCTGAGTGGAGAGGGTTCCAAGGACCAAGAGCGCCCAGCTACAAGATCGAAGGAGCCCGAGGCCCCCCCACTGAGCACACAAGCCAGGGTGCCGCCCTGGGAGCACCGGCGTTAGGAAGTGGTGAGCAGCGTGGATGCAGCGTGAGAATGCAGGCTTCTCGGTCGCATCAGCTGTCCGTCCCTTAACTGCCCACCCAGACACCATCATCCGACCGTCATCCGACCAGGCCTTACGGTCACCGCGAGTGGACCCAGGACAGCTGTGGGAACCTCGACAGCTGGAATTCTTGGACTTTTTCTCAAGTGCTATGTTATTAGACTGACTCACCTGTAACCTGATCTCTCTCCCTTCTCTCACTTCCCTCCGGCTTCCTTCCGCTTTCCTGTTTTTCTGTAAGACTGAGCTACAGTCTACTCCGAGTTCCTACTTCCCGATGACTTCTGCTTGCTCCTAGGCCCTCATAACCCCTTCTACCTGGAACTTTCATGCCTTAGAATCCATTACCATGTAGTTCTCTTCACCTTTCCCATTGCAAGAATCTGGCTGGTCTAGCTTGTTCTTTGGGGAAACAGCTGTCCGTGCCAGGCCACCTTAGAGGCAAACAGTTGGTCAGGTTTCCACCTGCTTTTTAAAGAGCTGTAGTGTCTAGGTGGCGGAGGGGGGGGTCGTGGGGCATAAAACCTGCCTGCTTAGGGCTGGCCCACCAGCAAGGCCTGTAACACCAAGTAATCTATAAGAGAACAGGCTGCGGGAGGGGCAGAAACTATGATTGTTCAGTACGGAAGGTCTGGCGGGAGCAACTACAGGCACCATCCACGTAACCCCAGGGGCCTGGAAGGCCCTAGAAGACTCAGCGCCACCACCTGGTCGGACCCAGTAGTAACTTTGCTACCCTAAGCTCAGATACCATCGTGCCCAAGACCCATTCACGGCCATGTGTTCCCAACGCACAAATCTATGGAACCGTCCCAGTTATTAACTTCTACTACTGTCCTGCTGGGCAATGAGCTCTATCCCGACCTGAGGCTCATCTGGAGGGAGCCATGGCCCCCGGCCGCCATCTTGTGAGCCCTCCTTTCTGGAAGGCGGACACTGCCCCGTGTTCTCTGGCCACAGTCTGGAATCACGTTCAGCACCACCTGGGATGCCTGTTGCCACGGCCCGCTGGGCTTCTTTGGACACTGGCCTTGAGGAGCCCGAGCCCACTTTTTGTCTGTACGTGCGGATTTTGATCGCATTCGGCCAGCACACGGACAGAAGGGGAGCACCCTTTGCCAAAGTTCCAAATAAATCGGCTAAATAAGCCCGCCCCAAACCAGGAGGTGAACCCGCAAGGGAGAACGAGGTGGCCAACGGGAAAGCAAATGACGGCCGATGTGAAGAGAATGAGTGACACTGTAGCCCAACTTAAATGACCCGAGTAGCATGGAGTCCTGATGATATCTGCAGTTGCGCTGGGAGCACGAGGGATAGAAGCTGGCACCTCCCAAGCAGCTTCCCGCGTGGTATATCTAATCCTCACAATGGCCCCCAAAGTCTTACCGTCACTCCCTTTGAAGACGAGGACACTGAGGTGCGAAGAGCATTTGGTGGGGTGCCCGTGGTCGTATGGCCACAAAGTGGCCGCGCGGGAAACTTAAATCCTGTTCTATCAGATTTAAACGACGAACGCGCCTTGCCCGGTGCCGCGTCCCATAACGCGCTCACGGCACACCAGCTGGCTGTGGTCAAAGCGTGTTTGGGCGGCTGTCTGCCTCACCTCTACGCCCTTCTGGTGACCGAGGAAGGGCATGGCTCATAGAAGCTGGCGACTTTGGACAACTGTCTCTTCCCCTCACCCAGATTCAGGCAGGCTATGGGGATAGCTGCCCAAGGAGCTGTTTGGGGCCGGTCCCGGGGGCCGCGGGGAGCAAGGTCACTGTGCTTTGGTCTTCAACCTCTTCATCGTATTCGCTCACAGTGCTCGACCGCCTCACATCTCTTTCTCGGCCCTTTGCTTTTCAGACACCACCGTGTCTTGAATATTTCCCACGTGCCTGTGCTATTCTAGGTGCCAGGATGCCAAAGCTTTACTGGTAGTCCCCGGGATCCTATAAGGTAGGGAAAGGGGGAGAAATAAATCTAAAAGCAAACAGGTCAATGAGTGGCACATGCGGGGGGTGTTATTTTCCCTCCATTTTCTGGAGGAGCAAAGAGAAACAGAACCATTAACTAACTGCCGGAGGTCGCACAGCAAGGGAGGGGGCGAAGCCAGAAGTTAACGCCCACCCGGGTAGCCTGTCTCGGGAGGCTGAGCTCTTGAGGGTTGTTTTTTTTTTTTTTTTTTTTTTTAATTTTTTAACGTTTATTCATTATTGAAAGACAGAGAGTCAGAGCATGAGCAGGACAGAGGGAGAGGGAGACACAGAATCCGAAGCAGGCTCCAGGCTCTGAGCTGTCAGCACAGAGCCCGACGTGGGGCTCGAACTCACAGACTGCGAAATCATGACGTGAGCCAAAGTCGGACGCTCAACCGACTGAGCCACCCAGGCGCCCCTCTTAAGGGTTGTTTTTACTGCCTCCTGGCCCTCATATCCCCAGCTTCTGATCCCCTGCTTCGACCCTTCACTGTGGCCTCACACTTGACCGTGACTCTGAAAACGGACGTTGTCTCGCTGGTCCCGGCCGGTGGTTCCCTTCTTCTGTTGAGATACATTCGCCTGCTGCAGGCAATTCTCCAACCCAACGCAGCCCAGTCTCCCCATCATACCCTGGCCACAGGCCCGTGTGCCATTTTCCCTCCGTCCTGGCACCAGGTGCCAAACAAAGCCCAAGCCTTCCCCTTTAGAGCCCTGAACCTCAGCTCCTCCTGGTTTCCACCAATCACAGATACCGCTCGGAATTAAATAAATTAAGGAAAAAACAAAAAGTTACCGCTGGGAAATTTCTACGAGGACAGGTCGGAAGCAAAGAGCTCCACCAGCCTACATAATAGGGCTTGTTTTTCTTCTCCCGATAACAAGTTACCAGAGTGGTACGCCGGCTGCTGAACCACCCCCTCGCAACCAGGAGCATTAACGCAACACACAGTTTCCAGTCTTTCAATAGACTCAAAACAAGTCAACGCCGCAATCCCTTCGCAGCGGCCCTGTTGTAAGCAGACCAGCCTCTAGGGTGGGAAGAAGTCAGTCCTTTAACAAGGGCCGGCTCTTAATTACGCGGCTTCCAGGAATGCTGAGGCTTGGTCAGCTTTCAATGGTGCTCCGGAAGGCTGGTAGCGGGCTCTTTGTCATCTAATCACCTGGTAAGAACATCATCTTTGCTTAGTCTTTCCAGAGCCTCTGAATGGTCAACGTTTGGAGTAAGTATTGCAGAACAGAGCGGGGATTGTTAATTACTCCATGGGCCTTCTCTTCCGTGGGACAATAGATCAGGCTGGACATTTATTGAGCGATGGGGGGGAAGGGGGGGGAGGCGGGTGCGGTGGTTTCAGGATGGCCTCTGGGTCACAAGGTCAGGTTTCTAAAAGTTATTGTACAGGCTGCTGTTGGTAGCTGTGCTTATTAGAGAGAATTAGATCCTTTGTGTTGTTTGTAAAAGCGAGAAAGTCTCGGGCCGACTCTGGCTTAAGTGAAACTTTTATTGCTGTCAGTCACACGGCCCCTCCAGGCTGAACCCTCTGTGGGAGTTCTTCTTGAGAGGCCAACTATCTTCCCTCATTCACGGATCTGTCTGTGTAGACTCCAAACACTTCAGAGAGCAGAGAATTCCTTGTCATGGCTACACAGGTGTTTTTCATGACATGACATGTTTAGACAGCTCTGAAAACTGTAGGTTGCAAGAACTGTTAGCTCTCATCGCCCCTTATTGTAATTCCTTCCTTCCTGCTTGCCGTGCCTGCTCCCCACGGCGGACAGAAGAACAGATACAGGCTGGAGGAGATCAGGGATGACACCTCCGTTTGGTTCCCTGCTCTCCGTCCCAGGGCCAAGCATGGAGCTGGGCATGCAGTTGAAGATAAATGTTTGCTGAGTAAAAGCAAACATTTATATGGGGCTTAATATGCACCTACCTAATGCTCTCTCTCTCTCTCTGCAGATAGATACGTAGATAATAAAAACTGTGCGGAATAGTTTCAATTATGAATCCCAGTTTAGAGATGAGGAAACTGAGACCCGTAACCGAAACGGAGACCCGTAACCTCACCACTCATTAACAATACCCCAGGGTCACAGAGCTGGTAAGTGGCACGGCTGAGATTGGAACTCCAGGGAGTTGGGCTCCAGTGTCCCCGTGCATGCCCTCAGCCGACGACGCTCTATCCCCGAGCACGGCGTGGACACCAAGGAGGGAAACACAGGGGCTTTCCTCGCGCGGAGAGCGGTAAGAAGAGAGAAAGATCGGTCCGGCGTTCGTCCAACTCAAGTGATTCTGAAACAAAGGAAACCAGTGTCCTCATTCCCTCGCGTCACTGAGACGAGGAGGGAACCGAACACAGCGAGCAAGCAGAAGCTTGGAGCGAACGCTGCAGGAGCCTGGGGAGGCCGCCTTGGAGATCACGGAAGCCGAGCGAAGGAAAGAGACGAGAAGCGGGCCCTAGACGCACAAAGGATGGGCGCAGGGAGAGAGACTGGCGACAGCAGTGGCAGCCTCTGCTCTCGGAAGGGAAGACCGTCTTGAGCAGCAAGGTGGGCACAGAGAGAGCATCACAGCAAGGCCGAGGGGGCCGTCCCACGACCAGCTTTCCAGAGCCCCTCCCGTCGGAGACAGGGAAACCACCAGTCCCCCGGAGCCGTCCCCTAACCCATCTGGCGACAAACGAGAAGGGGGGCTTTTGCAAAACCTCAGAACCAGCCGCATGTCCCCGGGCCCTTGAACGACTATAGCGCTCACTGCCATGTCACCAAATTTACACAACCCCACCCCGCTGCTGGGGAAAGGGGGGAAAACAACAAATGCAGGCAAACGGACAAGAAATGCAGGCAAACGGACGACACTGGCGGTCTGCGGCGGTGGCGCCCAGAGCTACTCAAACTGCCCAAATTACTCGCTCAGGTGATATTCCGTATCACACTAACCGTGTTCACTGGCTTCCCAAGTGTCCCGTAGGGTGTACACTCCACCCTGTGTTAAAATATTCCTTTACTTGAAATCCAGTTAGACGCATCTCCTTTTCGATGTACCATAGAGTCAGGAATGCGCATTTCTTTCCCATCCTGGCACCTGTAACCATGGCAACGTACACTGAAACCTCTCAAGCAGAACAGAACTGACAATCACGCGAACAGCACAAATACCTGCGCTGAGAAAAGAGAGGGGCGGCCCGAGGAGGTAGCTGTTGAAATTAAAAGCTAATGACAAGAAAACAGCTGGAAACAAGCAGGAACTCTCACGGCTGCCTCCTTCTAGCTGCACGAATGGTATGGAGAGCCCGATTTGATTTACGTTTTATTAGCGGTGCTGGCATCGGTGAATACTTCATTAGGCATCGTCTCAACAAACAAATGGAGTGGAAACTTCAGAAACATAAGTTGCGTGCAGGAAAATTCAAGGGCTGCGTCTGTTCGCCAAGGATGTGCGCGATGTGTGCTTTCGGCTCAGCCGCGTAGGGCGAGGCAGACAAGCAAACCCCTCTCACAGAAGCCTTTCGAAGTGTAAACACGTGTCTGTAAAACGGCAAAGAATTATCTGCTATTGAGGAAAGACCCCCATTAGCCAATTAGAGTAATTACATGGATTACGATTTCTTGTTTTTGGTAATTTCTTTTTGTTGTTGTTGTTGTTGTTGTTGTTTAATCCCTAAATCTTTCTTGCCCAGGAAAGGAAGGGATAAACAGCCGATACAGGCAGAGAATTCAATGGGGGGGGAGGGGGCCCAAACTGGGGCATTCTCACGTTCAGATGCCAAAATGTAATTGAAATTTTATGCTTACCTCAACATAACGACATGCGATGATTTCTGTGCATGGGAAGGCATAAAGGGTCACATTTCCCCAAGACTTCAATTACAGTCGCTTCTATCTTCCCTAAAACAGCATTTGGTCTCAGAAAATTGCCTTTAATGGTGCAGGTGTTTGCTGAGAGTATCCGTCACATTTAGTCCCAAGCGCTCCATATTAATTCATCAGTTTCATGAGCAGAAGCCTTTTCTTCCAGGTGACAATGTAAAGTAAATATAATTTCAAACAGACGTGCTGTTTTTCTCTGAATCAGAGGAAAACTAAGCTGGCACTGGCGGGAGGCGGGGGAGACGAGACTCCAGCCATGAAATGCCCACCGCGAGGGTCCCTGGAGTATACTCTGAACTGGGCCCAGGCACCCGCCCTCCTTGGCATCACAAGGAAGGCTGCCCGTGCCAAGCAGACGATTTCCCTGACTCAGTGCGGACGACGGGCATCATCACTACGAAGGCGATGCCACTGAAAACACCTCAGCCAGGTTCGGTTTACACTATGTCAGGTGGTAATCTTTCCCCAGCCCCTCCAAAAATCACAATGAACCACGGACCGTATTTGTACATGTCTCCGTGTGTGCACACCCATAATGCCACATCCAGAGGTCACCCCTCTGGCGGCCTCGCTTACCCATGATATCACCCAGAAGTAGGGAGTCGGAAAATAAAGGCCTGCCTGCTGACCATTATTTCGAGTATAATTTTAACAAGCAGTGTTCAATTCAACGAACAGCCGTGTTGGACTCTTGAACCCCACTTACCAGGGCAGGGAAGGGTCCGGACCTGTTTTCCCACAGCTGCCGGTCTCTGTTTCCAGAGCAAGGGAGGACCTTTACGTAAGCTTTGGCCTTCAAGGTTTTGTCGGCTAATTGGCAGGTGCTCCATTCCATCAAGGTTAGCTCTTTGGTGATCCAGAAGCTGATCGTGAACGGTCTTCCCCTCTAAAAATCTCTTAGAAGAACCCGCCGTCTGAAAAAGAATTCCTGTGCTGGTTTTTAGGGGAAGATACTGAGCCTGTGCTTACGGGAGGCATGGGGCCTGGCACGTCTAGGTTAGGAATGATGCTTCTGCCAATAACTTTCTGTCCGATAACAAACGTTCCCTGAACACCAAACTGCTCATGTTGCTTCCCAGTTAAAACCCCTCTTAGGCTCCCAGGGCCCCCAGGACAGAAGCCAAACTCCTTGGCATGGATTATAAGCTGAGCCTTTCCAACATTTCCGGTCTCTCCTCCTTGCCCCCACCCTGCACCCTCACCCCCCGAGTTGCAGCCACATGGAACTTTTGGGGCCATAGCTATCTTCTCTGGCCGCTGGCATCCTCTGAAACATCTTGGTGCCCAGGCTGTACCTCGCACCAAGATATTTTGATTGAATTGACCCCATTTGGGATCCGGACATTGACGTTTCCTCTAAACTTCCTCGAGCGACTCCAACATTTCGCCCAGGTTGAGAACCACGGAGTTTAGGTGACCTCTGAGCTCCTTCATGTAGAACAGATCCCTTCCCTGGGGCCGTGGCGGGGGAGGGGAGGGTGTTAATGCGGAGAAATTAAAGTATAACTTTAGAAGATAGCTGGAATTTCGGTAGGTAGAAATGAGGACTAAGAGACATAGAAAGTCGGGCCTCAGGGCTCAGCTGGGCAGGTAGTGACATACGGATGCAGATAAGCATATGATTCAGAGTCCCTCTTTGTACCCACCTCTATTTACGTTTTGTCCAACGAGGGTCACAACTGCTCTCAATATGCACAAGGACAGATACTTCAAAAGGCAACTGAATGAACGGATATTCCTCTAGAAAGCCAGGAAGAGACAACTGCAAGGCAAGGGAACCAATAACAAATAAATCTTCATCTTCAAATGGATACAGTAATCTCTACGTTCATCAGAGAGTATGTCTGGAAGGAAAGTGAGGTTTTTATTAAGGTCTATATCCATTGTTGCTATAGAGAAATAGAAGTTTACTCATGGCTAAGCCCGGGTGGCTCAGTCGGTTAAGCGTCCGACTTCGGCTCAGGTCACCATCTCCCGGTTCGTGGGTTCAAACCCCGTGCCAAGCTCTGTGCTGACAGCTCGGAGCCTGGAGCCTGCTTCGGATTCTGTGTCTCCCTTTTCTCTGCCCCTCCCCCACTCATACGCTGTCTCTCTCTCTCTCTCTCAAAAATAAACATTAAAAAAGATTTTTTTTTTTTTAAAAAAAGACTCCGTTAAAATCATTTGGGTGATAGTATAACGAAAGCTGTGAGATTTGGTGAGGTGACACCTGAAATGGCCGAATAGGTATTTAAAAGTAAAACGGCCAATGCCTTTATTCAGCAAAGTAAAGTCTAGGGAAGTTTCCAAATGGACTTTCATACGGTAAAGAAGACTTACAGGATCCTGAAGGCCCAGCTATTATTGTCAAGCTAAGGTGGTTTTTCCCTCTAGCAAGGCATTATCATTAAGACAGTGGGAGTTCCTGGAGAAATGTCATACTCTGCCCCCATCAAGTATTTCTCAATGGGCTGCTGGTTATAAGGAAATTTAATTTTATCTACATTTCATCTTGCCTTTGTCCTCCACATCATTATTCATGGTGTGTGTGTGTGTGTGTGTGTGCGTGTGCGTGCGCGCGTGTGTGCAGACCCCTCGAGTTGTTTCGAGAACGTAACTCATTCTACAAAGCAAAAGCAACAGAGGAAGTTAAAGGGACAGAAGAAGCCAGACTGAATCCTGAGGCCGTTTTAAGCATTCCATCGCAACACGCTGCTTGTTGGCTAGAAGCGGCTTTGGGAAAAAACAGACACGCAAACAAACAAAAACGGATTCAGTTTCACACAGTGTATTCACAGGACACAGCCGGGGAATAAACTGATTTGACACTAGTATCTTTTGAGAGATACTGTAGGCAAATCACCGCTACCCTACCTCACTGGGTGAGCCTGGCTGGGTAACACTGTGGCAAAGTGGTCTTCACGGGCTGAATCGTGAAAGTGGAATAGGGTATTCTCCTGCAGCGCCCTCAACCCTCGCCCCACTTTTGCTTCTCGTTTGGTCCGGGGAGAAGCCAACTAAGGGGCAACTCACCTTGACCCTGGCCGCCAGAAGGAGGCACACAAAAATGCCATCAAATAGACTCCGAATGTGTAAGACCCTTGGCCTCAGATCTCCCGGGAATCCATACATCAAGGAACGCTGGGAACAGAGAGGTAAAGGTCACTGGGACGCGATCTTCCGTGGCTAGCAGAGTGAAGTGACTAACCTGACTTGTGCTTGACTTCGTGGCAGAGAAACGCCACCGACGCAGGATGAGATTGTACGGTGTCACGGAGTGCTTTGGGTTGCCATACAGAAGGTGTTCTAGAAATGCAGGGTAGTTTTGTAATGAGTATGCAGATGCTTCTGAGAATACCACAGGGTCAACAAGTTCAAAGAAATTTCGAACAGTAATGGCAAAATGCTTGATCTTTCCTTTTTTTTTTTTTTTTTTTTTTTTTTCATTTTCAGCGTCTTTGCTAGGGGAGAAAAAAAAGCATAACTGAATAAACCCTAGAATTAAGATCTCTTTTGAGTGACAATCTCTTTAGTTCTACACAGTTAAGAGAACCCCTATGGGGTTAATAGGAGACTTTGCCTCCTCAGCGGTTACATATTCCATTTAAAACTCTGGGTAACAAATCATTACCAGGCCTTCTGGGACATCATTCTTGCCGCCTTTGGAAACTCTTTCTGGAAGCAGAGCATTACCCTGATACCGCGCAGGAAGTGAGTGGGGTGCTCCCAGACCCTGCGGGGCACCCAGGGTGACTGTCATGTGCGGGAGCTCACAATGTCATGCCAAGAAATGAGCCTACTGCACCTGCTGTCACTCCAGGTACTAGCAGCTTCAACCAGGGGGGCCAATCTTAAAGCTGGGACAAGAACCACATATCATTTTTATTTGTATGTTTCCCTTTTAAAAAATATTTCTTTTCGAGAAAGACAGAAAGCGTGAGCGGGGGGAGGGGCACAGAGAGGGGAACAGACGATCCATCCCAAGCAGGTTCCACAGTGACAGCAGCGAGCCCGACCCGGGGCTCGAACTCACAAACCGCAAGATCGGCCCGACCTGAGCCGAAGTCGGACGCTCAACCAACTGAGCCACCCAGGCGCCCCTATTTGTATGTTTTCTTAAGCAGGGACCCAGAACGATAAGTCCGGGCTGACATTTGCTGAACACCGACTAACCCTTGGCCACAATGACAAACTGTGTCCAGGTGTCAGCCCATTCAAGTCTCACAATATCCTTGGGAATGAGGGACCACTCTTACGCCCATTCTACAGATTCAGAAACTCATGGACGCAGTCACTTGCTCAGGGCCACACAACTACCAAAAATCCAGCCAGAATTCTAACTTGAACGTCTGCGACTGTAAAGCCCATTGGCATCCTGCTTCTAGAATACGGTAAAGAAGAAAGCACGGAGTCAGAGTATGCTCTGAGGTACCCTGTATTTTAAACTTTGACTAAGAGTGCTTTGCAGAATCTGGAGTCTCATCAGGACCAAAAAAACCTCTTCAAACGCGGCAAACATCATCAAATTTTCGGTGGGTGAGGTTGCATCGCTACACAGGCTGGTGGCATGGACTCGATCACTTTGCAACTTGCATTTTCTCCTGTGCGATCCTGGCGCCCGGCCCGTGCCTGACACACAGTGCGTATCTATAACAAGGGGCATGGAACCGAATCTGCGTTTGCTGAATGAATGCACCGTCACTAAACCGGTGGGATGTTACAGCCCGTCCCCGAAACCAAACCAAAGGAGACTTTTGGTAGAATACAAACGACTCTGACACACACCAGATCACCTTGAATCAGGGCTTGTGGAGGGAGAAGCAGGGAGATTTTTTTCCGGAACTTTGTAGCGCAGCAGTACGGAGTCATCGATGAGTCCCAGCAATGAAAACCACAAACCCTAGCTCAGATCAGATGGGGACTGTGCTTCGTCTCATGCTTGTTGAGGGTTTTGAGGGCTACAATGTCAAGTGAAATGTCAAGGGGTAGGTGAATTGCTTCCCCACCCCCACCCCCACCAATTGTCTCCCTTTTCTCGCCTTTACCTCCAAAAGCCCGCTCTGCAATAGAATCCTACATCCTATCTTTCCTGTTTCAAAGGCTAAGGTCTGGTGTGGGAGCTCATCTGAGAGACAGGAGAGTTGCATATCATTTATGGGCACATACTATCGCAGCCCATAGAGTCTCGGTCAAACACATTTTACCAGCCCAGTAAGAGTAACATGCTATTCTTAAGGAGACGAGTCTATGATTCAGAAGAAAACAACAACAGCAACAGTTCAAACAAATGGCTAGTTTTCCCATTAGAAGATTTTTCAACTATATCCATATTGGAAAAAAAAAAAAAAGGAAAGAAAATTAACTGGGATCACAGGGCTCCCTCCATCGTGGGTGCCAATGCTCTATTGACAAGTTATAATGAGGGCTTCTCTGTCCCACAGCAAGGAACAGGCTCATTAAAACTCGAGGAACAGGAGAGCTAGCTTTCAACTCCCTTGTTTTTTAAACTTCACGGGTTTTTAGAAATACTAAATGAATTGCCTGACAAAACGATGTTATTGATTTCAAAGTGTGTCTGCATTCTCGTGCTGGCATTTGCATTTGAATCTGAGCTACTTAATGTCAGTTGCGGGACGGAAGAATGGAAATGCGAGTTCTGCGGGCTCGGGAAGACTGATGTGTTGACTTTTCCACTTAGTCACTGTGGAAATAAGCCTCACGCCGAACCTTGGCTTCTTCTTGATCAAAACACATCAATTAACGTGGTTTGAACGTTGCTCTCTTCTGCATGAGAAGAAAGGAGGATCCCAGATTTCAAACCGTTACATAAGATGGCTATTCTACAGTGGAACGCTATTAAGATGCCAGGCCGCAGCTCCAAAGGGGTCTGTTAATGTCCGCTCTCAATGATCCGAGCCTGAGCACGTAGTGTGCTGAAACAGTAAATAACCCCCCGATCGCTTAGATTTGGTGTGAGAACGCCCTCTGTGATTTGTGTGTATGGGTGGCAGGTGTGGCCTCCTCATTGCTTTTTCTTACGCTAACGTGAGCATGGATTTCTGAGCCTCGAGCACAGAATTGGTGGCGGCGAGAGGGAGAAGTCAAAGGCAACGCTGAAGTTCAGAGTCATTGTCGGGAAGAGAAGTAGCTTTAAGGGAGGACCGCGTTGCGGAGGATCAACTCAGTAAAAACGTCCAGTGTTGAGGGCTGGGGTCCTGTACCTTCTACAGAGGGCACAGAATGGCATCTCAGGCAATGGCCACGGTTGGGGGTAGCTGGGAACTGAAGGATGACAGCAAACGAATCACAGGGCGGTGCTCTCTCACCGAGACAGGAGGAGAATCAGGCTTCTTCTAAGTCCCAGATTTGCAAGGAAGGAAACGTTTTGAAGCAGGAGAGGGCAGCCAGCGTTCAGAGAAGCTGGCAAGAAGTTTCATGGCGCAAACGACCACCGCAGGGCCAGGAGACTGCGTCTGGGGAGGTGGTCGCAACTCTAAAAGTATGAGTGGAGTGCAAGGCTCAGGAATCAGGTTGCTGGTGGGCTGGGGCACAGGGGCAGAGAGACGCAGTATCGACAGAAGGGGCTGAAAGAGAATGAGAAAAATAAACCCCAATTAACCTGCAACTGGGGAGTAGCATCAAGTGAGAATGTGACAGCTTGTCTGTTTCAAGAGACAGGCGCCGTGTGCCTTTTAAATAAAATGTATTTTGTAGGAGAGACTGGAGAGAGCTGACAAAGGAGGCAACGGGAGAAGCGCGACCTTGAAAGCGGTGAGACAAGCGCGTTCGGAGGAACACCGCAGGCGGGTGGCGCCGGGTGGCTCGGTCCGTTAAGCGGCCGACTCTGGATCTCAGCTCGGGTCGTGATCTCAGCGTTCTGGGAGTTCGAGCCCTGCGTCGGGCTCTGCGCTGATAGCGCGGGGCCTGCTTGGGATTCTGTGTCTCTCTGTGCGTCTCAAAACTAAATAAACATTAAAAGAAAAGGAGCACCGGAGCGAGGGGAGCCTGGGAGAGAAGAAGCCTGCTCTCCTCTGAGACCTGGTGGGGAAGTGAGGAGGCAACAGGTGCGTGGAAAGACGTGTTGAGGAGTTGGAAGACATGTGTCCTACACGGTAGGAGGTGAGGAGTAGGACCGCTCTTGGGAAGCGAGCAGGGGAGTTTGGAACGACTCGCGGCAAGGCTGTTCTGGGAAATCCAAATGAACCAAATACAACGATTTTTGAGCAGCGATGGGCGTCCTGGTGGAGCAAAGTGATCGCGTTGTTTTTGACTGGGTCTGCCCAAGTCTGGCAATGTTTTTAGGCTAAGAATAGAATCAAGTCCGGGATCAGGGAGAAATGCTCTAGAAAGGCAAGTTGGTGGGCATGATCCAGCCGAAGAGGAGGTACATGGAATATTCCCAAAGTGTCTTTCCCTTTAGGATCCACAAGATGCTGCTGCTGCTTTGTAGCTGCAGGATGCTGCTCTCAGCAAACCCTCCATGTATCCTTGCATGCGTGTAGAAACAGGGGCTGTCAGATGAAGTGCTTATGAATATGCATATGACTGGGGGACACCAAAATGGCCACTGTATACGTTTGTATAGGTTGCTCACTGCACAAACGCTCCAGGCCAAGGTGGTTGCAGAGAGGCTGAAATCCAGCCCATGCCCTACTTACCAAGCTATGTGTTCTGATGAGGGGCTTTAATGACCTGCTGGCAGGAGCACATGTGGGTTAGGGACAGCCGTCCTGATCATGATACAGTCATTTTATTTTATGTTTATTTTTGAGAGAGATAGAGCATGAGCAGGGGAGGGGCAGAGAGAGAGGGGGACAGAGGATCTGAAGCGGGCTCTGGGCTGACAGCAGTGAGCCCGACATGGCGCTTGAACTCACAAACCGTGAGATGGTGACCTGAGCCGAAGTCGGATGCTCAACCAATTGAGCCACCCAGGCACCCCTACTTTTCTTTTTAATATTTATTTATTTATTTATTTATTTATTTAATTTTTGAGAGTGGGGAGGGGCAGAGAGAGAGAGAGAGAGAGAGAGAGAGAGAGAGATCCAAGCAGGCTCCACGCTGTCAGCACAGAGCCCTACGCAAGGGTCAAACCCATGAATCGTGAGATCCTGACTTGAGCCAAAGTCAGACACTTAACTGACTGAGCCACCCAGGCGCCCCACCCCCTATACTTTAAACATATGCAATCTTTATATGTCAAAGATATGTTAATAAAGCTGTCTCAAGAATGCAAAGAAAGATATGGGTATGAAGAAAAGAATGTGTGTGGGGGGTGACTTTTGTGGGCTGATAACGAAAGTCAAGCCATGATCCAGCAATCCCACTTCAGGGTATAGATCCAAATGAAAGGAAATCAGTATCTTGAAGAGATATCCACACTCCCATGCTCATCGCAGTATTTTTCACAATAGCCAAGACATGGAAACAATCTAAGTGGACGTAGATGAATGGATAGAGAAAATGTGATATATATTCCAGGTATATTGCAAATATATATATGTTCCATATACATATGTTATGGAGTATTATTCAGCCCTCGAAAGGATGGAAACCCTACCGTTTGTGACAACATGGATGTATCTTAAGGACATGATGCTAAGTAAAATACGCCAGATACAGAAAGACTAATGGTGTATGGTATGTGAAATCTAAAAATGTCAAACGCATAGAAGCACGGGGTAGAATAGTGATTGCCAGAGGCTGCGGGAGTGGGGAAAATGGGGGTATGGTATCAGAGTACAACATTTCAGCTATGTAGGATAAATGGGCTCTGGGGGACCCAATGTACATTGGATGGCGATTATATTCAATAACACTGTATTGTATACTTGAAATTCGCTAAAAGAGTAGATCTTAAGTGTCTTCACCACACAAAAAAAGTAACTATGTGAGGAAATGGATATGTTAATTCAGTTGATCGTGGTAATCGTTTGACAGTGTAGACCTATTTAAATATATACAACTTTATTTGTCTATTATAGATCAATAAAGCTGGGGGAAATTTTGTCATTGTTTCAGTGGGTTTTTAATTTTTTTTTTAATTTTAGAGAGACAGGATGAGTTGGGGGGAGAGGGGCAGAGGGAGAGAGAGAGAACATCTTAAACGGGCCCCACAGTCAACACGGAGCCCCATGTGGGGCTTGATCCCAAGACCCTGTATCATGACCTGAGCCGATATCAAGAGTCAGATGGTCAACCGACTGAGCCACCCAGGTGACCCAAAGCAGGGGAGTTTTTTTTAAAATAAAGTATCTGGAATTGCACAAAAAAGGCACTCGGGGTGATGAAAGGTATTGCCAGTGGAAGTGTGTGAATGGAATTGGAGGGGGGAAGATTAAAAGGTTAACAGGCACAGGGACGCCTGGGTGGCTCAACCAGTTAAGTGTCTGACTCTTGATTTCAGCTCAGATCATGATCCAGGGTCTTGAGATCAAGCCCCGTGTCCTCAGGACAGCGCCTGCTTGGGATTCTGCCTCTCCCTCTCTCTCTGCCCCTCCCCTGCTTGCGTGCTCTCTCTCTCCCTCAAAAAGAAATAAGTAAATTAAGAAAATAAATAAAAGGTTAAGGTGCACGGATACAAGTGTCCTGAAAGAAATTATGCTATGAATTGCTATGATATCCTCAAAAAAGGAAAAGACCACATTTGGTCGGGATCTCAAGAGAGAGATGAGGTTGGAGAGAAACTTTGAAAGATCAATACAATTTTCCCACGAGATAGTGAAAGCATTCCAGTGAGAACAAATAGCAGAGGTGAAGTCCCAGAGGTGGGAAAAGGCGCAGGCACGAGCGTTCGGGGCAAGGCAATGGCTGGGTTTGGAAGAAAGGCTGCGTGTAGTACACAACGGGAGGTGAGTCAGGGGAGGGAAGGCAGCCTCATCCTTGACCGCCAAGTGATGGCTCCCACCGGACACCGTTCGAGGCATCGCCATTGTCTGGTGTCAATTTCAGGCAACTTTTGCATCAGAAGGAAACGTGTTTGCATCACTAGGCCCCACAGATGTTTCAAGTTTTGTCCCACTTGGTATAAACCTCTAGCGATACTGAGGTTAAAATTGAGAGATGCTATAAAGGAATGGTTCGGAGCAGACTCCGGGGCCCAGACTGCCTGGGTTTGAACTGCAACTTCGCCACTTACTAGCTGGCGACTTTGAACCCACTGCCTAGCGTTACCAGTTGAATCGTGTGCCCCCAAAATTCATATGCTGAAACCCTAACCCTCGGTACCTCGGAGTGTGACCTTAGCTGGAGAGAGGGTCTTTATAGAGATAATCAAGTTAAAGTAACAGCGGGCCCTGGGGCGCCTGGGTGGCTCAGTCGGTTAAGCGTCCGACTTCGGCTCAGGTTATGATCTCGCAGTTCAGGAGTTCGAGCCCCGCATCGAGCCCCGCATCGGGCTCCATACTCAAAGCTCAGAGCCTGGAGCCCGCTTCGGATTCTGTGTCTCCCTCTCTCTCCCCCCCACCCCTGCTTGCTCTCTCTGTCTCTCGAAACTGAGTCAACATTAAATTTTTTTTAATTAAAAAAAAATAAATAAAGTAACAGAGGGCCCTAATCCAATATAACCAGTGTGTTGATAAAAAAAGGGGACGTTTGGACACAGAAAGAGGAGGATGCGCAGAGAGATGCAGGGAGAAGGCCAGGAGGGACGTCTGGAACAGATTCTCCCTCCCGGCTGCAGAAGGAGCCGGCCCTGCCCACATCGTGATCTCCAGCTTCTAGAGCGCAGAACCGAGACCCCCGGTTTCTGTTGTTGGAGCCCCCCCCCCCCCAAAGTCTGCAGAGCTCTGTTACGGCAGCCCCCAGCCTCTCACACACGTCACCTCTCAGGCTTCAGCTTCCCCGGTTGGGAAATGACTCATAACTGCCTTACGGCACAGTGGGGAGGAGTAAAAGGCTTAAACACATCAATTGCTCAGAGGGGTGCTCAAAATAGAAGGAAGTGTGCGCTGTTCGTGTTCCAGACGTCATTTGTTTTCCATCAAAGCGTTTATCGTCCAGGTCCAGGTAGCTTCCGCGTGGACATCTCTACGAAGGGGCGTAGGTACTTGCCCTTTACTTTGGACAAGCTGCTCTTAGCCCGTAATCACTGTCCCACTTGAAAGGTTACTTCCCACGTAAGTTTTTCTATGCTGCCTTCTGACCAAAGTGCCTCTCAGTGCAACCCTCCGTCTTCCGTGAGACGTCTTTTCTTTCACTCATGGGGCCTGAACTCCCGTGACCCCCAATCACATAGATTTCCCATAAATTTCTTTATCCCGGTATCTCTTTTAAGGGCGCGCTCTCGAGAACATACCTGCTTCCCATTAGATCTGGGGTCACAAATCCAAAGAAACACATTTGTAACTGAAGCAAGTACTGGTGGCTGTAAGTAACAAACCCACAGTTCGGATTTTTTTTCCTTACGCGTTTTTGTTTTTTTTTTTTTCTTTCGCCTTGTTGGGACAATCAGGGTGTTGAAATTCAACCACATTTCCGGTGTTCATTTTTCTTAAGTTTATTCATTTATTTTGAGAGAGAGAGATAGACAGAGAGAGGAAACAGAGACTCCCAAGCAGGTTCCACACGCTCAGTGCAGAGCCTGATGCGGAGCTCGAACCCACGAACTGTGAGATCATGACCTGAGCCGACGTCAGAAGTCGCATGCTTGACAGACTGAGCCACCCAGGTGCCCCTCTGGTGTTAATTTTTAGGTGTTATTGAGTACCTTGGTTCCTATCTTTGCCACTGAGTAGCATATGACCTGAGGTGAGTTCCTTTCTCTCCCAGGGCCTCAGTTTCTCCATTTTCCAAATTAGAGTAGAGCCACATGATCTCAAAGCTTCATCGAGCTCTGAAAGGCTAAGATACTCTTAAGCTCTGCGATAATACAGGGTAAGACTCTATAAGGCCATAAAGGCCAGCTAACTCTGGTTTTTCCCAGTGGCATTTTGCCTTCCTATCTGAAGTCTCTATTGCTTGTGTTTTAAATTCTGCTGTAGCTCCATGAGGCTTTACTGACAGCATCAGAATTAGAGAGCGAAATATCTTATACTGGGTCCCAATGATTACATAATGAATACAAATATATTACCAGAAAGTTCTTTCACTAGGTAAGAAACGTTCACATTCAGTGAAAGGCTTCAGCGAGGCACTGATGTGAGGACCAAAGACAAATTACAAATAATTGATTGAGGTTTTCATGTGCATGATGAACAACCCCATTTTCAATTATACGTGAAATGTAATCATCCTCCTTTTTTTTGCTGTAGACAAAAGTTATCTTATGGATGTTATATGTAAATGCGGGTACTTGAAGATGTTCATCTGTAATGAGACAGAATTTGACTGACAGGAAAGAGAACAAAGGGGAAGAAGAGATCTGAGGGTCGGGAAGATGGCTCTGGGAGAGAAGCTCGAAAGCTCCTTCCTCTGCCCTGTTGCCTCCCACACTCACCCCAAGGGGACCGAGCAGATATGGTGGCACACGTGTCACAAGTACAAGGAGTACAGCGAGAAGCATTTTCTAAGGTATCTGATGAGGAAGGAGTGTGCGGAAGGGTTAAATTCAGCCTAGAATGTCAGGAGAAGAAAAGGTGACTGAATCTGTCCTAGGCTGGGCATATGCCAGAGAGTCTGGGATTTAGGAGAGAAACTGGCTGGTGTGAGTGGGTGTGTGTGGTGGGCTAAGTAGGGGTGGGGGGGGGGGTTGTAGGACAGGCGGATGACTATGGAGAAAGTCATTACAAAAGACCTGGCTTGGGGCGCCTGGGTGGCTCAGTCAGTTAAGCGGTCTGCTTCGACTCAGGTCACGATCTCACATCCATGGGTTCGAGCCCCGCGTCGGGCTCTGCGCTGACAGCTCGGAGCCCGGAGCCTGCTTTGGATTCTGTGTCTCCTTCTCTCTCTGCCCCTCTCCTGCTCGTGCTCTGTCTCTCTCTCTCTCTCAAAAATAAACATAAAAAAAAAAAAAACCTGGCTTTTTCTTTCTACGAGTAGCTGAGAGAAGACAGACACTGAAAAGCCAGCCACAGCAAACGGGACTCTGTTATCGCAAGAGTGGTGAGTTACACATACGTCCAGTCTCTGCCGGCTTTGGAACTGAGAACTGTCGCCCTGCCGGGAGGTGCGGCTGTTCAGTAAGCGGCTGGAGGGGTCTGAGGGGTCCAGACCACCAGCAGGGAGGGGCAATCAGGGAAACAGAAGGGCGAAAGGGCCTGCAGGTATTTTGTTTGGCTAAAGAGGAAATCCCCTTTCATCTCAAGATTCCCAACCTTGAGGACCAGGGACCTTGGGGAAAAAACTCCCGGTGCATTCTATGTGGACAGGATACATACTATTTCTCACGTCCATATATCACCATTTCCCGCTACTTTTTGCTTTTCAGCTGTTTATCTTCTTGTATTTCATGACGCAAAACTCCATCTTTACATAAACACGCTCATGAGTCATAGTTGTATAGTTAAGTGTTTTGTGCCTCATCACTCGCCAGATCACACGGAGTCACCTAATATTTTTTTAATATTTTTTTTAACATTTATTTATTTTTGAGACAGAGAGAGACAGAGCATGAATGGGGGAGGGGCAGAGAGAGAGGGAGACACAGAATCTGAAACTGGCTCCAGGCTCTGAGCAGTCAGCACAGAGCCCAACGTGGGGCTCGAACTCACGGACCGTGAGATCGTGACCTGAGCCGAAGTCTGCCGCCTAACCGACTGAGCCACCCAGGCGCCCCAGCCTAATATTTTTAAAAAGGGACCTTCATCCTGGAAGTGTTCGGAACCTCTCCTCTTATGTCTTGGATGATCGCAATGGACTAAGCCTAACAGAACACGTTCCGACAAAGGATTGCCTTAGTGCGTTGGCTATCGTGTCCTTGACGCATTCGGAAAAGCTCAGGGACCCTGGCGGGAAGAATTTCTTAAAGAACCTGTTGTTTCTGTTGCCGAGGTGATGGATGTGGTGAGCTTTAGGAACCAGGCAGAGAAGGCCAGAGGGAACCAGAGTTGGAAGCTCTCTGCCTTGCCACGGGGAGCAGCAGTCTAGAAAAGGAGAGGAGGGCTGGTATCAGAAGGAAGTGTCCCTTCTTCAGGGAGCATTAAGTGTGCCAGAGAGTTAGGACCCATCGGCTCCTACCATTTGGCATTCGTGGGGCTGACCTCCAGTCTGCTCAGGCTGCTACAGGAAAATACCAGCCTAGTAGGGTTCTGGTGAGAGCCTGCTTCCTGGTTCACAGATGGGTGTCTTCCTGCTGGGTCCTTACACAGTGGAAGGGGAGAGAGAGCTCTCCGGGGTCTCTTTTGTAAGGGGCATTAATCCTATTCACGAGGGCTCCACCTTTATGACCTAATTACCTCCCAAAGGTCCTACCTCCTAATACCATCCCACTGGGGATTAGATCTCAACACGTGAAGTTTGGAGGGACGCAAACGTTCACTTGTTAACAGTGACTGCATCACAGAATCCCCGTCTCTCCCTCCTTTGAAAATTGTGCGAAGTTGCCATGCTTTCCGGAGAAAAGGCATTTCGCACAGACTTGTAAACATGCCCCCCCGCCAACACACACACACACACACACACACACACACACACACACGCACACGTACGGTACGTGGGGTCTCAGGCACGAGTGGGGTCACTTGAAATCTTTTATATAAATGCTCTCCTTTCTTTCGTCCCCCTTGCCTCTTGATGATCAGATGAAGGAGTGTTTTGTTGCAAGTTCCTGACCGGATGGTGGTATAGCAAATGGGCACAGCTGTAGCTGAATTTCAAAGTCTCCATTGAAGTGTGGTTGTGGGTGAGAACGTGGACACTGGGGAAGATGCTGTCCAGTTTCCTAATGGGGAAAGAGTCCAGCTACTTACTAATAATGAAACATGGATTTGTTACTGCCTCACATCAAAGGATGGGCATGTTATCAGGGTAACGAGAGGGAACCATGATTTTATTTTTGCCAAGATGGATCTTCAAGAGTAAAAGGAAAGCCAGACTCGTTGGTACTATAACTCCCGTCGAGGTGCAGAAAAGAGAGACTTCCAGAATCCAAGAATGACTTGGCTGGATAGACAACGAAATAGCTGGAAGGGAAATGTTCATTTACAAGAAATACGGAAAGAAGGGGCGGGGGGTGGAAGAAACCCACCCCGCCTCCCAACCCAGAGCCGATCACACATTGTAAGAAATCTACAGAGAAGAAAAAGAAAACTGCGCTGCAAGAAATGCTTTTGGATACCGAAATCCTTCTGGAAGGTGTGGGACAGATCTTAACTCCACAACCTGCCCCAGTTTTCCAACTGTTTGGTCACTTTTTGCCATTTTCACCACTCTCTCCACAGTTATTAAATATTATTACTGTATTTGCCACCGATGCCTGGCTTTTCAGGATTTCATTTTAAAAGCTGAACTACGCAAGTGTTTATTTTATTTTTGGAATATGGCATATTTGAATGGGGCTCTTTCGCTGCTGCTGTGGCCACCTCATGCCCTACTTCCATTATGAGTCATTATTTTAAGATGTGTAACTCGGCTATAGAAAATTGCTCTATAAAGGTACCTGAACATCAAGTTCTCATACAAGCAAGGAAATTTTAAGATGCTGAAATGTTAAAGAAAAAAAAAAAAGGATAGTAAATAGTCTTTAATAGCTTAGTTGTCGAGGTTCTGCTGTTGGGTGTTTTTCTTATTCCTCGTTCCTGTTTGCTTTTTGGAAATAAAAGACAACCTATTAGGCCTCCGTAGAGAGCAGACTTCTTTCGAACCGTCTTTGCCCTTGTAAATCAGGCTATAAAGAGGTGAGAATCAGCTCCAGATTTGTTGCACCTTTCTTCCCTAGAGTCGTGAATATTGCAATTTTCATTGGATTTAGAAAAAAAAAAAATACAGCGCTGTTTGCGGTCATTAAAATGGTCATTGTTTAAGGAAGGTCTCATTAATGTTCGCTTTTAAAAATTCTGCCCTCGGGGCACGAAGTGGCCAAAAGATCAGGAGCTCCGGAGTGAAAGGACACAAAATCCAACTCGGTTTTCTCCGGCCCAAAGTAGAGTGGCTACGGACTGTAAGGCTCGCACGAAATAAGGCACACATTATCACTGAACACAGCGGTCAGGGGCCAAAGAGATTGGCAGAATGCGCAAATCCATGTAAGGCAACGCCCTTAGGAATCTCATTCCATGAACTTCAGTCAATGGTTGCGGCGCGCGCACACACACACACACACACACACACACACACACAATGAACCCTCCATCTTTCTGAGTCCCAGGGAGTAAGCGGTGAACAAGGGTTTCTGAAAGTGGTAAAAGACAAGAGCTAATACCAACTCAAAGCAAACCGGTACATTCCCTGAAGGAAAGCTCTCAAATAAGCATCAGGAAACTTCCAGCAGCCTCAAGACAGTAAGAGAATTGAATTTCATAGGATAAAGCTATTGAGAATGCCCCACACCCCTTAAACTATCATTCTAGTCCGCTATCACCAGAAACAAGAGGGATGTTTCTAACTTCTCCGACCCGGGCTTACGCGATGCAGACGATGCTGGCACGAAAGAGCAAGCTGACGATATGTTCCTGAGCTAACCCAACCGAACGTCTTGGAGTTAAGTCATATTTTTGTCATCCCGGGCATGCGTGTTGATGCTCCTCACTATGTATTCCTTGTACGTACTTAACACAGTCCGTCCCATTTAGCCAGCAACCCTAGAATAATGGATTCTTGCCAGTGACTCAGGTTGGGGGGTTGCATTTGCAAGCGAAACACACTCTCCTGCCTCAATATTGGCTGCTTTCGTGGAGGCTCTTACAGCTGACAACACAACAGAGAACTTCATAAAGAAAGTCTCATGATAGCTGTTATTTATTATGCAAATGCTGCCTGCCATGGCAACATTGCATCCAGGAGTTTGCTTTATTTGCACTAGGACATGGCCTGCATATTCAAATGAAGGCAGCCGTACATTATGCCTCCACATTACAAAGATTTTGTTTTCCTTGACACTTAAAGGAGAGCAAACTGCAATTAATACAGCCTGTTTAAGCAGACAGCACCCAATTAGTTATCATCCATTTTCAGATTGGGATGCTAGACAAAAAACATGGAGCTGGGCTCCTTATTCAAAAGGAAAATACATCCAAACTACAGGTTTTCAAAGACACATTTAACTCACAATGGCAAGGATACTCACTTAGCCTTTAATGTGAAATGGAGTGTTAATTTTTCTCTGTCACCTCTTAATTGCTTCCTTATTATACTGTTCAAGCAGTTAATTGCTAGACTGAGCGAAAGAGTGTTTTCAGGGGAAAGGAAATGCCACAGCATGAAAGAAAAAAAAATAGAAGCAGTTCACTAGCGTAATTGGGTCTGATAGAACATTAGCTACGGTGTTCCTTTTAGTGGTATCTACAAAAATTAATGGGCAAAGCCAAATTGTTTGCGATTGGGAAAGGAGAGACAGATTAAGTCAATCGGCACGCCTACCCGTGACTTGCATCGCGGTCATTTACGAAGCAAGCAAGTGGAGTCTTCTACACCCTACGCACTTGGCCCAGACGTAGGCTTTCTCCACGTGGGGTGCAGATGAGGACATCTCCATGAGTCAGATACTCCCCAGTGCAGAAGGCGGGCTCCAGGGAGCCGTGGGGACGCTTGCTTGCGGCCCTCCCTGGGTTAGCTCCTCAAAGCATGATTGAGGACGAAGAGAAGGCAAAAAGCAGGTGTGTCCCATGCTTCTCAATGCGCGGGAGCTCCCCCTACAATTCCGTCCGTCCCTGGGGAGGGGAATGGACCCTTCCTTTCAGTACCGTCCAAAATGGGAGTCGAGACTGGCAGAGCTTGACTGTGCTTCCCCGGCAAAGAAACGGACAGTCCGAATAAAAGGCGAGAACGACAAACATTTATCTCAACGACAAAACATAGATCGCTGGCTTTAGTCAGGATGTTTGCGTGCCAGTGTTAGAGAATTCATGACAAGTACTATTTGCCACACCCTCTAATTTTATTAGAGCACGGCAATTATTAACGAAGAAAGACGGTGGAGAAAACTACTTGCTTTAAAAGTGAGGTCAGAAGAGAGATTTTTGTTTGTATTGCATCTTAATTATGATCAAGAGAAACAACCTGGTTGTGTCTTCCATGTAACTTCCCAATGAAATATAAGAAAAATGCAAACCATTTACCGAATTGCGTTCGTTAGCATTTACGCAACGATTAACTCGCTAGCCTCACTCTATCGGCTCTTCCCGTTTGTTTGCTGGTTATTGAAGTCCGCTGATGTTCCCCTGGTTTGGGGTCTAGAAGGGCAGCGGTGGGAGATAGAGAAAGTGATTGGGAGTGGATTCCTTCTATGAGTGGAAAAATAGCATGAAACCCGTACCAGTGACCCGCCTCCAAAGGTGCAGAAGCAGAGAAAATGCAGTCCTGGAGTATAAAACGCTGAATTAAAAGGTATTGAACTATTAAGCAAGTCAATAAAATATTCAGTATAGAACATCACAAAGAAAATCTTCCAGGCTTCGCACGCTTCTGCAAACAAGCGAGAGCAGTCGTTCGGAACCTAGGAGCCATTTGTGGGAATCAGGGGTCCCGAAACAACCTAAAATATTACGTAAGAATGCTATGTGCGTGTGAGTCTCTCCACATTTTTCTCAACGAGGATCCATAGCTTCCAAGCCTTCCATGTTCACTCTGGCTGTTGGCAGAATTCCCTTCCTCGTGGCTGTAGGAATCATGGCAGCTTGCTTTGGCAAAACCAACAAAAAAGAGCAATACTCTAGAGTCAGTCTGATAGCAAGAGGGAGTATTATATAAGGTGATATAATCACTGGAGGTGATGAACAATATTCCATTGTTTATAAGCAAGCCACAGGTCCTGCCCGCACAGAAGAGGGAGGCGGTGAAGGGATTAAGCGTCCGACTTTGGCTCAGGTCGTGATCTCATGGTTCGTGAGTTCGAGCCCCACATGGGGCTCTCTGCCGTCAGCACGGGGCCCGCTTTGGATCCTCTGTCTCCCTTTATCTCTGCCCCTCCCCTGCTCTGTCTGTCGTTCTCTCTCAAAAATAAATAGATATTGAAAAAAAAAAGGGGGGGGGGAGGCTGTAAAGGTCAGGAGGCAGGGAAAATGGAGGCCATCTTTGCTTTCCAGATTTTCAAATGGATCTAAGATTTTTTTTTTAGAAGTCATGAACCACCGGTCTGGTCTATGGAACACACGTACCTTATTTATTATCTCTTACTGACACATATATTACATACCACTAAACTTAGTATCGGAAAACAATGGTAATCGCTTATTATCGCTCATAGGTTCTGTGGGTCCGGAATTCAGACAAAGCACAGTGTGGATGGATTGTATCTGCTCCGGCATGTCCGAGGTCTCAGCTGGAAGACCCAGCGAGTGGGAGCTGGAATCATCTGAAGTTTCATTCGCTCACATGTCCGTTGGTTCATGTTGCCATGAGTTAGGAGCCTTGGTTCCTCTCCCCATGTGTTTCTCCGGTGTGGTCGCTTTATGGGCAACTTTGGACTTCCTTACAGCATGGGGAGGGGTGGGGCTGGCTTCCACAGGGGATCATTCCAAGAAAGCAGCAGAGCCAGGGCCAGAGAGACAGAAAGAAGAGAGAGAGAATGGCCCTTTACTTTAATGTAATGATGAGTGAATGTGTGGGTAAGGCCATTCTGCAAAATGCAACCCGCCACAAGAAGGCCCACATTCATTTCTTGGGGCGGGTTGTATTTTGTGCCGGAAACTGTTCTAGACGCTGAGACTACAGTGATAAACAGTGTAGACATTGTTCCTGCCCTCACTGAGCTCTCAGTCCAGTGAAGGAAACCAAAACCTAAATAAGCAATTATAATACAGCTATGATAAATTCTACGACGAGGGAAATACACAGGGGCATTGACTTGGGTGAGGAAAACACTTTCTGAAGGAAATGACAGTGGCCTGCAGACCCCAACTGTAGGTTCGATAAAAGCCAAGACTCCCTACAGTTTACAACAGAGGTGCTTAAGAGTTTAAGAAAGCCTTGGTTAGTAGGTTGAATCCTCTTAGTGTCTTCTGAAACCTTCCATGGGGCACATCTTGGGACATTTCGGGTCTCACGTGACTTGGCCCTGCCCTTCCAATCGCTGGCACTCTCGTTATTACTAAACCACGGCGCGTGCTCTTACACTGCCACAACCTTTGTCATGTTACTATATAGCCTTGAATTCTCTTCTTCCTCTGTGCGGTGCGTGCGTGTTGCCTATCTTGTTCAACCTGAAAGTGTTAGTGCAAATGTTAGGTTATACCTGAAGCCTTTCCTGACCAACCTTACCCAAGCTGGAGTTAATGGCATCTTTCTCTTGGTGCCCACAGCACGAAGCTTGTGCCATTTGTTCCACTCTAACTGGCATTATGATACTTCTGTGTGTCTGTCACCTCCCTCCCTCATTCATTCATCCATTCATCCCCTTGTCAACAAGCATCTAGTAAACATATGCTGTATCTTCTACGTATCTAGTAAGTATATGCTATATCTTCTATGTATTAAGCTAGATGCTGGGGCTACAATGTAGAAAGATGGGCAAGGTTCTTGCCCTCGGGAAACCATTCCTCTTCGCTTAGCACAATAATTCATGCAATGCAGAAGTCTGATGTATGTTGGATAAATGAACTGATACCGGGATGAATGTTTTGGATTTCGATTATCTCTCTCTCTCTATATCACAGAAAGCCTGTGATTTGGAACTAAGGATCTATGTTCCTCCTAAGATGAATCAATTGGCCCAAATACGAATGGAGCCAAGATGTGTTGTTTCAAAGGTTCTGGTGATTACCATTTTAATGAAATGGCTACATTGCCCCACATGAGCTGAAAGACTGTATCATTCATACGAATAGTTTCATTCTCTCTGGCCAGTTATCCCTGAATATATCATGCCCACACTACAATTTTGCTAGACAAGTAGCACGGTTTGCATAGATGTCTTTTTTCTTGCTTTACTGAGAAATAATTGGAATACATCACTGGGTAAGTTTAAGGTATATCATAGTTTATAGCATAGTATAGCAAGGTATAGCATAGTTTAAGGTGTATCATAGAGATACAATAACGAAAGAAAGAAAGAAAGAAAGAAAGAGAAAAGAAAAGCATTTCTCCTTGGGACAAAAAAGATCACACACCTTAAAAACTACTGTGGGGCATGTACTGTGTTAGGCACAGCCTTAAATAACCTGCCTCCAGAGACTGACTAGGAAAACCGAGAGAAGTTACTTCCATCAAACTACTGAGAGACCACAGAAACAGAGACCTTGCTTTTCTCACTCCCTCTCCAAAATGATTGAAAAATCCACCCTTGCATCTCGATAAATAGTAAAATGGGTCTCCCAGTCCTCCCCACCTCTGTACTGGCTTTGGTACAAGAGTGCGGTATTCCTGTCAGCTGGGTCACACAGGATAGGGCAATTAATAAGCAAGCATATGCATGACAAGATCACGGGGGGGCGGGGGTGGTGGGGAGAGGAGAAAACCCTTCCTTCAATATGCCACACCTGTGTGTCCTGTCACTCCCATCTCCCCCCACATACCCTTGAATTTAACACCCTGGAAAGACTACCTGGGCTTCCAATGACGAATAGCATCCTTCCAATTTTCAGAGACTGAAGTCACCCTGCACTTCCGACACCAAAGGAAACTTGACACTGGCCGCTAACGGATATCCCATTGTGTGAGGCCAGCACATTGCCCCAAAGCACCCTGTCATTACAGATCTCTTGCAAGTCTCGTCCTGACCCCTAACCAGGGATTTTTAAATTAACAACCCTTTTAACTACTTTGCTTCTGATTATCATACCCAAACCAACCAGCTCTTAGGGCCTGGCACCTCACTCATTAGGAAAGGTGTTCTCCGAGCTGCTTAGCGAAGCTTTGATAACATGGCAAGTTACCAGTTCTGTCATTTGTCCTTTCAGTTAGTTGGTTGATTGAGCTGTTAATACTGCTCTGAAGAAAGAGACTAATGGGCGATATTTACAGTGCTCTTAGCTGAAAAGTTAGAATCCTACGCTGCATTCTAGAAGTTTTCAAAGCTTGCGGGAGTTTCTGGGGTGCTAGAAAAGGTGTCCCTGAAGTCATCTGGGTTTAATAAGCTAATAAATGCCATCTGAACCTCTCCGTGACTTATTTCTGGCTACGACAGAAAGATGGCAAGACTAGGTGAATACAAAACCACAAGAAAAATAAATGCTCGTGGAAGTTAGTACTGGGGAAGAAAACTGTAGTTTGTCAAGGGGCCTTCCTTGTTTATCAACATTACTGAGATGCGTCTGAGTAATACTCGTGCGGGTAGGGCTTATAACAGTAATAGCTCCAATGTTTAGAGCATATCACATCACCAATAGTTCGTTTTGGGTGTTGGAGAGTTAGGATTTCACAATAACCGGCTATTCACACCCTGCCCTTTTCTTCCCTCCCCCGCCTCAAACTCAGCCCACTCTGTTGTACCACTTTATTTATTTATTTATTTATTTCATGTTTGTTTATTTTTGAGACAGAGAGAGACAGAGCGTGAACGGGGAGGGGCAGAGAGAGAGGGAGACGCGGAATCGGAAGCAGGCTCCAGGCTCCGAGCCGTCGGCACAGAGCCCGACGCGGGGCTCGAACCCACAGACCGTGACATCACGATCTGAGCCAAAGTCGGCTGGCCAACCGACTGAGCCACCCGGGCGCCCCTCTGTTGTAACAGTTTAAAGCAAGTCTCCCTCTACCATACGGTTATAAACTCCTTCGAGAGCAGATATCTTATTCATCCCAGTATCCTCTCCCTGTACAGCAGCATCTGACACGGTGCTCTGCATATAATAACTGCTCAATCAACTGGCTTCTTTGTTTTTGAAATTAACAAAAGGCGGAATGAACTAGATGGGATCCCAGAGGCATAAGCCAAGACCCCGGGGACTGTGGAGGGGGGAATAATGTTCCAACGAATCAATCAGTCAGCATTCCAAAATGCTTCAACCCTAGAACCCACTTTGGGTTCCCAGTACAAATGAAAAGAGAGAGCACAAATGAAAAGAGCACCTCTCTCCAGAGTGCTGACAATAGAGAGAAGGAAGAGGGAGAACAATTCGAAAATAAGCTTCCAGACTTTAGAGAAACTGACATTCACTGTGTTTATAAGCCTTATTAGCAACTCCCTAAAACTAATCACTGTTCCTTTTAATCCATGTTGCCACCTCTCTTCAAATAAGACCTCTGACGAGTTTTTAAATGATCCCCCTCTGTCAGCATAATCTTAATAATTCTAATAATACGTGTTTGATATGTATAGAGAGAACTCTCAAGTCAGTGTGTGTGTGTGTGTATATATATATATATATACACACACACACACACACACACACACATATATATATCTGGACCGACATCGAATTTGCTCTTAATATAATGTGTATGCCATGAATTCCTTCCCATAGTATAGCTTGTATTAAGATCTCTCACACTGTTCCACGTTTAAAATAAAGAATGCTACTTTATACAGTTGGTGCAATTTGAAAGTAAAAAAAAAAAAAAAAAATATATATATATATATATATATATATATATATATATATATATGCTAAGGATAGTAGATCATTAAATTGAACAATCTGATGTCTGGCTTCTATACAAATCGGTTTTTATTAAGTAAGCCAAGCATCCACTCCCTCTTTTCGGCATTAAGCTCTTTGCCCAAATCTCTCTCCTTTCTTTTTTTTTGTTAACTTCCTGTTCCTTTTTGTTTAAGCACACAGACAACGTCCCCTATAGCTTGAAATCAATTTGGCAGACGGTCCTTTTATACAATTTTATAATCTGCAACATTTGCATTTCTATACATCCCTTTAATTCACAGAGAACCATACATCTCCTCGGAGGAGACTGAAAAATGAAGCCACGGAAATACGAAAGTCTTCTGTAACTTGGAAAACTGATTTAAAACATCCATTCCTAAAAATATAAATGATCCCTTTTTGTTGCTAGCTTCTAAAGGCTTCATGTTAAAAATATGTAGAAGGTCCTCATTATACCACAAAAGAATCAAGGGAGACAATTTTCCTTGCCAGCCCATGAATTTATGCACTTTCCCATAGAGTTGGAAATTGCTGTGAACATAATCTTTCTCTCAGATTCCCTCTCTGTACACTTTATTTGATGTCTGCTGTTACCAACTCAAACCTAGGTTGTTGTGAGAACCAAATCAGAGAAAACACAGGTCACCTGAAAGTGGGGCTCTTTGATGGTTGCCCTCCTCTAAGCCCAAAGTTACCTTTCTCCTGTGTAATAATTAAAACAGACATAACAGTAAGTCTATTTCAAAAGTTCCTTTGGATGGGCGATTTTTAATAACCCTTACTAAGCTATTAAAGGAAAGGATATCTGCAGAGTAACTGCAAATTACCAATAATGATGAGAAATTTTTAGAAGGCCAAGGAATGGGAACAAACAGCGGAGGAGAATAAATGTGTAATCAAATCCCAAGTATTGATGATGCGAATCGTTAAGTAATCTGCTTTTCAAAAGAATATTCGGTGCCTACCATACTCCCTCTGTAGATGTATGGAAACGAAAGACGGCTCCTGCCCTCAAGGAGGTCGAGCCAACCAGGGAGGGCAGAATCATAGTGCAGTGACTACCACCATGGAGGGGGATGTGGAGATGGTCGGCAAGGGAGCACGGAGCTGGGGCACCCGATCCCGCCTTGGGAGTAAAGGAGGGCTCAAAGAAAGGAGGTGAGGTATGCTTTAAGAATGAGGAAAGAGGGGCGCTCGGGTGGCTCAGTCGGTTGAGTGCCCAGCTCTTGACTTCAGCTCGGGTCATGATCTCGCGGTTTGTGAGTTCGAGCACCGCGTCAGGCTCTGTGCTGACAAGTGCGGAGCCTGCTTGAGATTCTCTCTCTCCCTCTCCCTCTGTCCCTCCCCTGCTCTCTCTCTCTCTCTAAATACATAAATAAACGTAAAATTTTTTTTAAAAAAGAATAAGGAAAGAGTTGATGCAAAGACCCAAATATAAGAAAGCGTGTGTCATATATGTGGACCTTCAGGTCATTCTTGAGCTAAATATGGCCCTAAATTTCACAGTGTTTCAAAGAATCACATGGGAATCTGTTTTTTAAATAGATCATAACATGGTTCCAGGGCCACACTTTGAGAAAGTTAGATTGAACAGAGACACATTTTTTTTTTTAGGTCAATGATCTGCTTCCCTATCCTTGAGTTAGGGAAAGGATACCAAAATACCAAAAAAAAAAATACCAAAACCAGGGCTGGTACTGTTCAGGATTCAGAGTGACGTGTGCCAGAATGAAACCATTTTCTCGGGTTCACCAAATCCGTCCAATCAAATCAACCAAACAGAGCCACGCGCGTTTATTGATACTGACTCTATATCAAGTCGGGAGCAATGAAATTAAAATGAATAAGACAGGTCTCACCCTCAAGAAACTCAAGGAGAACGGTGGGGTGACTCCTGTAACCAGCTCCCTGGTAATGGTCAGGGTCCAAGGAGAGACAGAAACCACACCAGTTATTTGGGCAGAATTTAGCATCAAGGATGGTCAACTAGGCCTAAAGCTGTCGCCTAGATGGCAGAAGGGAGAAAATGAGGACTCTAGGCTACCACAGAGGTAGGGCTTCAGGACCGTGAGAAGCCGCTGCCACCCACAGGGGTGGGGGCGGGGGGGGATGAGGGGACCAGGTTGGCACCACTGAGACCCGGACGTGCGGAACGGCCACCCTCCAGAACTGACACCACAACACGTAGGGAGGGGGAGCCGCTCAACCCCACGCCCTCCCCCACCCCCAACCCCGGGTGGGGGAGGGGCGGGGTCTCTGTTCTCAGGGAAGGTCCTCTGTGGGTTCGGGATCCAGACCCCTGAGGAAAGGCTGGCCCTCATGTTGTTGAAACTGGAAACCGGATTCGGCCGCAGCCATCACAGGGATGCCTCCCGCCAAGGGAAAGAAGCCAGGCTGGGGTGATCCTCACAGGGTTAGCAAGCAGGCAGGAAGCCCCCTGGGAGGAAACAGAAGAGCAGGTCCCTTCTTCCTTCTCTGGCCTTGTAGTCTCCCTCTTGTGACCCCTAATGGCCAAGCCGGACAGAGAGCCAGCTCGCGAGGCAGAAGCGTGGTTTGCGAAAGGCCACAGACCAGAGCGCAGAGGGAGGAGTTCAGAGCCTGTGACATAAGGCAGAATGAAGACAAGTAGGATTCTAGGATTCTGAGAAAGTACAGAATAAGGAGAGCTGAACTCCAAGTGGAAAGATCGGGAAGGTGACAACGTTTGGGGGCAGTGCGCCCCTCAGAAAGTTGAAGAAATAGGGGAAAGGGCGGAGGGTGGCGGCAGAAAAAGGTGCTAAGTCAGCGCGTGAGAATACCTGGGAAGGGGCCTGGCGTTTACCTAGGGCTCACTAGGACACAGGCGGTCTTAGGCTCTTGCCAGTACATAATCTCATTGAATCCCCACAACGACCCTTGAGAGCAGGTATAATTACCCCCATTTACAGACAAGGAAAGACTCTCAGAGAGCCCTGTGTCCATTCATCAATAATTCATCAACTACACATTTCAAACCAGACGGCGGGGATTGCGAACGAGCACTGTGGGTACTATGAACATGGGTGTGTGTGTTCATCAAAACTACTAAGAGCCAGCCTGTCCCAGAACCAGGGAGGACGCTTTAAACACTGGAGAAAGAAAAGGCACAACGTCCAGAATGCAAAGTAGATGTGTTACTTGACAGAACGAGAAGAAATATTCTGGAACTTACTACCGCAAGATCATGACAGGGGTATAAAATAAAAGGAGCTTTGTAGATAAATCCAGATAAGGGCCTGGCTCCCCAAAGCCTAGTTCTTTATTCAAGGAAGGTAGGAATATTTGGAGACGGTTTGTAGCTTTGGGGGCCGATTTCAGGGAGGATGGCTTTGGCCTTGGAACCACCTCAAGGTCTTTGTCTAATTGAGATACTGAGTCAGACCCAGAGGACGCACTTCCATAGAATCATGGCACATAGGTGCATAGGTCCCCTATTGCACAGAGGTGAGAGCTAAGGTCTGGGGACAAGGGACTTACCCAAGGTCACACATTGGTTAGTGTTATTCAGTCAGGCTACTGGGTTTGCCTGCAGGAGCTTCCCAGGAAGCAGGACTTTCAGTTCAAAATATGGGATGAGCCAGGGCAAACCAGGATGGGTGGTCACCCCGATTTGTAGCGCAGTAGAATCCCATTGCACAATGTGTCTTTTTTTTTTAATGTTTATTTATTTTTGAGAGAGAGAGAGAGACAAAACGCAAGCAGGGGAGGGGCCGAGAGAGAGAGAGAGGGAGACACAGAAACCAAAGCAGGCTCCAGGCTCCGAGCCATCAGCCCAGAGCCCGACGCGGGGCTCGAACCCACGGACCGCGAGATCGTGACCTGGGCTGAAGTCGGACACCCAACCGACTGAGCCACCCAGGCGCCCCTTGAGGAATATTTTTAAAAATGATCACGCTAGTTTTGCGCAGAACTGTTCGGGGACAGTGATCGATTACGAATATTTGAGAACGCAGGACGACTGGCTCTTCTGATTGCTCACCCAGAACTCCATTGGCAGAACACGCTGCAACCATTGCTCAAGGAACCTTCCTTTCACTGCGCCGAATCTCACGCGGCCTCCCAGACCTAGGTGGGTGTGGTGGTGAAGAAAATGAGCCCTTTGTCACTGACTGGCCACTTAGGCCTGCAACCCTTTCTCCAGTCGCAGGGATTTGTCAACCAGACCAGAACACTCGACCCAGCTGAAATTTACATTACAAAGCATTAACACTTTTTCTTCGCAGTTCCACGAAAAATGTCCCTTATAAACTACATTGTCGTCATCTATAGGAAGCCTTACCTTGAAAGAGTGGTTATCACAGGCGCCCAGGAGAGCTCCCATTACCGAAAACAACTCAACAAATTTACCATTTAGTTGAAGGTCACTGCTATGTGTAACACTTTTACCGTATGCCCTAATATTAGAAGGATCCAGAAGGTACCGACTCCCATTGTTTGAGAAGGATTAATAGTGGGGTTCTCTCAAGTTGACTCAGATGTTTTTAAGCTTGTTAATTTTTTCAGAGCATTCTTCACGGCAAAATTGAGAGGGAAGTACCGAGATTTCGCACGTACCCCTTGTACTCACACACACATAGCCTCCTCCATCAACATTGCTCACCACAGTGCTACATTTGTTACAGTTGATAAAGTACATTGACATACCACAGCCACCCAAACCTCATGGCTGACATCAGGGTTCATTCCTGATGTTTACTTTCTGTGGATTCGGACAAATGGATAATTCCATGTATCCTTCATTATGGTATCATACAGACTGTTTTCACTGCCCTAAACGTCCTCTGCTCTCCCTGTTCATCCTCCCCACCCCCCCACCCCCACTTCTGGCAACCACGGATCTTTCTACCATCTCCATACTTTTGTTTTGTTTTGGTTTCTCCCCGTATGTCATGTAGTTAGAATCTGAGACGCCTTCTCAGATTGGCTTCTTCCACTTAGGAGCATGCATTTAAGGTTCCTCCAGACCTTTCGTGGCCCAATAGCTCATTTCTTTTAAGTGCTGAAGAATACGCCATTGTCTGGATGGACCACAGTTCATTCACCCGGTCACCTGCCAGAGGACATCTGTGTGCAGGATTTTGTGTATGTGTGTAAGAAACTTCCAAACTGTCTTCCTTAAGAACTTTTTTATTGTTCATTTATTTTTGAGAGAGACAGAGAGACAGAGTGCAGGTGGGGGAGGGGCAGAGAGAGAGGGAGACACAGAAGCCGAAACAGGCTCCGGGCTCTGAGCCATCAGCACAGAGCCCGACGCGGGGCTCGGACCCACGAGCTGTGAGATCATGACCTGAGCCAAAGTGGGACGCTTCAGCACCGAGCCACCCAGGCGCCCCTCCAAACTGTCTTTCAGAGCGGCTGTGCCATTTTGCAATCTCACCAGCAATACGTGAAACCTCCTATTGCCCCACATCCTCACCAGCACTTGGTGTTGTCAGTGTTCCAGATTCGGCCATTCTAATATGTATGTAGTGATATCTCACTGTTGTTTTAATCTGCATTTTCCCGACGACCTATGATACGGAGCATCTTTTCATATGCTTACTTACCATCTGCCTATCTCCGTTGGTGAGGAATCTGTTGAGGTCTTTGGCCCGTTTTTTCATCAGGTTGTTTGTGTTCTTATTGCCAAGTTTTAAGAGTTCTTTGGAGATCTTGGATAACAGTCCTCTAACAAATGCTTCTCTTGCGCATACTGTCTCCCACTCTGTGGTTTGTGTTCTCATTCTCTTGCCATTGATTTCACCGAGCAGACATTTAGAGTATTCATTTAGGTATTCTCCTATGTTGCCATATAGGAATTGTATAATTTTATGTTTTACGTTTAGGCCTATGATCCATTTTGAGTTAATTATTGTGAAGGGTGCGAGGTTTGTGTCTAGACTTGTTCTTTTGTTGTTGTTGTTGCTGTTGTTGTTTTGCATGTGAATGTCCAATTGTTCCAGCACCATTTGTTGAAAAGACTATGTTTGCTCCATTGTATTGCCATTACTCCTTTGTCAAAGAACAGTTAACTATATCTAGGTGGGTCTATTTCTGGGCTCTCTGTTATGTTTCGTTGATCTATTTGTGTATCTTTTACCAATAACACACTGCCTTGATTACTGTAGCTTTAGAATAAGTCTTGAAGTCAGGTAATGTCAATCCTCTGACTTTGTCCTTCTGCAGTGTTGATTTGGCTCTTCTGGGTCCTTTGGCTCTCCATATGAACTTCAGAATTAGTTTGTCAATATCCATAAAATAATTTTTTGGGATTTTGTTTGGGATGGCACTGAATCTATAGAACTGACAGTGGGGAAGAACTGACATCTTGATAATATTGAGTCTTTCTATCGATGAACATGGAATATCTCTCCATGTATTTTAGTTCTTCTTTGATTTCTCCATCTGAGTTTTGCAGTGTTCCTCATATATATCGTACACATATTTTGTTGGATTATACTTCAGTATTATACTTTTGGGGGTGCTAATGAAAATGGCATTGTGTTTTTTTTTATTTCAAATTTCACTTGTTCATTGCTGGCGTATAGGAAGGTGACTGACTTTTGTATATTAACCTCGTATCCTGCAGCCTTATTATAATCGCTTATTAGTTCCAGCAGTATTTTTGTGGATTCTTCCAGATTTTCTACATAAGTGATCATATCATCTGTGAACAGAGACAGTTTCATTTTTTCATTCCCAATCTGTATGTTTGTTTATTTCCTTTTCTTGCCTCATTGGATTAGCAAGGACTTACACTACACTGCTGAAAAGTACTGGTGAAGAAGGACATCCTTGCCTTGTACCCAACCTTTTTGTTTATTCATTTTTAAACTTTTTAAAATTTATACCCAAATTAGTTAGCATCTAGTTCAACAATGATTTCAGGAGTAGATTCCTTAATGCCCCTTACCCATTTAGCCCATCCTCCCTCCCACAACCCCTCTAGTAACCCTCATTTTGTTCTTCATATTTATGAGTCTCTTGTTTTGTCTCCCTCCTTGTTTTCATATGATTTTTGTTTCCCTTCCCTTATGTTCATCTGCTTTGTCTCTTCAAGTCTTCATATGAGTGAAGTCATAGGATTTTTGTCTTTCTCTGACTGACTAATTTCACTTAGCATAATACCCTCCAGTTCCATCCACGTAGTTGCAAATGGCAAGATTTCATTCTTTTTGATTGCCGACTAATGCTCCATTATATATATATATATATATATATATATATATATATATATATATATATATACATACCACATCTTCTTTATCCATTCATCCATCGATGGACATTTGGGCTCTTTCCATACTTTGGCTATTGTTGATGCCTTGTACCCAATCTTGATGGAAAAGCCCTTCAGTAGATTTTCAAATCGAATAGTCCTCAAAGGTTAAACTGGATAGCCATTGGACTCTATGCTTTGGAAGGTAGTTAAGTAGATTCTTATAGTATGTTTTCAGTAGAGTTCAGAGCACAGCATGAAATGTCAATGCTGAATCAGGGAAATCAATGCTAGTATAATTGGGTTAATTGAAGAAATATTCTGAAATTTACAAAACAATAACTGGCATGTATCTGACATCTAGTATATACCAGGTTATCAGGCAAGGTGCGTTAGACACATTCAGGCAGGTTAATTAAGGAGAGTTATTAGCAAAACAAATAATTGTCTTAAATCATATTAGCATGTCACCAACTACAGACATCAGCAAATACTGTCCTAGGTTTACATTTTCCCTTTCTTCTAAGTGCTTTTCCAGAGATTCCTCCCAACGCCTTAGGCAACTTACAGCTTATAATTAATCATATTCTTCCTCATAGCATTCTTATATTAACTTGGTTTTGACACAGAGAGGAACCAGACTTAAAAAAAAAAACAAAAAACCCATCTAGGTGACTCCCTCCTCCCGTTCCTTCGCGTGTAGTCAGTCATTAGGTAGCTACTGTGTGCCACCCCAGTGTTATGTACAAGGCATATCACGTGGCACCAAATGTTTTCTTCCACTCTGGCTTCTCTACATGACATGCGGCCAAACCAAACAATCCAATCCAATCTGAAATATCCTGATAAACAGGTCTGAACAGGGACATCTTTAGACAGAACTTCCTGAGCAACATGGAGAGGAGGTGTTAAAGTCAGGTGAGTTTGGAGAAATCGGCTGAGAGAAAGGCAAGTGAGGAGTCAACGCTGAGCCTTCAAATAAATTTAGTCCTTTCAACTTTTCTCACATATTCTGTAGGAGGACTGCTTTTTATCCCTCTTACCTTGATCGTCTCTCCAGCTTCTCCACTCCACGTTTTATACGGAGACCAACATGCTGTATGCCTGAGCGTATCTAATAAAGCCCCTACTAATGCAGAATATAGGGCAGAAGCATTATGTTCTGGCTTTTGTACATCATAACTCTGTTCACAAAACCCAGGCTTATACCAGCTCTTTAAACAATGGCCCTGTCTTGTTTCCATTTATTCAAGGTGTGATTCAGAGTGATGGCTTCACCAGCCAGTCCTCGGCAGGTATTCATGTGGTTTGGATCTGGGAAGCATGTGGATTGCCCAGCGCTGTCCCTGTTGAACATCAAACGTCAGCCTCTTTCTGACAGACCATTTTTCTAATTGGTCAGGGTCACCTCAGATTCTGCTCTTGCCTTGCAAGGAATTTTCAGCTTTTATTTCCCCTATCCTCCAGCCCCATTTCCCGACATGCCGTCTTCTGCAAATTTAGTAGGAATTCTCTTATTTCTCTCATTCCAGACCTTGCCAGGAAAAAAAAAAAAATTTAAAGCTCCTGGACAAACCTATGTGGTTTCTGGGATATATCGTCCCAGGTTCCTCCCTAAGCATTGTTCGGCGCCCTTGGAATAAGACTCCTATAATAGTATAGCCCAGACATGATATCCCTAACTCATTAATGGAAATGCCTTGCAGATCCGCAAAGCTGTAGCGAAGTCCAGATGTGTCCTACACTGATTGCTCTCCTCTTTATTCAAGACCTGCAACTCTATCGCGGGAGGAAATTAAATTGGTTTAACATGAGTTGCTCATCATAAAGACAGTGCCTTGGAATCTTTTGTTAGCAAATGGCTCGCTGGATTTTTTTCTATCTTCATATGCATTAACGTGAAAATGGCTCAGGATAAGGAATCATTTTCTATCTGCTAGAGCTATCCAGAGAGGGACTGGCTGTCTTGAAGAGGTGGTAAAAGATGCCATCGCTGGAAATACTCAGGATTCGAGAGGAGGGTCCTGTATTGGTTAGGACGCCGGGCTGGGTGACTTCCAGGTTCACTGTCAATGCCGCAATGCTGCAGCTCTGCAATCGTTTTCCATTTTCCAGTAATCTGCTTTCCTTCATTTTTTAAAAGATCACGTTTTTTGAAGGGGGAAGGATAGGAGGAGACATTTTATTTATTTCATTTTTTATTGAAGTATAGTTGACATACGGTCTTATATTACTTGCAGGTATACGGTCTACTGATTGAACAATTCTGTAGATGACTCAGTGCGAACCACCCTAAGTGTAGTCCCCATCTGTCACCAAACCATGTTATTAAAATATTGACTATCTGAGGGTATTAGACGAAGTGAAATAAGTCAGAGAAAGACCAAAGATCCCTTTTTAAAAATTTCAATTTCATTTTTTAGAATTAATGTAGCTAAATTCAAGTTTCCATTAGTACTGGCTTCAGGAACAGAACCCCGTGATTCATCGCTTACATACAACACCCAGGGCTCATCCCCACAAGTGCCCTCCTTAGGGCCCATCAGCCGTTTAGCCCATCCCCCCACCTACCTCCCCCTCCAGCAAGCCTCAGTCTGTTCTCTGTGTTGAAGAGTCTCTTATGGTTTGCCTCCCTCTCTGTTTTCATCTTCTTTTCCTTCCCTTCCCCTGTGTTCATCTGTTGTGTTCCTTAAATTCCACATGCGTGAAACCACATACTTGTCTTTCTCTGACTGATTTATTTCACTTAGCCTAAGACACTCCAGTTCCATCCACATGGTTGCAAATGGCAAGATTTCCTTCTTTTTGATTGCCAAGTAATACTCCACCATATATATATATATATATACACACACACACACACACACACACACACACACACACATCCTATCTTCTTTATCCATTCATCCATTAATGGACATTTGGGCTCTTTCCATAATTTTGGCCATTGTTGATAGTGCTGCTATAAACATTGGGGTGCATGTGCCCCTTCGAATCAACATTTCTGTATCCTTTGGATAAATACCTAGGAGTGCAATTAAAAGATCGCTTTTCGGGGCGCCTGGGTGGCTCAGTCAGTTAAGCGTCCGACTTCGGCTCAGGTCATGATCTCGCGGTTCGTGAGTTCAAGCCCCGCGTCGGGCTCTGTGCTGACAGCTCAGAGCCTGGAGCCTGTTTCGGATTCTGTGTCTCCCTCTCTCTCTGACCCTCCCCCGTTCATGCTCTGTCTCTCTCTGTCTCAAAAATAAATAAATGTTAAAAAAAAAAAAACAGTTAAAAGATCGCTTTTCGACTGTCTCTTTTCAAAGACATTCTCAGGCTTCTACAGAACAGCGACCAATTTTTCTCTTTTCTTTTCCTGCATTCCACACCACAACAAGTACACCAGATTGGAAATGAGCAGAGGTTCCTGATTGACTAACCCTTTAGACATTTATCTTGGGAGTAAAACAGACAAAAAACAGTTTTCCTTTCTTTATCTAATCCTTGACTTATCCAGATTGGATACGGTGGTGGGAGTTGACCTAAATGTGTTGAGTTCTAGGGACTCACAAAGGCTGCACCAATGACCAGTGAGATCTCTGAGTTTCCACAGACCTCCTTGCCAGGGCAAAGGACATGTGCTTACCCAAAGCCCGTTCCAGCACTGAGAAACTGCAAGTCCCAAGCTTAAAAACATATATATATATATATATATATATATATATATATATATGCCAGGTCTGAACAAGTTATACTCATCTCAGAGCTGTGAGCTCAAGAAAAATTAGATCTGTACTTTCTTTCTTCCCTACGACAGCCTTAGGGGAAACAGCCACCACGATATGTGGACACAGCTGAGCCTCTTGACTCAATTCATATAGAGCTGCTCAGGCTTCTAAATAACCTGCAAACCTTACTAGGTTTGTGAAGTTACACAATGAAATCGTTCTTATCTCCTCTTCCTCATGCACTAGAATATAGTTAGGATCGACCCTATGGAAATGAATGCAAGAAGAGTCAAAAATATGAGGGTTGCACTGGAGCTGGCCTGTGTTCGAGGCCCATGTCTTACGACAGAAGAAATTCACTTGTCAAGGGAGACTCAGGCTGAGAGACTTTGTTCCTCTCGCGTGAGCCGGGAAAAGCAAGGTTGTGTGTGCTTGGCCCACATATGCAATTCCTTACTGGCCTACCTCTCAGGGAAGTCTGCCTAGCTGCCTGAGGTCTTGAAGTCTTGCCTTTACCCGCCACGGAGGGGTGGGAGGGCGAGAAAGATCAAAAAAGCAGCAACAGAAAACAACATGCAGAGCGACAGGTCACCCTTCCAGTTCCAGTTTAGAGCAAGAAAAGGAATTTGGGGAGATAAAGGGCAATTTTGTTTTCGGAGATCAGTTAAATGGTTCTTGATTCTTTTCTAGCACATATTCTTTTCTATCTTGGTGTGAGGCCCCCCACCTCACCCACACGGACCCCGAAAGAAGGATTCCAGCGCAAGTAAGCTGTTGGTAAGCCCTGAAAGGAAAGGGGGCACGTGCGACAGCAAAGGAAAGGAAGTCAGTAAAATTTGAGCTAATCAATCCAGCTAACCAGTGTGGACAACTGGAACTCAGTCCTTCTGAGTACAGTACTTGTGTTTTCTCTTCCTTATGGTTTCGCTAACATTTTCTTTTCTCTAGCTTACTTTATCGTAAGCATATGGAATTTAATACGTATACAGAATGTGTTAATCAACGGTTTATGTTATGAATAAGGCTCCTGGTCAACGGCAGGCTATTTGGAGTTCAGGTGTGGGGCCGTCAAACGTTATGTGCAGATTTCTGACTGCTAGGAGGGTCAGCACTCCTAACCCCTGCGTTGTTCAAGGCTCAATTGTATATCCACCGACTCCCCGTTTGTCATTGGTTTAGGGCTGCTTCTAAGGGCTTTAACGCCGTAGCGCTTTGAGCAATTTGAGCCCGATCCCTTGGCAAGAAAGAAAAAAATACTTAACTTACAGAGATGAATGCAAAGTGGACATTGGCAGGAAACTCACGCTGATTTGTCATAAAGCTCACCTTGGAATTTAATCTAAAGTCTACAAGCCTGTTACTGTCTCAGTTAGGTGGTGGCCTATTTGGATAAAGAGACTGAGTAACTTTCCTGACGTTGACGTCAGTAAAGGATAAAATATACTCTCTACTTTATTAACTGGTGTGTGTAAATATATTGTATATATTATGCAATCCCTCATTCAACATTTACTGCACAGGTAATCTGTGCCAGAATGCGTCTTAGACCTCGTCTTTAACAATCGTTTGTCAACAGCAAGGTCAGCAACCCTAATACAATTACCCTAGAACGTGGCATTCTTTCTAGACAGTGACTATCACCTCAAAGCCATTCTCCCATCTAAGACACTGATCACCGACCCACTTGTGTATCTCAACCTAGCCCAGTCCCAACATAACTCACTTACTCCCTTCTTGCTCTAAGGATATAACCCACCGTGAGGGTGGTATATATGTCTTCCACCAAAGGAAAACATCATGGATACGGTCCTTAAGGACCTCTCAAATTGTGCTTTTCTGGGGCCTCAATAATAAAATAACAGCTAATATATATTGAGAATTTAACCTTTGAGATACCGTTTAAAGCACCTATATGTATTTACTCATCCAAGAATGAGTAAAGAATGCTATTATTCTCATTTTACAAATGGGTAACTGAGGCAAAGACAAGCTAACTCTCCCAGCTGCTTACAGAGCTGGGATTTGAAGCCGGGCAATTTGTTGCTAGAATATATGTCTTCATTTCTAAACTGTTGGAAACATTGCTCTCTTATTTCCAGCTTCCTTCTTCATAGCGGTTGCAACCTAAACTTAAACCTTAGCATACATGAAAAACTAAAAATAAAACAAAACGTAGAAAAATCTCAGTAACTGGGGAGGAGATTGGATGGAATCAACTGAGTATCAATTGTTTTGTTCTGATTTATAAAGAAAAGATTTAGTTCGTTCGGTTGCATACAATGAATGAAACTGGCTACTGAGTAGAAATCCTTAGGAGACTTGCTTTAAGGAGCAGACAAGAATGATTTATGACCACTTTCACTTATATACCTATATTTGGGGACATTATAACACCCATATCCATTGATGAAAAATGTTTTTCAGACACCGTGGGCCAAAGTCAGAAAGGCAAATAAATACCTAGCCGTGTCCCTGGGCAATCTAAATAAGGGGTACATTGCTAGGTCATAAGCTAAGCTCAGCTTTCCTCCATCGCCCCTCACCACTTACTGGCTGGGGCATTTATAGGATTGATATGGATCAGTTTGGGATGTGTGCCTTACACCTGTGGATGGATATCCAACTTCTACTATGGGGACGTGATTTTGCATAGTGCTACGATCGTAGACTCAGGAGCCGCACAACCTGGGTTTCTATCCTGGCTCTGCCACTGTATGACCATGAACAAGTTACTTAATCTCTCTGTGCCTCCGTTTCTTCAACTGTAAGATGGGGAATAAAAAACTACCTACAAGGATCAAAAAAGACTACTGTGAACAATTATATGCCAACCGATGGGATAATGTAGAAGAAATGGTTAAATTCTTAGGAACATACAAGTTGCCAAGACTGAGTCAGGAAGAAAATGAAATGTGAGCAGACTAATAGCGACTAAGGAGACTGAATCAATATTCAAAAACCTCCAAAAAACTCCCAGCACCGGGTGGTTTCACTGGTGAATTCTACCAAAGATTTAAAGAAGAATTGACACCAATCTTTCTCAAACTCTTCCCAAAAAATTGATGAGGAGGGAACACTCCCAAACTTATTTTATGAGGCCGGCATTACCCTGATACCAAAGCCCGAGGACACTACAAGAAAACTACAGACCAGTATCCCTCCCTGATGAACACAGATGCAAAAATCCTCAACAAAATGTTAGCAAACTGAATTCAATAGTACGTAAAAAGGATCCCACACCATGATCAAGTGGGTTTTATCCCTAGGCTGCAAGGAAGATTCAACAAATGCAAATCAATAAATGTGACTCCCACATTAATAGCATGAAAAATAAAAATCACATGCTCATCTCGACAGATGCAGACCAAGAAAAGGCATGTGACAAAATACATCATCCTTTCATGATAAAAACTCTCCACAAGTTGGGTGTGGAAGGAACATACTTTAATACAATCAGGGCCATATGTGACAAGCCCATGACTAACATCATACTCAATGATGAAGGTGTGAAAGCTTTTCCTCCAAGGTCATGAACAAGACAAGGACGCCCACTGTCCAAGGACTGTTATTAAAATGTCCACACTACTCCAAACCATCTATATATTCAATGCAATTGCTATCAAAATGCCAATGGCATTTCTCACAGAATTAGAAACAAACAATTCTAAAATTTGTATGGAACCACAAAAGACCCCAAATAACTACAGCAATCCTGAGAAAGAAGAACAAAGCATCACACTTCCTGATTTCAAACAATACTACAAAGCTATAGTAATCACAACAGTTTGGTACAGGCATAAATAGATATATAGGTCAATGGAACCTATATACCTATGGATCAAGAGCCCAGAATCAAGAGCCCAGAAATAAATCCCCCCATATATAGTCAATCAATATTTGACAAGGAAGCCAAGAATACTCAATGGGTAAAGGATAGTTTCTTCAATAAATGGTGCTGGGAAAAGTGGATAACCACATGCAGAAAAATGAAATTGGACTCTTATTTTATACCACTCACGAAAGTTAATTTGAAATGGATTGAAAACTTAAATGTAAGAGCTGAAACTAAGGTTAATAGAAGAAAACAGTGGGGGGGGGGGAAGCACTTTGACATAGGTCTTGGCAATGATTTTTTGAAGGTGACCCCAAAACCACAAGCAACAAAGCTAAAAATAAGTAAGTGGGACTATGTCAACCTAAAAACCTCCTGCACAGCAAAAGAAACAATCAGAAGGATGAAAAGACAACTTACAGAATGGGAGAAGATACTTGAAATCCATATATCAGGTAAGGAACTAATATCAAAATACACAATGAACTCATACAATACCATAACAACAAAATCTGATTTAAAAATGGGCAGAGACGGGGAGCCTGGGTGGCTCAGCCGGTTAAGCATTCGACTTCAGCTCAGGTCATGATCTCACAGTCCGTGAGGTCGAGCCCCGTGTCGGGCTCTGTGCTGACAGCTCGGAGCCTGGAGCTTGCTTTGGACTCTGTGTCTCCCTCTCTCTCTGCCCCCCGCCCCCTGCTCATGCTCTGTCTCTCTCTGTCTCAAAAATAAGTAGAAACATTAAAAAAATAAAAAAATAAGTAAAAATGGGCAGAGGATCTGGATAGACATTTTCCAAAGAAGACATACAAATGGCCAACAGGAAAATGAAAAGATGGTCAACGTCACTAATCATCAGGGAAATGCAAGTCAAAACCTACTAGAATGGCAGTTATCAACAAGAGATGACAAGTGTCGGTGAGGATGTGAAGAAAAGGGAACGCTCATACACTGTCGGTGGGAATGTAAGTTGGTGAAGCCACGACAGCAAACAATATGGAGGCCCCTCAAAACACTAAAACTAAAACTACCATATGTTGTAGCAATCCCACTTCTGGGTATAGAGCCAAAGGAAAAGAAAATAGGCTATCCAAGAGATACCTGCATGCCTATGTTTATTGCAGCATTATTCACAAGAGCCAAGATATGGAAACAACCTAAGTGTTCACCAATGGATGAGCGGATAAAGACGATGAGATATACATACACATATACGCATACGTATGCATATGTGTATACAGATACATAGATATAGATATAAATATAGATATAGGGAGAGAGAGAGAAAAGGATATTCTACCATATATACATTCAGCCAGGAGAAAGGAAATCCTGTCATTTGCGACAACGTGGCTGGTCCTGGGGGTCATTATGCTAAGTGAAATAAGTCAGACGGAGAAAGACAAATACCGTATATCGCTTACATGTACAGTCTTAAAAAGGCAAACTCTTAGGGGCACCTGGGGGGCTCAGTCAGTTGAGCGGCCGACTTCAGCTCAGGTCATGATCTCACAGCCTTGTGAGTTCGGGCCCCGCATCGGGCTCTGTGCTGACAACTCAGAGCCTGGAGCCTGCTTCGGATTCTGTGTCCCCCCCTCTCTCTCTGCCCCTCCCCTGTTCACGCTCTGCCTCTCACTCTCTCTAAAAATAAGTAAACATTAAAAAAATTTGTTTTTAACTTTCTAAAGGGGTAGATCTTAAATGTTCTCATCACACACACACACACACACACACACACACACAGAAATGGTAATTATATGACTGGATGGAGCTGTTAGCTCACACTGTGGCGTTAATCGTATCGCAATATATAAATGGCTCACATCAAGAAGTGCACCCCTTCAAGTTACACCATTTTATCTGTCAATCACGTCTCAGTGCAGTTGGAAAAAAAAAATACAATTGAGGCAAGCGTTGGTAAAACAAACAAAGCCTGCCTCACAGAGTTAGTTGTAAGGTCCGGCTTCCATGAGTCAAACACATGTGGAATGTTTGCACGATGCTTGGCGCACTCGGTAGCGTTTCCCCCTAATTCTCTCCTCCCTTGCAGGTCTGCAGGACTGCGGCAGCCGCAGAATACCTTTGAGCGGGAGCTACCCGTGTGGGAGTCGTCCGCGGGCTTCGAGTCTGTGACTCCACCAATCGCAATCGCCGTCTTTTACTCCCTGACAGTCAAGCATCCTATCAGTGTCCTGCGGAAGTGCAAGGGAGGAGAGAACTAGGGCGAAATGCTACCTACCGTGCGTCAAGATTGAAATTTCGTGTCAAAAGACCCAAATCTGAGTGCCGCTCTGCGGCCCGCTTCTTGTGCAGCCTTGTGAAACTCACTTGCCTTCACCGAGTCTTCATTCATCCAGCGAAAAAATGGGCACTATCAGCCGCGTGTTACAAGCTTTTTGTGAAGACCACAATAGAAATTCCAGGGAAAGTGGCTCGGCAAATTATTAAGTCCCGCACACACAAAATGCCTTTCTCTCATCACAGTTGTTGCTATTGCGGTTGCTATTTTACAAATATGCATGACCTCGTCCCGCTTAATTGGAAAATGGGCTTTTGCCTTGGGGCTTTGTAGGACCATCTGCTTAGATCTGGAAGGTGGGGGACCTGGACCTGGGGTGGTCAGAACTGATTGAGACCCCGAGGCCCCCGACTGAACTCGGTGCCAGTGTCCTCACAATTGCACTCGCACTTAAACTTGGGTGGTTGTGAATATAGGTAGGGTCACTAATCAACCAGGTGGCTACCCGCTGCCCAGAACCATGGGCAATTAAGTCCCCAGGGCCATTTTTATCCAGAGGGTTTGCTGTTTCATAGCCAATTACCCGGGCAGCTTCGCCCCACTTTGAACTTGGTGGGAAGTAAGGGCAGCATCTGCATTTGCAACCTCAATAGCTTCCCTGTAGCTCCTGCCATCAACCCCTATTCATCTCGTTCTAAAGGAGCGGCAGCGTCCACCTGCCTTTCAGTCTTTAACTCCTTCGTTTAGAAAGCAGCGGCAGGAAATTCGAACCGAGGGCTATTTTTAGCTTTAGAGTGGCAAAAGCAATTTGAACGCGATATACGTCCGTAATCTGCATTTCTGCAACCTGCTCGATTTTAAAAGCTCCAAAGTGAGAATGCATGCGTTCCTCTCAGACATTCGCGTGGCTCCCTACTGCAATGTTTTCCTAATGAGAGCGGGGCTTGGTTAAGGGCAAGACGTTGAGTGTTCTCAAGTCCCCAGAGCAAACGGAAATTGTACTGGAGACCGAGTTGCACGCCGCTCTACCAAAGAAAACACAGCTTTCCGGTATGAGCTTCTTGGGAAAGAGACTTTATTATTAAAATGCACCAATTAGGCTTATAGCAGTAGAGAAGTCCGGAGGTAGAGGCTTAAGCAAGTACACACACATCCAAAGACACACGGCAACACACACACACACACACACACACACACACACACACCAGACTGCGCCCTCCCTGACTCCTGAGGGGGTGATCATGCAAGGGAAGAGGGAAGGGAATCGGAACCCTCTGATCATCCCTGCACGTCTATCACCCCTCAGTTCCTTACACTGCTTCCCTGAGCCCTTCCCTTATACTTCAAGCAAAGAGAACCCTATCTCGATCCTCCCATCACTGGTCCCATACTGGCCTCCCCAGACCCTCTGGGGACTAGAAGTGGCTTCCACAAGACACAAGCCAACTTGAAGGAAATAGGGAGAGTTAACATACAGCCGCCCCTGCTTCAAAACGTGGGTCCAGGCATCCCCTCCTTGACACCTCCCGTCTACTCCCTGGAGCACTGACGACCTATACAAGAACATCTCCCAACTTTACTAGGTATGCAAGTAACCAGACGGTCTTATTAAACCGCAGGCTCTGATTCAGTAGGACGGGGCTGGTGGCCTGAGATTCTGTACTTCTGCTGGGCTCCCAGTTGATGAAAATGCTGCTGATCCACAGACCACACTTTTTTTTTAATGTTTGTTTCATTTGAGAGAGAGAGAGAGAGAGAGAGAGCGAGAGAGAGAGCGCACGCGCGTGCATGGTTGGGGGAGGGGCAGGATGGGAGAGGGAGACAGAAGATCTGAAATGAAAACAGGCCTCTGAGCTGACCACAGCAAGCCCGATGAGGGGCTCGAACACTTTTGTTTCTTTTTTTTTTTTTTAATGTTTTATATATTTTTGGGAGAGAGAGAGACAGAGAGTGCAAGAGGGGGAGGGGTAGAGAGACAGCGGAACACAGACTCTGAAGCAGGCTCCGGGCTCTGAGCTGTCAGCAGAGATTAATTAATTGATTGATTGTTTAATCAATTGATTAATTGATCAATTTAACTGATTAGTTGATTAATTGTAACAAGGACTTTGAAGTCAGACAGCCGGGGCTGAAATCCCAGTGGAGCTCCTTATAAGCTACAGAACTCTGGGCAACTTATTTATCCCCTCTGAACTGCAATTTTCTCACATGTAAAATAATAGGGTAACCGAAGATCATAAAAACGAATTCTGTAAATAATCTTGCACAGTGCTTGACACATAGGGTCCCAATGAATATTACTTCTATGTCGCCTTGGATTTCTTGGAAAAAGAATTTAGGATGATCAGTTCATCTTACAAGTGTCAGCTAAGATTTTTTTTCAATTTTTTTAACGTTTATTTATTATTGAGAGACAGAGAGAGACAGAGCATGAGCATGGGAGGGGCAGACACAGAATCTGAAGCGGGATCCAGGCTCTGAGCTGTTAGCACAGAGCCCGACGCGGGGCTCGAACTCACAAACCGCGAGATCACGACCTGAGCTGAAGTCGGACGCTTAAAGGACTGAGCCACCCGGGTGCCCCTAAAATTTTTAAGGGGGAAAACACATTTAAAAAATATGCATGTACTGGAGCGCCTGGGTGGTTCAGTCGGTTGAGCATCCCACTTCAGCTCTGGTCAGGATCTCGCAGTTCATGAGTTCAAGCCCCACATGGGGCTGGCTGCTATCAGCCCGGAGCCTGCTTCAGATCCTCTGTCCCCCTCTCTCTGCCACTCCCCTGCTCACATGCTTGCTCTCTCTCTCTCTCTCTCTGTCTCAAAAATAAGTAAACATTAAAAAAATATGCATGTATCTGAAAATGTCTGTTTGAATGCTTTTCCTTACTCCCTACGGTGTTCTGGGACTTTCTTTAATTCACTTTTGCTTTCTCTTTCTTGCATTTTACAAGGCAACTTTAGTGTCTTTAGGGAAAAGATCCCTGGACTTTCTAATCAGAACACCTAGGGTCCCAATTCTGTTGTCATTACTCAGGAGATACTGAGTAAGAATCTTATCCTCTCTAAACTTCAGCTCTCTTCTTTGTAAAAGGAAATTGATAGCACCCCCCCTTCCCAACATCTCTTGTATACGATAAAGCCCCATGTACATGCAAAGCAGTATCTGGTTCTAGATGCTGTCATTTATTTATAGATCCCTATCCGCCTATTTTCTTTCTATTTCTATCTATTTTCTGCCCTAGAATCTTAGGTTTATAATAGTCTTGGTATTAATCCTCATATCCTTTGGAAGATAAAGGTTCTCTGTAAGCATTCAAAGCCTTTTGCCACTCTGCTATTAATCTCCGTTGTAAAAAGGGGTAAAATAAGGCAGAGAACGTAAATGCAATTTGGCAAAATCATCCAGCAAGTTACAGGCAGATTTGTAGAGGAAAAAAAAGTTGTTTAGTTAGGAAAAAGGCAACAGGAAAACATCGTCCTTGAACCCAGGAGCAAACTGATCTTTTAAAAATTACACTAAATTGGGGCGCCCGGGTGGCTCCGTCGGTTAAGCCCGCGAATCTTGATTTCAGCTCCGGCCATGATCTCAGAGTTTGTGGGTTCGAGCCCCACGTCAGGCTCCATGCTGACAGCGCTGAGGCCGCTTGGGGTTCTCCCTCTCTCCCCCTGTCTCTGCCCCTCCCCTACTCCCCCTCTCAAAATGAATAAACCTTATGGGGCGCCTGGGTGGCTCAGTCGGTTGAGCATCCGACTTCCGCTCAGGTCACGATCTCGCGGTCCGTGAGTTCGAGCCCCGCGTCGGGCTCTGGGCTGATGGCTCGGAGCCTGGAGCCTGCTTCCGGTTCTGTGTCTCCCTCTCTCTCTGCCCCTCCCCCGTTCATGCTCTGTCTCAAAATAAATAAACGTTACAAAAAAAATTTTTTTTAATTACATTAAATTGTAAAATATCATCTGAAAAACAAATGCCAGAGAATACTGGTTTCACACTTAGATATGAAAAAAAAATAATTTGCCTGGAGCCCCAACCACAGCAGCTGGGTTTTGGGTCAAAATTCATTACCACGCATGTACACCAGCCACTGTTTTCTTGTCCTTTTCAATACGACCAAATGCCGTTATCACAGAAAGGAGTTGAATAGGTCCTTAGGATCTGTGATGGGATCTGAACAGCGCTTTAACCAGCATCATCCTTCTCCAAGGTCCAAAGCAATTCCCAACAATTCAAGACCAGTTTACGTGCCGGTGCTGTGTTCTAAGTTCGCTGCTCTTTTGAGAAGATTCAGCTCAAGGGGCGCTTGCGTGGCTCAGTTGGTTAACCACCCAACTCTTGATTTCGGCTCAGGTCATCATCTCACAGTTCGTGAGTTTGAGCCCCGCATCGGGCTCTGTGCTGACAGAGCGGAGCCTGCTTGGGATTGTCTCTCTCCCTCTCTCTCTGCCCCTCCTCCACTCGCTCTCTCTCTCTCTCAAAATAAACTTTTATAAAAGAAAATTCACCGCTCATAAGACAGTATAGTCTAAGATTATCTTTATCTGCTAAAACGTTTGTAGTTTTATTATTACCTGTACTTGGACACCAAAATAAAGATATAAAGGTAACATTCTGTATTCGTACAATTGACGTTTTCTTCATCACTTAAAATCACCAAATTTACTTAAGATTCGAAGTGGGAAAGTTGTAAAAAGCACTACAGCTGGGAAAACACAGGTTTCCTCTTTCTTTTCGTTTTTCTCTCTCAGAGCCCCAAATCCCAGAAGATTATTTGGTAAAAGTGGAGGTCCCTATACTTTGCTGCCAGTCTGGAACTGGAAGGGAATTTGTAGCTCCAAAGACAGGTCTGTGGGTGTAGGATCGGACTCTGCCTTCAGTGGGAGGGGAGAAAGACAGTAAAGGTAGCATGGATTGTAGACAACCTATTTTTAGACAATGAAGCTCTTAGCCTCGCCGGCCATGCTTTGGAAAGGATGAATCCAACCCCGTGTTATATAGCAGCCCTCTAAAACACCCCAGGGTGCTGCTATAACCCTTTCTCCCTACATGCCGTTTTAGGCCAGGTTCCCTGGGAAACAGACCCTGAGACGAAAATTTGCACGCGGAACATTTATGAGGGGCACGCTGTCAGGACTGGGCAGAAAGAGAAGGATGACGCGTTGGCAACGGGAGTCTCGAACGATCCCAAACGTTGCTCTTGAGTCAGGGTGGCCCTCCAGGATTGTCCTGAACTAAGGCAAGAGGGTCCTGCCTTTATAAAGCTGCATCAGGGGCGCCTGGGTGGCTCAGTCAGTAAAGCATCTGACGCTTGATTTGCGCTCAGGTCGTGAGCTCACGGTTTCGGGATATCGAGCCCGGCGTCGGGCTCTGTTCTGACAGCACAGAGCCTGTTTGGAATTCTCTCTCCCCCCTTCTCCCCACTCGCGTTCATTCTCTCTCTCCCTCTCTCTCTCAAAAATAAATAAACTTAAGAAATTATAAAAACATAAAGCCGCACCAGCCGCTCCCTGGATGCAGGCTGCCTCAGGGATGGAGCCAGAACCTTAGGTGATCGCCTGCTCCTTTTGCTGAGGGGAAATTCATCATGGGGTGAAGAGACATTCCCCGAGTTCGGGGAGTTGCCTGTACTCCATCACAGCTGGCGAACGAGTGCCTTAGTCCTTACCGGTCCCTCATCTGGGCTACAGAGTGCAAAGGGATTAGCATCTGGTGAATATTCATTCCAATGACACATTCATGGACTGGGGTAATGAGCACCGAGTGAACCCACGGATGGAGTGCACCTAGGCGAGCTATGCCTGGGCCAGGACGCCGCTGATGACCCGGCCCACCCATCCCTCACTCCCACACAGGAGCCACGATGACACTTCCGGTATCCGGGCACCAATGCCAGTCGATCCTAACGATCCTCCAAGAACTCGGGGACTCCGTTTTCCCCACCGCGTAGTTTCTCAGGTAGACGGTCTTAAGTCCCTTCAGGGAAGGACTGGAGGCCACATGACAGAGTTTTCTCCTTGCCTCGGTGTCAGATCTGAGAACATGTTCAGGGCTGGGGACTGTGGAGAGAGTAATGGTTTTTTCACCGGAGAGGCTTCCCTTTCTGAAGATCCATTTCTTTATCTTTATTTTTATTTGGTTGTAACACTAAGCGGAAAACCTTGCTGGCTTCTCATCTACCTACGTGTTCCATTTACCAGCTCTCTGCGGGTCAGGACCCCTGGATGGCCACTCTGACATTGCTGTTCATTACAATAATTGCATCCACTTCGCTCCTGAGAGCGAATAACTGACACCCAGCCCCTATTACGTCCAGATCTTACCATCCCCTTTGCCATCAAGTAGCCCAAGTTTATTATAGCAGTTCCTACTGTCAGCCCTGGTCTGCACAGGACAGCCAATAAGCTTCTCAGGATTGGTGGTACCCCTCTCACCAGCACGTTCTTCATTGCTTTGGGAAATGGGGCGTCCTTCTTGCCCAAGATATTTGACCGGTGGGGGCGGTTTTCCCGTTTCGCAGTGTGTTCCCTTTCATCGGCATGACCAATTCTGGAGACTTCTGGTTCCCTCTTCCACCATCTTCCACGTAATTGCTAGCATTTTGATTTCACTTGGTGTTGGACGGTCACATTTCCCAAGCTTCAGAGTCCTCCTGGCAGCATGTTAGCTCTACCCTCTAGGGTCTTTGACGGAGTAAGTCCTACATCATGGGAAAGTAATCTTGTGGCAGTAAGTTCTCATTTATCCAACTTTATGTCTTGCACCTCTCGATGCAGCACACTTAGGATCCAGTACCATAGTAAAACCTTGGTTTGCGAGCATAATGCGTTCCAGAAACATGCTTGTAATCCAAAGCACTCGTATGTCAAAGCGAAGTTCAAGAACCATTGGGTCAGTCGTGATCATGTGATGTTCGACCTCACGTACTACTTATATTGCAAGACAGCCCTCATTTATCAAGTTCAAATTCATTAGAAATGTTTGCTCGTCTTGCGGAACACTCGCGGACCAAGTTCCTCACGATCCGAGGTTTTGCCGTACTTCCCCGGCTCCTGGTAACACCTGTTGAATAGGTCCTGTGGCTCCCTTGGTATAGACAGTCATGCTCCTTCCTTAAGAGGCCTGGCGCGTCCACAACTGGGTGATGTGACTTAATTTTAAGTCATGGGCCTGGGATCCTTATAATTATGCCCTGGCCTTGATCCTCCACTTTCTCTACCTTTCAGCTGAAAGACATGAGAGCCTCTTCACACGCTGCCAAGGATATTTGGCATCCACACTCCACCTTAAATCAGCTCCTGGCCCTCATTAGCCTTTCATTGTCTTTGTCAAAAGCATTGAGAGCATCTCGGAAAAGCCATCCAATTCCCCAGTCCTTATAATTCCCACTTCACCCAAACACTCAAATGCACAAGATACTGCTCCTGCCGGTGCCTTCACGTCCTCTGGGTATCACATCCCAGTTCACCAATGATAAAAGTCTCAATAATGTCACAGCTACAGGATGCCAAAAGTTGTTAGAATTCCACCTACCACCAGCGAAATGGTCTCCATTTGAGCTCGTTGGTGCGTAATCCACTTCCAAAATTCGGTTTCAGAGTTTTCTTCCTAGAACCAAGTCTTAAGTCAGAGTCCTTGGGAAATACACTCTGACATGGAATCTGTATACAGGAGTTTTGGAGGGTAGGGGGAGTTCTCTCAGAATAATGCCTTTAAGAGAACTGGGGAAACAGGATTGGACGCAGGAAGATTATAAACTCCCGAGCAGTTGCAAGAGGCTTCAGCCAATCCCACAGTGGGTTATAGAGTTGGGATGGCCCTTCAAAGTTGTCCTGAACTGGGGCAAGGGGACTGGGTCCCGTAGTCCTACATCAAGTCTTTAGATAGGAGCTGTTCGCCAGAGGAAGGGCATAAGGCTGGGTGATGTGGTTCCCTTGAGATGAAGCCAGATCCTGGAGAGGGACTCAGCTGTGAGACCTCAGTAGCCAGCACTCCGAGCTAGCACTGAATGGGGTGTTTAGGGCACATCATAATAGCCACTGCAATCCCTCTCCTCTCCTCCTTGGGTTAACGGTGGCGGTGATGTGAAATTGTGGCAAAGGAGTAGTAAATATGGTAGTTAGTTGGAGGGGTTGTTTCACAGTAAATGACTCTCCACTATCGTCATGTTGGCCATGGTTCTCTTAGAATTCGACAGATGAGGTAGGAAAGAGGATAGTCAGGAAAAGTTGCAAGAGTCTCCTTGGGAAACTTAGCACTGCTTAGCATTTCGTTCATGGCGGGTGGAATACTAACACCTTTTGGCATGCCATAGCGGTGAAGTATCTAAGACTTTTATCCGTTGTCGACCTCAACTGCAATTTGCCCTGTGGCATTCCTGGTATATGTCACTAACACAGAAGGAAACTCTTACCTGGAATTAAGAGCATATCCATCTGCATTATTCAGGTCACTTATTAATCCAATTTCCCTTTTTTGCATCAATTCTTTGTATAATAGTGCCTGCTACGTAGCATTCATTCATTCATTTATTCAACAATACTGATTGCATACCGACTATAATTCAGAAACTGTTCTAGGTGCTAGGGATTCCATAACTAGCAAGGTAGACAGTCCCTGTCCTCATGGAAGGTATATTCTAAAAAAAATTTTTAAAGCTTATTTATTTTTGAGAGTGAGAAGACAGAGCACAAGCCAGGGAGGGGCAGAGAGAGAGAGAGAGAGAGAGGGAGACACAGAATCTGAAGCAGGTTCCAGGCTGAGTTGTCAGCACAGAGTCCGACATAGGGCTCGGGCTCATGACCTGTGAGGCCATGACCTGAGCCAAAGTCGGACACCTAACCAACGGAGCCATCCGGGTGGCCCTCTGAGATGGTTTTTGAGCCAAGACCCACATGATGAGAAGACAGGATAACCAATACGAAGGCTTTGAGTTACAAATGAACTTGGCCATGTTTGAGAGTGCAAAAGAAGCCCACTGTGGCTGGAGCTTAGGAAACAGAGGGGAAAATCGTAGAAAATGAGATTGGAGGGTAGGCAGAGAGCAGATTACACAGGGCCCTGGAGGCCACAGTAAATAATTTATTCTATGACTAAGGACAATGGCAAGACAATAGCGAATTGTGAGCAGAGGAGTAACGATCTACCTTCCGTTTTAAAAGAATTACTCTGGGGGGCGCCTGGGTGGCGCAGTCGGTTAAGCGTCCGACTTCAGCCAGGTCACGATCTCGCGGTCCGTGGGTTCGAGCCCCGCGTCAGGCTCTGGGCTGATGGCTCGGAGCCTGGAGCCTGTTTCCGATTATGTGTCTCCCTCTCTCTCTGCCCCTCCCCCGTTCATGCTCTGTCTCTCTCTGTCCCAAAAATAAATTAAAAACGTTGAAAAAAAAATTAAAAAAAAAAAAGAATTACTCTGGCAGCTGTGTATAAAATAGGCTACATGGGGTCAAGAATAGAAACAGTTAAAAAATGATGGCAGTAATTCGGGAGAGAGATGATGGCGGCCTGGACTAGGACAGTGGCTGTGGAGATGGTAAGAAGTGGTCGGACTCCGGATATATCTCAAAAATAGAGCCCAAAGAACTCGCCAAAGGATTAGATGTAGGACGTGAGAGAAAGAAAGGACTTGTATTAGCAACACTAGAGTTAGGGTCGAACGGTCACGTGAGCGATTTGGACAGTAAGTGGGTTGGGGGGAGAGATTACCGAGAGCCAAATCAGGAAGGTTTCAGTCCTAAAAGGGAAGTGTGTGTGTGTGTGTGTGTGTGTGTGTGTGTGGAGTGAGAAGAGTACAGAGTTACAGAAACCTAGGGAGTCATTTCTCTTAGTGAAGATGGTCTGGTTGAAATTGACCTCTAGGATTGGCCAAAGCCAATGTTTTCTATTTTGACTGAGGAGGCCTTCACTTGGCCCAACTACTGGAGCTGGCGAACTCAGGCACGTCCCTTTTTGGTGGCTTTCAAAGCAGCGGTGGTTGTCACAGCACCTCAAGCTGTTCTTAAGTGGGAGGCAGCAGCTGGGGGGGGTCCCCACGCACGGTGCCGATGTAAGAGGAGAGCGAGGGCAAACCCAGTCGCGGCTGGGCTAACACGTCTGCCCGTTCGAGGCCCTCGTGCACGGGCAGAAGCAAAGCCAACCCACAGGTGCGGGGCTGGAGCACTGTTGATTGCCTTTGTGGCACCGGCCACGGACAAGTCCTTCACGCGTGCTCCCAGACTCAGTGGCACTTGCAAGTTGATGTGAAGTTAAGTGCTGACACATAACACAGAAGTGTTAGTGTTAGAACATTCTGGGATTTCAAAGCAGCACCTGACGGGAGAGTGTGTAGGAAGCAGGCACTCACCATCCCACCTGAGAAAACGGGGGTCGAAGAAGGGAGGAAGGTTTTTACAAAGTCAAAGAGAGTTTGCACATTTTGTAGCGCGCTGTAGTGTATGTAATTTGCCTCTTCAAGGCGGCTGTATCCCAGGAACTGATGTGTCTCGTTCATTGTCAGTGGAGTGACTGCCTAGAGCAGGTGCTCAAGAAATACGGTGGGTGAAAAGAGAGCTCCCCTCGACTTGTTAGAAAGGATGCTGCCTGCTTCGTGAATCACTTAATAAAGCCAATTAGATCTTTACAGAAAACACTGTGGATAAATGAATGAACAACCGAACCTAAATCAACCTCAGCCTCCCTGCCAACTGAGTCACGCTGCGCACATTTGCTCTCGGCAAAGGCACAACCCAAGTTCCAACTCCAATTCTTGCGTCTGGTCCCTGGGACACCATCACACTCCAGTAAACGGAGGGAGGAAACCAGCCCAATGACTGGTTTGACTGGTTTTCTTTCCACTCAGTTACCTAGTCTTTTGTCCGAATGGACAGAACAAAGAAATAAAAACAAAATAAATGCAAACGCATGCTGGTGTCCGATAGATGTAATTCCGGCCGTGTCTTGAGCGGGAACCACCGGCACGATCACCGGAGGCTGAACAGTGGGGTAAGAATGGTCCTTTGAGTCACCTCGGGGGTGGGGGTAGGGAACAGCCACATCCGTTGTTTGATGTCATGAGTTCAAAATACCCAACTGATTGACTCACTTTTTCACTACTTATATCACCAGGGCTCTTGTATAATCAGCGTCCTCTCTCTCCGTAAGGTAGCGGGTTATTTTCACCTCTCGAATGCCCCCCTTTTAAAGGCGACAAATATTAGACCCCTGAAGTCATTCCTGTTCGGAGATTTTCTCCTCTACGCCTCTCCAACCCTTCTCTGCACCTCCCCCTACTTTGGCAGCTGTGTGACCCCCAAAGATTTTCTTTCTAATCAGGGCTGAGATTCGTGTGCAATTTTTTGAGGAGCCAGGCATGGGGCTGTCTGTATTAGCGAGCGTTTTTTTTTTTTCCCCCAGCCAGTCCTGATTGGATGAATTAAAGGTTTCCGCAGACTTTCCCAAGTGCCAACTGCTTGAGCTAAACAATGACACCAAATGACACTGCATATCAGACAAAGACGCATCAGGAGGAGGGACAAGATGACGTTGATGTCACGGAGCCCTGCTTCAACTGGGGGCCAAAGGCGAGGCACTGTCTTCATATTGCACAATCCACGGCTAACACAAAGAAAAACAGGAGAAAACACACAAAGAGGACCTGAGATAATACCTATAGAAAAAGAAATTTAAATTGCAGATGGATTTGTTATCGTTTGGAGCCCTTTATGCAGAAGGCGGCTACTTTCGCTGTTTTCCTGGTTCGCGTGTCACCTTCTGTAACAAACTTGTAGTTTTAAACACTATTTTAATAAACAAACAAAATGCGTAGTCGTTGCAGGTCTAGTAGAATATTTCCATTAGTTAAAAGTATAATAGCTGTGCCCCAGGGTAGCATAACCTTAAGTGAGCTACTCCGTTTTCCCAACGAGTGACAAAAAATAGTTTTATGCCAATAACTTTCACTTCCTATTATAATACAGCTCTGTCCATCACCAGCAGCCTGGAATTATAAAAGGGTAAAACATTTAATGAACTTGCTCGTATTAAATGATGTGTATCATCTAATGCCGAGGGAGAGAAAGCTAAGACCCACAGTTTCAATGGTCCTAGAACAGCCTTAACAGCAGCTTGTTAGCAATCAGACTGAGGAGTATTATACTCTTTCAGCAGTTGGGAAGCAATTTATTTTATTTATTCTCACCACTGGGCTTTTTGGACCTAGAATATATTCCACCCATCAGAAAGCTTGATCTCAGCGGGAAAACATAAATTCTTATTTGGGTTTCCAAAACTCCAACTCTACTAAATTCCAAGTACCGTGAAATACTCACGGCTGACATTTATTCTTACAGGTAAAATACATAGCTACCTTCGTATCTTGAAGGAGCGTGCATTTAAAACTCGCACCTCATCAAGAGTGTAATTGAAAATGAGAAGTCCCCCCACCCCGTTTTAGTTTGGTTCCGACTTGTGTGTATCAGGTTTCACGCTTGCCGTCTCAAAACAGAGCCAAAAAGAACGACGCTACTATAATATACTTAAACTGTTTTCTTTACCATTGGCCGTTATTGTGTCAAAATGCTACTGAGTTTCCTGGGAGATGTGGTTCTCATTTCTAGAGAACTAACAGGTATAAAAATGCTTGGATCAGAATTTATAAGGAGGGGGCACGTTTTGAAATCGTCGTAAGAAATTGGATAAAAGAAAACACAAAGGAAAGGTCATCAAATGACGTAATTTCTCCTCAGGGAACGTGGTGTTTTTTTATTCCTTTCATTTTTGATGGTATGCCTGGGTGGTTTCTCATTGGAGAAATACAACTTTTGATTACACGCGCATATATAACCTGGTTCCTGAATGATAAATGTTTGAGAGTATCATTTTTTTTTAATTAAAAAAATTTTTTTTCTTAACGTTTATTTGTTTTGGAGAGGTAGAGACAGAGCGCGAGTAGGGGACGGGCAGAGAGAGGGGGAGACAGGGAATCCGAAGCAGGTTCCAGGCTCGGAGCCGTCAGCCCAGAGCGCGATGTGGGGCTCGAAGTCAGAAACGGCGAGATCATGACCTGAGCCGATGACGGACGCTCAACCGACGGAGCCACCCAGGCACCCCACGAGAGTGTCCTCTTATTTTTGACGACTATAATTATTTGTTGTGGAAAGTTTGCATGGGAGCCCTTTGACGAAAATATAGGCTGCAGAGTAGCACAAATAATTTTAAGTTCTTATCAAAACTATCCTAAGTATGGGGTGCCTGGGTGGCTCTGTCGGTTAAGCATCTGACTTCAGGTCAGGTCATGATCTCACAGTCTGTGAGTTCGAGCCCCACGTCGGGCTCTGTGCTTGACGGCTCAGAGCCTGGAGCCTGCTTCGGATTCTGTGACTCCTTCTCTCTCCGCCCCTCCGCCTCTCACGCTCTGTCTCTCTCTCAAAAATAAATAAACATTAAAAAAAACTATCCTAAGTCATGCATCAACAGAGATGTATTATTATTTAAAAAAAAATTTTTTTTTAAATTGAAGTAGAGTTGACAGACTGTTACATTAGTTTCAGGTGTACAACATAGTGATTTGAAAAGTTTATACATTATGCTATGCTCTCTACAAGGGCAGCCCCCATCTGTCACCATACCCCATATAATATCATTGACTCTATTCCCTACACTGTGCTTGAAATCCCCATGACCTATTCATTCCATAACTGGAAGCCTGTGTCTCCCACTCCCCTTCACCCATTGTGCCCAACCCCCCCTCCCCTCAGGCAATCATACGTTTATTCTCTGAATTTGTGAGTCTGTTTAGATATGCATTATTTTTAGTACATAGTCTCCTTCCACGTTTAAAAAAAAAATTTTAACGTTTATTTATTTTTGAGACAGAGAGAGACAGAGCATGAACGGGGGGAGGGGCAGAGAGAGAGGGAGACCCAGAATCCAAAGCAGGCTCCAGGCTCTGAGCCATCAGCCCAGAGCCTGACGCAGGGCCCGAACTCACGGACCGCGAGATCATGACCTGAGCGGAAGTCGGACGCCCAACCGACTGAGCCACCCAGGCGACCCTCCTTCCATATTTTTAAAATAAATTTTAGTATCACTAAGATTAGCTCCTGCACTACTATAAGAAAGTCAGGAATACTATGAACTTGAAACTCAGAAGTCCATTTGATATAATGAAGTCGAGAGAGAGAGAGAGAGAGAGAGAGAGAGAGAGAGAGAATGCACTACTAAGGGCTAAAGACTGGGGCTATAAGACAGGATTGGATCTAGGTATCTCTGAAAAAGACTCTGACTGGGTCTGTACAAGTTTACCAAATTGACCATTTTGACTAAATTGACCCATCAATTTCACGAAACAGCCACTTAACTCCCGCCCACCTCAAATTGACCAAAACCACCTGTTAAAAAAACATGCAGACGGGCTCATTTTCCTCCTTTTCCAAACACCAATTCCTTCCATTGCTCTGCTCACCTGTCTCCTCCAAGCGGCCCTTTACTGATTCGATTGTTTTCTCAATTGTGATCGGAGTTAGGGAATAACTATTTGTTCCCCAGGACACACATTTTCCTGGGATTGAGCGAGTTACAGTAATCAACTGAGCTGACGGCTGCTTGAGCAGAGCCATTTGAGGGGCCCCCGAGGAGCAGGTTAAACTCCTGAATGCGCCGAGAACGCTGCTTTGGTGGAAAAAATACGTGAACCACCGGCTTGGCATTCAGCCCCCTGTTTCGTAGCCTGTACTCTGCCTCTGAGCTGGCCATCTGAAATGCCCATTCAGCTGCAATTTCTCCCGGGGCTAGCCCACAAACTGAGCGGGTCAGGCCAACTCACAGTGCTTCAGGAAGCCGCCACCCGATGGAAAGACACGGTCCCTTTACTGTTGGCGCTCGGTGCCTCAGTTTCGAAATAGGTGCCGAGACAGGAGATAACGATGGTGCGATTTTGCATTGGGAGGTCAATCTTTTCGATTTCAATTCTGGCCACACTTACCTACAGGAAACAGTGCGTCCGTGAAGACCCCCCAAGAGAGCTTGTGAGAAGCTAAGAGACTTGCCTGCTTTCCACCACCGCCCCCCCCCCAACCCCGCGCTGGGTGTGAGATACCCACTATCTTCCACAAGATGGCAGGCAGTTTTCATTTTACTGTTGGTGATCAACGGGAACTCGCTCCACTCTCACATGACAGCAACCCCAGGTAGCTAGGGTGACATTTGCTTTACATTATGATACACACTAATTAATCATTAGTGATCCCAGAAGTAAGTCTGCGAAAAATGCTTTGCTATGCCTTCTCGCAGCAGGGGCTTTCACTATTGACCCTATTACATGCACACATGTTCAGCCAGTATACGTTATACTCGTTTACATTCTGAGACTTTGAGGTTTGAGGGTATTTTAATTAATATTGCCTATATTCATATTCGCCTCCTGTCCGGAAGGGGAAATGGTGGAGCGAGCCGAACAAATACAGAAAGAAACAAAGCGGCAAACAAAGCTCCGAACGGCCAAACACACAACGCCGATGAGTTTTCGGCTTGGCGGCACCGTTGGCCGCTTTTGTGGACACCCTCAACCTTCTCCCAGGCCCCCCTCAAAAATCTCGGGGGGTGGGGGGAATCGCCATCAGGAACGCTGCCGGCACCGCCCACTTAACTACGGTTTCAGAACAGACCACCTCATGAACGATTTCATCCGTTCCGTCAACTAACGGGAAACGTTCACGTTGCCTTCAAACGTGGACTCTGTTCCACAGCCAGAGGCCTCGTCGTTATAAGCAATGCGACCAGGCCTCAGCCACAACCCAAGCTCCCGCCAATAAGCACCGATGGGCTTCCCTAAGAAGAACCTTCCAGGAGGGTTCACCAACTGCCTGAGCAGCCACACCCTCCAGGCCCCTTCATTTGTCCACACTCCATGTATCCTGAGGTAAAGAAAACTGGCGGGAGCTTCCAGCTTCCACACCGTACCTTCTAGATTCCTTCTCACCGATAACTCCTCTTTGGAAGCCCTCGGCATCTGGCAGATGAACATTCCTTCAGGGTCATCTCCAGATCTCCTTCACAGCCACTCCCTTGCATTCACCAAACATTCTGGAACACACATCATCACAGTCTTTCCATCATATCCCCTCCTCTTACCGTCTTGGAAAACTTCAATCTTCCTGTGGAGACTCACTCATGACCCTGGCCTTGACCTCAGTTTTAGAGTTGGTGTTCCCAGACCCAATTCCAATGGGGTGGGGACAGTTCTCCCTGCCACAACACTAAATAGCTCTTGGACACCAACAGTGTGTCTGAGAATTCAACTCAATCCTGACACTATCCACCCAGAGCTAGCATCCGATTCCATAGGTTAAGGGTTCAGTCCTACCAGAATTCCCCCCAACCCCCACTTCAGACATTAGTTGGGAGCCCCAGACTACTTATTACCTGTGCTTCTGACTGATTGGATACAGATTGGAAGTTTCAACGACCTCTTTAGGTTCGATTTATTTGCTAGAGCGGCTCACAGAATTCAGGGACACAGTTCTGTTTACCAGTAAAGGATATGAGAAACGATATGAATTAACAGACAGATGAAGAGATCTGGGGAAAGGACACGAAACTTTCATGCCCTCCCCAGGCCTCCACTCTTCCCGATCTCCATGTGTTCACCAATGTGGAAACTCTCTGAACCCAGTCCTTTGGGTTTTTATGCAGGCTTCATAACATAGGCATTATTGATTAAATCATTAGCCATTGGCCAACGATTCAACCACTAGCCCCTCTCCTCCCTCACATCGGGGGGTGGGACTGAAAGTTCCAACCCTCTATTCACAGTTGGTTCCCCTGGGAACCCACCCCCCATCCGAAGGTGCTTTTCTGAAAGTCACCTCATGAACATAAACCCAGTCATGGGGGAAAGGGACTTGTTACAAATGACAAGACACCCATCTCACTTTTATGGCTCTGAAGCAATTTCAGAAACTTCTCAGTTCCTGAAGCAAGAGACCAAATATTATAACAAAAGATGTTCTCATCACTCTCGTCGTTCAGGATATTCCAAGGGTTGAGGGGACCTATGAGCCAGGGACCGTGGACAAATACATATCAGAGATCTGAATGACCAAATACTTATTTCTTATAAATCACAATATTGCAACCTCCCTTATTCCAATGACCTTCATCATCATACTTGAGCTTTATACTTGAGCAAGCAACTTAGCAGCCACACCATGACTTTGCTATTACCTGAGATGGTCCTAACCTTGAAATCTGAAACCTTACAAATGCCCTCTCTTGGGGCACCTGGGTGGGTCAGTCGGTTAAGCGTCTGACTTGGGCTCAGGTCATCATCTCCTGGTTCGTGAGTTTGAGCCCCGCGTCGGGCTCTGTGCTGACAGCTCAGAGCCTGGAGCCTGCTTCGGATTCTGCGTCTCCTTCTTTCTCTGCCCCTCTCCTGTTCATGCCCTGTCTCTGTCTCTCAAAAATAAATAAATGTTAAAAAAAAATGAAAAACAAAAACAAATGCCCTCTCTTACCTCCATCTGCAATGGGAGTCTTCCAGTTCTGCTCTCCTTCACTCCCACCGAACACATCTTCTACCCCATTGGACTTTCCACTCGTATATGTATACCCCCTTATTGTAGTCTCCTAATACCACTTGCTTTCACCTCCATTTCCACCCATTCTGGAAACCAGAGGCAACCATTTTGACTCCAAATGCAACAATAATCTATTTTCCCTAATTTCATCCTCTTTCTGAGACTTCTGTGCTAAACTCAATCCTTGATGTACTCGTTGTTTTATTTTTTATTATTTTTTTAAGTTTATTTATTTATTTTGAGAGAGCACGCACACAGGCACACAGGGGAGGGGCAGAGAGGGAGAGAGAGAATCCCAAGTAAGCTCCACGCTGACTACGCAGGGCTTGATCTGTGTGATCACGTCCTGAGCCGCCGTCAGGAGTCGGACGCTTAACCAACTGAGCCACCCAGGCGACCCTATTTTAATCCTTCCCATCTATAAAAGAGCCTAATGAACACACATGCAACTCATCATGCTGGGTGATCACATCACACACTCGGAGATACAACCTCAGTCGGACCCAGAACAATGCTGCCCAATCCTCGTATTTGTCTCTTCGCAATTGTTTTCCTGACCCCTTTCATGCCTCTTGAACTGTGACGTTATAAAATGCAAACGTCTTCAGTTTCCTTCTACCACAATCTTCCCATATCGTCACTCAACTTCCGCTTGCCTTGTCTCCTGTTACAGTTGGTGTTTTCTTCCGACGTTAACCCCAACAATGTTTTTTAGCTTTAAAAGATAAATCCTTCTTAGACTCTTGGTTCTCTCATCACGTAGCGATTTCCATCCTCTTAAGTGATCACACTCTCCCTTCCCATTGGGTCCTTGCTCTCGGCCAGCAGATACGCCCGTATCTTCCTCACCCACCATCCCCCAACCAAAAATGCTCCCCATAACTTGGTTTCTTGCCAACCCGAGATACAATCCCAACTCTACCTTTTATTTTCTGAACTCCTACAACTGTGTATCATACTGTGAATGAATGTCACCCGAATGAGTCGGCTTCTGTTTCTGTCACTTCACCGATGGCCCCTTAGTTTCTGATCTCAATGGCCTCATCTCTGCCTTCCTCGTTTCTGACCCCCTGGTGTCATTTGACACTGATACCCTCTGATTGAAACATTTTCCTCCCTTCACCCTGTACTCCTCTCAGCCTTTCTACTTCACTTTTCATCTCCTCTGCGGATTAATCACTGTTATTTCGCCATCAGACGCTTAACGTCAATGTCCCAAAGGGTCTGCCCTCAGCCCTCTTTGCTTCTCCCTCCTCACTCTCCCTCTGAATCCCTCTCTTCTGCAGTCGTCATAGGCATTCCCTTGATCTCAATGAATTCTTCCATAGCACTTCTGTTATGATTTATAATTTACTTATTTTGTTTTTGTTTATCAATGCCCCCCACCTCACTCCTGTTAGGACGTCAGCCCCACAGAAGAAGGGGATTTTGTCTCCACGGACATATCTAGACCTCTAAACCTAACCCCTCTCTTTTAGGTGTTCATTCATTTTTGAGGGGCGGGGAGGGACAGAGAGAGGGGGACAGAAAATCCAAAGCAGGTTCTGCACTGACAGCAGAGAGACCGATATGGGGCTTGAACTCATGAAGCATGATATCATGACCGGAGCTGAAGTCGGATGCTCCACTGACTGAGTCGCCCCGGCGCCCCTACACCTAACCCATCTCTTAAATACACGCCCCCATTGCCTCCTGCTGCACCAGGTTTCCTCCTCCCATGGTGGTTCCTATCTCAGATCATGGTACTACCAGCCCAGAATGTTCGAAATCATTTGGACTCCCTTATCTTCTCTTCCCACACAGTGCCAATTGGCCACCAAATCGTGCGGATTCTAACCTCTCCGATAGCTTGCGTTGCCCATGCCCCGTCTTTCTGCACGTTCACGGCCACGGCCCATTTCTGCTCTTGCCTGCAACCTTAAAATTATTTAATAAAAACGTCTTACTGCCACCAGTCACTCACCACCTTCTATCCTACACAATCTTGCCTCACTTATTTCCCTGAGGAAATAAATCTGATAACATCACCTCTCTCTTGAGAAATCTAGAAAGGCTGCCCTTTCGACAGGGTTAAGTCTCAAGTCCTTGGCCTGACCTTAAAACCCCTCTATCACCTGCCTTCAAATGTCTCTTTTAGCTTCATATCCATTATATTCCCTCACGGTCTCTGTGTTCTGGATATTTCTCATCTGGGCGCATGTGCCCCGGGAACATAACAGAAGGCTCCAAGACCAGAATGGTGACCTGTTTCAATAAATTCATATGACAAGACTGGCTGGACAAATGGAGTGACTTCAAACTATCCTGTAGCAAGGAAGTGAGATCTGAAAATGACTCAAAACAAAACTCTGATAAAAAAAAAAAAAAGTCTACTACTCTGGGGCACCTGGGCGGCTCAGTCATTTGAGCCTTCGCCTCTTGGTTTCGGCTCAGGTCATGATCTCACGGTTTGTGGGATCGAGCCCCGCATGGGGCTTGGTGCTGACTGCATAAAGCCTGCTTGGGATCGCTCTCTCTCTTTCTCTCTCTCTCTCCGCCCCCTCCCCTGCTTGCAAGCACTCTCTCTCAAAATAAAGAAATAAACTTAAAAACAAATTAAGAGCAAGTCCCTGGCCCATGCTTGCTATTCTTCTTGCGTAGTTGAGTTTTTTTCATCGTACCTGACACTTACTATGTATTTCAGCGAGTCATCTTATTTATTTTTTACCTCCCCTCCCCCCCCCCCGAATGGTAAGCTCCATGAGAGCAAGGATTATGCGTGTTTTGTTTACTGCAACATCATCTGCACCTCTAACAACACCTGGCATATAACAAAATATCGCCTTACAGCTCTTCCCATTCCCTTGGTTCTGACTCTTTCTCGTCCCCTCCCTTAGCACATTCTCTCTCTGCCCTGCCCCCCACGCATTTGTCTGTCCTGGCTTTCTCTAGAGTTCTCTGTCTCCTTTTGCCTGTACCCTGATGTCTTTATATATTTAGAGCCGTGGCCAGCAAGGGGGGGCGGGGATAAGGTTGACACATGTGTAATGGAGGATCATTCACGCCCATTTTCAACTTCTCACTTTGCCCAGATGAATCTCAGAGGAAGGAAAACTCCCTCCCTAGAACTTTGGAAGATAAGTTCCTCCAGATCTGAGAAGATTTTTGGCAACGTTTTTTGTTTTGGTTTGTTTTGGTTTGGTTTTTTTTTTTTTTTTTTTTTTTATGGACAAGGCCACCTTGACCTCTGAACTTAAGTTTAGGTGATAATACTGATGATGTTTGTAAAGAGAGCACCATGAATGCACTTACATCATAGAACAAACAAAGAAAGTAGCACTCAATTCATACAGAAACAGTAGGCAACGGTCCCAAAGTACTGGTTTCAGTGAATTTGAACCTGAAGTTATTCAGACTACATTTTGCCTTCCTGCAAGAGAGGCTCACCCCCACAGAGTCATCTGGAAGCAAGATTATGAAGTAGATCACATTTGTCTCGGGCTCTGCCCTACAGGAATCTTTTCCATTCCTTCTTATCTCACGGTTGCTCCACGAGTATTCTATTCCCTAGCCCCCAACTCGGGTGGCATCAGCCATCTTGCCCCCACAGAGGCCAAGCTTCCACCCAGCTGAGTAGACCAAGGAACCTGGGCTACCATGTTAATAGGAAAGATAAAACATTTTTTGTCACCCACATCTTTCTACAAAAAAAGATAACGCTCCCTCCCTTGCTATTGACCTTCTTGGTAACACTAAGGGGAGAGGTTTTGAGCTTGCTAATGAAGAAAGGGATATTTCAGGGTAGACTTCTTTTCCATGTCCCTCCAGTAGAGCCATGGAGGCAGCTGCCTGCTCTCACAAGACGGAGGCATCTCTAAAAATCTTGCGGTCAAATTTAGGGCACAAAGATTGTCATGCCATTTAACCAGAGACTTTCCTGGGCTTCGGCAAACCCGCGTGAGCCACTAGAAAGAAGGGTCCCAGGAGCTGGCAGGGTGCTCAGCAAATATATGCTTAATGAAGACACAAACCTAAGTCTGATAGAAGGCTGAACCTTTACATAAATGCTGGTTGACTGGGTGAGCATAAAGCAACCGTTAAGGATTTGGTTTCAAACTGTAGAAGGGCAAAAGGAAACAAAATAGCAATTCCAAGGTAGAGATTTATATTTTCACCTAAAATGGGGCGCCTGGGTGGCTCGGTCGGTTGAGCGTCCAACTCCGGCTCAGGTCACGATCTTGCGGTTCGTGGGTTCGAGCCCCGCGTCAGGCTCTGTGCTGACATCTTGCTCAGAGCCTGGAGCCTGCTTCAGATTCTGTGTCTCCTTCTCTCTCTGTCCCTCCCCCGTTCACACTCTCTCTCTCTCAAAAATAAATAAATGTAAAACATTATATTTTCATCTAAAATGAATTAAACACTAGTCTCTCCTCTCTGTTGGATCTCAAGCAAGTTTCAAGCCTCTCAGGACCTGACCAAAGCTATATTTCAAGCTCACTGTAAGCACTGAGTATCTCGCCCTCTCAGTCTCCCATAAGATGCTCCTTTCAAGAGCTTAGCACTTGGGGTGCCTGGGTGGCTCAGTCGGTTACGCATCCAACTCTTTTTTTTTTTCTAATTTTTTAACGTTTATTTATTGAGAGACAGAGAGACATGAGCAGGGGAGGGGCCGAGAGATGGAGAGACACAGAATCCAAAGCAAGCTCCAGGCCCCGAGCTGTCAGCACAGAGCCCAACCCGGGGCTCGAACTCACAAATCGCGAGATCATGGCTTGAGCCGGAGTCGGACGCTCAACCAACCGGGCCGCCCAGGTGCCCCCCAACTCTTAATTTCAGCTCATGTCATGACCTCACGGTTCATGGGTTCAAGCCCCATGTTGGACTCTCTGCAATTGTGCAGAGCCTGCTTGGGATTCTCTGTCTCCCTCTCTCTCTCTCTCTGCCCCCTCCCCTGCTCTCTCTCTCACTCTCTCTCTCTCTCTCAAAAAAAAAAAAAAAAAAAAAAAGAGCTTAGCAGCAAGCAATTACCTTAAAAAGATAAACCTCTGTGGCTGGTCAGTTTTTACTCTGTCGGTTGAGGAGTTAGCATTTCACCCTTTTTGAAACTTCCGTCTTAGAGAGGTTGATGGACCAGGTCACCAAAAGGGAAGAAGGGAAACTTTTAACTCTCCATTCACAAAGATTAGTGAGGAAAGAAATGGCTGATATAAGTCTTAAGGATTCTTGAACTTCTGGTTTCCCTGTTTCCCTGTCCCTTACCCAATTGGTCTGGTTGCAAGTCAGTGTGACAAATAAATATTAAGAGTCAACTATATATGAGACACTTTGCTAGACGCTGTCCGTTTCATCCATCCATCCATCCATCCATCCAACCAACCAACGAGACAACCAACCAATATTTACTGAGCACCTACAACAGGAATGCGATGTATTAGGTGCTAGAGGAAGCAAGCATGGTCCCCACCCATCGTGTGGATTATAATCCAATAGGGGCAATTCTCATGGAAGCAGAAAAATGTAACTAATCAGTTTTATATATTGAGGGCTTACCGTTTATATGTGATCTGAGCCAATTACCATATATATGGTATCTGTTTTAACCCACACAATAGCCTAGCAGGGAAGCTCTTACTATCCTCATTTTACAGATGAAGGAAATGAGGCGTCAAGAGGCAAAACAACTTGTTCAAGACCACGCAGCTGCCAAGTTCCGCAGCTGAGGTCTCAAGCACACGTCCGTCTGACTCCAAAGCCTCTGCTTTTTCCAGGACACCCTCTAGCTTGGAGACGGGCAATTAGGAGAACAACCAGGATTGCCCATCCTAGAGAAGCCAGACCTTCCCCCCCCCCCCCCCCCCACGTACGGACTGTCTTAGTCAGTGTGTGGGGCGAGAACAGAATACCACTGATTGAGTGGTTTAAGTAACTAACATTTCTTAGTGCTGGACTTCAAGATTAAGGTGCTGGCAGATTCCGTGTCTGATGGAAGCCCACTTCCGTGTTCATGGATGGCTGTATTCTTGCTGTGTGCTCCCTCAGAGGAAGGGGGGGGAGACAGGTCTCTGGGGCCTCTTTTATAAAGGCACTCATCCCATTCATGAGGGCTCCACCCCCGTGACTTAATCACCCCCAACGGCCCCCACCTCCTAACACCATCACACTGCGGGGTTAGGATTTCACCTTGTGAAGTTTGGGGGGGGGGGCATACATATTCGGCCCACGCCACGCCACCCCTCTCCTCCCACGATGCATGTCCTTCTTACACGAAAAATACGTCCATGCCACCCGGACAGCCCTACCCATCTTAACTTGTTCCGGCATTAACTCTGAAGTGTTAAGCCCAACGTCTCATCTAAGTATCTAAATCAGCCATGGCCGAGACCTCAGCTAGGATTAATCCTGAGGCAATTCCTCTTGAGCTGTGAACCGTGAAGCCAAGAAGTTCTGTGCTTCCAAGAGGCCTAGGATCGACAAAGGACAGACGGGAAAGAAGAAAGGGATCACAGCTCTCAGGTGAAGTCCCCAGCCAAACAGGGCAAACAATATTAAATCTTAAGGCTCCAGAATGACCCGCTTTGGCTGGATGTTCTACCTTCCGGATCCACTGGGGTAGTAACACCACCCCAAGAAGGCAGGCTGGATATGTGGCGGTTCTCTGCACGGGCCCCACCCGCACGGCACTCGCCAAGAGCCCTGCAGCTCCCACAGGCTGGGGACTCACACCTGTGGCTCTCCCAGCTCGGAGTCCTGTGCCTGCGGCTCTCCTGGCCTGAGGCCTTGCCCTTGGCCTTTGAAACCTAAATAGAGGCAGCCGCGTCTCCTGGGCTGTGCACTCCCTGACCGTCTCTGCATCACCTGCAGGGTCATTCTTCCATTGTCCTGAAGAATAGTGCCTGGCATCTATTGGGAGGGCTGGTCCACACTAATCGCCTTATCAGATGGTGGCTGGACCACGCCATTAGTTTTCTCCATTTTGCAATATGGACTAAGCTTTGCTCAGAAATTTCCTCAGCTAAATAATTCACTTTCATAGCTCACCAGGACCACCTTCCACAAGACACTAGGACATGAGTACAATTCAGCCAAGTCCTTTGCCACTTTATAACAAGGACAGCCTTGTTTTCCTCATCTTCCAATAACTTGCTCCTCGTTTCCATCTTAGAGCTCATCAGAATATCTTTTACCATCCACATTTCTACCAACATTCTGGTCGGTATTACTCAGGTATTTTCTAAGTAGATTGACGCTGTCCTCTTTTCTTTCCGGACCTCTACCGGAATCACCCTCAATGGTCTGTTCCTGGCAACACAGGCTTTTTCTAGAATGTACCTCCGAACTCTTGCAGGCTCTGCCCAAGTAGCCACTTCCAAAGCCACTTCCATATTTTTAGGTATTTGTTATACCCCGCTTAGTACCGGGTTGCTGTCTTCGTTCAGGTTGCTGTAACAGCCTATCATTGACTGGGTGGGTGAAAGAGCAAACATGGATTTCTCACAGTTCAGGAGACCGAGAAGTCCAAGATCCTACACTAAGCCACCGAGTCCAAAGAGAAGTCCCTAGGCTACTGCAGGGGGCTCTGGGCCACTCGAGTTGAAGACTTCAGGTACTGTCATCACTGAGATCAAGAATCTTACTCACTTATTTGTAGACAGAGTATGGCCTAGGATTTTTTGACCACAACACTACTCAGCCAATGGTTCTGGGCTCTAGAACAAATACTTTCTCATACATACTTCTAGGACCCTCCCAACTTTAGTCTCTCTGCTCTCAATGTCCCCTAGTCTTGGGGGTTCTTTCTCTCTCTCTCTCTCTCTCTCCTTATAAAAATCTGACCCTTCCACGGAAACTCAACTAAAATTACGCCTTTTCCAAGATGACTTTCTCAACAATTTCAGTCAAAATTGATCCCTCTTTCATTTCCTCATAAACCTATAGCTCACTGTCAGAGCCAGGTGTTTGTTTTTTTGTTTTTTGTTTTTGTTTTGTATTGTTTTGTTTTGTTTTAGTTTATTTTGAGAGAGAGAGAGAGCATGAGTGGGGAAGGGGCAGAGAGAAAGGCAGAGAGAGAACCCCAAGCAGGCTCCGCCCTGACAGTGGGGCTCGATCTCACGAACCGCGAGATCATGACCTGAGCTGAAATCACGCGTCGGATGCTTCTCCAACTGAGTCACCCAGGCGCCCCTCAGAGCCTGCTTTTTCTCAGATTTTGGTGCAATAGGTATTTTCTGCTGTGTGAGAATGAGAGCTCCTAGAAGCCTCGTTCTTCTCCGTGTCCCTCCCAGTATCCAACACAGTATGGATCAAATGCTTTCGAACCTACCGAATGCTTATTGATTCACATGGGACTGCATAATAAAAACTTAACGTCTATTCTTTGGAAACTACGGTGCCCCACCTCCACTCCCAACCCCCACCGCCCACCGCCCACCTGGAGCCCGGTACTTCAGAGTCAGGAAGGCAGGATGATAGCACGAAAACGCTTTGGCTTTGGCATCAGACCACCCTGGAGTCAAATCCAACATGGCACCTTCCTAGCTGCGGACACCTAGGCAAGTTTCACTCTCTGCGCCTTGGTTTCCCTTGTCTATGCAATGGGAATAACGACCCTCACGAAATCACTGAAAGGAATAAATGAGGTAGATATGTATGTGTGTGAGCCACATACACACACAGCCTTTAGTTTCTCTTCCCCTTTCATGGTAAGCGAAGGCCCCGGACAGGGAAAAAACCAACATTCAGCCGGGCTCTCAGGGGCTGCTAACCGACAGGTGGTCAAATAGAATTGCTATTTACTGGGCCCCTACCAGCTTCTTAGTACCCCAGACGTTCTATAAGGGAGATCAGAAAAAGCTCGGCCCTCGGAGAGCTGGCCATCGGTTGGTAGAGGTGAGAGGATCGTGAGAGACGCACACGCAGCATTCCAGAAGACGTAGGCTAAGGGCCCCAAAGGCAGAGAGGCCACCAATGCCAGAGGTGTCCAGGGGAGGAACAGGTTCTGAATGGGCCCACGGGGTTAAGGAAGGCTTAGGTGGCCTTTGAAGGACAGACATAGTGAATGGGGCACCGGGGTCAGAAGAAATGACATGTGTCCAAATGTGGGGGCGGGGCTACGCTCGGCAGGGCTGGAGGACAGCCCCTGGCGCTACATCTGGGTCCCTTGGGGGCCAGGCAAGAGGTGGGGGTGGGGGGGGACAGCGAGCGTGGCGTGGCGAGGGTCTTGAGTGCCATATTAAGGGGAGCCTCTCCAGGCACGGGCCAAGAGCGGCCGGGTGGGGCCGGCCTCATTGGAAAGCTGGCTTCTGATCTGGGAAACACTTCTGCCGAGGCGATGTCCCCCCGCACATAGATGAAGTGGCCCTATCCAGAAGCAGGCAGGACCGCTGTGCTTCGGGAAGGAGGCTGGGAGGTTAGCCATCCAGAGTCAAGGAGTCTCCGGGGGGCCCTTTGTGTCTGAGAGCGGTGATGGGCGGCCCTTCCCCCACTGCAGCTGCCCCTGCAGCAAGCGGGGGACGGGCTCCCCCAGAAGTACAACAACGCCTCCCTGGAGGATCCATCCCCCCCCTTCCCCCCGGGCCCCAGCCCCGGGGGCCGCACATCTCACTGCACCCACAGAACTGAAGCCCCAGACCGGCTCGCTGGCCATCACTCTAGGACCAGGCCGCCCGCTCCCCTCATTTGCCCGGGGTGGGGGGGCGGGAGGGGGGGGGAGTCACGCTGATTGGCTTCCAGCTGGCTTTGCTGAGCTCTAACAATAATAAAGATGGGGCTCTTCACCAGTGAGGTCATGAATTGAAGAGGGGAAGGGGGGGACGCGCTTTACACAACACTCTGGGCCCCCCTCCCCACCCCCACCACCTGCTGGGCAGGAAAGTTTTCTCCGGCGGCGGGCAGGGGAGAGGAGTGGTGAATGGGGCAAGGCCAGGTGGTGGGGTGGGGTGCTCCGGGAGTCTGGCGGCAACAAAGTGGCGGGGACCCCTTATCAGGTGAACTCGAGTGCCCCTCCGCTCCCTCCCGCAACTGCTGCCCCTCCCCCGCCCAGGCGCCTCCAGGCTGTTTATTTTGTTAGCGGAGGGGAATCTGCATTTCAGCTCATTTGCATTCTTTGGTCCCAAACAAAACCATATTAAAGTGCCTTGGAAGAGCTGGCTAACCGGGGAGGCTGCTTGCCGTGGGGGAGGGAAAAAAAAAAGTCCTTACAATGAAAAGGAATCGGTATAGCGTTCTATTTTCAGGCTGAGTACAATGCTTGCATTAGGGGGCAAAAAAAAAAAACCAAAAAACAAAAAAAACCTCTCCCATTCCTTCTGATCCGCAAGCCTGAGTGCGATGGTTAGGAATTTAGCATCTCTTTCGACAGCCTTCAGATAGATTATTTTCTGTGTTCTTACTTCTCCCCAACTTGTTCTGAGGCCTGCCCTTAAAGGAGGGGACCGGAGCTCCAGCAGCCGCCGCCAGGCATCCCTCAAGGAGCGCGGAGCCGGTTCCTTTCCTCACTTGGGAAACAGATGATGTTTCATCAACGCCGCCTCCCTATCTGTGCCCCTAACCTTCCCCACCTGTGTGAAACCTAATCAGCCCCTAATGAACGCACTTGGAGCTGTCTGGATGGAATTAGTCCCAGTAGGAGCTGGCCTTCAGGTGCCAGGCCCTCTCTTACAGCCGCATAGCTGCGAAAGACAAGAAATCTTTACAGCCGGGCTAATCAAATAAAGGGCTGCCTCTGCTAAATACGCGCTGTTCTCCAACCCCCCCCCCCCCCCCCCCCCCCCCCCCCCCCCCCCCCCCCGGCAACAAGTAGACGAGCATCAGGGTATTACACCGTGAAGCTACCGCTGGCCCCTCCGGTCACTGCAACTGGGGGCGAAGGGTCGCATTGGGAAATTTCCTCTATACACAGGAGACGTCAGGTGCCTTTTCAGCCTATTCCTACTCTTGGGGGGGGCCGCTCTCCTTGGATCTCACTCTCCTTTGTGCAGAAATATGCACACCAGCGATGGCGACCTTCGGGCCAGACTTGCCCTCCTCCCCTTTGAGAAAGGCGTGATTTTGTCCCAAGGGAAATGAAGAGAGGCCTGAGCCAAAGCGCTTGCTTAAACACACCCGCGCCCCGACCTGTGTGTGTTACTAAATTGCCACTGATGCATTTGGAAGATTACAGAGAGTTCCGCCAAGTGAGAGGCTCCCGGGGAACGTGCGAATCACTAGGAAGAAATCCACCACGTTCTGGGCAAAAGCTGTTCCTTGTGATGACATAACAAGGCCGATAGGTCATGGTAGGTCCATTACCTCACCTTGAGTTGAACCCTTCTGATGACATACCCAAGTATAAATCACCATGGATTAGCTAGAATGCCCCTCCTCTCACCCTGCCCCCATCTCTTTAGAGTTAGTTTCTAAGGAATGGGGGACTCCCACACTCTGGCCTTACTTGAAGCAGTGGATAGTTCCCATCCTACATGAACCAGACCCACAAGAAACCGTGACTCCCTTCTAGAAGAAAGGACAGGCGGGGAAGACACTTCGAAGGACACCAAATGAATTACAAGGGTAGGAGCCCCCTGGGAGAACCAGACTCAAAACACTCCACTTTGTTATTGGCCCTGAAACAGCCCCCCAGAAACCTCAATATTCCTTGTTGGCCACAGCCTCAGCTCGCATGGCCTTCGAGAGCATTCCACGAAAACCGTCCCCCATTTCTGCTCGTGTCCGTTCCTCCACGGCGGAAAGAAAGTGACACAACCATATTGCCATTTCGGAACGTGATCAAGCTCTGAGAAAGAACCCGCAGTAACGGAACGTCCCTGGGAAATAGATCTAAATACATTTCGGCAACAGAGCACGCTGTGTTTCCGAGCCGAAGCGTTTGTACCCTGCACGGGAGGCTCTGGCTGCTTGGTAACCCTAAAACACTACCAGAAGCTTCTATCAGGGTGTTTGGGTGGCTCAGTCGGTTAAGTGTCTGACTTCGGCTCAGGCCACGATCTCCCGGTTGGTGAACTAGAGCCCTGCTTCGGGCTCTGCGCGGACAGCCTGCTTGGGATTCTGGGTCTCCCTCTCCCTCTCTGCCCCTCCTCCGCTCATGCTCTCTTTCCCCCTCTGTCTCTCTCTCTCTCTCTCTCAAAAATAAATAGGAGCATCTGGGTGGCTCAGTCGGTTCAGCGTCCGACTCTCGATTTTGTCTCAGGTCATGATCTCACAGGTCATGGGATCGAGCCCTGGGTGGGGCTCTGGACTGACAGCACGGAGCCTGCTTGGGACTCTCCCTCTCTCTCTGCCCCTTCTGCGCTCTCTCTCTCTCAAAAAATCAAACAGTTTTAGAAGCTTCTATCAATATGGAAATTATTGTGTTTTTTTTTAAATCAGAGAAATAATCATAACAAAGCTACTTGCTCTCCATAATATCAAAAACAATAAACGTAAAAACTCTCGTTACTATACAACAGTCACTATTCCGATTGCTTCCTGTGCATCACCTCACGTAATCCTCACAATTCTCTGAGGTTTTCATACAGTTCAGTTTTAATTTTTTTAAAAACTGAATTTAAGTTTTTATTAATTTATTTTTATTCCCATGCTAACGTTAAAAAATAAAAATGAAAAGAACCATAGTCAGATAGAGGTTAAGTATCTTGCCCAAGGTCCCAACTGCTAGCAAATGGTTGAGCTGGGATGACAATGTCACTGACCCTGACCCTCCCACCAATCAGGAGCCCGGGGACCTCCAGCTCTCCTTTTGATAATAGGAATGAAACATCCGTGCTCTCAGACCCACTTCTCTAGTGTCCACCGGCAAATGTGATGTCTCTCTGGGTCCTGAAAACAGAGAAAAGCTAAGCCGTTCCGTCTGGGTTCTGGCTCACGGGCTGGTTCGCGAACTGCCTCCAGCAGAGGCCCAGGAGAGGGCTGCCTACCGCGAAACAGGTCCCCACGTCCACGGCCACGGCCCTTTCCTTCACCTGAGTCCTCTGACAAGGGAGAGAGTGGCTCGAAGGCTGCCACCCTTGCCCGGGAGGGACGCAATAAGGACCTTAATGGTGGCAGAGGCGATGGAGAGCAGGGGCAGGACCAAGAGGCTACGGCAAGTGACGCGACGTCGTCACTTCACTGGGGAGAACAGAAACGTCCTTCGTGCTCACATAACGGGCCCGGGCACCTGAAGAAGTCAGCCCTCCTCGGCGCAGGGTACCAGACTGGCAGCAATTCTGCCACATACAGTATGGGGGTTCCCAGGGCACCCAGGGGGCCACCTCTATCCCAGCCAGTTGAACACCCACTTTCCCCAAAGCGAAACGCCTTTCTGCTAAGAAAAGTACTGGCTTTAACAAATGGCTCTTCATCAACCGTCTTCTCTTCAGGCACCGCTCTCTCGTCTGTTTTCTCATAATACTCTGAACGTCCCTCTCCCACGGCAGATACTTCACTACAACGAAATCGTACATTTACCTGTTGCCCCGCTGCACAGCGCGCTCTTTGAGGGTCGGCATCACATCTTACACGCGTCCCGATGCTGCTAGGGCCTTAGTACTGTGCCGAGGACACAGTCAACGCTCAGCGTCGGTTGAAAATGAGTGAGCGAGTGAACGAATACATGACGGCCTGTCTCCTCACCAGCCCTTAAAAGGACACAATACCCATGGCCCCATCATCTTCTCGCTATCAAACTATCAGCCTTTCCAGGATCTCCATTTATATTGCGTAAACTAGCCCGCGGTACAACAGGTACAAGTCAATTCATAATGAATTGAAAAGGGGAGTAGCTGTCTACCCGTGGCCTTTTCCAACGTCCTGACGACTCATATTCAAAAACTGAAAGGTTTTGACCAATAGAAATACTGACGCTGTCCAACAAGCAATCCTGTGGAGGGTGTCAAGTCAAACCTCCCCTGGATTTGGTGATCGTACTGGGAATAATTGAATAGTTTAAAACATGTCTGCCTTGTGACTTGGCCAGCCTTTATATTATAACAATGGAAACTCACAAATGCATCTAGGGAGTCATTTATGCACTGGAGTGCCATATAAGAAACCCAATTGCATATAATGAAGTGTATAATGCAAATAAACTTTTAATGAAGAGCAAAAGCATTGCCAGGCCTCTCCAGGAGCAGCCCTTGGCTCATGCCCTCCCTTGAGATCCCCAACAGAAGGAAAGGGTTAACCCAGCTGTTCTACTCCCGCAGAAACAGGAGGACCTAGGCCAGCTGCAGACGGGGATGGGGGACAGAGGTAGGAAATGAGAGTGCAAGGCAGGGGACTGAATTGCAGCGAATGGGGCGGGCTCATCCACTGGCGGCCAGCAATTAACAGCCTCAGGCATCCAGCCTGATTTCCCCCAGCAAGGAACCCAGGTGAGCAGTTGCAGGCTTCAAGGTGGCTGTGTAGGGACTGTGTTGGGAGTATTTGGGTTATCGAGCCAAGGAGACCAGGGTTTAAATCATGCGTTTACCTCTGGACTCTCGATTCTATCCCATTAATCTGTGAGTCTACCCTTCGGGTTGGCCCCTTAGGACTCCACCTCGCAGTCCTGGGATTCTGAGCTCCACGTTCTGCTGGGACACTTTGCCTCCCCCTCCAGACAGCCTCTTGGATGGAGTCCTTTTTTTAAGATGTCTCCAAGATGACTTTCCCCTACAGACCCACCTAGCCCAAAGCACAAAAGCAAATCATCCGTAACAGCAAAACGGTACACCTTCCTTTTCCCCTCAGTTGCTTTTACTCCTACCCTCGCTCTCTCTCCCTCTTCCCCTCCTCTTCTTCCTCAGGTCCACAGACACAGACTCTAGATTTCTCAGCCAAGAATCAGATTCCTGTGTTCTACGTCTCCTAAGCTTCAAGGGACACATATCGAGCCCTCAGGATGATCTCTTCTAATCCCTTTCATTTGACATAAGGTGTGAGGGAACCACCCTAATAGAAGCGAGGTGGAAAAGTGACAGAGCAGGCTATAACGACCCAGCAATTCTCTATTCCAGGAATGGTCTTTCTCCCTATGTCTTTATTTTCAACCCTCTTTATACCTTCAGGATTGCTGATGGGATATGGACTACAAAACCAGTCTCTACAAACCTCATTGCACATCCTCTATAAAAGGGTCCCACTTTAGAATTGGAGATGTTATTCTCAGGCTTTTGTAGCCTTAGCTAAAACTGAGATATAAAAAGTTCTATTTTTAACATCTCTTTATAAATGAAGGATGAATAAATAAATGGATGGATGGATGGATGCTAGCTTCCTTCCCCAACTCTCTGTCACCTTTTAATTTAATTCACTGGCCAGCTCTGTGCAGCCAAGGTTAATTAATGTTGAGTAACAACCTGCGGCAGCAGTCTGAAGAATCAAGTCTCAACAAGGATTAAAAAAAAATTTGTAAGTAGGGGTGCCTGGGTGGCTCAGTTGGTTGAGCGTCTGACTCTTGATTTCAGCTCAGGTCATGATCCCAGGGTCGTGGGACTAAGTCCCATGTTGGGCTTCACACTGAGCATGGAGCCTGCTTAAGATTCTCTCTCTCTCTCTCTCTCTCTCTCTCCCCCCCCCCTTTGCCCCTCTCCCCCCCAAATAAATAAAAAACCTCGTAAGTATAATCTCTTGATATCGAATAAGCAAATAATTTTAAGCAGTTGAATAGGTTTCTGATTTCAAGATGGTGAAACTATTTGTCCCCTTCTCCTCTTGGAAAATCACGCGCAACCGCTAAGAAGAACAACAAGCAGGATCACAAACTGTCTTTGAGGAAACTCGACTCGGGAGCTGATCTCCCAAGATGGCCGCTCACAAGCACCTCCTGCTTCAGCTGCTCGCCCTGTTCCTCACACCAACACCTGGCGCTTATTTTCCCACCCCTCGGGTGTAGGCTGGCCTTGCAACTGGTCTTGACCAATAGGATACAGTGAGAGGATGTACATTCTGAGCTGGCTGAATACAAGCTTTGAAAGGACCGGCAGCATTCATGTCCTTCCTTTTGGGAACTAGGTGCCATCCAGTCAGAGTCCAAGCCAATGGGGATGCCTCGTGGAAGAGAACCAAAGACGCTCTGGCCGAAAGCCCTGACTAAGCTCATAGCCAACAGCACCAGTTGCCAGCCATGTGAGTGCATCATCTCGGGCACTGTAGCTTAGTCAAGCACCCCTTAACTCAGGCCAGCACGCAGCTGAGCGCAGTCTCAAATGACATCTCGTGGAGTGGAGGCCAGCCAACGCACAGAACCTTGAGAAAAAAGAATGCGGTTATAGTTTAAAGCCACTGTATTCTGGGGTAGTTTGTCACACAGCAATAGATAATGAAACACTAGGTTAGATCTGCATCCCCGAAACACAGTATTTAGAGGTAGAAAGGGGGTGGAGGAATGATAAGTGGCTCATTAGAGAGGAGGAAATTCAAACACGAGTGCCTGCAAAGGGTGGGGAAATGATAATCAATACTGGAAGAACAATGCATTCAAACTTCTGAGTGAAGACAGTTCTCAAATTAGAATTTGATATGCAACCAAATTACAAAGCAAGTGCACGATAAAGACAGTCTCAGGTGTGCCAGTGCAGTATGTGTCTTCCCCCCCAAATTCTCAGACTCAAGACGCTTCTAGAGGATGCATTCTACAAAAGCGAGAGTACAAACCAAGAAACTAGATGACAGAGGATTGCAGGACGCAGAAAACCCAACAGAATAAGGAAGTGGAGGTCAATCCAAAGATATCAGCTGTGAAGCAAGCAGCCAGTCCAGGTGGGAATAGGGGAAAATGAGATATATTGGGAAGAGGTGGGGTAGGGGGAGAGGAGGGTATATATGTGAGCTAAAATCCAGGTTTGACATAAGAAAAAAAATCAGTAGGTAATGTCTAAACTCAAAAAAAAAAAAAAAAGCCAAAAATGTGTCTGGGGGCGCCTGGGTGGCTGAGTCGGTTGAGCGTCCGACTTTGGCCCAGGTCATGATCCCACGCTTCGTGGGTTCAAGCCCCGTGTCGGGCTCTGTGCTGACACCTCAGAGCCTGGAGCCTGCTTCGGATTCTGTGTCTCCCTCTCTCTTTGCCCCTCCCCTGCTTGCACTCTGTCTGTCTCCCCAGAATAAATGCACATTTAAAAAAATTTTTTTAAAGTGTCTGTCTGTGTGTGTAATTTGGAAGAATGGAGGTAAATATCAGAAGAAATAGCGACAGATTTGACAGAGGGTGCCTCTAGGGAATGGGATGAGGCAGGGTAGGGCAAGGGACTAACGTCGGCCATTAAAGCCCTTTTAGCACTCTCGGACTTCTTCTTTTCTTTTCACTTTTTTGCATGTAACAGTTTGATGTTAAATATGTTTCAAAAAAGGAGCTGGATTAAACACTTTATTGGAACTCCTTCCTAGAGCTATGCAGAGGATATGAGCGTTAACTTCGTCAAAGTTTCGAAATATAACCCAGTTGTGACAAAGATCATTAGATTTGTCCCCATGACACGTCTTCAGCTTCATCCTGACATGATACTGGGCTTAGATTGGCCAACAGCAGGTGCAAGCGTGAATTTAAAATCCAATTAAAAAAATACGTGGGAAATTCTAGCCACATGAGTCATTGAAGAGTGTCTAAAAGGCAAAGTGTAATGATCAAGTAAGTCGTATTTTAGCTTTCCGAGAACAAGATCATACTCACAGCATGTGAACCACTTGTTTGACTTTTGCACATTGGACCATCACCCGAATCTTCAGGAAGACATTAGATAAGAAAACTGGGAGCTGCAAACAGAGGCAATTAAGTGGTAGGTGGAGACTGAGAGTTAGGAGCAGGTCTCAAGCCAAGTCCTGTCTCAGGCCACTAAAAATCTAGGCATATTCTTGCTTTCCTCTTAATTACCATATTTCAAAATGAATAACTTAATGAAACAAGAAAGCTAAAGACTTTCCTGGCTAACTCTAACACGACCGCGGGTATGCTCTATCCCTCATGAACAAATCACCACATACGTAATACTGACAGATACAGGATTTTTCGAAAATCATGCACCGTAGGAATCTTACCACTGGACCGAGTCATTTATTTATTTACCTTCTTTCTTAGACCAGCTACCAAAGTTACCCAAAATAAGAGGATGGTGATGGTTTCAGTAAACGGTGATGAAGCTCTTCATATTGGCCATCTTCCATCAAATTTGGCACGTGCACATGTACACACACATGCGCGCGCACGCGCACACACACACTGTGGAAAAGCCCATCGTGAAAAATGTAACCATCAAGGGGATATTGTTCATTTTTATAAACTCAAGACTGCCCTCTCATAGTTTTTTAAAATTTTTTTAACGTTTATTTATTTTTGAGAGAGAGAGAGAGAGACAGAGCATGAGCGGGGGAGGGATAGAGAGAGAAGGAGACCCAGAATCCGAAGCAGGCTCCGGGCTCTGAGCTGTCAGCCCAGAGACCGATGCGGGCCTTGAACCCATGAACCGTGAGATCATGACCTGAGCCGAAGTCGGATGCTTTACCTACTGAGCCAGGCGCTGCTACCCTCTCATATTTTCTATGGCTTTCTGCCTGTAATTTACTTTGTAAAGAAAGCTTTTTGAGCAGAGGTCCTAATAGAATAGAAAGGGATCTAAGCTATCACCTCCTGTAGAGATTCTGAACCCAATGTGGTGTGGGGGCTTGGGTGGGGAGGGGTAACACACATGTATGCATTTCTCCACAGCAAGCCATGACATTCGTCAGGGTCTCAGAGGTGTCCGTGACTCAGAAAGGGTAACATTTGAGCTGAAGGAGGAAGAGTGCTTTGCCCAGACTCATAGCACCTGAAATGGAACTAAAACTCTTTTTCCCTAACTTCCGTCCACCGCACCACGGAGCCCAGTCCCAAACCCATAAGCTTCCATTATACCTAATGGCATGACACATACCCAAAGGGTGTTCAACTCTTAGTGATGGAAATGAGGGGCATAACATTTTAATATAACCCAAGAGTAGGAGTTCCCTGGCGCATGACTTCCTTCCACTAAGGCAATTTCTTTTCCCAAGACTGGCCGAGGTCTCCTGCATCCATTATTATAAACGGTTCCCTTTGTGAGCGACGTAAAACATTCCTGAATGCTGATGCTGAAATGTGCACTTGTGTATCAGATCTTTTCAACCAGGAAGAGAATCGTAGGTTCCCATCCTCTTTCCCATCGCTTCCTCCCCCAATTTAAATCCTAGCTACGTAATTACGTCTCAACTTGGCATGATCTCTGACCATTCAATATCGACTCCTTGGCAGGATCTCCCATCGAAGATTTTTATTTCTGAGCCTGCAGGTTGCTGGGAGTACAACCATGCTACTTGGGCTCAGAACATTAAATGTTTATAATCCAAACATTTCTCAAAAGGCCAACATGTACGGTGGAGGTCAACATGATTTTTGGTCGTTGCCAGTCAGCTGATTTAGGCCCTAGGGAGCTAAATACGATAGGTTACGTATCTATTCCAAAAGCCCTGCAATCTAATCTCCTTAACTGCTAACAATTACTTTAGAAGGTACAGTTTGGGGATATCCAAAAGCACAGCTCAATTTGATGACTTTGTACGAACAAGGCCGAATGAAAGTCTTCAAACAGAGGTCTTGCAAAATCTTGTGGATTTCCGTAAAGTAATGAGCGTCTTGTACAATATTTATTGCTGTGGGCTTAGCTTTGTATTTTTAACTCTCTTTGTTTCATGACATGCTATAATTATATGCTCAAACCATCGTCTAAATTTATCTTATTGTAGTTTTCCGGTAAAATACTATGTACTACATACAACATTTATATTTATAAAGTCTATGATAGAAGCAGAGAGCGGTTTGTTTAGACCTTTAAATTGGGGTGTGAGGAAGAAAAGGGAAAGAAGAAGGCGATTTCAGGAGGATTCTGCACCAAAGAATACGTGTTAAATGCTCTCATGGATGTCAGTGCACGAGATGATAGCATCATTATTCATTACGACCTCTTCTGTGCTGGCATCAAGGAGTCAGGAGCCCTCAGTTCTCTCCCTGGCTTTGCCACTAACGACCTGACCGCTGAAGTTCGAATGCCTCATTTGTCAAATAACGTGGCCGGACCAGATCATCTTGAAGGCACCTTCTAGCTTGTAAAAATTGTAAAATTCTGGGTGGCCTAGTCAGTCAAGCGTCTGACTCTTGGTTTCAGCTCAGGTCATGATTTCACGCTTTGTGAGATCGAGCTCCAGATTGGGCTCTGTGCTGACAGCGCGGAGCCTGCTTGGGATTCTCTCCCTCTCTCTCCGCCCCTCCCCTGCTCACACGCACTCTCTCCCTCTCTCTCTCAAAATAAACACACTTTAAAAAAATGGTAAGATTCTGCAATATGCTGTATAACAAGGGACTGGAAATGTTTTCACAGAGGGAAAAACATACGTGCTTTGGCTCTAGTGGCCCTCCGCCAGGACCACGACCTGTAAAAATACCTGCATGTTTTGAAGGGAGATAAAAAATATTTCGGAGAATTGTGAATCTCAGAATACCTGTGGACAGAACACAACTTTTATATTCACTGATGTACTTAATAACCAAGATAATTCTGAACAAAAAGCGGGAGTACTGAAGAAGAATTTGCCCCGGCAGGTACCTCACTGTGTGTTAAAGCAACAATAATTAAAATGGCATGACACCATCATAGGACTACAGAGGCACCAGGAAAGAAAGCACAGAGACAGTCCCGAAAGTACATAGCCATACGGCACATGATAAGGGTGTTACTTCAAATCGGTGGGGAAAGAAAAATGCTGGGACGGTTGTTAGCTGTTTGGGGATAAATCGAGCCAACATGAATTCCAGACGATATACAAAGTTAAAGGTAAACACTGAAACCGCAAGAACTAACGGAAAACACGCTCTTGGAGTAGAGCGGTCACTGCAGGTATAGCAGCAAGGAGAAAACTATAAAGATAAAGCAGGAAAGATTTGACAATCTAATATTAAAATATCCTGTATGTCAAGAAAAGGCCACGGGCAAAATTAAGAGGCAGACGACAAACTCAGAGAAAGAGATCAGATGTGAACAAAGATTAAGATCTCCAATGCATAGAAAATGCTTCAAATCTGTCGTAGAGGGACGGACACCACAGTGGAACGATAAACAAATGGTATGAACAGACGATTCACAAAAGAAGAAATACAAAGTGCCAATAAATACGAGGAAAATATCTTCTGCCTCACTGCTAATGAGAGCAATGCAAATTAAAATAACACCAGAGACAATATTAAAAGGCAAACGATAAACTCAGGAAAGTATTGGCTTAAAAAATAAGCCACACTTTTAAAACAAAAATATCCAGGGTTGACGTAGGTCATTCATTTCACAAATACGTATTAAGCAACTGTTACCTACCAGGCACCGGGATAAGGTAATAAGGGTACAATGGTGGATTAGACACGGTCCTTGTCCCGTGAAGCATTTGTATAGGGTTGCAGAAGGACACGTGACGAGCCTCAGATAAAAGGCACTGTCATGCACGACGGGGCAGAGAGCGATTCGGCGACATGCGTTACAAGTCTTACGAATAAATATACTCCTTAACCCCGCCATTGTCATTCCAAGACTTTATCGTCAGGAAGTGATCAGAAGTATACAAAATTGGTAATAGCAAACATTTTATGCACGCTTACCAGGTATTAGGCCCCATTCTAAGAACTTTACATGCATCAACTGTGATAATTAAATGAGTTGATGCATGTAAAGTTCTTAGCCCTGTTTATATTTGTGAAAAAGTATAAATAATCTAAACAAACACCAAGAGGGGCTCGGTTTAATAAACCCAATGGAATACTAGGCCAACGCCACCAATCATGATGGAAAGATGATTCAGTGACTTGAGAAAATGATCACAATATACCGTTATGTGGATGAAAGGTATTCGCAAGATGTTAATGGCGATGCTTTCTGACTGAAGGGATTCAAGGTGGTGTCTACTTTTTTCTTTGAGCTTCTGTAGAATTCACAAATTTTACACAAAGAATCTGTGTTATCTTTATAATCAGATCTATTATCTATCTATCTATCTATCTATCTATCTGTTTAAAACCCATTGAACCAAATGGAATCACTGAAGAATTTTCAGGATCCTATTACAGCTTTACCCACATACTTGCACAATTCCCTTTACCTAGAATGTCCTCTCCCACGCATCCTGCTGCGTCCTTTCTCCCTTGTCCTGGCTAACTCCTTACTCCTTAAAACTCCGCTCAGGCTCACGCTGCCAAAGAGCCTTTGGACACTAACAGCATTTAGCCCCCTGTCCCCACTGCAGATGAGGCGTCTCTCCTCTGTGCTCCTATAATGCCCTCTGCGGGTCTCGAGCACCTGCTTGCCGCGTGATTTATCCATCTGTTCCTTAGGTCCTACCCCTATCAGGGGTCACAGACACGTCTCTTCGTAGCCCTTGCACAGTGTCCGGCTTAGCGCGGATATCAAAGAAATATTTACGAGGGGAACGAAAACACATTCCTTTGTGAAGAAAAGAGAGAAGATACTAACTTTCCACGACACGGTTTTCATAGGTTTGTTTGAGAAGGGGTCGAGACGTTTAGGTTTGGGGCAGGGCTCTATAAAACTCACTACTATGGGTCACCCCGGTCATACCGTAGGCTGTCCCTTGGACAGCCTAGGTCTTCAGTGCATAAGGGCAACACCCTTGGCTGCTCCTGCGCCCCCCGCCCCACTTCCCCCATGCTAACCTTTGTCACACCCTGTTGTCCCAGGAGACTGTGAGATCCTTGGGGGCAGGAGCCATGCTGTTTGCCTGTGTCCGGCGCCTGCCTGAGGCCTTCTCGCTGACCCCCACCGACCAATCATCACAAACGTCTTCTTACTGACTGCTGGCAGCTGAACTCCTTTGGAAAGAAGCTGTGTGACCGGCACCAGAATTTGCCGTGCCCCCCCCCCCTCCTCTCCCTGGTGCAGACGGCCTCCTCTGCGGCCTGCGTTGAGGAACTACCACGCACATTGACGCTGGAAACTGCCGTCCCTGGTTTTAAACAGCAAACACAAAATCCCTACCTCTAGTTCTGGCGTCACAACTTATGAGGTAAGAAAGTGGCGGGGTGGGGGGGCGGGGTGGGCCATAGAGGACTATCTTCAATTTCACACTGTGGCCAAGTCACAAGAACTAAGTGAAAGAGTAGTTGTTTTCCTCAGACCTTAACGTCTGAGTGAGGGAAACTACGTAAGGAAAACAGGGTGTGTGTAGAAGATACTAGGACCGCAGGTTGAAAACCAAATGCTTCTGAGATTCCCAATCTTTAAGATACTATGTTTTTCTCCTAGCGTTGGCTAGCCTCGTAGCCGGCTTCTCAGCCTCCTCCGTCAGGTCACCAACTTCGGTCAATCGATTGGTATGAAATGCGGGTTCGCCACGGCCCTCCCCGCTCGCAGAATGGGGCCTCTGCCCTCGCCACGTCTCCCCTGCTCTGGGAACCGTGGATAAGAATCTGTTTGAAGCAGCAAATTTCATCTACGGGCACTTTTTGAAGGCTCGCCTGTGGAGAGCTGAAATATAACTGGAAGCTGGCCAGTTATAACATGACATAAACACCCAAAGAACTAAAGAAAGCTTTTTACTAAACGGTCTGTGCTTCCGTTAGGTTAGAACCCGGTAGAATATATTCTAACCTAGAATAATCGGATAGGACAGGTACAGAAGTATAGAGGTCAAGAGGTCCAGCTCTAGGGTCACATAGGCCCAGGTTCAAAGCATAGCTTTAGCACGCGCCTGTTGAATGATGTGAATCTCACTTTCTTCGTCCAAAAAAATGGGGCCCAAAATCGTGCCCGCCTCATTAGCGATGCCAGGCTTAAACGCTAGAAGGCATAGAAATACACATCGCACAGAACCTGACACGGGAGAAGTGCCCCAAGCTGCTAATTACAATTCTTATTATTTTTACTCGTGGCAAAGACTGCTTCATCAATATGCATGTTCCCCTCCTTTTCCTGGCACCCAGCTGGACGACATGTCCCAACCTCCCTTGCAGCTAATAGCGGTCATATGTAGCTCATGAAAAGTGGACAAAAGTTATGTGCAACATTTCCAGGCCTGGCACTCCTGTGCACAATCTTCTGTGCTCTTTCCCATCCCACCTGCTAGATGTTGACACCCAGGGCAACCTTGGATGCCCCAAGTTGAAGGTGTCGGAATCTCCACCAACCTGGATCCCTACGTGCATACACAGAGAAAGGCCCTGTCATTGCTACCATTGGCTACAAACGCCCACATTGGACCACCATGCAACCGGTAAATAAACTTCCACGGTGTTAAGGCGCTGAACTTTCAGGGGGTTCTCTGGTCACAGCAGCTAGTGTTATCCTAACCAATATGTTGTCTAAGTCACAGAAGAGCAGATCTGAAAAGATCCTTGAAGACCTCCTCGACCGTACAAGACAGATTGAGGCCCGGAATCATTGTCCAAGGTACTTCGACGGACCTTTTGCTTCAGATTCCTTCAAGAACACCCTGTCTTTTTACGTACGATGCTAATTAAAGTCTGTAGGATCAAAGTCTTCTCTGTTTGCCCAGTTAAAGCCAGATCTATTCCTAGGGGAATTTTAGCACAGGGAGTTGCAAATACAGACCCCTTCTACTAGACAGCAGAACAGGAATGGAAGGAAAACAAGAGAGGCCCTTTCTCATTGTTCTGTGTCTTCCTCACAGGGGGCCACGAGGTTATCGTATTATTACACTCGAGAGGGGTTTTGAAAAATAAAGAGTGACACCATATATGTCCTCAACGAGCTTACGATCTAGCTGTCTTAGTCTGAGCTTAGTTATAGTAGGTGCCATAAGACTGGGGGGCGGGGGGTGGGTGCTTACAAACAACAGATATTTACCTCTCACGGTTCCGGAGGCTGGACGTCCAAGAGCCAGGTACCAGCATGGTCAAGTTCTGGGGAGTGCTCTCTTCTTGGGCTGCAGATTGCAGATTTGGAGAGGAAGCTCTCTGGGACCTCTTTTAGAAGACAAGAATCCCATTCATGATGGCTCCCCCCATCATGATCTAGTCACCTCCCAAAGGCCCCCATCTCCAAACAGCATCACGTTGGGGATTACGTTCCAACATATGAACTTTAAGGGGACACAGGCACTCGGCCCACTGCACTATAGCTGGGAACGCACACAAGATTTCAGAAGCGTGTAGTGACGCGGTACAGACGATGCCAACTCTCATGCAGAGAACTTAGGCTAGAGTTCGTAAGGCTCTCAAGAATTGGCTAAGCAGAGAAACCACATAGATAGGCGCCTGAGGAGAATTCAAGCAAAAGGGAGAGATGTCTGGATCGCCAAAATAATGAAAAGTGGATACCTCGTGACACTACCCTTCTTTTCCTACATTCGTCCAGCAAGAATAATAATAGCTGAATAATCATTCCCTGTGTTCCAAGAACGATGCCAGGCACTTCCCAGCCATTACCCAATTTCACCTTTACTAGAAACCTATGGGTGAGGTATCAGTGTCTCCGTTCTACAGATGAGGAAACTAAGGCTGAAAGAGTTTTGATTGCCAAAGGTCTCACAGGCAAGAAGTAGGAGAGGCTGAATTCAGATTTGGTCCTGTACTCTTAATTGTTAACCTACACTATCAACGACTCATTTCGGAAGGTAGATGTAACATCTCCGAGGACAGAAAATCACGACAAGACACCAATGCGGATGGTGATTTCTCCTCCTCTCCTGAACGGACGCCTACGCAAAAGTCCTGGATGAGTCAGAAGGTCTGCATTCAAATCCTGGATCTACCACCAACTAGCTATGACCTTGGGTGATTTAAATGAATTCTCTGAGCCTCAGTTTCCTCATCTGGGACATAGGGGAAAATAAGTCCCACCTCATAAGGCCGTTGTGAAGTTTAATTGAGATGCTATCAAGTTAAACAAGTTAGAGCTATGTGAATATAAAATCATTCTTTGCTTTTATTTAAAAAAAATTTTTTTTAATGTTTATTTATTTTTGAGACAGAGGGAGACAGAACATGAGTTGAGGAGGGGCATAGAGAGAGGGAGACACAGAATCTGAAACAGGCTCCGGGCTCTGAACTGTCAGCACAGAGCCCGAAGCGGGGCTCGAACCCATGAACCGTGAGATCATGACCTGAGCCGAAGTCGGACGCTTAACCGACTGAGCCACCTAGGCGCCCCTGTTTGCTTTTATTTTTGAGAGGAAGAGGGAGAGGGAATACCACAAGGGGCAGAGAGAGAGGGAGTGAAAAAGAATACCATGCAGGCTCCGTGCTGTCGGCACAGAGCCCAATGCGGGGCTCTAGCTCACAAATCGCGAGATCATGACCTCAGCCGAAGTCGGACGCTCAACCGACTGAGCCCCCCAGGCACCCTGTAAAATCATTGTTTTTGTTATTACAGCTAGTTTTGTCCTGGTGGAAGCAGAGTCAAATGTAAAAAGGTTTTAAGGGCATTAGAAGTAATCACAGGAGGTCCCCCCCCTCCTCTCTCTCTGCCCCTCTCCCACTCTCGCACGCTCTCTCTTGCTCTCAAAACAAATACATAAATAAATAAAAAGAAGCAACCACTGGAAAACTTTAGGCAACAAGGCACAAATCAGAGTTGAAAAGACAGCCCTATGCCATATAGCCCACTACAAGAGAGCATATAAGTAATAATAACAGTAACACTTACAGGGTTCTTACAATGCGCTTTGCATTTTCGTCCTTACAACAAATCTATGAGGTGAACCATCGGCTTTTGCTCCTCTCGTTTGGTTTTGACTTGCTTTTTTGGCTGGCCAGTGCCTGAACGTTCTTCCTTCTGGGAAACCCCGCCATTGAGTGAATCTTGACGGAAGACAGATTCCCCCTCCCACAACCAACGCTAGCTCAGACACTACGTGCTCCCCGGGCTAGGCATGCGCAGGTGCTCTAAGTTTGGCTAAGTAGATAACCCCACCGAGGACTTGGCATGGGAAACGAGTGATGCCTTTTCAGCAGCGCAGACATCAAGTGATCAGTGGTGACGGTGAAAGTGGCTTCCAGAAAGCTGTAGGAGTAGGATTTAACCTGGTCGTGCAGTTTCCTTTGGTTTCTGCCATTCTCTGAACCTGATGTCCCAGCCACAAAATTTGTTTTGCTTATGTTTATTGGAGTTGGGTGCTGTTGTCGGCAACCAAGAATCCTGGCTCACGAAAGTGACCGCTGTTAACGTCCATGTGTTATAAGTAAGAAAAGTGAGGTGCGGCTAAGTAATGATGGAGCTGGGATTTGAACCCTGACGACAAGAAAGGAGAATGTAGACACCATTCACGCAGGATATTACTGCAACTAGACAGGCAGACAGACAGACAGATACACAGAGCATACACACACACACACTATGTATATATACACAGAGAGACTATATGTGTACACATTCTGATTGCAATGCAGCCTTCCTGGGTTCAAATCCTGCCTCCTGTTCTTACTAGCTATGTGGCCTTGGGCAAGTTACTTAACTTCTCTGTGCCTCAATGTCTTCATCTATGCAGCAAGAATGATAGTAAGACCGCCCTCCTCGAAGAGTTGCTGGTAGGATTAAACGAGTTAGGATTTGTAAGGCACTTAGAACAATGCCTGGGACAACGGCACTATTTATTATCATATGATTCGAGTCTTCGGACTGAGGGTCAACACTTGAAATCCCTATCCAAAACAAATAATCTTTAGTTTTGGAAGAAATTCTCAAAACTCACTGAAATCAGGGCCATTTAATATTTCAATACGCAAAACGTCGCCTCGTCTAATCCTCCAACCCTTGGAAGTGGATGTGGTTTTTCCCTGCTTTACAGATGAGAAAACGGAGTGTCAGAGAAGGTAAAGTGGCAAGTGACCGAGGTGTGATTTAAATCTAGCTCTGTCTCACCTCAAAGCACATTCTAAAACTCTAGTACGAAAACTTCACAGGAGCAAGTGAGGTAGTTGGAGAAGCTTGAAGGGACCTGTGTAGACAGGAAGGCGAAATGAGCAAATGCTAGAACCTAACACAAGTTTGGCACCACGGGCTATTTTGAGGCGTTTTTGTAAGCATTATCTCATATTAGTAATCCGGTGGACTGCATGTCAGTGGTAAAATGCTCCAGGTATTCAATGATCCCTGGCATCTAATTGATTCTAAAGCATCGTCTCATAGTTGAAAAAGAAACTCTCAAAACCAACATGCCATGCTCTTTCAACAGGCGCACGCAACCGGTGTAAGCCACAGACTAAACATGTCATCTTTCTGGAACATCTGTTTTCCCTAAAGAGCTAGAAGGGAAAGTTACATAATTTACCTGGCAACGTATTTCGAGAACTCAAAACAAACACGAACATATCATGAGTAGTATGCAAAAACCTATGATACTTTAAGATAAAAACCGGTATCTTCAAAGAAGTTTCAAGCTTGTGACAGACTGCTCCAGGGCCCCTGGCGAGTTCACACTCCTCTGTTGTTAAGGATACTTGGGGAGGGGGAGCTTCAGAACTCTGCAATATTACGTCCTAAATAGGGTTATTCCGTCTTGTCGGAAAGCGTCATCAATTCCTGTGCACGTTTCGGTCTGTCGCGATTTTAGCAAACATAACAGCTGCCATCCACATTCTGGCCAACATCATAGTTAGCTGAAGGGACTCAGCATTATCCAGAAGGGGTTGCTTGATGCTAAATCTCACCAAGGATCAACAGAGAAAACTAGCTCAAGGACAGGGGCTCAGAGAACCCACGAACTTGGATATTAACTATTTCTCTGACATTGCCAATTCTGTGAAAATAATACGAGACATTTCTTATTCTTCCTCCAGTGGACGACTGCTTGGATGAAATGTTAAGCAGAGCTTGGGATTTCGATCGAAACGCAGGACTGTTTTAAACTCACATATCTATGTACTTTGTATGACGTGTCATATCCGTTAACGTAGGTATAAACCCTTCCTTGGGAATTCTGTCACTCTCATACTCTCTGGTCGTAATTTCTACCTGCAGCGCTAATCGGTGAGTTCGCTGCTGTTCACCCTCCTTAAAATGAGCCTTAGTCTCACAGAGTTAGCCTCAAGTTGAACGTCTTCGGTCAACAGAAAAGAATAGCTTTCCAAGAAGTCACACATCTCAGAAATGCTCATTCTGCAGTCCGCCTACTGGTGGCTTGGCAGAAATCAGCCTTGTTTCCTTTTATTTGGATGATATTAAGTCCCAAGTGGAGTTGTTCACCGGCCCGCACTAGGCTCCTCTCTCTGGGCAGCCTGGCTCTCAGAATAATGGGACGCTCAAAAGCAGACCTCTCTGGGCTCCCCTGCTTACAGTGAGGATTCAGAAGCAACCGATGAGCCAACCTAGTCCAGTCAAGGACATTTCCATACTTTGAAATGCCGGGCACTGGCCGTCTGGCAACTCCTGGTCCATGAGTTTCAGTTTTTAACTCTGGGTTCTGCTCTATTTGTCCACAAGAATGTGCTATCTCGCTTTCCTTAGAATCCAATTGCAATAATTTTCAACAGAAAAAAAAAAAGCAGATTACAAAATTGCTTCTACGCTGGAAGTGTAATTATGTAAAAATTACGTACGCATATGGACAGGGACTGGAAGGGGATGAGGGAAGATGAAAACAATTTGATTTGCAGGGGGTGGCAGGACTGTGAATGAGGATTTTTTTAATCCTTTCCTATAGATTTTCATTAACATTCTCAGAGGCTGTGTGTGCAAAAACAAAACAAAACAAAACAAAACAAAACAAAAAAACCCAAAAAACAAAAAATAAAAGCCAAAAAAACTACAGAGAGTTAAATTTGTAAATTCTTGTAGATAAAATGTTGATCATCCTTCTTGTTCATTTAGTGTCTGCCCTACACGGACAATATTCCGTTTTCTACATCATCCAAAAGAACAGATTTTGCCATCATTTACAGAGTCTTTGCCAAGAAAATCAATAAAGACATATTTGTACAGAACCTAGAGCGGGCTGGTTTTCTCCAGGAATGTGTTGAGTTAATTGAAAAGGTTTTGGTTAAGGTTAGCCAGTCGGAGATCACGGCGTTGTAGACAACACATACTGTGAGAATGAACTTCGTACAACCTTTCAAATACCTTTGGGAAGGCAGGAAATTGAAATATTGTGCTATATTGGCAACTAAATGGTCATTCATCATCCATGCTAGGTTTGGAGCTGAGAAGAACGGTTTGGAAACTCTCGGAGGGCCTTTAGTAACAATTTCAAAGTTAGACTCGTGTATGTAGATTTTCACAGCATATCTGGGGAAGACGAAGAGATAACATCTGCGTATACTATTAACATGGCCTGTCTAATAACAACTTCGGACTGGATTCACACCCACAAAAGCTGCATTAAAATACATTAAGCTTGAGACACCAACTGACAAAAGCAAGGAAATTCACAGTTAAAGGGGAAACGTGCCATATGTTCTTCAATACCTACGAGCAACGGGGTGCATTTGGAAAGTCATTAAAGCGGCACCCAGTTGTGCCTAGGTATTGGAGAACATATGGAATCTTTTCCTCCGTGAGTATAATTTTCCCTGCTCTCACTGAGTGCATGTATCAATCTTCACTTTTTGGTCATATAGGTTTTTGTTTGTTTAATTGCCATAGCGTGTAAAATAAATACGTTCTCATTTTCAAACAACAGCACCATCGCACAATGCAAACTGGTTCTCAGCCTTTGCTGCCTGGTGGTTTCTCATGATTTGTCCTTTCCCAAGGTTTGTGCGCCATCCCAACACTTCCAGCTGCCACCTACTCCTTGAGGAGTACTGTTCCCTTTCCCCATCCTGGGGATGCCGTCCGCCATGGTGGTCAACGCTTGTGTCTTCCACCAGCACCTGGGTGGGTCAACTGGCTGAAGTCAGAGCCTGAGCAGCAGAAGAGCCCGTTCTTCGGGACATTTGTTATGAGGGTAAAGTTTCTTTCTTCTTTAAATACGGGCTTGAACCTTTTATTTTGGCAAAACTAGCAGCCAGTGTGATATAAAGAGGGGTTTATTCATATGACCGTGTCCTCTTTTTGTCTTCTGTCATTCATCCGTTTATTCTATCGTTTCATGGTTGCGTACCTGCCGTGTGCTGGGATTGGGAATAAAATGCTAACCAAGACCCGGGTCCTGCCCCCAAGTCATCCGGTGTCTGTACGAGTGGACAAAACAGTAAGCTGACAACGATCACCAAGTGTGATGAGTGCTGCTGTAGGAGCCGGCAGAGGGGGCTGAGGAAGCAGAGAGGATGGACAGCTAACCCGTACCGGGGGTTCCAGATGCAGGGCCTCAGAGTGCGTGATGGCCACGACAGACAGCCATTGTAGAGCCACGTTCACAATTGAATTCATTCAATACAGTCCACAGACTTTTACTGAGCACCTACTACATGCCAGGCCCTGAACTAGGCACTGGACAGAATAGTGACACAATGCCTGCAGGTTTTAAGCATGGGAGTGACAGGAACAGCTTGGTGTAATCATTGAAAATGAGGAGAGAAGAGGAGAGAGAAGAGAGGAGCCAGATGGTGCAAGCATGCTTTATGCCACGGCAAAGAAGCAACCACAGAAGGCTTATAACCAAGAGTGTGGAGTGATCAACTCAGTGTTTTAGAAAAATCACCCTGACACCATTAAAGATGACATACTGGAAGGAGTCAAGAGAGTCAAGGCAATCGGGGCTGACGAAGGATATTGAGGCTCTCAACAAGAGGAACAGCAGCTGGGATGAAAGGGCATAGATAGAGTCAACCAATATTCACGAAAGAGTCAGCAGGACGTGGGGACTGATCGAATCAGAGACTTGGAGAGACATGATAGACGTGTGGAATGTGGAGTCCACAAAGACTGGCTGAATGTTCGAGGGAAACGTAGAGATTATCCAGTTCAACGTTCTCATTGTCACCCGTAAGGAAACTGGAGGTCTAGAGTAGTTGGCTGATTTGTTCACGTCAACCAGTCTACTTTGTGGAGGTGCAGGGCCCAAGACCAAGATCTCCTAGCTCACAAGGAAGTGGTGTTTCAATAAATCTAATGTAACGTCTAGGTTGAGAAAAAAGTATTAATTACCTTTAGAATCCCCAAAGCTGAAAATGAATCTCAAAGTTGTTTGAATGTTCCCTTCTACCTTCCTTGCTTTTCTACTCCCACCACGTTTGATTTAAAATTTCTGCTCTCTCCAGCCTCTTGCAGGGTCTGAAAAGATACGAATTTCAAAGTGTGGCAGTATGATGACCTCATCATACTGTGCCTGTGAAACACAAATGTGGTCTCTTTGTGTGTTCATTGATTTTTGAGAGAGAGAGAGAGACAGAGCATGAGCGGGGGAAGGGTAGAGACAGAGGGAGAAACAGAATCCAAAGCAGGCTCCGGGTTCTGAGCTATTGGCACAGAGCCCGATACGGGGCTCGAACCCATGAACCACGAGGTCATGACCTGAGCTGAAGTCCAGCGTTTAACCGATTGGGTCACCCAGGCGCCCCCACACATGTTTTATGTAGATCCTCATTTTGTAATTAAAATGTAAGGATTAGAGCGCAGAAACACCACAAGGTACATAGTAATGAGTTGAGCTACATCCTTAGAAAATCATTTTTTTCCCCTCCCTGGGTCCCAATCTCTAACTATAAAATAAAGAAAATAAGATTTATACTAACCGTAGGGATAAATAACATTGGAAGGCCATGAACCCTGAGATGTAGCAAATTCAAAAATGTTTGTGGACCGACCATCTCGTCAATAAGTGTAAGATTGTTACATTACTTTCCTCTCAAACACTGCTAGTTTGGTTCTAGATTGTTGTTTTTTTTTTTTAATGATTATTTTAGAGAGCATGAGTGAGTGGGGGAGAGGGGCAGAGAGACTGAGAGAGAGAGAGAGAGAGAGAGAGAGAGAGAGTCTTAAGCATGCTCCATGCTCGCAGCCTGATGTGGGGCTCGATCCCACAACCCCGGGATCATGACTTGTGCTGAAGTCAAGAGTAGGATGGATGCTCAACCGACTGAGCCACCCAGGTTCCCCTGGTTCTAGATTTTTAATGACAGCACCAACTCAGGGGAAGCTTGAGCGTGAAATTAGCCACAGCTGTGAGTCCCCAGACCTCTGTCCAGTGATGGTGTCAACCTGCCTCCTCAGACAGACACTTTCAGGTGCTGTTTCGTGTACGCTTCCAGAGTCTTCTCAAACACAACCGTATCATCTACTGTGCCAGCACTCTGAGACGGCACATACTCTCGGCCACTTTCACAAGTGGCCCACGAGTTCCAAGAGACTCTGGATCTTTCTCTTCAGTTTGAAAAGCCTTGTTTGGCCCGTGAGACCTGTTTTCGCCCTAACTCCCCGTACTGGGTACCTGGTGCCTCGCACTGGGACCTACTGGCTCTCCAGCGGACAGTCTAGCGCGTCAAAATTTGGTCGATAGTTGAAAAGAACGATATATTTATATAACGGAGATAAATATTTATGAAACTATTGAAATAACGTATACTTTCTTCTTCATAAATGTTTCCCTTTGGCTCCTCTCCCACTGGATCAATGTGGTGGGATGAGGGGGAGGTGGGAGTGGGAGCTTCTAGTACAACCTAGAACAAAGAAGTCTTTGCTCAGCTTGGATTTTAAACCAAATTCTTCTAAGTCCCTAGCGAGACAGCGAACTTGGAAGCCGGGTTCATTGGAAGGCCTCTAAATCTCCTTTGAAATTCCATTACATAGCAAGACTTAGACTTGGGGCTCTGAGAATAGAGATTTATTATTAACCACGACGTAAAAGAACACGAAGGATATGCCACACCATGGATTTGCCACCCAGGGAAGGGGAAGAATCCTTCCTGTACTGAGAGGAAGAAGTTGGTGGTGAGGGGCACACATTTTGAATAGATGAAATGAGACAGAAGATGCCTCATCCCCGAGTAGGTCAAACAAAAGGAATCCTAAGTATTTTGAGAGAATCTTGTACTGGGTAGTGGTGCACTTTCATGGCCACGTGCTCCTACAGAAAGAATAATTACAATACACTAGAAACATTAAGCGTGGCAGCAGCAGGAGGGACATCTATGTAGATGGTTCTGAGATGCCACTTCCAACTGTCCATAGCCTGTGAGCGGCAGGGTCCGGGAGACACGGAGGGAGCCAATGAACTGGGGACAGGTCAGGTGCAGGACGAGGAGGTTCAGAGAACTCAAGACCCAAAGGGGCCCTGCATCGTCGCAGTGGATAGGACAGAGAGATCGCCCCGCTACAGCAGGCATTAGCACTGGATGCTCTGTAACTCGGAGGGACGCAGCATATCCCAGGAAAAACCGTAAGTTCCCTCTGTCCCACCGCTGCCGCCATCATACATAGGCCTTCGTCCACATGCAGACATCACTGGGCGGGTTGTGGGGGGCGGGGAGGGAAAGGGAAAACCCTTTGACACGATATATACACGATAGATGATATATATCTGTCCCGCCTGACAGAGGGAGTCTGAACACTGCCTGTAGCGACTACCCAAAAGAGAGCCTTAAATTAGAAGAAACTCAGTTGCCTTCGGTGGTAGGTTGAAGTTTCCCATCATCAACCAGACTGGCAACGCCAGAGCAAGTTGAGGTGAGTTTCAGGGAATACCAAGTGTTACACATGGAGCCCCATTTGTGTTTTCAGTTTCAGTCCCGCTCTATTAGTTTGTAGAAGAGATGATTAATCTTCCTTCCAAGACGAAACTACCGCCACGTTCCCAAGTGAAGCCAGGATCCTTAAGGTTCTTGCAAAGATCTTAAGAATGGAGCTGGACTAGGGGGGAGGGGAGGGGAGAACAGAACCTGAATTTCCTGATTTCCAGTTGCGTGAGCTGTCCTCCTCTCCCCACTAACATAATTATTCAGAACAGGTTGGAATACAGATAAGATAAGGCATGATTTGGCCGTCATTAAAACATCCAGGTTTAATTTCAGCCTTGACCAAATCCACTGATGCTCCTCTCCTCTCATAATAAAAATAGATTAGATAACCAGCTATGTTGAAAGGGCCAAACCAGTGTGCCTATTGGTTGGTGGTAGGAAGCCGTGGAGCCCCTCACTAACCGCTGTGCTGATTGACAGAAGCCTGTGAAACAATAGAAGGCTATGCCAAACAAGTCCCTTTTTGAATCGAACTCAAAACTCCAGAAAGGCTTTCATGCCGCCATGGCTGGCTGGTGTCTTCTTTGATGTGATAAAATTTCAGCCCTTTTCAGCGGCAGTTGTAATTGCTATGTATGGGGAGGGGCGAGGGGCTGACTATCCGGTATTATTTTATGATTCTTTCAATTCAGTAATAATATAATAACTTAGAGACTTAAGAGCTCAGATAAAGAACAGTGGCCTATTGAGAAACTTTAGTATTTTGCTTTTGACAGGATGTTCTTTCAGACATTTCTTCTGGGGGTTAAAAAAAAAAAAACAACCCTATTTGGACTATTTGCATAAGAATATATTTTATTGTAATGTGTCTAGCATTTCCATAGCGGGAAATCCAGGAAAATGAACGGCATATTATCATTACAAACAATGATATTTAGAATTAGAACAGAAAGTCCTTGGTCATTTTTCAAACCTGCCAACCAAATCAATGATGAGAGAAAACTGTGTGTGTGTGTGTGTGTGTGTGTGTGTGTACTTACACCCAAGCCTGTGGGCTGATGAGAGCTTCTTACAGAGATATGGATTTATAATTTGCTACCTGCAAGGGAAGCACTTTAACTGGCACTAAGTTAGCCAGGGAGCAGTGGTAGGAGGCAAGGGTCATAAACTCTAGTGCAAGTGCATGGAATGTTTCACTTTTGTGTACATTTTTCAATCTTAAACCAGATTTACTCGGGATTTAAGACTTTATTAAGGTCAAAAGGATTACATTAAGTTCATAGACACGTTTGTTTTATTAATTGAGTCATAAGTTCTGGCCGTCTGCAAACACGTTTGGAAACAGGCATCAGATGGTTTCCATTGCCGTAATAGATCAGAAAATCTGCCAGTAAGTCTGTTTGCAGCTCTTAAAAGCTGTTGAACAAAAATGTGTTTTGAACTATCGACAATTACCTGAGAAAACAACCGGATTCTGTAAGTCGATTTGTTTATATTCCCCATACATTCTCTCTCACCCTGCTTTCTACACGCCTGGCCCGAGCCGTCTACACGGGGGCATCGCAGGTGATCTTTCTTGAAAACGCTTCCCTCTTCACCCTCATTAAGACGGAACATCAGGAGGAGCGTTAACAAGTTTTTTTGATGACTGAATGTTGAGAGAGATGGAAAAATAGCGTGCCTTCAATAGGAAAGACAAATTGGGTTGCTGTTAAATTATATGCAAAAGAGTATGTATGAGATATAAAGCATCCTAGATTAAACACATATTATCGTTACATTGGAAGTCCCCCCGTTGGCACCCTGGCAGATCTATGCCCTTGTCTCTGCACCCAGCGGTAAAAAGACGGTCCTGAATCTTGTGTTTCTCTCCCACTTGCTTCTCGTTAGAGTATTTACTATATATGTTTGTATCCCATAACAATATGTTGTTGAGTCTTCTGTGGTTTGAAGTCTATAAAACGAAATGGTACTGAAGCTTTTGTCCCCCCCACAACCCCTTCTTAATATCACGTTCGCAACAGCTGTCCGTGTTGTGGCACGGACTTTGAGTCTCTTTCTCTGACTTATTTCACCGAGCAAAATGCCCACCAGGTCCATCCGTGTTGTCACAAAGGGCAGAGTTTCCTTCTTTTTTATGGCTGAACAGTATTCCATTCTACACACACACACACACACACACACACACAAACACACCATATTTTCTTTATCCAATCATCTATCTACGTACACTTAGGCTGTTTCTATATTTTGGCTCTTGTGAAACACGCTGCAATGAACATGGGAGCACAGGTATCTCTTCGAGATCCGGATTTCCTTTCCTTTGGATCTATACCTGGAAGTGGGATTGGGGGATCATGTGGTAGTTTAATTTTTTGAGAAACCTCCATACTGTTTTCCACAGCCGTTGCACCATTTTACAATATATAAAAGATTTGAAATGAGGGGAAAAAAATGCTTAGAAGTCCCAATGTGGGGTTTTAGTAAACTGGCTATTTGGGGATCTTAAAAGTACTCCATTAGAGATGAGGGAAGCTTACTTTTTTGCTGTCATTAAAACAACCACTTAGGGGCGCCTGGGTGGCTCTGTCGGTTGAGCGTCCGACTTCGGCTCAGGTCACGATCTCGTGGTCTGTGAGTTCGAGCCCCGTGTCGGGCTCTGTGCTGACAGCTCAGAGCCTGGAGCCTGTTTCAGATTCCGTGTCTCCCTCTCTGACCCTCCCTCGTTCATGCTCTCTCTCTGTCCCAAAAATAAATAAACGTTAAAAAAAATTAAAACAACAACAACAACAACAACCAGATAAACAGTTTACAAGAGGCCAACCAACCTTTACAATGGGCCACTGTGCCATTATGAAGTCATGGCCTCTGTCAGCAAATATGTTTTATGGTTTCATCTCCATAATGTCGTTAGAATTTGGCTAAAACATTCCTAGCTGTCCTTTAATATTCTGATCTGTGCTTGTTTTCCACAGTGATGTTCACCGTAGCAGGTTTTTATTTTCCTAATACCTCTGAGTACTTACCGTGTGCCCAACATCATGCTAAAGGATTCCACTGCATCCCCATGCTATGCCTTAAAGTAAATACTGTTACCAATCTCATTTCTTTCAAATCAGGAAACAGGCTGAGAATGCTTAGGGAGTCTCTTTCATTTACCTTTTTTTTTTCCGAATTTTTAAGTGTATTTATTTATTTTGAGTGGGAGAGGGGCAGAGAAAGGGAGAGAGAGAGAGAGAGAGAGAGAGACAACCCCAAGCAGGGTCCGCACTGTCAGCACAGAGCCTGACACGGGGCTCGAACTCATGAACCGTGAGATCGTGACCTGAGCCGCAATCAAGAGTCGGATGCTTAACCGACCGAGTCACCCAGGCGCCCCTTGCATTTATCTTAAGAACACACTTCACATTTCTGAAATCAGGAGGCATCTTGTAATCAATGGTGGCTTACAATCACTGTGGCCCAGACAATAGCCTGACATAGTAGCTATTACGCATGTCTACTTGGTCAGACTTGTTGATCCTCTTCTCAATTCACTTGCACTTATATATAATGTTAGTACTTAACGTGGCGAGTTTTATTGTCAGTTTAAACGCTTACAACACGGTTCGCTCTGAATTGCTGTTGAAAATAAGAGGTATTGTGCATGCTGAAAGGTACTGGAAACCGGATGGCACGATGGCAAGCACGTACTTAGTAAAACAAATATACGTATCGTCAGAGGGATGTATACCGTTCCTTCGTTTCTTGCAGAGTGACAATTATGTGATTTACAGGGCCCCGGGAAGAAAGATGCCGGCAAAAAGAAAACTCTGTTGTATTTTTGTCACCGGTATATCCAAAAGGATTGCCAAGCGAAGCAATCGAAGGCAAGAGCAATTGCCACATCCCTCCAGCCGAACGTGCAAGAAATTTCAAGGTATGCAACGAAAGCCGACTCATCCATCGCATAGCACTATTGCTACGGGATTATGTCACGGTTTAATTGGAAACTTCTTTTTTATTGGTATATAAAAGAATGATGTGTCATATAATTGATGGCATCTTAGATTTGATGGCATCGGGTACCTGGCCCAGGGTCACACAACTGGTAAGTATTAAGGGGAGAGACTTACAGGGCAGGCCTGTGCTCTTAACCAGGAGGCCTTAGTGGGCCTTGTTTCATTTTTTAACTTCTCTTCCACCTTTTAACAAGCCCACAGGCGTTTCTCTTAAACTAAATATTCCTTGCGTTCTCTATATTTTTTTTTGATAAGCTCATGACCATCTTGGAGATGTTTGTAGACTCCTTGGGAACAGTATCCAAAACAGAGTCAAGACTCACTCAAACTAAGGAAAACTTCAAATCGTCAGAACAGCTCACAGTGGTCCTCAAAGGAAGGGGAAAAACAGATCCCCTCTGCATCAGGTCCCCCGCAAAACAGCAGTCAATGGATGGCGTCTTCCATCATTTGAGAACATTAAATGGAGGCATCGGTCTTAGAGTCCGTGGGCTCAGGGCCTTGGCTCTGTCCAGCCATATTTCATAATCCTGCCATAACTCCTTCTATGCTTTCGGAATCTATAGCTTTAGGGAGCTTGAGAAAAACAAAACTAAAAACTAAACTAAAACCTGATCATGATTACCTCAGGGTGTTAAGTACAGCTCTCATAGTAATAAACAATTACATAGGGCGTTATGATTTTCTTTTTTTACTTATTTTTATTTTTTTTAACGTTTATTTAGTTTTGAGACAGAGAGAGGCAGAGCATGAATGGGGGAGGGACACAGAGAGAGGGAGACACAGAATCGGAAGCAGGCTCCAGGCTCCGAGCCATCAGCCCAGAGCCCGACGCGGGGCTCGAACTCACGGACCGCGAGATCGTGACCTGAGCCGAAGGTGGCCGCTTAACCGACTGAGCCACCCAGGCGCCCCGGGTGTTATGATTTTCTATACCCTGTCAATTTTATCCCATTCGGTCCTTACCGAAACATTTTATAGTGGTTGAGAACAAAATGCATTGGGAAGCTTCATGCCATCGTCTGGGTTCAAAGTCTCAGCTCCACTGCTTAGCAGCCGGTTGACTTTGAGCAAAGGATTCCATTTTCATGAGCCTCATTTTTCTCACTTGTAAAATCAGCGTCTGATAATAATAACACGCCTTGAGGGCTGTTGTAAGAATGAAATGAGATAATGCCTGGAGGGCAATTGAGCACAGCACCTGCTATTCCAAGGCTGAATACACGCAAGCTGCCACTACTGTTAGCAAAACGACCCTGTGTGGAAGTAAACAGTTGGACAAGCGAAGAAACTAAGGTTCAGAGAGGCCACGTCACTACCCGAGGTCACACAGCTAGTAAGCAGTGCTGGTGCCTAAACCCAGAACTGCACTTGCCTCGGGTACAGGCAAAGCTCGCAATGGAGAACCTCTCAAAGTCTGTGCCAACTCTGCCGCAACGACCGTTCTTTTATGATCTCCGTGTAACTTGACACATTGCTGCAAGAGCTATAGAAGCTTGAAAATTATTTTCCCTTCCTTCAGAAAGGTTACTGATGGATGGAGATGGAAATAAAAATGGAGTTGACTTCACAGACCAATCATAGTATGTGGCTGTCAAAATGCCACAGGCTAATTTTTGTCATAACCCCAAATCTCTTCGTTCCAGAAAAAAGGGCCAACTCCTAGCTACGTTACCACAAATTCAAGACATATTTGGTACGTTTTTTTTTTTTTTTTTTGAACAACAAAGAATATGGACAGGGTGTAGGGAGCTTAATGTAAAGGATCTGACCTGTGCAAAAACCCACTTGAATTTCCTATTACTCTCACCCATGGTGATTATTTGAATTTGCGTGCAAGCTCTTAATCTGCATAATTAGTTCCAGTACCTCACAGAAGCAGACTGAGACCTAATCAAGGAGGTCAAGAGTTGGACAAGAGGGAGCTCCAGAGGAGAGGATGCTGTATTAACCCCTGCTCTTAGGTGCATCTTTGTGTTCAGGAGCCACTGAGCTGGGAACAAAGAGATGGTCTGGGCATGCGGAGAGGAGACGGACAGAAAGAACCCTGGGCAGGCAGCCCTGTAAATTTCTGGAGCTGTGATCGCTGCAGCAGAGGCTGGGGAAGTTGAAAGTGACTGGAACCGCAGATCAGAGCTGAAGCTTGCTCAACGGGGTTGGGGTGCCTGCAAGAATCCAAAAGCTCACAGAAGATGCAAAGCCAGTTCCCTGGAAAGAGAAAGAGTGCCAGGGCACAGAGCTGATCACACCAGAGCGGAGAAGACGGTAGCAGAGCAAGGAGACCGCAGCAGTGGTGCCAAAACGTCCCAGCACATGCTCCTGAGCCAACCATCCCTGTGGAATGGACAGAACTCGCCAAGATGGGAGCACGGCCCACAAAGAAGAGTTAAGCAGTCCTTCCTCGCTGAGCAGCCGAGTCGAGGCAACGCAGTCAGCCGAAGGATTGGGACCACCTTTGAACCGTGTGCTTGATGTATAACCCTCACCAGTGGCGAGGCCCCTGTCCTGGAACAGCGGCCATGATCCTCTCCAGCAGAACTGGGTCCTGGGAGAGCTGGGAAGACTGACTACGTGCTCAGGAGAGCTGGGGCCATGGAACCAGCTCCCCAGCATGGCCAGAGAAGACCGGCAAGCAGTCGAGGAGTTGCCCGGGGCCTGTGACTTCTGGTCAAGGAAAAGTTCTTCCGAAGAGATCAGGGAGCATGGTCCCTGCTGGGCCATGCATAACTGAGGAGGTTTCGGGGTGCAGCCTTGGGCTAAGACGTATCAAAGGCTGGTAGCGACAACCACAGAAGACCGTCCCCGGCGCCCAGAGTTCTCACTGACAACTGGGTGTTGAATAAGCAATTCTAGTCTCATTCACACGCGTACACCCTGCTCTTTGTTGAACCACCTTCACCCTAAGTGAAAACCTGCAGAAACTTTTCGGCGTACGTCCACACGACACCGCGAGTGAAGCACTAAAGCTCATCTCCCGAGCAGATGAGCTCCTCGAAGTTCATGAGAGTGAAAAGAACCTGTCCAAGCTCAGGCAGACAGCAAGCGGAAGGGTCTCTCTGCTTCTGAAGGGTGTTCAGCTGGTTTGCGGCATTAGAAATAAGTCAACTCACTGTATCTGCGACCTCTTACGGATTTCACGAACGATATCATCATCATAGCTAGGAAAACCCAAAGCACGTTTCTTTGACACACTTTCTCACTTAAGTTGTGAACCGTGCATATTTTGTGGGGAACTTAATCCACCCGTTTGCTGTTTCTTAAGAGGCATTTGATGTCGAAAAGAAGGCTTTTGAATTTTTCAGGGAGGTAATTTTTCGTGCTCAGTTATTTGAATGAAGATCAATTTAGTTCTCGTAAATGCTTTCTGTTCTGGGTGCCGCTGCTTCAGGCGATGACACATCGAATCACCCTACCAGTAATACCATGATTTGTTTGTTTTCGGGTAAGCCAAGGATAGTGACAACATCAACGTAAACAATCGGCTTATTCCAAAGGAATTTTCACGAAGATTCAGCTCCGCTATTTTCGTGATAGCTTCTTAGAAACCATGGGATTCAGACGGAAGAGTAAAGAGATTTGGGGGTAGAGGGGAGGGAAGACGTGTGGATTCTAAGACGTGGGTATTTTGCTTCAAAACTAAAGCTTCCAAAAAAATCACGGATGAGCTCTAAGGAAATCGCTACTGACTTACTGAGGAGTAATGAATACTAATTAATCATCTGAAATCATGTCCAATAGCCTTATTCCTTCTATGCATCTCCCTTGATGAAAAACCTTAAGACACCAAATAAAAAAAGCCCCCCCCCCCCATCAGGAGCCTGTTTCACTCTTTGGGAAGCGACTGAGTCCGCTGATTTGTAACAGGAACAGAGCAAGTAGTAACTTCTCCTGAACTCTGAGACAAAGAATTTCTGGACAGTGAACTCTTTGATGGGTGCTGCTTGGAGGGGGGGAATACCTAATTTGACATTTAGACCGTGAAATTTCTCCAGGAAGGATGCCCTTACGTGGCGTGGAATGGAGAAGCTGCAACAAAATCCGATGTTTGCAAACTGTACAGTTGCCCCCTCACCCACGGGGGGGGGGGGGCGGGGATCTGTTCCAAGACCCCCGGTAGATGCCTGAAAACGCGGAGAGTGCCAAACTCTACACGGACTGCGTTTCTTCCTATACATACGCACCTTTGATCATGTTTAGTTTATAAATTAGGCACGGGAAGAAATGGACAAAAATAACTAAGAATAAAATGGCACCATCGCCACAACGCTGTAATAAAAGTTACAAAACCTCTCTCAAAATATCTCATTATCCTGTACTCCCCCTTCTTCTTGTGAGGATGTGACATGATGAAATGTCTACGTGATGACACACGGTGAGGTAAACAGCGCGGGCCTCGCGACGCCGTGTCAGGGTGCTTTTGACCTTCTGCGTCAGAAGGAGGAGCGTCTGCTTCGGGACCAAACCAGGCAAATTGCAGGAAGCCAAACGGAAACCTTGAATAAAGGGAAACTATCTCATTACAGTTCGCCCCCTTTGCCTAGTTCAGTCTCATCATTACAACCATAAGAAACATATTTATTCTTGTCGCTGTTGCTGTTGTTAGAATTAGTGTTAGTATCAATCCCCCACTCTAGAGATGAACCAAGATTGGGAGTTGCCCAAAGTTATTATCGCTAGGAGTGCCCAGAGTAAGATAAATCTCCAAGGACAGTCATCCCAACCCAGGCTGAATGGAGATTGGAGGCAAAAGCGGGATGTTTCTGACGTTGGTGAGAAACGAAAGGAGATGCATTAATGACAGCTCTTGGCCAACCAACGTGAATCGTCTTATCAAAGCCTTGACTGTGCCTCTTCAGCCCGCCGTCCAACTTCAGGCTGACCTATGGAGAGCCTTATGTGGGCATGGGCCCTCTCCCCCTCCCTCTCTCTCACTCCTTCCCCTCTACCCCCTTCTCCTCCCCACTCCTCTTTCTGGCACTCTCTTGCTCTCCCTCTCCTCCTTCTTTCTCTCAATCTCCCACCCTTCTCTCTCTTTGTCATTCTGTCTCTCAAGTTTCAGACGACCAGCTCTTAGGGGTAAATGGGTATTCTTTTCCTAGCTTACAGGTTAGGCTTCTGTGCCCAACCAGATGCCAAAATGTGAGATGTCCAAGCGTCCCTGTACCGGGACCAAACATGGCACCCTCATTCTTAGAGTCAGCATGAAATGAATATGGGCAAAATCTGGAATTACGGGCTCCAGTTCTGTTTTCTATTAACTGCATACTCTTAGGGAAGTGTCCCAACCTCTTTGTGATTCAGCTTTATCATCTGAAAAACGGTAACACGACCTCCCAAGACTCTTCTGAGGATTTACTGAATTCACGGACGCAAAAGTATCTGGTGTGGCCCGAGTAGAGTCGGGGCTTATGTAAGGGCGTTGGGTTGTGGGGTCGGCCTTTCATCGCTATCAAATCTGCCTCTTAGAGATTGGGTGTTCGAGACTTTTCTAAGGATTTGTTCATCCCAGGGTGGTCCTAAGTAGGCCTACTTCAGCAGACTAAGGGGCGCGCCTGACTTGTCGTGCTCTTGCTAAACAAGCTTCCTCTTGCCCCACTGCTCTCCGGCACCGGCCCCCAACACACACAGGCATCCCCACCCCCAGGTGCACACACACTCAGCAGCATGAGAATGCCCACCCTAACGTTAGAACAGCACGGTGAAATAGCACTTCTCACTTGGTAGCGTTCGTGCAAAATCCAAAGGTCACAGATACAAAATGCCTAGCCCGGCACTGGGCACAAAGCGGAGCTCAAAAGCGTTGGCTATTAGTATTGGTGTCTCTTGTTATCCAGGAAGACTGGGATGTCTAAACCAGCTTCTAAACGTGGCCAGGGCCTCAACGTGATCTAACGTTCTGAGGTTCTGGGCTATTCTGACTGCCCTTTAACTGTCTTCACCAACCAAGAAGAAGGAAATAAACATGGTCAAGTCCTAAGGGGCCACATCATACACTTCAGCATTGTGTGGCTTCTCCCCACCCACCACCCTCAGTACCTGACCCAGGGCATCGCACGGAGTAGGAACTCGGTACTGTTTCAAGCAAACAGAAATGAATGAAGGAATGCTACGTGTTCAGATGCCGCTGAAGAACTTCTCTGTTACAGCTTTCAGTCAACCATGATCAAGTTGTGCTCTGTGTTAGTGCTCCTGCAGCCCTGGGCGTTAGTGGGGCCAACTTAACAAACGTTAACAGGTTCTCTCGCAAAGTCCTCTTGTCCTTTCAAACGATAGATATCTTCCCAGCCCAGCTACTTTATCCACCCATGAGCTTCAACTCTCACTAGTCCTGAACCTACCATGCTTTCCTTTTCTTTCGCTCATATCCTCCAGGAGAAATCTTACCCTTGGAAGCGCAGCACAAATACCACTTCTTCCATGAAGCCTTCTTTGATCTCCCCATCTGGAAATGATCTCACTCTCCTTTGAACACCGTTGCCCTTTGTACTTCTCGGTTGGCGCGTCTCCCATTCCACCTTATATGAGACTTGTAATCCTGCCTCGGCTCCCCTGCTAGTCTGTGAACTCTCTGAGGGCACGAAATAGATTTTCTACGTGGGGTTGCCCCAACAAGAGGGCACAAAACAGATTTTCTGCGTCGGGTTGCCCCAACGAGAGGGCACAAAACAGATTTTATATATTGGGTTTCCCCAACGATAAGTAGCACTTCCTAGCTCACTGATGCTCAATGCACACTTGTGTGAATGAATGAATCCAAGGTGCTGTAGTACCTGACGTGACAAAACTTGGCAAACCAGTAGAAAGCTTGGCTTGACATGAAATACTTGGAAGGATAGATAAAGCTGTATAAGAAAAGGAGGCATAGTACACGGCCATATTTCCTGCCAGAAACGTCATTAGTAGCCTGACCGTTGCTGAGGCAGGATATCGGCTAAGGGGATGTGATAGGGGGAAAAAAAATTGTTTTATTAAACCTCCAACGTAAGAGCATACATTTATTAAAAAAGTAATAAACCCTGCTGACTTTTTAAATGGTTGTATCAGTGTTTCAGGGGATGGCATTTAAGAGATGCAGAATGCTCAGTTTCAGCCTTTGACAGAATTCATCCATCACCTCAACCCTGTTTGCCTCTAAAAACGTTCGGAGTCAGCTGGTTTGGCCATTTCCCCCCCACTTTGACTAAGTTCCCATGATTGCTACCTGGTGGGTTTGTAGTCAAAGCCGAGTGACAGTTGTGGCAGTAAAAATGCTCTTTATAAACAGAAAACAAGACCATGTAAATACAGTCCTGGCCTCAGGTTGTATACTTAAGTACTGAGCTTAAGTACCCCTGGGTTGCTAGACTGTTAGCATGTGAAGGGTCTGCCCATATTACTATGAAATCCCTCGTTTGTTCCCATTTTTTTTTCCTTCTGTGTCATGGGGTGCTTATTATTATTATTTTTTTTAATGAGGGAAATAGCCATCCGTATGCACTATATAATCTGTACCATCATTCTAGGATTGCTGTTCCTTATGCTTTTGTGGGCAATTTGTTTTCCTAGTAGCTTCTTTTTTTAAATTGAGATATAATTGATATATAACATTGTACGACTTTCGGGCATACAACAAAATGATTTGATACATGTCTATATCGTGAAATGACCATCAGAATAACACTCGTTCACATCCATCACCACCCATAGCTCCACATTGCTTCTTGTGATGAGAAGTTTTAAGATCTACTCATAGCAACTTTCAGACATACAATGCAGTCTTATTCACTTATTAATAGCTTTTCATTTGACCTCTGTGTGTCCCCATCAAATAGGTCACCATGGACAGAGTACATAGTAGGATCAGCGTAAGGTCTAGGCAAGACGGCAAAGTCAACAAAATTCGTGGATTTCCTGCTCCCTCTGATTCACATAATGACACTTTTTTTAAATGTTTATTTATTTATTTTGGGAGAGACACACACACACACACACACACACACCTATATACACACATGGGGCTCAAACTCATGAACTGTGAGATCACGACCTGAGCTGAAATCAAGAGTCAGATGCTTAACCGACTGAGCCACGCAGGTGCCCCATCGTGGCACTTTCATGAACATCTTGACGTCCCTCTTCCTTCTGCCCTCCCACATCCTATGCTGTCTCCTAGCTTTTCGGGTTGCACTGGTCCTATACACTGCCCATCAGCCTTCTCCCCCGACAGCCTCATTCAAAACCTTTTTCTTCAGTGTCTCTGTTTTTCAAGACTCTGCTCTTGGCTAGATTTTTAATGGGTGGTAACGGATGAATTCAGATTGACTTATGTGTCTTCAAGTAGATAACCCAGCGCTTTAACCAATAGAGTGCATATGATATCCAAGCACTGATGCATTCAGATGACCAATAATATGTTGGTTCCATGAGTGTACAATTCCCAGAAAACCCTTAGGGATGAATATTAATGGTGGAAATGCCAGCCATTTAGCAGGGGAATCTTTTCAGTCTCATCTAATTTTGGCATCTCCAACTCTTGCTGAAAAGGCTGTTTTTATGGTAACTGGCAAGGCTAATCTTCTCTGCCGTGGTGGGGAAATCTAGTTGAAATGAAATTCAGAAGAGGATCAGCTCAGATAAACACCATTAAAAAATGGTACAAACTCAGGCATGTGCCTGCTGTGGACTGGACATTTGTGCCCCCTCCCCTCATAATTCATATGTCGAAGCCCTAATCCCCCCAAAGCAACGGTATTTAGAGGCAGGGCCTGTGGGAAAGAATTAGGTCATGAGGGTCATGAGCTTTCATGAATGGTATTAGTGTCTCATCACACGCAGAGATGAGATGATCTCTCTCCCTCTCTTTCATTCTCTCTGTCATGTGAAAATACAGCAGGAAGGTAGCCGTCTGCAAACCCGAAAGAGGGTCCTCATCAGGGGACCTCATCAAATGGGCTGGCACTTTGATCTTGGATTTCTAGGCTTCCAGAACAATGAGAAACAGATATACGTGGTTTAAGCCACCCCAGTCTATGGCGTTTTCGTTATAGCTGCCCAAAATGACCAAGTCAATACCCCCAAAGAAACGCATACGTCAATGTACCAAAAGATAGGTACAGGCACGCTCAAAACCGTCTTGTTCGCGACTTCCTCAAATTGGAAACAACCCCAATGCCTATTGGTGATAAAATGGGTAAACAAGTTGCATCATATTCAAATATGATACAGCAAAGAGGCTGAATGAAGTACAAGCACACTTAGCAACACGCATAAACCACACAAATACAATGTTGAGCAAAAGAAGCCATAATCCCAGAGGACATGCTATGCTATTTCATTTTTATAAAGGATAGGCACAGGTTAAACTACTCTATGGTGTTCAAAGTCAGGAGTCTCCTAGGTGCTATACGAGTTCTGTTTTTTCTTGATTTGGGTGCTGGTCGTGTGTTCGGTTTTTGAAAATTCATTGGGCTGACACACTTTTGCACTTTTCTGTATGTGTGGTACGCTTCATTATTAACTTCCTTAAAGTACAATACTGATAAAACTACTGCATAAAGGGTCTAAAAAAAGATTTTTTTAGTGTTTATTTATCTTTAAGAGAGGGAGAGAGAGTGCGAGCAGGGGAGGGGTAGAGAGAGAGGGAGACACAGAATCCGAAGCAGGCTCCAGACTCCGAGCTGTCAGCGGGGCTTGAACCCATGAACCATGAGATCGTGACCCGAGCCAAAGTCGGACGCTCGACCGACTGAGCCACCCAGGCGCCCCTAAAGGGGGTTTTAATGGGGCAAATAGGAATAGAGCAAAACAAAGACAGTAATGAGATGGTTGAACTTCTTGGATGGAATATTTGGCATGAAAGAAAGATAGAAAAATGAGACTCCAGCAAAGAGTTACAATTTTAACATTCATTCATTCTCTTCCTGGAGCAACTGTTATGTTACGGGCACCATTCAATGCTTGGCCTACATCTCTGATGAAAGCACACCCCTCCCCCGCCGCCCTTGTGGCACTCACACATTCTAGTGGGAGCCATATCCTAGAAGCATTAAGTGTGGTAGCTTTTCAGAAGAAACTCAGGGGAGGAATCCCCAAACCTAAACCTTGAGCAATTAGATTATGCCGTGGTTTGCTCGATGTGACCAGCAGATATATCACGACACCAGAAGGAATGGTGAACTTGCGGTATCCCGTCCAGTGTTCCTGGAAGGTTTCAGGTGATTTGACTCTAAGCAGCGGTGTTGTGAATGAAATACAAGAAATTGTGAGTAGCACTAGATATGTGTTCTGAGTCCAACTTGAAGGGCACGTTGTGTTCTCTTAAGATGACTGAGAAGCAGGCTTTGCCCTCCTCCCACTGGACGCCTCTTACTCTGGCACCTGTCATCCATTAGGAGACCTCCTACTGGGATCTTTCATCATTGAAAATATATGATGATTTTCATTACCGCCTAGGCTAATTGGTAGTGAGTATTCCTTTAAAATATATTCCCCTAAATACTAGGCTTTGGATATGCTTTGAAGTTTCTAACACCAACACAGTTGGACTAAAATCATAGATACTAATCACAGAAACTGAAAAGTCTGGTGCTGGAAGAATCACCACTGAGGTCCTTTGCTTATTATAGCCAGTTGGGCAGTAAGTAGCCACACACGGGAAAGGAAATATTACGGCCATGAGTTGAACCATCCCACAGCTGTCTCTGGTAACAGACTTGCCAAGTTCACCGTATTCAAGGGCCCCCCTTGTGAAATTACCGCTTGAAAGGAAGTGTTTGAGGGGTGCCTGGCCGGCTGAGTCAGTGGAGCGTGCAACTCTGGATCTCGTGGTTGTGAGTTTGAGCCCCACATCGGCTGTAGAGATTACTTAAAAATAGAATCTTTAAAAAATAAAAAATAAAAGGAAGTGTTTGATGTGCCCAGTTTGTCTTCTAAACCAACGGAAGAGGGCAAGATTTAAAAATATTTTAAAAACACATAGTGTGAGATTTCAATGTGGAATTTAATACAATAGTTGCTTTCTACAAGGGAACTGGGAATACACGTTCCCCCCACGATCCAAAAGTAGAGCGTGCCTATGAAATCTCTTATAAGTGGGAACGACATACAGCAAAGAAGCAATCACCATTAATTTGCAAGGAAAAATTTCTTGACCATTCCCAGATCCAAATAACTTCTCGTAGGCCTTAGGACACACGTTGCTGAGGGATGCACAAAAGGAATCGGGATAAAGCACAGAGCTCACAAATACAAGTCAAATAAACCTCTTGGCACCTTGATGCTCAGCGCCTCTCCAAGGGCTCCCTGCAAAACCGATGCTGAATGCTCTTTTCCCTTTTCACCTTTTGTCTCAAAAGCAAAAACCCTCTTTGGATTTCTTTCAGTTAGCAAAAATTGGTACCAAAGTAGGTCTTGCATAAAAGCCAAATGGTGTTGTAGGGTGACCTTTCGAAAAGTGGGGAACACCCGTATAGTCCTTTATTTTAATTTGTTGCTAGCATCTGACTTAAAATGCTCAGGCTGGAAAGGAAGGATATCATAAAACACCTTCTGCAAAGTTTTCATTTTCAGATGGAGAAAGCAAGGTCCCAGAAGGATTAATGACTAGCCCAAGGTCACTCTTGGTGGCTGCAGCGTGGAACACAGGTTTCCTCTTCCGCTCCATTCATATGTATTAGTATTGTAAACAAAGTCATGCCTTCTACCCTTGCTGTGCACGTGTGTGTGTGTGTGTGTGTGTGTGTGTGTGAGGAAAACACACAGAAAGGAAAGCATTTTCGGAATGTACCGCTATACTTTTAAATATAAAGGTTTTAAGCTAGATTTTTCAACTGAGCTATTGTGTAAGATTTTACGACAAAATCTACAGCCATAAATTCCTTTCAGATGTAGGCTAATATGATCTCAAGTAGCTCTTTGCTTTATAATTCATTAAAAAATTTTGTTCATGTTTCTTTATTTATTCTGAGAGAGAGAGAGAGAGGGTGTGTGTGAGCAGGGAGGGGCAGAGAGAGAGCCCAAGTGGGCTCTACCCACTGTCAATACAGAGCTCAACGTGGGGCTCGATCTCATGACCATGAGATCATGACCCGGGCCAAAATCAAGAGTTGGACACTCAACCGACTGAGCCACCAGGCTTCCCTATAATTCATTTTTTAACATTAGTTTTTTCTAAGAAATATCTAACATTAATCGTATTCCCAGTTGTTTATAAAATCAGAAATATGCAACATGACCCATTGAGGTCGGAAAATAACAGACTACCACTTTTATGAATAGACTTTTTACTTTTATCTAAAATATGTGCAGTTTTCTAGTATGGCCTAGAATCTCTATGAGGGTAAATTGTCATTTTGTTCACCACGGGATCACCAGTACCTAGTTCAGCACCCAGCATATAACAGGCGCTCGATAAATACATTGAATGAATGAAAAAAAAAAAATAAATAAACTGTCGGGGCGCCTGGGTGGCGCAGTCGGTTAAGCGTCCGACTTCAGCCAGGTCACGATCTCGCGGTCCGTGAGTTCGAGCCCCGCATCAGGGTCTGGGCTGATGGCTCGGAGCCTGGAGCCTGTTTCCGATTCTGTGTCTCCCTCTCTCTCTGCCCCTCCCCCGTTCATGCTCTGTCTCTCTCTGTCCCAAAAATAAATAAAAAACATTGAAAAAAAAAATTAAAAAAAAAAAAAAATAAATAAACTGTCGACTCAAGGTAGCTATGTGAGGTGCACTGATATAGTTTCTACAATCACTGCAGAGTTAATTCTCCAGACCCAAAGATTCAAGTTTATTCTCAGCCGATCCGCAGTATCAGCAGTGCGACCTTGCTAGAAACATGAACTCTTGGGCCCATCGTGGACCTATTGAGGCAGAACCTCTGGGGGAGGGGCCTGGCACCAGATTTTCTCACTTGATCAGTGGCTCATTTGCATAGCAATAAATATATCTTGTGTATTTTTTAAAGTTTATTGAGAGAGAGAGAGTGAGAGAGAGAGGGAGGGAGGGAGGGAGCGGGGAGGGGCAGGGGCGGGGGCAGAGAGAGAAGGAGAGAATCCCAAGCAGGTTCTGCTATCAGCACAGAGCCAGATGCAGGGCTCGATCCGTGAACCCTGACACCCTGACCCGAGCCGAAATCAAGAGCCGGACAAACGCGCCACCGACTGAGCCACCCAGGCGCCTGCCTGTCTTGTGGATTTTTTTTTTTTCTTAAATCAATGCGATTGAGGAAAGAAGTCAGGAGTCATGCTATTTTCATATAACCCACTCAGGTTCCTGGCACAGCAATACCAATTACGTGGGTCTTGCAGTCAGACTGACCCGGTATTGAATCCCACCTCTACCACTAACTAGTTGAGCAGCCTCGGGTGCCTTACTTAAACCTTTCTGAGATTCACTTACTCATCTCTACAAAGAGGATAATTATATACCTATTCCTCAGTATTGTTATGAGGGATTAGATAAGAAAAATGCATGCGAGGAGCTTAATATAGTGCCTTGTACATAGTAATTGCTTAGTAATGGCAGCTATTATTATGATGATGATTATTAGCATAATCATTACCATCATCATCATCATTTGTTCTCAAGTAGGATGGATTATTCATTTGGACACAGATTTGGCATAAATTTAAAACTCGGAGGTAATTTTTTTTTAGTATTCCAGAGGTTGTGGTGTCCGTTAAAAGATGTCTGCTTTCTCCGAGTGATTGAATGTTCTCAGGCTTTTCGAAAGTGAGTTCGGGGCACAGCCTAGAGAAAGGTTACCTAGAGATCCCCAGATAATGACTCACAGTCTAAACCTTTGAGATGAATTTGCCTAGGCTAGGATGGGGTTTCCTTCCCATATGTAAAAACACATAAGGACACAAAATTATCTCTGAAATCTATTCTCACGCATAGACAGCTTTCGTAAGTTTGCTTCCTGCCTTCACCAGCCCCGGGGAAGGGGGGTACTGGGAGTTCGTGGTAATGAAAACTTGGCTGCCTTGCCCCACAGAGGCTGTATGTTTCACGAAGCCCCCAGAATCCGGTGGAGACGATATAAATCTTGCTTAATCTTCAAATTTAGAAATTGGGACAACATACAGTAATGAATAATCCTCCGCCGACCAAAAGATCTCCTCTGACAAGGTAGTAACGCCCCTTTTCCAGATGTCTCTTAAGAATCACAGCAAAGCCCTGGGCACCCTCCCTTTCCGGTCAGGGAGCCAGGGAAGTAGCCACACCTGGAGTGAGTTTGGGTGGCGCTGTCCCATGCAAATTCCCCTTTCAAGTCATCTTAAGAATTTCAACGCTGACAACTTGTATTAACAATTCTCCATGTTTCGGTCGTTGAAGGAGAAGGAGGAAACAGTCTCCCTGGTGAATTTCTCGTCAAAGAGTCGTGAGTATATTCCAGCCCCTCAATTTTTGAAGCTACATTTCAGGAGATGAAACAAAGGTAACTCTTAACATCTGCCAATATGTTTGCAGTTCTTATATCAAAGAAAGTGAAAGAGCCACAAATCCTAAGGAAAGAAATCAAGCTTTATAATTTATTCAATTAGAAGACGTGAAACGCGGAGCTAAGTCTAGTTTGGCAAGCGAAGTGTTGTCGACAGACACAAATGCTTTTAGGAAGAAGCGTCTTAACTGCAAGAGGCTTTTTGGTTGGGTCTCAAAAGCCTTGGGGCTTGGCTGAGCTCCCCAGATGCTCTAGCAAATGTTTGCGAATTGAAGAAAACTCTTTCAGCTTTAGGGAAAAGAGCCCGAGGAAGCATCTGCAAACCCATCCCGTGCACTGCTCAAAATAACCATTGGTCTGAAGTTCATTTTCGAGAAGAGCTACCAGAAAATATCTGTTTGTTTGTTGTTGTTGTTTTTGATTCTTGTCCTTTTGCAAGTCTCCAGAAATAAAGCCTATTTAAAATTCCGCACTCGTGTAGATGTGGCCTTAGGGAAGACCCATTAGACACAGAGATGATTAATGCTCCCCTTGGAATCCTATTTGCTTCTTCAACTGATTGCTCATATAGAATCTTACTTACCAAGTACTTAAGTATTTAAGTGCCTTATCATTCTTGGAAATCACTGCTCAGTAGCCTGCCCTGGAGAGTGCGGAGAGGTGCAGGCACTTGGGGAAAAGAAGCCCACCCTCTCCCACCCTGCCCCACAATGCTGTTTCCACATCTGCCCCCCACCAAAAAACAAAAAAAAAACAAAACAAAACAAAAAAAAAACCCAAAAAACCAAAACCGAAACAAAACAACAGCCCTGAAATGCCCATCCTAGAGCACCAGTCCTTGCAATACCGGTGCCCGTAGGGCATCTAAATATTGGGCGCTCTCTAATTTGTAGATTCTTTCAAATGGATATTAATCCTCGCAATCGTGGGGGAGGGGGAGGGGAAAGCATTGTTACTGGATTATCACGTCTAAATGTCTGCAAGACATCTCCCCCCTTGGATGCCCTCTGGCACAATGAATTTAAAGATGCTCCACACCCCAAATCCTTATCCCATACTCCCCCCACCTGCACAAAGGGCTCCGCTCCTGATGTGCTATTTCTATGCACGCCCCACTGAAAACCCGCAAGGCATCCCTGCCAGTTTTCGAACCCTCTTAAAATGCAGTCCACCATTTGCCAATATTTCTTGATAACGATGACTAAATTCAGCCTCTTCAGCCTTTCTCTAATTTTGTCCCTTTCCAGTCTCACGAACACCCCCCCCCCCTTTCAGGCCTTCAATGCCCCCTCCCCCCGCCGCCACCATTGATCAGATTCTCCACTGCTCTGACGTCCTCAAATTTCCTCCCCCTGTAATCAGCCCTCCACATCCACCATGAGAGAGAGAGCTTGCTAAAAACACCAGCTTGATCATGTCACTAAAACCCTTAAATAATAAGAGCAAAGAGGCAAAGAGGAAAAAAGCTGCGTGGGGTTATCAGAACTCACACTTTAGTGCTCAAAATGAACAATTATCCTGATTTTAAGTATACCCAAGCCATTTGCCTAAAAATTACAATTATTATAGTGAAACTCTTTTCTCCAGTGGTTGTAGGTGAGACCATTATACATTACATGATGGCCGTAACCACATTATGTCAAGAATTTATTGTGTGTATTCGTATTTCCAGAAATGTTGTTCGGTTTATCCAAACCTACACAGCGTTGAATTCTGTTATTTGTGCCACAAACATTTCTGAGCACTTACTATGCGCCAGATACTGTGCTGTGCCATAAATCTAACATGGTTCCTGCCTTCATGGAACGCTATCTGACTTTCTGAAAGAAATACAAAGCCTCGAATAACTCTCCGTCATCCACAAGGTAACGTTCAACCTCTTCATTATAAAACACAAGGAAACAAATATTTGTGGAATATTTCTCTGAGCCTGGGCATTTACGAGGCCTCTTCCAGGAAGCCTTCCTTCCCTGACACTTCTCTTCCGAAATGCAGCTGTGCTTCTGAGGAGGCATCTGTGAAATTCCATCTGGGCTGGGGAGTGTTACAGACTCTCCTACCGGCAGAAGTTTCCAGGGAGAGCACTGGGTACTGGAGCTGGGCAAAGACTCAGAACAGAAAGGTGGGTAGTTAGTGTCCAGCCCTGTCTGGCTCAGCTTCGCTGCCGGGAGTCCTCCCCTAGGGCTCCCTGGAGGTCACCGTAATGCCAGCTAAAGTCCAAGAGGAACCGTAGCCAGCGGCAACTTTCGCTTCAGCGAAGGTTCCCTGTAGCTTGCGGTGTGAACAAGAGGCTGGGCATTGACACTGTGGTCCGTAAAATCACTCTGAAATGCCATAATTGCTCTCCACCAGTGAGATCAAGAGTCACATTGGTATTTAAAAATCATCCAAACAGCCAAGTGCTGTGATTACACGAAATCAACTTAATTTCTAAACCGCTTGAGGAAACCCTTGTTAGACGTTACCATATAAACTTGAAAGTATGCGGCGAAAGAGAGCAAACAAGTTGGATGTCCTACCGGATGGCAGTGCCTAGCCCCACTGCCTTCGGCTGCCTCCTTCTGAGGTCCGGCGCACCTCATTCAGTGAGGCCGAGGACCTTATTCTGCGAGGTGACAGTTGTTACAGGGTCTCCTGGGCCATTCCTTCACCCGGCAAATATTTACTGAGCAGTTGCTCTGCACCTGCCGCGTCCCTTGGGGCTGGGTGTATGGTGCCGAGTGAGAAAGTTCTAGCTTTCGTAGGGCTTCCGTCGCAGGGGACGGAGACGGACAAATGACGCAGAGGTCAATACGCAGTCTAGAACGCGGCGGAGAGAAAGGAAGCAGTGAGTGAGCAGAATGGGCCTGGGGCAGGATTGCGACGGCAGGTACCTCAAGACGCCTCTAAGGAGCTGGCATCCCTATAGGGAGTTGAAGGAGGCGCTAGATCAAGCCACAGGGTTGTGCAGAGAAATAAGCATGCTAGGCAGAGGAGACAGCAGGGACGAAGGCTGCGGGGCAGAAGAAAGCTGGAGGGCGTTCGAAGACCAACCCCGGAGCGGGAAAAGTAGGGAAATGGGTGGCAAGAAATGAAGTAGGGAGGTAGCCAGAGGCCGGACAAGTCATGGCCCTCGACGTCAGGATAAGTACTCCAGCTTTTATTCGGAGGGTGATGGGGAGCTACGGGAGGCTTCTGAGCAGTGACGGCACCTCTCGGTGTTTTTACCGTAATAGAGTTCGTATTTTTTAATTATGTTTTCTCTTTTTCCCTTTTTTAAGGTTTATTTTGAGAGAGAGAGAGAGCATGAGCAAGAGAGGGGCAGAAGAGAGAGAGAGAGAGAGAGAGAGAGGATCCTAAGCAGGCTCCACACTGTCAGCACGGAGCCCGACGCCGGGTTCGATCCCACGCGCTGCGATCTCACGATCTGAGTGGACATCAAGAGTCGGACGCTTAACCACCCGAGCCACCCAGGCACCTTGGAATTTTTATTTTTAATTGTGGCAAAATGGATCCCATAAAATTGGCCATCTCAACCATTGTTAGGTGTGTAGTTCGGTGGCATTAATTATACGCATATTGTTGTGCAACCATAACTACCATCCGTCTCCAGAACTTTTCCGTCTCCCCAAACTGAAATTCTGTACCCATTAAACGACAACTCCCCATTCCCCTCTTCCTTCGGCCCCTGGCAACCACCATTCCACTTTCTGCCCCTACGAATTTTCTGCCCTAGGTACATCATATAAGTGGAATAATACTGGCTTATTATCACTGAGCATAACGTCCTCAAGGTCCATCCGTGGTGAAGCATGTACTAGAACTCCCTTTGCAAGGCTCAGTAATATTCTACTGTACGGATGTACCACATTTTGTTTATCATTCACCTATCAGTGGGCACTTGGGTCGTTCCTGCCCTTTGGCTCTCATGACGAATGGTGCTACGGACATGGGTTGCACAACAATTTTCATTTTTTTAATTTTCTTAACATTTATGTAGTTTTGAGAGACAGAGCACGAGCAGGGGAGGGGCAGACAGAGAGGGAGACACAGACTCTGAAGCGGCTCCAGGCTCCGAGCTGTCCGCACAGAGCCCGACGCGGGGCTCGAACCCATGAGCTGCGAGATCATGACCTGAGCTGTAGTCGGTTGCCCAACCGACCGAGCCACCCAGCCGCCCCTGATTTTCATTGCTTAAAGAGCCACCCTAGATACCGTGTTGAGATTAGACAGTAGATGTCCAGAGTGGAAGCTGGAGACAAATTAAGAGGCCAGATGACCAATGATGAAAGTGGGGGATTCACTCAGATGAGGACTTTAAGAGACAAAACAGACGAACAGAAGGGGAGGGAAACAAAAATAATATCAAAACAGGGAGGGGGACAAAACAGAAGAGCCTCACGAATATGGAGAACCAACTGAGGGTTACGGGAGGGGTGGTGGGAGGGGCTAAATGGGGAAGGGGCACTGAGGAATCTACTCCTGAAATCAGTGTTGCACTAGATGCGAACTAACTTGGATGTAAATTTAAAAAATACATTAAATAAAAATTAAAAAAAAAAAAAGAAGTGGTGGAGAAGGGGAGGGTCATCAAACTCCAATTAGATCTCAAACATCAATCAGGCAACGTGGGCTGGAGCGGCGGGCACTTTTCCGTGCATGATTTTTCCCAAGGCAAGTGTCTGGTATAGTGGGATTTCGCTACGGAAAATCAGCAAATGCTCCTTCTGGAGAAATCTGGTTATTCGCCTGCGGTGAGACTGATGAAAACCCTCAGCAATCTGGAAGCCTGGGGGATTTTTTCCAGAAGTCGGAAAACCTGAGCAAAACAATCTTTTATTTTACCCATCTGCGGGCAAAAGCCACGTAAGATATATGAGGCTTTTCTCTGCCTCCTTGACGAGAGGACGCCGAGACTATTTTCGCCTTTTCTCAATGACTTGGTGTCACAACGCCGAAGGAGCAACTTTAGGACCGACACAGGTGCATCATAAACTATGTGGTCAAGGCTACTGACGTGAGCGGGACCGGTTTCTCCCACAGCGAACGGTCTCGGGGTTCTGTACTTCGGACAGGTGTGGGCGTTCTTCTTGGGGGTTTCGTGTCCCCTTCCGTGTCAATGTACCTGCCCACCCTGCTGTCTGTCCTCTTCCCGATCCGCCAGCGTGGGGAGCCGTGTGGGCTCCGTACCCCTCGGGCTATAGGTACTTGATAAAGGCCTATAGGATCACCGTAGCCAAACAGGTTTACATCTGGGGTAAAAGGAAAGAAAACTGTTCCAGAATGAGGGACTCCTTTGGGTGCAGCTTCGTGGTGGTTGTTTTGGCCCCTGAGGGGCCTCTGGTCTTCTTCCTAGTTCCCACATGCGTTCAGAGCAGCCAAATTAGCCGTGTGACTGCAAGCCACGCAGTTGACATATTAGTCTGCTGGTAACTGCTAACAAAGACCTGATTGGGCCACGGATGTTGATCCCGGGACAGAGAAGCCACAAGATGAGAAATTTCTTCCTGTCTCATCTATTCTGGTCCTAGCCATACTGTAAAAAGATGTGCAATTTTTTTTTTTTTTGCAAAGCATCAACCGTTTGGCATCTGTTTTAGGGAAGTTCACAAGCACATTTTCGATGACAAAAGGAATGTGTTATTTTCTTTATTTTCTTGCCAAAGAAAAGCGCATTCCGAAACACAGGCTGTTGGGGTGGGATCACATTTCAACGAGAAGTACATGTGAAAATTACGGACTCTCAGAGCAAGAAGGAGCCCAGAGAGAGGAGAAAAACAGGGAGACAGAGACATATAGACGTGAGGCTAGATAACGCCCTGATTATCACACCTTACGCTGCACATTTCTTAGGGAAGAGTTTCTTCAGAGCTGTTCCTGCGATTCAGTTTGCGTGGGTAGCCCTGTCTCTGATGAGAAATGTATGCGGAGAACAAACTGAGGGTTGATGGGGGGTGGGAGGGAGGGCAGGGTGGGTGATGGGTATTGAGGAGGGCACCTTTTGGGATGAGCACTGGGTGTTGTATGGAAACCAATTTGACAGTAAATTTCATATATTAAAAAATAAATAAATAAAAAAAAAAAAAAAAGAAAAAGAAATGTATGCGGAGAGATTTGCAATTGGGAGCGACTGCTGATTATATCGACTGGGGGGGGGGCGTACTTGAAAAGCACGGGAGCTGGGCTCAAAGCAGTGAACAGTAACACTGGTTGATAGTTAATGCTTACCACGTGCCCTGCACTGTGCTAAGTATTTTAAGTATAACTAATTTAATTATGAATTAGCCCTGCGCAGTAGGCACTATTATTATACTGCTTTATGGAGGAGAAAAACCGAGGTCTGGGAAATGACAGAGCTGGTATTTAACCCCAGGTTTTCCTGGGGCCAAAGCTAGAGACCCTGACCACTCTACCGTACTGCATGTAAAAAGAGAGAGAGAGAGAGAGAGAGAGAGAGAAATCAGAGGCGTCTGGGTGGCTCAGTTGGTTAACTCTGGATTTCCGCTCAGGTCATGATCTCGAGTTGGGAGGTCTTTGCCCCCCCCCCCCCCCCCACGCCCGTGCCCACACTAAATAAATCAGTAAATAAATAAATAAATAAATAAAGAGAATCTGAACATCCGGGTCTCTGCCAAAAGCCCCGACGACTAGCGTTGAACGGAACCGATAGGGTGACACTAGGTTTACCCCAGAGGCTGCCGGGGGGGGGGGGGGGGGGGGGGGGCTCGTTCCCGCAAGAACGCGGAGCCTCATGGAAGCCAATCGAGGCCTCGGCACGGACCAGTGTGACTGTCTGAGCCCTAGAAGAGCTTAAGACAGAGTAAAGAACTGAAAGAACAAGAACGAGAAATCACGACGCTCAGGGAAACAGGGAATTGGCTCGGGCCACTGGCTGCCGCGCTGAGAAAGGAAGCCGTGGAGAGCTGGTCCGCGCTCTCGGGCACCAAGAGCACACATAGGGCATGTGACGACCCCGCAGATGGGGCATCAGTTCAAGAGTTGCTTTGCCCAGAGAAACGGGTTTACGGTCTCTCTTCTCCCTCCACCAGAGTGTGAGTTTCTTAACCCCCCAGTGACCACATCTTTTTTGTACAGGTGCTTAATAAGCTATGTACTTAATAATTAAGACAGTGCTTAATAGCTATGTACTAAATCCAGCCATGCAAGAATGAATGGCAGAGCCCAGTGGGCCAGCCCGAGGTGCTTACGACTCGGTGTCTCCAAGTTCTCCAGGCTTCAAACGCACGAGTAGGGCCACTCACCAAAGGTTCCCAACTCCCTGCCTTCCAGGCACATTGGCAGGATCGCACTTTCCCGCCCCCTTTGAAAGGCAGGCATGGCCCCGTGACTTGTTTTGGCCAAGGAAGGGTGGCAAGAAGCTTTGAGAACCTGGCCGCGGCTGTGCAAGTCATAGAACCATCAGGGTGGTGCCTCCTTCAGCCTGGGACCCCAAGTGAGGACTAGAAGGAGAAGAGGCAGCCAACCTACAATGGAAATGGGGCCTAAGGCATGGGCAAGAAATCAAACTACTGTTTTAAGCCACTGAAGTTTTTTTTTTTGAGGGGGGGGTTGTTACTTGAGCCCAACACAACCTTGCCTGACAGGTCTGCTATCCAGCTTGCAGAAAGGCTAATCTTTATAGGAGCTTCCCTTCGCCAAGAATTCCTGGCAGGTGTTTGAGAAATGCCCACAATTTATAAGTCCACTCCGGTTGTCATTTGTCACCTCTAGGTTGAGACTACTGTTCCAGCTTTCTCTGTTGGTCGCCTCTTGCCTCCCCGGAACAACGTCCCCCAGGCTGCCATTGTTTCGTCCCAACCCCGTCCCAGCAAATGACAAGAGAGTTGACAGCTGGCTGTGGAGCTTTCCCGAAGGCTTGGGGATAACAGAAGATGCTACTACGGTCTGAATGTCTGTGTGTCCCCAGAACTCACGTGTTGAAATCCCAACTGCCAGTGACGATGGCATTTGGAGGAAGCGGTGGGGGGCTTTCGAAGGTACTTGAGTCGTGAGGGTAGTACCCTTCTGAGTGGGATTGGTGCTCTCTAAAAGAGTCTCCAAAGAGATCCCTGGCCTCTTGCACCACGTGAGGACACAGTGAGAGGGCACTGGCCATGAACCAGGAAGAGTTCGTCACCAGAACTCCACCATAGTGGCATCTTGCTTCTGGACTTTCAGCCTCTAGAACTGTGAGAAATCAATCTGGGTTGTTTATAAGTCCCCCCACATCTGCGATATTTTGTTAGAGCACCCCGATATTTTGTTAGAGCACTAAGAGAGGAATTACAATGTAGGAAAAAGAATCTTCAAGTTGGTTATTCATTATTGTATGTCCTAGGTTCTATTGGCCCGGTCTGTCCCCGAGGGCCCCCCGCTGGCTGGCTCTTTCCTCAGTCCCGTCACTTAACTGCCATGCCAAAGAACCAGCTCTCCCAGCTCCCACGGAGGAAAGTACCTTTCACCTTGCCTACACGCTCCAGAGGCCACCCTTGACCTTCTGTTTCAAGACCCAAAGGGAGAAGGAAAGTCTCCGCGCCTCCAGGGGAAATCGTCATCATCTCCGCAGAACTTCCACTCTGCCCCCCGCCCCCGGCAGACCCACTGTGTACATCTTCCACGGGGCACTCTGGCTCTTCATTTTCCCAACCTCTTCATCCTAGAGCAGAATCCGAGCTAGAGCTTTGCAAATCAAAAGCCCACTGAAGTGATTTTCCCCAAAGAAGAGAGCAATATTTTCCCAGCATTGAATTCTCAAAGCAAAAGTAAGAAGCCGTTGGCAGCTTTAAATAGCAGCTGGTCCCTGTCCTGGTTAGTTTTGCTTTCTTTGTTTTCTTTCTTGATGGATCCGCTCCACCAATCTTGTCCCGTGGCCTCGGCTTGAACGTAGGACCCCTGGGAAGGTGAACTGTATCTGTTGCTACTTTGTAAAGAGAGGTAGATTCACACAGGGGTTAAAATCTGGACTCTGGAGCCAGACCTCCCTTCACAGAGTGAGCGCTAAGTGTTTCCTATTACAGTAATGCCGCTGGGGTGACGTGCTGACATGTCTGGTTCCCTTTCTAGAAGCTGAGGCTGGATGGATTGCAAGGGCTCATTATCTTTAATGACCAGAGGCAGAACTAGTCCAAGGGCTGGGTGCCAATCTAAATTGCGGAGGGGAGCTAAGACCGGTACGAAAGGTACGCATCTGAGACGTGAGGCCACGGGCAGGGAGCCGGGCAAGAGACCAAGAACTGCGGGGACCAAGAGCAGGAAAGTAGAACCCAAGACAAGTTGGGGACCGTTGACAAGACCAGGGGCCTGGTGCTTGTCATTAAGGTGTGGTGGGGGGAGGGCAGGGCCAGCCTGACCACCCTGCACTCTCCACGAGGCCTTGTAGGAGTTACTTTCCCTCTCGGCTTCCTGAAGCTCCGTCAACAAAGAGAAATGTTATTCCCATAAGCCACCACTTTCCAAAGCATGCTCTGGATAAAACATGAGTTCTTGAGGAAGTTCATAGGCACATGGCAAAGCCAGTTTGGGAATTGTAGCATCCAACAAAGTTTGAAACGTGCTTCCTCACTGTATGGCCTCTCAAAGGATGTTAATATGCACTGTGAATCTGCAGGAGGGAACTAGACAGCACAGAGGCCCCCGTACACACTCGAGGACGGAAACTTCTTTTAACGCATCATCTCTGCCTGCCATAGTTCATTATACCTATAAAGCACTCTGGGCTCATCATGATGAAAGGTGCCATGCAAGTGCAATGCAACTTGACGTTGTAGATGGAGGGATGTGATCACACTATTAGGCCGGGAACATCAAAACCGGGACAGAAGACGTTGCAAAGGACCCAACCAGGTGGTTGATAAGGTGGAAGGGTGGAAACCAACCATGTTATCTTGGGGTCTGTGAGAACCAAGGAAGAGGCGGGCCGGGCAGGTGTGAATCAGAGGAGACAGATTCCTTCTCGAGGAGGGGAGCAAGGAGGGTTTCCCGGAGAATGGGCCATTTCCAGAGCGTTTGTCCTGTGCCAAGCCCGGTGCTGTATGCTCGATATTCAATTTTTTCAGTGAACTCTCCCAAACAACCTCACAGACAGAAATTTGAAAAACAGAATCTCATGATTCTACTTTGCAGATTAAGAAACTGAGCTTCAGGGGTGCCCGGGGGGCTCCATCGGTGAGGGGTCCAGCTCTCGGTTTCGGCTCAGCTCATGATCTCGCGGTTCATGAGATCGAGCCCCGTGTCGTGCTCTGTGCTGACAGCACAGAGCCTGCTTGGGATTCTCTCTCTCTCTCCCTCTCTCTCTCTGACCCGCCCCTGCTTGTGCGCACTCTCTCTCTCTCTCTCTCTCTCTCTCTCTAAGATACATAAACTTAAAAAAAAAAAAAAAGAAAGTGCTGGGATTCAAGCTGAGGTCAGACGGACTCCAAAATCACTGGCCTTTGCTCTCCCCACTAGACTGCATGACTTCAACAGACCTGGGCTCAGAGCTTTCTAGCCCCTGCCTCGGTTGTACACAGTCAGGAAACTGACAACGCGTCAATGAAAGGAAGAAGGCGTTCTTGTCTGGCGAGCTTGGGGTGTGCCTCGTAGGGCTGGTGGGGGAGCGGGGGGGGGGGGGGGGTGGTGTTCTCAGAGCAGCAGCAGCCCCTTGAGCCCAGTCCCGACAAAAATCACCAAGGGGACAAGGAGTAGGTGGTAGGTGATGGGAGGGGGGCGTGGAGTACATTCCCAACACAGGAAACAGCGTCCATATGGGAACTGTCATAAACACTTTCCAAATGAAAAAACAAACTTCTCTTCCAGCAAAAAAACTATGTTACAGTTGCTGATCGTCCTGTTTCAGAAGGTTCAGAGACCCGACCACCAAAGGAAAATACAGCAGAACCAAAGGGGGAAAAAAAAAACAGAACAAAAAAAAAAAAAACAAAAAAAACACCAAAAACCAAAGGCATCACTAATCTGCCATCTGCACTGATGATGTAGGAAAATAAACGAGAGCTAAGCAAAACAAAACAAAACAAAAAGGCCTCAAACAAAAAAAGTCTTCCCCTGCAACAGGAGGAAAGCTCTGTCTCCCAAAGCCACGGTCGCATTTTCCGTGTTTATGCTGCGGTGTGACTGGGGGGGGGGGGGGGGGGCTCTTGAGTCCTGTTGGGGGCCTGCCCCTTTTTATGCCACGGGGCTCAGTCCGTCTAGAGCACTTCCCCGAGGCGGGCGGAACCGGCTCGATTTCAGCGGCGCGCGCCTTGCAAGCCACAACCTCTGAACGGCTGCCTCCTCCCGGGCCAGGAAACAGTCAATAAGGAAACACTGTCGTTCGGCCCTTTGCAACTTGCGCGGAGCGTGAGGCGGTGGCGCTTCATTTCCTGATCGCTCAGGTGGAAATTGGAGAAACAATTAAGAGCAATGACTAATCGCCGAAGCGAAGCAGGTTGCCCAGCTCATTTGCAACCGTGCGCTCAGTTCTGTGTGCCAACAAAACAAAGACTGGGGGGAGTTTAGTATTTAAACCAATTAAAAGCTAGGGGGTGGGGGGGCAGGCGAGGAGTCACTTTGGGGGCCACGTGGTGGGAAAACATCAGTTGGAAGAGCCTGAGGAATTCAGTGAGCAGAGCCATCTGGCCCGGATCGGGATGAAGCACCCAGGACCTCCGGGGGTGGGGGTGGGGGGTGGGTGGAGGGGAGAGTCTGCCCGGAAAGCCATTTCAGAAGGGAAGGCTTCGCCTAGCAGGCGCGGACTTGGGCTATGTGCTCGCCTCTCCCCCCCCCCCCCCCCCCCCCCCCGGCCCCGCCACCTGCCCCCCTTAGTCCCCCCTCCCCCCGCCCACCTCCCCCATGTTCTCCCCGGCCCGTGAGGCTGGTAGCTTGAACCAACGGTAAAAGAAAAACGGACGGCCTTAAAATCCAAGCTCTGAGTGTTCGGGGCGAGAGACCTTGCTAAATTTCCTGTCCACCATTTGCACTTTTATGTATTTTAGGGCTACCTAGAGAGTTCTTAAAGGCCCAGATGATGAAAATCGGCCGCCCTTCTTCCCAAATGAGGTGCACAGTCCATCTGGAGAGGGCACTCACACTTTTGTATGAAGCTGTGGGCCGTAAAACGGAAAGTAAAGAATTAAAAACTGAAGCCATTTGGTAGCAGTTATAAAAAAAAAAAAAAGGCGGAGGGAGGTAGAAGGTGGTGCAGTGGGGGCAGTTACTTGAGCAAATTCGATTTACAGAATGGATGTAATGGAGTAAACCTTTACCGAAAGTTCCTTTTCACATCCCCATGAGATATTTTCCACTAACAAATTTTTTTTTTCCTCCAGGTCCCTATGCGCCTAACTGCTTACCCCTCAGCTCCCTCCCCCTGCGTTTTCCTGGAAAATCTAATAATCCTGGTGTTCCTAATGGATCTCACTTCTTAAGGTCCTCGTCCCTTTCTCCTTCAAGTTCGCCCCAACACAAGCATTCTCAGACACTCGTGCTTACAGAAGGCCGAAGGACAATCGTACCGGAACCAACTGGAAGATTCTGACGGCTCAGTCTGCTAGCTGCAGCTGTCCCGTAGCATGTTGTATATTATAACTAAGGCGCTAAGATTAAATCATTTTTGTGCATCAGTAAACAGTGTGGTTCACGGTATGCAGACAGTTGAGGAAATTCAGCTGCGGTGTCATTCCCTCCAAAAAGTCGAGCCCTGTGGATACTTCCAGAATTAATAAGGCTCGCCGCCCCAGCTTACCCTAAAGGGTGACCGTGCCTCCGACGTCCCGTGCAATCTCCTGTATTCTAGCAAGTGGGCGGGGTTCTGTCTCCCTCTCTCTCTGCCCCTTCCCCTGCTCTCTCTCTCTCTCTCTCTCTCTCTCTCTCTCTCTTTCGAGAAGAAATGTGGCCCTGGCCGCAGACATCCCTGAGGTTCAATGCCGCGCAGATTTGGGGCGGCCCTCCATCTGTGTGAGCGTGCCAGGAAGCCTGCTTCATTTACGTTCATTTACGAAACAGAATGCCAACCAGCCGCCTGGCTGACCGACCGTCAAGTGTCACGGGCCTCACGACTGCTAAACAAGATGTAGTTCTCTGGGAGAAGACGATACGGGCACACCCGGCCATGGACACCCCCGGTCCCTTGGAAGTTAGGCACAGCCACGCGACTTGCGTTGGCCATGGCAACGTTTGGCATGAGCTCTCCTGGCCTGGCCTGGTCATCCCCAAAACATGGTGTTAGATGAGGTCGTCGGATGCCCCGGAGGGGGTACACCCACCAAACGTGACCCAGGTCGCACGGGGAGCGATGAGTGATCAAAATAGTTTTGTTGTGTCAAACTCCTCATGTTGGGACTGTGTCTCCTATCACAGGATAGTCTGACCTCTCCTGCCCAGCGGAGGTTAGAATCTGAGGCGAGAGTTCTTTTCATTCCCAGAGATGTACCTGAGTCACTCCCCGGAGAGCCTAATCTTGATTAAAAAGCTATTTTGCCAAGTGGAAAACATGATTTAGATAAGTAATATTAGAGGCACTCTAACAGACATGTTGACCACCCAGTCCTTCCGCCTCTCCAAGGCCTAATTTTATGCCAAATTAAATAACCAGAAAGTAATTTGCCTTAACTGACTTAGCTTAGGTCCGTGCAGAAATGCATTTGTTAAATTTTCAGTTATTATTCAAAATTGATTTTCAAAAAGGTCACTCCCTGCAGGAAGCGATGAAAAGCTGCACACAGTGTCCTTTAGATCACAGTACGTGTGATAACGTCTGCCTGGAATCTGGTTCCGGGGCAGGAAAAAAAATCTCTCCTTTGTGTATCCGGCTTTCTTTTCTTAGACGGCTGGACTCGTTCTCCCATTTTTGCTTTGGCTGCCAGTGAGCTCAGAGCTAAATTTATTGTTCCCATTTCAAGAGTTATCATATTGCTTCTGGTCTCACGTTTATCTTGTAAAAACTGCTCTCAAACCCCTTCAGAAGTGGTGATAGTGACGGAGGTCATGAGTGACTTTCTTTTCGCAACAGCCTCACTTGCAGAGCCAGCCACCTCCCCAGAGTGAATCCTGTCCAATTCCCACGAGGCCCAGTCCCGAGGGAGGGGCCACTGCCTCTTATAGGTCACTCTACCGTCTTCCAAGGGAGGAAGACAGTCTCAGAGGCTCCTGGATGGAGTTTGGCCTCGGGAGGTCTGGGGACTTGGTCTGTTTGATTCAGGGTAGAGTAATTAGGCCACACGTTCAGAAACCATCGAATTAGCTATATCGTGGGGACAGCGGAAGAGGACCACAAAAGGCCACGGGACATTGTATGCAATACTATTGCAAAGGAAACTCAGCCCTGGTGGAATCTGTGATTGTGGGTGAACTTGGTACCTACAGAATGCAAGGGAGAGGAAGAAGAAACAGACGAGTCTAAACCGCTACATCAAAGAACTTTCTCACAGTCCCGGGAAGCTCTGTCAGTTGTGCTTCTCAAAGGAGGACAGGGTTTCTCGACCTCAGCCCCGTAGACATTTCGGGTGGACAACTGTTGGGTCGTGGGGGCTGCCCTGTGAGCTGCGAGATATTTAGCGTCCCCCCCCCCCCCGGCCCCTGGTCTCCACTCTTTACCCATGGCACTTCCCCCGAGTCAATGTCTCTAGACATTGGCAAATGTCCCCCGGGTGGGGCGGAGTGGGCAGGATGGCCACTAGTGCAAGGCCACTGAATTGAGGCTAATCTTTCATGAGAAGCCTCTGCCAGAGTCAGCCACGGATACCCTGTCCTCTTGTCTTTCTTGTCTTTCTCATACAATGATGACAATCGTTGTTCTTGCAGACCTCCTACGCGGCACAGGCTCCGCATGCATTATCTCGATTCATCCTCCCCACCGCCCGACGAGGGCCTGTTTATCGCCAACTTACAAATGAAACATCCGAAGGTTAGAGAAGGTCACACAGGTAGTGGGAGAGTGAAGAGACAAAGCCACACCTGCTCGGCTCTAAACCTGTGCCATCACCCACCGGTCAACCCAGATCAACAATGGTCGAGGGTACTACTTACCCTATCTTACAAATGAATAAACGGAAGTTATTCCAACTTCAGGTGATTTACCAAGAGCATCGTTCTAATCTAGATTTCCATGACTCAAAAAGACACGCCTATTCCCCCCGCTCCCCCCCCCCATATGGATCTATTAAGTGGTTACCAGGCCATTTGTACCCTCTCCCACTTGGGTGCCAATACAGGCAAAAGGGTGAGACATCTGGAACCAATGAAGTTCAGAGATTGCACCGAAGGGAAATACCAAAGCAGTGGCAATCAGCGAAGGAAAAAAAAAAAAAACCCGTCAGTGCTGGGGAGGCCACACAACTACCAAAGTTTGCAATGAGAAGAAACAAGGCGACTACTGCAACCACTGAGGGAACTCTTTGAGCATTTCGCCGGTAATCCTTGACCCTCACCTGCTTCACTGCACTCCCCAAACGGGGGGAAAAACACCCCAAAAACCTTGCAGCCAAGTTCGAGTTTTCTTAAGGCACTTTGAGATGATCTTGCTTTACGTCTGCTACGACTGAGCCAGACCAAATCATAGTTCCTGTAATGATGATGATGAAAAGTCCATCTCGCGTGAACTCCCCACATGCCCGAGCTGGGATTTAACGTGGCAAAATTGATGTGTGAACCAGTGTTGCTATTTAATGTGGTTTCTATCAAAGTGTTCATAAAACCTGGGGCTGCAGCTGGCCTCCATTAGGTAGTTTCTTGGTGAAAGTTTTCCAAGGAAAACTTTTAACAACTTCATAAAGCCAGGCACAAAGGGCGGTGCAAAGACTGGCTGACAGACATGGGACTTTTTATCTCTGAAATGTTAAATAGGGGCTTGTTCTGTTCATTTCTGGAAGAAAAATTGGAAGGCATTAAAGGCTACACTTGGAGCCTTGCATGATTGCATTCATTTATTAGTGTGTTCACTTGTTCGACGTTTATTTAGCACCTACTGTATGCCAGGCCTTGGGCCAAATACTGGGAGGAACAAAAAGATGAACACTTGAGTTCCTGGGGACGTGAAGCTGGAGAGAGAACACAGAGCGGTCTGGCGTAAGGGTTTCACTGCTGGAATTTATAAAGCTATCTGGGAGAGGGCCTGGTGCCAAGTAAGTGCTCAGAAAATGTGTGCTTATTCCTTCCACGTGTATAATTACATGCTAATACTTTGAGGATAATTGCTCATTTACTGCTAAAAGATAACTATCAATTTCACACAAACGCTAATGTTTGGGCCCCCATTTGGGAATGTGTGCTGTTGTTTTAAAAGGCGGGGTTTTCATCTGAACAACCGGATGCATATGTTAGTTTTGTACATCACACCATTAAACCTTCCCTGCATGCCTATATAGTCTCTCCGCTCTCAGGAGACTTATACTCCAGTGCGAGGAAATTACATCGGTACCTTCTCAGGGCTGAAGTGTAAAAGAGGCCCTTTCACCCACTCTCTTACACACAGAGACCCAGGCTAGTTCCAGATGGGTATAAGCACTGACCATTCAGCCCACCAACCCTTCCATTCAACCATCGTGCGGCACGATGCTACGGTCGTTCATAGGAGCAGCTTGATCCCCTGGGGGATAAGGGAGTCAGGTTAGTCTCTGTGAAGGAGGCACTCCGGACGCTAGGTCTTGAGGATGTAGCTTACACGGAAGTACAAAGAAAGAAGAAAGGCATTCTAGGGTGGGGATGGCCTGAGCAAAGACGCAGAAGTAGGCACATGCCTGGCATATTTGGGGAACAATGAACAAACCAGTTTGACAGGGACGCGATTCAGGGGAATAGTGGGAAATCGGACCCACGGCGGTTAGGTTCGGATCACGGAGAACCCCAAGTTCTGGTCTAAGGTACCGTGCGAAATGGGGAGCCTATATATGTTGCAAACATTATTCTTGGGAAGATGTGGAGCAAGGAGTAACTAGCTCTTAACAGTATCATTCATTTACACTGAGTCTCAGAACCGTTTGTCCTCCCAAAGATCCCCATGCTATGGGGTCCATAGGACTATGGGGGTCTCTGAAAGAAAAGGTCTTGAGAACTCAAAGCAACACTGTACCTGGGGGATGTGTCCCTGAGAAAAGGAGTTAGCATTTGCAGACGTTGTATAAGACCTTTGTACTTACATTCTTTAATTCTCAAAAAAAAAAAAACCCACAAAACAATGAGGTACGTTCTAATATGATCCCCATTTTACAGATGAGAAAACTGAGCCTCCGATAGCAGAGCAAAATAGGATTCAAATGCTGATCTGTTTTGTTCTAAATCCTGTGACTGATCCATACCTCTGGCTGCTAGTCTCGTCAAACTCTGCAGTAAAATTCCTATTTGCCCGTTGTCCAAACATTCTAGAATGTCGGGTGTTTTGAGGTTCTAGCCAAATTAGGGGAAACAATGAGCTCAAGGGCTTCCAGAGCCATTCATTACACAGGTCAAACTACCCCCCATTTGCTCAGCCATCAAAGGACACGACATCATGGATCAGAGAAAATGGTGCCAACTGGAGCCATCTGGGTGGCTCAGGTTGAGGACATATCCATCAACCGACGGGCAGACGTGGATTGGCTCTGCTCTTCTGGTAGGCTTTGCTGCCGAATTAGCCATCGGATCGCCGAAACCACAGTGAACAATTACACTCGCAGGTAACCTAGTACAACATCCAAGAGTTTGCAAAGGTATACACCTGCCCTCTGAGCCACCCGCCCCCGCCAACCTCACAGATGAGGAAATCGAACTTCAGACTAAGGTACCGAAAAAAACGAACTTGCTCAAGGTCACATGTCTCAAAAAGTGACAAAAGTGAGATTCAAACTCTGGTCTTTCGGCCCCAGAGGTCAATGTACCGCTCTTTAAGGGCCAAGGCGTTCGTTTGCCTTCCCTTTGGCCACAAAACTAGTTGAAAGACTACACAAAGGCACCAACGTAGGTGCTGTGATTTTTCAACATGCTAAACTTCCCAGCCTCTAGGCTCCTCTCTCCAGCTTCACCTGCAGCTCTCCATTGACTAGACTGACCAGGGGGTCTGGGACCACGCAGACATAGTCTACGTGTCATACGGGCGGGGGGACTCCATCTGCAAGTCCCAAATGCAACAAACATGACCTTTAACCTTAAGGGAAATCCAAAACACATGGCAACCGTAAAGAGGGTAGTGGACAAATCAACAACAGGTTATCAGAGAGACAAGAATTTCCAGTAGTATTGCACAGATGAGTCATGAACAGCCTCTGTCAAAAAACCTGGAGGATATTATAACGATATAGATAACAGAGCAAACATGGGAGCAAGAGAAATAGCTACCTGGTGAGCAAGGCAGAGAGACTCAAACGGTCGCAGAAAGTTCCAGTCATCAGACCATTCCGGTCACTTGGCAACCTCCTCTATCACATATTGTCAGTAATGTACGTATGGAAATGCTTCTGCACACATCACTGTCTATGTCCGTCAATCAGAGAATTCCTTCAGGGATGGGGACGCCGGTAGGTTACAGAGCCTTTGCCTTTTTAGCTCCCAAGCGAGTGGTCTGTTTAGCCGGTGAGATAAAGACCCTAATCCACGTCCTGAGGAACTGAATTATGCAAGAGCCTCCCTTAACACAGTGGTTCTCAACACTGAGAGCGAGTCCCGCAGAATCTCCCGGAGGGCTTCTCAAACCGCGGGCTTCTGGGCCCCGCCCTCCGAGTTTCTGATTCAGTGGGTCTGGGGCGGGGCTCAAGAATTAGCATTTCTCGGGGCGCCTGGGTGGCGCAGTCGGTTAAGCGTCCGACTTCAGCCAGGTCACGATCTCGCGGTCCGTGAGTTCGAGCCCCGCGTCGGGCTCTGGGCTGATGGCTCGGAGCCTGGAGCCTGTTTCCGATTCTGTGTCTCCCTCTCTCTCTGCCCCTCCCCCGTTCATGCTCTGTCTCTCTCTGTCCCAAAAATAAATAAAAAACGTTGGAAAAAAAAAAAAAAAAAAAGAATTGGCATTTCTAACAAGTTCCCGGGTGCCATGGACCCGCCCGCCCACCCCCCCCAGTCTGGGGCCATGCTTGGAGAACCAATACTGTAGAGCCACCCAAGCAATCGTCTGAGAACACATCTTCGGTCTGTCTCACTCTTTTCAGGTATTTTGAGTGGCTCCCAACTGCCTACACCGCCAAAGGTCTAGCAGTTCTAATTTGTATTCCTCGGTGTAGCAAACCGGAAGTTGAATCCGGGGGATTCATTTTAAGATTCCCAGTGGATGTCTGAAACCCTACACAGACTATGTTTTTCCCATACGCACGTGCCTATGATAAAGTTTAACTTACAAATCAAACGCAGCAAGAGATCGATAATAATCAAATAGAACAATTACAACAATATGCTGTAATAAAAGTTATGTAAATGTCTCTCCCTCTCAAAACACTGCATTGTAGGTACTCACCCTTCTGGCGATGATGCGAGACAATAACATGCCTATGTGATGAGATGAAATGAGGGGAATGACGTAGGCGTTGTGACGCAGCATTAAGCTACTGTTGACGTGACAAGGCATCAGAGACAGGATCCTCGGCTTCCGGACTGCGGTTGACTGTAGGGGTAACTGAAATCACAGAAAGCGAAACCACAGATGAGACGGAACTACCGGACGTGCATTTCTTTTGAACATACAGCTTTATTCATCAAGGATGTTGACTATATTTTTTAAAAAGCGGTGAAGCTTGGCGCAATAGTAACGGGTATGTTTCGGCTGGTTAGCCTTGTTTTGCGCGCACGTTTTTGTTAATTTGCTTTCCATTTCTTTCATATTCAGTGAATTTCAGAGGACAGTTACATTTGTAAAATTAGGTTGAGAACAGGCGTGACAACATGAGTACAATCTATGCATTTGCTGATCTCTGCTGGATATTTCCCGATATGCTCACACATGGAGCACAGACCTAATTTACAGAACTCAACTTAACCCTCTGGTAACGCAGATGCATCATAGGTGTTTTTGACCCAGATCGGCACTGAGCACTGATCTAGACATATGCTAATTAAGATTTCATTAATGACGAAAATATCCTGCCTTTGAGGGACGCCTTGGTAAAACTAGGGGGAGATTAAAAAGACAATTACATTTCTTAAATCAACCCCCTTGTTCTCTGTGAGATACTTGGAGGCTGATTTGGTTTAATTCCACCTTTTCAAAAAAATCTCACTTGGGGGAAAATGGGAATATAAAGGGAATGATGTCCCAAAGCAAATTTAAGCTCTCCTAACAGGGACGCTGTATGGAGAAAGCAAGTAATGTCTTAAACTGTGCTGTCTGGGCTTTCCACCCCCCCACCCCCACGCCCCACCAGAAGCTGAGTTGATGAGAGAAAACCAGACGAAAATTCTATCTACACGCACAACCTGGCTTGAGTCTTAAAAGAAGATTTTACTCCATTTCTAAACAGATTGCTATCCTGGGTTTGATTTTAGCCAAACATCCGGTACTTATTCCAATGACAATGCCAATGTTCCTCAACCCAGTGACACTAGTGAGACTTGGCAACGGATTTTGACTTTGTTTTGGATTCCCTTCTCTCCAAGCAGGCTCTCCAACTCCAAATACTTTGCTAGGCAAGTGACTGCTTAAATGAGTGCAAAGCAACAGGCTTGTTGGTCTCTATGGCAGGCCATACATAATCACCATAGAAATATATAATTACACCTGTCAACCTCATCTTGCGTAATTGATTCAGTGACTAACAATGTCAGCGGCAGGCTAAGCTTTGAGGTCTCGCTGTGAGAAAATACTCATACATGGCTAAACATCTTGGTGTCTTAATTGCTTGTCATACTGCCAAGGCCCCGGTGTTGTATCTATCTCCACAGCAACAGACTGGAATAGATAAAGCACATTTAAGAGCCGAAAAGTGAATTGATCACCTTGTTTCTGTTTTATAGGCCCTTGAAGAAAATTGTGGGGTTGTCAAAAATAATCTGGCCAGGAAGCCAGATTCGAAAGGGAAGTCTGAAATACCATTCTGTGCATGAAAAAAAACTGGCTGCGTGCTTCATGCTTTTCAAAAAAGAATCCTCTGATTATGATTTCGAGCAGAGTGGAGCAGTCCATATGCTTGAACATGTACAAGGCACAACGTGACATGACGTTTTCATCACACGCGCTGCCTTCTCAGGAGTTGCTGGAACACATTAAAATCCCTCCAACACCAAGCAAGGAAAGCACCGGAGGCTACTGGCCATTGGCCAGTAGGTGGTTTGGAGGTCTACATCATGGTTAGACAGAGGCCACGAACACGGGAGCCAAGTACACGAACCATAATCACCTGTAGCGAAAATGAGGACTCACGGCCAGTTTGTAACACGATTATAGTAAGTTATTTTTGAAATTTAATGAATTGTATTCTGTAGCTGGTGCGCAAAAAGTAGTGACTAATTGAAAAGTGTCAAGAAGCCTATAGATCATCATGCTTTACCCAAGATCAAAATTTTTTCAACGTTCATTTGTTTTTGAGAGAGAGAGTGCGCGTGCACGCGCGCACAATCTGGGGAGGGGCAGAGAGAGAGGGAGACACAGACTCCGAAGCAGGCTCCAGGCTCTGAGCAAGAACCCACGAACCGCGAGATCATGACCTGAGCTGAAATCAAGAGTTGGGCGCTTAATGGACTGAGCCACCCAGGCACCCCATGGAGAACCAGTTTTTTAAGTGTGTGTTTGGAAGGGAGCAGCATGGTTGTACATGTTAGGAATATTACTTGTCTGAACTGTTAAGAATAGAAAATGCTTCCGGAAGAATAAGATGTTGTTCCCCCCTTAATTGCATTCTCCTTGACCAGAGTATTTGATGCTGCTTATAACACGATTTCTTTGATAGTTTGCTTTTCCACTTCTCTTTCTCTAGATCCTTGGCCGGTCGTTTTCCTCCTGTCAAATTAGTTGATTCTTTCCTTCTCTCACTGTCACCAACCCTATACAGGCTGTTCCAAATTACCTTCTGAATTTGCTTCCCTGCTCCCTCCAGTCCATCTTGCACTCTTCTGGAAAATCGGTCTTCTTAGTTCCACCCTTGGCATACAAGGTTCGTCGCTGGGTTTCCTTGCGTAGCAACCACGCCCCCCATTGTTAGTAACAGCCTCGTGATTTTCCTTTGGAAAACAACTCCTCCCCCGATGAACGCTGTCCCACCTTCCTCTGGCCAAAGGCCAGTTATGTCACCTAGGCCAAGCCAAGCAGACTTTCCATGAAATGTGACTCTTGACCCAAAGGAATGGCGCATCCTGGGATCTGGTTTGTCTTAAGAGCAGAACGTGGAACAGTCTGTGGTCTTGGGGCTGTTCGTCTGCGCTAAGGCTTGGTTGTTTTGCATTCCCTTCAGGTCTGGAAGCTATCCTATACCCTTCTAGTGTGTGTGTGTGTGTGTGTGTGTGTGTGTGTGTAGCTCAAGTTAGCCACAGTCCACTTCTGTTGCTTCGCAGTGAAGAGTGCTGTCTTCACACTGCCATCAAAAGCCCTTGCCGAATCTATCCGAACATATATACCATCATTAACCAACCCAAATCCTCTGCTACGCTCCAATAAGTCTCCCTTCTCTACTCCTGACACCACACCTATGCTTATATCCCCCAACTCCACACGTTTGCTTTTTCCCTCCTAGCCCACCCTTACTCCATGACACTTGACACGGATGGAGGCCACATTATATTGGGGCATCGTATTAGGGTTGGGAAAAGACGAGATGAAGGAAACATAGGTCTAACCTGGAAGAACGGTCTCTTCTTTTTTGGCCTCCTGTCTGAAGATTCGCCAGTAGCTTCAGGAACATTGCTCTCTAGGTTCTAGGGACTTCGTTCCAATGTCTCCCCCATTACTGTCTCGCACAGGCGAGAATTAAGACAGATCGTGTTGAACGTTGTGCTCTCATGGTGTGTTTTCTCCCCGGCAAGGTTATAGGCTCCTCAGGAAGGAGCCATCTCTTCTGATACATTTCATCCTCCCTACCAACCACACCTATCAACCGGAGATTTTTGTGCCGTAGCGTATTGAATGAAATAATTTTTAAGATGCTAAGAAAAAATAGAGAAAGTAAATGTTCATCTAATTAATGTACATCCTTGGGCCGCTCCTTTGTCGGGTAGTGTAGTATGTACTACAGGTATGGGTTTTGGAGTCAGACAGACCTGAGTTTCAATTCCGATTCGGCTACTTATGAGCTGCATGTCTATACCACCAAGCCTCAGTTCCCTTACCTGTATATCAGATGACATGATGTATATTAATGTGCCAACAACAGTGCCTGGCACATAGAAAACATTTATTAAATGTTAGTTCTTTTCATTAAAATGATGATTGTCTTCTTTTTTTAATGTTGATTTTTGAGAGAGAGAGAGAAGAGAGAGAGAGAAAGAGAAAGAGAGGGAGAGAGAGTATGAGCAGGGACGGGACAGAGAGAGAGAGGGAGACACAGAATCGGAAGCAGGCTCCTGGCTCCGAGCTGTCGGCACAGAGCCCGACGCGGGGCTCGAACCCATGGACCACGAGATCATGACCTGAGCCGAAGTCGGACGCCCGACCGACTGAGCCACCCAGGTGCCCCAGTGATGAGTGTTTTCTTAACCAATACCCAAAACTAATTTTATTTTCTTTAAAGGCCAAATTCTGAATCCGTGGTGGCACGAGAGGCTATATTTGGTTTCCCTCAAAAACAGACATCTCCAAAAGTCATTGATTCAATCTCACAGAGAGGGGTGTTTACTTATCTGCTTACAAAGACCGTTTCTCTTTGTACCTTCCCCAAAGATAAGTTTCCAAAGTCTGTTCTGTGGTTGTCTTACCCGGTGTGGTGTTTACCACAGGCTTCAAAGTCAGAGCCTAGGTGTGAATCCCAACCCCACCAGCTGTTGGATGGGAAGGCATGGAAAAACTTCTCTGAGCCAACACTTTTTCTTATCTCTAAAGACAGAAAGGATAGCCCTTAGCTTATAAGATCATTGTGAAGATTTGATACATATTCTATGAGCAAAGTGTAAAAAGATAAGCTACCACCTGGAAGAAAATATCTTCAAATAACGTGTCTAAACAATTGACTAGTATTTGGAACATGCAAGGAACTCCCAATCGTCAGCGTTTTTAAAAAACTCAAAAGAGGAAATAGGGAAAACACGCAAACATTTCACCAAAGACAATACACAGATGACAAATCAGCACTTAAAAAAGATGTCCAACATCATTCGCCATTAAGGAAGTGTAAACAAAGACCACAATGAGGTATCACAGTACCTCTGTCAGAACGACTGAAATAAAATATATTGACGATGCCAAATGTTGGTGACAATACAGAGAAACTAGATCACTCAGACATTGCTGGTGGGGATGTAACATAGTACAGCCACTCTGGAAGAAGTCTGGCAGCTTCTTATGAAACTGAACGTGTGCTATGGGCCACCATATTACCTAAAAATTGCATTCCTGGGAGTGACCAGGAGACATAAAAACGATACCGGCACAAAAATCTATCCACAGTTGTTCCTAGCAGCTTCATGCTGGAAGCAACCCAGATGTTCTCAAAAATGGTGAATGGTTGGCCAAACTGTGGTACATCCATACCATGAAATACTACATAAGGTACTAAGAGTAGTCAAATTCATAAAGACAGAACGAGGGGAGGAGGAAATGGAAAGTTGATGAATGAGCATAACGTCTCAGTTTTGCTAGATGAAGAGTTCTGGGCACTTAACACAACCGAACTGTGCACTTAAACATGGTCGTGGTGGTCCATTTTGTGTTATGTGTATTTTTACCACAATTAAAAAGTTTTAAAAAGGAACAAAATATGAAACAGTGGTTTTCAAGACACCGATCCTCAAGCAACAAAGAACGGTAATCTCTCAGCACACAAACAAGGGGAGCCTTTGGGGGCGCCTGGGTGGCTCAGTCGGTTGAGCGTCTGACTCCAGCTCGGGTCATGATCTCACGGTTCGTGGGTTTGAGGCCCGCGTGGGGCTCGGTGCTGACCGTTCGGAGCCTGGAGCCTGCCTCGGATTCTGGGTCTCCCTCTCTCTCTGCCCCTCCCCCCTCCGAAATAAACATTAAAAAATTAAAAAACAAAACAAAAACAAGGGGCGACCTATGACTGCCATAGCTCACTGTCTGGATAAAATCTGCAGCCCTGGGAGCAAGGAAGGGAAATCGTGTTATCACTAGCCTGGAAAAAGATCCAAATTCAAAATTCAAAGGTTTAGTTTCTACTGAATGTATATAGCTCTCATACCACTGTAAAGTCAAAAAAAAAAAAAAACCCCATAAGTCAGACCATCATAAGTTGGGGACTATCTGCATACAATTCAGCATTTTTTTAGTATATGTACAGAGTGATGCATCACCGAGCATCAATTTTAGAACATTTCGTCACCTCAAAAAGAAACCCTGTGCCCCTTAGCCATCACCGCCCTCCGCTCTCCCCCAACCCCTTCCCCACCAGACCGAGGCAACCGTGAGTCTACTTTCTGCCTCTATATATTTGCCTATTCTGGATAGTTCCTATAAATGGAATCGTACAATATGTGGTCCTTTGTGACCGGCTTCTTTAACTTACCATAATGTTTTCAAGATCTATCCACATGCTAACCTGTATCACTATTCCATTTCTGGTTATTACCAAAGAATATTCCGTTGTATAGATACACCACAATTTATTTCTCCACTCGTCGGGTGCCTGTTAATTTGTGTTTGGATGCCGAACGCTGTGAATTGTGACTTTTAAACGACAGATATTTTTGTTTTGTCATAAATATCTTTGAGCTTTTCTCTGGGATGCGCTGAAGTTGGTCGGAAATAGTCTATTCTTTCAGACCGGGCTCTTGCAACTTATTAGGCAGTCCCAGAACAGTGTTTAATCTGAGGCTAATTCTTCGCAACTACTGAGGCAAAATCCTTGACTACCCTACCAAATGCCCCATGAATTAGGAGGCTTTCCAGTCTGGCTGGTAGAAACAGTATTTGGGCCCTAGGTGAGAGGAGACCCTCCCCCTCTCCCCCACTCCCTATGTCACCGCCTGGAAATTCTCTTCAGGCAGAAAACTGGGCCAAGGGTAGGGCCCACTTCATTTGTTTCCTACGACACAGGGGTCAGTGGCCTTCATGGTCATACGGCGTCTTGAAAGCCATCGTTTGTTTCAAACACTTTGGTTTTAAAGTTGTCGCCGGCCAGAGGGTGAATCCAGTCTCTTTAACCCTTCTTGGAGAGAGGCTGAAGATTTCCTTCACTATCCTGTCGACCCCACAGTGTTTGAGTTTTATGAAGTGAAATAATGACTCATTTCCCAATACTGTTTCTTCTTTGGCTAGGCAAGGAGAAAGTCCTCTGAGTAAGCCTGTTGTGTCATTTTAATGGTTCATAAACACAGGCGCGTACGTGTGTGCGTATCCTATGTATGCGTGCAAATGTGTAAACTCATTCGCTATTCACAGCATCCTTTTAAAATAGAGGGCAGTAGCATCCCCCATGTTAGAGAGAAGTAAATTGAAGCTCTGAGTGTTTAAGTGACTTTTTCTAAGTCATACAGCCACTATGCGGGAGGACGCTCAGATTTTCTATGACCAGATCCCATTTTTTCCATCATTACACCATGTGAACTGTCAACCTTTAAGGAAATGAGTTCAAATCCAACCTCTTTTTCTTTCACCCATCATTATCCCACTCCTCTCCAAAGAGGAGCAATGATGATGTGATTGACCAAATTCCTGGGCAATGGCTGGATCTGGTTTTCTATCGTGTAATGTCTTAGGAAGATAAATAAACATAAACCCAGCTGAGACGCTAACTGCTTGATCCAGTATAATCTATCTCTGAAGAAGTTCTAACAAGTTTTAGACACGGGCATGAGGAACAAAGACCAGAAGAGACGGGATCAGACTGAAAACACGGGGCAGAAGAAGATACAAGAATGGATTGATCACTGAGCTTAGCCAGAGAATCACAGGCTAAGCAAAGTCACAGGTCTGAAAGCTGCTAGTCAATTCAGAGTAGCGATGAATTCAGATACTGAAGGGAAGAATAAGGCTGTAGGTCACATGTGAGTAGAAAAGCCAGGGTCAGGGCATGCAACGAATAAAGGTCAGGACCAAGCAAGGGGCAGAGTCCAGGTATATAGACAAGAACCAGCAAAATAAAGACACCCAAAGGTAAAGGAGGATTGGAAGTCTGAAATCCAGGGAATCTGGAACCAAAAGATCTGGAAGAACTGGAGGAGAAAATTAATAAGGGACAGACATAAAATACCAGTAATAAGGAAGGACCTCAGGGGGCGCCTGGGTGGCTCAGTCGGTTGAGCGTCCGACTTCGGCTCAGGTCATGATCTCGCGGTTAGTGAGTTCCAGCCCCGCGTCGGGCTCTGTGCTGACAGCTCAGAGCCTGGAATCTACTTCAGATTCTGTGTTTTCCTCTCTTCCTGTCCCTCCCCTGCTCGCATTCTCTCTCTCTCTCTCTCTCTCTCTCTCAAAAATAAATAAATGTTAAAAATTTAAAAAAAAAAAAATAAGGAAGGACCTCAGCCAAGTCCATTTTGCTGTCTCTGGCCCACAACTATGATATAGGCTCCCATTAGGGAGTGTTGTGTTAACATTGGGATACTATTGAGAAGGTATATAAAGGACCCAGTGAACTACCCAAACTCTGGCCTGGCCACTCTTTCTCTCCAAAGGTCCCTTAGAGATATCTAGGTGCAAGCGAAAGAAAGAAAGAAAGAAAGAACGAAAGAAAGAAAGAAAGAAAGAAAGAAAGAAAGAAAGAAAGAAAGAAAAAAGAAAGAAAGAAAGAAAGAAAGAAAGAAAGAAAGAAAGAAAGAAAGAGGGAGAGAGAAAGAAAAGAAAAACAAAGTAATAATTTATTATTACCTGGAATCTGAGCTCTAAATCCCAGTGCAAATGGCAAGGATGTGGCTGGAGTACATCAGGCATTTATCTCCTTTTTCCTGGGCTAGAGTTCTAAGTGGCCCCCTTCCCTAATGCAAACTCGCACTCCAGAACTTTACCATTCAAATGAGACATTAAGCCATTCCCATATCTTCTTCTACCCTATATTCCAAAACTTATCGGAAGTTCTTCAGAGAGAGATTATACTTGATCAAGTAGTCAGCTCAATTAGAGCAGATCATTGAGTCCAAGGTCAGACATTTGATCTTCATTTGAACTACCTGGTGCCGTGCCCTTTGATCACAGGGAGAGCAAAGGGACGGAATGTGGGTTAAATGGTAGGAACCTACCCTGATTTGGAGAGCACACCTCTAAGCCGCTAAGAACATGCCTCGGTGACCTTAGGTTGACAGTATCATATCATATCATATCATATCATATCATATCATATCATAGGAAGGACAGTACGACAGTTATATACATATACAATACATGCAAATGAGTTTGAGTCCTGTGCAGAGAACACATATGCTGAAACCACCCTTTAAATCCCAACATAGGGGCACCTGGGTGGCCCAGTGGGTTAAGGGTCTGACTTCAGCTCAGGTCACGATCTCATGGTTTGTGGGTTCGAGCCCCATGTCAAGCTCTGTGCTGACAGTGAGAAGCCTGCTTCAGATACTCTGTCTCCCTCTCTCTCTGCCTCTCCCCCATTCTCTCTCTCTCTCAAAAATAAATAAAACATTTAAAAAAAAACAGAAATTCAAGCATTAAAAAAATAATAAATCCCAACATAAACAGTTTGTGTGTGAGGAACTCCTGTTCAGGGGAAGTACCTCTGGGATCTGAGAAAGAGACTTGAATTCCCTAAACCAGATTGCTCAAAGTATTGGAACATGCTGTCTTTTCAATATTAAAGAAGCATGACTTTGATCATGATTATTTTCATTATGAATGATTATTTCTATTACACCATCCCTCCAAGGAATGGTACCAAAGGGCTTCCTGAATTTTCTAAAATCTATTTCTAGATCTCATCAATGAAATGAACAGATACTCACATTTTATAATTAGCTGGAATAAGACCAATGCTGCCTTTAATGATATTTCTGGAATAGGAGAGCAAATGATTTTACAACAATGGAACGGTATATGTTCTGGCTTAGAATGTAGTACATATGAATTCAGAAAATAGAATGCTTTTTTCTCTCCACAGCATCATTAAGTGAGCCCTGAAGGAAGAGACAATATTGACTGATGGCAAGCGTAAACATTAGGAAAGTATTTTTCAAGTGTACCGTCTATTCTAATTGTCCAGTTACCAGTTAAGACACAGATAAAATCTTGCTTTGTAATTCTGTGCTGGCGTCACGAATAAAATGCTGTTAGCAGAACAGCCAATGACGTGTGTTGCAAAGCGGATAGGTTTTAAAAATACAAATTAGTATTTCACCTCGTTCTTTGATGAAAGGTTAGTACAAATCACTTACCTTCTATATTTAGGGACTCAGTGTATTCAGTCGGTCCGCAAAATTTATCCATCAGTGTTGACGTAAGAGAGCCAAAGATTCTCCATTGGCTCAAGAGGTAATAGACTTTTTGAAAGATTACGGGAGACACTTTGATAAGAGGAGCCAGGTCTAGGGGCCTAGAAGCTCAGGAGTGATAACGGTTACCTGCGAAGAGTATTGCAACATCGCTTGTGGGTTTCCCTTTAACCTTGTGGCCCCATCTATATAAATAGTCCCATTTGTTCAACTCTCCTCAACGACTCCAGTTTAGTGCGCTGCTTCCGTCGGCCCCATGACGGATACCCTGAGCTACAGGGTGTCTGAGAAACTAAATGAAAGGTCAGAGTGAAAACTATAGAGCGTATACTGACATTGGGTCTTATATTTTGTTTTCATCAGAAATCAAATGCCGAGTAATAGAACCGACCAGTGAAGAAGATCCCGGTCAATTGCCAGGGCTGAAAGGGCTGATCGGGAGCAAACGGGTCAAACACTCATGGAATAAGACAGGAAGCAATGAAAATCCTCAAGTGACAGAGACGTGATAGGACATATCCCCAGGATGGCATCCAAAGACAGCCCCCCACCTTTACCCCGAGTCCCTGGGTGACATCGTACTGCCACTATGGAGACGACAGAGCACCGTTTTGCCTCTAAAGCTCGACCGTTGGCTTTCATCTTTCCGGAGATTCCCTGCCCCACACAGCAGAGCAGACAGACAGACAGTTTAGAAGGCCTTCACTATTTTTCTTACTCTCCAGGGCAATCTTAGGGTAACACTGCTCGTCGGTCTGTTTCCGCTCATCTGCTTTACCCTTCTTAGACTCGACAGCCCATCGTCTGGCCCTTTAGATTGCTTGTCTTTATTGCTCATTTATACTATTCCACCTCCAGAGGGCCGTGCTAGTTTCCTCTGATACAAAAATGTTCGAATAAGGCGGAGGTTTTGTCTATTCTGGGCTCACGCCCAACCTCGCCTTCAAGTTGACTCTGTGCTCCTTAAAGCTTTGTGAATCCCAAGTCCGTGGTGTTCCCTGGACAATGCCTGCAGAAATCCTCTGAACCAGACCCACTTCTGCCCACTGACCAGAAGCCAATCTGTCTCTGCCTCAGTCTCACAATCTGGTAGGTCCCTGAGCAGCTTTGGGGACCTAATGATTATTCTCTCCAGGTGCCCACCCCCCTTCCTTCGACAACTCTTCTAGTCGCCCCAGCCCTTCTGCATCATCTGAGGGTCACAAAATCTCCAACTTCTTTAAGACTGCTGTCTCTCTTCGGATAGTGTGAATATACAACAGTAATCCACAACACGATTATAAATCAGTTCCTCTGGCCCCAGACCGCAGTAGCTACCTTCACATCCGCTTAGGAATTCGAGGGAAAGGGGTCTCGCCAGAGAGAAAGGAGAAAAAGCAGGTTTTTGCAGTGTGAGTCATGGCACAAAGAGAGCTAGGTGGCTTTTCCTCCAGCCGAAGCAGAGGCTTCCAAAATACCTTGAATGAAAAGCAAAGGGGAGAAACGTGGTATTCTTCCAATCGTCAGGAGAAGTGAGTTAATGTTTACATCTTCGGCAGGGTTTGGAAGTATTGATACAATAGTGCAATTCACCTTCGTGGAGGGCATGTCCTCAGGGCTCTGAGATGGATTTGCTCAAATTCCTCAGAAGTCGTAAGAGGATGGCCGGCGTTGTGAATTACCCGGATTCGAAATCCCAGATCTGTCCCTCAGGCAAGTGGCGTAAATTCTCTGTGTCTTGATTTCCTCATCTGGGATAATAACTGTACAGTGCACCTATCTCACAGAGCCGCAGTGAAGATTAAGTGAGTTATGATTTGGGAAGAACTTAGAATATGTGAAAGAGAGGGGCGCCTGGGTGGCTCCGTCGGTTGAGCGTCCGGCTCTGGCTCAGGTCATGATCTCACGGCTTGTGAGTTTGAGCCCCGCATCGGGCTCTGTGCTGACAGCTCGGAGCCTGCCCGACACGAGGCTCCAACCCATGGACCGTGAGATCACGACTCGAGCCCAAGTCGGACGCCCAACCCCCTGAGCCGCCCAGGCACCCCAGAACTCCATTTTGCACCAAGGTCATGTTTTGTGGATTTATAGTAGGGATGGAAAAGGGGTAGGTGTTTTAAAGCCAAAACGACACTGTCTCAACCACATGTTAGGAAAACCAAGTCCACCTGCTTGCAGGTATATTCACGCATTTGTTGGTATTGTTCTTTAGTGTTCTGGAACCAACGTCGTCCTGGGTGGGGAAGGAGGTTTCCCTCACATCAACAAGCAATTCTCTGACGCCGGCTGGATGTCCCACAATTCAACTCAACTCTGACGCCTCCCGTCTGGAGAGAGCATCAGATTCCATAGCTAAGGAACTCAGTCCCTATACTTCCGGCCTTCTGGCTACCGGCTATAAATCAGAGGTTCCCACGACCCCCTCCTCAGGTCCCACTGATCTGCGAGAAGGGCTCACCGAACCCACAGAAAACACTCAACTTGCTGGATCACCAGTTTATTATAAAAGAGTGTAGTTCGGGAACAGCCAGAAGGAAGAGATACGTAGGGCAAGATACAGGGAAAGGGCACGGAGCTTCCCTGCCCTCTCCGGGTGGCTCCTCACCCCAAACCCCCACCAACCAGGAAACCCCTTATACCTCCGTCCTTTTTTGAGTTCTTACGAAGGCTTCCTTACAGAGGAGGGATTGATTAAGTCATTGTCCGTTGTTCATGGACTCAACCTCCCGTCACTCTCCCTGGGGGGGGGGGGGCAGGTGAGACTTTCCACAAGTCACCTCGTTATCATGGCAAAAGACACCTTTATCCCTCCCATCACAGGAAATCCCGAGGGTTTCCAGAGCCCCTTGCCGGGAAGAGGGCAAAGACCAAAACGTATTGTTTTCTCATTACAAATCACTACGTCACAATTGTGTGTACGTCCGGGTCCCCGCTGTATCCCCGTGTTGTGTATGCAGGTGTCTCGGCTGTGTACCTGAGGTCCATGCTTCAGGGAGGGAGGTGTGTGCTGTTTTCAGTAGCTGGAGGGACACCAGAGAGCCCCCCAAATGATATCCAGGGTTTCACAGTCGCTATCATTATTACTCAGTAGGAGCTGATCCACACGGCTATGTTTTGCACATGAAACGAGTAGGTCATCTAGCCGTGTTTCGTATGAACAGCAGCGGCATTTCTAAATTTTTTTTTTTAACATTTATTTATTTTTGAGACAGAGAGAGACAGAGCATGAGCGGGGGAGGGGCAGAGAGAGAGGGAGACACAGAATCGGAAGCAGGCTCCAGGCTCTGAGCCATCAGCCCAGAGCCCGACGCGGGGCTCGAACTCACGGACCGCGAGATCGTGACCTGAGCTGAAGTCGGACGCTCAACCGACTGAGCCACCCAGGCGCCCCAGCAGCAGCATTTCTAAAAGAACCCCTAGCTCTGGCCCCGTGGGCCCTGAAGGAAGGAAACGCCAACGACTGATCTGTGTTGAGATTCAAAAGGCTGGTGCTGAGAACCTTAAAGGAAGCAGCCGCAGAGGGTACCTTGCAGCATCGGGCTGGGAAGCAGAGGAGACCCCAGCAGGTTAGCCCAGGTCCCTGAAGACCCACGGGTTCTCTGCCTGCTGCCTCCCCGGTCTCTGCCTCTACAGCTCAGGGACCGGCCTGGGAATCGGAACTCAGAAAGCGTCCTCTCTTCCCCGGCTGACTCTGACCACGTGTTTTTGGCCCCTTATTTTTGTCTTGGTGGACCGGCTCTGCCATGCCACATTTCTGACCTGCGTCCCTCCGCTCTTGAAATCCCATTACATGTCTGTAGCTTAATCTGATTCCCTAATGCTATGGCTGCTTACAGATGGGGTATTTTCCGCTCTCTTCTAAATCCTGAGCTGTACCTCGCCTCTGATAAGCCTCGATACCACAGATCAACAGGAAGGATCTGGATTCCTTCCTCTTGTGGTGGCAAAGTTCAGTCGCCCGCCCCCCCTTATACTGTCTCTGTCTTACGTTAAAATAATTCAGCATATGGGAACTTCTCGTAAGAGCAGAGAAGTGAAGAGGCCACAGAAATCCCCCAAAGATAATAATTATAAAATATGGATGAATAATTTTAAAAGCAACTCTTTGGAGACACAGTGAAATATCTAAAAGAGAGAATCCAGAAGAGAGTTTAATCTCAAAAAAAAAAAAATCCATCTGGAAATAGTAAGAATCGGATGGTTGGGGCTTACTGTCCTGTAATGGTTTTAAAATGTGTCCAAAAATGTGTTGATATTTTTCCCCTCAAGAAGTGGAGATTAAATTCTTTCTCCCTGAGTGTGGGCTGGTCTTAGTGACTTATTTCTAAAGAAAAGAACGAAGCAGAAGGAAAGGTGTGGCTTTTGGAAGCCTCAATCAAAAAAAAGAATGCAGCCCCCTCCTTATACTCTCCATTGAATCATTCACTCTATGGGAAGCCAGTCCCCCTGTTAAGAGATTCACATGGTGAGGAACCAGAGCCTTTTGCCAATAGCAAGTCGGGAAGTGGTTTTGCCTTGGAAGTGGATCCTCCAGCCCCAGTCAAGCGTTCAGATGACTGCAGGCACAGGTGACACCCTAACTATAAGCCTGCAAGTGACCTTGAGACAGAGGCACCCAGCTAAGCCACTTCTGAATTACTGGACCATAAAAACTGTGTGAGGGGCGCCTGGGTGGCTCAGTCGGTTGAGTGGCCGACTTCGGCTCAGGTCACGATCTCACGCTTCACGAGTTCGAGCCCCACATTGGGCTCTGTGTTGACGGCTCGGAGCCTGGAGCCTGCTTCGGATTCTGTGTCTCCTTCTCTCTCTCTCTGCTCCTCCCCTGCTCGCCCTCTGTCTGTCCCTCTCTTTCTCAAAAATAAATAAACATTAAAAAAATTTTTAAAACCCGTGTGAGATAATAAAAGTTTGTTGTCGTAAGCAGCTTATTTGGGGGGTGGTTTTTATCCAGCAATGGCCAACTAAGACACTGGCCCCACTGCTTGCTGCTCAACCCCTACAGTTATAGCCATGGAAAACAGCAGGGGGAAATCCACATCCTTAGCAGACAAAGGAGTCAGACATCAGAGTTCAGAAAGCACCTGAAAATTACAAGGAGAAAACAAAACGCGGCAGTGCAAGGACTGCAAAAGGAGTGCGGCCCAAATTCAAGGCATAAACTGCCCAACTCCCTGGCTAACAGCTAATGTACACATGCTTAGGTAAGACCCCAGGTGGCCCGGTGGAAAACGTGAAAGGAACAGAGGGGCACCTACCTTTGAAGTATAGAGATATATGAAGCAAAATCTGAGAGCTTGGTATTTTTTTTGTAATTGAGTGCATTCCCGCGTGGCACGAACTGAAGCCTGATGGTGTGTGGGATCAGCATATAGACCCCAAAGCTGGTAGAGCAACTGGAAATTAGAAAATCGAGGGAAAATTCCTACAAGCAAGGATACCACAGACAGGATGAGCTGCATTTCTGCCTAAATCCTTGGCCGGTCACCAAAAAATTTTGCAGGCCCAAGGGAGACTCACAGGAGGCCAGCCTCAAAAGAACAGTAGTGGGAAGGCGTAAGAAGAGTGCATAGATATCAGGATCTATATACCATAGAGGAGAGAAAGGTTTTAAGTCGAATCCGGGCGTGTTAATTGTAGACTAGAAAAAAAAAATAATAATCCTCAGAAGAATAGGAGACAGAGTCACTACAACTTACTATCTATGATATCCAGTTTTCAACCAGAAATCCCTAGACATGCCAAGAGATGAGAAAATGTGACTCATGTGACTCATACTGGGAGAAAAAAAAAAGACAACAACCAGTAGAAACTGACTCCAAGCGAATCCAGATGTTGAATTTATCAAAGACTCCAAAGCAGATAATATAAACATGTTCAAAGGCTTTTAAAAAATATCTTCAAAAATTACAGAAAAATAAATATTGGTGAATAAATAGATAAGGAATCTCAACAGAAACAGAGAAAATTTTACAAAGGGAAACTCTAGAGCTGAAATAACTTACTAGATGAGCTCAATACCAGATTGGAGCTGTCAGAAGAAAGAATTCATGAACTTGTAAATAAATCATGCAACCCAAAAAGAGGGAGAAAAAAACCCAAATGATAATAAATAGAACCTCAGAGACCTGTGGGCAACAGGAAGCCGTCCAAAAAAGTATGATTGTAATCCCAGAAAAATTTAGAAAAAGGAGAATTTAAAAATATTTAAAGAAACAATGGGCAAAACTACCCAAAAATGTAGCAAAACATAATTTACAGAACCAAGAAATTCAACAAACTCTGGGATGCCTGGGTGGCTCAGTTGTTTGAGCCTCTGACTCTTGATTTCAGCTCGAGTCGTGGTCTCGCTGTTCGTGGGTTCAAGCCCTGCGTCGGGCTCTACACTGACAGTGCAGAACCTGCTTGGGATTCTCTCTCTCTCCCTCTCTCTGACCCTCCCCACCGTCTCTCTCTCTCTCTTTCTCTCTCTCTCTCTCAAAGTAAATAAGTAAACTTTAAAGAAAAAAGAAATTCAACAAACTCCAAGCGGAAAAACACAAAGACAACTGCTCCTAGACACATCGTGGTCAATCAGCTGAAAGCCTAAGACAAGAAAAAAAATCTTGAAAGCGAGGAGAAAACTAAAAGAGAGAGAGACATAACTGGCTTAGCTCTGGTTGCTATAACAAAATACCATAGACGGGGGGGCTTAAACAACAGACATTTATTTCTCACAGTTCTAGAGGGTCCAAGATCAAGGTGCCAGATGATTAATTTCTGACGAGGGCCCTTCTTCCTGGTTTGCAGACAACCACCTTCTTGCTGTATCGTCACGTGACAGAGACAGAAAGGACCCTAGTCTTCTTATAAGGGCACTGATCCCATCATGGGGGCCCCACTTTGCTTCCTTCATCGAAACCTAATTACCTCCCCAAGGCCTCACCTCCCAATACTATCGGATTGCGGATTAGAGCTTCAGTATCGAGTGGGAGACACACTTTCAGTCCATAGCAAACATGTTTCAGATGGGAATACAGACGCACGATTAACAGTTTACTTCTGAGAAACCACAGAAACCGTTAGAACAACATAGTCTAAGTGCTAAAGGGAAAAACAAAAACTGCCAACCAAGAATTCTAGATTCAGAAAGCTATCCTTCAAAACCCAGAAAGCTATCCTTCAAAACAGAAGGGGAAATTAAGATATTTTCAGATAAAACCTGAATGAGTACATTACCAGAGGACACGCACTACATGGAATGCTAAAGAAGTTTCTATCACTTGAAAAGAAATGACATTGGATAGCAACTCCCAAAAATGGTAAATGCGTGACTAAAAAAGAATGTTTTTCTCCTCTCAATCTCTTTAGCAGACATAGAATTGCTTAAAGCAAAAACTATAAGACTGTATTGATGGTTTATACTGTATATAGATGTAATGTGCATGTGTATATATCAATAAGAGCACTTAAAAAAGGGGAGGAATGAAAATATACTCTTGTAAGTTTCTTATATTTTACCTGAAATAATTCAATATTTAATGTAAGTAGATTGTATTAAGTTTAAGACGCATATTATAAACCCGAGAGCAAAAGTTGTTTTAAAATGCATAGGTATAGCTAAAATCTCAATAGAATTAAAATAATAAAAAATATTTTTTTTTCAACGTTTGTTTTTTTTTATTTATTTTTGGGACAGAGAGAGACAGAGCATGAACGGGGGAGGGGCAGAGAGAGAGGGAGACACAGAATCGGAAACAGGCTCCAGGCTCCGAGCTGTCAGCACAGAGCCCGACGCGGGGCTCGAACTCACGGACCGCGAGATCATGACCTGGCTGAAGTCGGCCGCTTAACCGACTGTGCCACCCAGGCGCCCCATAAAAAATATTTTTAATTAGCATGGAAAGAAGAACAGAAACAAAAAGAGATGAGACAAGGAAAAAACAAATAGTAAATTGCAAGCCTAAATATAACCATATCGATAATTATATTAAATGAAATATAGAGAGACTAAACCTTCCAATCAAATGGCAGAGACTGTCAGATTGAAATTTAAAAAAAAAAAATATGCTCTGATACAAACAGACTGGAAGTAAAAGGCTAGAAAAATATACCATGAAAGTATTAGGCATAAGAAAGCTGAAGTGGATACATCAACATCAGACAAAATAAATTTCGAGACACAGAGTATTCATAAAGCCAAAGGTGGAAACTTAATAATGACAAAAGGGTTCGTGCAGGGGGGTTGGGGGTGGGGAAAACAGGTGAAGGGGTGTCAAAAGTTTATAAGATAAATAAGTCCCGGGATGTAATGGCATAATGACCATAGTTAACAATACTGTGTTCTATATTTGAAAGTTGCTAAGGGAGTGGATCTTAAAAGTCTTCATCACAAAAAAAAATTGTAACTATGTGTGGTGATGAATGTTAATGACACTTATCATGGTAAGTATTTTGCAATAAATACATATACCACATCATTATGTTGTATACCTAAAACGAATACAATGTTAATTATATCTCAATGAAAAACCCAGTTTTAAAAAAGAATGAACATTTCAAGGAGAGTTAATACCTATTCTTCTTAAACTATTCCAAAATAAAGGAAGGAAAATCTCCAAATTCATTCCATGAGGCCAGGATTACCCTGATACCAAAGCCAGATAAAGACACCACTAAAACAGAAAAATACAGGCCAATATCCCTGATGAACATAGACGCAAAAGTTCTCAATAAATTACTAGCAAACTGAATTCCACACTACATTGAAAAAATCCTTCACCCTGATCAAGTGGGATTTATCCCTGGGTTGCAAATGTAACTCAATATTTGCAAATCAATCAATGTGATACATCACATCAATAAGAGGAAGGATAAGAACCATATGATCATTTTAATAAACACAGAAAAAGCATTTGACAGACTACAACATCCATTCGTGATAAAAACCCTCAACAAAATAGGTTTAGAGGGAACATATCTCAACATAATAAAGGCCATCTGTGGAAAACCCACAGCTAACATCATCCTTAACCGGGAAAAACTGAGAGCCTCTCCCCTAAGGTCAGGAACAAGACAAGGACGTCCGCTCTCACCGCTTCTATTCAATATAGTACTGGAAGTCCTAGCCTTAGCAATCAGATAACAAAAGGAAATGAAAGGCATCCAAATTGGTAAGGGGCAAGTCAAACTTACACTATTTGCACATAACCTAATATTATATACAGAAAATCCTAAACACTCCACTAAAAAATTGTGACACTGATAAATGAATTCAGCAAGGTCACAGGATACAAAATCAACCTACAGAAATCTGTTGCATTTCTATATGCCAGTAATGAAGCAGCAGAAAGAAAAATTAAGGAAACAATCCCAATCACAATTGCACCCAAAATAATAAGACACCTAGGAAGAAACCCAACCAAAGATGTGAAGACCTGTATTCTGAAAACTATGAAACATTGATGAAAGAAATTGAAGACAGTACATAAACATGGAAAGACATCCCATGCTCATGGATCGGGAGAACAAATATTGTTAAAATGTCTGCAGTACCCAAAGCAATGTATACATTTAATGCAATCCCTATCAAAAAGCCAATAGCAGGGCGCCTGGGTGGCTCAGTCGGTTAAGTGTCCGACTTGGGCTCAGGTCATGATCTCACAGTTGGTGAGTTTGAGCCCCGCATCGGGCTCTGTGCTGACAGCTCGGAGCCTGGAGCCTGCTTCAGATTCTGTGTCTCCCTCTTTCTCTCTGCCCCTCACCTGCTTGCTCTCTCTCTCTCTCTCTCTCTCTCAAAAATAAATAAAACATTTTAAAAAACCCAATAGCATTTTTCACAGAGCTAGAACAAACAATCCTAAAATTTTGGTGGAACCACAGAAGACCCCAAATAGCCAAAGCAATCTTGAAAAAGCAAAGCAAAGCTGGAGGCATCACAACTCCAGACCTCAAGTTCTAGTTCAAAGCTGTAGTCATCAAAACAGTATGGTACTGGCACAAAAATAGACACAAAGATCAACAGAACGGAATAGAAAGTCCAGAAATAAACCCACAATTAAATGATGAATTAATCTTTGACAAGGCAGGAAAAAATGTCCAACGGGAAAAAGTCTCTTCAACAAATGGTGCTGGGGAAACTGGACAGCAACACGCAGAAGAATGATACTGGACCACTTTCTTACGCGATACATAAAAATAAATTCCAAATAGATGAAAGACCTAAATGTGAGACCTAAAACTACACAAATCCTAGAAGAGAACACTGGCAGGAACTTCTTTGATATCGGTCGTAACAGCTTCTTTCAAGATATGTCTCCTGAGTCAAGGGAAACAAAAGCAAAAATAAACTACTGGGCCTACAACAAAATAAAAACCTTCTGCACAGCAAAGGAAACCACCAATAAAACTAAAACACAGCCTATGAAATGGGAGAAGATACTTGCAAATGACATTTCCAATAAAGGGCTAGTCTCCAAAATAGATAAAGAACTTATAAAACCTAACACCCCCAAAACAAAGAATCCAATTAAAAAGTAGGCAGAAGACATGAACAGACATCCGGACATATGAAATATGTCAAAGACACATGACATCTTTTCAGACATATGGAAAGATGCTCATCGCCACTTATCACCGGGGAAACGCAAATCAAAATTACAATGAGATGTCACCTCACACCTGTCACAATGGCTAAAGTTAACAACACGAGAAACAACAGGTGTTGGTGAGGATGTGGAGAAAAAGGAACCCTCGTGCACTGTTAGTGGGAATGCAAACTGGTGCAGCCACCGTGGAAAACATTAGGGAAGTTCTTTGAAAAGTTAAAAATAGGACTACCTTACAACCCAGCAATCACACTACTGGATATTTACCCAAAGAATACAAGAACACTAACTCAAAGGCATGCGTGCACCCCTATGTTTATGGCAGCATTATTTACGATAGCCAAGCTATGGAAGCAGCCGAAGTGTCCACTGATAGATGAATGGATAGAAAAAATGTGGTGTGTGTGTGTGTGTGTGTGTGTATACATACATATATACATATATATACACATATACATATACATATATGTACATATGTATATATACATGACATATATGTTATATATATGTATATATATAACAAAATACTATTCAGCCATAAAAAAAGAATGAAATCTTGCTATTTGCAACGACATGGATGGAGCTAGAGAGTATAATGCTAAGTGAAATAAGTCAATCAGAGAAAAGACAAATACCGTATGTTTCACTCATATGTGGACTTTAAGAAACAAAAGAAACAAGCAAAGGGGAAAAAATAAGAGAGAGAGAGAGAGAGAGAAAGAAGCAGACTCCTAATTATAGAGAACAATCCCCCAAAGGGGAAGGGGTGGGGGATGGGTGAAATAGTTGATGGGGATCAAGGAGTATACTTGTCATGATGAGCACTGAGTAACGTAGAGGATTGTTGAATTGCTATATTGTACACCTGAAACTAACGTAACACTGTGTGTTAACTAATTGGAATTAAAATAAAAGCTTTTAATAAAAAAATTTTTTAAAGAATATGTTTAATATTTTTTCTAATTTTTAAGGAATATAGAAAAATTATACAGATATACGAGCTTAAAAATCAAAAGCTTGACTGCAGGGTGGTATGAGGGGACGTCGTGAAACGAAAGATAGGTTGTATGTTACGACTATGGCGGTGGCGACCCTACTATGCACATTTGTCAAAACTTATCCAATTGTTCACTTCAAATTGATGAATGTTAATGTATAGAATTTATACCTTAATGAAAAATAACGAAATTGAAAGCAAAAAAAAATTTGCAGTATAAACATGAGATATATATGGGAATGTAAGTTAGTCTTGAATGTACACATCAGGGGCAGTTAGTTTTCATTTGGAGTATCCTAATCAGAAATCCACACTCCAGGGGGGATTAGTGTTTGAAGGACCCTAATCAAGAATCTACACCCCTTACATGACTATGGCAAGTGCTTTTAAAATCTTATTCAAATATGCACCCAAGTGTTCATTAGTTAGGAAAAGAGTTGTTAGAAATAAATAATTTTATGGAGAAATTAATCACGTTCAAGAAAGACTAGACAGGTGTATCTGTCCGGACCTTAACAAGGTATAAGAACTTAGCAGATCCGTCGGTCTGACACTTGTGAAGAACACCCTAAGGACATTTGTGCCCCACTGAAGAGGGAACTCTGTCATCGTGCCAGCGAGAAAACTGGCGAGTCGTTTACGCCACCAGAATACTCGCTGCATCCTCCTCGGGTTGAACCTTTCACACAAAGTGTTTGCCGGAACATCTAAAAGGACAGAGGATACGGTACTATGATGCTGTCTTTGCCTGCTTCCTAATGAATATCTGCACTGGTTGAGAATTCAGGCTGAGGCTTACGATCACTGTGATATGCCACCTGGTAGTGAAGTTGACGTGGGGAGGCATATTCTCCCCCACCGTATCCAACTGTCAGAAGCTAATGATACTGTGGATACTGAGAGGAGCCTAAATCGGTTGATAGCAGCCTCCCATTTCGTCCAGAAAAAGACCTTGCATTCCTTCTTTGCTGCTACAACTCAGGTAGTTGGATGATTACAGTGTTCAACTCTGCACGAAATCCTTTGTGATACGTACGCCTACAAAGGAATCATGCTGAAGGAGGACTGACCAAGAGACAGTGATTACTTCTGATCATGGTTGCATGTTCTGTAAATATAAAGTTTTATTGGAACACGGCCGTACCTATTCGTTTCTGTGTTGTCTGTGGCTACTTTGGTGCTTATAATGGCAGATCCGAGTAGCTGAGACAGAGACATCACGCAGCCTGCAAAGCCAAAAATATTTCCCATCTGGCCCTTCACAGAAGTTTACCAACCCGTGCTCTCGAACAGTGTCACTTCTAACTGTCACGCTTGACTGTATAAGAATTACCATCAATTTCTGCTGTTATATTTATTAATTCCTTCATTTTAATTCTTTTTTTCTGCCATTTCCTCCGGAATTTTCAATGCTTTTGTCCATTTATTCTAAGATTTTCTCTCTTTTTTTGATTTTCTCATTTTTAAATGACTACACGTAAGGTTTAAATGTTCTGCCAACCACTCAGTTATGTTCTATATCTGCAAATGTATATTGTTCTCATCTTGGTTCATTTCAAAAGAAATTTAAATTTATTTTAATAAATTTATCTTAATTCCCTCTTTAGCTTAAGATTTATTTTAAAAGGTGCTTTGAAGATTCCAATTAGATAGAAGTATTTTTTTGCTCTCTTTTCATTACTGATTTGTTATTTCAGTATATTTGAGTCAGAAAATTTGGCCGGTATGATTTTGCTTTTGGAGATTTGTAGATCTTTGTATCCTAACATGTGGAGATATATTTGTATATACATAATTTATAAATATAAAATTTGTTAAATTATGTTATTCAAACCCTTTATAGTCTAACATATTTTGTCTACTAAAATTGCCATTTTATGAGAAATATGCTGGTTTTAGTCCATTTAGGCTGCTATAAAAAAATATACCATGGACTAGTTGGTTTGAATAATGAATACATTTTTTTCTCACGGTTCTGGAAGTTGGGAATTTCAAGATCAAGGCGCTGGCAGATTCAGTGTTTGCTAAAGGCTCACTTCCTGGCTCATAGATGGCTGTAATGATATTGTGATACTACAAATGTACATAGGGCTGACTGAATATACATAGGGTGGCTGAATTGGTTGAGCATCCGACTCCTGATTTCGGCTCAGGTCATGATCCCAGAGTCATGGGATTGAGCCCCTTGTTGGTTTCCATGCTGAGGGTGGAGTCTGCTTAAGATTAAGATTCTCTCTCTCTCTGCCCCTCTCCCCTGCTCTTGTACTCTCTTTCTAAAATATATTTTTAAAAACCCACAAATATACATTTATATGTATATATATTATATATACATACATGTATACATATATACATGTATGTATATACATATGTATATATGTATATGCACATATATGTATATATGTGTATGTGTGTGTGTGTGTGTGTGTGTGTAGTTCATCATCCTCAGCTCCCAATCAGAGCTCCTAAAATTTTTGTAATTTCCTGAGCAATAAAAGTGCTAGGAGACTCTTTTGTTCTAATATTTGGTCTTTGACCTCAGTTCCTGACACAGAGATCCTAGATCCCTTGGAATTTCCTGAGTGATAGGAGCATCTTTTTTTTCTTTTTTCTTTTTTTATGTTTATTTTTGAGAGAGACAGAGCACAAGCAGGGGAGGGGCAGAGACAGAAAGGGAGACACAGAATCTGAAACAGGCTCCAGGCTCTGTGCTGTCAGCACAGGGCCCCACACGGGGCTCAGACTCAGAAGGGCGAGATCATGACCTGAGCCGAAGTCAGACGTTTAACTGACTGAGCCACCCAGGCACCCTGGAGCATCTTTTTTTCTAATGAGGCAAATCTTGGTGGGCTCCTAGATGGGGACAGGCCACCAGATAGACCAAGCCATGATTAGAACCTTGGCACTTTTCATCCCTAATCCCCATCCTCCAGCGGGGGGAGAGAGGCTAAAGATGGATGCAATAGTCCATCATGCCTACCTGATGACGCCTCTGTAAAAATCCCTAATGCATTGAGTTCAGAGAGCTTCTGGGTTGCCAAACACATCGAGGTTCCGTGCACCAACCCCTCATACCTTGTCTTAGGCCCTTCCTGAATTGCATCCTCTTATAATAAACTGGTAAGCTAGTAAGTGAGCTGTTTTCCAGAGTTCTGTGAGCCACTCTAAGAAATTACCAAACCTGGGGAGGAGGGCGTGAGAACCTTCTATTTATGGCAAGGTGGTCAGAAGCACCAGAGGCCCAGATTTGCCATTGGCATCTGAAGGGGGGGGGGTTGTGGGACTGAGCCCCTAACTTGTGGGATCTGACACCAACTCCAGATAGAGTCAGAATTGAGTTGAATTGTAAGACGTTCAGTTGGTGTCCACAGGGAATTGGAGAACGGCTTGGTGTGGAGGAAAAAAACAACAACCAGACGTATGGTATCCAGAAACATGACTGTGGCAGCTGTAGAGAGTAAAGGAATAGAGTTTTTCCTTCCAGTCATTTTCTCACTGCGTCCTCACATGGTGCAAAGGGGAAGGGAACTCTCTGGAGCTTCGTTTATGAGGGCACTAATCCCATTCATGAGAGCCCCATCCTCACGACCTAGTCACCGCACAAAGGCCTCACTCCAACTACTATCACATTAGGGGTTAGAATGCCAACATACGAATTTTAAGGGAGGATGAACATTTCATTTAGAGCACTGAACCCCCGGCTGCTGAAAGTGCATGTCCTTCTTGCACGGAAAATACATTTGTTCTATTTGCTCCATCCCAATGGCCCCCAAAGTCGTAAGTCATCCCAGCATCAACCCTAAAGTCGAAGTCCAAAGTCTCAGCTAAATCTCATCTAAATTGGACAGGAGTGAGACTTGAGGTAGGTTTCACCCTGAGATGAAATCTCTCTCCAGGTATGAACCCGTGAAACCAAACACGTTATGTGCTTCCAAAATCCAGAGGTGGGACGGGCATAGGATGGATATTCCCATTCCAAAAGGGAAAAACAGGCAAGAAGAATGAAGTGACAGACCCCAAATAAATAAAAAATTGAATGAGGCACATTCCATTAGACCTTAAGGCTTGAGACTCAATGCTCTGCCTTCCCGGCCCACTGGAGTGGCGACATCACCCCCATAGCTTAGCGGGACAGCCCCATGGAGGCTCTCCATTGGGCCCAGCGGCTCTCTCCATTGGAGTCCCAGCAACTGTAGCTTTCACAGGCTGGGCTACAGCTCTGGCGGCCCCACCCCCATGGCTCAGGGGGCCATGCAACCCATCCCGGAGGCACAGGGAGGAGGAATCCTGCTTCTCCCCAACTGGAGACAAAGCCCCATCTTTTGAAATTGCTCCATTCCCTTGACCCCTGCACTCTGGGCCTGCGGTGGGAGTAGCCGCCTTGATGTCTGAAGAGCCTTCACGGTCATTCTTTCATTGTCTTCCATTGCCTTGGCTTTTGTTGACATGGCTGGTCCATACCAACCAGAGTATCAAGCTGTCACTTGGCCACACCATTAGTGTTCTCATTTTTTTGCAATATAATAGGCTGGGAATTTTCTAAATCTATAAATTCTGCGTCTTTTTTGTTTAAACATTCCATCTTTGGGTCAATTCTCTCTTCTCTCACACCTTACTATAAGCGGTCAGGAGAAACCAACACTCGGGCCCAGAAATTTCCTCAGCTGAATATCCACTTTCACCGCTCCCAAGCTCTACCTTCCACAAAAATGCTAGAACAAAACCACAATTCAGCTTTTCTCTATCGTCCAATAACACGTTCCTCATTTCTGTCCAAGACCTCATCAGAATGGCCTTTACCATCCATATTTCTACCGACATTGGGCTTTACCTCCACAACCACATGGCCTCCTTCTCATCTGTTTGCCAAGTCTCCCTCTGCCTCACTCTTGGAAGGACTCATGTCATTGGAGGTAGGCCCATCTGGGTAATCCAGGATTGTCTCCTCATTTCAAGATCCTTAACTTACATCTGCAAAGACCCTTTTTCCCAATAAGGTAATATTCACAGGTTCCAGGGATTTGACATGCATATCTCTTGGGAGCCATTTTTGTAGCCTACCAAATCCGTGAATGTGTGGTTCAGAGCTCATCCAGAGATTTGGGCAGAATTGATAAGCAGAATTTGGTGTTCCCCATTCTGGATCTTTCCCCCTAACTATCTAGAAGTGGAAAGAAGTTAAGAATGGATTCTTCCCTGGAGCCCCCACAGGAAGCATAGCCACAGGTATGTGGTAATTTATTACAACAGCCTCAGAAAATTAATGCAACAGGGCGTATACTTCAAGCAGCTTGGATAAGGCTAAGGGAACTGAACCGAAATTTCAGTCGGTTCCTACCACAAGGGAGACTGAATTTGTAGTTTGAGTTCAACCAAGCTAACTAACTGATAAACAAAAATGGACTATTCTTCAGAGAAATAAAAACAGAACCCAGAGAATCTCTGACAATAGAACATTCCAAAAATCTAGAATACAAGAGATAATTATTCTACATGTGAAGACATGAAAACATGACCAATTTTGAGAAAGGAGACAATCAATGGAAATCAACCCCAAGATTATTGAGATGGTGGAATTAGCCCCCCCCCACACACAAAATAGTAGCTTTGGGGTTATAAAGCTACTATTAACATAAAAATACATTTTCAATGTGTGCATAGATAGAAAAACTCAGAAAAATAATATAAAGTCGAAAGGCAAAACACATGCAAATTTTATAACCGAGGAATACAGTATCTAAAATTTTTAAAACTATTTAATGGACTTAATGGTACATTGGAAACGACGGTGGTAAGAGTCAGTGAAATTGAAAATATATCAGTAGAAATTATCCAACATGAAGATCATGAAAACAGGGGCTCCTGAGTGGCTCAGTTGGTTAAGTGTCCAACTTCAGCTCAGGTCATGATCTCACGGTTCGTGAGTTTGAGCCCCGCATGGGGCTCTGTGCTCACAGCTTCAGATTCTGTGCCTTCCTCTCTCCCTCTCTCTCTGCCCCTCCCCTGCTTATGTGCACTCTCTCTCTCTCTCTCACCCTCTCACCCCCTCTCTCTCAAAAATAAATAAACATTTGAAATAACATTGAAAACATCAACAAAAGAGACAAAACCTTTGAAAAATACACGTTTGAAAAATACACCTTGACTTTAATATCAAAAGTCTTTCCACAAATAGAACCCTAGGCACAGATGGTTTCAATAGTGAGTCCTATCAGGCATTAAAGGCATGAAATGATATCAAATTTACACAAACTATTTCAGAAAATAGAGGAGGAGGGAGCACTTCACTTGCTTTCTGATGCCAGCCGGCATAACCCTGAAACCAAAACCTGACAAAGACACTACAAAAAAGGGAAACTACAGATTGACAGATATATTTTTCACAGTGACCCTGAAAATCATCATGAATTGTCTGACTCCTCAGCATTCTTTTTTAAACTTTATTTATTTATTTTGGCGGGGAAGGCAGAGAGAGAGAGAGGAGCCCAAGCAGTGGAGAGCCAGACATGGGGCTCAAACTCATGAACCGTGAGATCATGATGTGAGCCAAAATTAAGAGCTGGACGCTTAACTGACTGAACCACCCAGGTGCCTCTGACTCCTCAAGCATTTTGTTCCAGGACATAGCTTCATGGAGCTAGCCCCAGCCCCCACGCGTCTCCTTTTTCTCCCACTGCCCAGCCCTATCCATCCGGCAAGGAGCTCATGCATATGCATGGCACTTGGATTTCCCAACACCACGACGCCCTACTCAAACCGCCATCCCTTGTGTGCCTTGAGCCCAAGATTGGGCACAACGGTGTTATTAGCCCTCTGGAGGAAAGACCTGGGGGAGAAATCCATACAAACCTCGAAAGGGGGCTTGAGGTTATCTGAGCTGGCAATTCCAAGGTCCTAGTACCCGGGCCATGCTCTAGAGAAGCTGGCAGAGAGGGGATCCGGCCGGGCACAGCCCCGAAGTACAGTGAACTCTGGACCCTTTGGGAAGGGGGGCAGCTGGAAGAGAGCCAGAGGAGGGCTCTTGAAAGCATCAAGCCCCAAAGCAGGGCACCCCTTACCCAGGTATGTGAGGGGGTTCTGGGAAATGCGCAACCTGTGCATGAAGGAAACTATAACATTTCAATAAAGGTCATAAACAAAAAAGATCTCAAAGGAGAGATATACCATGGTCCAGGCTGACAAAACTTACTATTTTAAAGATGCCATTTCTTCCTAAAGTAACCTATAAATTCAGTGCCATCACAAATACTATTCCAACGGATGTTTTGTGGATCTTGGCAGACTGATTTTAAATTCACCTTGGAAAACAAAAATGCGTAAGAATTATTTTTGAAAAATGGACCAATAGGAACAGTGAGAGGTTGCTCTGTCAGATATTAAAATATGCTGTAATGCTCGAATAGGCTACAGGAAGGAAAATGCACAAAATGATCAATGAGATAGAATAGAGAGCCAGGACATTTAATAGATGAAAAGAGTGGCAGTTCAAATCAGAAAAGAAACAATCGGCTATGCATTAAGTGATACTAGCATAATTTACTGCACACTAGGAAAGAACCGAATGTCAGTAATATAATTGAAGACTGTAGCAGGTTTTCAAAAGAAAATGTAAGAAGATATTTTCATCAGAGGGTGGGGAAGATCAATTAGCAAGCTTCAAATGAAGTACCCATGAAGGAAAGGAATTAAAATATTTCAATTATTCAATCAAATTTTATAATAAATTATATGATGTAAGTATTTCATTAATTAATAAATTTGTGAACTAAGCGAAGAAAGAAAGCGACAGTGGGAGAAACATCTGCAACATACATGACAAAGGCTTCATATCCCAGCTTCACGGGGGGAAAAAAAAACCTCTTAAGGGAAAGGCAAAGAATCTGTTATGAAGAAGACATTGCAAATGATGTGGTCACATCATTCAGAGAAGAAGAAACTTCAATGACAATTGCAAATGTGAAAATGCCCCCCATCTCAGTAGTTACCGGGGAAAGCAATATCAAAACAATAAAGTGTGTGTGTGCATGTCCATCGGATTCGTGACATTTTCCACTTCTGCTGGAATCCTGAAGAATAACATGACCTCTTTGAAAAGAAATTTCTCAGTCGCTATCAAAATATAAAATATGCATACTTTTGGACCCAGCATATGTGTGCCCACAGAGAGACAAGGACAAAGATGTTTACCGCTGCGTGATTTTTAGCTGCAAAAAGCGGGAGACCGTCTAAGTGCCCATCAGTTGTGAAATAACCATATATCTATATTACGCAGCGGTTAGAAGAAGTCGGTCTGTGTTCACTGACACAGAAAGGTCTCTGAGGCATACTGTTCAGTGAGAAAAAGAGTGCTAAATAATTTTTATGGTATGATCTCAATAACATAACCAAACCAATTTCTAAGTACATGTACATGTAAACCCATAGGGAACAGTTTGTAAGGATTCTCATCAAGCCGGTGACAATGTTCAATTTACTTCAGGAAGGAGGATGGAATCCAGTGGAGGAATGTTCTTGAACAGTTTACTTTCTGTCCTTATGTATACTACTTGTGTAATTTTTTTTTTAACGTAATACAATTTTTAAGCACTAAATAAACCTGGGTAATAAGGCAAATGGCAGAGGACTGCTGTTTCTCATTATAAGCCTTTGAGCAATAGTTGATTTTGAAAACTGTGCGTACGCTTTAATTTGATGGAAAGAAAATAGGCAAAAGTAAGGGTTTAAAAAGTGCATTTAAAATGGACTTTCACTCAAGTCCTCATAGCCGTGAGTGGCAGAACCGGCCTTCCAACCGGGGTTGTGTTAATAGCTTCTGGAGAAAGAAATAGAAAAGAAAAAAGGTCTAATCTAGTAATGCATTATAATTAAGTACTAATTTAGCTTTTACCTATATTAAGAGAAAGATGATTACAGTGCCATAATAATTTACGTAAGAGTCTGTAAGTACTAATCTATCTTAAAAGTTTTGAATAAAGTCCTCATCTACAAAATCACTTTAAATGTTTTCTTCTTCCGTCCTCTGTATTTGGCCCTGAGACTCGTGTGGTCGGGCGTAGCTTTTGTCAGCCTGCCTTGGTTAATTCTCAAAGATGATTTTTTTTTTGCATGAGTTGTTAGCAACCGTCTACTTTAAGCAAATCAACTGCTAATTTATACCTCACTTTGGGTCCATCAGATTCAGATCAGAAATAAAGTGCTATCTGTTTTGGCTTTAAGCTTGTGTATTTTTCTACAGATGAGGACATTCTTGTTTCTACCTATCTTTATTTACAGATCAGCGTGTGTTCTTGGAAGTCCCTGAATATAAGACCACATGGTTTTGATTTTTCCGTTTTTATAAGAACCTTTTTCGTTTTTTACTTTCTGTAATGTGGATAAATATTAATGATAAGTCACCTCATCTTTATTTTTACAGTGCCTGAAGCTAGTTTGTTCCTAAAATGGAAGAAATTAAAATAAACCAAACGGAAAGAACTTATCAATCTTACCTTCAAAGATAAGATCTTTGTTATTATTCTACTTCTTTTATTTTTTATTTTTTAGGTCTTTGTTATAATTTTAAACCCCTTATACTAGAGCACGTGATGCAAAGGAAGTTCGAATCTAATTCACGACGCACTCGTTGGCCAGGACGCTACAGAGCGATAGTTACTGACCACGGTAGAACTTGGGGCTCGAAACAAAAACCGTGTCTAGTATTTCATAAGCATGTGCGATGTGCCAACCTCTTTTATGTGGATTTTCCCATTGGCTTTTACAATAACCCCCTGAACTAGGCACGATTACTATTCCCAGATATATAAGACAAAAGTAAGGCTCAGAAAAGGTTAAAAAAAAGTTGCACCCAAAACTCCACTGTAGGAAATAGTAGAGGCAGGAGCTGATCCCAGAGCTTAGCCTCACAAGTAAGTTTTATCCTAATCTAGATTTAGATACCAGAGAGCCGAGATACCAATCCCTGTTGAAACACGTACGCTGTGTTCCGCGGCAACCTTTGCCTCTCTGCCATCACCTATAAGCAAGGGAAATGACCAGAAATTAATAGTGTCTTCACCCTCCCCTCCAGTTACACACCCGGGGCCCCGGGGGATTCTGCTGAAGCTGTTGCAGACAGGTATTTGCAAACCGTAATCTGAACTTTATCTTTGGAGGTCAATATTTGGGATTGCTTTCACCAGAATGCTTGCTGGCTTTGAGACATCAGCCTGCACTGAAGGATAAGAAAGAGAAAATTGCATTTCATCACTATTAAGAAAGCATTCTTTCTACAAGCATCCAACGAATAGTTCTCAGAGATCCTGGGAGCTAGAAAACTGCCTTGCTCTTAGAAAAAGGAATCCGCTTGCCATCTTCTGAGTGTGATTGATTAGTAGTGATTAAAAAACCATTTAAACTAGGGGTGCCTGGGTGCCCCAATGGGCTAAGCTTCCAACTTTGGCTCAGGTCACGATCTCACGGTTCGTGAGTTCAAGCCCCGCGTCAGGCTCTGTGCTGATAGGTCAGAGCCTGAAGCCTGCTTCGGATTCTGTGTCTCCCTTGCTCTCTGCCCCACTCATGCTTTGTCTCTCCCTCTTTCAAAAATAAATCAACGTTAAACAATTTTTAAAAAATCACTTAAATATATTATTTAATATATTACATTATTTTGTTATCATGTATCCCAATGTTTACAGCAGCGATTTCAACAATTGCCAAATTATGGAAAGAGCCTAAATGTCCATCAACTGATGAATGGATACAGAAGATGTGGTTTATATATTCAATGGAATACTACTTGGCGATGAGAAAGAATGAAATCCTGCCATTTGCAGCAACATGGATGGAACTGGAAAGTATTATGCTAAGTGAAATAAGTCAGCCAGAGAAGGACAGATACCATATGTTTTCACTCATATGTGGATCTTGAGAAACTGAACAGAAGACCATGGGGGAAGGGAAGGGGGAAAAACAGTTACAAACAGAGAGGGAGGGAGGCAAACCATAAGAGACTCTTAAATACAGAGAACAAACTAGGGGTGGGTGGGGATTGGGGGAGAGGGAAAATGGGTGATGGGCATCGAGGAGGGCACCTGTTGGGATGAGCACTGGGTGTTGTATGGAAGCCAATTTGACAATAAATTATGTTCATAAATTTTTAAAATCATTTAAATATATTCAATATATTCAATATCATTTAAATACATTATTATTAAATATATTATTTAATATCTTACATTACTTCATTATATACCAGTATGTTACATATTATTTTATATATTTATCATATTTGTCATATATTATTATATATTTCTATTTTATTTATGTTAATTATTATACATATTATATGTTATAAATTAAATACATAAAATATTAATTAAATAATTTAATGGGACTAATTTATTTTGACTAGGTTTCCCCCCTTTCCCTTGACCTTGGCAAAGCTTAAAGTCAAATCTCCATCCCAACTCTAACAATTGCTTAGGACCTTTCTATGTGATGATCTTCTTCCTGGTCACTGAACATCTCCGTCTTAATCTATCCAGACTGTTATGACAAAAACGCTGATAGACTGGGCAGTTAGCGAGATCTGAGCAGGCAACGAGTGCTTTATTATAATACATTAAATTGTGTTTTTAAGACCTCCTCCCTCCACAGAGAATGGCTACCATGACAGTTCCCACAAGGACCACATAAGGCCCCAAACTTCCCCTCCCAACCCGTAGGAGAAGGCCCTTAGATGATTGGCTGCAACCTTAGGCAGACACCGCCCTCGCTATGACCCATAACCTATCCAAACATAAAAAGAAAAGACAACCCTGACCCCTCTGGGCCCTCCCCCCTCTATCTCAAGAGTGTACTTTTGCTTCAATGGCTACTAAACCCTTGCTTGCTTAAGAGCTTGGCTCTGAACTCTTTCTTGGCCAAACTCAAGAACTGAGGCAGGGGAACAGGACCTGTAGTTGCAAAACACCATATGCTAATTGGCTTAAATATCAGACGTTTGTTTCTACAGTTCTGGAGGCTAAACAGTTCACGATCGAGGAACTGACAGATTCCGTTTCTGGTGAGCATTCCCCTGTGTCCTCACATGGAGGAAGGTGGCCTATCTTACCAGGGCGCTAACCCCACTCATGATGGCTCTGTTCTCGTGACTTAACCATCTCCCAAGGTCTCCACCCCCAAATACCACGACATTGGGAATTGGGTTTCGATATATGAGCTTGGGGGGAACGCAAACATTCACGAGCATTCACTTTCGAAAGCCCCCTCTCTGTAAAGACAGCTTTACCGCTCTTCCTACTTTCTGATCTTACACCCTCATAAACTTTTGCCTGCTGCCCGTTGTGTGTCTAGCCCCTCATTCTTCGAAGTACGTGGCGAGACCACAAAACCCCGGGTAAAAATCCTGCAACGGCAAGTCATTCCGGCATCCGCTGTAAAGTCTCAGTTCAAAGTTTCATCGGAAGCCATCTAAATCAGGGGCGCCTGGCTGGTTCGGTTGGTGAAATGTCCAACTCTCAATAGCAGCTCAGGTCATGATCTCATGGTTCTTGAGACTGAGCCTTACGGCGGGCTCTGGGCTCACCTTGTGGAGCCTCCTTGGGATTCTCTCTCTCCCCCTCTCTCTGCTCCTCCCCTGTTTGCTCTTTCTGTCTCAAAATAAACATTAAAAAAATTTTTTTGTTCAATAAAAAGAAATAAAAAATAAAACCGCCTAAATCACATCTGAGTGAGACTCATGACTCATCCTGGAGCAAATTCTTCTCCAGCTGTGAACCCGTCAAGCCAAACACGTTACAGGCTTCCAAAATACAGCAGTGGGACAGGCATTTCCATTCCCAAAGGAAGAAATAGCAAAGAAAAGAATGACAGGTCTTAGGAAGTCCAAAACCTAATAGAACAAAACAATGTTAGATCTTAAGGCTTGGGGCAAATAATCCTTTACAGCTCAGCGCTCTGCCTTCTAGGTCCACTTTGGTGGCAAAGTCACCCCAATGGCTCTGCAGGAGGCCTCACCCCTTGACACCTAGGTAGAGGCAGCCACACCTCCTGGGTTCGTGCGCAGTTTGCCCTGGCAGAGAAGCAGCGGCCCTGGAAGGCACCAGAGTTGGCCATCTGTGCCCTCTGAAGGGGCAGCCACCATGGTACTCAGTGCACTGGGGTCCACCAGAGCAGCACGTGGGGTGGCCAAGGAGTGCAGGAAGGGGAGCCTGAGATTTGCAGACACAGGTAGATCCTCCTTGGAAACCCCCTCTGCCCCCACTCCCCAAGGAATCTTCTACTCAGGCTCACTGACTTGCCTTTAGGGTCATTCTCCCATTGTCTGTTGAGATGGCTGATTTCCACTAATCTTATCAAATGGTGGCTTGGCCACACCCTTAGTGTTCCCACTGGACCTCTCTCATTCCTTTCAATATGGGTAGGCATAGAATTTGCCAAATCATTCTAAGCTTTTCTTTCTTTCTTTCTTTCTTTCTTTCTTTCTTTCTTTCTTTCTTTCTTTCTTTCTTTCGAGAGTGCTCAAGTGCATAAGCAGGAGGTGGGGAGAGAGAGAGAGAGAAAGAGAGAGAGAGAGAGAGAGAGAGGATCCCAAGCAGGCTCCTCGCTGTCAGAGCATAGCCTGATGTGGGGCTGTTGGAGAAATGAATAAAATACTGCGCCAAAGATGGCCCACGGGACTAAAACAGATCTTCGGAGGAACAGTCTCCTGAGCCCGCCAGTGTTAAATAAATCTCCGATCCACCAAGATCTCTGAGTGCCACTGGGTTTTTCCGCCAGCGTTCCAGCCTGGTTGCGTAACAGGGTTTCGTCTCACAAATGGTGAGATCATGACCTGAGCTGAGCTGAAATCAAGAGTAGGATGCTCAACCAACTGAGCCACCCAGGTGCCCTATATTTCTTTCTTTCTTCTCTTCTCTTCTCTTCTCTTTCTTTCTTTTTTGTTTTCTTGCTCAACAATTCCATCTTTAAGTCATTTCTTCTCAAATTTTACCATAAGCATTCAGGAGGAACCAGGCTGCTTTGTCAACACATTGCTTAGAGATTTCCTGAACCAAATATCCAACTCATTGGTTGCAAGCTCTATTTTGCACCAAACACCAGGACACAAACACAATTCCCAGTCATTTGTTTGCCACTTTAAAACAAGGATGGCCTTTCCTCCCTTGTCCGATAAAGACATGTTCCTCACTTCCATCTGAGACATCTTCAGAGTGCCCTGAATTGTCCATGTCTCTACCAACATTCTGCCCAGTAGTACTTAGGTGTTTTCTAAGGTGATTGAGGCTTGCTGCACAGCATCACTTCTTTTCTTTCTAAGCATTTACCAGAATCGCCCTTAATAGTCTGCTCATGGCAATCTGGCCTTTTTCTAGCACGTGCCTCCAAACTCTTCCAGTCCCTACCCAGGACCCGCTGCCAAAGCCATGTTACAAAAAGAAAAACAAGCCCCAGTTGGAGTCCTTTGCCCCCACCCCCGATGACAGTTTCAACCTCCTGCAGGAAGGTGGCCTTTTACCAGTCAATCTGAAAACCCGCCACCACCACCCCCCCCAACACAAAGAAGCTATCCTAGCCTAAAACAATCCTTTCTTTCCTTCTGCTCGAAACTTCTTGCCCCACTCTCTTGCCTATAAGAGCCTTCCATTTCGTACAGCTAGGATCATCTCTCCACAGGCTGGATGGGATACTGCCTTATTCCCGAATAGCTTAATAGAGCCAATTAGATCTTTACATGTGTGTGGTTAAAGTTTGGTTTTTGAACAGCCACTGCCACAGGTTTAGGTTTTATAGCAGCGTTCCCGTCTTAGTCCATTCACTGCTATAACAGAATACCATGGGGGGGACTTAAACAATAAACATTTATTTTTCAGCTCTAGAAGCTGAGAAATCCAAGATCAAGGTGTCAGCAGATTCAGCGTCTGATGAGGGCCTGCTCCCTGGTTCACAGACTGACCATTTTCTCTCTGCATCCTCACACGGTGGAAGGAGCCCGGGAGCTCTCTGGGGTCTCTTTTATGAGGGCACTGATCCCATTATGATGGATCCACCCTCGTGACCTCATTACATCCCAAAGGCCCCACTTCCAAATACCATCACACTGAGGGTAGATTTCAACATGAATTGGTGGGGATAGGGGACACAAACACTCAGTCTAGAGCAATCTTCACTATTGTTTTTATCCCTTTGCCACATGTCGGATAAGACTTCTCTCATTAGAAGTAGCAGAAACCTTTCTCATAAAAAAGAAATGGTAATTCAGCGATGTGGTCAACGTGTCAGCTAAGGCTGACTGAGCCAAGGCCGAAATCATTTTACAATATATGAGTATATCAAATCAACACGTTGTATGCCTTACATTTACACATTACATGTCAATCATATTTCTTTTTTTTTAATTTTTTTATGTTTCTTTATTTTTGAGAGAGAGAGAGAGGGGGGGGGGACAGAGTGTGAGCAGGGCAGGGGCAGAGAGAGGGAGACACAGAATCGGAGGCAGGCTCCAGGCTCCGAGCTGTCAGCACAGAGCCCGACGCGGGGCTTGAACTCACGGGCCACGAGATCATGACCTGAGCCGATGTTGGACGCTTAACCGACTGAGCCTCCCAGGCGCCCGTACGTCAATCATATTTCAACAAAGCTGGAAAAAATAAATAAGCTAATGCACGCTAAGCATCCTGGTACACAGTCTGTTGTCCACAAACACGCTCCCTCCCTTACCTGAGATCTTCTACAGGTACTGGTATCTCAAAATAGTTCCTATATTTTGGTCACCATGGTGACTTTTTTTTTCATAAAAACAAAAAAAAGGAGAAATCCAAACACACTTAAGCCATTCCGTACACGCAGGCACACGTGCATCTGACCCCGTACACACATCCACGCTTCTAACTGGGATGTACGAGGCATGCTAGTTTCATTTCAGACGGGCCTGTGATGGTGAAGTATAAAGTATAGTCCAATAGTTCTCAACCAGGGACAACGTGGTCCCACAAGAGATGATTTACAGTGTCTAAAGATGGAGTAGGGCACTACTGCTTACCCATTGGGTAGAAGCCAGGACACAATGCACAGGAAAGCCCCCTACAAAAAGAATTATCCTGCCCCGGATGTCAATAGTGCCATGGTTGGGAAACCCTGGGTATAACCACGCTGACGAGGGACTGAGCTAGAGTAAATGGGAAGGAATCGAAGACGAAACAGTCCAACTAGAACACCAAAGCTAGAACAGTGAAGTGAGAACCCTGGGATTGCTACAAAGCCGGGACTGAGGGGTGGCATTCTGATTGGAAGCGAGAACCTGGAGCTCCGTTCGCTTAAGAGTTTTGTCAGATCGAGTACATTTTAATTGTACGTACCAAAGAGTGGGCGAGAACCCTAAAGCTCCGCCAAATCCCATCCTTTTCAAAGCACTCCTGACCCGGGAAGTTAAAAAAGTTCTCAACTTGGATGTTTGATTCCTAGGGCTTACGGAGGAGCCAAGATGGCGGAACAGCATTAACTCCTAGGCCTTACCAGAGACTGGGATGAGGGGTTCCTGTCTCACACTCCTCCTTCTGTAGGACTTTGGGCAACTCACTCCTCCTCATGAGGCTTTGGTTGCCTCCTTTGGAAGCTGAGGACATTTGGTTGCATCATCGCTAAGGCTCTTTCCAACTCTAACAGTTGTGAGCCTCTGATTTCATTAATTGGGAGTAAAACCAAATGAAGCCTGGGGAAGTTGTTTTGGTGATTTACCGAGACAAAGAATGCCCGAACATGGTCAGTCTTGAAAACAATTATCCTACAGGGCCGATGAAAATGGGCTATCCTTCCCCACTTTTACCCTAGCAGATACAGGGGGTCCCACGGCTGAGGATTCTAGAGAGAGAAAAAAACAAGTTGGATTAATTGTTTTACCCTGCTGTGGACTCCCATAGGATAAAGCCTTTGGTGATTGTAAGTAGAGTCATTTCGGAACTTTTTGAGATGCCAGACATCTACCTCCTGTTTACAATGAGTGCTAGAATTAAATTAGTAGATCAAGAGATTTGTTTCCCTAATTGTTTCACCAGTTTTGGGGTTCCTTTGTTTATTTTTGAGAGTGGGGTGGTGAGGGGCAGAGAGAGAGGAAGACAGAGGATCCGAAGCAAGCTGTGGGCTGACACCACAGAGCCCAGTGCAGGGCTCGAACTCACAAACCGTGAGATCATGACCTGAGCTGAAGTCGGACGCTTAACCGACCGAGCCAGCCAGGAGTCCCTGTTTCACCATGTTTCTTACATCTAGAGAAAGGGCCATAGAGAAAGAAGGACTTCTAAAAAGAGAGCTATTCCCGTGCTACTTTTCACGGGAGCCTATCTTTATCACCTCCCTGCTGGCGGGGTGAGTCACAGACTCACTCTTTGGACCAGGATCCTATCTGGAGTGTGAAATGTTTCGCCGACAAGATTGTATGAGAAAGTCGAAGTGTTCGATACTCAACCCTAGGGGAGCAGAAAGGAGACCATTTCTCATTTGTCGCTTGCGCTTAAAACTCTATTCAAAGTCAAACATTTAATGGAGGCTTCGGGGTAACTCAGGACTGGTGACCACTCAGATGGTGGTACAGGTTGTTCAGTGCACAAGGGCACTTTTCAGAGCGAGGAGAGGCTGAAACCCTAAGTCCTTGGCAGGGGCGCTGTGTCTGTTGGGAGGGGGCCCTTTTCCGATTCAAACAAAGGCACCGTATGCCACTAGGTGACAGAAATGCCTTCATCAAACCCCGATCATCATATTCTAAACCGCAACAGTGTAAATTCTTGAAATTGCCCCATCAGTAAACTTGATGCAGGTAAAAGAAACAGATAGTAGAGTAGACTTAAAGTGAACACCCCCTGGGTGCAAAAATAATAACAAAACACTTGTGTCTGCATAGTAGAAAGTCAAGAGATAAGCTAAGGATACGCAGGGGAAGATTTTAAGGGAACGAAGCAAATAACTTAGCAAAGTCCTGCTTCAGCCCTCGAGGCAATAATGAAATTGACAGAAAGGCGCGCACACGGCGTGGCCCGGGAGAGTTATCAATTAGGACACCATACATTCTGTTTTGGAGAGAGACGAATGATCCAGAAACAAACAGATGCTCGCAGTTTGGGCTAAACAGCAAGTTTCGGGCACATCATCACGTCCTCACGTCCTCAAACTAACTCCTGACACCTGCTACACAACAACTGCTAATCTAGGAGTGAGGCATATACCAACTCAGCGCTAACAAGAGAACGCTTCGAATTGGACCTTGGGTCTTTTTCTGGGCCAGCGATTTGCAGTACAAGGCTCTCTTGTGATGCTGGAGAGCAAGAGCGAGCGGCAGCATCCGGTCAGCCACGTGATCGTGAGGGTAAATGACGGACACGCCGACCATCACTCTGTGCCCATACAACCATCGCTCTCAGTTCCGTAGTCAGTAAATTACAAGAGGTAGTCAACGCCTTATCATAACATAGGCTTTGCGGCAGATGCTTTTGGCCAACTGTAGGCTCGCCTAAGTGTTCGGAGCACGCTCCGGTAGGCTGGGCTAAGCTAGGACGTTCAGTAGGTTAAGTGTATCGCATTCTCAACTGACGATATTTTCAGCTTACGATGGGCTTCTCAGGACATAACCCCATATAACTTGAGGAAGATCTCGATTACAACCTTATGTGTAAAAGGTGTTTGAAATGAAACGGTTCTAATTACTGATTTTTCGCATCTAAGAAATGATAGGTATTCTTCAGCAAGTAGCTTAGTAATTTCAGAAAAACCTTGTGAAATGAAAGGTATGGTGAAATATTGAAATAACCTTCTCTGACTTAATTTGAATGGAAAGTCTGATTACTTTTAAGCCATTACACAGCAGATCCATATTCTCCCCATGTTTATACCCTTCTAAACAAGCAGAAAATTCAGATCACACAGTCAGCTAGCTCTCTATTTGCATTCTTGATTGGCACGATGAGGGCTGCATTGCAGTTTGTGAATATCGTGTATTACATGAAACCAAGAAGGAGTCTACCCAAACCTGCGGGATGTGGTAGGCAATCAAGCCACATAAAGGAGATGAATTGCAAGTCCTTTGAGAACAGAATCATGACGAGCCTAACAAGTATCATTCTCGGTTGTATCTATGTTAGTGGCGTTGGTATGATACGCATTGTTGCACTTTGAGCTGTTGTGATAGCTTGAGATTTACCCAGATGATAAATATTTTAGAGCGACATCTAAAATAATCACAAGGATTTGTTACGGTGCTTCCGATTCAATAGTCCATCTCTGGTGTGTGGACAAAGGAGGGGTATTTTTTTGAGCTGAGCAAAGAGTAGGCAGAAAAATCAACATAATTACATGCAAAGAGGGTCAATGGAATTATAGAATGTCAGAGCTGAAGAGAACCTTAAATATCAGCTATTGTTTCTGCAAATATTTTACGCAAATGCCCCTGTGGGACAGAAAAGGCATTAGGTAGCCCCAGCAGCCTGGGAGTATAGTCCTCAGAGACCAGGAGCGTATTTGAAACGTTTTCTGAAATGGCCTATTTTATCCTAAAATTCATTTCACCTCTGGGTCCCGGTTGCCTCATCTGGAAAATGAGGATTATAATAGTGTTTACCCCATAAGCTGGATTTCAAATATGACTTATGTATGAAACACTACTATGGTACCTGCCACAGAGTAAGTGCTCAATTCACAGTCAGTATTTGTAACTTTGAGCACAATTAGAAAAAACGAATTGTGTTTGCCATTTCTTAAGAATACGCAGGATGGGGGTGGGGCGTGGAAATTGATGGAAGATCCTGGCAAGAGAGAATAGTGATGGATCCGGGACCTGGGGATTCACTCATACAAAGCCCACAGAAGGTTACGGCAAGAAGGGACCTTAAACTTCAGTTACCAAGCTACTTAAACTGGGCACAAGTGCCCCTTAGCAATGTGTTGGGAGTGAGTTGAAACCATAGGGTAAACATGGGTACCTTCTGGATTAGGAATTTTAGTAACTATGGAGGGAGAGGGGATTCTTACCAAAAATAAACATATATTATACAGTAAAATACAATTTTTTCTACATGCATCTTTAAGGTAAAACAAGAGCCTTCAAAGAACAGTCTCACCCCCTCCTCTGGGGGTTGAGTTTACATTGCACGATTGTTGGAAATACGTCACTAGAAAGAGGAAACACACTGAAGACCATTCACAAAGCCATTTGTCACTCTTCTTTTCCATAGGCTCATTCAGAAGAAACCCCTCAGCTAGAAGCTTCCTGAAGCATGAATCTTCCTTATTTCAAGTTTCATTCTCGGATCTTAGCTCAGTATTTGAGACACGGTGGAACAGTATGGTTGAGAAGAATCGGAGAATGACATGACGCATTTTGTGATTTCTTTCTGGTATCTAGAGTCTGAGAAACAGTACTAAACTTGTTCACGAAGCCGTCAACTAAAGGAAGTTCTAATCTGGACCTGGGGCCAGAGTCAACCTGGGCATCTGGGACCTAGGGAAAGAAGGGTATGGGTACCCATGCCCCAGTCCCATCGTGGCCCATCCCTACGGCGGGCTCCCCAAAGCAGAAAAGGCAAGGTCCTTTGATTTGAGGCCCTTAGACTGTTTCTAATGGTAGAACCATCACATGGCAGAAAAAAGAGGGCGCTGTCTCTCCCTGGATCACAGGCCATGCTCTCCCAGGAGTGCAGCTAGCTGGCCTGTCATCAGGATTTGTCCAGATTCAAAAGAAATGCTTAGGTTGCCAAACAAGAGGCAAGAAACGTATGTGGGTGTGTGTATGTGTATGTAAGCAAAAGCATGCGAAGTGTCTCCATATACATTATTCCTGGAATTCTTTTTAAAAAAATTTTTTTTAACATTTATTTATCTTTGAGACAGAGAGAGACAGAGCATGAAGGGGGGAGGGTCTGAGAGAGAGGGAGACACAGAATCTGAAACAGGCTCCAGGCTCTGAGCTGTCAGCACAGAGCCCGACGCGGGGCTCGAACCCACGGACCGCGAGATCATGACCTGAGCCGAAGTCGGACGCTTAACCGACTGAGCCACCCAAGTGCCCCTCCTGGAATTCTTAATTAAGACCATTTGAAGTCTATCTTTCCTCCATTTTAGTAGCCGTATGACCTTATGGGGCTACTTAACTTCCTCTGAGCCTCAGTTTCCTCATCGGTATAAACGGGATGATAATACCCGCCCTGCATATTATATTGAACTTCTGGTGTTGTTTTGAGAACGATAATCAAGGTTAGCTAATGTACATGAAGCTATATATAAACCGTATAAAGCTATACAAGTGTAGAGGGAGTATTCATCATCTGCACATACTAGGTCATAGCAGAATTAACAGCAGACCATTTTCCCCTCGTTTGTAATTATTGTTCTCATAAATAGCACCAGTAAAAATGTATTTCTTGAAACTGAAACAGATTACAGTCCAGGAGGAAAGCGTCATTCTTGCGCAGAGCTTGGGCTGCGGTCTCAAGCATCAAAGATTCCATGAGGGTAGGGAGGATTATTTCCTCGTCGTACATGTCTCTGTACCACCCCCACGGGAGCCAGAAGACGGTGACAAGGTTGCCACTCTATAGGAGGCAAGAGCCCAAGCCCCGGTTCTCACTACAGACTGACATCCAGCAGCTTGTTAATTACATATTTCCATTAATGGGATGAATCTTACTGTCTTTCTGGATGACAGTCTCCTTTTCAATGCATAGATGGCTTGTTTTGTTCTGCACACCTTAACGACCCAGCGACTGCATTCCGACACTTACACTTCCCTACTAATCTTGAAGCTTAAAAAAAAGAAACGAAAAGGTTGTTCTTGAACAGCCATGGGTCTTGCTGCACTTGAATTTCTCCCCTAAGTTTTTATTTTACTTTTCTAATGTTTATTTATTTTTGAAAGAGAGAGAGACAGAGAATCGCAAGCAGGCGCCACACCGTCAGTAGAGTCTGCTTTCTTTGGCAAGGAGACTGCCTGTGGCCAGATGGACTTTTCCAGAAGGACCCGATAGCACACGTCACAGAGTTCTTTTCTACGTATAAAAATATATGAGATGGCAGTGACAAAAATCACAACGGAGGGGGGCGCCTGGGTGGCTCGGTCGGTTAAGCGGCCGACTTCGGCTCAGGTCACGATCTCGTGGTTCATGAGTTCCAGCCCCACATCGGGCTCTGTGATGACGGCTCAGAGCCTGGAGCCTGCTTCCGATTCTGCGTCTCCCTCTCTCTGACCTTCCCCCATTCATGCTCTGTCTCTCTCTGCCTTTCAAAAATGAATAAATGTTAAAAAAAAAATCACAACGTAGGGAAAGACTGAGGAGGATGGAGATTTGAGAAAATGGAAGTTCACTGATTTTTTTTTCAGAGTCAATAATAGCAAAACCATGCCTAGCATGTGCCTGTTAGTCCCTGCCCCATGGCTGTCTTCATGACATAACAGTTTGCTTCCTTAAAGCCAGCAGGAAAGGAATTCTCTGGCTTCAAATCCCCCCCCCCCCCCGCCCTGGGAACGCCTGGACCTTCTTTAAAGGTCTTGCCTGATTAGGTCAGGCCCATCCAGAATACTCTCCCTTTTGACGAATTCAAAGTAATGATTTGGGACCTTAATTACAACTGCAAATTTCCTTCTACTTTGTCACAGAATGTAACTCAATCGTAGGCATGAAAACACTTTATATCCACAAGGTCTCGCACATTCAAGGAGAGGAAAGGACACAGGGCGTGTCTATCAGAGGGCGGAAATCTTGGGGGCCAATTTAGAGCTCCACCTACCACAGCTAATCAAATGGAAAATTTCCTGTCCCCCTACTTTTTCTTTGCCCATACTAAATGATCCATAAGGCCATTTCTTTCCAAAGTCTGCAAATGAGAACCGAGATCTTTTGAGCGTTTCTTTGTGAATTTTTAGCTTCATGAAGCTTTAAAACCCATTCCAGGGGACTATTTTGGTCCCATGTGTCTCCCTCTGTAAAACTCAAGCTTTCAGACCCCAGGTCTCAAATTATCAAAGGGCAATGTTGCAAACACACAGCGTTGACTTCTGTGGGCTTTCTTTGGCAAGGACATTACATGTGGCCAGGTGGAATTGTCCAGAAGAACCTCCTTTCACACCTCACACAGTTCTTCTCTACATAGAAAAACATAAGAGGTGACAGTCACGGAAATCACCATCTGGAGAGAAATGGAGGGGGGTGGACACTTGGAGGAAGTGGAGAGTAGTGACACTCATGTGGCAAGTAGAAGACATAACCCAGGAGTGGCCAGGGTAAGCAGCAAGTGACAACAAAGTTCGCACAAGTAGAAGCACATGGTTAGCAAGGAGGGTCAAGTGTCCACTAGTTAAGGCTCAGGAGTCTTTAAAAAAAATGTTTTCTAATGTTTGTTTATTTCTGAGAGACAGCGAGAGGGGGGAGGGGTAGAGAGAGAGAGGGAGACACAGAATCGGAAGCAGGCTCCGGGCTCTGAGCCATCAGCACAGACCCCGACGCAGGGCACAGACCCATGAACCGGGAGATCATGACCCGAGCCGAAGCCGGATGCTTAACTGACTGAGCCATCCAGGCGCCCCTCATTCTTGTTGTGATATGAAAATATCTTTTAGATAAAGCTCAAAGAGAGCTCAGATCTTGAGAGGAGCAAGTGCCTGTGTTTGGGGTAACGTGGGATGGAGGGCAGATGACAGAAGAGATGATCTGAGGGGCGCCTGGCTGGATCTTGGGGTCGTGAGTTCAAGCCCCAGGTTGGGCCTAGAAGTCACTTTAAAAATTAAAAAATGAAACTCTTATTTGAAAAAACAAAATGATCTCACATAAAATGAGGACCCTTTGTCTTCTTTGCCGCTTCAATAATGTCTGGCCAGCATTCTGACTCCCTGCAGCAGAAAAATCATCACCGTTTAATGATAAAGTGCCTGGATACTTATAGCATTAGTATCACTGATTGAAGGGCTTGTTCTTATCATCATAAATGTCAAGATCCTGATGATTTTTTTTAAACTCCACAAACATCTTTTACCTGCCTTGTGCCAAGGGGGAAGGAAGCATCTAGAATAAGAAAGCAGAATTAAAAAGGGAGAGAGAGAGCAGAAAGATCAGATTTTCTCCCCCCAGTCTGCCCTAATCCTAATAATTTTCCTCTGCTTTAATTGCGGTTCCATTTGGTCTCTTTTCATTTATTCCCCCCTCGTTGAACTACATAATGAAATGCTACACGTCTTCGTGGAGCAGGGGAGCCGCTCATTAGTTCACTTGAGGTCATGGGCATTTGTGTGTAATTGACACGACAGAAATTGCAGAGACTTCTCCAGTTTGACGGAGACATCACCTGCCAGTCCTACTCAGACGGCTACAGAACTGGAGGAAGAAATGACGCCTCCATGTACACTTATCCCCAAATGAATCTCTGAAATCACAGCAGCAGACAAAATAATCGTAAAATATATTGGGAGAGGGATGCATGGGTGGCTCAGTCGGTTGAGCATCCGACTTTGGCTCAGGTCACGTTCTCACGGTCTGTGAGTTCGAGCCCCGCGTCGGGCTCTGTGCTGATGGCTCAGAGCCTGGAGCCTGCTTCGGATTCTGTGTCTCCCTCTCTCTCTGCCCCTTCCTTGCTCATGCTCTGCCTCTCTCTGTCTCAAAAATAAATTAAAAAAAAAAAAACATTAGAAAAAAAAAACGTGCAGATGGATTCTCCTAGTGCAGAAAAGCCCTCTCGATGGGTTTTCTGAGTTTACGACTTCTAGGAAGAAGGGGGTCAAGCTGGTAGGCAGGCCGGAATTGCACCAGGCATTATTCTACACCAGAAGGGCTGCTGAGAATTGTGCAGCACCTTCCTGACCTGGAGATTTTTTTTCTCCCTGCCCCTCCCTTCCCCTCACACGAAGCGGAAAATAAGCTCACTGTTGCCCCCAAAGCCAAGCAGCTTCTTGATTAGACGACCTTACAAGGATTTCCTGATCACTTCAAGTGAAGAAGTGGCTTTGTTTTTAACTTCAAGATCAGACCACAATATAACACCCAGCCAGCGTGGGCCCTTTATCACGCAGCCTAGTGTCTGAGCTTCTGGAAAATCAGGGCGGACTCCTCGAGGAGTAGCCAGAAATCGTCTAGGTCCTTCAACTTTTCTAGCCAAGAGAGGTAGGGCAGGGCAGGGGGTGATGAAACCTTCTCCCAAAGAGTCATAGGATATCAAATTATATGGTCCAACCCCATTTACTGTACAGTCAGAGAAAACGAGGTCCAGAGGAGAGAACGGACGTGGTTAAGGTCATGTAACAAGTTAGCGGAAAACTGATAACCAAGATTAACAACAATAGCGAACATTTATGAGCACTTACCATGGGTTACATCTGTCTCAGGAGCTGGCCATCTGCTTTCTGATGGTTTCTTCTTGAGAACCTATTGGTGTGTTGGTTTATATATACCAAAAATCCGAAAAGTTACTATTATCAAAATATGGAAGTCGTGATACTTTTAATGTTCAACTTGAGAAGGAGTACATTATTTCCAAATTATCCAATTGCCCAATGAGACCCTGACATAATATTTTAAGATTGGTTCTTATTATAACGATAATAGATGCCCTCAATAAAAGCAAAGAGAGAAGGGAGACAGAGAAAGATTTTTGGTTTCCCACTTCCTCTCTGCGTCTCTTCTGGACAATTGTCCCGCTCCTTAGAGGTAATCATTTTTAAAAGTTTCTTGGGTTTCCTTCGGAAATAAACTGGATATTTAAAAAAAAAAAAGGAGGCGGGCACCTGGGTGGCTCAGTGGGTTAAGCGTCCGACTTCAGCTCAGCTCATGACCTCGCGGTTTGTGAGTTTGAGCCCCATGTCGGGCTCTGTGCTGACAGCTCAGAGCCTAGAGCCTGCTTCAGATTCTGTGTTTCCCTCTCTCTCTCTGCCCTTCCCCCGCTCATACTCTGTCTCTCTCTCTCAGAAATAAACATTTAAAAATATTAAAAAAAAGAGAAAGAAATTGGATGTACAGGTATAGACATTTATATATGTTCTTTCATACAAATAAATCATACTCTACTCCTAGGATTTATATATTGATTAGATATTTCTCCATATCAACAAATATAGACAATTCATTTTAATGGCCGCATAAGTGGTCCATTACACGGGTGCACTGTAATTTATTTAAACGGCCCCCTTTTTAATATTTATTTATTTTGGGGAGAGCGCAGATAGGAGAGGGGCAGAGAGAGGGGGACAGAGGATCTGAAGCAGGCTCTGAGTGACAGGCTGACAGCAGAGAGCCTGATGCGGGGCTCAAACTCACGAACCATGAGATGATGACCTGAGCCGAAGTTGGACACTCAACTGACTGAGCCACCCAGGTGCCCCTAAGCAGCCCCTTTTTAATGGATATTCAGGTTATTTCCAGTTTGTTAACTTTTCACTATTATATATGCTGTAATAAACATATATGTATATGTTTATATCATATATGCAATCATCTATAAGAAAAATTACTAAAAGCAGAATTTCTGAGTCAATGAGTGCCCATCCTTTTGATTTTCATCGATCCTACCAGATTATCCTATAAAAAGACAGCCCAGTTTACTCTCTTACCAACAACGTATAAGAATGTCCCTTTCCGGGGCGCCTGGGTGGCGCAGTCGGTTAAGCGTCCGACTTCAGCCAGGTCACGATCTCGCGGTCCGTGAGTTCGAGCCCCGCGTCAGGCTCTGGGCTGATGGCTCGGAGCTTGGAGCCTGTTTCCGATTCTGTGTCTCCCTCTCTCTCTGCCCCTCCCCCGTTCATGCTCTGTCTCTCTCTGTCCCAAAAAAAAAAAAAAAACAAAAAAAAAACGTTGAAAAAAAAAAAAGAATGTCCCTTTCCTACATTGTCCAACTTCTCAACATTTGACAATCCGATGAAGAAAATAAATACTGTCTCAATATTGTTTTCATTTGAATGGCCTTAATTGTAAACGAGATTGAGCATCTTCTCTATCTCTATTATCATGTAATTCATATTTGTTTTCTCTATGAATTGTTGATAAGCTTTACCTAGTGTTTTCATATTGATTTCTAACAACTCTTTGTATAGTTACAAACATAGCCTTCCATTTTATGCATTGAAAATATTTTTCCCATTTATTGGAATTTTATAAACATTGTTCAAGGGTTTTTTTTTTTTTTGCCATGCAGAAATTTCATATTTTTGTAGAGTCAAGATCATCAATCTACAATTTCTGGAGATGTATCCATATTTGTATGTATCTGCCTACCTATCAGTCAATCCATCTAAATGTCCCTGTGAAGTTAGTCTGTAGAGAATACTGGATACATTGGCTTACACAGTAAAGATAATGAATGGAATCTTCATTTTAGAAGTGGCTTATTTTGTGTGTGTGGGGGGGGGGAAATGTTAAAATTCATAAGAAGTTTTGTAATCAGGAGAACGGTCCTGAGTTTAGTGTTCTGATTCTTTCTGCTTGAACATCATTAAATTATAGTTCCGTGTTTAGTGTTATAAATGCTAGAGGGGAGAAACCTTGTGTTTCGATGCACCATACATCACACGAGGCAGTATGAAGCATGTCCCCATATGTTATAAACCAATATCCTGTGAGATAGGTATAATTATGCGTATTGTTAAGATGGAGAAATTAAGGCACAGAAATTAAAGAACTCGCCTGAGGTTACACAGGTACTAAGTTTTCTTTACCAAAAAACCAAGGAATTTTTCTGATTCCGAGTCTAGTGGTCTTTCCAGCGGACCCCAGTCAACAAATATTTGAGTATGTTTACAGATTTCTTTTAATTGTATACGTTGAAGTAATCGCCACACCCAACGTGGGGCTCGAACCCACAACCCTGAGACCCAAAGCCTCGTGCTCTTCTGACTGAACCAGGCTGGTGCCCCAAAGAGTTGAGTATATTCCCTCAAAAGGCTGCGCTGGGAGAAATTACACGAGTCCCCGCCCTTAATAAACTTGCAGTCTGATAGGAAAACATACCTATAAGCCACAAATCACAAATACAAGCATCAAAGTAAAAGAAAAAAAAATGGATTTTGATTTTGGGGATTGAGCAAAGGCTTCATGGAAATGGCATCATTTGAGCCAAGTAGTAGAGAATGTGTAGGGAGAGAGCCGGTGGGGGGCAGAAGAAAAAGCATCCCACACAAGAAGAGCATAGCATGAGAAAAGGCCCAGACGTGACACAAGGCTGTGCTGTAAGGTAAGCTTGGGCTGGGAAGCTGGACCTTGCATACCACGCAAAGAACTTTGGACTTGTTTTCTGTTTCTTGGGAAACATGAACTTTTTCATCCCCTAATTTTTACTCTGTGACGACACACAATCATTTTTTTGGTAGCCTGTTGATCTGCGTGTTACGAACATATTTTGCGGATACATAAAACGGCCTTGCAAAAACGACGGAAATGACCAGGGAGAAATGCTAGCTTCTGTGTCCACAGGAATTTGAACTTTCAGGTGACTTTTACAAAATGTCATTCCTTTTAGAAAATAGCGACTAACAAATAAAGTGCTCATTCTGTGCCGGGGACTGTTCTAAACATTTTGTGCATTTTATTAACTCATTCGATTCAGTAATCCTTCAAACCTCAAAACAACCTTGAGGGCTGGATTATTATCTCCATTTCACAGATGAGAAAACTGAGGCGCAGAGAGGTTTGTGCTCTTAACCACCATTGTATACTATCTGCTCACAAACCACTGCTGGGGGCTTGCCTCCCACACGATTGACATACGGGCTGGCCAGCCCCTGCTTACATGTTGCTACTGGTAAGGCCATACTGTTCTGGCAGAGCTGAGGTCTTCAGAAAGTATTGCCTTATACGGCATCCAAGCCTGCCTCCCTATAACCTGGAAGCAAACATTGGAAGCCATTTGGCAAAATCCACTACCCTTAACCCCCACTGTGGTAGGCAGAATTGCCCACCAAAGGTGTCAATTCTCTAATCCTCGGCACGCACGAATATGTTCTGTTTCAACACCCTGATTTGGGCCTTGTGAAGCACTGATCTGAGTGAAGAAGACATCCGGGGGACAGAGGAACGCGTTCAATGGCACCACAAGAAAGCAATCAGAAAATCCAGAATACGAAACGGGACGACTGACTTTTTCTTCTTTCTTTCTTCTTTGTTTTTGTTAAAGGAAATGAGAGGGAGTAATTGAGGGGAGACTGTTGTGGTCGAGACCAGATTTGAGAGACATTTCAAACAAACGTAGTGAACCTCGACCGGATGCGACTTCTAGCAAAACAGGTTTCCGAGGCAACCCGGGAACTTTGAATATGGACTGAATATTAGATGATAAGGCAGAATTATTGTTAAGTCGGCAGGTGTGATAATGCCATCATGGTTATGTGAGGAGATGCCCATGTTTTTTAGAGATAAGTACTAAAGTATTCAGGGATGAAATGACAGGAGGTCTGGAATTTGCCTCAAAATACCCAAGCAAGGGGCACCAGTCGATAAAGCATCTTACTCTTGATTTTGGGCTCCAGTCATGATCTCATAGCCATAGAATCAAGCCCTGTGTCACACACACACACTCACACGCACACACACACACACACACACACACGCACGCACTGAGCATGGAGACTGCTTGGGATTCTCTCTCGCCCTCTCTCTCTCTCTCTCTCTCTGCCCCTCCCCCACTCTCGACATAAATAAATAAAACATTAAAAAAACACTACCCAAGCAAGACAGCTAGAGGAGGCTAGATCGCACAAGTTGCACAATGTTAATAACTGTTGAATTTGAGAGAGGGGTAGAGGGCCATCCAGATTGCTCTCTCCAGTTTTGTGTATGTTTGAAAGGTTTGATAATCTGAACGTTCTTTAAAATGTAATGCCCATCGCTAAGCATAACACAGTAGTTCAGCTTGTCTCTGAAGACTTTGGTGGGGCCAACACCACCCTAACCTGGACAGTGCATCTCCATTAACATGACTTATGTGCTTCTTAGGGTTTTAACAGCTCTGGTACAGTACTAACACGACCTAAAACGTGTTTTCCCATTAAAACCAAGAAGTTCAATCTTCCCCCAGTCTGTACTTTTACAAGCCTCTGAATTTAAATGAAAACTTCACACTTATTTTGGTTAAATACAATCGCACTCATCTCCACCCAATGCTCCAACCTGTCAAAATTTGTATAACGCACTTTAGATTTATCCCGTACGTGAATTTACTAAGCATCCTTCTGATGACATTTTCCCCAACTATTGACATACAGTTAGGTAGAGTACAGTGAAGGACAAAGCCCTGTGGCTCTCCACTGAATATCCTCCTCCAGTAATGAACATTCTCTAGAGAAACATAATTAATGTCTTACATTTAAACGTAGAGATCATACGTTCATAGATTGCAACATGCTTTGACATACCTGGTCAAATTTAAAGTTCACGCGTAGCCTGTGAGGGGTCCTATTTTACAGATGAATAAACCAAGACCCAAAGACACTAAGAACAGGGCGCCTGGGTGGCGCAGTCGGTTAAGCGTCCGACTTCAGCCAGGTCACGATCTCGCGGTCCGTGAGTTCGAGCCCCGCGTCGGGCTCTGGGCTGATGGCTCGGAGCCTGGAGCCTGTTTCCGATTCTGTGTCTCCCTCTCTCTCTGCCCCTCCCCCGTTCATGCTCTGTCTCTCTCTGTCCCAAAAATAAATATAAAAAAAAAAAAAAAAAAAAAAAAAAAAAAGACACTAAGAACAGCTTTTCCTGAGGTGATTGTGCAACATTCAGAAGAAAGAGGTGAAGAAAAAAGATATGTAAAGAGCAGAGGTGTGTATAGGTATGAAGGCAAGATTACCTGGAGTGTAATTAAGCAATTACGGAGGAGAACGTAGATAAACTAATGTAGGGATTCAGACCCCTCGGGTCAAAGAAAGGAGTTGGTGGGAAAGAGACGGGTCGGTGCTTTGTGCTAGCCAGCAGGGGGCACGGAACATTCACAGATCAATTTTCTCATCTGTAAAATGGGTTAAGATCCAGACTTGCAAGTTTCTCAACAGAACTAGATGAGATCTTGTATTAAAAGCGTGTGGGCATCCATGCCTGGCCAGTGGTACCTCACAGAGCAAGTAAATGGCAAACCCGGAACTAGAACCAAGGTTGACTAAGTCCTCCCATGCTTGCAGTAAAGACACCAAGTCATCGATGGGGCACCAAAAGCCAAAAGTGTGCCACCGAAAGCTACAACACAACCATTTTTTCCCTAGATAATGACCATCATCTTCCATGAGGAACATCCGTTTCATGAACTGGTGTCCTAGCAAAAGCAAAACGGATGCATTCCTACAGGAAAGCCACAAACATCTGAGATGCAAAAATGCACTGTTCTACTCGACAGATGGATAATCGTTTTGCAGAAGGCCATTTCCATCATCATTATAAACGCTTCCAATTTTCTTTCTGTGCTTACAAAAAATGGTACTCTGAATACTCTTTTCTTTCACCCTTTGTGCCATGTTGCATTCTGCAGATTTTTGTCTTTAATCTTTTCTCTAAAAGGACCTCTACAGGGGTTAATGTCTAGAGTGAGATTTGCTTTCAAGATGTGAATAAAGTAGGACAGTCTTGGGTCCATTAGGTCAGTCCATCAGGTATAAAATCCAGTATCTTCCGACATAAAAATGTGCCCAGCATATCCATTCATATTAATGGGGAAAAGAAAAATATGGCTACATGAACCAATATTTAATCTTTTCTGGTTTTATTTTCCTTTGGTATAATAATTTTTTTACTGGAATAAAATAACTCTGAGGTCATTGCATGTGGATATAATATTCTCAAACAAAATAGTTTTACTAAGAACCTGCCTAGTTAAAAAAAAATTGTGTGGGGAGTCTGGGGGGCTCAGTTGGTTGAGCGTCCGACTTCGGCTCCGGTCATGATCTCGCGGTTCGTGGGTTCGAGCCCCACGTCAGGCTCCGTGCTAACAGCTCGGAGCCCGGAGCCCGCTTCGGATTCTGCGTCTCCCTCTCTCTCTGCCCCTTCCCCCCCACTCACACTCTGTCTCTCTCTCCTTCAAAAAGATAAATAAATATCAAAAAAATTTTTTAAAATTGTGAATAACATTGAGTTTATGGGCTTTTCAGGAAATGGTGTAAGGACAATGGGATATTAATTTGAGAAAGTAAAACAGGGAGATGCCTATCTCATACGAAATGCAAAAATAAATTCCAAATGGCTTAAAGAATTAAATATCAATGCGGAAATATTTACTATATGAAAAAACAGGAGCATATGTTCATATTCTTGAGGTGGGGAAGGCCCTCTGAAACAAGACAAAAATTCCCAAGTCATAAAATGCAAACGAAGCAAGGCTTATCATATAAAACTTTAAAAGTTTTGTACAGGAGGGCCTGGCTGACTGAGTCAGTAGAGCATGTGACTCTTGATCTCAGGGTCATGAGTTCAAGCCCCACATTGGGCATAGAGCTTACTCGAAAAAACACGTTTTATACACTGCACAATAAGAAGACGTCATAAGATAATGCACATAAGAAGAAGACACAATCAGCAAAGTCAAAAGGCAAGTGACAGACCATCAAATATATTTGCAATATACATTAAAAAATAATTGAGGGGCAGCTGGGTGGTTCTGTCGTTTGACCCTCCAACTCTTGGTTTTGGCTTAGGTCATGATCCCAGGGTCATGGGATTGAGGCACTTGCATCAGCCTCCACACTGAGTGTGGAGTCTGTTTAAGATTCTCTCTCTCGGGGCGCCTGGGTGGCTCAGTCGGTTAAGCGTCCGACTTCAGCTCAGGTCATGACCTCACAGTCTGTGAGTTCGAGCCCCGCGTCGGGCTCCGCGCTGACAACTCGGAGCCTGGAGCCTGCTTCCGATTCTGTGTCTCCTGCTCTCTCCGCCCCTCCCCTGCTCACACTCTGTCTCTCTCTCTCAAAAATAAACAAACATTAAAAAAAAATTAAAAAAAAAAGATTCTCTCTCTCTCCCTCTGCCCCTCTCCTCTACTCTTACTCACTCTCTCTCTAAAAAAAAAAAAAAAAGAAGTGATATCTGGAGTTTTATAAAAAGAAATTCAATGAATCAATAAGGAACAAATAAATGACATGAATAAGGAATTCACAGAAAAGAAAACCCAAATGGCCAATAAACATATGGAAAGATGCCAAAACTCACTAATAATCAGAACATTTTTTTACTATTTTATTTTGAAGTAATCTCTACACCCAACATGGGGCTCAAACTCACAACCCTGAGATCAAGAGTCACATGCTCCACCAACTGAGCCAGCCAGGTGCCCCAGTCAGAACATGTTTAAAGAAAATAATAAGGGGGCGCCTGAGTGGCTCAGTCAGTTAAGCCTCCGACTTTGGCTCAGGTCACGACCTCACGGTTCATGAGTTCGGGCCCCGTGTCAGGCTCTGTGCTGTCAGCTCAGAGCCTGGAGCCTGCTTCGAGTTCTAGGTCTCCCTATACATACCACCTCTTGTTTACCCATTCATTTGTCGATGGACACTTACTTGGGTTGCTTCCATAATTTGGCTACCATAGATGATGCTGCAATAAACACAGAGGTTCATATATCGTTACAAATTACTCTTTTCATATTCTTTGGGTAAATACCCAGTAATGGATCATATGGTAATTCTATTTTTAATTTTTGGAGGAACCTCCATACTGTTTTCTACAGTGGCTGCACCAATTTGCATTCCCACCAACAGTGCAAGAGGGTTCCTTTTTCTCCATGTCCTCACCAATACTTGTTTCTTGTGTTTCTGATTTTGGCCACTGTGACAGGTTTGAGGTGACATTTCATTGTGGTTTTGATTTGCATTTCCCTGATGGTGAGTGATGTTGAACATCTTTTCATGTGCCTGTTGGCCATCTGGATGTCCTCTTTGGAAAAATGTCTATTCAGGTCTTCTGCCTGTTTTTCATTGAACCACTTGGGGGTTTTTTGGTGTTGAGTTGTAGGAGTTCTTTATATATTTTGGATACTAACCCTTTATCAGATATGTCGTTTGCAAATGTCTTCTCTCATTCAGGAGGTTGTCTTTTAGTTTTGTTGACTGTTTTCCTTTGCTGTGCAGAAGCTCTTTATTTGGATGTGGTCCCAATAGTTTATTTTGGCTTTTGTTTCCCTTGTCTCTGCAGACATACCTAGAAAACTGTTATTATGGCCGATGTTTTACTTCTCAAGATTGCTTTGGCTATTCGGGGACTTTTGTGGTTCCACACAAATTTTAAGATTATTTATTCTAGTTCTGTCAACATGCTGTTGGTGTTTTGACAGGGATTGCATTAAATCTGTAGATCGCTTTGGGTAGTGTGGACATTTTAATAATATTTGGTCTTCCCAATCCGTGAGCATGAAATATCTTTCATTTGGTTGTGATGTCTTCAATTTCTTTCATCAATGTTTTATAGTTTTTGGAGTACAGGTCTTTCACCTCCTTGGTTAAGTTTATTCCTAGGTAGTTTATTATTTTTAATGCAACTTTTGTGGGCTTTTTTTTTAGTTTTTTTTTTTTAAGTTTATTTATTTTAAGAGAGAGAGAACAAGCAAGAAGGGCAGACAGAGAAGGAGAGGGAATCCCGAGCAGGCTCTACAACGTCAGCGCAGAGCCCAGCGTGGAGCTCGAACCCACAAACCACAAGATCATGACCTGAGCTGAAACCAAGAGTCGGACACTTAACCGACTGAGCCACCCACGCGCCCTAGCAACTGCGTTGTTTGTTTTTTAAAGGAAGAAGAATGTAGATCTATATGCAGCAACATGGAAAGATATCCAAAATATATTGTTAGATTAAAAAGCTCATTACCGTAAAATATAGAGAAAAGAGTTGCTTTTATATAAAAAGTCACTATATATATGTATATGCATACATATGTTGTATGTACATACACTTTTGTAAATGCAGGGAAAACTTTCTGGAGGGAGAGACAAGTAAGTGTCATGGTGATTACTTCTGCAAGTAAACCTGAACCAGTCTGCAGGTCACATTGGTATTATCATTACCACAATAGCATCAAAGTGTTGTCATGTATAAGCTTAGCTAGCTGAGTGACGGGAGAGGGACAGACAGCTGGGGACACGGTGCCGTACGCGGGATTAAGGGAAAGGAGACCCGAGGGACCCTGCGAGGCCACAAGAGGAAGGAACACTGGCCTGGGGGCAGGACCTTTTCTGGCACCTCATTAGTGACACCAGGAACAGAGTAACACATACTCCTTCATGTACGTATACGTGCGACAAACTTACTGAACGATTGCTTTGGCTCCGTGCCTTAGTCCCTGCCTTCAGGACAGCATACAGCTGGGGGTGGGGGTGGGGGGTGTGGAAAGGAAGGAGAGTGGACTCCGAGTCCGGTTAAAAGTATTTCCAGCGTTGGGGCGCCTGGGTGGCGCAGTCGGTTAAGCGTCCGACTTCAGCCAGGTCACGGTCTCGCGGTCCGTGAGTTCGAGCCCCGCGTCAGGCTCTGGGCTGATGGCTCGGAGCCTGGAGCCTGTTTCCGATTCTGTGTCACCCTCTCTCTCTGCCCCTCCCCCGTTCATGCTCTGTCTCTCTCTGTCCCAAAAATAAATTAAAAACGTTGAAAAAAAAAAAAAGTATTTCCAGCGGTGTGAACCCGGGCCCGTTGCCTGACCTCTCCGAGACGTCAGAGATGACAACGCCTCCGACGGAGAGTTATTTTGTGGCTTAAAACACTCTCTTGTAAAATTTCTGGTACTTAGCAGGTGTTAAGGAATTGACCATTATAATTATTATTGACCTGACAGCCTTAAAACCTTACATCCTAAGCTGGGGTGAAGGCAGGAAAGGGGAAAGATCCTGAGGTGGTGACCTCTAACACAGGGCAGGGTGAAGTACAAGCCACCATTGAAAAGGGGTCACAAAGGAGGAAAACACAGTAATTTCCAACTGACTGTGGGGGCTGGGGAAGGCTTCCGAGAGAATATGCCATTTGAAATTGGGCATTCCTGTACCAGACACAGAGCCGAACTGGTTAGGACGATAAAGAAAAGGAGAGAGACGCAGTTAAGATTATGTCTCTATAATAGCAAACATACATTTTGGCGGCAAACAAATGGATCATCGTGAATCGCTTGCTTTATCCAGGCCCAAGCAAAGAAGACAGAAAATGAATTGGAGCTGAGCATCAGGATAAAATCATTTTACTAGGAAGATGGTTCTGATTGTGAGGCAATCTTCCAAAGGAACCGAAAGGAGCCTTTTGCTCGTGCATTCCATTAACTAAAACATATCTTGGGCGCATTTGAATCCTTTGCTCCATTGAATGAAAAGTCTTAAAACAGGAATGGAGAACATTCCCTCGGAAATAGTGCTCTGGAAGTCTAGACAGTAGCCCGGCCCGTACGCATTTCAGCGTCGTGTACCCTGTTTCATAGGTGTGCACGGCCCGACTGGACTCCGGGCTCTTCGAGGTCAGGAATACCGTCGCCCGCCTCGGGATTGAGCGCTCTTCTAAGCACAGAGCCTCGTTAGCTTGGGTTTCTCGACTCATCCATCCTCCCGAGTCTCCACTAGTAGGTGATACACGTGAGCGAACACAGTACCCACGTCAGCTCATTTGTCATTATTTTCCGGGTTGCTGATTTTAGCCCCCGGGGTCCAAAATCGTCAGGTGGACAAAAAAATGGCATCGATTGCGGCGACAAGTTTTCCTCTAAGACCCAGAGAGGAGTGAATATATGGGATTTGAGCAAACTGCGAGGGGTGCAAGACTCCAATGTCACATAATGCGACCAAACTCAAGAAGGCGGGGTGGGGGGGGGTGGGGGGGGAGGGGATTGCCTTATACAGTTAGGATTGGGTCTCGCGAAAGATCTTCCGCAGCCCCGAATCAAGCAAAGTTCTGCTTTGAGGCATGTTACTAACCTGTGAGCACTGGAGAGAAAATCAGCATCTCTTCTGCCCCAAAGGGCGGTCTGGGTTGTGTCCTGCAGCCTTTTGCCGGCCCCTGGCTCCTGAGAGGGCCCAGTAGGTTCCCCGAACACGGCCGGAGGCGAATTGGTGGGGGGGAATCAAAGGGTGTGGCTCGTCAGTTGTGAGACCGTCTTTAAGCCTCCCTCCTTCCTTTCAAGAAGGATGACACCACCTTTACTTGACCGTGGAGATTTGCCACGTGGGAGCCTGTGAACCACGCAGAATCACGGGTTCCCCCTTTAACAAGATTCCCAGGAGTGCCATACGCACCGCCGAGTTTGAGAATCCCCGCATTAAGTCCTCTGGGCCCGTTTCCCCTTCTGGTAAATGGGGTTGAGGACACCAACCTGCGTGTGGGGCCAGCTGTGGATCAGCCGACGAGGGAACCCGGGGCAACGAGGCGCTGGGGCCATTTGTTAAACCTCCAGGAGTTCCTCAGGCCAGTTGGGTAAAGCTGCCCGCAGCTCGAAATCGTGCTATGATGGGGGTGTTTGCAGGCCCCCCAAGTCTGCAGACCCTACGCCCCAGGGCTTTCCCCTCCAGGGACCTCAAACTGGTGAGAGCTGGGGGCCGGGGGCCCACCGCACCCAGCATGCGGAGGACCCTTGCCGGCTCCCCGTGGGTTCTCGGAAGCCGGGGCACCGGCTTGGGGAAACCAAATTTAGCCCTAGGTCCTGGATACCGAAACCGAGGGGGTAAGGGCACCAAAAGACGGGCCTCCCAGAATCGACCAGAGCCTCTCGACGCAGGCTCCCCTCCCGGCCCTGGGAGCCCGCAGTCTGCAGCTGGAGCTCATTACCATGGTCCTCTCCAGTTAAGGGCTCAGAGGCCTTGTTCCGTTAATACCACAGAGGGCCTGCACTTGGGCAGCAGAGGCGCCGATCTGTCCCTCAGAGGCGCCGTGAGCGTTCCGTGAACCCGAGGTTGCTTTGGCAGTGGCCTTTGGGCGGAATCACCAGCTCCGATATAAACATGGGCAAATCTGCATAAATGCCGTCTGGTCCGCGGGTCCCTGGCTCTGGAAATCACACAGCTGGACGTGTAGCTGAAGACGGCCGCTCGGACACAGAGCCACGGGGTTGGGGACAGATGTTCTGCCACTAGTCGTTTCCCAGGTCGTGCCTGCAAGTGGCCGATTTCTTTCCCTCTGGCTAAGCAGCTGCGGATGGCCGGCACCCCCTCCCTGGGAGGACTTTGGAAGCCTTTGTAGGACAAAGGCGGTGACGAGGAGTGCTTGGCGTTCGTTGTTTCCGAGAGGACAGAGCACAGCCTAGCAAACGTGTTTCCGTTTCGATGCGCGGAAACACAACATGCTTCTCTCGGGCCCATCCGGTCCGTGTTTGTGTCGAGAGGATGTTTTCACATGAAACACACCCCCCGAAACTTCCCACTCTCTTGGTTCGAAGAGGGCCCCGCACGTATCTCCTCCCCCCCCGCGGCTCCTCGCTTCGTCTGTCGAGGACCGGCAGGTGACATCTTCCCAGAAGCCACATTCCCGTTTTCACGGGTCAACATCAGGCTATTCCGCACCTTTTGGTCCCGCTGTCCAGGACGCCACCTGAGCCGCGCACACTGAGCTCCCTTCTGGAAATGCAACCGACCCGCCGTCCACACAAAGGCAGCCTCCAGCTGGGACAGCCCCTCTCGTCTCAGAGGTGACCGGCACGGACGGCCACGAGTCACGAGAGCCAACAAATGGCAAAACCAGGTGTCTGCCTTTCCAGCTGATGTTCAAGGATCTGCCTAGCATCACTGGGACCGGAGCGGGATCGAACTCCAGCTCGGTACCAACCACGACGCGGAAGGCGTGCAGGCGTTTCTGATTTTCCTGTCGCATCCTTTCAGCCAGGCAACTTTTACACAGGGTACCCACGAGATCGGAGCCCGGGATTGCACTTGGCCGCAAGCCCCCAAGCGCTAACGCACGTCGGGGGACTCACTGCTGCCCCACTAGTGGGCTCCCGGCACCTCCACCGGTAGATGCGAGCTGTTCAGGTTATGTGATGCCCGCTTCTCAAGCTTCCGGGAGTGAAGGAGAAAAGAACCGATGGACCTGAGCTCTGACCAGTGCCCACTCACAGGGAGAAGGACATTCCGGAAGCAGGCCAGGCTCTACCCCTCCAACACCCAGCTCGGTCCCCAAGCCGTAGGCCAAAGAACTCGACCCTTTAATCACTGCTCACTCCCCACAAAGCTTGGGGAGGTTCACGAGTCATTTCTTGGTCTATGAGACTAAGTTAATCCGTTAGAAGTTTCTAATGATAAGCAAATGATAACGAACCGCCCTCGCTCCCTATCTGAAATGTCATGCTGGCATTCGCCAGCCGAGGGTCAGCACGCTTTCCAGTCCGGAGGGCAAAGGAGACCTGACGTCCAGTCACCGCCGCGCTGGCTGACCTTTGGCTGGTCGCTTTTGCTCTCTGGGACTCAGTTTCCCCACTGGTACACGAAGGAAGCTGGATTAGATGACCTCTGGGGCCACTTCCGGTCCTGACGTCACGTGACTCTGCACTGCACACACTACACTGGCTGTATAGTTAGGCTGCCCCCAGATCGTCCTAGAAGCTTCTCTCTCTTTCTGCCATGTGCCCACCTCAGACCAACTTGCTATGTTATAAGGGAAGACTCAACAAATAGGCAGCAAAAAGCAGCAAGCTGAGCCCACACAGCGAGAACATTTGCCACCACATGGTATTTCCTCAGCGAAACAGATTCCAGACACATCTGCGCAGCACCTAAGACACAAATCGGCAAGAAAACACACAGACTTTATGGGTGGCCCTCTCAAGATGTTCAAAAGAATTCTGGGATATAAAATCAGCAGGTCTGTTTCCACTCCCACCCCCCATAAGGCCTGGGATCCCTCGAACGCTAGACCCTGCCTTGCTTTGCGACAACCCACCAGCCCGGTCCTTAGACCGCTGGTACCCTAAAACCAGCCCGGCTCTGCCCACCTACGCCCTAGATCTCCTTGGCGCAGGCTAGGGTATCAATTCTCTCCTGGCCCGAGCCTCTCTAAAATCGCAGTAGGTGTGGAGCGCACCTACAGGGAGCAAAGACCTAGATTCTACTTCTAGAGGGTCACCCATACGCTTCATAACCTTTGGCAGGTCACTTTTGCTCTCTGCGGTTCTGGGTTGTGGGCACAAAGGAGGGGCGTACAGAGGCCCGGGTTCTAGTTCCACTTTGGCCACTTACTTGCTGTGGTTGTCCCACTCGTTCAGATGGCAAAGGACCTAGGAGTCATGGGGAGCTTTGTGAAGCACCATAGACTAGTGACAACCGTTTCTGGCAGCGAAACCCTTGGGCTTTACTACGCGTGTACGTGTCTTTGGATCACAATAGCCGTAACAACAATATCGGCCCCCAAAACATTTCTAAGAAACGATGCATGATTTCTGAGTTTCCTAGTCTGCTCATGCACTGGCTCCTCACTCATTCTGTCTTCTACGAGAAATCATCGGCACACAGCCTAGCCTGGTCCTTTCCCCCCCACCCATCCTATCACCAGGCTCCCTCTCACTATGGTGGCCATTCTGGCTTTCTTTGAGTTCTTAGAACGTTCCCGACATGCTCCCTCCTCAGGGCCTTTGCACTTGCCACTTTTTCTGCCCAGAATTATCCTCCTTCTCACTTTTTTCAGGTCAAATGTCACCTTCTCAGTAGGGCTCGCCCTGGCTTCCCCACCAAATATTCCAAACCCCAGCCACGCTTCATATCCCGTTGGCCTGTTAGCTCCCTTCTGGTCTCTACGTCACCGATTTATCTTCCATATTATCTCTCTCCCCGACTGGCACGTAAACTCCGTGCAGGTAGGGATCCCTGTTTACCTTTTTTTTTTTTCCACTGCTGTTTTCCCAGTGCCAACAACGCTGCCTGGCACGGAGAAGCCCCTCAGAAGCTCTGTGTTGGATGAGGGAATAAACAGTAGCAGGCACCAAATATCGAAGAATTATCAACGGAAGAAAAATTTAGAACTGAAAAAATACATCCACAATCTGCAGGCTGGGAAAGATTTCCATTATTGTCGAGGAACAGCTGACACTTGAGTCCAGCTCTAGAAACTCCGGTGATCTCCAGGAGGGGAGTCTGGAGCCCTGGGTACAAATGTTCTCTCTCCGTATTGTGGGTTCTGACTGGGGTTGGCTAACCCTGTCGGCTGCATTCCTACCCACTAATCTCCACTTCTGTCTGGAAACATCCAGTGACATGTCAGGAGCCAGAGTCCTCTGGAGATAAAAGGAACCATGGACAGTGGTTCCTGAGCACCAGGCTCCGGGCTTCAGCACCTTCCGACAACCGCCCACAGCCCATTTCTCCCCACGCGCAGAAGTAACAAGGCTGGGGCCTATGAAGTGAGTCAGACAGAAAAAAGAAACCCGTGTTCAGATTCTGACTCAGTCCATCACTGGAGCAAACGCAATAATCTGAGCCTCGGTTTCCTCAAGTTTAAACAAGAAGGATACTATCCATTTCACAGCTGTGTGTGTGTGTGTGTGCGTGTGCGTGTGTGTGTGCGTGTGCATGCGTGTGTGTGTGTGGCGGGGGGAGAACTCTACCTTGAGGGGAAGTCTGCTTTTCCCTTGTATTCATTTTGCTTTCCTTTACATGAGACCGATGGAATTTCAAAAAGTGCAGCTGACCTAAAAAATCGTCAGCCTTCTTAAAAATGAGGAAGATTCAGAAACCCATTATGTTTTAATGAAGAACGCTTAGTGTTTCCCTTCCTTTTGATAAACGACACATGTGCATTCAGATCGTAATTGTGCTGACCTTAAATGAGATTGGCTAATACAAAATAACATCGTGAAAAGCGACTCATGTCCATTAGAGACGGAAATAAAAGCTTAAACCCAATACAGAATCTTTTCTACAAGAGACATGCTTCAAAATGTTTAAAGTTTCATTTTGTTGCCATGGTACCATTATTTCCAACTATTTTCAATTCTCTTGAAATACTCAGCAGAGTCGGGTATATCCTACAATATCCAGTTGTCTTCCCAGGTTTCTTTAAAAGCATCATTCTAGGGGACCCTGGGCGGCTCAGTCAGTTAAGCGTCCGACTCTTGATTTCGGCTCAGGTCATGATCTCGCGGTTCCTGGGTTCAAGCCCCGCATCAGGCTCTGTGCTGACGGCTCAGAGCCTGCTTGGGATTCTCTCCCTCTCTCTCCCTCTCTGCTCCTCTCCTGCTTGCAGTACTCTCTCTCTCAAAACAAAGAAATAAACTTAAAAGAGTAAAATAAAAGCCTCATTCTATAAATGCAACTCAATGTTTACAGACATCCGAAGATTAATAGTGACACGAAACTATTTAGCAAAATGCCTCTCCTCAGATAATGCCACAACAATAACACTTTGAATTTATCCAGTGCCTTTGCCGGGAGCAGCCCACAGGGCCCCGAGAGCATCACCTCATTCATCAAATGGCACATTCCTAAGCTAGAGTATCATGATGTAGCTGGCTCCTGGTATGAGCCGTTCTGTTCTGGAAACCACACACCGTTGCTGGAGGACGACTGGAGCAAAAGGAAATAATACCCAGGGTGCCGGTCCTCAGACTAATCATGTTCTCTGTCAAAGAGCTTTCCCAGGATTCCGCTCCTATTTTCTACGTTCCCGGCGCAGCTATGAGGGAAGAGTGTTGTCATTTTCCCCAACTGGGAGTGCCAAGAAGAGCAGAAACAGCAGCACGCTGAGATCAGCGTGCCTGGCCCTGGGCCAGGCTCTCTTGCCTTGAACTTACTGGGTGTCCCACTGTGTGTTCTCTCCCTCTCTGGACCATGCTCTCCTTGGCGGGAAAAAGAGACAATGAAACACCACCGAGCAATGAGAATCCTCTCACTATTATGGTAAGCGGATCGCACGGGGCCAATTTTAACAGTCCCTACGCTCACGTTCATTGCAGCGCCGTGCACAGTAGACAGCAAGTGAAGCAATGCAAGGGCCCATCGACAGGTGAATAACGTGCAATCTGTCCAGACAAGGGAATATTATCCAGCCTTGAAGAGGAGGGAGATTCTGACTCCTGCTACAGCGGGGATGAGCCTCGAGGACGTTGTGCTGACTGGAATAAGTAATCGCAAAGAACAAATACTTGATGATTCCCTTTACGTGAAAACGGACACATTCGTACAGACAGAAGGCCAACAACGGTCCCCAGGGGCTGGGGAAAAGAGAGTCACGGGGTAACGGGGGACCAAGTTTCAGTTCTGCAAGATGAACAAGTTCTGGAGACGGAGGGTGCTGATGGTTGCCCAACAACGTGAATGGGCTTCCTGTCACTTAAAAATGGCTGAGATGGAGGGCGGTCGGCGGGATCGTTCAGCGGAGCATGCGACGCCTGATCTCGGGATTGTGAGTTCAAGGCCCACGTCGGGCATACAGATTATTTTCAAAAAAGGGAAAGCAAGGGTTGAGAGGGTCATTTTTTTTTTTACATGATGTGTATTTTACCACAATTATAAAAATAAAAAACTAGAAAATTTAAATTTGTTTAATGTTTACTTATTTTTGAGAGAGAGACCAAGTGAGAGTGGGGGAGGGGCAGAGAGAGGCGGAGACACAGAATCGGAAGCAGGCTCCAGGCTCCGAGCTGTCAGCACAGAGCCCGACGCGGGGCTCGAACCCAGGAACTGCGAGGTCATGACCGGAGCGGAAGTCGGACGCCCCACCGACTGAGTCACCCGGGCGCCCCAAAACTAGAAAAATTTAAAAGTCCCACTGCTAAAACCAGTTTGAAAGTGGTAGGGCTACTAGTAAAATCCTTTCCAGATCTGCAGATCTGTGTGAATCTTAAAAAAAAGAAAAATCGCATTTTAACCAAGAAAAGAGTGACGCCTTCCATCGCATCACGTGACTACTGGAAAACGGAGTCAGTGGCCGCGGATGGCAAGGAAAAACCCTCTTTTTCCATACTATCAAAGCGGGCTTGTGTTCACAGAAAACTGCCCTCGGAAGTTTTACGGGGAGGGCTCGTGGTCCGCGCTTTCTTGCGGGAGGACCATGGGCCCAGTGATGTGTTCTACATCCAAGGGACCAGTACGGCGAATGGGAAAGGCCTAATGGGAGCCACTATTTTTTCCCCGGGTGTTATACTGGAAGATAAGGGGAGAAGGGCAGGTAAGAGTGGGTTTGTACTTAAAATACTTGAAGGTTTGAAGACTAATGTGGCTCTTAGTTATCGTGACGTAAGTTTGTTCTCGGGGGACACTGCAGCTAAGAGACAATGTGACTTGTGCTAGAGCTGTGGCATCCCTCCCTAGTCCTTCCGCCCATGCCCGGATGCCAGACAAGACCCGGACCTGGCTCTGAGTGGACGAATCAGGGTCCTTTGCCCACAATTTGAGTCCATACCATCAATGTGAATGTAGGGCTCCCTACAGAAGTGGGGGGGAGTGATCCCAGAACCCAGAATGACAAACCTAGGTATGGGGTTACCTTGTCCACCATCACCCAAATGACAGGAAGGACTGAAGCTCTCCTTGTGGCCTTTGTCTCTTTCCCCACATTGGGAAAAACTTACAAATAATGCCCACTGGAAAAGAAAATTGTCACAGAAATCTCAGCCTAGCTGTGGCTGGGGTGGAGAAAGGGGGGGTGATCCATGAAAGAAAACTTGGAGGAGAAGGAGAAGGAGAGCATGGAAGGGACAAAAGTGTTGGCCTTTTCCTCAGGGTAGGACAAGGCCAGGTGACTGGTATCTTCAGAGTCAAGATTCTGTGTGTGGGGGGGGGGGGGGGAGGGTATTGGCTGGGGAAGGGCCCTATGGGAATGCACTTCCTCAAAGGGGAAGGCTAAAGGTTGCCATGGGAACCTTGCTTCTGTATCTCTCTGACTTGGAAGAATGCATCACAGGGGCCTAGGTGGAGATTTGGCATTAATTGCTAAATATCCTGCAGGAGACGATCTGAAGAAGTGTCTTTAGCAGACGCATCGAGACGAAGCTAATTTCTCACCGCCAGCTGACGGTGCGAGGGCTCAACGTCACTGGGCCTCAGTTTCCCCCTGAAACAAGGATAAGAAATCTCCCCCCCCCCCCGCCCCAGGGTTGTTTCTAGGCCTTCCCCAGCGTGGAAAAGCAAAGGCAGAAGTACTGGGTCCTGCCCCTAGGAGTGATCTGGAGCTTCCCCAAGCGATTTTGTATGTGATTGTTCTACAGTCGCAGAGACAAGCTCATGGGCGTTTTCTTTCACAGATTCTGCGAGCAGGAGGGCATTCTGACCCCCTTCATTTGATAGATGAAGTTCTAGGTTAAGTGACTTGCCCACGGTCACACGGCTCCAACATGGCGGAGCTGGGATTCAAACCCAAATCCATCCGACTGCAAGTTCAGTGCTCTTTCCTCCCTACCGATTACATATAAGAAGAAATGAGCCCGAAAACGATGCCTCCCTACCTTGTAAGTCCAGGAAGGAAAAGCTAATTAAAACAAACAGACAAAAACTGCCCGTGTTGGCATCTATACACAAACGCAGCATGGTTGCAGCAGAGCTCGAGATTTCCAGACCAACTGAACACCATTTTCCTAAAAAGCACAGTATTACTAAAAGGGTGGGTGAATTGGATGAAATAAAGCAGAAGGAAGATCTCTCTAGTCAGCTGGATTCCTTCAGGTAATTTCAAAGAATTCCCTCCCCCACCCCTGTTTTGCAGTTTCTGCACTTTCATTAAAAAAGAAAAGGTCTCCTTTTAGATATTTGCGCATCTCGGGACAATGCCCTCCTAATACCTCCAAAGGCCCACAACAAGATCCGCTAGAAAATCCGTATAAAATTGCATACAGTTGGCTCCACGATAAGAAATGCTTGTTTGATGTGGTTTGTTTTCTCCTTAAAAACGAACCTATCTTTATCCATCAGCCAGTTTGCAAAACGGACCATCATTGCTTATTCCGCTTTGCTGTTTCCCTACACTTCAAAATTTGCCATTCCTTTCCCAGGGCAAATCAAAGGTTTCCTACAAAATCCTTCACAGCTACAGTAAAGCCTTAGTTATACATCTTTCTATTCTCATCTCTAGACGTTCAGAAGGTCCTTTTTAGTAATCACCGGCAAAGCCTCTGAGGAGAATCGTCTCTTCCTAACCTTTATTTTAGACCTACGTCACCAAATTGGATGAGTTGAACTGACTCTTAAGTAAATGAGTGGCCTTTTCAAGAAGATACTCTTGTTGGAGGAGGAAGATGTTCGGCGCAATTAATGTTTGCAAGAGGGTCATTGAGTAGGGTCACATTTTAACTGGGGGCAATATATCACTCAACGTCCCATGGCAAGCTGATGAAAGCATTTGATTGGCCTCCGCCATATGAACCCAAAGCCAGGAATTTCTGGATCTTGCAAGGAGAGACCTTCGATTTCAAGAAGCACCCCCCCCCCCCGCTCAGTTTTTCAGATGAGGAAGCCGAGGCCCCCAGAGGCGACCCTCCAAAGCGCACACGGGCTTCCTCCTAACTCCAGATTATTTATACTCTTTAGCCACTTTTTGGTCCCGTGTCCTAAAGGAAGATGCCAAGACTCGTGGTTTAACGTTAAAGCCGGTTCTCCCTACCTACATCATAGTTGAGCTTCTCGGAGCTTCATGAAAGCAAAGGGCGCCCCCCCCATCCCCGCCCCCGCCCCCACCCCCCAATCCCTGGCTTCACGGTTCCTGTTTTCTCACTAGGCCCTTCCAGCTTTCACTGTCCCCTCCCCTCCATAAGGGCAGGTCCAATTACTTGGTAGCCCACTTAGCATAGCAAAGAGCCGCAGTCCAGAAATGTCGTGCGGGAAAACCAGAAGGCCCCCAGTTGATCCTTTGTTCCTCCCCAGCTGTGCTCACTTCCCAAGCAAAGCCGCCACCCCCACTGCCGTGGCTTTCCCCCCAGGGTTGGGGTCAGGCCTGGGGATGCCATTATTACATAATTTTGCATTGTACCCCAAGGCACAAACTGTAACGAAGGAGAAAGCCTACACCTTCACTGGAAAACCCGGGGATCGTCCTCCGGGCTGTTCTGTGAACTGGGCCTTGCCCAGGACAATAGGCTTCTGAGGACAAGGTGATTAGACCGGCAGCGCAGTGTGTTTGATTAGCGCCAACCAGCTCTTTGTAGAGGGACAATATCAGGCCATACAGTAACAAGATCACGTCTTTTGATTTGGGTCCGCTCCCTCTGTTGATACAATCCATTATCCTGTTTGCCTTTCTTACTACGCCAAGGCATTGCACTAAGGGCTTCAAGGATTTTTTTTTTCTATAATAACCTCCAAATCCCTCAGCACCTGCCTTCTGCCAAAGAACCTCCCTCTTCACATCGGTGCTTTCTTTGTCCTTTCAACATGACTTTGAATAGTTAGGTAAAGCTATACTCCCGTCCCAAGGAAAAAGAAACGTGGAGTGGCAATGAGAGGGCCTCATATTTAATAAGAAACAAAATTAGGCAGAGCAATTGAGTCATTGTTTGCTTAACCCTTTCTCCACTGCCCCCTCTTTTCAAGCGTAAAAAAATAAAGCCAAAAAAACAAAAACACCACCAGCGGGCCCCTAAATCACCCAATTTCCAAAGCGGGGAAAGCGCACCCAGCCAGAATTTGTCCAGACTCTCCAACCATCCCCCTCCCCCCCCCCCCCCCCCCCGCCCATGTAAAGCACATAAGATGAATGGAATCTCTTGGATTTTAAAGGTCCCTTTCCAACTTTGAAAGCGTGTTCACATTTGAAAGGTGTTCGCGTTTGAATCCGTTTCACATCCAGGAACTTTCAAAGACGGTATGCCAAAGGACAAAAAAAAAAAAAAAAAAAATCTTGATGAGCTCATTCATGGCATTTGTGGCTAGCACCGGCCCGTCGATGAGCGACTGGAGGATACCAGGAATCAGGACCGGTGGGAAAAAGAATAGGCCGTGTTTTTGTGCAGACCGGCCAAGCCCCTTAAGCCCTGGCAGAATTCACATAACCGCGGTTATCTTGTTTTCCACCACCCCCCCTCCCCCGTTTCCCTGGCACCCTATTTATGTTTATGCAAGATACTCCTGCTTAATTGCGCTTCATCCCAATTTGGATGGTAAATAGAAGGCAAATTAATAATTTAGGAGGAGAAAAGACCTGGGCCCTTTTCTCCTGCCTCCATTCCTAGGTCAGCCGGCTCATTTGTGAATTAGTGCTCGAGCGGCCTGAATAGCAGAGAATGAATGTTTGACTAAATCCTCTAAGTATGAAAGCTCTTCACACCATTTGGTCTCGAACTGATCCAATAGCGAGGTGCAACCACCAGTGACAATAAAGCGCCATCTGGCAAAGTGAACTCCAGGCAAACAATGACAAGCAGAAGTGAAAAGAATCGCAATGATTTCCACAAACATGTGAAATACTATAAACTGTGCGACTTCGCAGCTTCCTCGCGAGGCAAGTAAACATTGCACCGGGGCCGGCGGCGGCGCTGATGTGTGGGGCTCCGTCTCGGGGAGCCGGGCCTGGCTCCACTTCCATTTAGCTCGAGGGAAAAAAAAATGTATGCAGATTGGCGAACAAAAAATATATATAAGCACTACTAACCAGACGTCACTTTTCCGTCACTTTTCCAGGGTGATGTACTGGAAGTCTTTATTTCTTTCAGCCTGGGCCTCTCGGTGCCTCATTCTCCTTCCAGCCTGTTCTCATGCCTTTCTCATCACCTGCTGAGGCCTTGATCACCGACAGAGCAGACGAGCAGCAGGGGGACAATTAGAGAGGAGTTCAGACTTTGATCATTTGACCATATGTGAATACAACAGCTGACCACATGTTTGAAAAGACAACTAACTTAAATGTATTTCTAAAAATCACAAAGCAAGCATAGATACTGAAATTTACATTTTAATTACCTGCCACAATGCGGCATTCAACTTCTGCAAAATATTTAATATGGAAAAATACATCTCGCCCCTTCAAAATAGGAAAGGAAGGCACTCTTGTGTGTTTCCTCCCCACCCCCACCTCCACTCGCCCCTCAAAATGTGTGTGCCCTTTCAACAGAACGCTCAACCACGGTGGATGGCGAGGAATTCTGTGCCGGGGATTTCAAAAGGCATGTTCAAAGCTGCCCAAAGTTGGATACGATTCCTAAAGGTATATGAAGCTGAAAGTAAGCGCCAACCGTTTCTTTTTAAAACGGGGTTTTAGACAGAAAATATCTGTCCGGCACGGAGAGCGTGAACTAGGTTTTGGGGTGGTTTTTGTTTTTGTTTTTGTTGGGGGTTTTGTTTTGTTTTGTTTTGTTTTTACATGAGAGGAACCCACTCAATGGGTTAGCCTCCCTTCCCGAATTCTTTCAAACGACCACGACAGAATCCTGAAATGTAGATTCTAAAATGTGTGAAAAGGAGAGACCTTTGTTGGCAATGGCATTCAACCACGCACTACTTGGTCAGCCAGAAGATGGTCTCGTCGCAGCCACCGTGCACAAAGGAAGGTTTATTCGTGGTTAATTCTATCACAACATTGTCACTTCTGTTCTGGATCTCTTTAAACCGTCAAAGCTGAACTGATTTCAGTCGGCTGAGATGTGGACTTACACTCCCCAGCTTAGAACCCTTTCTTGTGTTTTTGTATGCAATTGATGATTTATCGGTTGCTTCGGGAGATATAGGGACCGTCCTTATCTTCTCCACCTACCAGATAATTAACATATTCATGAAATGGTTATTTACTCTCAAATAGGAAGATAATAGAAAAATAACACTAATTGTTTTGACAGCAGTTTACTTAAGAGTTATCTGGGGGAACAAATGTTTCTTTTGTAGTGTTAGGAAGACAAGCATTTAGCTCTGTATTAAGCTTATTTTTCTTCTTCTGGTAGACAGACCAAAGCAATTTTGGGTGGGTGGGGGGGGGAAAAGTCGAGAAGAAATAATTGATGTGAAATTTCATCTGACAGTCCCCCAAATATTTTGATGGCCCGTTAATTTCTCTAGTTGTGACATACATTTTAATGGCTCTATAGGCTACATTTATTCATCGTCTGTGCGCCACTGTATTCTTAAAATACATGTTACCCTCTAATTAAAAACAAAAAAAGCTCACCTCGTTTCGTTTTACTCTGGCACCGTCTTAAATATAACTGGCCTATAGCCATTATTGGATGAATGCCAAGCATGGGAATTCTTATTTTAGGGCACAACACATTTTCACTCTGCAACAAGCCATTGTTAATACAGCCTTCGAAACAAAGGTGCCTTAAAAGACACGATTCTCTCTTAAGTACAAGTGTCTGATCTCGAAGAGCTCTTCCCGCTCCAAGGAATCCCGGCTCTTGATCCATCTGTTTCTTTACTGACTGAACTTTTCTTTTCCCGGTGGTGTGGACAGACAGGCGAACGAACCTTCATATTTTACCGACGACGTGCCAGGTGTTCTGTAGATACCCTTACAACCACGCTGCAAAGGAAGCGTTATTATCTCCACTTTGTAGACGAGGACAGAGGCCCACAGAGGCGAGGCGCCGTACCTTGCAATAAGCGTCACATCTAGGAAGTTGTAGGACCAAGGCCTATCGTCAGAGAGGAATTCCCATTACTTACTACACAACGCTCCCTCCCAGAAAGATAATGGGTATCAGAAGATTAAGTCTCGAGTCCCAGTTTATCACTGATTTCCTGGGACAAATCCTCGCCCTCAATTTCCTTAGCCCATAGAGGCATTGTAACTCCGGGATCCTATCACCTACCTCATTACGGACAGAGACAGAATCAGAAAGGCAGCGGTAAACAAAAGGCAAACCATACACTTCCTCCAAGATGACAGAAGGGACACTGTCCTTGCAGGTGGCAAGAACGTGGAGCCACCCTTTCTGAACACTGGGATACTGGGAAAAATCACTTGGACTGTGGTGGCGTTCTTTAGCGACACATCTTAAGGTTAAAACGCTTTTCCACAAAGTGGGGAAATTCTGGGGAAAGAAAAGCCAGCAGTCAATAGCTTCTTTGGGATGGAAATAGAATCTATGGAGGAAGAAAATCCTACAAAGTGAAAGAAATTGAACGCTGCAAACGTGCTTTGTTTGACAGCTTCGTGTGCACTCAACACTTTTAAGGCGAACACAGGAAATCACAAGATTTGAACCTAAGGTAGGACTCATTGACAAACCCGGGGTGGGAGGGGGGGAGGCGCCATGCTTCCCAGAAAGTCCATTTCTCAACCCCAGATTTCGATGAGAAATTATTATTTTTTAAGTGTTAAGGCACACGGAGAGTCTAAACATCTGAGGTGCCAGGTAAGAAAGGACGTCAGGAGCCGTATAAGATGGGGACTTCCGGCGTCTTGGGCGATTGTCGTGACGCTGTAACACCCCCGTTTGCCATTTCTGTCTTGGTGTTGTCGACTTTTCTTTAGCGATTTGCTGTAAGCCCCTTCCAGCCTTATTTTGTAACCGTTCAGAGGCCGAGATTCGCCCTGGAGAATCGAAAGGAGGTTGTGAAACCCCTTCGCCCCCGGACAATGCAGAGAAACACAAAACAGGAGTATGCTGCCCATCCGTGAAGCCCAGGATGTGGTGACACGGTTAAAACAAACAAACACACCAACGCACCAGTTCCAACTGTCAGATTGGCAAGGAGTAACAATTCCCGGTGCGGTTAAACGAGCAAGTTCACATATCACCGATGTAAGCGCAGATCGCTGACCACTCTTTGGAGTCCTTACATGCACACGCTCTTTGATCCAACGTATTCAAGGCTGGACAGCACCAATGTCTGTTAGTAGGAGGAGACCGGTCCAATGAAGGCAGGGTGATGATGGACATCACATGTTGAGGGAAAGGCACCGTCCCCTCCCCCTGGGGTCATTGCGGTGGGTGGCGGTGGGGGAGAGGTGCAGGAGTTGAAGGGCATGCTAGGGGTTTAAGCTGGGAGTTACCCAAATGGGCCTTCATATAAGGCAATTAGTGAGACAATGAGGCCGCCTGTGGGGCGGTCCTGAAGGACTGTACTATCAGGGTATTTCAAGAGGGGTTCTTAATCTTTGGGGGTTCAAAGACTCCTTTGAAAATCTAATGAGAGAGCCAAGGACTCATTCTCTAGAAAATGCACATGTGCACACATTTTGCATAGACGTTCTGGGGATTCTTGGGCCCCCCTGAAGCAGATTCAGGGACACCGGGTGAACCCTTGCCTTGGGCTTCAGACAAAAGGAAAGTTCTTTTGAGGAAGATCTGGGGGGAGGAAACAACTATAAGTAGCTGAGGGCAGAAAATCCCACGTCTGGGCTCACTAGTTTCCTTTTGATTCCTCACTTCTTCAGACCTCTAATGAATCCTTACACATTGCACAGAAATCCCACTACATTTCCTTAGAAGCCTCTCCTATTTTCCGAGACAGCTATTTCACACTTATTTCGACCTCTCACTCTCCTCATCTGCTGCCCTGCCACTTGGCTCAGTTAGAAAATAGAAGCCTTTTCCCATCGCCAACCTACAGACCAAATGACGCGTACCCCCATTCCTGTAGCTACGACTGAGAAAATGTCTCTCCTTTCACAAGGTCAACACTGGCCCCAGGTCTTCTGTTCCAGTCACAATAAAATCAGGCCTCTGAGGGCACGTGGATGGCTCAGTGGGTTAAGCGTCTGACTCTTGATTTCGGCTCAGGTCATGATCTTGCGGTTCATGGCTTCGAGGCCCCCATTGGGCTCTGGGCTGACAATGCTGCAGAACCTGCTTGGGATTCTCTCACTCCCTTCTCTCTCTCTGCCCCTACCTTGCTCGCTCTCTCTTGCTCTCTCTCTCTCAAAATAAATAAATAAACTTAAAAAAAATTTTTTTTTAAATCAAGACTCTGCCATGGCCTACAAGGATAGCGCATCATCTGAATTAAATTTCAAGAACTACACCCTTGTTGCAATGCGTACATCTGGATTGGGGGAGAGACAAGAGGGAAAGCCAACGGAGGGAGGTACTGCTTGGTGCTGGGGATAACGTGGTGAGCAAAACCATGGCCTCATGGAGCTTCCCGTTAAATGGAGAAGGGAAGGTGTGAAGTAAATGGGGCTTTCAAGACTCATGCAGCCTCCCTAATTTATTTAGAATCCAGCAAAGCGGATGCACCGAATCGTGTAAGCTCCACCCTCTCTCCTGAAAACATTTCTGTGACTGTTATTGCAGATGGATGTTCTCAAAACGTTGCACTGCCTAGGGTCTGTTTGGTTCAGGGGGTTCCGTGAAGACGTGACCTACGTGACTTTCATTTAAACAACAACAACGTAACGTCTACCAAGCAAAAATTATTGAAAAAGTGAGCAAAAGAAAAACCCTGAAAGGAAATGTACTAAAACAGTGTTCAAAGTTGCGTTTAGAAGCCAAGGTTATAGGAGATTCTAACATTTATTGTTTACATGTCTTCCGCCGTGTTTTTCCCTTTCGTGATTTCGAAACAGTTAGAAGTATTCCATGTCGAAACACCCAATGTGCTATTACAATGTTGTCAAGCCAAAGGAACAGGTTATAAATCGAGGTATAGCCTGATCGCGACCATGTAAGCTGTATGTAGGTAGATGAAGATTTGTAGAGGGATCCCCAGAAAGGAAATGAGCCGTGCTGGGGTTTGGATCAGAACACTTGGTTGGGCAAGTTTCTTGAAATCGCTGTACCTCTGTTTTCCCATCTGTAAAATGGCAATGATAACTGCCCGTGCCTCCCAAGGTCAGTGCTCCAATTAAATGAGTTAATATATATAAAATGCTGAGGCACAGAGGCTTTTTAGGGCAATAAAGCTGTTCTGCACGCTGTCAGCATACATTTGTCAAAGCTCAAAGCGGGTGCCACGCCAAGAGCAAACCCTGATGTAAACCATGGGCTTTGGGTGATAGTGATGTATCAATGGAAATTCGTGGATTGTAACAAACGCATCAGTCCTGTGGGGGATCTTGATAACGGGGGGAGGCGGTACCTGGTGGGGATGGGGTGTGGGGGTATGTGGGAATTCTCGGTCCCTTCCCCTCAATTTTGCTGTGAACCTAAAAATGCTCTAAGAAATAGAGTCTATTTGTATTTTTATTTTTCTTTAAAGTTTATTTATCTATTTTGAGAGAGAGAGAGAGAGAGCACGAGTCAGGGAGAGGCAGAGGGAGAGAGGGAGAGAGAATCCCAAGCAGACTCTGCACAGCCAGTGCAGGGCCCAATGCGGGGCTCAAATCCACAAACCATGAGATCATGACCTGAGCCTAAGTCAAGAGTCCAATGCTCAACCCACGGAGCCACCCAGGTACCCCCCAAATAAAGTCTATTTAAAAGGGCTTAGTATGGCAAGAATATGCAATGGGGAAAAGACAGTTTCTTCAAGAAATAGTGTTGGGAAAACTGGGCAGTTACATGCAAAAGAATGAAACTGGACCACTTTCCACACCATACACAAAAATAAACTCAAAATGATTAAGGACCTAAATGTGAGACCTGAAACCATAAAAATCCTAGAAAAGAGCACAGGCAGTAATTTCTCTGATACCGATCATTACATTTTTCTAGATATATCTGCAGAGGCAAGGAAAACAAGCAAAAACAAACTAACTCTTGGGACCACATCAAAATAAAAAGTTTCCGCACAGCAAAGGAAACAATCAACACAACTAAAAGACAACTTACTGACTAGGAGAAGATATTTGTAAATGGCATATCCAATAAAGGGTGAGTATCCAAAGTATATAAAAAACGTATATAACTCAACACCAAAAACACCCACAAATAATTGGATTAAACATGGGCAGAAGACGTGAACAGACATTTCTCCAAAGAAGACATACAGATATATAGCCAACAGACGCATGAAAAGATGCTCAACATCACCCATCATAAGAGAAATGCAAATCAAAACCGCAATGAAATGCCACCTTACACCTGTCAGAATAGCCAACATCAAAAACACAAGAAACAACAAGTGTTGGCAAAGATGTGGAGAAAAAGGAACCTTTGTGCGCTGCTGGTGGGAATGCAAACTGGTACAGCCACTGTGGGAGAGAGTCTGGAGGTTCCTCAAAAACATTAAAAATAGAACTACCATAGGATTCAGCAATTGAACTACTGGGTATTTACCCAAAGAATATGAAAACACTGATTCAGAAGGATATGTGCACCCCGATGTTGATAGCAGCATTATTTACAATAGCCAAATTATGGAAGCAGCCCAACCAATTGTCCATCCATAGATGAATGGCTAAAGAAAAGGTGGTATAGGGGACCTGGCTGGCTCTGTCAGTGGATCATGGGACTCTTGATCTCATGGGTCATGAGTTGAAGCCCCACGCTGGGTGCAGAGCTCACTTAAAAAAAAAAAAATGGTGGTATATATACCCAGTGGAATTCAGCCATAAAAAAAGAATGAAGCCAAAAGAATGAAATCTGGCCATTTGCAACAACATGGATGGATCTAGAGAGTATAATGCTAAGCGAAACAAGTAAGTCAGAGAAAGACAAATCCCATATGATTTTGCTCATGTACGGAACCTAAGAAATAAAACAATTGAGCAAAAAGGAAAAAAAGCGAGTGAGTGAGAGAGAGAGAGAGAGACAAACCAAGAAACAGACTCTTAAGTGTAGAGAACAAACTGATGTTTACCAGAGGCGAGTGATGTATGGACTTGTTGAATCACTAACACTGTTAGTGATTTAGGCACTGTATACCTAAAACTAATATGACACTGTATGTTAATTACACCGGAATTAATTTTTTTTTTATTTTAATAAAAAGAAAAAAAGCATAGTTTTTAACCTTGGGAAAAAAAGGGGCTGAATACACTGGCACATAGGAAGCGTTCAATAAACGTGAATTGTTATTTGTATTACCATGATTATTACGTTACGATGTGCTCACGGGTCCCGGTAGGTGTTCCCTAAGTGTGACCGTTGAATACTCGTCTTGATGGTTACGTTCTTCCCCTTTAGAGTTCCGTGCTGAGCTTCAGGCCTGATCATCCAGAAGGAATCCCCACTAAGCTGCCCACCTCGCCCTCTCTATTGTCTGTGTGTGGCTCCGCCCACCTCGCCCTCTCTATTGTCTGTGTGTGGCTCCGCCCACCTCACCCTCTCTATTGTCTGTGTGTGGCTCCGCCCCCTGGGACAGTGATACTGCTCGCTCCTCTCTCCATCCCCGGTTCCTGACTCAAAATCTGGCACCAAAGCAGAGTCAATAAAGGTTCCGTTAGGTGAATAAACGAATTTAGAATGAATGAATGAATGAACTCCCCGACACAGCAAGTTCTGTTGAAGTCATCTGAGCACAGGCGGGGCTGGGCTGCTATTTCTGGGTCCCCAAGCGCCCGACTCTGTTAATGGGCATGGCGTCATCCGGGCATTGCACAGGGGCCCTTCCCGAGGGGAGAGAGCCTTTTATTCTCTGCTTCACAAAAAGCGAGAGGGCTATTTTTGGAATTTGCGCTCATGCGCCCAGATTTTAAACCCCGTCTGCTCACGCCACTTGGGCAGCCCTGAGATTGGGGTGTTAGGGTGAAAAGCCTCCCTGTGAGCCCCTCTCTCAACCAGATCGTCATTATTAGGCTTGGGGGCGGGGGGCGCTGAGCAGAAAAGAAACGAACTCTGCGAGGTTTCCCAAGGAAATGATCTGCATTATTTGCCACGGCAGCCTACCCTTGGCAGTGAGAATCCCAGATAAAAAGATAGACTTCCACACCTCTCTCTCCCCCCCCCCCATCCTCACACACTCCATTGCATGTATACGTGCAAATTTAGGCCTATCTGTATATATGCATGTATATGTTTTTTCAAAAAAAATTTTAATGTTTATTTTATTTCTGAGAGAGCGAGCAGGGGAGGGGCAGAGAGAGAGGGAGACACAGAATCCAAAGCAGGCTCCAGGCTCCGAGCCGCCGGCGCAGAGCCCGATGCGGGGCTCGAACCCATGGACAGTGAGATCACGACCTGAGCCGACGTCCGACGCTCAACCGACTGAGCCACCCGGGCGCTCTCTACGCATGTACACGTTACGGAAGCATACCATGGTATTCGAACTCACAATTATTTTTTTTCCTGTCTCTATTTTCCGATATCTTACATTTCTGAGTATTGCCCACATAGGACAGCTTTGATCAGAATAAAAGAGAATTGGGTACAGTTTATAACGAAGGAGAAAAACCACTGTAGACAGGCAGGCCGTGGCATGGAAAGTAAATGCATGAAGATTACAAAAAAAAAAAACACAAAAAACAGACAGGTGATGAGAGTAAAAGGCAGACCAACACGCCCCGGGAATCGGGAACTGGGCACCCTGGGTGTGACAACTGCGTCTGCAAATTGTTTAACTTCTCCGAGCCTCAGTTTCTCCACGTGGGGACAACACCACCTATACTGCACAAGGTTACTGCGACGATGGCACAAAATGTTTTTAAAACGCGCAATCCGGAAAATGTCTAAACATGCGCGAACGACATTAGAGCTTCTCGAACGTGCTGAATTTGAGAAGACCTTTTGCATATGGAATATTTCATAGATCCCCCGTGACACACGCTCCCGCGCACATGACCATCGCGGGTGGAGAAAACCTGTGACCAGAAGCCACTACGTCCTTCGCAACTACTCAGATGGCTTACACAAAAAAGGAAAGTAAGTGTTGGTGAGGGTGTAGACAAATTGGAAGCATTGTATGTTGGTGGTGGGAATGTCAGAGGGTACCACCACCGTGGGAAACCGCTTGGTCCTTCCCAAAACAGTTACCTACTTCCTGAAACGATTACCACGTGACCGGGCAATTCCACTCCGAGGTATAAACCCAAGAGGAATGAAAGCAGGTACTCAAACAGGTACTTGTATGCCAATGCTGTCGCAGCCCCGTTCACAGTAGCCAAGAGGGGAAAATATCCCAAATGTCCATAAGCAGATGAATGGATACACACAGGGTGGTATCGTTCAGCCGTGAGAAGGCATGAGGTTCTGATCCCCGTGACAACACGGACAAACCTTAGAAACATGATGCTAAGGGAAAGAAGCCAGTCACAAAAGGACACACGCTGTATGGTTTTACTTACAAGAAATAGCACGAGGGGTGCCCGGGTGGCTCAGTCGGTTAAGTGACCGGCTGACTTCGGCTCAGGGCATGCATGATCTCATAGCTCGTGGGTTCAAGCCCCGCGTCGGGCGCTGAACACTTGCTCGGAGCCTGGAGCCTGCTTCGGATTCTATGTCTCCCTCTCTCTCTCTGCCCTCCCCCCCCCCCTTGTGCTCTTTCTCTGTCTCGCAAAAAGAAGTAAATGTAAAAACAAACAAACAATGGGAATGCAAGCTGGTGCAGCCACTCTGGAAAACAGGTTGGAGGTTCCTCAAAAAACTAAAAACAGAACTACCCTCCGACCCAGCAATTGTACGACTAGGCATTTATCCACGGGATACAGGTGTGCTGTTTCGAAGGGACACATGCACCCCCGTGTTTATAGCAGCACTATCGACAATAGCCAAAGTCTGGAAAGAACCCAAACGTCCATCGATGGATGAATGGATAAAGAAGATGTGGTCTATATATACAATGGAGTATTAGTTGGCAATCAAAAAGAAGGATCTTGCCATTTGCAACGACGTGGATGGAACTGGAGGGGATTATGCTAAGTGAAATTAGTCAGAGAAAGACAAAAATCATATGACTTCACTCCTATGAGGACTTGAAGAGACAAAACAGATGAACATAAGGGAAGGGAAACAAAAATAATATAAAAACAGGGAGGGGGACACAACAGAATAGACTCATAAATATGGAGAACAAACTGAGGGTTATGGGAGGGGTGGTGGGAGGGGGGAATGGGCTAATTGGGTCAGGGGCACTAAGGAATCTAATCCTGAAATCATCGTTGAACTAGATGCTAACTAATTTGGATGTAAATTTTAAAAAATAAAATTAAAAAACAAACAAACAAAACAAGGAATATCACGAATAGGCAAAGTCCATAGAGACAAAGCAGATGAGCGGTTACCAGGGGGCTGGGAAAGACGAGTTTGGGGAACTATTGCTTAATGGGTCCAGAGTTTCTTTCTTTGTTCTTTTAAGTTTACTTATTTATTTGAGAGAGACAGAGGGCACGAGCAGGGGAAGGGCAGGGAGGGAGGGAGACGCTCAAGCAGGCTCTGCACTGTGAACATAGAGGCCAACGCGGGGCTCGAACTCCCGAAACCGTGAGATCATGACCTGAGCCCAAATCAAGAGTGGGACGCTTAACCACCCGAGCCGCCCAGGTGCCCCGGGTACAGAGTTTCTCTTTGGAACAATGAAAACATTTTGGAAACAGTGGTAACGGTGGCACTGACACCGTGAATATCATTCGTGGACCGAATCCTACATTTCAAAGTGGCGAAAGCCACAGATTTTGTGTTCTGTATATTTCACAAGTCTTAAAAAAGCAAATGAAAGAAGCCACTACTGCGGATTCCTCCTTAATGCCTTACACCTAAATATATGTCGCTTCTTCAACCTGCACAGAGATTTGTGGACCACTTACCACGGACCCCAGACCTCCCACCGCCCACCCACTCCGACAGAGAATCACAGATACAGATCATTCAAGTTAGCACAAAAGTTACCCCTCCAGTGTCTGGATGACGGTCACCATTGTTCACTTGGGGGTGAGACGTAGCCATTAGAGTTTGGTACACGTCTTTGCACACGGCAAATATTTGCTAAACGCTTCTTCAACAAACGGGTTTCTTTAGGACGATAGCCGAGCACCAGCTTCATTTGAAGCCAATTAGAGATGCAGTGAATAAATGAGCGAGCGCGCGCGCGCGCCACACAGGTTCCTGCAGGTGCAAAGGGGAATCTGAGAGAAAACAAAGAAGGTCCGCTTTTAATGTCTGTAGTGCTCGCCGCTGCTGGCAGTAAATACGAGGCATCGGGGAGAAACAGAGCCGATATTCCAAAGTTTACACAAAACTGAACAAGATGGGGAGACAGGCGGGGGCGGTTGGAGATGTTACAGAACAAAAAGGGAGAGCGAGCATCCTTTCAAAATATATCGACAGCTCCTACCACTCATCATTCATTAAGAGTTAATGAATCTAAATGCTGCCGCCCCGCCGGCACAAGCTGAACCAAACATTACTACAAAATGGTTTCTTTCCTCTTCGCTCTTTAAAAATTAAGCAAAATCATGAGCTGATTTCTTTGGCCTCAGTGGGTTTGCTTTTTCCTCTGAAACGTACATGAGAAAATGTATTCAGCTAAAGATGTCAGCAATCAATTAAAGTTAAAAGTTGCCTCAAGTTGCTTTCAGTGGCCATACTTTCAAGTAATCACGGGGAGAATTCTGGTCACATTCATTTCATTCTGGGATCTCAATAAAGCTTAAGCTGGTAATAAATGAAGTGCATTTCTTTATAGTTAGAGAAAAATCTGCCAACGCATAAAACTCGATTAAGTGACACCTACCTTTTCCCTCATTTATATTATAGGAGTGGAGACATGTTTTACTTGGGGGGAAATTGAATCTTCTATAAAATCAAATTGCCCTCGATAATACCACAATCCTTTAAAAAGAAACACACTCATTTCTACATATGTCCGTGTGTGTGCATAAAGAAAGTTCTGAAAGAATATACACCCCCAACTTGTACCGTGGTTACTTCTGGGGCTGTGGGATGGGAGAGAGGTCACAGTGAAATGTGAACAGGGAATTTCACTGTTCGTATGTTCTGTATTCCTTGATTTTTTTTCATAATGAGTATATGATTATTTCACAATTAATGATTGAAAAATAAAGATAAATGGGGTGGCTGGGTGGCTGAGTCGGTTGGGCGTCCAAGTCTTGGTTTCTACTCAGGTCGTGATCTCACAGTTTCATGAGATCGAGCCCCGCGTCGGGCTCTGTGCTGACAGCTTGGAGCCTGCTTGGGATTCTAGCTCTCCCTCTTTCTCTGCCCCTCCCCCGCTCATGCTGTCTCTGTCTCTCTCAAAAATAAATACATAAACTTAAAAAAAAAAAAAAAAAAAGACAGGGGCGCCTGGGTGGCTGAGTGGTTGAGTGTCAGATTTCGGTTCAGGTCATGGTGTCACAGTTCGTGAGTTCAAACCCCACATCGGGCCCGTTGCTGTCAGCACAGAGCCTGCTTCAGCTCCTCTGTCCCCCTCTCTGCTCTTCCCCTGCTTTCTCTCTTTCTCTCTCTCTCTCAAAAATAAACATTAAAAAAAATGAAGACAAATTTCCATGGATGGCAGGATGGCAGTGAAGTATTAAAACATCATGTAGGCTATGCAAAATAGTTTACTTTTTCCCTTTCTTATAAAATATTAGAGAGAATAGTATCATGAGCCCCAATGCATTCATCACTCAGCTTCCACACTGATCAATTTCTGCCTGATGTTCTTTCATTCATTCTCCCTCACACACTTAAACACACACACAGCTACATTTGTTAAAGCAAACCCCAAACATTGTATCGTTTTACCTGCAAATGCTTTACACATTTTAGCCGAAACTACAGAACAGTACCAGCAACTTTTCAGGATCATATCGACTTCCTCCACAAGATGTGTTTTCAAACAGGAAGGGAAGGCAGGTTTTACAAGGATGGAATGTGGTTTTCTGAGAATCAACATGACCCTCTTATTCACACAGCAGATCATCCAAATCTATGCCCACCTAATCAGTGACTAAGAAAATGCTGTCAAATAGGGAATCGCAGGTAAGTTAGAAAAATGAGTTCAAGAAGATACATCTCTCCATCTGGCACTTCTGAGCCGTAAAGCAAAGTGTGCAAACGCTTTTTTGCCAGTTAATTCTTCGCAGCTAGGTCTCAGCCTTTGAGAGAGAGAGAGGGAAATAGTTGCCACAACCTGACAAAATGGCTAATGAATTATTCGTGTAGTCACTGAACTGAAATCTGCGAGCTATGGCTACCCCGAGCTTCCTCATGACAGGTGACCGCAGCAACAGGCATGCTTTCAAATTTAGGCCAGGGCTTACACCAGGCACCTTGCACTGTCCATCTTACTGGGACTAGAGGCTTTATGGTCCCTCCCCCCCAAAGCTGAGCAGTGGCCTGGGTAGATGCCCAGGTCCCCTCCCATCCTGCACTCCCACTTCTGTTCACATTCCTTTCTGGAGGGTGGGGAAACAGACAAAAGGGGTGAAGGGGATTAAGAGGTACACACTTCCAGTTATAAAATAAATAAGTCTCGGGAACGCAAAGTACAGCTTTGGGAATAGAGTCAATAATATTTCAATTACTTTGTAGGGTGACAGATGGTGACCACACTTCTCACCACGAGTCACTACGTGGTACACCTGAAACTAATATAATATGCCAACTGTACGTCAGTTAAAAATAAAATTAAAAAAAGAATTGGGGCACCTGGGTGGTTCAGTCGGTTAAGCGTCCGACTCTTGATCTCGGCTCAGGTCCTGATCTCACGGTTTGTGGGTTCGAGCCCCGTGTTGGGCTCTGCGCTGACAGTGGGGAGCCTCTTTGAGTTTCTCTCTCTCTCCCTCTCTCTCTGCTCCTCCCCTGCTCAAGCTCGCTCACTCTCTCTCTCTCTCTCTCTCTCTCTCGCTCTCTCTCCCTCAAAATAAATAAATAAACAATTAAGAAACATTTGTGACTCATGGTTATTGACTTTACGAAGACCACCCCTTCCGGGGTGGCTGGCGGGCTGGCTCAACCGGTACAGCATGCGAGTCTTGATCTCAGGGTTGTAAGTTCAAGCCCCATGCTGGGTGTAGAGATTACTTACACATAACATCCTTAAAAAATGGAGAAAGTTTTTTAAAAAATTTGGGTGGGGGGAGGTTTCTCTCAGGCTCAGGAGGCTGGTTGAGAAACAATTAACCTTACCATCATCCCCGATGTGGATCAAACCAACGACATTCAGCAACCCTAACAACGGTCTGGTAAGTGGCCCGATGTCAAACTCTTTGACCATCCATTCCATTCACACAAATCTGGGGCACCATCATGGCAGACATTCTTATCTCCAGCCCACAGATGTGCAAGGAGAAGCCCACAGAGATTAAGCAATTTGTCAAAGATCCCACAGCCATAGGGAATAATCGGGTTTGCACCCTGGTGTCCTGATTATTAGTCTATTGCCCTTTCTACTAAACCAGAGACTGATGATCTTCAGGCCCAACCCAGCCTCTGCTCATGTGTGGCCAACATCTGAAAATTGAAAAGGTTTTCGGGGGGGGGGGGGGGGGAGGGGGGATTGGATTTCCAGTTTCTTTTGAAAAATGACAGGATTATAGCCACACGGGGCCAACATTCCCAAAGGGTAACCATTTGGCTGGGGCTGAAGAATTTCTGGCCTCTGAGGACGGAACCCACTGTTTCCCCTTTGCCTCAGTCTCCCCTCGGCCCGCGTTTCTCACTTCTGTTGGTGGCCTGGTCCCCACAGGCCTTTGAGATCCTGGCTTAAAACCGAGCTTCCTACCAAACGTGTAGAATTTGGTTTTGGAAACTCGCGTGCTAAAAATATGAAAAGGCTGTATTGCTCAACCTGCCTTAATTTTCTCCTTTTTGCAGCATATAAGCAAATAACAAGCCCCAAATCACATGAATTTAGACCCTTAGGCTATGAGCACATCCTAAGTGCCACATTACAGACTCAGCTCCCGCAGTGACTACAATGATTGCAGCAGTTTGGATACTTAGGGAATCTCAATTTGTCCTCGTTAACTCTATAAGTTGTATGCTCTTGAAAGTAGACTTTGCTGTGGCTTGGTCATTAGAATACTTTTTGATGAGGAGGATGATTTTCCACAAGTTTGATCATCAGTGATACCTAGCAATGGACCCAACAGAAACAGACGCCCAATCAACAGGTTAGGAAATGCAGGGAGACAACGTAGACTCAGAACCGCCTATAGCTGACTAGCCAAACTGGATACATACACACAGGTTTTGCGCCCCAGCGTTGGCCATCCTGCCACCATCTTGCTTCCAACGCAGCAGAGGCTCTTGGGCAATGCACTCCGCGCTCCATCAAGAAGTGGGTCCAGGGAAGGAAAGGGGGTGTTGGCAGGCCTGCCTCCCATGCTCTCCTCTTCGGGGAAGAAGTCCTAACTAGTGGTATCTCTGTGCCTGCATACATCAGCTGGTTCCTTTGGTGGCGCACGCAATCCCTGTCCCCTCCCCATTTCTTTCTCGGGCTTCGTGACCACAGCGGAGATGGGATCGGCATTTTGTTGTCGGAACTTGTCAGGTCATCCAAAATGATACGAATTTGACACTATTGTGCTACGCACGCCATGGCTCTGGTCCTCGATTTCTCCAGGATGCTATTTGTTCCAGGGGCGAAAATCATGTAACGATGAAGGCGTGTGAAGGTGTTCTAGGGCCAGGCTGACATTCAAGGGATCATTTTACGTGGATGCTTTAACGGGACCAAAAGCAACAACTTAGGTAAGGAGGGAGTCATTTTCAGTCCTCAAACCCCTGGGCCATATAACGTAGTGACTTTATTGTGGACCAATAAATAAAAGATAATTGTCCTCAAGAGTCAATGTCAAGGTGCACCTCTGCCACTCTACAGTGGCCACACTCACGGTAAACCTCTATATGGGTCACCAGAACCTACAGGTACATAATTCAAATATCCCTTCTTCTGGAAGTTGAGCACAAGAGCCTAAGTTCTGTCCCCGGTATTTAGAGAAATACCTAGTTTGCTTTCATTGAAACTGAGAAGGGCCACGCATCAAGCAAAATGGAGCCGTAGAACTTGGGCATGGATAGGCCCAAGGATTTCCACTGATGATTTGTATCTATTAACTTATTTAGGCCCTGGTACATTCTATCACTCTTGAGTGTTCAATGGCTGAAGTGAGGTAAAAATGGATTTATTTAAGTTGGGTTTTCGTGATGGTTAATTTTATGTATCAACTTGACTGGGCCAGAGGGTGCCCAGATATGTGGTCAAACATTATTCTGGATGAGATTAACATTTGAATCGGTAGACTGAGTAAAGCAGATTGCCCTCCCCAATGTGGGTGACCCTTATCCAATCAGGTAAAGGCCTGATTAGAAAAAAAAAAAAAAGCTGAGTAAGAGAGAATTCCTTCTGCCTGACCGTCTTCGAGCCCAGCCCGGACATTGTTGCGTTTTTGTTTTGTTTTGTTTTCTGCATTTGGACTTGAACTGAAACATCAACTCTTCTGGGTCTCGAGCCTGCCGGCTACTAGACAGAAACTACACCATCGACTCTGCTGGGTCTCCAGCTTGCGTCCATAATCACATGAGACAATTCCTTATAATAAATCAATTTCTTGCTCTCTATCCCCTGCCCCCGCCCCCCCCCCCCCCCCCCCCCCCGGCCAACACCCTAGTGTTTCTCTTTCCCTGGAGAATCCTTGCTAATCCGGGCTTGGTGTAGCTGAAACATTCATGAACTACAGAAGATTTATACATTTTAGAAATAGATTGATACATTTATATTTATTTATCATGTGTCTGCCACGTGCTAGGCACTGAGCAAACTCCTATGGGATAAATAAGGATGATCGCAACATTGGCCCTGGATGATCGCAACATTGGCCCTGGCCCTCAAGAAACGTACAGTCTAGGGGCACCTGGGTGGCTCAGTAGGTTGAGCGTCCAGCTTCAACTCAGGTCATGATTTCACGGTTCGTGGGTCTGAGTCCCGCATCGGGCTCTCCGCTGTCAGTGCAGAGCCCGTTTCGGATCCTCTGCCCCTCCCCCACTCTCAATCTCTCTCTCTCTCTCTCTCTCTCTCTCTCTCTCTCAAAAATAACTAAGCATTAAAAAAGAAGAAAGTGTACAGTCTACTCAGATATTTGTGTCAACTTCATATCACATAGATACACGTACCATAAAATACATTCAAAGCATTCCGATGACAGGGAGATGACTTCTGGCTGGAAAGAGTCAAGGGAGTCTTGGTGGAGGAAATGGCATTTGAGCCGGCTCTTAAAATATGAAGAGCCTAACACACGCAGTGATAAAAGAAAAGTCTCTTTCAGGAGGAGGAACTAGCATTTGCAAAGGCAGAGCTATGGAAACACATCAGCCTTTCACAGGGAGAATCGGGCAATTAGCCCAGCTGGATTTTCAGGTCTATAGAGAAGAAACAAGTCTGGAGAGGTTGGCGAGGGCCAGATTTCAGGGCAACGCAAATGCTACACCACGCTAAGCAGTTCGGGCTTCCCTGGTTAAATACTGAGCAGACCCTGAAGGGCAGGATCAGAACTGTGGTCAGGATCATCAGCGTCGCAGAGAGGTAACAAAGTTCTGCACATAATTCGAACCGATCTGCCAAGGAGTCAGATGTGTGAAATGAGGAAGAGAGAAGCAAGAAGGATGGCTCAGAACTCTTAAGGTGCGGAACTCCGAGGCTGAAAACGGTGCTTTGCCCACAAAGTGCACAAGTCAGTCAAGGTTCCTGATCTCGCGGAACTTAAAGTCTGGCTGGAAAGGCACATTTCGAAAAGGAAACTTATAAGACGGTTTACAAGAAACTCGCAAGTGGAGCTTCGTTATAAACTTCTCCCAGGTTTTGAATGTCGGAAGCTTTTCACGATAGCAAAAGTTTTGTTTTGTTTTTTTTCACTTGAGATGCAACTGACATATAACATTGTGTAAGTTTAAGGTGTGGAACGTGATGATTTGATACATTTGTATATTGCAATTTGATTACCACCACAGTGTTAGCTAACACCTCCATCACCTCACTTAATTATCATTTCTTTTTGTGTTGAGAACAATTGAAATCCAGTCTCTTAGCAACTTTGCAGTTTAGAATACAATATTGTTGAGTATAATCACTATGCTTAGCGTTACATCTCCAGAATTTATTCATCTACTAGTTGCATTATCCCAATTCCCCCTCCCTCCCCCCACCCCCGGAACCGCCAGTCTACTCTCTGTTTTTAAAGACTTTGGCTTTTTCAGATTTCGTAAGTGAAATCATACAGTATTTGCCTTTCTCTGCTTTATCTCGCTTAGCAAACTGCCCTCAAGGTACCTCCAGGTTGTCATAAATGGCAAGATTTCCTTCTCACAGCTGAATAGTATTCCATCATATATTTGTATGGATGTATATTCCATCATATGTAGGTATGTATATATATTCGCATCATCTTTTTCCATTCATCCATCCATGGACACTTAGGTTGTTTCCATATCTTGGCTATTGTGAATAATGCTACAAGAATCATGGGAGTACAGATATCTCTTCAAGATCTGGTTTCCGGGGCACCTGGGTGGCTCAGTCAGTTGAGCGTCTGGCTCCAGCTCAGGTCATGATCTCACGGTTTGTGAGTTTGAGCCCCGCGTCGGGCCCCGTGCCGACCGCAGGCCCCGAGCCTGCTTCGGATTCTGTGTCTCCCTCTCTCTCTGCCCCTCCCCCGCTCATACTCTGTCTCTCTCTCTCTCTCTCTCTCTCTTCCAAAATAAGTGAACATTAAAAAAAAAAAGATCCTGTTTCCATTTCCTTTTGGGTACATACCCAGAGGTGGCATTGCTA